>NC_091822.1:41650000-43150000 GCF_038994185.2 Dermacentor albipictus | reverse complement strand
GGTAGAGAATCCTACTAATGAGGTAGGCTTGTGTGTGGCGGCAGAAGTCGGTCTCCCGCATTACCCTGCGGCGAGTGGCGATGCGCCGCATTAGGCCATTGATTTGGTGGGCTGTGTTTCGGTGACTTCAATGGCTTCGGAGTTGTGTGTGTTTTTCTGCACCCGCACGTCTAACACATGGACGGTCTGTACGGGTGGTATGGAGTGTGTGGCAATGTGGAGCGGGATCGGCTCTTGAGAGTCGGCGAACATGTCTGTCTCGTATAACTAGCAGTTCAGGTTTGCTGGCGAAGAAGCGAGACTGTTCGCGTGCACGTAAGTGCAGACGGTGTCGATTTCAGGTTTAAGTGAATCTTGTATCCCCTCGTCCAAAGTTTGTCCAGAGGGTGATATCGTCGGCGTATTTGGAGTGCTTGATGTTGGGTATGGTGTCCAGAAATGTGTAAAGGCCTCGCATAGTTTAATGTTGAATAGGAATGGGGACAAAACAGGTGCCTGTGGTGTTCTCCGGGCGACACGCACCATTCTCGGCCTCGATGTCAGTAAAGTGTTGTACACTCACAAACCTGCTACGCATGAAGCACTTTACCATTGGCGAATGTCTTTAGCATAAAGCAAGAGAGGTTTATTTATTTGTCGTGCGCAGTACTCCAAACTGTAAAGATAGTATAAGGCTGTAGTACTCTTTTGGAACTTATCCCAGCTTACGGTACGTCTCTGTGTATCTGTTTATTTATATCCGCTCCTAGACTTCCCGTCGATTGGGGTCACTCGGTAGCATAGGTCATAAGGATTGAGCACTGGATGCTCTTCAGCGGAAGAAGGTTCAAAAGCAACCCTAGGGCCAACATGGTAAACTGTGTACGTAACCCTGCGCATGTGGCGCTCTTAAGTGAATATCTCTGTCTTCAACTCGGATCACTGGGTACGTGTTGTCCTTCAATGACCCAGTTTCACCAGTACTTGTGGCACCGTCAATGTGCCACTCTTCAAGAAACATCTTTTGGGCCAATTAAGTTGGGCCACTTGGTATGTGTAGCTATGTGCCATTCTTTTGCTTATACTCATTATATTACGGTATCATCTACAATTACCCATGAAAGATAACAGGTTACTAAAAGAATTTAGGTCGTCAATCAATTCTAAAGAATGGATGCACCGCAACTTCTTTTCTAGGACGTGCTACGAACCCGTGCGGCGATGGCGCAAGATTAACGCGTCAGTGGAACTCCTTCTGGACGAGCGCGCCACCACTGTCGTCGAAGTTCCAGAAACCCGCAGTAAGCCAGAGGTTCCTGCAGGGATCGAGAGAGCGCCCACCAGTGCGACTCGATTCCGTTCGGCTACTGCGTCACCCTTGCGATCCGCGCGCAGCCTTCCATCCATCCTCACCAGTGCTGTGTAAGTGTACTTATGCTGTGCTTGCTTAGAATGCAGACCCTAGGTCATCGTCTTCTTCCCCATCTTCTTCATCGTCTTCTGCAAGACAACATCCACTGACGCCATCCTCCTCCCCTTCATTGCCTCTTTGTGCGCTTGCTCTTGGTAACACGTACAAAGACTAAACTAATCACAGTGGATGGCGCAAGCCGCGTGCGCCGCTGGTTTCTTTGCAGCACAACCCAATCGCGCTCGCCTCCATGCATCCACGGCAGCGGTGGCGCTGGCCTTCCGGGAAAAGAAAATATCAGGACCAGAGAGCTCAGCTTCTCGCGTAGCGCTCGCCGCCAGTGTCTGCCCGCAAATATTAAGGTTCCATAAGTTGCAGTGGCCGGGAATCGGCAACATGGAAGAGCTGTCGGGAAGCGGCGACTGTAGCACACGAAGCCGGGAGCGGCATCACTACAATTTCATATGTAAAAAAAAAGAACCCGCCAGCAACTCATGATATTGTGTCGGGATAGCGCTATGGAAAATGTACGCATAGTTAGGACTCCTGACGAGCCGCGTGAGCACGATGAGCGGCGAGGGAAACAGCAATGTCACTACGTGCAACGGCGTTGTGCTGAGGCTAGGCAGGACGTAGCGGTTACTGCAAGAAAAAAAATTAAAAATTAAATTATGGGGTCTTACGTGCTAAAACCACTTTCTGATTATGAGGCAAGCCGTAGTGGAGGACTCCGGAAATTTCGAGCACCTGGGGTTCTTTAACGTGCACCTAAATCTAAACACAAGGGTGTTTTCACATTAAGCCCCCATCGAAATGTGGCCGCCGTGGCCGGGATTCGATCCCGCCACCTCGTGCGAGGCAGCCCAACACCGTAGCCATTGAGCAACCACGGCGAGTGTTACTGCACAAAGCAGGTCACCCACAGCTAGGACACTTGAAGCGCAACGCGGATAGGATGAGTAGCGAAACGAACCAGCAACGTCAGTATGCACAACAGCTCAGGCTCGGCAGGACCCAGTTCAAGGCTATGTGACATTGGCCTATCGGAACAGGTGATATGACAGCTTCGCTGGCCAACCACCTTCACAGCGTGGAACTGGAGCCCAAGTTTTACGTTTGTGAATCCGTTTGAACAAGGCCTACTGAAGAATATGAGAGCCTTACCCGAAGACAGTTTAGCAATTCAGGCGCGCACATTGTCGTGATACTGTCGAAGGATGTGTGAATAATGACAGGAGTGCTTTTTTTTCCTGCGCAGGGGAAACGATACTCAGCAGCCGACCTCTCTTATAACCCCTGCCACCTCTGCAGTGCCCTACGAGGACGGAGGGAACCCCGATGGATACAAAACGCACCGCAGATCCATATAACTGTGACACAGATGCTCAAGTTAATGTCCACCTTGGACGCGGTTTGCAAACGCAACTTCACTTTTACCTGGCTAACCAATCGCGCTTATAAGCACGATGTACGTATTTTGCCACTTTCTTGGTCTGGTTTGGCTTCAAGGCTTTCAGTATTTGATGGTTTTCAGGAGGAGCCGACCGCCAGTGTCACATACAGCGGGTCACTAATTGCGTATTGTTGGTGTAATGTAAATGCAGGTTCTAAAACTATGCAGCGAATAAAACAAACCGAAGACGAACAAAATAATAAAGTGTTTTTTAAGATTCCTTCATGATTACTCCTAAATGGCTAATACTTTTCTATGAATTGAAAACTATTGACAATTCGGTTGCCTTACTCAACGAATTTACGTTGAATTAGTCCCAGTTCAACAATTTCAGAGAACGAATTTAAGGAGTTGGGATTGGCGGGCCTGAAATTCTGGATGGGTTGTGAAATATGACACGTAAAAATCGTAGGGGGCACTTCGTTGCTCCGTATACGTAATATGAGTGCACAGGGAGGTGCTGAAATCTACGCGCAGCGTCATTTTATTTGCCTTGTTTTATCGCATAGCTTGCTTCCACAGGTAGTTTGATTTTGTTAAATGCATATTATTGCTATCAGCCTCACTGGAACTTAAATTATGTGATTGGCAAGAAATCACATGCCATTATAACATCAGTTTTATGCACACATCTGCGAATAATGGGGCGAGAACAATAGTGTAACAAACGCGTTACAGCAGAAACAATCCTTGATGATCATCTATGTCAGGCTGAGCACTTCTGGAAGGTATAAATATGCAAATGCGTGCAAAGAGTGGCGAAGATGGTATGACGATGATGGTGCATGACGACCATAAGATGCACGAGGACCATGAGATAACGACGCCTAAGTGATGTCGATGGTATGACGATGACGCTCCGATGACGATGGCGGGACGACAACGCGATGGTGTTGCTGTCGCGATGCTGACAGAATGACGATGTCAAAATGATTACAATGGCACGCCGACGTCTGCGTGATGATGACGGCGTGTCCATGATATGTAGTGAGTGGAGACGAATGTACTGGACGGACGCAGCGAAAGACGTGTGGCCAGTGGAACGTGGCGGCATGGCGGGCGAAGAGAGAGAGAGACAGAGAGAGTAAAAGCTTTATTTCAAATTGTGACGTGGTAGTGACTGTGAAGAAAGCAGCCAAACTGAGAAAGACGAAACTAGCGTCTTATTGGGCAAACTTGTGCCCTCAAAAACAGGCTACACTCAAAGAACGGCGACAGAGGCGAACACAGTCGGCGATCGGCGAAAATCTGATCAGCGGGTCAAGCGCGTCGGTTTCTTTATAGATGAGTCGTCGAATGTTCCAGAGTAACCGCTGGAACCCGTGCGTCTTCGACAAAGTTTTACATTAATCGCGTCGCGCGCACATGCAATCAGATTACACAAGTTAGACAGACAGTGGATGCAACCATCAATAACATTCCAAAAACGTCTCACACATGCAAACGCATCCTGCGCTGTGCCATACCATTTGTTAGGTGGTGAAACATGAAGCCCGCGAAAGACAAGTACGCGTGTCAATATAAATAAAATAAGGCATGATGGTTGGAGCCCCAATTACAGTGCCGCACTGACAGAAGCGGCTCACTGGGCTTGGTCCAGAAGAGCCAACTGGCTCTCCCGACCCTCGTCCGCTAGCCATGCCTCCCACTGCCTATTCCTCATTAGTGGATGTTGGTGTAATATGGGGCTGTCTATCTGCGCAGGCCTCCTGGGGCGCTCCCATGTGATGCCTTTTAGTGTGGGTGTGTGTGTGTGCACCACGCGCACTCGTCAGTGAACCTCGTAGGGTGTATTCTGTGCAGGTGGTGCAGGTTGGGGTATGTATTCGTCTGAATACGACGCCAGTCCCTCAAAGAACGGCGACATCATGACACCAGTTTCGGTTTAAATCGTAGTGAAGATGTCCAAAACGTCTCCGCTCCTGCCTTTGCTGTAGGAGGATGTCACGAGAATTCGGAGGAAGGTCATCGCTAGGCCATGCCGTTGCTCAGACGTTTAATCCTCGAGCAAATATGGTCTGTCCTCGCGTTTCCTGCCAGTCGCTCGTGTGCCGGACACACACGGTAGTGTGGTGCCTCTCTAGTTCAGTGCCTAACATTTTTATTATTGATTTGGGCGCCGTTCTATGTACAAACAGGCGGCAAACCGTTTGTGAGTCGGATAATAAGACAGCCGGATTGGTTTGGCGCTCGGCGTCCTGAATGGCCAAGGTGATGGCTGCAGCCTCTGCCAAGCATGCCGAGGCGGTTTTGAAGGATGCCGTTGTTGTGTTCTTGTTGCATATAGCGACTATGGTGAAAGTGTCTGAGCTGGGAGGACTGGCATTCGTATAACACACCCCCAGTCCCATGCCAAAACGTTTGTGAAGAGTCTTTACCCTTGCTCTGCGCCGTCCGGGATGGTACTTCGGGTGCATGTTTTGGGGAATTGGGGCCACCGCGATGCGCGATCGAACGTTGCGGTCTATCCGTGCCGTTTCTCTCCGCAATACTGGGGTGTCAGGGGAAAGCCTAACCTCGCCAATACTTCCCTGCCCTGAGTTGAAGAACAAAGTCGTTCTTTCTGAGCATATAACGTCGCGACTGCGTGTTCGTCAAAAGTATTCTGCAGGCCCAGTCCCTCGAATCTCTCTGTGCTAGCGCATTCGGGAAGACCAAGGGCGGCTTTCAAGGCTTTTCTTATTATTGTGTTTGCCTGTATATTCTCTTCGCTTGTCAAGACCTGATATGGAAGGGCGTATGTGATTCGGCTAATTACGCATGCGTGAACCAGGCTGATGGTATCTCCCTCAGTTAGGCCGTCTCTGCTTCTTGCCACTCTCCGTATCAGTCTGGCCACATTTCCTGTGACCACCTTTAGTTTTTGAAGGATGTGGGATGTTCCAGCGTTCTGCTGTCTCCACATCCCCAATATTCTGAGTGTCTCCACTTCACGAATTCGCGCCCCGTCGAGAGTCAGTGTGAGCGGCACCGAGTCCTTTTTCCTTGCTTATATCGCATGCACCCGAATGAATTCCAATTTTGCGGGTGCGCATGCGATGTCCACTGCCCTCACGTATTCCACGACTGCGTCTATGGCCTTCTGAAGAGTTTCTTGCTTGTTCCCGTAGGACCACTGGTGAGCCTAGAACGTGATGTCATCGGCATATATCGCACAGCCGAGATTCGGATGTTTATCTAGCTCCCGGGCTAGCTTTCTTATCACTACATTAAGTAGCAGTGGAGAGAGTATAGCTCCCTGAGGGGTACGTCTGTCGGGACAGTTGAATGTGTCGGACCCCGTGGAGCCTAATCTGATTGTGGCCGTGCGGTCGCTAAGGAACGAGGGCACGTAGCTTTAAATTGTCCCTCCAGATGTGGTGGGAGATGCTGTCGAAAGCCTTCTTGATGTTCAATGCCAGTAAAAATTTATCGCCCGACCCTCTGTTGGGGTGCAGGGCCTCGTGTTTTAGTAGTAAGAAAGCGTCCTGCGCCGACACGTGGGGTCGGAAACGGACATGTTGGAGGTGAACATGTTGTTTTGCTCTATGTGGTTCGAGAGCCGGACGTGCACAACCTTTTCAATGAGTTTCCCCGCGCACGAGGTTAGGGAGATGGGTCAAAGGTTGTTGATGTTACGAGGCTTACTTGGTTTTGGAATGAGAGTAATTTTTGCTTCCTTCCATTCGTTTGAAAGGACGCCGTCCTTTGTCCAAACCGTGTCGTTAAAGAATTTGGTCAAGCTCTTTAGCGTGTCGTCCGTGAGATTGCGAATTATTGCGTTCGTGACCTGATCTACCCCTGGGGTCATGTTTTTCCGGAAGGAGTGTGCCGCTTCATGAACCTCATCAAAGGGGGCGTCCTGTTCCGGTTCGTTTGGACGTTCGTAAACAGGTTTGGTGGATTGCCTGGTCGGAACAGTTCCTACGTATATCTGTTTAATTTCGTCTATCATGCTTACCTTCAACCTGGTTTCCAAGCAGCTTGAGTGCGCGATTCGCGACTGTTTTTGTTCCTCCCGGGTCCATCACACTTCGAAGAATGCGCCAGGTTTTCTTTGTAGTCAACGTACCCCGAAGCGAGTCACTGAACTGACGCCAATTGCTGGCGCTTAACTTTTGTGCGTATTCGTTAGCTTCCGTTAGCTATCCGTATCTTGAGGGAGAGAGAGAGAGAAGGGAAGAAGGAAAGGCAGGGAGGTTAACCACACTGAGTCCACTTTGCTACCCTACACGCGGGGTGGGGAATGGAGAGTGAAAGAGAGAGAGAGAACTTAGGTGTAGGATGTCTATAGTCGGGCACTCAAGTCTGTTGCCTTCAGGTAGTGAAAAAGCGCTCGAACTGTTTTCTGCGGTAATGAATTGTGAGGCCAGGCTCCCAAGATCTTCGCTTCCATAAATGACCTGTCATACAGTCTATTCAAGGCACACTGGAGAGTCTCACGTTGGTTATCGAAGCGAGAACAGTGGCACAGAAGGTGACTGATGGTTTCTTCAGACTTGCACTTAGCGCATAGGGTGAATCCGCTATTTCAATACGATAGCTGCAGGAGTTGGTGAATGCTACTCCTACCCCACAGCCGACACAGCAGTGTTGCGTCACGTCGTGGGAGATTCGCTGGTAATTTAAGTTTCAGTGATGGGGGGAGGCTGTATAAACGACACTTAGAGTTCTGTGGTGCATGCCAGTAACTTAACGTGATGGTACGAGCGAGACCACGACGCTCTCTTGCAGCGGCGACTCTCCATAAAGGTGTAAGGAGTGTCGGTGAGCTAGCCTGGGCACGTCGGGCAGCGTCATCGGCGAGGAGATTACCAACGACGCCACAATGTCCCGGCAGTCACTGAAATATGATATCATGTCCTCGTTCAGAAGCGCAATGGCAGGTTTCGCTGATTTGTGCCACCAGCTGTTCCTAATTGCCACGTTGTAAACTTCGCAAGATCTGGAGGGCTGCTTTCGAGTCACAAAATATTTCCCATTTGTTGGGCGGTTCTTTTTCAATATATTCGACAGCAGCGCGAAGAGCGGCCAGTTCGGAACCTGTAGATATTGTTACGTGTGAAGTCTTAAACTTGATGACGACCGATTGAGATGGTAGAACAACAGCGCCCGTAGAATAATCCGAGATGGAACCATCTGTGTAAACATCGATTCGGTTAGTGTATTCGGTTAGCGTTAGCGTATTCGGTTAGCTTATGTTGCCACAGTTGAAGCATTTCGACGTAGCCCCAGACACGTTCGAAGGGCTTGGCCTTGAATGCTCTGTAGGAATGTTAGTTTTGTTAGCGTTGGACAGCACTGGTGTGCTGTATCGCAAGTATCCTAGGAAGAGCGTCCTGTATAGTTGAAGCATAGATGCCACGGATGTGCCCCACGTTTTACCGGCAAGAAACCTTAGTATATGGGAGATAGAAGTAAGCGTCGTCTTCAAGTATGAGATGTGGGGGCTCCATGGAAGGTCTCTGTCTATAATAACGCCTAGGAATCGGTGAGTTTTTGCGTAGGAAATTGGTTGGTGGTCAATAGAAATGGGGTACCAGGTCATGGGCTTGTGGGTAAAAGCGACTAAGGCGCACTTCTCGGTGGAAATGCTGACGCCTTGAGCACGCAGGTACGATGATGTCACTGCTTTTTGGAGCCGTGCACGCACATGGAGATGCGTAACTGCCGAGGCCCATATGCATATGTTGTCAGCATATATGGAACTGTTTACTGTATGTGGTAGAACGTCGGCAAGTCCAAGGATTGCAAGCTTGAACAAAGTGGGGCTAAGAACCCCACCCTGAGGGACGCCATGACAAGTGTAATGGTCAGTGGTTCGGCCATCTGCACTGTGCACAAAGAAGGATCTTTGGAATAGATAGCTCCAAATCCACCGAAACATGCGTCCACCAATTCCATTATTTTCCAGGGCATCTATGATGGCTTCATGAGTTACATTATCATAGGCGCTTTTCACGTCGCGGAATAGTGCAACCGATATACGCTTGTGGTGTTTTTCTTGTTGTACCGACGTGACGACGTCGATGACGTTGTCAATAGAGGAACGGCCTCTTCTAAAACCAGCCATGGCCTCAGGGTATACGTTGTGGCGCTCAAGACACCACTCTAGGCATCCGTATCCTGAGTTTGCGATTAAGCTTCTGCCCTTTCCATTTTTTTTGTGAGGCCTCTCCGGGATTCCGAGAGATGCAAGAGGTGACGATCCACGGCTGGAGCCTCCGTTGTCGTTTCAATTGTTTTTTGACCACAGAACTCTGATTCGCTCGGTCCATTCTACTACGTCTGTTATGCTGCCGATTGTGTTTTGTTTTTCCCGAAATTTGGTCCAGCCGGATAGCCTTGCCTTGCCAATAGCTCTTCGAATCCTGGCTGCATTAACCGATATGCTTAACATATATTGATCGCTTCCTAGTTTTTCCCCTAGGTTCGTCCATCGCGTCTTTCGTTGTTGGTGAACGTGAGGTCGGGGGAAGTGTCATTGGACACGCTGTTCCCGATTCGCGTTAGGAGATCCGGTTGAGTTAGCTAGAAAAGTCCGTAGTGCTCTACAACATCAGCTAACAAGATGCCCTTGGGATTGTTTCTACTGTAGCCCCAGTTTGAGTGTTGTGCGTTGAAGTCGCCTAACAATATTAATTTGTCCCTACCTTGAGCGAGTCGTAGCGCGGTGGCCACCACGTTTCCGAAATCTGCCTGTTTTTCTCTGGGAGAACTATAAACGTTGACAATAATTGTCTTAGGTTTGACCCTTTTTTGCGGCCAAATCGTGATTATCTGGCACTGAATAGGTTTTCCCCCAAAATAATTTACACTAATCGCCACATCCTTCTTGGCAAAGGTGGTTACTTGAGGGTAATGTGAGTGAGCATATAGCTCATGTCCTTTAAATTTTTGATTTTGCTTCCCTATTTCCTGAATGCAGATAACGTCGGGAGGGTTTGGCGCCAATTCTATGTAGTGCGTGAAATTAGCCAATTTAGTGCGTAGCACGCAGCAATTCCATTGCCAGATTTCAATGTGTCCGGCCTTTGTGTTGTCTGCCACATTATCCATGCGAACCACTGTCACTATCAGTGCACTCTAAAGCTTTCGATGTCTTGGTAGGAGCTCCCGGACTTTGACTGACCCTCTTTCGGGGGACGGCTGCGGCTTTTGTTTGCACATAGTCTACCATTCGCTTGAGTTTGTGTAGCTCTGTGAATATTAGCTGCATGTTTTTTGCTAACTGTTTAAGCGTTACCGATGGAGGGCTGGAGGCGGTACTTTGTTGCAGTGATGTCTGTGGTGGTGATTTGGAAGTCTGGTCCACAATTTGTATGGGATGTGCTGTTGTTTGCCATGCGCTTAAAAGCTTCAAACTCGGCTCGTAGCTTTGCTAAATTGTTTCGAAGTATTTTGTTTTCTTCGACTATTTTCTTGTACTGTGATTGGTGTAGGTGTATTCTTAGCATTGGCAGTGGGAGATGCGACTTGCGACTAGCTCACCTGATTATATTGAGGGGTGCTGCATGCGAGTAGGACCCCTGGTGACTTGCTTCTTGGGGCCTCCTCCTTTTTTTCTGATGTTGCAGCTGAGGCACCTTGGGTCGGGATGCCGACCGTCTTCTCTGGCCCGGCTGCTCGGAACAAGATCGGCTCCGCGACGGCGAGTGGGTTCTGGAGCGGCTGCGACGATCCATCGCTGGAAGGAACTCCAGCTCGGAGTCATCGTCTTCGTTAGCGAACCACTGTAGCTGGGTCTTCGTTGGTTTCTTTGGCCGTGGTCTTGATATCCGCCTGACTGGCTTTAGTCTTTTGGGGCATCTGCAGTCACCCGCTGGATGACCACTCCCACAAATGGTGCATTTGGGGGTGCACGTGTTTCCATGGGCAGGCTCCCGCACCCCGCACGAGCGGCACACTTCGTCGGACTGTGGACATACGTCGGTGCGGTGTCCCACGGTGCCACAGATACGGCAGAATTGCACCGCATTTCGGTAGGGTGTGCAGAGTTTCTCCCCTCCCCCCCCCCCCCCCGAAGTAATAAACAAACCTTGGCACTCGGCTGCCGTAGAAGGTGAGGAAAGCACTTTGTGAGTCGCCCATCATTATTGCGTCGATCAACTCCAGTTCCTACGTTCAGATACGAAGGTTAGATCGCAGCACGTCAGAAGGGGTGTGTATCCCGTGGATTACTCCCCGTGTCATGTCTTCTCCTGCCGTAACGTACGCATTGACCGGGTGTTGTCGTCCGTTGATGTTCAAGAATTTAATGGCTTGCATGACCTTGGCCGTATACCGAATCAGGGTGGATATCACTGGAATGTTGGAACCTGACTTGATCCTTAGAATAAAATTGTCGGTGGTTCTTTCCAGGCACGCCTCAATGACGGCTCTTGCCAGTGCCTGACTGGTAACATTCTTGAGTGGTAACGAATAGAGCTTTTCCAAGATTTTACAATATTGAAAATCTATGTTTTAGATTTTAGCCTTTTGTCGTTCTCATGTGAAAATAAATGGTGTCCCACACGTAAATTTGAAATCTCCATAACAAAATTGCGATGCCGCATCCGACCATTTACCTATACAGGTCTTGTGTAGCACCGTCCTGTCTCTGTCCAACCTGCCAGTAACCCGGCCGAAAACATTGATCACTTTCCTGAAGCATGCCCTCGATTGAAAAATCGGAGGAATAAATAAAAATGTTCATTCTGAAAATGGGGTATTTTTTTAACTACTCAAAATATTCTTTCCTTCGGGGCTTCTTCAGTGGGCTTTATACACAGCAACATCTGCGTGGAGATTTGCGACTATATTTGTGACAAAGGAAGGCTACCATGTAATTTCTCGAAATCAATTATTCGATAGATCATTATATCCCTCATCATGTCTTCAAAATATTTTAATAATAAATATTGCCAACGCTTATAGTCCTTCCAGAGAAAAACAAGTGTATTTCTAAAACGTGATGGCCACCGCGATGCGACTCGCTCAAGGTAGCGAAAAACTAATATTGTTAGGAGACTTTAATGTACAACACTTAAAGTGGAGCTACAGTACAGACAATCCCAAGGGCATCTTGTTAGCAGATGTTGTAGAGGGTTATGGGCATTCCAGCTAGCCCAACCGGATCTCCCAACACGAATCGGGAACAGCATGTCCAAGGGCACTTGCCCCAACCTCATGTTGACCAACAACGAAAGTCGGAAGTGAGTCGCGATAGATGAACCTAGGTGAAAACCTACGAATCGATGAGTGCATTGTTACGTGGTGCAGACAAGGAGGAATGTTGTTTATGCAAGGCGAATGCTAAAAGCACTAGCTGACACTAGAACATGGCGGCCGAAGCGCCCCAGCAACAAGACTTCCTCGTCATGGTCTCTTGCCTGCACGTACTGGTCTGCACCGTGGCACTACGCCACCGGGGTATGAGCGCCGACCCGGAGCAAGCGATTATGGTCCAGCAAAGGCACGCACGTAGGGCTTTAAACGGGAGACATCATTAACTTCGGTTCTTGGCTGTACCGGCGACCGGCCTGGCTATTCGGGAGCAATCTCGTAAGTCAGAACTGAAAGCTGTCGCAGAATTCGGCATGGACCTGAATATTGCGACAGTTCTTCTGATAGGCGCACACGACGAGATGGTGATCACAGGAGCACGAGGGAGCCAGGTAAATACGGCACGTTGTATGGTGCGTATTGTAACAGGACTTCTGGGAAGCCTGAGAATCAGTGAGCCGAGCGCGGACAATCTGGCGAGCCTCTGCTGCCATAGAAATTGCATTGCAGGCATGAGCGGTGTGTGAATGTGTGACTAGTGGAATTACAATGTCCAGGGGCAAAATGGGGTCAGGGCCGAACAGTAAATAAAAGGGTGAGTAACCTGTATTATCATGGTGGAACGAATTGTACGCAAAGATGACATTTCGCAGAGTGACGTCCCAGTCCTGCCGGTATGGAGAAACGTACATAGCTAGCTTTCGGTAAGCGTTCTGTTCAGTCGCTTTGTGAGACCGTTAGTGTGGGGATGGAAAGCAATGGCTATTTGATGCTCATTTGAGCATAGGCGGCACTCATTACAGACATCTGTGCACCGACGTAGACGAGGGACTTGACTGGGACTCCATGCACCTGAATGTCTAATGTACTTCCAAGGAGAGGCAATGTGATCAGAGGATTTGCCGGCCGGGTCGTTGCTGCAGCGTCACCTCCGGGAGCTGCACCGACTGGTTTTCCTGCATCAGGAACGCGGGGAAGAAGAGCGGCGGGCCTGCAGCGAACGAGCCCAACGACTTAGGGGCGATGGTGACCGGCTGGTTCGGACGGTCGTAGGTACGTTTTCAGTATTCCTCTCTGAAGAACGCAGAGAGAAACGGGGAGCACCTTGATCTGGACGGTCGGACGGGAAGCTCCACCTAGGGTGCGATGACAACGACTGCGCAATGATTAGTGATATGTCCAACATGTGAGCAATTGAAACAAATCAGCCTAGCGTCCGGTGTTCTCCAGTCGGCCGGATTACTACGGTCAGTTGGAACTGCTCAAAACGGGGTAGCAGTGCTTGGGCGGCGCCGTTCCTGGCTGGCAGCAGCATTACGAATCGGGCAGAGAAACGGGAGCACAAAATTTCTTTGACAAATTTCTTTGACAAATTTTTGAACAAATTTCCGTTGACAATGTCTGTCGACGGTCTGTATAAGCGAGACAGAACATGTGTTGTCTGGGCAATGCTGACGCGGAACCGCAGGAGACATGGCTTCGAGCTCGCGACGAATTACCCGAGTCAAATTTTCTGGTTCAGACAAAGGAGGTCCACGTTACAGTTCTTCACACGAAGATGGTGAAGCTGTATAAGGTAGCCTGTTGAACCGCTGAGTAATGTGTTGACTCTGCCATTTCGAAATTGCGGCACTCTTTGATCATCGCGTCCACCGAGTCATAGTTCTTGCAGATAAGCAGGTTCGATGCGTAATCTGCTATGCCTTTCAGGATGTGGCCAATCTTGCCGGCTTCATTCTTGTTTTGTCAGCTTTACGACAGAGTGCGAGGACATCTTGAATATATACCACGTAAGATTCAGTTGATGTTTGAGCACGGGTCGATAGCTCCTTCTTCGCTGCCAGTTGACGGCCAAAGGGCTTTCCAGAGATCTATAAGCTTCTGCTTGCTGACATCCGAACTCATTATGTCATGTTCATGGCTCTAGTATCGTGCTAGCGCTGTGTATCGGAGGTAGAATATGACATTCGCTAGCATTAGCTTTCGGTTCCACTGGTAATTTTCGCTTACAAGCTCATGTCAGCAAAACAAATCTTCAACGCCCGTACCATCGATGCCATTGAAGGTCCCTGGGTCTCGCGGCTGGGACAACATGACGGAGGTCAGGGTCTGCGGCACCGGAGTTGGGGGGTCGGTCATTGTGGCGCTTCGGCTGTTGATCATCGTGTCGGGGCTCACGCGGGAACCGCTGCGGAGTTCAGTGTTGGTAACCAACATCTCCACCAAAAGGTTGCGAGGCGGACGCAAGCACCAATGTTGTTTATGCAAGGCGAATGCTTAAGACACCAGCTGAGACTACAACATGGCGTCGGAAGCGTCCCAGAGACAACAACACTTCTTCATCATCGCCGCTTGCCTTCACGTGCATCGCGACAATATATTAAGCATATCGGTTATGCAGCCAGGATTCGAAGAGCGATTAGCAAGGCAAGGCTATTCTACTGCACCAGGTATTGTGAAAAACTGAAAATGGTCGGCAGCATAACAAGCATGAGGTAATGCGCCGAACGGATCTCATTTATTCACGATTGGGTCACTAAAACGATTGAAACGACAACTGAGGCTCCCGCCGTGGGCCATTACCTCTTGCATCTCTGGGAAGCCCGGAGAGGCCTCACGAAAAGATGGAAAAGGCAGAAGCTTAATTGCAGACTCAGTATACAGATAGCTCAGCTAGCACAGGAAGCTAACGAATACGTACAAAAATAAGATACTTCAACTTAAGATATCAAGTTAAGATACCTAAAAGTGAAGCGACAGCAATTGACGTCAATTCAGTGACTCCGTTCGGGGCACGTTGGCTACAAAGAAAAATGGCGCCTTCTTCGAAGTACGATTCACCCGGGAGGAACAAAAACAGTCTCGAACCGTACACTCAAGCTCCTGGACAAGGAGTTTGAAGGCAGGGGAGCCGACATGATATACAAAATTAAAGAGATATACGTAGGAACTGTTCCGGTCGGGCAATACCAAACCCGTTTACGAAGGTCAGGACCAACCGAAACTGGACCCCTCCCCCCCCCCCCTATACCTTTGATGAGGTTTATGCAGCGGCGCATTCCTTCAGTAAAAACATGGCCCCATGGACAGATCAGGTAACAAACGCTTTCCGTAATCTAAGTGACGACGTGCTAAAGAGCTTGACCAATTCTTTGACGAAACGGTTTGGAAAGAGGACCGCGTCCTTCTAAAAGAATGGAAGGAAGCCAAAGTTATGCTTATCGCGGAACCGGGCAAGCCTCGTTACATCAAAAACCTTCTACCCACCCCCCTAACGTCGTGCGTGGGAGGTGGGTAGAAAGGCTGTATGTTTGAAAATGTTGTGCAGGTCCAGCTCTCGAACATATAGAACTAAACAACATGTTCCCTTGCAATATGTCCTGTTTCCGACCCGACGTATCGGCGCAGGATGTTTTTCTATTATTTAAATACGCGGTCCTGCTCCTCAAAAGAGGGTCGGTTGACCAATTAGTGCTAGCATTACATATCAAAATGGCCTTCGGCAGCGTGCCCCATCAAACTATTCTCGAGGGACTGGAAGAGGTGAACTGCGGAGCACGAATTTAAAACTACGTGCGTTTGTTCATCAGTGACCGTACGGCCACAATCGGATTAGGCTCCACGAGGTCCGACACCTTCAACTGTTCCGACAGAAACAGCCGTCAGGGAGCTATAATCTCCCCACAGCTATTTAATGTGGGGATGAGAAAGCTAGGCCTGTAGCTAGATTAACACCTGAATCTCGGCTGTGCCATAAATGCCGATGACACCACGCTCCGCGCTTATGACGCGACCTATGGGGACAAGCAAGAAACTCTTCAAAAGGCTATAGACGCATTCGTTGAATACTCGAGGGTGGCGGACATGGAGTGTGTACCCGAAAAGTTGGAATTCATTCGCGTGCGTGCGAAATACGCAAGAAAGAAGTGCTGGGTGCCAATCACTCTAACTCTCGACGGGGCGCCGTTTCATGAAGTAGAGACACTTAGAATATTGGGGATGTGGATACAGTAGAACGCTGGAACATCCCACACCCTTTAAAAAACTAAAGAAGGTCACAGGAAACGTGGCCAGAGTGATACAGAGAGTGGCAAGAAGCAGAGACGGCCTAACTGATGGAGAGACCATCGGCACGGTTCACGCATTCTTAATTAGCCGCATGACATACGCTCTTCTGTGTCAGGCCTTGGCAAACAAAGAAATCACACAGGCAAACAGAATAAAAAGAAAAGCCTTCAATGTAGCCCTTGGTCTTCCTGAATGAGCTAACACAGAGAGATTCGAGGGACTGGGTATGTACGATACTTTTGACGAGCATGCAGTCACGAAGTTATATGTTCAGAAAGAACGACTTTGTTCTTCAACTCAGGGCTGGGAAGCAATGATGAGCTTAAGCTTTCCCCCGAGACTCCAGTATTGCGGAGAGAAAACTACACAGAGAGACCGCAATGTTCGATCGCACATTACGGTGCTCCGAATCCCCCAAAACATGCACCCCATGTTCCATCCCGGACGACGCAGAGAAAGGGTTAAGACTATTCGCAAGCGTTTTGGCATGGGACCAGGAGTGTATTATACGGATGGTAGTAGAACCCGCTCAGACACCTTCGATATAGTCTCTACGTGTCAGATCAACACAACAATGACATCTTTCAACATCACCTCGGCATGCATGGCAAAGGCTGCAGCCATCCCCTTGGCCATACAGGATGCCGAGCGCCAAACGAAGTCGGCTGTCATATTATGCGACTTACAAGCGGCTTGCAGCCTGTTTTCAAATCGAACGGCACTCCAATCAATAATCAAAATTTTAGGCAATCAACTAGAGGGGCACCCCACTATTATATGATATCTGGCCCATGAGGTACTGGCAGGAAACGCGAGGGCCCACCTTATTGCTCGAGGATTAAATGTCCGGGCAACGGCAGGGCCTAGCGACGACCTTCCACCGCATTCCCGTGACATCCTCCTCCAGCAAAGGCAGGAGCGGAGACGTTTTGGACATCCTCACTCCGATTTAAACAGCCAACAAGAGAGGGACTGCCATCGTATTCAGACGAGTACATACGCCAACCTGCACCATCTGCGCAGAATACACCCCACTAGGTTCATTGACGAGTGCACGTGGGGCACAGACACACCTACACTAAAACACATCACATGGGAGTGCCCCAAGAGGCCTCCACACATAGACAGCCCTATAATACACCAAAATTCACCAATGAGGTATAGGCAGTGGGAGACATGGCTTCCGGATTAGGGTAGGGAGAGCCAATTGGCTCTTCTGGACCAAGCCCAGCGAGCCACTCGTGCAGTGGGGCACTGTAATAGGGGCCCCAACAACCGTGCCTTATTTTATTTATTTTCAATAAAGTTGTTAGTCACTAACTCACCCCAGAAAATATACAAAATTTGCTGTTTATATTTAATAAAGAGAATTCTATATCTGCCACATAAATATATTATTTAATTAACATGGACCTTATGCTTCATCCTGATTTAATTTTACGTTTAAGTTTTTCTCTCTCCCCTTCCCTATAACTTTTGACCTTTTAACTCCGGCTTCTTGGCCGATTCCCCGTAGTGGGTAAGCGCCCGTATTGAGTAACAAGCAAACAAGCCAGCGTCCACTGCGCTTTGATTTGGACGGGTTCGAAGGACGGGAGCGCCGGCAACGATATGATGTGACGTGTCCCGTTGGCGGCCAAAGGGGCTACCGGTATGCTTGGGCCCCTATTCCTGGAGTGCAGCAAGACCAGCTAGTACACGAGCGGCTACCAACCCGCTCGGGCAACCACCTCGTGGATCCTTCGGGGCCAAGGGACGATACTGGGCGGCTGGCGGTCCGGCCTCGTGCCAGTGCCTGGGATCCCTCCCCAGAGCTCTTGACTAGACCGAGTGGGGCTTCGGTTCGCGTGGCCACCAGTAGTGTTTCCGACACAATTTCGTTAGCAGAAGCCGGCAGAGCTTTTGGCCAATCGGCCTCCCAAGTGCCTCGAGCTCCAAAATGGCAGGCGGCCCTGCCCGGTACCAATGGGCAGATAGCTCCACAAGCCGACACACCCAAATGCAGACTTCCTACCGTTAGTGCGCCATCGCGAGGCAGTGCTTGGGGTGACAACGGACACACGTAGGATACAGAACTATACCGCGTATGCATGGACGGTTAAGACAGGGCAACGCAGCCTTTTGTTTATAGGCGGAACAATTTTGTGTTTTCTTCTTTTTGTTGTGTGTGTAAGTGACATACGTAATCAGAACGTGAAGGAGATAAAGACAATTATGTTCTTCATGCATTTCTTGCTGGGTACTAAGGCTCTGGGCTCACGAGCGTTTCATAGATGGCTGGCGACAATGGAAGGACGGAAGTGGAATCACGACGATGACATGATGACAAAGGGGATTAACAATGGGTGAGGAAGGGATCAACAATGAGTCGGCGACAGAGTAATGACTACGACAAAATTGACGACGATGAAAGGATTGCGACGACGTGATATTGTCCTTGTGATGACGATGCAATGTCGACAATGGCATGAGAATGGTGAAATTATGACGATAGCATGACAAGTAAAAATGACGTGTCGACAATATGACAACGCAGCGACAGCAAGGTGAATTTAGATGAGGACGTGTGAAGGTGGGTTGCGGCAGTTTAGTTTTTATTTTACCACAGGCACAATAGAGCGTTTCAATAACTTGCGAATTTTACAAGTCCGAATGCCAATCACTCTAAAATTGCCGTGTCGTACAGCGGAAAATTTCATAGGAAATTCTGAACTGTTTTTGCGTATTGTAGGGCGAATAATATTTAAACTCACTTGGCCCAAATTACATGTGAGCTCTGGTGTAAATGTGGAGTAAAAGGTTTAGCGTGTAGGAAAGTGTGTTCTCTATTTCACTCGCTCTTACTGTGTTCTCTATTCCACTCGCTTTTACCCGCCGTAGTTGTTTAGGGCTGCTAAGCGCCGAGTCGTGAGATCCTATCCTGGTCACGGCGGCCGCATTTCGATGGGGGAAAATGTGGAAGTCCCCGTGTGCTTGGAATTAAACGCGCGTTAAAGAATCAATGGTGGTCCCAATCATTCCGAAGTCCCTCACTACGGTATGCCTCATAATGGGATCGTATTTTTGGGATGTAAAAGCCCATAATTTAGGTAATTTTAATTATTAATTCGCTTTTACCATTTACTACCTTTTGCGAATTCATAATTAGAAATGTGCAGCTACCTTCACTGAGATTCCTCGTGTGTGAAAAGAAGTCCTGTTGGGGAACTAGTCGCGGTGCGGCGGTGTGAAAGGATTTTTGTACCGAGTATGAAAAGTTAAGTGAAAATGAAAAATATTCGGCACACCTTTTGCGACTGTCGCCATGTCAACATACCGAACTGCCTCATCCACGCTTTCCTACTAGGCCAGTGCATCGTGTATGAACACGGGAGCATTTCAGATAGATGTAATCAAAGGTCAGTGTCAGAATTAGGTTCCCCGGCTACTCTTAAAAAACTTGCTGTACGCCCTCTCGCTTGCTTGCTACGTCAACGTATCGTAATAGGAATGCGGATGCAGGAACCCTAAAAACTCAAGCCCAACTCATTTGATGGCTGAATCGAGGCAAGAAGACACAATGCAAGTCACTCTTCTTTACTGCAACAAAAAATGAGTTCAGGGCTCAATATTAGTGTAATTTTTGGTTTATTAATACAGCTAAGAACAACTTTGGGATGGCCATACATGTGTTTTAAATAGGCTCAATTTTCTCAGTTAAAATTAATAAGGCGTTGTTGTTGCAATATTATATTTAACAATGCTGGGTAGATATTCGATAAAATTTTCACTAAAATCGGCAGTTATTTTTTAAGACGTCTAAAAATTGTTCAAATACTCGCTATTTTCGCCAGTTCTGCATTGCAAGGTCTTTATAGCGATATAGATACTTAGTTTAGTTCGATAATTCTTGTTTCAGATGGCGAGGAACCTTTTTAAGATTTGTGAAAAATATTTTCAATCTTCATCGCGTTAGCCAGCGTGGACCAAAAAGAACCCCTGATTTCGGGGTCTGTCAGACGCCGCTGTTCAAATACCAAAGTATAACAATTTTTTGATAAATGAGCCTGGGCGACTGACGTAAAACCTGGCCTGTCGTCCGAGTTCACAGAACGAACTCGGGCGTAAGGAAGATTATGGGAAAACAAACCTAATTTGCACGCACAGATACATTGATTACGGTAAAGGCAAAATTGTAACCAAAATAATACAACGTTTTTCGAATACAACGTTTTTATAAACATTTACAACCGCAGCACAATGCAAAATTTTCCTAATTCTTCAACAAGCACATCTTGCTGTTGTATGCTGTCCCTGGAGCAGCTTAGGTCATGAGTGTTGTCAAAGAACTAAACGGAACATATTGACCAGAATAACCATCGTAATCAGAAATGCATCTTGACTTGAAGCTTATGCTTGACTTGATATAAATTACGCCTGATGCGAACGCGTCCAGACGCTCATTGTGTTTCTTTCGGTACGTTCACGAAAGGCGTCATTTAAATCAAGTCAAGAATGGGCTTCAAGTTAAGATGCATTTATTAATGACGGGGTTAATTTTGCGACGTCCTTCCTGGCACGTTCAAGCACCTGGCGCGTGAACTGCTGGCACTTGTGCTTGCCGGACTAGGGCACCGCCAGGTGGGAAGCCGAGCAGTTGTCCTGGTGGTGGACAGCGGGGCCTTACCTAGCCATGGTATGAACTCAGGCGAGACGATTTGGGTGATAAATGCTGGGGCAGGACCAGGACCAGCATGCCAAGGCCTCGTCAATTTTGCCGGACATAACGCTGACGAGTTCAATCTCTTTGCATTCCTAAAGCTTGTCTACCTTTGGGCCACTCGCGCTATCACATTCTCTTTTCTCTCGTGTAATTAGTTTAGGTGCCACATTTCATTTTCTTTTCTGTCTTTTCAACGGTGTGCTATCCGTTCCTGTCGATCCTGGCAGTGAATAAATTCCAATTTCTGTGGGCCAATAATACTATAGTGAATACTTTGCGAAAACACGTCGGTGACGTGCCACGTGATAATTCTAGAGTGACAGACCTTCAAATTTGTAAAATTGGCAATTCGTTTAACGCTCTTTTCCAGCTTTATGAAATAAAAACTTTTTCCAAGAAATCTGTACCAATTTTCCTGAAACGAAGCTTGATTCCTTTTTCGAGAGATATTTTCTAACTTCATATATAAATTTCGCCATAAACTCCATATCATCGGGACCCCCTTAGTCTGTCGGGAGGGTTGCAAGTGCTAGGTGGCGCCCTGTCTTTCCGAACCTTTGAGCCATCTGACGAATAGTTGCGCGAATGCGGTAGGATTACTCACGGCGTCACCAGCTTGCGCTGCGTGTTTGGCGCCCTGTCAAACCGTAGCGATGGCGCGAAACAGCGTGCCGATATTAATTTTAACCGGGTTTCGGGAATTAGAAGATCTTGACAGCTTCTTTCGTGAAAATAATTTAGGGAAAGGAAATCGTCTATTTGAAGTGGGACACGTCTACCACGTGAGGAAAGTGTTGAACTTGCACTGATCGAAGTGACTGCTAGGTGTATTCCGCAAACGAAACATAAAGCACCAGCGAGATGCATGAAGCTCAGCGTGAGTTACTTCGTTATCTATGGTGTGAACGCATGAAATTATAGGTGACATTGCTTCTTGAAGATCGGCGACAGCAGACAAATCCTAGCGGGAACTGCGATTGCCGTGCTGGCTTCGCAGGGAAGTACAAGGACGCCGCGGTAGTTTCCCTGTACATACAGGACGGCAAATGCGAATCTAAAACATCTCATGCAGGAACGTGGAACGTATCAACGACTCGTAAGACCTACCCGAGGTATTCTAACGTTTCTCTCCTCAAACACAAATAAAGGCGAGGAACTTACCAGTTGTGTTAGACTACGCTGGGAAAATATTTTCGCCCAAGTTACTGGAAGTGCGATACTGTTATGCTGCGATTTTTCAGTGCGTGCAAAGGAGGTTTCAATAAACCACGTCGTCAAAAGTGTTGGTGATCTCAACTGCCCCTTAGTTGATATGCTGGGCGCAGAAGGGTGTACGCCAGCTTAGCCAGCTGCAACACCTCCTCAAATCTCTCAGCAGGCCCTAGCACTCTTTGAATGGGAGAGGATTGGGAAATAGTTCCACAGCTTTACTGCGGTACAGTGTGGAAACAAACTACTTTGTTTGCAGCATATCCTGGTACGCACTGCAGGTGTCCCGTTGCTGCCATCATTGCTGTAAAAGCAAAGAATTGAACGTTAACGCACTTTGCATAACGCCGGGACATAAAACAGCTTATGCCGTCGGACGAGCGCTATCCAGTGTTGACGCCGTTCTGCTTCATACGGTCGGCTTGGAAACCTGTAAAACTTTGTTCCTTGTGAGTTGGCCACTACGCAACAGCTCGGGTTGCACTTCGGCATTGCTAGGAAAAGGCAACAGCTACGCGCGAAGCAGTGCACAGACAGGCTTTCCAAACGCAAGCGGGCCGGTCGCATCCTGCAGGTTCCGCACTCGCCGCCGCGAGGGGCGCCCTAGTAGGCGCGGGAAATACGTTCACGACCTGCCTATCCTAACGCGTCCAGCAATATGGTAAAAGCTACTGAAAGATGATGACGAAGAGACAACGAAAGCGTGATGACAATGTCATGATGGAAACAGAATGGCGGTGCTGGAATGACGACGACCGCATGAAAATGAACGCGTGTTGGTTTTGGTGCTCATGTCTGCATTCACTTTCTTCACCTACCGCCGCAGGCTGCCTTAACTCTCACTACACGCGGTGCTCGTTAGCATCATGTATGGCACCGGCGGCCTCATACTTAACTGATACTGTACTCGGTGTTTGTTTGAACTATGTGTGGTAGCCTCTTAATCTGACTATCTCTGTCACCAGTCTGCATTTTTGGGTGGCAAAACGTGCGAGTCCTTGCGAGTGGCGTTTGCTGACCTTGGCTCCGGTTAAGCAAACCTATGATAGGAATTTATTAAATGTAATCCACATGGCTATTAAAAGACAGGTGAAACTGGGTCATAACTAAGTTTGTATGACGAGGGATTATTGTTTCGCAAAATACTCCGTCCGGAGCCGTCTGCCTGATTTGCGGTATCTGAATTAATATTAGCTAAGATAGTATAATATATCACTGCACTACAGGAGAGCGACAAAAAATTGTTCTTATTGGGCCCTCTGATGAGCTACTTGGCATATTTGTTTTCTGTCTGATTAGGTATTTACAACAATCTCAGAATTCCCTGATGCTGCAGACAGCCGCCTCTCATACGTCACGGTGGTGCTTGATTGAATGCAACTGGATTTATTAAGTAAAGAAAAGAAAAGAATGCTCACAGGAAGCAACGCAGGGGCTCAAGTTCGTCGTACAGGAACTCACACATGGCATCCGTCGAACATGCACACGGTTTCTCGCGCTCACACTTGAACAGGCTCGTCGTCGCACGATCGAACGCGCACTACCACACAACAAAATCCCACCACCACCTCACTGATAGGCGAGTTTCTGCCGCAGATCGTGGTGTACAAGGCAGGGGGCGCTAGCTTGTAGCTTATGAAATAGCTAATACTCGGCCGTCCTGAAATCTTAACGTCCTCGTTCGGGTAATCGCAGATAAATAAAAACACTAGCTGTTTTATGGAATTCAGCCGAGTACTATAGCAGGTACTACTCGTTTCCTGCTTGGGCGTCTAACTGCCAGAGGTTCATCGCACTGATCCTGGTCTAGTTGGTGCTCTGATTCATCCGAGTCTTCGTCCTCCTCTAGATGAGACGTTGCACTTGTCGTCGATGACACCTTCAACTGCGAAATGTGCGCCATCATTGCGCAAATATTTCCAGTGTTGTTGTTGAGCTCTGCCACTCAGTACGTGTTGGCAGGAAACATTTTGGTGATCACAAAGGGGCCTCGGTACTTGGGTTGTGCTTTAGTTTGATTTTCCGTGTGTTGGGGTGCTCCCTTCAGCAAGGTGACCACCTCCTGGACTCTGCTGGAGTTTTCCTTTTTGTTTCTTCGCGTGCGTTTGAGCTTCTTCCGTTTCACGCTTCGCTTGGGGTTGCTGCCTTTATGTCTATTGGACTCAGCTTCAACGTTCTTCCACCCCAGGCTTTCCTCTTTCTTCCTCATCTCTTCTTCCCTTGTCCTCCTTGCCTCTTCCTTTTCGCACTTATTCCTCAGCTGCTCGTGATACTTTTTCAGGCACTCTTCTTTGTCCTTTCTCTTATTGAATTCTTCGTCTTTCTTCCATTTGGACTCTTCCTCTTACTTCTTCCTGGACGCCTCCTGCTTTTTGCGTTTTAGTTCCTGGGTCCTAACAAGATCAAAAAGTTCCTGAAGCAAGCGAGGTGCCTGAAGCTAGCGTCTTGCCTCAGTAGCACACTCTTGCTGTCTTTCTTCAGACCCTACTTGCTGACGATGCTGCTCTACAATATATTATTTCTCCGTAATGCACTCCTGGTCAGTGATACATGGCTCTTCCGCAATACACTCCGTCTCAGCAATTTGCTCCTGTTCAGAAATTAGTCGCTGTTCAGCTGTTCACTCCTGTTAAGCGATAAGCTCTTGTTCAGCTATTTGCTGCAGCTTTGCAAGCCACTGCTGCTGCGCGATGCGTTGCTGTTAAGCAAGACACCTCTGCTCGGCAAATCTTCGCTGTTGGAGTCGCGTCTGCTCAGCCAGGCGTTGTTGCTCATCGATGCGCTGTTGTTCCGCAAGGCGCTGCTTTTCGGTGAGTCGCTGATACTCCACAATGTCCATCTACAGCACTGTCATGGAACCTAGTTCTGCCGGAGTCCTTGCTAAACAGTCATGGATTTTGTTGAACACAGTTTCATATTCTGAATGCTGCGACTCTGTCACACAGGGTCTAACGTTCACTTCACAGCGCCGTACCGTTTCTCGTTCAGTTTTCATAGGCGCCTCTTTCATCGTTTTCCTTCCCTGCTCAGTGTCGTTCAAGATGGAGCTTTGAGCAGAAACCTGCAGTACAAGAGCAGAAACCTGTAGTACCTCTACTGGTGTTGGTCGTCCAAGCGGTTGCCTCTTTCGTATGAAAGCCTGTCCGTCATCCATTCGGTGCATGGGAACAATGACGTCTCCGAGCGTCATGTCAAGCAGGACACCTCGACCACAGTGTCTGTACACGACGGGAGTTGGGATCCTTTTACCCATGGACAATGTAATCGAGTATAGGGTGTTCCTTTGGAGTACGCAATCCTCCTTGGCTCTCAGCTGCAGTCTTCGGTGACTTTCATAGGGCTCCATATGGGCGATCGGACAGTCACTACAATGCCAGAACCACAGAGGACCTCCAATTCTTGCACACGCGATGTAAGGTAACTCTGTGAATGTTTTTCCAACCAATAAATGGACAGATTGAGCTTCATCTAGGACTACAAGGATGGCTACGTCTTTTGCCAATGCACGGTCAATGCATACATCAGCCCTGCACTTTCGGATGCTTTTTGCCGCAGGCACAGTGCTATTTCTAAAACCACAAAGAGTTGTGGTCCCACGACCGATTTCTATGCCACATCGCGCTCGTGCGGAGGCGCGCAGGAGGCAGCCAAAACTGCCTGTGTGAACGTTAATGAACCCAATGACATCGAACCTTCCATTCAAAGTGACTTCCTTCAGCAAAAACCTTGTGCTCTTGATTTCCCATTCTGGCTCAGTTACTGTCATCGCTTCGTTCAGCTCCAGTACCTCCTTTCAGTGACGCTGCATGTGGTCTGTTCCGTTGCAGAGGAGACATTTCATCGGTCCTTTTCATTGCGGACAGCCTCTCGCTAAATGTATGTACTGGCTACAGTTGTAGCACCTTCGATCTAGTTTTTCTTTAGTCATAGAGAGTCGCCTTTGCTTGGTACTTCCCTCCTCGACTGGTTTTCTTGCATGCAGCGCGCTCGTGTTCTGAGCACGTGCTTCGTTGCTCGCCGCTCTATGGTCTCGCGCTGAACTGAGAAACTCTTTCCTTTCACGCTCGATCCTCTCGAAATCCTGAATGTCGTGTAGGATGTCATCGTCGTCTTTATCACTTTTTCCGAGTAACACCATGCTGAATTGTTGCGAACATAGTCCTTTGATTACCTGCTCACGAGTGTCCCAGAAATCCAAGTTCGCCTCCCTGTACAATCGCACCTTGGCCTGAAAATAGGCCACCGAGCTTTTGTTGCGCTGTTGCACACGCCCGTGCATCTTCCGCCAGCGTTCTGGCGCACGCGTCTAGCTCACAATGGTTCGCCGAAAACGCTCTTAGAAATCATTCCAAATTTTGATTTCGGGTCTCTTCGAACGCTGCAACCCTCTCGCCGTTTCAATCAAACGGGACTTTGCAGTCTCAAGCATGAAAGACTCATGGCAGCTGTGCAGCGTCGGAGTTGTACGGAGATTTTCAGTCCAATCAATTGCTGACGGCGCGTCCTCGCAACCGTCTAAGCTTGTTATGTTGTTGCTTAGCTCGGGCATTACTTGAAACACAGCGATTCTACTGGGCATCGCCGCGGACACGGGCTGTGGCGTCGCCGACGAGTCAAGCGTTCCAGCAAAGTCGTTAAGACGCAGTCCTTTTCAACAACGGCGTTCAACAGTTCGCGCATGGTTCGCGCTCGGTAACACCATCACTTTGGTCGGTACCCATGGAAGAAACCACCTCCCGCACAGTCTCACCAGTAATGCAAATCTCGTTGTCGCTGTTGGTTTGGGTGCTTCCGCTCCTAGCTTCCTTTCTATTCGTGGTGCTTCGCAGTTCGTTCGGCCGAGTAATTTGAGGTGTTGCAGACAGCTGCGTCTCAAACGTCACAGTGGTGCTTGATTTAATGCAACTAAATTTATTCAGTAAAGGAAATGAAAAAATGCCCCAAGGAAGCAACGCAGGCTCAAGTTTGTCACACAGGAGCTCACACATGCCGTGCGTCGAACGCACACACCGTCTCTGACGCTCACACTCGCACAGCCTGGTCATCTCACGATTGAGCGCGCCCTCCCACAGAACAATGTCCCACCAGCACCCCACCAGTAAGCACGCCCTGGCCGCGGTACGTGGTATACAAGGTACGGGGCGCTAGCTAGCAGCTTGTGAAATAGCTGACACTCAGAGTCTTAAAATTAGGGCTGTACATCAAAAGATATAAATAATTCTTCAAAATATGCTATTTCCTTCGTTTACATTCCTTTGGCAGGAAACTATTGAATGGCGGACAAAGAAACTATAGAGACAAAAAACAATTAAAAACAGTGAGCGCACCCTTTTTAGATTTCATTGACTAAAGAAGTGATATCAGTGACCAAACGCGCATTAAGTGTGCGGAATATAGTGCATATTCACTCACTCAAATTATACTGCCCGGTATCCGCGAAGCTTTTGTTCACAGGTACTTTCCAAATTCAATCGTGCAGCCCATGTCTTTCCTCAAAGTTACTATACAGCTTCACATTTCTGCGATTGCACGTCTTTCTTTCGGATGTTTTCTTAGCGATAAAGCAACTTGCGTACCCTGCCTTTTCATTCCCACAACTTTCGTGGCTATTCTTTTCCCTTATTCGGCTTAATAAAGCAGCAAGAGGAGAAACATGCATCCTAACGTGACAGTCGTTAGCATGTGTGTACGAGTTGTGAGAATTGCCAAGGTACGAATTAACGAGAGGAAATGTGCATTAAGTTCCTTTACTTTCTCGTAACTGCTGTGGCGAGTACAAACTCTCTGAATCACTGAACGCTCTCTTGCTGCCAACATCGAACGATATAGACAATTAAGGTAAAGGGTACGATAGAGGAGTTCTAGTGAGATGTTGACATCTGGAAATTGGCTATTCATGTATAGGTTGGGCACTCGCACGAACCTTGTTTTGTAAGAATCAATCCAATGTGCAGTGACGTTTACTATGAACTGAAACTCCTTCCAAAATGAGGTTCATGCTGCCACAGCGACGTTCAGTATGGGCTGCAACACAGTGCCCCATATAGTCGAAGGGGCCTTAGACTGCACGGTGACGCTGACATAAGAAAAATGTGTTTGACAAATATACCAATAACGTAACCCTGGTATATTCTTCAGTTTTTCGAACTCAATGTCGTCGTGAAGAATTGGGGCGCCTCTGACGACGGGCACCGTGTTGCACGCCACATTCTAAGTGATTGCGCGTTACGTTCCACCTCTAGCAATGCCTTTACATCAAATCAATGTTTCCTTCAGCTTCAGTTTTCATACCACTGTTTTGTGTTGGCCGGCATGTTACGCAAGGAGAAATAATCGCGTACGCTCACCCACAGAACATTGGGGCCACGTGGTCGCGACAAGCTATTGTTCGGCCACGTTCCGCTCAGTGCCAGCACAATCGCGCATGTAAACTAACCTGCGCAGGTACAGTGGTGCCTAGAGGCGCGGCTTTACCTCGTCTGCTACGTTGTTTGGGCTCGTCAAGCAGGTGTTTCGGCGATGTCAAGCGGAAAATGCAAACGTTGCTTTCAGTACATATTGCCATCACAAGCCAGCCGCGCACTTGGGTGCTGCAATGTGAAAGGATGGTGGTTTCAACAAATCGAGATCAGGCCCCTGCGTCATCAATCTCGTAATGCCTCCAGTACTTGAACCATCCTGAACACGAATAGATTGTAGCTTGTGCTTTTCGCGCTACTTTCCATGTAATGACATGTTTCCTACTTACTTGCAGCGAAGTTCGAAACATATTTCCAGTAACGCTTTCATTCAGTGGTGAATAAATAGCAAAAAAAAACGAAGCGAGAACCTCAATCAGCGCACTGAGATGGTACCCATTGTGCATAATCTAAAACAACATTTTTCTTTCAACTAATACGTCTAATTTGTGAGGGTAAGAGCAAGTGTAACTGTGTTGCCATAATGCGGTGCTAAAGTGCGTGTGAAAAGACGCATACTGCGGCAAGACAATCATATGCGTGCAAGATGCAATCTCTGTTTCCTTGCGACAATTTTACGCGCCACGGCCTGAAATTTGAGGGAAGAGCAATTGCAATAACAAAACATCGCAGTCTGAGCATTCCACCCGACCGGCGATCACAAATAATGATTAAAAAATATTACGCATGCATTTATGAGGCCACTACCGATCCGCAAAAAGCATGATAGTAATCATGCATATTAGCCATCGCAAAATGAACAATAGTGCAGCTGAAGAACATAAGAATTGTCATAGTTCAACACCTATTTCAGGAAAGGGTAGTGAATAGAGTTAGTTGATGATCTTCATAAAGAACTTCACGTTACTTACCTTCTTTGCCTTAAGCTTGTTGGAAGTTCTGCAAACGAACACTATCCTTCGTCGCTAGCGAATCGGCACCAGTGAAGTGGAAATTATCGCCCTGAGAGACTTGCTTTCCTTAAGATGTCCGCCTCTTTGAAGGTTTCGAAGTTGTCCGAAACTTCATTACATATACCGCTGTGGCTGAAGCGCACGCCTTTGAGGTGGCCTTCTAATCACCATTCTGAACCATATTAAGGCTGCCTATAGAGGTAGAGGTAGTTAACTTTAATAGGCATGGCCTTGCTTGAATCTGAGTCGCACAAAAATAGTTCACTGCATATGTTAAGCGTGCCATTTTCATTAGCCACTTTCGTCAAAGAAATAAACGACACGTTCACGTTTCTTTTTTCAAATTTGTATAGAGTTCTGCAGTTATGATAAGGAAATAAAAAACATAAAACTTGCAACGCTCACCATCCCTGCACAATTACCTTTTTCTGGTGAGGAAAGAAATGTAGATGTTTTTCTTTATTGCGTTTCTAACTAGTTATTTACCTTAGTATTGTAGTTTAACGCCACAGACACCTGTGACTTAATGCCTGTTGAGCCATCGCACCTAATAACCACTGAACACTTTGTCTCAACTCTTTTTCTCGGAGCCTCTTCATCTCAGAAGCATCTTTATCACTTAGTTGTCTCGAATAGGAATTCATAGGTAATTTGATAATTCTGGAAAATAAACTCCAAGATCCACTTCATTTTTAATATCTTACCTATGTAAGATATTATATATAGTATAAATATAGATATAATGTCTATATCACATCTATATAAATATAGATATATCTTACCTGTAACCTGGGGAAGTAAGGCACCCCAATAATAATTTATAACACCACAGTTGGTATCAGGGACTATATCTTCCGCCACTTGAATCGCAGACAACAATAGTACGTTTGAGGTCGTCTCACAAATTTTACTACTATAATTCCCTCCACGCAAAGTTCATATCATAGCCCAAATACGTGTCGTGAAACATCTAACATCAACATTAAGCCGGACTTGAACTATGTGCGTGGTGACTTTGCAACCATCACTAACATCTTTTTCAAAGGAATGAGCTAATGCTGTGAAATCGTCGGAGTGAATGTGATGTATTGTTTGTTTCTACTTATTGCTTCATATTGTTGCACTTTCCATTAGCTTCCGTATGCTACCCTCATGACCCAGTAACACCTCTGGGTCAGGAGACACCATAATACTTTAAAAGTAAATTTGAATCAACGTTACCGTGCACACTAGTGGCTTGTTTGAACGACAGTAAAACTGACAGTGACATTCTGTAAAGGCTCAGCCGCATGCATGCAATCCTCAAGCGACGACTATAAGTCACGAGGTACAAATTTGGCCATCGCATGTCGCTTTGCCGGTTCTAGGTCAGCCAGAAAAAAAAAATGCTTGCCACCTAAAAGCCCACGTGGCGGCTTCTGCCGGCCACCATGATTGCGTAAGAATATAGGACATCTGTGCATGGCCGTTTTGATCTGAATTCAGTTCAGCTACTTGCTCTGGATTCTGACAGCCAGAAATAACGGGTGAATTGGCGTCACCTCACACTCAGGACCAAGTGCAGGAAAGGTTCTATCGTAATTGAGAACCAATGTTTCTTTTTATACTCTCAGGCCGATAAGACGCCCCCGAGAACTCCGAAAATCTTTTCATTTATACCTGCGGTATACAAATGAATAGAGTTCGATTTATTGCAGCATTACATATGTACATGACAGCCGAGGAGCGCTCGATCAAAGCCATATCTTGGTAGCTTCACCGAGCTTTGGACATTCAACACAATTTGGCGGCATTGTGGCAGCATAGATAAGACAAAATATGAAGTACACTAACAGTCACATAGAGTAACAATGGTAGAAGTGTAAAATTCAACGTAACACAAGCAAAATAAATTTGTTGCAAAAATGCTTAAGATGAGATGCACATACACATAAAGAACACACTGTAATGCAAAAATAGTACCCGCATACGTTGATTTAAAGTTTTGGTGCGAGGACAATCAAACATTTAGCTAATTATACTAAGCATCTTACTCCAGGAAACGATCACCCTCAATGTCACTTTGCCTGGGTATCGCTTGCAGATGAGCAACAAGTGGGGAGGGGTATCGCAGCACTAGCTAGTAACAGGGGTACGCACATTAGCCACAATCTAAGGATGACTGGTAGCAACACGGAATAAATGATGACGGAAATCCTTCCAAACCCTTCCAGTGGAAATCAGGACAGCATCTTTATTCTCAATGTTTACAGCAGCCCTAAGCATCTGAAGCAAATATTCGAGTCTCTACTTACCAAAGCAGTCAAACTAGCTCGAGACTTACCGCTAATTGTTGCTGGTGACCTTACCGCGCCCTACCATGCATGGGGTTACCCATGCAAAACGAGCAAAGGGAAGAGTCCATGGCGCGAAGCGACAGAACTAGAGTTAACGCTCATCATGGGGACTCCGCATTCCCAACCATATGCGGCACATCGAGATGTCGAGACATAACTCTCGACCTCACTTTTGTTCGCAACGCTTCAGAATCCACTTGGGGTAACTTGCACCAAGACTTGGGGAGTGATCATAATATATTAACGATCAACTTCGGCACAAGAAACTACGCAAATCTAAGGTTGTAGACTGCGACGAATTCCGCAAAATTGGAAAGAAAAGGGCGATTGGAGAAGTCAACCTAAGCTTAAGGCAATGAACCCCCCAATTAAGGAAGGGCATTGGCACCGTAAGTAAAGAGCTGTTAACGGATCTCCCGATCGTCAAGATGGACAGCCGATTGGCGCACCTGATTGAAGCTAAACAATCCCTACTCAACCAATGGAAGGCTCAGAGACTCAACTGTAGGCTGAGAAAGGAAATTGTTGAAACCAATCGAGTGATAAAAAAGCACTGCAAAACCATCTCTAAGCTACGGTGCGGTGAGGTTTGCAACTCTATACATGGCTGAAGGAAAAAAGGAGGAACCTGGAATCTGCTGAAGCACCCACTAGACGAACCCAACAAGAAATCGAATCACCGTAACACGTTAAGCTAAATCCCGCACATGGCAAAAAAATGACTCATCTAAGTCAGAAGTTATTACACAGCTAGTGAATAGGTACCTATCCGTAGAGTTCACGTAGCAGCCATCCTTCTCGATTGGAATATACGGGAATAACCAAACCAACTTTAGAGCGTGAGTTTACAGTAATAGAGGTCAGGTGGGGCTTTACACAACCTGAACGGAGGATCTGCCCCTGGTCTCAGCAGGATAACAAACAAGATGATCTGATATTTGGGTGACGACTCGAGAAAGTACTTGACACAACCAATTAATGGCAGGAGGAGGAGCGATGACGTTCTCCGCGAATGGAAGACTGCCCACACCACTTTAATCCCGAAACCAGGCAAACCCTATGGCCTAGAGAATCTACGACCGATCTCACTCACATCATGCGTAGGAAAAGTTTGAACAATGAATACTGAATTGATTATCTCGGTACATGGAAGAACACGATGTTTGCCCTCAGAGGTGGATCGGCTTCAGACCTAGTCTATCTATGCAAGAAACCCCTATGCTCCTACTTAAGAGTCAAATAACCTGCCACAAGACTAGGAATCCGAGAGCAATACTAGGATTAGACATGGAAAAAAGCCTTTGATAATATCCTTCTTACGTTTACGTTTATTCTCAAAACCGTTTCGAACCTCGGTCTGGGTAGTTACTTTCATCAATATGTCGAAGCCTTTCTCATTTGTATGATGGCCGCGCACAAGGTATGGGAACTAACATCACATACAATGAAGCTAAGTAACCGAGTCACCAAGGAGTGGTCGTCTCGCCCAACACATTCAATATCTTCATGGTAGGTCTCGCCAGAAGACTCGAAGACATCGATGGCATAGAATACACCATTTACGTTGATGACGTCACAATATGGTCTACTTGAGGTAGTGAGGGAGAAATAGAACAAAGATTACAAGACAGCATAAACATCATTGAAGAGTACCTCATTGCAATGGGACTCCGATGTTCCCCCAGGAAATGAGAGCTCCTACTGTACTGACCTAAGAGACGAGGCCGCAAACGCGGGGTATGGCTTCATCCTGGGGAGAACGAAATAAGGCTCTATACCAGGAGCGGAAGCGTCATCGCAAGGGTTGAGTCCTTCCACGTCCTGGGCTTGGTGACAGAAGCCGACGAGTCCAATAATCAAACTATTCGATGCATAGATAAGAAAGTGGACAACACGATCAGGCTCATGAAAAGAGTAACTAACTGACTACAAAGGCTTCGAGAAGACAAAGCCATCAGACTAATTCACGTCTTGGTGCTATGTGACTTCCCCTACGTGGTAGCCATGCGCGAGTGGCAGAGGTCTGAACAAGACAAACTCAATTCAAAGTTAAGGAAGGTAATCAAGGTAGCTCTTGTTTTGCGTGTGCACACAGAAACTGAGTCATGCAACTAGGGCCGCACAATACACACCCTGAAGGAAATAGCCGAGGCACAAGAAAGAGCCCAGTTCATTAGACTCTCCATCACGCGATCAGGAATACACATCCTCAAACGGATTGGTCTGCCAATTACAGAACTGCATAATAATCGTAGAGAAATTTCCAAAGATCAGCGGAAGAATATCACAGTCATGCCTATTCCAAGGAATTTTCACCCCATTCATAATGTGGGCAGCAGGGAAGCCAGAGCCAAAGCCCTACTAGAGAACGCTACAAATCAGGTTGGAGAACGCTCGTTCGTCGACGAGGCTTTCATTTAAAATAGACGAGCCTTTACAGCGGTCTTTCTGACATGAAAAGGTAAAGTCGTCAACGCGGCTTCCACGTACACCACACAACCAGAAATTGCAGAACAGGTAGCCATCGCATTGAAAATTTTAAACCCAAAGGAATCCAGGATCCACAGCGATTCTAGTTCAGCCGTCCGAGCATTTGCTAAAGCAGTGATCTCGAGACAGGCTCTGGCAATTGTCGACGGAAATACCGTCAAACCCACACGATGATTTGGTTTCCTCCTGATATGGGTGCTCCCGCGATGCTGTGCTCCCGCGAACCTCAAGGAATCTGGCCACAATGCTTCACGAGGACTTGCCAACCGCGCAGCCACAAGGCAAGATGATGCATAGGTTCCAGATTGCAGGGATCACCTCCTCACCTACAACGAGCTAACCAAGCACTTCTAGCTAGGAAGTAGGGTCTGCCCCCACCACACTGTAAACTAAATAGAGCTCAGACAATTACGATAAGGCTCTTGCAAACAAGAACCTATCCGAACCCTGTTCTAATCAACATGATATATCTGGAGTTCTCTACACATAGAACATGCGATAAATGTTACGACACCATAAATTTTAGTCACAAGCTCTGGAGTTGTTCTGAGTTACGCAGTGACAAGGACAAAACTGAAGAGTGGTGGGACGCAGCCCTACCCAGTCTCACATTCGAAGAACGAACTATGGGCAGTCCAGCGGGACCACAAAGTGGCCGAAAGGGTATGCCTTTCGGTCCTAACGTTGCTGCGGTCCGCTTCGGGCTAGGAAATTAGCCCCACCTTATTGACCACAACAAAGTTTTTCCTTCCATCCATCCATATTGAGAAATAAAATATTCAAAGAACCTTTTAGAAGTAGTATTTTCGTGACTCATGTTACTCGCACACAGATTGTACCAAAGCCGTGGAAAAATATTTTCTTGTGACTACCTACGATATTGTTTTTTATATGCATTTTGGAAGAGATCATTGCTTGGTTTGTCAGGTTTAAAACGCCTGTTGTCGCTTTGATAGTTAGAATATTGTCGGAAAAATAATGTCTTTCATTTTGTTTTGTATTTCAAAGCAATAGGTAAGCGCTAACTATGCGTTTACACAAGAGGAAGTATTTGTCTTTTAAGAAGTCTAAGACTGCACAGTAGCATATAACGATGGTGATATGAAATGCTTTTTTTTACTGCCGATGATGGTATTTTTGACAGCTTGAGAACAGCGTGTGCCAGCGAGCGTGAAACCATTTCACACGTAAATAAATTGCACTGCGCTCGCTGCGAATGCTCCTTCCAATATTGGGTTACAAGTTCCTTGAGGTGTACGTACGCTATATCAGCTCATTTTCCTTGGCTAGAAAACTGTACGTAATGTTCACGTGCGCTCAGAACTATCGTTGACAAACATGGCGGCATCCGTTGCTTTCTCTTCAGTAAGGATTGTGGCCATGGCTACGCTTGTTATTCCTGATTTCCTGTAACTGTTTAAATGAGATTTCACTTCCTGTAAACGCTAGTTATCATCGCATAACGCATACCACATCCATTTTTGCGATGGTTTGGCAACTGTAGATTCCGAGCCAGTCGGCTTAGAAAGGACAATGTGGTTGACAATGAAGGACTTGGCTTTGGCATGTTTGGCACTGGGCACCACACTGCGTGCCGTATTTTAATTTTTTCTTTACGGTGACGCTGCTGTACCTATTCAACGCTTGAGCACTGAATTGTCGCGTAAAGTGCTCGCCCTTACCATACTTAAGGCGCCGAACTATGTTCTAAAGCGGCGTATTAAAGCGATATCTAAAATTATACTAGGTTGCCCTTAAAGTTTTGGCTACGCCGCGCATTTAAATTTATTTGTGGGCTTACGACTCCTCCTTGATCAAGTAACAATCAGGCTTTGGCCCACATCTCCACGAGGACATCGCAGCAATTATTGCCATGAGCCCTGAGTCAGCAAATAGACACTTCTTTGATCTGTCAGTTACCAGGCTCATATACGTCTAAACATATGTCTTTTTTTTTATTTGCCTTTGTTTACGTTTTTGCATATGAAGCATAACCAGCGTGTCCGGTACTTAAGTGGCGATTTTTTTGAGGCGCGTGGCACAGCCCGTCTATTTTGCATCTATTTCAGTAAATTCACTCTGCTGCTTCTTTCCTATTTCACTTCTCTCGCGTTGCTTAGCATGACGCTGTATTTTCATTTTGTACCGGGATATGTGATTCTCACACCGAGAATGCGGGGATGAAAAAAAAAAACTAAGCGATAGGCCACTGCAGAATAAAAGATGCCATCATTCCACAGATATTTGACGAGTATCTAGTTCGACATTTCGGAAATATCAATACAGCGAACGTTGCCGTAAAAAAAATGTGCAGCTTGCCAGCTATGTTACGCCCATGTTTTCGGCATTGGCTCTTTGCACTGTCAAGCTGAAAAGGTTCTGAATGCGCAGTCTAATGAAGCCTGTGCAGCGGGCGGGTATTGCATGCCAATGGCAGCCGCTCGTCGTCTCTAAATAACTTGTACTACGAACTCATTTTACTTCGTCTTTTTTGCACGTATGCGAGCGTGAAAAATGCTGCGGCCGTGAACAGCTGGATGCCACCAAGTAGTCTCAGAAGGTTGTCGTACGATCCCATCGTGTCCCGGAAAAGCCCTGAAAAACAATGCAGAATACTTTCAACCCGTGCTGTGCGAACGTCTTAGGGGACTTGTAACACGAGGCATTGACTATGGTCCCTATTTTACATTTAACGTGTTGGAAGGCTTGTGTTCTAACTGGAACCTAAAACGTTTGGATGTGTTTAGGTGGCTGCGTAAATATGTATATATTATTATCAGTAAGCGTCCTAAGTAAACGTCAAGATGCTGTCGTTTAAGGGCAGAAAGTGGCTACATTGGGGTAGGCCGTATGGTAATAATTCCTGCATAAATATCTAAGAAACTGCGCCTAAGGCACCTATATGCTTGTATAGGTAATAACAGAAATCAAACCATGAAATCTATGATTGCATGGAGCGTCAAGTATTTGCCACAAATAAAACGGACGCTAAGAGCGTAAGCGTAATTTAATTAAGGGCACTTTAGTGCTCAGATCTCCGTCTATCTGGCTCCATAAAATTTTCTACTGTGCCTTCCAAAACTCAAGCTCGAGCACACACTCTCTGTTGCAATAATTGTTTCTATGGCAGAGGCGCAACGTGTTACCACGATTATTCATTTCTAATCTAAGCAATCACCAATCACCTGTTATGAATGGATTTCCTGAAAGGAGTGGAATCAAGGCAAGACCATTGGCTCCCCAGAATGTGGGCACTGCTTTGGCACCAAAATTGTCAGCCACAAGAACTCCCTTGAAGGTTGTGACGCACGCCAGGAAGAGTGCCGCTGTCACCTACGCGACGATTGTCATGTTCAAACTTAGCATATGACATGCACCTTGTAACTTGACGTTAATTCGCGTCATCATTGCAAATGTTAACTTCACGCTCCAATGTACTTTAATGTAGTGGATGGAGACTTGTGTTGTGAAAGTTAGTTGACCCCTGTGCATATCTTGTACAGCGTGACATTGTTACCGGCGAGACATCATCGCTGAGGAGGGATAACGTTTTCCTCGAGAAAGGCAAAGGCCCAACAAACTTGTTGACATGAGGATCAAAACTTTCACACGTCCCTCTATCTCCTCGGCTACCATCAGTATTTCCCACTGCAACATGCATTTCGCAGTTCGTCCCAAATGGACGCACATCACTGCTCTAGTTAGTGTTGGCAGAGACCCTGTGTGCTCGGAGCTCTGGAAGGTCAACGCTATCATTCCTGTAACGCAAACCATTCTATCACTTCTAAGTTGATGCAAATACAATACACATCTAGGGATTGTTGTGAAAGCCACCATTTATGTTAATAAAAAGAAATAGTAAATACTGCTCTCTTTTAAAAACTGATGTGTGTTCTATATTGTTAGTTTTCGGGAAGCAGCCAGACAAATGGTTATAGCAGTTTTCTCTCAAAAAGGCTCTTTAGGTTTCGTAAGCTTACACGACTAGAATATTGAAACACGCCCTGTACCCACGTCGAGTCTAATTTCTACAGTGTAAGCAAGACAAAGCGCTACATGTACCTAATAGAAAACAGTGAGCGTTTTTAGACCTGATTATGAAAGAAAAACGAAGTGTCTACATTAACAGCTTTAACTACAAAGAAATCTTTAGAATTCATATTGTCAACCACGCGATCAAAACGACGACGAAGTGAAAGGACACATGACGAGCGCTTACTAACAACTATATTTCCTGAAACACACATAATGATTATAAGCGACACAGGTGATCACATGGTCAATCGAGGAGCGCACAACCAGGCCACGTGGATACCGGGCATCTGTTGTTGTATCCAGCTATATAGATAAATTAATTCCTGCAGAGAAAGCACGATCGAAGGCTGGCTAATGTACTACGTGCCATTTCGGTCAATGTGGGCTGCTTCCACGACTAATCTTGCAGATACATCAGTATGCTTAAACAAAATCATTGTGTCTTTGAGCAGAGGCTTACACTTACATTGCCCTTTATCCCCGTGACCTGGTTGCGCGTTCCTCGATTGGCTGTAGATTGCCTATGTCGCTTATATTCCTGATGTGCGTTTCATTAAACTTAGCTTTCAGTCAGCATTCGTCCCATGCCCTTTCACTCCGTCGTCGTTTTGATCGTGCAGTTACCATTACTAATATATACCAACACGCCCGACTTTCCACTTTAATACAATGTTTAGAAACCCCCAGGATCACGCTGGTAAATGGCAAAACTTCAACGTGCGCAAAATAGCTCAATGTATCATATTGAAAACGACCAAAATCATATAATAATTTGGAGTTTTCAATGAGGTTGCTATCACAAGAAACTGAAACACATAAATTGAAAGTATTAGTGCTAAAATGTGCGTGAACAAAAATTTCTTTCTGCGGTTTTCATAAATCACGAATATCCAGACGAGAGTTGTGCTCGATGTACCATCTAGTATTATGCTACTGTTTCATGTAAAGTTCTATGGGAAACATAAGGTCCCCATATTGATATTAGTATATTCATATTTGTTTTTTTGTAAGGTTATGAGCGTTAGTGCCATACCTCTTCCTTTCCGTCCGTTACTACGCAATAAGCTTCCTGAGTTTACGTAGGATATATCAGCTCACTATAGTCGGTGGCACACTATAACATTCATTTATTTGGACCTCTTCCGTTTTCGTTTTTCCCGCACCGCAACTATTTGGGCGTCTTATTTCAGGAATAAATATTGACTTCAGCCCCTTCGCATGGCGCACTGGAGATTTCGCATTGGTATTTTGTCGCGAACATTGCAGCTGCGAGCTTTACGGACCCGTCATTATCCCATCTCGATTAATTTTAGCACATTCTGCAACTGTCCCGATGGCTGCCTGATCACTCTAGGTGTAAAGCAATGAAGGGGGCTAGTTGGTGAACGTTCATGGTTATATTGCGCTCAGTTTTACAAAGACGATATTAAGAAAGGACAGGACTTAAAAGGACAGGAGGACAGGAAAGGACAGGACAGGAGGGGACAGAAAAGGAAAGGACAGGACAGGACAGGATATTAAGAAAGGACAGGACGTGGACATCCGTCCACGTCCTGTCCTTTCTTAATATCGTCTTTGTAAAACTGAGCGCAATATAACCATGAACTCTAGGTGTACTAATGGCACAATATTTTTTCTAACATCTAACTAATAACGGCGTGATTTGACCTGGGAACCATCGGCAACTCTGCCAATGTCGCCGCTCTCGTATTACTAATGGCCTTAGAAGAGGGCGAAACTTAGCCAAATTTTGAATCTCCATCTTTCAACCACTTCGGTTCATAATTTCTTGCTTACGCTAGTCGAACCTGCGAGACACTCAAAATGTGCGTCCCAACTGCATGAGACCGGAGTGACTACAATGCAAGACTCTCTAAAAGGACCTGAATTTCCAGCCCCTTAGTGGCGCAAATTGAATCGATGTAACCCGCAAGATGAGCGCCGTAATATAAACAAATAATGAAATAGTGTGCATATGCCAATTCTAACTTGCTGCAGTAGTTTTGTTACTTACTTAAATGAGGAAGTGTTTACACTTGCTAGCGTTACGTTTCCAGCAGAAAGAAAACTAGACCATAACAGAACACATGATCAAGGCAAGAGTACGCATAAGCGACCCACCTGCACGCTGATGTAGCTCAAGAAGGATGCAGTAAAGGGCAGTGCCAATGACATGACCGCCATTGCGACGAAGCAGAGTGCGACCAGGTTGGTGCGTCCGACAAAACGGAAGTCAGCCACTAAGGGAAGGAGCAAACGTCCCACAAATTCGGTCCCTGCGCAATAGGTCATCGATAGTTCCGCAGTCTTCCGTTCAACGCCTTTGTCCAACGCGTAGTCGATAACAGTACCATGCACGACGAGAACCGTGTAGTCAGCGGCCACTGCTCCAAGGACGAGCACATAGAAGGTGGGTTTCGAAAGTAGCTCTAAAGTACCGCTATGGCAAATACGAGGTTGGTGTGGTGGATCTGCCAATCGCCGATCTGCAGTTGTTTCTTCATAAGCAGTAACAGTGTTTTCGTCATGCTTTTGTTTTCGAGAAACGTTCTTCTCCTTTAAGATACGCTTGGACTGCTTCTCTTTATTACCATTTGGTCGCCTTAGCCACTGGCCGCAGCTATTTTTCTTTTCTGCAGCCTTGGTTATTAGATCGGCTAGCGCGCCCTCGTTGCTGAAATACTGTTCGTGTTTTGCACCCACAATTCCAAGTTCTTGGGCAGAGTGACAAGCCCTGTGCAAGTCACCCGCTTGAAGGATTCCCACTATTTCATACTTTGAAGCAGTAATTGTCTCCGGTGTCACATGTTCGGGCTTTTCAGCTTTTCCTGGTGAGTGACAAGTGGAGTAGTCCCTGTGGTCAACTCGCAGAGACGAGGTTTCTGCGGGGTCGTCAAGGTTCTTTTCGCAAGCGCCTCTGGGTTTCCAGTTTACTACACATCTACCGTTATGATCAACCACAGGTGAACGTTTTGCTGAGACACCCGCTTTGAGTCCTTTAAGAAATTCCTCCTGATTTGAATGGCTTCTCCGCTTTTCATTCGTCACTATTTTGCGATCTCTGAGAAAGATAGTGAAGGCCGTTGCATTCATAATCAGCGCCGCATAGATTAACAGTGTTCCCCTGAAAGAAAACAGCTCTTGCAGCCACGAGAGAAACTTCGGCAATAATAGTGTTGCCATGGTGTTGCCGGTGTACTTAAAGCCGGCAGCCACTCCTCGGTACTTGGCGAAGTGCGTCATGAGGGCAACAATCACTGCGACACTCACGATTCCCATTCCCGCTCCTGGAAACAAGAAAAGACGTCGGGCATTAGTGTTTCGTATGTCTGACAAGTTGGTGAAGTTGTCCTAAAAAACCAGTCATTTATAGTCGTGTCACCAATTTTGGCATAAAGTATAAGTGCGTATAACCAATTTGTTAAGTAGCAGAGAGCGCGAGGCAGAAGGAAGAGACGGGAAAATGACTGCACAAGAATGAAAGATCAAAGCCAATTTACAACTCTTGGCTGCGGACCCATTAAAAATAATACAATAGGCGAATCACTTTGGGACACCTTAGCTGACTAGAAATACAGTGGCTGCTAGCAAGATAAAAGAAAAGGTTTGATGCTTGTAAAGTATTAGTTATCTTTTAACCAGAACTAGACGTATTGTTTTGCACATCGATGCAAGAGTAAATGAAAATTCTTTGTGTTGAAGGCGCTGCCATCGACATAAGCGATCAGCAAATTTCGAAAAAGCGCCTCGTGTACAGCGCTATGTTAGAGAAAAGAATTCATTGGCGATTACGATACTCCCTACTGCGAAATTTGAGCGCAGCTTGAAAGGGGTTTTCATTTCGCGATATATATGGGCTGGCGCGGACACTCTGTCTCGTGCTGCACGTTGCTAATGCGAGCAAGTGCGGCGCGACTGCCTCGTTAACCAGGAGAACCCGAGAGTTGGAGCGTGGGTGACGCGTGGGTGGGATTCACAGCAGGCGCCGCCGACAGTCCTCCCAGATGACGTGCGCTACTCTGACGCCATGTCGTAGCCATCGTGGCCACAGTACGCTTTTCTTCTCAAGCTTTCTCCATACCCTCCTCCGCTTTCCGCCTCACGTCTTTCATGCCCCGCTGCGGTCCTCATTCGCTTTCATCTTTCGCTATGTCATCTTTCATCTTTCGCCTGCTCTCGCCGCAAGAACGGGTGCCAAAGAGCTGCGCTCTCAAAAGGAAATAGCTGTCAGTAAAATACCTGCACAAGTTACTAGAAAGTGACGCCAAAGGTACTATTGCTGAATGAGCCCTTACGACCGAGACATTTGAAAACAAACCCAGCTTCAGTAACTGGCGTCATTTTTTTTTAACTTCGCTCTCCTTGATACAATATAGTTATCCCGAATACCTTTAGCGCAATCTAAGGTTGGCTGGATAATAATTTCAAATAGTAAGTGGTTTAATGTTCTTCTACCGGAGAACAGTGCGAGTTGCTGTGGCTACAAAACAATGGAAGTACTTCTTTGATGTTTAGTTTATAGAAATACATAGTTTAAGATATTTGTAATACTTTGAAGATGCAAAATATTGCAGGGTAATGTTCAAAAGAAAATGAATTCTGCTTCACGAAAATGCGGAAATGTGTACTTTTTTTCATTAGGTCTAAAATAATGACGTTAATGTGCGGTGGGGGGACTGCATTCACTTAGTGCTCCAGCAATGTCGTGAGCTGTTTGAACTGTTTGCTTGAGTTTACTTGAGCTTACTAGAGATGGCTTTTCTTTTTTGGGAGGGCAATCACATTATTATTACGTACAGCGCGCTCAAGTAAAAAGGACCAAGAAGAGACACGAAACCTGGCTGCGCCGGTCGTATCCCGATGGGGCATAATGCAAAAACGTTCTAGTGCTGTGCAAATTGAGTGGTCGATATTAATAGGGAGTCTCCCTCTTTGACGTGCCTCAAAACCACAGATTGTGCTTCTCGTATGCCAAACTCCACATTTTCATTCGAGAAGCTGGGCTCCCCACTCACATTTGAAGCCGACATGTCAATTTGTAATTGCAACTTATAACAAACACCCTCTCACCGAAAGCATTCGCGATTTTTCGCTTACAGTTTGCTTGACGTCTAGAAATGTGGGGCACCGCTGCGTCGACAGCCTGAAACATTCCGACAACATGTGTGCACCGTGCTGGACTCGCATAGCTCCACACACTCTCACACGAAATCGCGCAGCCACGGCGTTACTGCTGCGCAGGGGCGTAGCCAAGGGGGGTGGGGGAGGGCTTATGGGGCTTCATCCCCCCCCCCCCCGAAATTTTTTCGTGCTGCCCATGCACCGCCGACGAAAGCAATCCCCGGCGCCGGCAATCATTCTGTATTTTGTCTAGAATGTCTTTTTGACGCTCGAAAAGACATTTAAGCGCGAAGATAGCGAACTCGGGCTGGATTTCGCGGCAACACCCATGCACCGAGAGTCACATAACGTCAAGCAGCCCGATCCGACCACAAAGTTTCAAGGGCGTTGTGATGGTGAGCGGGCTTGCCGCGGCATCTCGGTGAGGCCGCGGAATCTATGGAGCGCATGGATGTCAATTCCGGAAATGTATGGGTATAAATCTCATAAACTCTTGATGTGAAAGGTGCATTGACATTTCCAAAGTTGTGCTTTAGATCTTCAATTGCGGAACTTTGAGGGTTTAATGTTGTTGTAAACATTTGACGCCAAAGGTCCATTGACTTTTCTAAAGTCTTACATCGGAACACGCAACGAGACAAGTCAAATCAACACACTAGCCAACAAGTTGACTAAGCATGCAGCGAGGTTCAATGAGACGAAGCGTTGTGGTGGTTCATTTGGGCCGCCATGTCCCATAAAAAAAATATCAACATATTTTTTAACCTACGCCAAAACATCCATGCCATAACACTAAATCCAGCCAAGGTAAGTGCGTTCTTATTTATTTTTTCTACTTTGACTTTTTCTCGCTAAGACACATTAAGCCTCTTCATTTTTTTTTTGTTCTCGCTACCATACCCGCGGGCTGCCAGAGCTAGCCAGAGCGCATACGTTTTTCTCGCGTGGCCCCGACCACCGCGCAGCGCACTTTGGTGCGCGTTCGGTTTTCTCTGGTGGAGTGGATTTTCACCTGGCAGAGTTTTGGACACTTTCTGGATAGCAGATGAGAAAATGAAACAATGGTCGCTCGCCGCCATCACTGTGGGGAAGCGACGGATTGCACCGCGTTCGCTTTTGCAGAACTTCTCCGGAAAGTCTTGTCTCGCCGGTGTAGGATACCGAGCAGTATGCGTATGGTTGGTTCCCAGTGGACCAAGTGTCTCATGCTTTCTTCGATATTTCTTCCGTAGCCACATTAGGTGCCCAAAGTAGGCATTCTATTGTGGCCAACATACTTTCCTATGCGTTTTTTCATTTCGGCGCCCCCGCACCACAGAAGGAAAAAAAAATACATTGTTGCGGTGCAGCGAATTGTCGCATGGTGAAAGTTCGATTTCGTTACTTCTTCTTTTGTGGAAAGTAATGAGCAACGGGACGCTTCAGTTGCCAGATGCTCTTATATTATTGCGATACCAATTATATGGACACTCCAGGCGCATTCCTGCCGTCGCCCTCAGGTTTCGTATAAAGTCCAAGGCTGATAACATCGTGACCGCGTGCCGCATGCTGTATGTGCGAGTGAAAGCGTAGGGGGTGGGGGTGGAATGGCTGAGCCGACGATGGTGGCTCAGTCGTGTGTGCGCAAAGGAGAAAAGCGGGGAGCAAGCGCGCCGCCTTTGGTCGCGCGCGATACACCGGGGGGAGTGGATGGAATTGGGGCGGAATCTAGGATTCTGTGAAGCTGTGATCGCGCAGCATGTTTATTTGCCTTGTTGGACGCATTATATACTGCGACTTTTTCTAAGATACGTAGATTTATTGGTGATTTATACATATATTTAAATATCTTGTTGCGAGGATTCGTGTACGTGCAGTGAACTTTGTTTCCAGTCACACTTTTTGCCCTTTGTCAAGCTGTCTCTTCGCATTTCTAAAGCACGAGTGTGAGTCGCAATAATGGTTCGGTTCATTATCTGCGAGGCATGCGTGTAGCAGAGTAGCATCTCTCATTTACAAAAGTGGTACGCATGTATGAGAATAAATGTTCTTTAATGCTCTCATAAACTGGGTTGAACATGGTTGCCTGTCATAATGGACACACAAGAAGCTGAACAGCGTGGTGTCGCGAAGTTTTTGACAGCTAAAGGTGTTTCCCAAAAAGAAATTAATCACCGTATGGCTGCCGTGTACGTTAAACATTGCATTTCATCGGCCACTGTAAAGCGTGGGAGCAAACGGGTTCAAAGAAGAATGGGAAAGTTGCAAAGGCATTCGAAGACCAGGTTAATGCCATCGTGCAATCACATCCCGTACAATTTCAAAGGTTGATGAGCTGAGTAAAGAATGGAGGACAAGCATCGATGAACGGGCAGAGCGTGTGAAAATCAGTCACGGTTCGGTTCACGCCATAATTCATGAGCACCTCGGTTATCGGCTCTTGTGTGCGCAATTGATGCCCAAGATTTTCATCCACAGCCAGAAGACGGAGAAGTTTGGCGCTGCTATGACTGATCTGATCTGGTATCACAATGAGGATGGCGATTTCTTGTTTGCTATTGTGATCGGGCACGAACCATGGTGCCGCTACTACGAGTCTGAAACACGACGGCGTAACTTAGTGTAAACATTCGAATTTACCACGGCCAAACAATGCAAAGGCCGTCATTTTCGCCGGAAAGGTATTGTTGACTTTTTTTTCGATCGTTAGGCGCCATTACTGATAAAATTTGCTCAATCTTGAGAGACTATCAATTGTTTCCGATATTATGAAACGCCGGAACCACTGCGTGTCGCAATCAAGAACCAACTACGTGGAAAATTGACGAATTATGTCATCTTGTTCCACGACAATGCCCGTCCCCACGTCGCTGATGTGGTTAATACAAAACTCGCAAAGTTCAAGTGGGAAACCCTGCAACATCCGTCATACAGCTCGGACCTGTCCCCTTGGGACTTGCACATTTTGGGGCAACCGAAAAACAGCTCAACGGAACTAGATTCGTGCCGGACGATGACGTGAAAGAGTCAGTTACAGACTTCTTGAAGTAGCAACCTAAGGAGTTTCATGAGACGGGAATCACGCGACTCCTTAGTCAATGGGGCAAATGCCTAAATTCTCATGAAGACTACTTTTTAATAAAGTACTGCGCTTGTCACATATTCGCATTGGCTCACATTCATTTGACTCGCCCTCGTATAGCTTGCAGAACTCCTGCTTTTTATACGTGCTCTCTGTTGCGACTATAATTTCGGTGCAATTACTCACGATTCAGGACCGGTGACAGCTGCTTCTGCGCAATACATTGGAACAAATGACAGCTTGATGGAGATTTTATGCGAAGCATATTAACGTAGGTTTCGGGCCTTCGCGCGACGCTCGGCGGTGGCCACCATTGACTCTGAAGTGGGGTCACGTCACATGACGTCACGTGATGACGTCACACAGGCTGCAGATGGGGCCTCATATCGCGCCGTCGGTCGGCTCCCGGCGGTGGCCACCATTGACCTTCAAGTGACCTTGAAGTAGGTCACGTGACATGACGTCACGTGATGACGTCACACCGGCTGCAGATGGGGCCTCATATCGCGCCGTCGGTCGCCTCCCGGCGGTGGCCACCATTGACCCTGAAGTGAGATCACATGATGTGACATCACGTAATGACGTCACACCGGCTGCAGATGGGGCCTCATATCGCGCCGTCGGACGTCGCCCGGCGGAGGCCTCCACGCTTCGGTTCGCGCCGTCGCGCGCGACGCGGCGGCGGCGCCACCATCGCTGCATCACGTGATATGTGACGTCACGCCAGGGATGAAGTGGCGCGCGCCCGCCGTAGCGTCAGTCTCTGTGCCCGCAACCGCACCAGCATCATTGCGCCGGGCGTGCATGCGGTCAAGATGCCTCCAAACGCTAAGGATACGCTAAGGTTAAGCCCAGTGGATGCGAAGCATCCACTGGGTTTAACCTTGATAAGCCTCCAATTTTTTTCACTGGCCATTGCATATATACAAGAATGTAAACACTGTTCTTGAATGACTAAGTTTCAATAACATATTTGTCCTCAACTTGTTCATTTCATGGCCTTTTCATTTTTCATATCAGCGGCATGCGCTGCTTTCCTGGTTTCGAAGTGATATAGTTCTAAAGTTCGTGGGATATTTTCTTTACTTATTAAATAGACAAAAACATGGAAGCATTGATATCAGTTAGTTCGGGCACAATTTTTGGCACATACGAGAATATTCTTTTATGAAAAAATACACATTTTACTTGTTTGGACAGTGCGTAGCGCTAAAGAATTCGTTTACAGCATTTTTGACAATGGTAATGCAGTTATTATTCATGTATTTGATCCCTCGACAAATTGTTTAAGAGGAAGCTTTAGCAGGGGCCCAATCCGACGCGGCCTATTCAAATACATGTAAAACGCAGAAACGCTTTTCTGAGATAATCCTGCTAATCGCTTTTAATGGAATTTGTTGCATTTGAGAGAGAAGGTAAATTATAGTGTCTGTTGGAAACGGAATTTCGATTGACGGCCTGAATTTTGTATAAAATATTTTTAAAATTTGAAATTTCGAAAAAATAGAAGCACGACGTTTACAAAATAATAGCTATGTACCAAGAACAGATATCTCGGTTCCGTAAATGGCAACTATTAGGAAAGTCGATGCGGACGAATCTGGTATGTCAATTTCTATCTTGCGTGAATTGGTTACGTTGTGTATAAGGGTTCTGCAAAAGTCGTATTTCCATAATACTAATCTATGTAGAGATTCATATTTAACATATCTATTTTGTCCTCTGTAGATGTACTATTATATGCCATTCACAGAATTGTGCTATCATGTTTTATTGTTGAGTTACTGAGTTTTAAACTTGATAGTTCCGTTTCCTGAAAATTTGCGACTTTGGCCAATTTTTTATAAAGAATTGAGCACCTAAATGAAAAATTCGAAACCAACAGTCACTAGAATTTAATTTTGTCTTTTAAATTCAACAAAAATCGTTAAATTTGGTGCAGTTGTTGCGAGGAAAAACGAATTACCCTTCTACATGTATTTAAATTGTTCCTTTTTTCATGACGCTGCACCTATGCTTTTGCCACCTTCAACGACAGTTTATGATACCCCAATGGATTCAATTCTTATAGACTGGGTGGGCATTAGAAAACTAATCGGTAATTTGAAAATATCTTCTTCGGCGGGTTCAGATGAAATTCAAAAATACTAAAGTGTACTGAACTGTATTCATCAATTATTCTTTCTAGGATATTCCAACAATATTACACTGCTCATCACTACCAAGCGACTGGAAGGTGGGGAAGGTGGTTCCTGTACACAAATCAGGTAACACACATTGTCCCGAAAACTACCGTCCCATATCACTAACCAGCATTCCCTGTAAGATTCTGGAGCACATAATATATTCCCACATAGTTGATTTCCTTGAGACGAACTCTTTTTTTAACAACAGTCAGCATGGCTTTAGGAAATCCTTCTCCTGCGAAACGCAACTAGCTTGCTTTACTAACGACCTCTTTTCTAACACCGACTTAGGATTTGACACCGATTGCATCTTTATAGATTTTGCTAAAGCCTTCGATACCGTATCCCATAACCTACTAATCTATAAACTTAGCCTTCTTAACATTGACCCGCTAGTACTGGACTGGATTAAAAACTTTCTTGCTGATAGAACACAATACGTAATCGCTAACAATTCGTCGTCTGCGCCCCTCGCGGTAACGTCAGGCGTGCCGCAAGGGTCGGTTCTCGGTCCTCTACTTTTTCTAATCTATATTAATGATCTTGCTTCCTGTGTCAAATTTTCAACTATTAGACTTTTTGATGATGACTGCGTTATATATAATAAAATTACTAACCTCAATGATTATCGTAAACTCCAAGACGACATTAATAACGTTCTGTTATGGTGTAACAAGTGGTCTATGAAGCTTAACCTAAGCAAATGTAAATGCATGCGGGTATCACAGCGTATTAATACTACTAATCTGCATACATATTTCCTGAATAATAGCCCTCTCTCAGTTGTCTCGTCGTACAAATACCTTGGACTAAACATCACCAGCAACCTTTCCTGGCACATGCATGCCGACATTATATGTAGCAATGCCAATCGCATGTTGGGCTATTTGCGCCGAAACTTCTCATCCGCACCATCGTCACTGAAACTAACTCTGTACAAAACATTAGTTCGCTCCAAACTAGAATACGCATGCGCCCTTTTGGGACCCAGCTAACATTACACTCATAAACAGCATAGAAGCCATTCAAAATCGTGCAGCAAGTTTCATCTTATCAAACTACTCCCGACATGCTAGCGTTACCTCAATGAAGATAACACTTAACTTGCCAGAACTTTCTTTCCGTCGTAGATGCTTCCGCCTTTCGCTATTCCATAAAATATACCACCACAACCCTTTGTTGAAAGAACAGCTCATCACCCAACCGTCATACATATAATCTCGCTCTGACCATAGTTTCAAAGTTTGTGTGCCGTCTTCACGTACTAAACTTTGCAGTAGTGCATTCATCCCTAGCACAAGCAAAGATTGGAACCACCTTCCCGCCACCGTTGCAGCCATCCTGGATACCGACACCTTCAAAACCAGCATTCATGAAACGCCACGTTGAATCTGTCTTTGTATATTGCACAAATGTTTTGTTATGTTCACCCACTCCTTTCTGTAATGCCTTCGGGCCCTGAAAGTATCTTAAATAAATAAATAAATAAATAAATAAATAAATAAATAAATAAATAAGAGCACCCGAGCCAGGCACGTACCCAGGGGGGGGCCCGGGGGGGCCCGGCCCCCCCCGAAATCAAGTGGCATACCCCCCCCCCCCCCCTTCCCCACCCACGCCACCACTCCTCACACATTCCTAAAGCGCCGCCAGATTAATGTTGAGACTTGTCAGCTGTTCATCGGTCAGCCTTATGCTGCCTTTTCACTCCTTTTAGATGGCGGTAGTTATCGGCATCTCTTCGAATGTGAAGGACAGTTTTCTCATAGATTCCGCACCCGCGCGATTAACTCGAGCTGCGCTCAGTTGTGACCATCTATTCAACCGTCACGCGCATAGCTGTTGCTTTTGTTAGTTCAACCTTCTTTGTTTAGGCTGATCCTGGGACCAGGAGAGGGATGCGGCTGTTACTCAGCTGGTCTGTACCCTCGTGGAACGAGTTGCGGCCGGATAAAACACTAATTGCGTTTAACTTTTCCCTTTGCTTCATTATTTCCTTGAGTTACGGCTCACCGCGACGCTGGCAGATGCACGGAACCATATACACGTGATACGGGTTAGATACGGTGGGAAATAACATGATGTGAAAGAGCGTCCATCATGAAACCCTGCAATAACCCTTAAACCCATAAGCAAGATGACTGTCGCCAGTTATCTCGTCTGTTTTTCCTTAATTGTATAGCACTTTTCGTGCAAAATTGGAAACCGGAAACAAAAATCGCAAGGAGTTGAGAAATTAAGCGATCTACTAAGGGAGAGAGCCAACGCAACAACCAAACTGCAAGCAAAAGTGAATAATAAAAATGTTAACCGCTGTTTATGAGAATATTTATCGATCAACATCTTTTTATTTACAAAGGAAGTAGAGAAAACGCCGCCGGAAGTGGAGAATAATTACTTGCTTTGAATGACGCTTCTACAGTTATCGGTCGAACCGCCTCACGTAGCCACTTCTCTGCTGTGCTTATGTGGGTGTTTTCTAACCTTTCTCGGTGAGCGCAGTACGTCTAGAATCGCAGAGTCCTGCGCTCTACGCGGTTGTATGGGACTAGCGGCCGCACAGCGTTACGCAATTCGCGGAACTGTCAAAACTGATCCACAAGGCGAAAATAACTAATATTCGAAACTATAACATGAGAAAAAAGACAGAAGAAGCCGTAAAAAAAAGAACGCAGCCTAAAATCAGTAAAAAAAGAAACCTGGCATAGGACAAACCATGATGTATGCTCTAAAAGATAAGAGGGATAATATCACAAGCAATCTCGAAGATACAGTAAAAGCAGCGGAAAAATTCTAAGCTGACCTGTATACAGTACCCAGAGGAGTCATGATACCGTAATGAACAGGATACAGAAACTCCTATAACTAGCGATGAAGTAAGAAGGGCGCTGCAAGACATAAAACGATGAAGAGCGGGACGAGAAGGTGGAATAACAGTCCATTTAACCAACGATGGAGGAGACATAATGCTTGGAAAACTGGCGGCTCTTTATACGAAGTGTATATCGACTGCAAGGGTCCCAGAAAACTGGAAGAATGCAGACATTATACAAATCCACAAAAAAGGAGACGTTAAAGAATTGAAAAATTATAGGACCATTAGCTTGCTCCCAGTGTTATATAAGATATTTACCAAAATAATCTCCAATAGAATAAGGGCAACACTGGATTTTGTCAACCAAGGGAACAGGCTGGCTTCAGGAAGAGATACCTTACAATGGATCACATCCATGTCATCAATCAGGTTATCGCTAAATCTGCAGAGTACAATAAGCCTCTCTATGTGGCTTATATAGATTACGAAAATGCATTTGATTCAGTAGAGATACCAGCAATCGTAGAGACACTACGCAATCAAGGAGTACAGAACGCTTACGTAAAAAGCTTGAAAAATATTGCTACATGCGTGTGGTATTTGTTTGTTTGAACGAGCTGCGTGGGCGCCATCACTCCAGAAAAGAGGAGGAAGAACGAACTGGGCTCGCGCTGTGAATCTAACCGGTCAGCGCTGCAACCGTTGTTGTAAATATAACCTGTAAATAGTTTCTCGTCTTACTGGCTCGTCCTTCGCGTAAGAATATATACAGAGGTTCTACAGCTACCTTAATTCTACACAAGAAAAGCAGGGAGGTGCCTATAGAGAAATAGGTCAGACAGGGAGACACAATTTCTCCAAAGCTGTTCAGTGCGTGCTTAGAAGAATTCAAGCTATTAAAGTGGGAAGGCTTAGGAGTAAAGATCGACGGCAAATATCTCAGCAACCTTCGGTTTGCCGATGACGTTGTTCTATTCAACAACAATGCAGACGAGTTACAACAAATGATTGGAGACCTTAAGAGAGAGAGTGTAAGAGTGGGGTTGAATATTAATATGCAGAAGATGACGATAATGATAAATAGCCGGGCATAGGAACAAGAGATCAGGATCGCCAGTCGGCCACTAGAGACTGTGAAGGAGTACGTTTACCTAGGTCAATTAATCACAGGGAACCCTGATCATGAGAAGGAAATTCACAGAAGAATAAAAATAGGTTGGATCGCATACGGCAGACATTGCCAGCTCCTGACTGGAAGCTTACCATTATTATTGAAATGTAAGGGGTGCAATCAGTGCATTGCATCAGTGCAATCATTGCCAGTGCTGACATATGGGGCAGAGACTTGAGAATGAGTTTAGGACCGCGCAAAGAGCGATCGAACGAAGATTGCTAGGCATAACGTTAAGAGAGAGAAAGAGAGTGGTTTGGGTCAGAGAGCGAACGGGTATAGAAGATATTGTAATTGACATCAAGAGGACGAAATGTAGCTGGGTAGGTCATGTAATGCGCCGGTTAGATAACCGTTGGACCATCAGGGTTACAGAATGGGTACCAAGAGAAGGAAAACGCAATCGAGGACGACAAAACACTAAGTGGAGCGATAAAATTAGGACATTTGCGGGCGCTAGTTGGAATCGGTTGGCGCAGGACAGGGGTAAATGGAGATCGCAGGGAGAGGCCTTCGTCCTGCAGTGGACATGAAACCTGATGATGATGATGATTATGATTATGATTATGATGATGATTATGATGATGATGATGATGATGATGATGATGATGATGATGATGATGATGATGATGATGATGATGATGATGATGATGATGATGGAGGTGGTGGGCCCCCCCCCCGAAAAAAAATCCTGGGTACGTGCCTGACCCGAGCTGAAGCTGCCTTTTAAGGAGGAGGCCGAGCTGCAACATCCAAAGGACCAGGCAGGATTCTGTAAAGGCTACTCAACAATAGACCATATTCACACTATCAATCAGGTGATAGAAAAATGTGCAGAATATAACCAACCCTTATATATAGCTTTCATTGATTACGAGAAAGCATTTGATTCAGTCGAAACCTCAGCAGTCATGGAGGCATTACGGAATCAGGGTGTAGATGAGCCATATGTAAAAATACTGGAAGATATCTATAGCGGCTCGACAGCCACCGTAGTCCTCCACAAACAAAGCAACAAAATCCCAATAAAGAAAGGCGTCAGACAGGGAGATACGATCTCTCCAATGATATTCACCGCATGTTTACAGGAGGTGTTCAGAGACCTGGAGTGGGAAGAATGGGGGATGAAAGTTGATGGAGAATACCTTAGCAACTTGCGATTCGCTGATGATATTGCCTTGCTTAGTAACTCAGGAGACCCATTGGAATGCATGCTCACTGACCTGTAGAGGCAAAGCAGAAGGGTGGGTCTGAAAATTAATCTGGAGAAAACTAAAGTAATGTTTAACAGTCTCGGAAGAGAACAGCAGTTTACGATAGGTAGCGAGGCACTGGAAGTGGTAAGGGAATACATCTACTTAGGGCAGGTAGTGACCACGGATCCGGATCATGAGACTGAAATAACCAGAAGAATAAGAATGGGCTGCGGTGCGTTTGGCAGGCATTCTCAAATCATGAACAGCAGGTTGCCACTATCCCTCAAAAGGAAAGTGTATAACAGCTGTGTGTTACCAGTACTCACATATGGGGCAGAAACCTGGAGGCTTACGAAAAGGGTTCTGCTGAAATTGAGGACGACGCAACGAGCTATGGAAAGAAGAATGATTGGTGTAACGTTAAGGGATAAGAAAGGAGCAGATTGCGTGAGGCAACAAACGCGGGTAAATGAGATCTTAGTTGAAATCAAGAAAAAGAAACGGGCATGGGCCGGACATGTAACGAGGACGGAAGATAACCGATGGTCATTAAGGGTTACGGACTGGATTCCAAGGGAAGGGGAGCGTAGCAGGGGGCGGCAGAAAGTTAGGTGGGCGGATGACATTAAGACGTTTGCAGGGACAACAAGGCCACAATTCGTACATGACCGGGGTAGTTGGAGTAGTATGGGAGGGGCCTTTGCCCTGCAGTGGGCGTAACTAGGCTGATGATGATGATGATGAGCGGACCTATAATGTAAAAGTCTACCAATATGTTTTTATTCCAATTTCGTGACGTCAAATTTATGTGAGCGATGACGCAAGCATCATGCGGTGACCCGCACCATTGCCCGAACAGCCCAATGAAACGCTCCCCTCGTTTGTAGGAGGTCACTTTTGTTTGCTTTCAAAACGAATAGCACTGCCTGCATTGAGTGGTTTTTCTCGTTTAAGTGGCTGACAAGAGGCCAGGAGCACGGTCAAGTGGAGAGGGCTTCGATGGGGCCGAGCCAGCGCGCTGAAGAAAGATAACCGAATGGCGATGGAGGGGCTGGCTTCTGCGATTGGGGCGCTTCTCTTACTTAGCTTGCGGTGGCTTGGCTAAAATTGCGGCGACGTACAAGGGACAGTGAAAAAATCCGCTAAAACGAATCCTCACAAAAGAGTTGCCAGAGTGATGTCGTCTACGTGCCCAAAAGGGCTTGTTAACGTTATGCCGCCGGGCTAGGTTTATTATAAGAAAATAAAGCAATGCCCGCCGCAAGGTGCGAGTAGCCAGTGCCTGAGCGATCGGCGGCAGCCATATCTTATTCCTTTCTTAACGGAACAGTCTCTTACTATTTAGAAAAAAAATGCAGTTTTGTTCTGCATATTGTCACGTGGTAGTGATGATGAAGAAATGAATCTTGTGAATGACGAAACTAGCGTTTTACTAGGCATACTTGTGTCCACAAAAGCAAGTTACTCTCAAATCACAGCTCGAAATGCGAACATGGCCGGCAATTGTCGAAATCGGATCTGCCGGTCAAGTGCGTTGGCTTTTATATACGAGTTATCGAATGTTTCAGAGTAATCGGTGGTGCCCACGTGTCTTGCGGAAAGTTCTACGCAATTCGCGTCGCACACACATGAAAGGAGATTCCACAAGGTTCGGTGACAACAGACAGCGGATAGAATCATCGATAACATTCGAGAAACTTCCGATATATGCACGCGCGTCCTGCGTTGTGCGATAACTTTTCTTAGATGGTGAAAAGCTGTCACCCGAAAACGATAAACTACACGTGCAAATATTAATGCATCTTGAACGTGTACACGTCACTCTGACGCAATAAGTTTTCGCGGTTTTGTGACGTCTAGTGACAGATAGGTGAAGTGGGTACAGCCTGAAGCATTCTGACCAATAGCAGATGGTTAATGATGAAACGGCGTGAAATCAGGAATAATTATTTTTCTTTTCTTCGGTCGAACCATGCGTAATCAGTGGATACAGATCATGTCAGATTGGGAGCTAGCCCGGTTTTCGTGAATCCGCATGACAGACAGGTGAAGCGGGAGTGGTTAAAAAATTTTTTTGACCAAACGCGGCGGGATGATTGCAGAATTGAAAAATTTTGCAAAAGCTTGTAGTACCACAGTTTAACCTTGTAGCACCACAGTTTAACATGTATGTTTATAGGCTCTTTTCTTTTTATCTGTTTACTCTGTTAACCTGTTTTTGCAATCAGTATTCATGTATGCTATTTTTGTGAACAGTGGTTATCATTTGTTAGCCTTCCCCTTTGTAAAATGTCGTGATCATTATGGTAATTCAAGCTGCAAAATTTGCTTTTAGAGCCTCTATAGTTCAGATTTCGAATTGCTTAGTATATTTCCGCGTTCTTGAAATATTCGATTATTTTTGTAGATTGTGTCGTGAAATTGCACGACACAGTCAAGTTAGACAAGTTAGACAAGTTAGATGATGTGGGCCACATTCTCTTATCTTCTCTGGCTTTGCCGTGGCTTGTGTTTTTTCATTTTCTTTATTTTATTTCGTGTCACTAAAAAAAAAATCTGGGAGGCTGCAGAAGAGACGCAGCCGCAGCGACCCCTTCAACGGAGCAAGTGGCACCGCTGCTCAGATAGGCGCTCCGAAATAGCTTTCAAGTACGGGACAATCGTTAATTCCGTCATTTCATGGCATGTAGTAAAGAACTGCTTCGTAAGAACAGAAAAACGTTCTATTGTAGAGAAAGAATATCTCAGTGAGCTTTCCTCGCATAGGTTTGATGGACCTCTGAAGGTATTGGACGTGAATCACGCACCAGTCAAAGTGCGGGAAATGTACACTTAGTTTAGACACAAACTTCAGCCGAAAAACTTCGAAGCAGAATGACATATTTCATTTTCATTTTCCACTTTTTCAAATATGTGCGGTTAGCTAAATACACGTTCTTTAGCACACAACTATCCACTGCCAGTCGCTGCGAAAATATATGCTGTGGGTTAGTTCTCCCAAGAGTTGTCCGCACAGAAAATTCTACTCGTGGAGTGTGTAACTGACTTTTACAAGACTGCGTGCTACCGTCGAATAGCGCTTGCATTTTACGGTATTTTTGCTAAATCATTCTTCGTTGAGTCCCACTTCTCAGAATGGATCGCCATCTATAACTTTCCTGCTTTTATGTAGTTCCACTTGCCCAGTGTTGTTTTGCCTACAGACTGTGTATTGCCTCCAGACCGCAATTGGGAGCATATATTAAAGCACCAAGCCTTTTCAACGTCACTTACCATGTAGAAATCCGAATGTGACTGTCATCCATGGTATGCTAGGAGCGAACACGGCCGCTAGAAGCCCCAACCAAAGCAACATGCTTCCAGCGAAGGCAATTTGAAAGGTCGAGAAGAATGGCTGAAGAACTGCCACAATTATGCCTGCAAGTAACATCGGGTGCTGTTAGAAAATAATTTACAACTGTTCCGTTGTAACATAATGTAATAAGGAAAGGCTATTGTGTAGACTTATGTAATCACCCTGAGACGTAACAAGTTGAACAACCTACATTTTTTCTCTGCTTTCTAAAGCAAATGTAGTAAGCAAAGGAAGTAGCACCCTTACTGATTTTGCTGTAAGCATTAGCGTGTGACGTATGCCCCCGTCACAAGGCTGCTCTGTACATTTCTCATAACGCGAGAATTCGTGCGCACATGACTGCTTACCAGACACGTGTCCCATAATTTGAAGGACGCTGCCTGGCCAGGATGCTTTTTCCCGTGTCGTGCCGAACTCTTCTAGGAAGTATACGAAGAAGAACCCCAGATTGGATGACGAGGCTACAGTGAAGAAAGCGATGAACGACGCTGCCACGGCTACGCTCCAGCGAGTATCAACATCTTCAGCAGGCCGGGTTGCTCGATGAGCAGTGGCGCTTTCTCGCACAGCGCTGGTTTCTGGTGGCACACAGCTGGTGGATATCGCCGGCCCTACCATGGCACAGGTCTCCGAGTCCCTAAAAGTGAATTTTGAAAATTTATGAAATGAAATCTTTATTAAGTCTTTTCAGGAGCACTCATGACCCATCCACTCATCGTGGGTAACATATCCAGCGCTGAAAGGTGCGGATTATTAAAACAATTGGAAGAAAATTCAAGCTGCAGTTGAAGACTACTAAAGTCAAAATCCTGGTCATGGAGTTGAGGGTTGATATAAGAGCTCTGTCAATGCGCACAGTCTTCAAGGACGTCAGCTCTCGCGATAGGGGAAGGGGAGCAGCGTCGGACTCGAAAACATTTTTACTGCATTATTTCCAAAAGCGACCACGAATTTTAAACAGCACTAACTTCGGGATCATTTCACATTTATATACAGCTGTATTGTTGGAATTGTCCTACATTATTACCTATGATGACGTGTTAATAATGTTAAATAATTGCCGCAGTTTTACATGCCAAAATTACGATGCGTTTATGAAGCCAGCTGTTGTGGGCGAAAAGCGTTAATGACGTAATGGTTACAGTATCGGGCTTCTGTACTAGAAGTTCTCAGTTCAAATCTGGGCAACGGACAGTTTCATTTATTTATTTTTTCAAACAATCTCAGTTTTTCATGAGGTCGAAGCAAGAAACGCGATAGCAACATGTTACAGGTTCTATAACCTAAACAACGTGCTCGCTGTCACTGCTAAACACACAGAACTGGCTCAGTTAAGGTGAGATGTGAGCTTTCTGAAAGACGTTATAAGCAATCAATAGAGGAAGGTAAATGACATGGAAGACCGAAGTCGATGAAGGAACCTTATAATTTGCCCCCTTGACGAACCAATAAATAAGAGTCCTGGTGACTTGAGAACGCGGGTTCTTGATTACTTGTTTTCTGTAAAACTAGGCGTCACAACCAATACACTCGAAAGGATACACAAAATAGGAAGAATCACCGATAAATTTGTCTGTCCTGGTTAATTTCTTTGACTACAATGAAAGAGTGCGTTTGTTGAAAAACTGCTTTAGGCTCAAGCAAGCAGTTGTCTCGATTTGTCACGATTACTGTGATGCTAGGCTCACTAAGCGTTCTCACCTTCGGCAGCATGGTAAACAATTTTAAAAATGAGGCGCGAAAGATTTCCCTAGAGTATGACCGACTACGTGTAGACAGCAACATATACGTATGGGACGGAGAAAACTCATAGCTTGTCGCGCTTCATAAACCCGGACCTGTACGGACACCCAACTGACCCGAAACGAAAGAACTCTAAATTGCATTGCCTAATGAAAGAAGTCTTGCCAATGACTCCAGTCAAGTTGAAGACATTATTTTGCTTTACAACCCTCACATACTTGCCGTAAACGAAACACGGCTTACACCTAATACTAACGATGACGAAATTATTCTACAAAATAATAAGGCGTGACCGCGAAGGACGATGAGGGCTCGTGGCAGTAATAATTAAAAGTGGCGTTCAATGTGTCGCGCTTTAGGGCATTCGAGACTATGAAAGTATCTGGCGCAAACTCAACTCAGAAAACTTGCTACGTGGTTTCGCGTGGTTTGCCGGCCTCCAAAGAGCTGTGTGTCATACCTGTAAGCGCTGGCCGCTTACCTAGAGCGCATGCTGAAACCAAATAACAAGCTGGTGGTAACTGGCGATTTCTACTTGCCTGGCCTAAACTGGAACGCACTCGCTATCTCGGGGCGCGATAATGTAGGAAATGGAAGCCTACTTATTAATTCTTCCTTTTTCATGACTTGAGAAACAAATAGTCACTATTCCGACTGGCACCACTGTATCTACGCAATCGGTTCTTGACCTCGTATTTGGGAAACATTTTCCTGAGTATCACTCAATTAGTACTGATGATGGTATGTCGCACTACAAGATTGTTCAGTTTACTCTAAAAATCAATAGCAAAAAAAAGCTTCCTTCGTTAACAACTTTTCGTGACTTTAGTGCTACAGATAATGAATTTGTCCTAGACGCAAAGCACCTTTCGCTTTCTGATTTTGTGCATGGTGGTGATGTTTCTCATCTTTGGAACGAGTTCAAGAAATTAGTCTTATCATGCAATGCGATGTTTGTTCCTTTGCGTAGGAAAACTACAAACCGTCGGAACCTATGGATTATTCGGGACATATTCCATCTTAAGCGTCGTATTAAACAAAAAAGGAAGGGTGAAACTACGTCAGTGTAACCGCCTTTAAAGAACAGCTGGTTACTCAATTGAAGCTCGCGCCTAGTAAACTTTATGGGCAAACTCTCACAGCTTTCTTGAAGGGATCTCCTGAGAATTTCTGGCGATACTTGTCGGGCCCGGAAGCGTGTGTGAATATGCTTAGGATTAATGGTAACATGTGTACACCAGTAAGCAGAAGTATGCGGATAACGAATTGCGCGATAAAACTCAGTTTCACTTCTGTCTGTGAATGTAACTTGAAATGAAAGACTGCAGTTCCAACTTGGCATTACGAATTTTCCAGCGCACTGGTCAGTTTCCGTTTATGTGTGCTAATTGCAAAGAAATTCAGTTCTTTTCGGCGACACTGTGGTCCATATACTTTTGCTCACAGGTGTACGAACCTTACTTCAATTGTAAATAAATTCGACACTTCTTTTCACCAAGTGTTTACACGGCCAGATGTTCAATATTTGCAAAATTCTGATCTGCCACTTGTTGGAAACCCAACGCCTGGCCTAGGTCTTGCTCGTGAAGGAATGTTTTAAGGAATGTTGAAGGAATTTATATAAACGGTATTGCTTCGACATCGAACATTCTGTTACAGTAAAATTATTCGCTGACGACTGCGTGATGTACAGTGTTGTTAATAGCTTCTCTTGTCAAACACTACAGAACAAGAACATCTGTAAACTTGCGGACTGATCAGAACGAAACAGCATGCAAATCGATTTTAATAAAACAGTTGCTATGACAATAACCATGAAGAAAAAGCCACTGTCTCAAATGTATTGCATTGCTAATAAACAATATTCAGTCAGGAATGTCAGTGAAATATACAGGACTAAATATCTAAGAACGTTTGCACAGCAGCATTTAAAAATTTTGCTTTCTGCCATCAAGTCTTAAACTCGAGGCATACTGCACTATAGTACGACCAGTCCTTGAGTGCACTTTCATGGGGTGGAACCCACACTACGTTAAACATATTGCGCAAGTAGGACGAATTCAGCGCCTCGCTGCTAGATATATTGTATCTGACTATGAATATTCTTCATCGGTTACTTCTGTTACTTCTGTTACTTCATCTTATACACCTGTTAAAGGAGGGGGCGTGGCCGTATTTGCGAAAGCTAAGTGGTCTGTATCAGAAATGCCGCTTTGCTTTTCGCTAGCTGAAGTTGTTGCTCTGCCACTATGCTCATCTGAGATTTCATTAGCTCTTTTGTCTGTTCACCGGCCACCTTGTTGTAATGTTTACTTATTCTTATCCGAACTTGACACAGCACTGTCATCCCTATCTCTCGACGAAAACATTTGTGTGCTAGGCGATATTAACATTGACACCCTCCGCCCCACTCTGCCACCTGTTGCTGACTATCTCGATCTCTTATCTAACTGGGGATTAGAGGGCATTACACATCAAGCAATGCGCGAAGAATTTCTGTGTGGAAAGTTGGTTATATCCTGCATTGACCATATTAATGTTCAGTGCTCCAATATTGCGATGCAGGCAGCTGTTGTTGAAACCAAGGCCGCTGATTATAATTTCGCCTGTTATCGTCTTGTAGAAAGTGCCAAACCCTCGAATGTCAGCAGCATGAAAAGGGAAATTTGCATTGTTGATCGTAAGCTCCTTGACGAATGCATCACAAAGCATGACTGGCAGTTCATGTCATATACACTCTCTCCGGTTGATTTATACGACCGTTTTGTTCAGATTCTCCGCAGTTACAGAAATAAATGCACCCGGTTTGTAAAAGTCAGATTACGTCACGAAGAGAACAAATGGTTATCGCCACAAATATTAGCGGCAATTAAAAAAAAAAGACCTTATGTGGGCCCCAGCTAAACGGGCTCCAAATAGTCTGGAGCTACTACTGAAATTTAAAACATGTAGAAGTCGAGATAATTCCATGATTCGGCTAGCAGAGCGAAATGATATGCGCCAAAAATTCTAAGAAGCTCGTCCGGACATGAAAAAGACGTGGTCTCTTGCAAACGAATTAAGAGGTATATCCAAACGTGGTGGCCGCCTGTTACCACTTGAGTCCCATTTTTCTGCATACGGGGCAATTGTTTCAAATGAATTTAATACATACTTATCGCACGTTTCTGGTACTGCTAAACCACGCCCTGATCACTTTACCTTAGGAAACAGCGTATACAAATCTGCACACCTTCCTTCTCTATCAGAACTCGATTTCAGATCAATTCTTTTTAATCTAAAAGCTGGTAAATCACCGGGTGTTGATGGCATTTCTGTGGAGGAGTTACGCAGAAATTTCGATGTTGTTAAATATGTGCTGTTATCACTACTGAATCACATTTTGACCAGTGGTATTATTCCTACACAAATGAAAAAGCCCATAATCATACCGCTCTTCAAGAGTGGTGCGCGAAATAGATACGAAAATTATCGCCCAATTTCAATTCTGCAGTGTACCTCTCAAATATTAGAAAAAACACCTGCTGCAAGTCATGTCGAAGTACCTTGATGCCAGTAGCATTATTTCAAGTATGCAATATGGTTTCGTCCCAGGCAGAGGCACACAGGCTCTCCTAGACAATATTTCAGACATTATAAATTGAGCGTTTGATGCTAACGAGGCCGTATTTGCTCTTTTCCTTGATGTTAGCAACACTTTCGACAGTGTTTGCAATAGACTTTTCTTATATAAACTTTCGTTGATGGGAATTCGTGGGCCTTTCCTTAAACAACTCTCTAACTTTTTTGGAGGATATAACGCAGTTAATCTTTATTGAGCAGTACCGAAGTAAAAGAACTTCAATAAAAGCCGCAGTACCTCAGGGATCAATATTAGGTCCACTTCCTTTCAATCTATATGTGAATGACCTCACCGCTGCTATCCCTACTTTTACATTTCAGTAAGCAGGCGACACAGTTATCTTGTCTCAAGATCCCCGTTTTTCACATGCAATCTCCCTTTTACAAGATTTAACGATTAGCGTTATGAACTGGTTCACTAACAATCTCATTAAAGTGAACGTCTCTCGAAAACACAGCTTATATGTTTCCATAATCCTTCCAAGAAAATCGGTTTAAATCTTCCATTACTGGCGCACTCTTCATCTTGCTCCCCCTGCACCTGGTCACCCGTTCCACATGTTTCAACAGTGAAATACCTCGGCGTCTTCCTCGACACAGGCGTCGCATGGAATCCACATCTGGCCCATATATGCTCAAGATTACGTGCAGTTTCGGGTACATTATACAATATCAGATATTACATGCCACTCTCCGTTCGTAAAATGATTTTACAAGCTTTGGGTTATGGTATGCTTCGCTATGGGATTACGGCTTGTGGTCACTGCACGATTTGATGGAAAAATAGAGTCAACTTTATCCTTCGATTTATTGTGAAAATTATTGGTTATGATTTAGGATTAACTACCGGCACTGACCTTTTCAAAGCCTTAAGGTTGCCAGATTTTAACGCCCTCCTAACAGAAGCGTCCATCCTGAGGCATTTATGGTCGCACAAATACAAGATCTAGTATGTTCCTGCTCGTTGTCTCCGACCGAAAGACCGTTTTCGGGTGCCTCGCTGCTCTACTAAGTACAATCAGCGCACTCATAAAAACTTCATCCCATCATCTCTCAATAAACTACCAGCAAGTGCCTTTCGCGGGAAATCAAAATAATAATTAAAGCAAATTCTTCGTCGCATTAACCTCGAATCTCTTACACGGTTGGTACTTTCGTATAATAAAATCCTACGTAACTTTATGGTACTGGAGCAAGTACATCAATTTATTTATTTCATTATATACCTACTGATGTATGGGAATAGAGCATGAAAATAGTAATTTTGTTTCCTTTCAGTGCTTTGTTCCCTGCAGCTATCATATGTATATTCCTGTCTCTTGTTTTATTCCTATTTCGATTGTTTTTTGTTGGCTGTTGTCAATAGGATAATTGATAGTTTTTAAGTAATACACAAACGCCTGATGCATGTTTTCTTGCTGTGTATTAAGAACGCTGGGTTATGTTACTTTTCAGCGTAGGGTACGTAGTTTGTTTTCATTTTGCCTCCTGATTGCTGTTCGTGTTTCTCTTATGTTTCCGTTCCTGTTAACGTATCTTGTATCCGCGATATTACATTGTGTCAAACGCTGTCTGTCGGCTTTGCCCTTCAAGTCCAATCTGGCTTTGGCAGACCTATTATGTATTAGTGCTGGCGGAATTCCTGTGCCAATGAAGTATCATTATTATTACTATTATTATTATATGCTGCAGCGACTGAATCTGCAGCCCCTGCGTGTGCGGCGATAGATTGCGACTAAAAATGCTTTATTTCATCTATCAAAACAGAATGGGGCTGCTACGCGGAACTTGTCTTTCCCGTACACATGTCTACTAGAATTAATCACTCGAATGTTATCCACCCGTACCTTGCGAGGACAAAAATGTTTGAGAAGTCTTTTTTTCCGTGCACAATTAAAGAGTAAAATTGTTTACCAGCATCTGGTGTTCATTGTACAAACTTAAATGCCTTTGTGAATTCTTTGTTATTGTACATGATGTAAAAAAAAGAAGGAACTTCTCCTGTTTGGGCAGCACTGCTTCCTGCAGTATTTTGAAAATAAAGAAGTAAAACAGAACATTACGCGAAGGGTAAGGGTCGTAGCTATAGTGATAGCATGAATTAATGTAAACATTAGCTTGCCAAATAAACAAGCGTGGTGTGACGTGGGTAGACACGTCCACAGAGAGAACTCTGACTACGAGGGGCATCACTTAAAATTGTCTGATTGTCGCCTTGGGTCAATCTTGCGTTCCTGTATTGCGGGATGTTCATGGCGGGCACAACGTCGGTACCCATTTCGCCCTTTTGAAGTGCACGGTTTGGTCGACCATGACTCTCAGCCTCGGCCTCCAATTCGTGCAGCACCATGTCTGCGCGCTTCGGCGTTGAGAGACACCGTGTAAGGGACACGCAGCACCATAATAGATTTACCTGGAACAGCGGAGGGGTGTTCGCGCGTATGCGGGCCCGACTTGCTTCATTATCATTATCGTTTCGCTGAACCTCGTCGGCCGCCGTTCTCACATCAAGAGGGGGTGTGTTTAGTCTATATAAGGGGCATAGCGCCTCACTGCAGATACGCTGGAGCAGTTGGTACTACTCTAGTCACCCAACAATGGCCACTACGTGTGGGAAAACGAAGGCGCAAGCTGGTAGGGTCTGTGCGGATTGCACAGTCTGCGTAGGCTGTTTTACAGTTCCTTTCGGCAGGCAGAGCTGTCTAACCTGAGGTCTTCAAATACAGCGTCTACTGTGCACCGATCTGCCTGATTAGAACATGGCACGCTAGATATATCTTGCCTCCTGGCTTTAAAATTCTAATGCTACGGGAAGTCGTACAGTTAGTGTGAGTGATTTTCTTCAAAAAACGCCTGAAATCTAATCGACTGTATTTTTATTGTTATGTGTAAATATGGATGACGGCGAATAAGTGCGTGCAGTATTGTAATGAATGACATTGCAACAAAACGTGCCAAGCGTCTCAACGCGCTGGCTTGCACGCGGGAAATTCTTAGGGATGTTCGGTATCACCTACTGAGGCATGGAGCCGTGGTCTAATGCTTAGAGCGCCGCGCTGTTTTTCTGAACAAGTACAGCTCCAATTCCATAGCCACTGGAATCTATGCGAAGTTCAGTGGCGGCAGATGGATCATAATGAGCCAGCGATTGGGAAGCCTTTAGAAGACTACGAGGGTGGAGGAGGCTTTGGTTTGCGCAAGGCCCCATGCGACAGCAACGCCCTTCTCAAGTCGGTGAGTGGGGGAACGGTTCTTGGGGGAACGGAAATTCTTGATAAAACGAAGGAAATACGAGCTTACGTTAACAAATCTTCTAACGTGTGCGGCGGAAGGCGGAATAGGAAAGTTCTCGACAGCACGAATGTTGTCAGGGTCGGGTTGAGCGCCAGCGGCACTGACGGGATGGCCAAGAACGGTAATTTGGTGACGTCCTATGGGGCACGTAGATGAGTTCATTTGCAGGCCCGCGCGTCGAAAAACAGCAAGAATAGCCGATAGCCACTTTAGATGACTCGTGAAAGTTGATGAAAAGAATATGACATCGTTTAGATAACAAAACATGTGGACCATTTATAGCCGCGAAGTAAGGAGTCCATCAGTCATTCGGTGGTCGCAGGGGCATTAAAAAGGCCGAACAGCACAACCATGGTAGAGGCCGTTAGGTGTTAGGAAGGCAGTTTTCTCACGGTACAGCCAGCTACCGATATTAGCCAATAGGCTGATCGAAGATCTATTGATGAAAAATATTGGGTAGCGCACAAGCAGTCCAAGGAGTCATCAATACGCGGCAATGGGTAGACATCCGTGAGTGTGTGATTTTCTTGAGGTGTCTGTAATCCACACGAACGCGCCAAATGCCGTCGTTCTCTTGGAAAGGACAAACAGTGTACGCCCACGGAGAGCAAATGGGCTCGACAACGCCTTTAATCAACATCTTACCGACTTCTAGTTGTATCACTTGTCGTTCAGCATGTCAAACACGCTACGACCGGCGACCTATCGGGTTGGCGTCTCCGGTGTAAATACGATGTGCGACCACCGATTTCAGGGCTGAAGGGGGGCCGTCAATGTAAAAAAAAGTCATCCTAAGTTTCAAAGAGATGGCAGAGGTCAGCAGGTTCTGCCGGAAGATCAAGAGCAATCATCTTGGTAATTTCGTCTGAGAGTCGGTGAATCGGAAGTTCCTGTAGAGGGCGAAGGAATTTTTGTGTCAAGAGCCTATGTGTCGCAATCACACAACAGGCTAGATGTCGTCCAAAGACATGCCTCGGGGAAAAAATTTGAGTCGAGCAGTTAAAATTAAGGAGCGACAGCGAAGTCTGATTGCCTGTAACAGTGAGCAGGGTATGGGAAATGGTCAAATTTCTGTGAAGCAGTATGTTAGAGGGGAACATAGTACATAGACGCCATCAGGAACCCTTGGGAACGACAGTACAGTCATGTATGTAGGAGGTTGAGGCGACAGGCGGATGTCTTCGGTAAAGCAAAACTGTGGTTGTGTGACTGGTGGACTACTATAGCAGCCGTGGGGCAGTTCAAGCTGAATGACACTAGACGCGCAATCAAACAGGGCTGAATGATACGATAAAACGTCTAAGCGAAGGAGAACGTCGTGAAGGCATTGTTACAAAATGGGAAATAAAATGGTCGTCAGGCGTTCCGCGATGACAATGCGAAAGCTGCGCATATAAATCACGGTAGGCGCTTTTCCGTCGGCGACGCGAAGAGTGCGTTATACAGCGGGTTTCTGAACGTTGTTCAGAGATCGGCGCAATTAGGCAGTCATCACGGATATGTTTGTGACAGTGTCAATGAGTGCTGGGACACTGACGCCATGGACTACAACGTCCACAAGGCTTTGTTTTGTCGGCAAAGTAATCAGAGGGTTTTGCGGTCGAGTATCCAATGCAGCATAACCTCCGGGAGCTGCAGCGCCTAATTTTCCGGAGACGGGCGTCGGGGCTGCGTCGGGTTCTGTGGGCGACGAGCCTGTGGTGATACAGACGATGGTCAACGAGCTGGTGGCGAATGAGACTGGTGACATCGGAATGACGACGAGGGACACTTCCCAGTATCATGAGAGCCATTGTTTGGCTGTTTCGTTGCCAATGGAGGCTGGCAACGACACTCGCTCTGTTCGGGTCGATAATAACTGGTGAATGGCGGACGCAGAGGGGAGGAGACAGTATGGTTGTTAGCATAGCGAGGCACGTGACCAATACGCCGGCAGGGAAAACAGACTGGCAGATCGTCTGCGGTTCGCCACTCGGCGGGATTTCGCGGACGTGCAGGATACCTCAAACTATAAGATGGACACTGCAGAGTGGGACAGCGTTGAAGGGGCAACGGCACATACAGAATGTACAAGATTAGTGAGTTATTCATGGTCTATTGCCTGCACAAATGTTGCTGTAGGCAAGATGTTCTGCTCAATAAGGCGGGACATAAGGGCTGCAGGAGCCATGGCTTCCAGTTCTCGCAGCACTATCCGTGTCAGGCCCACCGATAATGATGGTCGCTGCACTCCTAGCCTTTCACTACAAGAGCATGTCGCAGCTGTGTTCGGCAGACGTGTGAACTACGTTGCAATGTTGTGGCTCTTGGCCTCCTGAAAGCGTTGATGCTCTTTTGTGAGGTCCTGCACAGTTTTACAATTTTTACACATGACAGGTTGAAAGCATCGTCAGTGACCCTTTCAGTACATTCCCAACCTTGCCTCGCTCAGCCCATATCGCCCTGGCGCTGTTGGCTCTGTTCCCTTAGTGCACAGAACCAGCACGACCTGGATGTAAGAGACGTGTGATTCTGTGGACGGCTTGGCGCGGGTCGCTAGTTCTTTCTTAGCGGTGTTCTTCAGCCCGGGGAGACGGCCGAATAAGTACCTCAGCTTACGTCGGCACGTGTCCCAATCGTCAAGGTCTTCCGCGTGGTTGTCATGCCACACCTTCACCATGCGCTGTAGGTAGAAGACCAAGTTAGCCAACGTAATCGTCGGTTCCCATTCGTTGTGGGCAATTACACGCTGCTATAGTTTTGGTTTGCTTAGGCTAAAGCCGGTTTGCTTGCGTGATTCGAATTGTTTTGGCAGCCACTCAGACTAATCCACTGTGGGTAAGAGAAACAACGAAGTCGATTGTTGAGGAAACATGTATATAATTAAAGCAAAGCATAACGCAGACAAACCAACTCAAGCAGGTGTCATACCTAACAAAAACGTTTATGCAACTCTAGATGTTCTCACACAACCAAACAATTAGTTACAACAGTAAGGTCCGTGACCGGTCACAATTACTTGACATGTGGTGCGATGCAGCTGCACAGCGTAGGTCCCGTGAGCATCAGTCGCTGCTTGCTTCTTTAGGATGAGCCGCAGCTCGGCTGAGGAGTCACAGGAGGGGAATGGTAGAAAGTTCTTGCCTTCCGCAACATGTCACCAGGATCCGCCAAGAGCACAGGCTGGAGGTAGGACCGAGTCCGGACCATAGTAGAATTCTTGAAGCTCGGGCCCGAAGCCCACCTGCTTCGCTTCTCTGCCCGATACCCCTGCCGTCTTCAGGTTTACACCCAAAGCCAGACAGCCTCGTTTCCTCAGCCCGGCGCCCCTGCAGTCTTGATGTTCGGACCCGCAGGCTGACAGCCTCGCTTCTTCCACGCCACGCACCGGGGTTCTCCTCGACAAAAAAAAGGAACTTGTTTCTTTTTTTCTCTTCTCCTCCTTGTCTCAGAACTAGTGTGCCTTCATGATTGGCTGTCGGCTGAGGTATCGTGTCCTGCGAGCTCGCACCGAATGTCACTATTATTTCCCTACTTTCAGAGTAACTGGCCTTCCGCCGCACTAGACACGTGCACATTACTCTTTATACATGACACACACTCATACGTGGCGATCCAGTCTTCCAAATGGAGGCGGTCAGGGCCGCAAAACGTTCCTGGACTACACCGCTGAACCAGTACAACCGTGGGGGTTATAGGCATTGATGTGAGCAGGGCCATATCGGGTCCTGTTTTGTCTGTCATGATGCCCAGTCCAGGGTGACCACCACTGCGGAGCTCACTTGTTGTTTTTTGTGAGTATCTCGAACCTTTCACGAATCTGTTACGTTGCAGCAGTCACATATACATACGGATTTATAATATTTACAAGAGACACAAGAATGCACAAACAATATTACCGCCGAGACCGATTCCACCTCTTCACGGCAAATCGTATGCTTCAGACTGGCGCCACTCTTGGTTGCGCCGGAACAATATATATATATATATATATATATATATATATATATATATATATATATATATATATATACCAGCCGGAACGTCAGTGAAGTCTACTGTGCTAATTCAGGCATCTTTGTCCTCATTTCACTACAGGAGCCAGCGTGATTTTCTCAGCCACACACACACACAACAAATATATATATATATATATATATATATATATATATATATATATATATATATATATATATCAGGTTGCAGCATTTCCGGGATAAGTCTATGAAAGAGGCAGGACACACCCGATACGGCAATGTGTCGCTAACTTGCCAACAACGACTTCGTTTTTACAGACTCAGGACCACTTAATTTCTGAACGAAACCAAGTTACCGCAGAAGCTGCGGTTTCTGAGTGTCATAGCAATGGCGAATGTAGTCGCATACAGGGTGATCCAGGGTGGGAGTTTTACGGAATTTATAGAAATTGCCTGTGGCAGACAGCATAATTTTCCTTGAAGTGGTACATTCGAAAAGATGGATATTACTACCACGAGAAGTATAAAGACATACTCATCAGGTTAATAAAGATGGAGTAATTAACTTAAGTAGTTACCTTACGGCAGATCTTGCAATTTAGGAATTATAACTGGTGAGCTTGCACGACGCTTTACATTTGAAATGAATTGTCGTTTCGAGATATTATTTTCCAAATGATTGAACGAAATGAACGAAACAACATTAGGCAGCATTGAGGTTACGCAAGATGTAAAGTATACCTTGCATAACCTTGGATAACCTTGGATACTCACTTGTTGTAGACGAATATGCCATGCTGTTGCACCCTGTAGTGCTTCACTGGCGGTTGCTACAAAAACAGTGTTGATAGCGCGTTCAGGCACGGACAGGGTCACACAGATTTGAGGGTACGGCGGTGTTTGGCAAACACAGCACTCATGATAGCGGTCTTTCCACTTCTATATTGTGCGATGGAAAATGCATTCGCTTGTAGGGCGCCGTTGTTCCCAATAGACGGCGTTTTGAATAAATTTTTAGAGAAGGAAACTGGGCATGAGGCTCTGGAAACCAATGTAGTGTACAGGTGAAAGAGAGAAAATGGCCATTTTGGCAGCTGGCTCTTCGCAGATGGAATTCAAGGTAGCGTGAATGTGTGCCGCAGCAACAACGGAACAAGGTCGAAAACGTAATGAAGAGCGTGTGTCTGAGTGACAGGAGCAGCCGCAAATAGGTGCGGAGTTTTGCGAACGCATGTGTGCCTTTCGGTTGCAGGCACAAAACAATCATAGCGCAGGTGTTGAGCGTGAGAAAGCGAAACACGTTTGCATTTGTACGTGTAGATATTGTAAACATTATACGGATGCACTTCTCACAAATTTTGGTTGATGAGTTTATTGAGGTGAGGGAGAAACCTGAAAGTAATTAGTCTACTTCTGTCAAACAATATCAGACAATGTGGTCCCACTGGAAAAACGGTATTGCAAGTTTCTAAAAGGACCCATAGTCATTGAGAAATTGCTTATTATCATAGAGGAATCATTGCTCGGGGCACACTTTATCACCAAATATGTCATCTTTCGTGACAGGAGACATCAATTTGAATCTTGGTGACGTTGATTATTTCCCCACCTCATGAACAATCTACTTTATTGCACTGCCATCGAAACATGTACACTCTGGCCCCCTTAACCATAGTTTTCTCGTAATTACCCAGATCGAAATGGGCAGAGAGAAAGGATATACATGGTCCATACACTACCTCTCAATGTCCCCCGGCCTTCATACAGACTGGGATGCATAGCGCAAAAAAAATGCGCTCGTCCTGTGTTCCAGCTTGTCCCTGAGTCATTTTTTGCGCTATGTATCCCAGTCTGTATGTATCCTACCAACACGCCCAAACTTCTTCCCCGGCCTTCATATTTCTACACAGGGGGGTCAACCGTTGAGTCAACTCCCTTGTGAACTCACAGAGTTTCATTTCCAAAGGCGATCGCCGGCGGTCAGGGTCATGTGTTGCGGTCGCCACTGCCATAAAATCGATGATGTCGGTCATAGCCTACCCAGCTCTTGGTTTGGTTAAAAATATATATGCTTTTTCAGATAGTTTTATGGAGAGAGCGTAATCTGGATCAAGGATGCGAGCTAAAAAGTTTTCTTGTGACGTTTCCAGAGTCAGCGCCATCTCTCTTAAGGGCCTGTGTGTAGTAAGTCTGGGGAGAGTCCTTGCGTTGAGAATGAGATCGAGTCATTCTTCGCTAGTCAGCAGAAGGGCTTGTTTGCTGGGGTTTCCAACGTGTTCTGACATCCACTCTATGGTAATCTATTTGACCTGTCTCCCTTAAAATTAGCTTCCAGGAAGCGTTGATGCAATCGGCGTTCGATTTTCGCATTGTGGTTTTCTTTCAGTCATGCAGGGCCGTAGGGCTGTCGAAGTGAAGTGTACTTTATAAAATATGAAGACGCCACATAAAAGGGCACACACAGCAGGAGAGAACGGGACAGGGCGCCACTCGCAACTGTTTTATTTACAAAACGCAGGCACATATGTACTGTCAGTCAACACATGCACACAGAGCAACCATTCATCCACGCCTCTAATCAAACATTCATGACGCACCACGCTCAAGAAACCTCGTCTGGGCCTTATATAATGATATCGAAGTTTCACTAATGCACAAGCTGCCTTTCCTGCCTATGTGATAGGCTTCAACCAGTTCCCTTACTGTAGTATCTTTACTTCGGGCAAGAATCCGCACATCTGAAAACCGTGGTTCACAAGAGCGTGAGGGTCAGGTCCCGATGCGCTTAGGCAAGTTTGGACCCTCTTTCATTTGCTCAACATTTCTTTCATGCTTCCTGACACGCTCATTAACACAGCCCCCGATCTGACCTATATAGGAACGACCGCACGAAAGGGGCATCTCTTAGAGAACCCATTCGGCACACTTCATGAAAGGTCGCCCATGTTTGGTTCCACAGCCTTTTTCAGTTCTTTTTTCTTTTCTTTTGGTGATTTGAGAGCAAAGAATTCCGAGCTTGCGTGGGCCAGAAAAAACAAGCGGGACGCCAACGTTTGCTCGCTACCTTCTTCAGATTCTTGGCTACCTTGTGCACATATACGGCACGGCCACCGGTTTCACCTCTTGTCGAGGGGCCTCTGCTCCAGCTCTCATTGCCTTTCTCTTCATTTTTTGTAAGAGGCGTTCGGCTACTCCTGCTACGAGTTAACCATGGAACCCAGCTGAAGCCAGCCTAGCCAATTGGTTGTCAGAACTCAATGCCATATCGTGAACACACGACTTCCTGAGCGCGGACTGAAGGCAGAGTGACGCAACTCCTCTCTTCACTAATTTTGGATGCGCTAAGTCATATGGCAGAAGTCCTTTCTTTGCACGTGGAGCATAGCACGAACAGACATGATCTTTACGGAACTCAATGCTGAGATCTAAATACTGTGCGATTGCAGCGGTCTTCTGCGGGTCCGGGCGGACTCCAGATTTGCGGATGATGCAGCCTAGGAAGAGAAGCTCTTCGTAAGCGAAGCATCACTTTCGGGCTTCAGAGTCAGCCCTTATGACTAGATGGCCTCTAGTACTGTCGCAAGCCGCCTAAGATGATCGTTCAAATCTCCCGCGAAGACGACGACGTCTAAGTAAAGAAGACAGAGTATCACCTCGATCCTTCTAACACCGCTTCCATCACGCGCTGGAACGTCGCAGGCGCCGAGCACAGTCCGAATATCATGACCCTGAACTCGTAGAAACTGTTTGGTGTGATGAAGGCGGCGTTTTCGCGATCCTTCTCATCGACTTCTGTTTGCTAGTAGCCAGTCTTGAGATTCATCGATGCTAAGTATTTAGCGTCGCAGAGCCGATCCAATGCATCGTCAATACGTGCGACAGGGTATACGTCCTTCTCCCTTATCTTGTTCAGTCGTCTACAATCGATGCAGAAATGTAGCATTCGTTTCTTTTTCTTTATCAAGACTACAGTAGATGCCCACGGGCTTTTTGACGGCTGGATGATGTCGTCGGGCCCCATTTTGGCGACTAGTGGCCTCATAGCTTCAAATTCTGGTGTCGAAACTGGATAAGACCTTTAATGGACTGGTCGAGCGCACCTTTTAGTTACTATGCGATGCTTTGCAACTGGTGTTTGTCGAGTCTTTGATGACGTCGAAAAGCAACCTTTGTATGGCCGGAGTAGACATCCTTGGATGTTGCTGCTTACTCATGGGGATACTTGGATTTATGCTGAAGTCTGGTTCGGGTAGATGGTCGTTCAGCAGATGGTCGCTCCGATTCTGCAGCATCTACCTGAACTATAGTCGTTCGGGCAGATGCTGCAGAATCGGAGAAGACTAACGCATTGCTCGTTTTCGCAATTTCATAGATGCGTGCGGTCGTCGTGCCCTCGTTGATGGGCTTGGACACCTCGCTGAGGTTTGTCAGCATCACTTTCGCTTTCGCCCCATGCAGTAGAGCAATACCTGTTACGATCACGGTCGAACACTGGATGCTGGTCGCCATCGATGGCGCCTTCTACGTGTGCGGGTGTATTGCTCCCAATGGCAATGACAATGCAGACGCGAAGCGGGATGCTGATTTCGTCCTCCAGTACATTCAAGGCGTGGTCACTACGAGTGCTCTCTGGCGCTGTCACTTGATCTTCGGATAGCTTTGTAGACTAAGACGTCAGGTCAATGGTAAATGTGCGTGCCCCGGGGAAGTTCTTACAGCCTGCGTCTAGCTGAAACTGAAACTTCATTTATCAAGAACGTCAGAAAATATATGTACAAATAATATTTGGACGACATGCACAGGTCAGCGAGAGCATAAAAAAGCGTGCAATAAGTACTGAGAAACACACACACACACACACACACACACACACACACACACACACACACACACACACACACACACAATATATATATATATATATATATATATATATATATATATATATATATATATATATATATATATATATATATATTGTTGCGCCCACAAAAATGTTGCGCTCTTAGGTGCATAGTGGGTTCACGAATGTGACGCTCTGTTGCGCCCACAAGAGGCGTTACTTTGAAGCCGGGTAGAGTTAGCAGCGATGGCCTGGATCAGCTGAGCGCCTGGCGAGATTCAGCCAGCCAGCCACACGTCATCTTCCTCGTTCACCACTCTCCGGTGCCCCCGCATACTGTTTGTTGAGGCGTGAACCCACTATGCTCCTAAGAGCGTCACATTCGTGAACCCACTATGCACCTAAGAGCGTAACAATATGTCGCGCTCTTTCTGAGTGAGACAGCGCTGATGTGGTATGAAAACCACGAAGACTCCCTAACAACGTGGGAGCACTTTGTCGAGGAAATTAAGAAGTGTTTTGGCGACACCCACGCCAAACAGAAACGCGCCGAGAGAACACTTGCTCAAAGAGCTCAAGCTCCTGGAGAAACATGCACTATATACATAGAGGAAATCCTCAAGCTGTGCAAAATCGTAAATCCGCACATGTCCGAGGAAGAACGAGTCGGACATCTCCTCAAAGGAATTGCAGAAGATGTATACAATTTCCTCATAAGTCGGGAACACGTTGATTCCGTCTCAGATGTCGTGCGTCATTGCCGTACGTTTGAGACGTTGAAAACACGTCGCATTGTGCCAAAGTTTGGACGCCTGGCGAATGTGACAACCATTGCCAGCGTCGATGAGAGCCCGTCTGCCGATCTTTCGTCTACTATACGGCAGATCGTGCGTGAGGAACTGCTGCGGCACCAGGAACTTTCGCGCGACGTCATACGACAACCCGACGCTTATTACCCTCAACACATGGCGCCTGCTGCACCCTGCGCTTCCTGGCAACCGGCGGTATGTGTCACAGACGTCAACCGCAGAGGCGCTCCATGGCCACGTGAGGGCGCATTTACGACCGAACACCGACCTGCAGAACACCCTTGCCCCAGCAGGTTTGCACGCAGACCGACCGTTCCTCCTGTGAAGCAGGCTCAGCCGCTTCGCTCTGCTGCACGACCCCCCACGGCTGAGCGCTTCGAAGGGCAGTTCATCGATCGTCGTTTACCTGTGCGTTATAGCTGTGGCGACTTGAGTCACATTGCGAGGTACTGCAATCGCCGCCAACCACCGAGGTTCGACCGATCGACGATGTCTAGGCGGTACCGCGCTCCTCTGGGCGAAACATACTCGCCCTCGCACACATACTTAGGACGCTTGCCTCACCAGCACCCGGAGCCGCTGCGGAACCGTTCTCCAGCATCCGATCGCAGCTTGACACCACCACCCGCTCCTCGTGTAAGCCGATCGCCCTCTCCGCGGCGTCGATACCCGTCGCCACCTCCGGAAAACTAGCCAGTGCGGCCGTTGGAGGTGAGGTCGCTGGATAATCAATCTTCGCTGTCGACAGAGATACCTCCAACCATTTGTATGTTTAAGAATAAGGTGTTTGTATTAATTGACGGGGTTTCATCCATGGCCTTAGTGGACACGGGAGCAACAGTTTCAGTGATGAGTCTGGCGTTTAAAAGCCTCCTAGGACGAAAGGTGATGTTTCGCTGGGACCATGCCGATACGTTTCGCGGAGTGAGTGGGGAGTTGTTGTATCCTGTGGGCGTGTGTAATGTCGACGAAACCTTGGGTGGTCAAATATTTAACACGGAGTTCGCTGTTCTACCTCATTCTACGCATGACGTAATCCTGGGCCTTGATTTTTTGAAACTGTGTGGTGCCACTGTCGACTGCAAAACGGGTGAAATCAGTGTAGGTACGAGCTTTTCTGCTGCGTTCATGGAAGGCCCACCGTATCGTGAAAGTGTGCTTTGTGTATCCCGGGATACCATTGTGCCTCCGTTATCCGCAACGTGTGTTTCAGTCGCCTGTTTCCCCACCACCGACGGAACGTTTGACGCTGCCGTGGAGCCCGTTCACCTGAGTTGCATCAAGAGCAATGTACTGATACCGTATCGCACGCTGTCAGTTGTTCAGGGACGCACCAACTTATGGGCCGTAAACTGTTCCAGTGAACCTGCAATACTACCACAGGGTCTGAAACTTGCCGCCTACCATGAAGATCACGTGCTATCGCTCGCCATTCTTACAGAGGCCCTTGATTGTGCGGATGAGCGCCATTTAGCTAATGTCTGCCCTGCGGCACACTTCTCATTTCTGACTATGGTAAACAAGTCGCTCAGCACTAAGCAGCGTCACGAAGTGGCGAATATTCTGCTAAAACATGCCCGACTGTTTGACTTCTTCCAGCAAGAGGGGCCACCATTCTTTCCTCCTTCTCGTATACACCATCGCATAGATACGGGCTCTGCCCAACCGCTGCGACAGAAACCACACAGAGTCTCACCATCGGAACGCAAGGTGATCAATGACCAAGTCCACGAAATGCTAAATAAGGATGTAATCCAAGAATCCTGTAGTCCGTGGGCAGCGCCAGTGATTCTGGTTAGAAAGAAAGATGGTTCATGGCGATTTTGTGTCGACTACCACCGCCTCAACACCATCACTAAAAAGGACGTATATCCTCTTCCGCGTATTGATGATGCTATCGACTGCCTCTCATCAGCGTCTTACTTTTCGTCTGTTGACTTGAGGTCGGGGTACTGGCAGATTCCGATGCACGAGGCAGACAAGGAGAAAACGGCATTTGTAACACCAGATGGACTTTTTGAATTTAATGTGATGCCATTCGGGCTCTGTAATGCGCCTGCAACTTTCGAGCGCTTCATGGACAACATCCTGCGTGGTTTGAAGTGGGAAGTATGCATGTGCTATCTAGAGGAGGAGGAATAAACTTTTATTGTAGAACCAGCACTTTATGATGGTCGGGCCTACGCCTCCCAAGAAGGGACGTCGAGGGCTTGCCTCGCCGCCGCCTCGCGGGCGTGCTGGGTCGCCCAGGTTTGGTCGTCGAGGGCGGAGCTCCGCAGAGCCTCATGCAACCTCGACGAGAGAGTCGTGGTGTTAGTTTGTGCGTACAGTGCTGGGCACTCCCATAGCATATGCGGAAGCGTAGCCGGGTGAATTCCACAGCACCGGCAGTTGGGGGTAGTGTAGACGTCCGGAAATATAAGGTGGAGGCGGGCGGGTGAAGGGTACGTGTTTCTTTGTAGTAGACGCAGGGTGGTAGCCTGCGCCCGGCTGAACTTTGGGTGAGGCGGGGATAAGATTCGGCGACTCAGGTAAAAGGCCTTAACGAGATCGTTATAAGTTGTCAGACTGTCCCTGGTGTCCAACTCATCTCCAGCGACTCCGGCGCGGTTGACTAGGCCTCGCGCAATGGAGTGGGTGACCTCGTTGAGATTGGGGAGGTGTGGGTGGACAGGGCCCGCATGGGCCGGGATCCATGTTAGGGAGATTATGCTGTCTTTAGAGTGTGGTGCCTGGCAGAGGATGCGAAGAGCTTGGGGAGAAATACGCCCTTTGCTGAAGTTAGTAACGGCTGAGCGAGAGTCACACCCTATGGTGTGACAGGTGGGATCTAAAGTGGCCAGGGCGATGGCCACTTCTTCAGCCGTCTCTGCAGTGGGGGTAGTGAAGCTGCAGGCATGGTGTAGGGCTCCATCGCGTGTGGCAACGGCCAGAAATCGTGTGCCGTGGGAGTGTCTGGCTGCATCAACAAATGTGACGCCAGGTACGTTGGCAAGGGCTTTTATGATAGCTCCGGCCCGAGCTTGGCGCCGGGCCCTGTTATATTCAGGGTGCATATTTCTAGGGATAGGGTCTACGTAGATCCAGCTACGGATGTCGATCGGGATCGGTGTTTGGGGCCCTGTTGCTGATGGTAGGTGAAGCCAAGCGTGGACAGAATAAAGCGCCCCGTTTCAGTATGGGTGAGCCGTTCAAGCTGAGAGCGTTGTTGGGCTTCAATGAGTTCGGAAAGGTTGTTGTGAACTCCCAGTTGGTTGAAGAGCTCAGTGCTGGTGCAATGTGGGAGACCAAGTGCTTGCTTGTAGACCCCTCGTATGAGGGTGTCGAGCTTGTTCTGCTCAGCCCGATACCAGTAGAGGTACGCAGCAACGTAGGTAATGTGGCATATGACGAAGGATTGGACGAGTCGGAGAAGGCTTTCTTCTTTGAGTCCTCCTCGACGGTTAGATATACGTTTAAGAAGTCGTAGGGTGTTCTGAGATTGGGCACAGATCTTGTTGAGAGCTAAGGCGTTGGAGCCGTTGCTAGAGATGGTGAGACCGAGAACCCGGATACTAGGGACGTGTGGGATAGGACTGCCATCTTGAAGGCGTAGGGTGATGGCGTCACAGGGTCGGTGATCAGATTGGTGATGTAGTGATTTTTGGGCGCACGTTCAGTGAGCACAACGCACGTCTCGATCTTGTGCTAGACTGCTTGGACAAAGCGGGTTTGGTCCTCAACTCGAAGAAGTGCCATTTTGGAGAGCGCCAAACACTCGTTCTGGAACACCTAGTGGATGAGGACGGTATGCGACCTGATCCAGCGACGACTGCTACGGTGGAAGCCTTCAAGCAACCTCGCCATGTAAAAGAGCTACGCAGTTTCCTAGGACTTTGCTCGTACTTCCGCCGGTTTATTCGTGGATTTGCCAACATCGCGTATCCGCTGACATGCCTCCTCCACAAGGGCGTTCCCTTTGAATGGACTCCTGAATGTGAAGCTAATTTTCGTGAGCTGAAGTCTCGTCTGACGTCTCACCCCATTCTCCGACACTTCGACCATGCGGCTCCCACAGAAGTTCCTACGGACGCTAGCGCTATTGGCATCGGCGCTGTCCTTATTCAACGCGTCGACACCAAAGTACACGTCGTCGCCTATGCGAGTCGTTCTTTAAGTAAGTACGAGCGTAACTACACCGTTACAGAGCAAGAATGTCTTGCAGTTATTTTCGCAGTACAGCGCTTCCGGTCGTACCTGTACGGGCGCCCCTTCACTGTGGTGACAGACCATCATTCTCTCTGCTGGCTGATTAATCTCCGTGATCCGTCGGGCCGGCTTGCGCGTTGGACACTCCGTTTACAGGAATATAACTTTACCGTTTCTTATAAAAGCGGCCGCCGACACGCCGACGCTGACTGCCTCTCGCGCATGCCGCTTCCAACGACGGACTGCGACGCGGACAACTTCGACTGCTATATTGCATCACTGGAGCCGGGATTTCCTGATATATATATACCTTCAAGATCGAGCAACAAAAAGACAGAACTTTAGAACCACTGCTCATTACTGCAAGGCAATCAGCACCATCCACTCGTTTCTGTGTTCGTGATGGGGTTCTTTACAAAAAGAACTATTCTACTACAGGCCCACGATATCTTCTGGTGGTCCCGGAGAGTCTCCGTGTCTCCGTCTTGCACGCTATGCATGACGATCCAACATCTGGACATTTGGGTTCTGCGCGAACTCTCTACCGCCTTCAAGAAAGGTTCTACTGGCCTAAAATGCGCCAGACGACCGCCCAATATGTGTCCAGCTGCAGCGAGTGTCAACGTTATAAGCGTCCGACGAGTGCTCCTCCTGGTCAACTCCATCCAGTGCCACCCCCCATCACTCCCTTCGAGCAAGTTGGCATCGAGCTCCTCGGTCATTTCCCGCGTTTATCCGATGGGAATCGCTGGATTATCGTGTGTGCCGATCACTTGACACGCTACTGTGAGACAGCTGCAATACCATCGGCTACTGCAACCGAAGTGTGTATTTTTCTGCTGCGTTTTGTCATTCTCCGACATGGACCTCCCAGAGTCATCATCAGCGATCGTGGGCGGCAGTTCACTGCAGACGTGGTCGAAGAGATGCTTCGTCTATGTGCTTCAAGGTTTCGACATTCCACCCCGTATCATCCCCAAACAAATGGCCTTACGGAACGCACGAACAGAACTGTTACTAACATGCTGTCCATGTATGTCGAGTCACATCATAAGAACTGGGACAGCGTGCTACCTTTCATTACGTACGCATTTAACACCTCAAAGCATGAAGTTACGGGCTACAGTCCCTTTTTTCTTCTTTACGCTCGTCCGCCTCGTTATACACTAGACACTATCTTCCCGTTTTCCAGCCACGATAATGTTTGCATATCAGAGACAGTCTGTCTTGCTGAAGAAGCCCGACGACTTGCTTCTTTACGCACTCTTCTTTCACAAGACCGCTCGAAGGCACGCTACGACCGCCGACGCCGACACGTGATATATGACCCTGGCGATTTAGTGTTGCTCTGGAAACCAACCAGGAAACGTGGACTATGTGAAAAACTGCTGGCCCACTATGTTGGACCCTATGTTATTACGGAGCGCATCAGCGAATTAACCTACCGCATAGCACGTCTTACATCAAATGGCCGACGGTCAGCAAAGACTGAACTTTCGCATGTCGCCCGTTTAAAGCCGTTTATTTCTCGACAGCCTGTTTGACTTGCCCGGCGGGCTTCGCCTGCGCGGAGCGAAATGTTACGCTCTTAGGTGCATAGTGCGTTCACGAATGTGACGCTCTTAGGAGCATAGTGGGTTCACGCCTCAACAAACAGTATGCGGGGGCACCGGAGAGTGGTGAACGAGGAAGACGACGTGTGGCTGGCTGGCTGAATCTCGCCAGGCGCTCAGCTGATCCAGGCCATCGCTGCTAACTCTACCCGGCTTCAAAGTAACGCCTTTTGTGGGCGCAACAATATTCAAGCTGAGTGACAGAATCCCAACGGTTGTAGCGGCTCACCCTTGCGTAGTGCATCAGCCACTCGTCGACGTCGTCGCCCATTTTTCCCGCGAACGAGCGTGGCTCCATGCAGTGCCGCAAAGGTCCAACTGGCGCTGACCTTTGAAAAGGTGAAACTAGAGCTGGCATTTGTCCACCACCGTCCTGAGCCATAGGGAAGGCCGTTCGCAAGAGACCGGCAAGACGACGGCTCCGGCGAAGTTCTGGATGTTGCGACTCCGTGGTACGTCCTGTTGTACCCCGCACCTCCACCACTCTGTTGCGCCCACAAAAGGCGTTACTTTGAAGCCGGGTAGAGTTAGCAGCGATGGCCTGGATCAGCTGAGCGCCAGGCGACATTCCTCCTCTTCCGTTCCTCCTCCTCTTACGTTCCTCCTCTTCCTTACAATGGCCCCGCGGAAATAAAGGAGCCATCCTGGTGACTTAGTTTTCTGGAAGGATGGTAGAATTGTGATACGGCTTGAGACGCTCAACGTGAACGACTTCTCAGTTACGACGTCGCATGTCGGACGGCGGCGTTAACGGCTCAACCAGATAATTAACGGGTGATGTTCTCTCGAGAACACGGTATGGACCGTCGTACTTCGGAAGGAGTTTTGAAGCGAGTCCAGGCGTGCGGTGTGGCACTAACAACCAGACGAGAGCGCCCGGCAGAAAAGTGCAAGTCGGGTTCTGGGCATCGTGAACGGCTTTTTGGCGGTTCTGATCGTTCGAGGTGAATCGGCGGGCAAGCTGGCGACATTCCTCTGCTTGTCTGGCGGCTTCCGAGATCGGCAGGCATTCAGATGGATCCGGCCGGTAGGGAAGAATGGTGTCGATGGTGTGCGAAGGATGACGGCCGTAAAGAAGGTAAAAGGGTGAGAATCAGGTAGTTGCCCGAGTCGCGATATTGTAGGCGTAGGTGTCAAACGGATGAACTAGGTCCCAATTAGAGTGATCAGGTGAGACGTACATGGCGAGCATGTCACCAAGAGTTCGATTAAAGCGTTCCGTGGTACCGTTAGTCTGTGGATGATAAGCACGTGAATTTACGATGAACAATAGCACATTCAGCAAGCAGTTGTTTGACGACTTCAGATAAGAAGGCGCGGCCTCGATCGCTTAAAACTTGACGTGGACATCCATGACGAAGGAGAAAATGACGAAGTAGGAAATTGGTGACCTCCTGCGCTGTAGCATTTGGTAGAGCAGCAGTCTCCGAATAACGGCTTAAGTGGTCTACTGCAATGATTATCTCCCTGTTGCCGGCAGGAGTCAACGGAAGCGGCCCGTAGAGATCTATGCCCACGCGATCAAAGGGTCGGGATGGGCATTGTAAAGGCTGGAGTTCACCGGCGGTATTGTGTGGTGGCGCTTTCCGGCGTTGGCACTCATGACAAGAGCGGACGAACTTTCGAACAAAATTATACATTCCCCGCCAGTAATAGCGGTGTCGAAGTCTTTCGTAGGTCTTGAAGACTGCCGCATGGCCGCACTGAGGGTCGACGGGGAACGAGGAGCAGAGCTCTCCTCGCAAGATTCTCGGAATGACCAGTAACCAGGTGCGTCCCTCTGGGGCATAGCTGCGCCGATAGAGTAGCTGGTCGCGAATCGCAAAATGAGGCACTTGGCACCGAAGCGTACGTGACGCCGGAACTTTCGACTTATCCGAGAGAAGGTCGATCAGAGATGCAGTCCAGGGATCATTACGCTGTGCAGCAGCGATAGTGTCAACGTGCGGGGAGGATAATGTGCACTCGCAGGGGAAGTCGTGACTGGCCTTCGGGGGAAGCGGGGATCGGGATAGCGCGTCAGCGTCGGAGTGCTTTCGCCCAGAACGGTACACCACGCGGATGTCGTATTCTTGGATTCGCAATGCCCAGCGGGCAAGGCGGCCCGATGGATCTTTGAGCGTCGGCAGCCAACATAGTGCGTGGTTGTCGGTCACTACGTCAAAAGTTCGGCCGTATAAATATGGATGAAACTTGCCAAGCGCCCACACAATGGCCAAACACTCCTTTTCTGTAACGCTATAATTGGTCTCCGCCTTGGTTAAAATGCGACTCACGTATGCGACGACGTATTCTGGGTGGCCAGGTTGACGCTGTGCCAACACAGCGCCAAGGCCTACACCGCTTGCATCAGTATGGATTTCAGTTGGCGCTTGCGGGTCAAAATGGCGAAGAATGGGTGGCGTCGTGAGAAGACGGCGCAAGGCTGTGAAGGCGTCGTCACACTCTGGAGACCATGATGAGAGATCTCTAGCGCCACCAAGGAGCTGCGTAAGAGGCGATATAATTGACGCAAAGTTTCGAACGAATCGCCGGAAGTAAGATCAGAGGCCGATAAAACTGCGTAGCTCTTTCATAGTAGTAGGTTTTGGGAACGCACTAACAGCACGTAGCTTCTCGGGATCCGGGCGAATGCCCTCCTTTGACACGACATGGCCTAAAATTGTTAGCTGACGAACAGCAAATCTACACTTCTTCAAGTTAAGTTGCAACCCGGCGTTGGTCAAGCAAGTGAGTACGTGCTGGAGGCGGAGCAGGTGTGTTGGGAAATCAGGGACGAACACCACAATGTCGTCAAGATAGCAAAGACATATTTTCCATTTGAGGCCACGCAGAACATTATCCATCATTCTTTCGAACGTAGCAGGTGCGTTGCAAAGTCCGAAAGGCATGACGGTGAATTCATACAAGCCGTCTGGTGTAACAAAGGCAGTTTTCGGGCGATCGGCCTCTGCCATCGGAACCTGCCAGTAGCCTGACCGCAAATCCAGCGAAGAAAAGAACTCGGCTCCCTGCAAACAGTCCAGAGCATCATCGATGCGTGGTAATGGGTAGACGTCCTTCAGCGTGATCTTGTTCAACCGCCGAAAGTCAACACAGAAGCGGATGGAACCGTCTTTCTTTGTGACGAGGACCACGGGAGAGGCCCATGGGCTTTGGGAAGGTTGAATGACGCCTCGACGGAGCATGTCATTGACCTGGTCTGCAATGACGCGACGTTCCGTAGCGGACACGCGATATGGTCTTTGTCGCAGGGTTGAGTGAGTGCCATTGTCGATGTAATGCTTGACTGTCGATGCACGGCCAAGAGAGGTTTGCGCAACGTCGAAAGAAAGGCGGAAGTGCTGAAGGATTGTGACAAGGGCCATTGTAGCAACCGTAGCATAAGTGACTGGTGTAGCCAAGACATCCTGCTGGTGAACAGCCGGCAGCGCTTCCGCGACCTCTTCATGGATCACGTTACGGATATGAGACGGCAAAGTGCTGGCTGACTCCTGAGTGACGGACACCAGAGATAGCTGTCGTGCGACTTCTTCGTGGATGAAATCCTTGATTTGCGTTATCAGGGAGGCTTCTTCTGGGCCGGTGGTAAGGCTACAGAGTGATGCCGCATTTGGTGTGGGATGTCGCCTTGTCAGAGCTCGCTGCTTACGCAATTCATCATAGATCTGGCACAAGCTGATCACGTCGTCAACAGTGCGCGGGTCCTTGGCCAGAAGCATTTGGAACGCGTCATCGTCGATTCCCTTCATGACGTGCTTGATCTTTTCCGCTTCCGTCATGGCAGCGTTCACGCGCCTGCACAGATCGAGAACATCTTCTATATAGCTGGTGAATGTCTCACCTGTGTCCTGTGCGCGTGTACGCAAACGCTGCTCGGGTCAGAGTTTCCTGACGGCGGGTCGGTCAAATACTTCTGTAATCGTCGTCTTGAGCGCCGACCACGTTCGGATATGCCTTTCATGATTTCTGAACCAGAGACTGGCCACGACCGCGAGGTAGAATGATACGTAAGCCAGCTTGTCCGAGTCATTCCATTTGTTGTGAACGCTCACCCGTTCGTAGGACGACAGCCACTCTTCAACGTCGTTGTCGTCGGTTCCGCTGAAGATGGGAGGCTCCCGCTGGCGAATGGTGCCGGCGCAAGGGACGGGTGGCGATGGAAGATTCTGCTGGTCGGCGTCCGGCATGGCGGAGGGTAGCGTCCGAGAACGGAGTTGCAGGATGGTAGAGTGGAACGTTACCCCACACCTCCACCACTTATAAAGGAGGTTTATTGGGGTTCGTAGCGACCGCCGATTCTACGATGCACCGAGCACAGTCCCCGAGCTCGAGCCTCTGCTGCGCGCACGTTCCTCATCTTCCTTACAATGTATATATATATATATATATATATATATATATATATATATATATATATATATATATATATATATATATATATATATATATATATATATATATAGACGAGAAGAAAGGGGGTTAACCGAGGGGCCCGATATTTATTAGTCATATAATGAGAAGCCAACAAACACATCACGTTCTCGTGACGCCTGCGGCAAAAAAGACGTTCCGCGTCCGCCGCCAAGGTCTGTGAGCGGGGGCGCTGGCTAACACTCCCAGGGTTCTACTAGTACACATAAATACCCAAGAAAGTGGATGGGGAAACGCCGCCGCGGTAGCTCAATTGGTAGAGCATCGCACGCGACATGCGAAGGTTGTGGGTTCGGTTCCCACCTGCGGCAAGTTGTTTTTTCATCCACTTTAATTTCCATTAATTTATCATTACTTTATTTCATTTATTAAGCACATGCAATTTCCCCTATGTTGTACTTGGTGTCAGTGTTTGTTGGCTTCTCATTATATGACTAATAAATATCGGGCCCCTCGGTTAACCCCCTTTCTTCTCGTCTATTACATAACGAGGGTCTCGAATCCGGCAACATTGATGCCTTCAGGTAGCATATGTGGGTTTATTGACCAGTTGCCTTCACCCGAATAAAGTTCACGTTCTCGTGACGCCTGCGGCAAAAAAGACGTTCCGCGTCCGCCGCCAAGGTCTGTGAGCGGGGGCGCTGGCTAACACTCCCAGGGTTCTACTAGTACACATAAATACCCAAGAAAGTGGATGGGGAAACGCCGCCGCGGTAGCTCAATTGGTAGAGCATCGCACGCGACATGCGAAGGTTGTGGGTTCGGTTCCCACCTGCGGCAAGTTGTTTTTTCATCCACTTTAATTTCCATTAATTTATCATTACTTTATTTCATTTATTAAGCACATGAAATTTCCCCTATGTTGTACTTCGTGTCGGTGTTTGTTGGCTTCTCATTATATGACTAATAAATATCGGGCCCCTCGGTTAACCCCCTTTCTTCTCGTCTATTACATAACGAGGGTCTCGAATCCGGCAACATTGATGCCTTCAGGTAGCATATGTGGGTTTATTGACCAGTTGCCTTCACCCGAATAAAGATTACGTTCTCGTGACGGCTGCGGCAAAAAAGACGTTCCGCGTCCGCCGCCAAGGTCTGTGAGCGGGGGCGCTGGCTAACACTCCCAGGGTTCTACTAGTACACATAAATACCCAAGAAAGTGGATGGGGAAACGCCGCCGCGGTAGCTCAATTGGTAGAGCATCGCACGCGACATGCGAAGGTTGTGGGTTCGGTTCCCACCTGCGGCAAGTTGTTTTTTCATCCACTTTAATTTCCATTAATTTATCATTACTTTATTTCATTTATTAAGCACATGCAATTTCCCCTATGTTGTACTTGGTGTTTGTTGGCTTCTCATTATATGACTATATATATATATATATATATATATATACACGCATACACATACGCGTATGTACGTATGTAAATATACCTATATAATACTGTCAACAGACTCGCAAGTTTGCAGGTCTTGCATTAACAGAAGAAGTCTTACATTCTAGGCCAAAATTACATGCAGTTTTTTTCATGGGGGATCATGTTCCAAATTTTACTTCCATTAAATTCTAATAATGCTTCGCCATAAATGTTACGACATTTGGGCAGGTTAAAGTTACCGTTTGAAGCATGACGCGTTTTAGTTATATAAGTTATATTTTAGTTATTAGTTATATTATTGATTGAAACAGCAATCTTGTAGTCGCGCAACATCGGAACTGAAAGAATGCGTTGCAATTGAAAAATGTTACGTATAGGTTGTTCGTGGCCTATGATTCTTAACATTTGCTTTTAGAGTCGTCCTAGAGCTTTAACATAACTAGTGTACGTGACACCTCATCAGTCCAGGCAGTAACTGATGTGAGAGTCACATAGTGTAAAGTACAATTTACGAGGTATAGCCTGTGGAAAATATTCGCGAGCTGTTTTTGGAGTATAGCATCCATAGGCTACCTTTGCGCATACATTCTGTACTTGCTCATGCCAGTTTAAGTTCTCATCAAAAATGACCCCTAAGTATTTGAAAGAAGGACGTGTTGAATAAGAATATTGTTTAATGATAGGCTAAGAGCTGCAGTATGAATATGTTTCCTGCAAAAGTGAAATACAACGTATTTTGTTTTTGCACAGCTGATAGTGAAGTGATTATTGGCAAACCACACTGAGATGTTTGACAAATCACTCATCAAGTCGTTCTGGAGAGCTGGAAGGACGTGCCCTGTAGAAGTCAAACCTGTGTCGTCCACGTACATGAATGCCTTTGACTTCTGCAGGGCTTGCAGGACATCATTTATATAAAGTGAGAAAAACATAGGGCCTAAAACTGATCCCTGTGGTACACCGCAGTTAATATTTCTGTACGATGCATTAGTGTGATCAATGGAAACATTTTGCTTACGTGCCGATAGATAACTAAAAAAAATCAAGTGAGCTATCAGTGATTCCACAGCCATGCATGTTTCCCTAGTATAATGAAATGACTAACTGCATCAAATGCTTTCTTCACCTCTAAAAATACTGCTATAACTGTGTTGTTTTCATGCCATGCGGAATTAATAGATTGGGAAAGCTTCGAAAAAGCAGTAGAAGTGGATTTGTTAGCAACAAAACCATGCCTCCGGGGGCAAAGAACGTTACGATTACGCAGAAAGTGCTTTAATTGTGACAAAATTAATTTTTAGAATGTAGTGTTGATACAACTCACGACAGCTAGGTATCGGTCTGTAGCTGTCAGGGAGGTTTCGGTCACCAGATTTGCAAACTGGTATTCCTCAAGTAGACTTAAGTATCTGAAGACAAGTCTTAGAAGAAAATGCATGGTAAAATATGTGGCACGACAGACTGCACAGAACATCAATGTTCCCCTTTAGAATTCTAGGAGGTATGGCGTCATCGCCAGCCGCCATTTTCCCTGGTAACTTGCTGATAACCTGTCTGATGCCATCCTCAGTTACGTGGCGTAGATGAAAATTGTCGGCAACAGTACAGGGTGCACTTCAATTGGGTATACGAGTAGGGAACTTGCTCGCTAGGCTGAGACCAATGTCAGTAAAGTAATCGGTAAAGTCGTTAACAAGATCACATCTTGGATTTTAATGTATGATGCGTTCTTTGTTACCTATGCCAGTGATATCTTTGATGATTTGCCATATCTTCTTTGTGTTGCCTTCATTTCTTTCAATTAGGTTAGCATAGTAAAATCTTTTTATTTTCGCATCATTCCTACTGATATATTTCTGTGCAACCCGAAATATTGATGATAGTATTCATTGATCCTATTGTGTTTTCTGTCTATCGTAATAAAGGTCTTTCATCTTCGGAACTTCGGGTATATTTCTATTCATTGATGGACACATGGCATGCTCATATTTCGACGCACACAGCTGCACGTTGTCCACTCGATGGCGCCCGCAATACATTGAACGAAGTTTTCACGCTCGACATGCACATCATCATCATAAATGACATCAAAATTCGTAGCCTCAAGTAATCATTGAACGCAAAGATGGTCTACACGTGTTGCTCCTTTGGTAGCAGGTATAACAGAAGATCAGATGCATTTTGAGGTGAAAATAGATAAGTAGGGTTGTGGTCCGCAATAGCAACATCGTACGCAGCTGCCCAAACATTTAAGTCAGCATTGCGCAGCACGTGAACAATAGTAGACTCCGATCGGTCAGTTATGCGTGTAGGTGATGAAATAAGGTTCTTCATATTAGTTTATTGCAATAAAAACATAATCATAGCAAGTATCTCCAGATAGGTCTATGTTAATTTCGCCGCAGGTGCTTTAGACGCCACAATCGGAATCATAGTATTTTTCATAACAGTAAGGAAGTCAGTTACACAGGCAGATGGTGGGTGGTACACAGCACCTACGACGACACCATCATGACGACGGATAAAAACAATTCATGCACACTAACTTCCAGATGAACTATTGCCAAGGTGAACGAAGTCAAAACAATATTTGATGAATAGCGCAGCGCCCTCTCCTCGTGTACCATTTTATAGGTTGCGATAGCATTACATAGCCAGGTAGATGCACTGATTCACCCTCTGTAAGCCAAGTTTCGGTTATAGCTATCACATCATAATGTAATGAATGCTGAGATAAGTACACGAGCAGGTGATCAAAGTTATTCTCTATGCTGCGAATATTACAATGTAATACTGAAAGATGATCCTTTGCCGCCATATGGTTTCTACATCAGTAAAAGAATTTGCAATTTCAAATGAGGCAACAGAAAGTTACAGGTTTTTTATAGGTCAATGAACCCTAGGCAACTTTGGCGAGATCTTCAGCACACGTGACGTGTAGCACATGTGAGTTGTCCGTCTTCCGCCTCAAAATATTGCCACTAGCTACCCAAGGGTACTTACAGTTCTTCTGCTTTGCAGGGCACAGGTGATCATTTATGTAGACCGAGGATGTGACACTATGAAAACGAAACACTGTCGTGTTGAGTCTTTGCTTCTTAGCAAACTTCAACTTCACAGTTCGGGAAAGGAACCTAACGATGATATTACGCGTTGACACGTTACTAGAAGGAACTCGGTGCACGACTTCCATATCTGTTTCTGTAACGCAGACTTTCAAGCAGGTCGCAATTTGATGTATTGTGGAAACTAGATTCTCCCCTTCTGTCACAGGAGCTCCCTTTATTTGTATATTATTCAGTCTACTATATTGTTGTAGAGCCGTAAGTTCCTTCTTGATTTCCTTAATATTCTTAGTGAGGCGGCTGCTTTCACTTCTAACTTTGTGATTTTCTGCTCGCACTGCGGCAATATCTTTCTTTACTTCACCAAGTTCTACCTTAAATTCCTCAATGTGTTGGTTCATGAAGTTGATCACTTGCCTAAGCGTATGCAGTTCGCCTTCCATAACTCTGGTGACGTTTTTCTTTAACTCGCCATGCTTAGCGTCAATTCGAGCCGTAAATTGCGACAAGGTTTTGCTAGTTCCTTCTAGGAAGTTCCTTCTACCGAGTTTCTTCTAGGAACGTGTCAACGCCTAAGGTCCTCGTTAGGTTCTCTTCCCGAAATGGGAAAGTTAATTTCCTGAAGTCTAGCACTAGTACCTCCAGCAGATTTGACGTAGTGACGGTGAATAATACAGCGGCCCATTTGTGAATGACGACACTAACCTTTACTTAGCGAGCGTATGCCAAGAAAAGGAAGTTACGCTTAAAGCAGAGCAATAGCTGCGAACACGGTCGGTGATCGTGTAAATCTGATCAGCAGAATCAAGCGCGTCGGCTTTCATACATGAGTCATCGAATGTTCCGGAGCAATCACCGGTGCCTGCGTGTAATCCAGAAAGTACTAGACGATGCGTGTCGTGCATGCGTGCAAATAATATTACACAAGGTTCGGTGACGAGAGACATCGGATTGAACCATTGATAACATTTTCGAAACTTCAGATACATGCTGGCGCGTCCTGTGCTGAGTGGACACCGCTCTTCACAAAGACCCAAGTTGTCTACTAGCTTGGGCCACTACCTATGTGCTGGCTGCTGCCTTCCGGGGCAGGCAACGTGAACCAGTCAGTATGTGTCTGAATAGATAATTTGCTGATGGGGTGCTTTTTGACCTAGTAGAGAACTTGGGACACAGGGTGTGCAGACAACTTACATTCCAGAACAACAAAAAATAAACATAACCATTGAAATTCCTACTAATAATGAATTTCATATTGTCCGATTACATATGCACTAGCATTTCCATGCTGATCGCAATAACGCAAATAATCACCCCAGAATAATGTATGTTGCATGAATTCACGTCGTGCGGATGTTGCCGTACCATGTTGCTGTACAGAGAGAAGTGCACGATACCAAATTCTATCATAACTTCCCACATTCAAACTTACTAAAGTAAACAAATGCATCGAAATGACCCTTACTTTTCATGAAAAGTCAGGTACATCATTATTCTCTTAATGGCTGAGTGACCGGGGAACCGTAGGCCTGGCTCATATTATTGTGCGACATTGTGTTGCAGGGTAATATGGCCCATATATCAGCACATATTTTACAGTTGCGGTACAAATACTGCTCAGCTTACTTGGTTTTGCTAGCGGGGTACGTTCATTGGCCCTAATACACGCGTAAGCTGCATGACTAGATTTTGATGAGAACATTTCTCAAATGAAAACACATGAATCGTAAAACTCACGAGAAGCTCCACTAGAAGGTGTCGTCTTGATCTCCCACGGCTAAATTTTCCTGAGCGGTTTCGAAAGGAAAACGCAGTGGTAGGCCACTGTATCTATCACATGGCCGAGAGACACTTCTCGGTAACTGTGCGTTCATAGAAGGAATCTTCCTTTCGCGCCGTAGAAGCCGAAACCGTGTTTCGCACATGGCGTTGCCACCTGTAGTTGTTTGTCGGCTGTTTGAGAATCAACTGGCCCCTGGTTGTTTAGGAATGACATACTACAGCACGCGGTCTCCTGTAAGGACCTTGGGACGTTGGCTCTGGAGATAGTACATAATGGAGCAGAGCTCGTAAAATTTAATAACCATGGGTAGTCGCCGGCCGTTCCTTGGACTTTGAGTCCATGAGGCTCAGAAAGAGTGCGAAAAATACGCGATGAGCGGGCACTTGGGCGTGTGTGACAATGGACAGGGGCCAGGTAAAGCACGAAATAACTGTGCCTCCTATCTCGCGATGTCGTAATGTTAGCGCTGCACAAAATGGCAGGAAACGCACGTCGTCATCCACACATGCAGCGAGTAAGCACGCCTAAACATGAGATAAGCCGAAGCGCGTAGCGTCCTGCTTTTAAAGCGTGAACACATTCTTCCTTTATAGCAAGCCGTTATCAACATTGTCCGCTGCGTCGTGCGCTACACGTGCACGCGCACAAAAGGATGTTGCTAATAACCAGCGCTCATGGTGCGCTAATAAATAAGCATTGGTACGATGGGGGTGAAAGTCAGTGGACGACAGTAGCTGACTAAAAACGATTTGTGCCCGTCGTTGCTATGATGCGCAGCTTTGCAAATGCCGTCTTCACTGTAATTTAATGTTACATATATTATTGAGAATAAGACATTTGATACACGGCTAGATAACAACAGCACGCGCGTTTATTGTTACACTGACGATGATGCGCGTTTAGGCATGTTTTTTGTGTGTTTATTAGTTTACGTGCGTGCGTGGGGGATAACGTATGTGTGTGTATCTCTATGCAAATACGTGTGCTCCATCATTGCGTCTGTATTTTCGGGCAAAGAGCGCACTCAGAGACCATGAGGGTCCTGTTTGTACGCACTGCCGCCGAAAGGGGATCGGAATACACAGCGCAGATAGTGTCCGAGCTGCAGAACTCATAAAACGTGATAAGGCTGGCGAGCTACCAGTCATTCTGTAAAGCTTGAGTGTGTGAGGCTTGAAATGGGTACCTGAAATGCACGATGATGCAGGCAGGCAAAACATGAAACGATTGTGCTTCATCTTATTCTCATGATGTCATAATATGAAAGATAAGCGAGTGTCAATACAAGTTCACGCAAACAAATTCAGAAAACGGCGACGTTGCCCAAGTAAGGTGGCGTTGTACTTTTCTGTAGTGCTACACTGCCGGAAGCCAACCATTCGTTTGAAAAGTGAATTTCTGAGGCTCAAGAGTTTCAAGTACTTTGCTGCCTATCTGTACCGGATTTCTACTTAAGGAGTCCATCACGTAGGCGACATTCCATAAGGCTAAATAAAAAAAAAGACGTAGTAATAATAGAGTTAGAGACAAACCGATTGTTGCAGCGAGGCGAACTACCCTTCCTCCAGCAAAGACTCTGATCCGCGGCCTCGACGAGCAACCGTTAGGCTCAGTCTTCCCGTGCCTTCTTCGACAGCGGAACTGAAAGCCAGTGCCAAGTGTTTGTCTCCAGGTTTTGCATCTTCTTTTTCTTGATATTTTTTGCAATGCGACAGATATTGGTGGTGTAACCTCGTCTAGCTGATATTCACAAAAGTAGCCATGTTGCTCGCGTAGCAGCTGGATAAATGTGTGAGTTGCCGCATCACGTCTTTGTAGTTTCAGGCGGAATTAGGGACAGGCTATTCCTTAATGAACACACTCAATACGCAGAGAAAGAGGGCGTTCGTTGTCTCGCTAGACTATTCAGCTATGTTCAAGGTGAACGTCGCTGCAAGAATTTGCTAGCAAATCATCAGAACTTGACCTACACAGTGTGTTTGTCTTGCTTTTTTTAGATTTTCTGACCAATTTTTCAAACAAAACCGCACCTTTATACGCGTATACACACCTATGAAACAGCCTTGTGCTCATTTGCTTCGGCAATGTTTATAATGTAGAGCAATAATGTCTGTGGCATTTACATCTGTTTGTGATCTTTGGTGCCTGGAGGATTTGTCGTATTTGAAGTCAAGTTTTTAATCAATTTGGGTGTTATAGAACATGTGACATATTCTCATTTCTCATTCGATGAGTAGCCGGGTAGCCTTGGTGCCAAGACCACCTAGAATTTATGCCTGTAAATAACAGCGTACTCATTCAGCGAGTCGTTGGATTGTAAGAAAAATGAACAGAAGTCTTGGAGAACGGGGAGGAGGGGGGGGGGGGGCAGAAGAAGTGCAGCTTGAGACAACGGATTTTTTTTGCATCCGATGTGGCTTGCGGCACCTTAAGGGTGACAGTAACTCGTTCGCCAGCGGTAATTACTACCTCGAGAATTTTGCTGAACGACCGCAGACTCCTTGCGTGCGAGTTCTCTGACTCTGTTTCTATATGTTAATCTTCGTTTCCCTGCAAAGCAAAACATTTCAATACCTAGCTTTTTTCAAATCGCTTAATATTAGTCCGTAGGTTCTCCGACATCAAGAATAGCAAATAGCGTACTTGGCACTTACATGCATAAGAAAGCAATTATTTGATTATTGAAGAAAAAAGAATCTGATATTTCACGTGCCCGAACCAAAATCTCATACTGAGACACGCCGTAGTGGGAGGATCCGGATATATTTTTGACTCCATGGGCGCTCTTTACCGTGCACCCAATGCACGGTACTCGAGCGTTTGCGCATTCTGCTCCCACTAGAACGCGGCCGCCACCACCGGAGTCCAACCCTCGAATTCGAGATCAGCAACACATGGCTGGCAGCGCAGGGCCACTGGGTCGCCACGGCCGGTTGTTTAGTTCTTTACGAGCCGCAATACTTCGTTTGCTGCGGCGTTCTGCTGGTGACAGCGACGTCGCGTGTTAGATTGCTGACCTCGGAGACCGTAATTTAATGACTATCGATCGAGCACATGGTCTACCTTCATGAGCTGCTTCTGATCAATTATTCTGGAGTTCTTCACTGCGGCATATGAATGATTCAAAAATTGCTTTCGGATGCTACGCCTGAAGAACTAAACTTGGCTGTTGGTTCTCAATACCACTAATATTCATGTCCGGGGTGCGTGGGGTATTTCAGTACAACACGACGACTTTACAAATAACCCACCAGAGTTTAGGCACGTTGGGGATCGACAAGAACGTCAAGAAAGCGTGAACTCGACATGGACGAAAACGGCACATGTGTACCGCCTACATGTGTGCGCATACGTACTTTCTTTTTGTGGTGGACCAGTTCACACTTTCACTCCTTTTACGAATACGCTAATTATGGTCAATATCGTTCTTTTACGAATCTTTAAATAAAATTATCATTAAGGTATTCACTCAAATAGTATTCGACAACGGCTGCCTGCTCGAATCAGATACTGCGTGTCGACCTTGGGCAGTGTTTCCGAAATAGCAGCCTCTACCATGTTTATATTTCCTTGAAAAAATTTTGAAGTTTACTAATGTATTTTCTGCTGTAATTTTGTCGCACATTTTCACTCAGTTATTACAGCAATCTCTTCTTCCACACGACTGGTGCATGGGAAAGGTGATTCCAGTTCACAAATCAGGTAACACACACTTACCCAGCAATTACAAGCCTACCTCACTAACAAGCATTTCATGTAAAATTCTCGAGCATATGATATATTAGCATTTGGCTGAGTTTCTAGAATCAAACTCCATTTTGAACCCCTGTAAACATGGTTTCCGTATGCAATTTTCCTGTGAAACACACCTCTTATCATTTACTAACGATCTCTTTGCAATTTCTGATCTAGGCACCGACATTCACTGCGTATTTCTTGATTTTGTCAAACCCTTTGACTCTGTGACTCATGATTTACTTCTTGTTAAGCTGGCTGAACTTAACGTGGATGCAAATGAACTCGAGTGGATAAAAAAAAATTTATTTCTAATAGGACGCAGTTTGTAAACGCTAGGAACTGTAATTCTCGGTTTTCTAATGTACCAGCAGGTGTTCCTCGAGGCTCAGTCCTGGGTGCGCTTCTCTTTCTAATCTATATAAACAATCTTCAGGAGTGCGTTCTTTCTTCTTCCATAAAGCCATTCACGAATAAGTGTGTTCTTTACCGTAAAATTACTAATCCTTAGGATTCCCAAGAGTTGCAGGACGACCTTAACCACGTAGCTGAGTAGTTTTCTAATTGATGCATGCAACTAAATTCAAATAAATACAAGGCCATGCGAATATCTCGTAAAACTGCTACGCACACGTACTTTATTAATGGTGCACCTGTGATGTCAGTTACCTCCTACAAGTATCTCGGCCTTCACATATCAAATAACCTTTCTTGGCACTCACATATTGACTGTGTTACTAAAAACGCTAACCACATGCTTTGTTACTTGCGCCGTAATTTTAGCTCTGTCCCTTCTTCCCTGAAGCAATTTCTTTGCAAAACTTTAGTTCGCTCCACATTGGAGCATGCTTCAGCCATTTGTTCATCCGACTCAGTCTTCATTAGTTTCTACTCTTGAAAGTATTCAAAAGCGCGGTGCACGCTTTGTCTTATCTAATTATTCTCGCTATGCAAGTATCTCTTCAATGAAATGAACTCCTAAGTTACCTGATCTTTCGTCAGGCCGCAAATCTTCCCGTCTCTCCCTTTCTCACAAAAATTTTCACTTGAAACCCCTTTAAACGAAACCCTTCTTGCCCCTCTGTATTAAATTTCAGCCTGCACTGACCATAGCCTTAATATCAACGTGCCATTGTGCCGTACAAACCGGTACAGTGACTCATTCCTCCCCAGAATAAGCACGGACTGGAATCGCCTTCCCGCATCAATCGCACTAAACACGGACTCTACCAACTTCAAGACCGCTGTTCAGAATGCCTTTTGTTAATATTTTTTGTCAATACGTTTAGTTTGTATTTTTTACTGCATTACTTTTTGTTTTGACTCCACTCCTTTCTGTAACGCGTTCGGGCCTTGAAAGTACGTGTGACATAAATAAAAATAAATAAAAAAACTAAATAAATGATGCACTGGCTGTTGGCCTACCTTTCAGTGACGCTGCCCTTAGCATATCTTTCATATATTGAGAAGTCGGACTGCATACTGTAGCATGCCCGATGTAGCTCACAGTCAACCACCCTTGGGTCGTGCAGGCTGTGTGCGAGCAAGCAAACATATAGTAGCACCTAATGTATTCTGCATAGAAAGCTTCGTTGCTGATTCTGCCACTTACCGCTGCTTCCTCATGGCCATAAATGGCTGCCTCACAGTGGCCGCCCCCTCCGCTGGAGAAACCATACCACTGTAATCGCGTCTCAGAAACCATAGTGCTTAATTATTTGTCAAAAGTCATATTTGGCCGTAAACAATGGCCACTAATTTGCCACGAACAAAGTGGGCTCGAGGGAAGGGGCGGACTGCGATTCGGCTGCTCAAAAACCAAATTCGCCTTTTAGTGCAGTTCATCGACCTGTTTCACACATGGCTACCTTAGATCCAGAGATGATTTCCAGCTATTCATTTCCAGTGCAGCTGTTGACCCCGACTGTCGATATTGCACTCACCTGGGATCAGCGCTGCTCTGACGGTGCCATTCTTTCCATTGACGATTAGTCTGTAACACTGTATACTACAACGGCGACGCACGACGATACAAACAACTCTGAATAGCTCGACACATTATGGGGTGGTGGCGGTGGTGTGTCCGCTGGGGAAACCAATTCTGATTTTTGAGCAGTTTACGGTCCTGCTTGACACGCGGCTGCCACTTGTTTATTTCGCGATGAGCAGTTCTCCCTCCCCAATGCAGCTGTTGTCCTCATTCGTCGATACTGTGCGCACATGCAAGCGGCGCCACTTTGATGGTGGCATTGTTTCGATCGAGCATTTGTCGACAACACTCCCAGCGACACAGGTTAACCGGGCGGATTTAAGAAGGTCGCATTAACTTCACACCTTCAGCGGAAATGGTGTAGCGGGAACAATCCTGCTGCACAAAAAGCCAGTTGTGCTTTTTGTGCAGGTTAGTAAACCGCCACCTCTACAGTTTAAACGGTCTAGCAACGTCTGCCTGTTACTCCTCCCGCGCCAAAGCGTGCTTTTGAGCGTTTCCCCGAACGGTTCCTTTTTTTACTCGCCGTAGTTGCTTAGTGACTTTGACGTTACTCTGCTGGGCCCCAGGTTACGCAAAACAAATATGGACCGTGGCAGTCGAATGTCTATGGGGGCGAAATCAGAAAACGCCCATGTACCGTCCATTGGGCGCACGATAAAAAACACCCAGGTGGCTGAGATAATCGCGAGTCCCTTACTACGGGATTGCTTTAAAATCATAACGTGGTTCAGGCGCGCGAAACCTCACAAATTATTTAAATAATGAGTTTTTGTCACATGCCTGTTGATTTTTTGCGGAGACGAACTAAACTCAGAATTTGTAAATATTTATTTGTGTCCATGCGAAATCACCAGAACGGCATGAAATTTTTACAGCGAATCTGTTTATGTCAAGACCCTGTATTCATGCCCAAATGCATTCCCAGGTGGGCTTACACTGGTTGGCTTGCGTCCGTATAAGTGATAGGAACTCGTGCACTGATCCCGCAGATCGGTGCCACGCCAAACCACGGCGGAGGCGTTAAGCAGGTTTCAAGCACTCCGCCAACTTCCAATAGTAAGTTTAGGATTATGTTTCATCATGGAACAACATAAATTCGCTGTTAGAAGTGAAACAATATATATATATAAATATATATATATATATATATATATATATATATATATATATAAATATATATATATATATATATATATATATATATATATATATATATATATATATATATATATATATATATATATATATATATATAGATACGGTTGCTGCAATGGCCCCTCGCAGTGTGCCCGTGCGTCGCTTCCCGCAGCCTGTGCACCGCCCTCCCCCTCCCGTCCCCCGGACCACCGCTGCCCTCGCTAACCCGTGGCGTACGACAATCGCCCTATATGCTTCGCATGCAGGTATCCCGGTCATGTCGCAAGGTACTGCCGCCGCCGATAGCAGGCGTTCGACGACGATCGCCGAGCGCCCTATGTGCCGCCTGATGCAAATGCGCCTTACGAACCCTTCGGCCCATCACCAGCTCGCTCCCCGATTGATCGCCGTCCTCGCTTCGAACGCCTACGGTCCCCCTCCCCACGTCGTCGATCGCTTTCCCCTATGCGTCGACGACCCGTCTCTAACGAAGAGGGAAACTAGCCGACGCAGCTCCTGAGGCAAGAACTGCGCAAGTGTCGACATGCCGAAGTCCTCCTCCTTTACCTGCCAATGTCATTGATGTGTTTATCGCAAATGTCGCTACAGTTGCCTTAGTTGATACCGGTGCCGCTATTTCAGTTATGGATGCCAGGTTTTGCCGTTCGCTTCGCAAAGTGACGACGTTTCTGTCTGGATTGTCGCTCCGAACTGCGAGTGCTCAACCCATTCGCCCTACCGCTGCTTATACTACCCGTGTGATCATACAGGACGTTTTGTACACGATTGAATTCATAGTTCTTTCATCGTGCTCCCACGCCGTTATTCTAGGATGGGATTTTCTCTCACGCCACCATGCCATCATCAATTGCGCTCGAGCTGAGATTGAACTTTTCCACCTTGGTGACCTGGCCTCAGTCGATGCTCATCCTGCCGCTAAAATTGTCGTGAGAGAAGACACCTGTATCCCCCCGTGCTCGTCAGCATTCGTACCAGTCTTCTGTAGTACCATATCCGATGGGACGGTCTTCTTCATGCCCTCTCATCACTTTGTTACCCGAAAAGCGCTTCCTTTGCCCTTTGCAGCTCTTGACCTTGCCGCCGGTGTGAGCACGATGCCCATTTACAATCATCTTTCACCGCCGCTATCACTGCTCCGCCGCGAATGCCTTGGTTACGTCGAGTCGGTCGATTCCACACGAATTGTCTCCGTCCTCGACGAAGTGTCTTCTACTGCCGCCCATGAACTGAGTGCCCTCTCCGTACCAGACTCAACATCGACTGGTGTGTTCAGCCCATTCATCGCCGAAGATCTGACGCCTTCACAGCGATCTCAACATGTCGCAGTCCTTCAGCACTTCCGCCTTTCTTTCGACGTTGCGCAAACCTCCCTTGGCCGTGCATCGACAGTCAAGCATTACATCGACACTGGCACTCACTCACCCCTACGACAAAGACCATATCGCCTGTCCGCTACGGAACGTCGCGTTATTGCAGACCAGGTCGATGACATGCTACGTCGAGGCGTCGTTCAACCTTCCCAAAGCCCATGGGCCTCTCCCGGGGTCGTCGTCACAAAGAAAGACGGTTCCATCCGCTTCTGTGTTGACTTTCGACGGTTGAACAAGATCACGCTGAAGGACATCTACCCATTACCACGCATCGATGATGCTCTGGACAGTTTGCAGGGAGCCGAGTTCTTTTCTTCGCTGGATTTGCGATCAGGCTACTGGCAGGTTCCGATGGCAGAGGCCGATCGCCCGAAAACTGCCTCTGTTACACCAGACGGCTTGTATGAATTCACCGTCATGCCTTTCGAACTTTGCAACGCGCCTGCTACGTTCGAAAGAATGATGGATAATGTTCTGCGTGGCCTCAAATGGAAAATATGCCTTTGCTATCTTGACGACATTGTAGTGTTCGCCCCTGATTTCCGAACCCACCTGCTCCGCCTCCAGCACGTACTCACTTGCTTGACCAACGCCGGTTTGCAACTTAACTTGAAGAAGTGTCGATTTGCTGTTCGTCAGCTAACAATTTTAGGCCATGTCGTGTCAAAGGAGGGCATTCGCCCGGATCCTGAGGAGCTACGTGCTGTTGCTGCATTCCCAAAACTTGCTACTATGAAAGAGCTACGCAGTTTTATCGGCCTCTGCTCTTACTTCCGGCGATTCGTTCGAAACTTTGCGCAAATTATATCGCCTCTCACGCAGCTCCTTGGTGGCGCCCGAGATATCTCATCATGGTCTCCAGAGTGTGACGACGCCTTCACAACCTTGCGCCGTCTTCTCACGACGCCACCCATTCTTCGCCATTTTGACCCACAAGCGCCAACCGAAATCCATACCGATGCAAGCGGTGTACGCCTTGGCGCTGTGTTGGCACAGCGTCAACCTGGACACCCAGAATACGTCGTCGCATACGCGAGTCGCACGTTAACCAAGGCGGAGACCAACTATAGCATTACCGAAAAGGAGTGTTTGGCCATTGTGTGGGCGCTTGGCAAGTTTCGCCCATATTTATACGGCCGATCTTTTGACGTAGTGACCGACCACCACGCACTATGTTGGCTGTCGACGCTCAAAGATCCATCAGGCCGCCTTGCCCGCTGGGCATTGCGAATCCAAGAATACGACATACGCGTGGTGTACCGTTCCGGGCGAAAGCACTCCGACGCTGACGCGCTATCCCGATCACCACTTCCCCCGAAGGCCAGTCAAGACCCCCACTGCGAGTGCACATTATCCTCTCTGGATGTTGACACTATCGCTGCTGCACAGCGTAATGATCCCTGGACTGCATCTCTGCTCGACCTTCTGACGGATACGTCGAAAGTTCCAGCGTCACGCACGCTTCGGCGCCAAGTGCCTCATTTTGCGATTCGCGACCAGCTACTATATTGCCGCAACTATGCCGCAGATGGACGCACCTGGTTACTCGTCATTCCGCGAATCTTGCGCTCAGAGCTCTGCTCCTCGTTCCACGTCGACCCTCAGTGTGGCCATGTGGGAGTCTTCAAGACCTACGAAAGACTTCGACACCACTATTACTGGCGCGGAATGTATAATTTCGTTCGAAAGTTCGTCCGCTCTTGTCATGAGTGCCAACGCCGGAAAGCGCCACCGCACAACTCCGCCGGTAAACTCCAGCCTTTACAATGCCCATCCCGACCCTTTGATCGCGTGGGCATTGATCTCTACGGGCCACTTCCGTTGACTCCTGCCGGCAACAGGTGTATAATCGTTGCGGTAGACCACTTAACCCGTTATTCGGAGACTGCTGCTCTACCAAATGCTTCAGCGCAGGAGGTCACCAATTTCCTACTTCGCCAATTTCTCCTTCGTCATGGAGGTCCACGTGAACTTTTAAGCGATAGAGGCCGTGCCTTCTTATCTGAAGTCATCGAACAACTGCTTGCTGAATGCGTTATCGTTCATCGTAAATGCACTGCTTATCACCCACAGACTAACGGTACAACGGAACGCTTTAATCGAACTCTTGGTGACATGCTCGCCATGTATGTCTCACCTGATCACTCTAATTGGGACCTAGTTCTTCCGTTTGTCACCTACGCCTACAACACCGCGACTCAGGCCACTACCGGATTCTCACCCTTTTACCTTCTTTACGACCGTCATCCTTCGCACACCATCGACACCATTCTGCCCTACCGGCCGGACCCATCCGAATGCCTGCCGATCTCGGAAGCCGCCAGACAAGCAGAGGAATGTCGCCGGCTTGCCCACCGATTCACCTCGGACGACCAGCACCGCCAAAAAGCCGTTCACGATGCCCAGAACTCGACTCCCACTTTCCTCCCAGGCGCTCTCGTCTGGTTGTTAGTGCCACACCGCACGCCTGGGCTCGCTTCAAAGCTCCTTCCGAAGTACGACGGTCCATACCGCGCTCTCGAGAGAACATCAACCGTTAATTACCTGGTTGAGCCGCTAACGCCGCCGTCCAACGTGCGCCGTCATAACCGCGAAGTCGTTCACGTTCAGCGTCTCAAGCCGTATCACGATTCTACCGTCCTTCCAGAAACCTAAGTCGCCAGGATGGCTCCTTTATTTCTGCGGGGCCATTGTAAGGAAGATAACGAACATGCGCGCTGGGTCAGCAGCATCGGCAGCATCAAGCGCGCAGCAGAAGCTCGTGCTCGGGGACTGTGCTCGGTGCATCGTAGAACCGGCGGTCGCTGCGAACCCGAATAAACCTCCTTTATAATATATATATATATATATATATATATATATATATATATATATATATATATATATATATATATATATATATATATATATATATATATATATATATATATATATATATATATATATATCTCGGCTAATAAGACAAAAGAGACGAGCAAAACATGGTACTGTAAATTTAGGTAAACGCTAAGAACATCCACGCAATTTCTGTTCTGAAGAACGCACAGGTTTGTTTCGAAATCTTGGTCCGAGCAAGCTTGGACACCCTGTTTATATATATATATATATATATATATATATATATATATATATATATATATATATATATACATAAGCTGGCTTCGATAGTTGATTTAGAACCTCCTTGAGGAATAATGGGAGGGGAAAGAGTGTTGCACTGGCGCCTGTGCACGTCGCCTGCGCTTCTGTGCTTATAACGTCGCGCGCGTCGGAAGTGCCGTCGCAGATGCAGCGGCGGTGGCGGCAGATGCATTGCAGGTGAGGTGAACGCAGTGGCGCTTGTGTCTGCGTAGTGTGATGCCGGATGAAAATAATGAGCGATTTCATAATGTATGCAGCCCATGTTACAGCCCATGTAAGCAGCCTCAACAGCTTCGCTCGTAATCCGTCCCGATACGAATGTTGGCTCCCCACGGAATCTTTGTTGAAGCCTTCAACTTCTCATCGATTCGCCGGGCGAAGAAGTCCTTCCACGCCTGCGCTGGTTGCCGGCCTCGATAACAGCAACACTCTACAGCAGGCTGCACACCAAGAAAAACCCACTGCTCGCCACACAGAACACGCGACCAAATTTGTTGCGTGGCTCAGGAATGGCTAGACTGCAGCTGCGGCTGTTGCTTCCCTACGATTGTGCTGCAATCCACTTAGGTTCGTTAGTTTTGGAAGACATAAACAAGCACATGTTGACATTATGGACTGAAATCCGTCCCTTCACAATAACACACATCATAAAAAAGGCATATTAGCTGCTATTATTATAGTTTGAGCAAACCTTTACCGCCCCCATACTGTAGTCATGAATGCTCCTGACGACCGAAAGGCAAAACGAGAGGCTTAAGCGCAGACTGTGGGGGATCTAACTACAATATTGTTTGCACTTTAAACCTTCGTCGCATTATTCAATGCTTCCGAATGTTTGAATGACCAACCGCGTCTAGTCGCCGATGGCATCAGCAGTGATAACCAGGCGGTCGCTTCCAACCTTAGCTATCATCAAATCGGGTGGAGATTATATATTTTCTAATCACATACCCTCAAGGCCGCTTCCACGTGTGGTCCCTGGTCCACCCGCTGGCCCATTGCAGGTCTTGTTCGAGCCCAGGTTGTCACGAGTAAATTTTGGCTACTAAGCACTGCTAAACACTTTGAAACTTGATTCCAGTGGTGCGAGAGACAAAACTCTGGATTCACTTTCCATCCGTTCCTCTTGATCTTCGCCTGTCTTCCCACCAGCTCACGTGGTTGAGCAGGAGGGCTGCGCCGGAAAAAGAATGGCGCAACCCATGGGCATTGCCTAAGGTGGTTACAGTGAAGCGAATGTACAGTCGTGAACAACCTTATTAAAGGAAACGTACGCATAATTTAACACACGCGAATGCAATAAAGGAAATTATAACGGGTCGTACACATAAAAATTTGAATGCTAATATTAAGTTATGTTAGACTATTCAGCTTGTCTGCAAATGTGGCGCGGTTTATTATGAGCACAACAATGCCACGTAGAAAATATCAATGACGCATCACCATAAATAGCTATGAGTGATTAAAAACTTGAGTACGTGAGAACTGTGCTTGAAATATAAAAGGGCAGCCTAGGCGTGGAAAATGGGATGTGGAAGCAATGTATAAGAAGCTGTGAATGACGCGAGATTGTTATAAAACGTGTGGAAGTCAGATAGCGCCAGTGCCAGCTGTCTTTGTTTCCCAATTGGTGGGAGGTTCAGCGATGCTATCATATTAGTGATGATGCAATGAAGTCAGTAGCTTCTTGTTAGAAATCGTGCAGCTTTATTGTGAATGTTCGCTAGTTTATTAATTCAGTACATTTGATGTGGGCTCCAAATAAACCAGGCCTATTCTATGTTAGAGTGAACGAGAGACGCGTATGCCTTAAGAGGAAGCTTTAGCTCAGGCGAAACTCCAACGCGGCCTATTCAACTACATGTAAAACAGAAAAACGTTCTTCTGAGGTAACTCCTGGACTGCTTATAATAGAATATGTGGCATTTGAGATAAAAATTTTAATTGTAGTTACTGTTGAATGCGGAAATTTGATGTAGGGCCTGAGTTCTATTACAAGAATTTTCAAAAATTCCAAAGTTTGAAAAAGCTAGAAGCTCGAAGCTTACAAATTAATAACCCTGCATCAAGAACAGATATAGCGGTTCTGTAAACGGCAGACATTAGACCATTGAAAGCGGAGAAATTCGATATGCCATTTTTTATCTAACGTGAATTTGTCATGTTGTGTACAAGAGTCCTGCAAAAGCTGTATTTCCTTATTACGAAACTTTTCGACATTCCTGTGTAACATTTACATTTTGTCTGCTTTAGGTGAACTATTAGGCACAATTCACAGAATTGTGGTATCATTTTTCATTCCTGATTTACAGAGTTGTAAACTTGATAGAATCGTGTTCTGAAAATTTGCGATTTTGCCAATATTTTATAAAAAATGGACGACCTAAATAAAAAATTCGAGACCAACAGTCACTAGATTACAGGTTTTTGTTTTAATTTCAACAAACCTTGCCATATTTCGTGTAGTGATTGCCGAGAAAAACGAATTCTCCTTTGACATATATTTAGATTGGAGCACCCATGCTAAAGCTTCGTCCTAAACTTGGTTTTTTGTTAGCTTCTTGCAAATGACATCTGATGAATCCAAGTGTTTCGGATTCTTTGGGAGCTATTGTGTCAATGTGGGTATTTCCACGTCAGGTCAGCGGAAAGGTGAACGCTAAAATATTTTAATGAAGATACGCGCTGAATGGGGATGCTGCTATTCAATTAAAGATTGCGTGGTACTCATTAGCTGTCCTAGAATGTATAACGTTTGCTTTAGAAGCGGTAATATTAAGTTGTCATTGGTCACACCAAGTGGCAAGTCTGTAAATGTCTCTTACTTTGCAAGGCAGTGCATTCGTTGGGGTTAGTAATTTCTGTAGAAGTCAAACAGCCGCCAGCAAGTGAGTGAGTATTTGATGTTAAGTTTTTACGTAATTTGTTAAGGTATGAATGAATGAATAAACCTTTATTTGACACAGTGACTTGTCACTCTAGGTGAGATGGTCCCTTATTCCAGGAACCCTCTGGCTTGGATAGCCCGCCGGGCCCGGACGACGAGTTGGCGCTGGTCGACCTGGTCCGGCTTGCCGACCGCAGCCTCCCACGTTTCAGTGAGGAGGTTTGTGTCTTCGTCCGCTGCTGCTGGTTGTGTCGTTGTGATGCTCGCTCCCTTATTCTTTCATTGCAGCAGAAGGTGTGGCAGGGCGTCTGTCACGTTGCAATCTGGGGAAGTGCAGTTGTATAGCGTCGGTAGGAAATGATGCAATAAGATGCCGCTGGTGTAGGTATGCTGTCAGTTCAGTTCAGTTTAAGTTTATTACCTTAATAGTCCCGCACAGGGGCATTACATAAGGAATGGGTTTTTACCCAATACGAAAAACATCGTGACAAATAATCATTTCACAAAATGGTAGGTTAGATTTTCGGTAAACGAAGATGGACAAGTGGTAGTGGCGATGTAGGTGGGAAAGCCGTTCCAGTCTGTGGCGGTACGGAAGAAAAAGGAGGCAGTGAAGGTGGTTCTCCGAGCACGTGGGCGCGCTACTTGAAGTGGATGGCTGGTGCTGTGAGATATGCGCGCTGCTGCTGTGGTATAAGGCTCGTGATTAGGAGAAGAAAAGAAAAACTTGTGGTACAGGGAAAGACTGTAAATTCAACGTCTACATGAAAGGATTGACAAGCCGGATTCTGATATCAGAGATGAAGCACTGCCGTCATATTAGTATGAGGTATGAATGAATTTAACAGCACGATTTTGAACTGATTCTAATGCGTCGGTGAGAAATCCTTGATGCGGGTTCCAGATTACGGACGCGTATTCTAGTTTCGGCCTTACAAGTGAGTTATATGCTAGCATTTTTACGTCTGGTGGGACGTTCCGTAGATTCCGTTTTAGCAAACCTAAAGTTTTGTTAGCTGCGGAGATAATGCTAGTAACCCGTGTGCGCCATGACAAATCATGACATAGGGTTACACCTATTTATAGGATTGCAGTGGTTCTATAGGCGTGTTTTTAATTGTATATCGGAAGAAGAAAGGGTTACAGCGGTGCGAGAAGGACACGACTTTACATTTGCAAGCGTTAAGAGTCCTCAGCGAATTGCTTAACATTCTAAGACATCAGGATAATTTTGGAGATCAGTATGGTCAGAGGAGTTATTGATAGAGCAGTAGATGACGCAGTCGTCTGCAAACATTCGTATATTACAGAAGACACACTTTGGTAAATCATTATTATATAATAAAAATAACAGGGGACCAAGAGCAGATCCTTGGGGCACGCCAGAGGTTACTGGGGGAGGTTCGATAGACGATTCTTGACTAAAATCATTTGAGTGCGATTATACACAAAATCATTTATCCAAATTAGAATGTTAGGGTCCAAGCGCAACAGTTGAAATTTCAGTAGCAAGCGTTGGTGAAATATTTTATCAAATGGCTTTCCAAAATTCAAAAAGATTACGTGTGTTTGTACATTGGTGTCAAAGTTAGTGAACAAGTAACGAATGAAAAGAGGTAATTGAGTTTCGCAAGGGAAAACCTTTGTGAAAACCATGTTGTGAAGGGAGAAAAAAAGGGTGTAGTGGCGCGGCGATGGAGCTGCGCACCACGCCCCGCGGAGTTGTTTATTGCTGCGGGGGTGGTGCGGAGCTCCATTGCCGCATTGCTACAAGAGATTGCTATCCAAGAAGGCAAAGACTTGAGAGTAGAGGACATGTTCCATGCTTTTGCATGGCATGCTTGTCAGTGAGATGGGTCCGTAATTTAATAGGGAATTCCCGTTTCCTGTTTTGTGGACTGGAACAAGCTTTCCCACTTTCCTATCTTCCGGCATGTTTCCTGAATAGAATGACTGTGAGAACAGTAAATGCCAAGTAACATGCAGCCATTTGTCTTGTGTTTCTTAGAAGGGGAGTTTATTTCATCAATGCGAAATGAAGGTGATAACTTAGTCTTCTGAATTATGGATTGAATCCGATCAGCTTAATATGTGATGGATGGGACGTGAGCTTCAATATTGAACAAAGGTAAAGAAAAATTTGTTTCGATTTCTTTCGTGAATACTGTTGCAAATTCAGAGTTAACCCACCCATGCATGAAATAAATCCAGAGGATAAAAAATTATTTTTTGCTTAAAAGTGTTACTAGAGGCCACAGAGATTATGATAAAATTTTATTTCAAGTAATCAAGAGTCTCTGCATCACATTTACGATCTGTCCCAAACGAGGACAACATGCTGTAAGCCGACATTAGTCTCTGGTTTAAGTACACAATAAATAGATGTGCCTAAAATTTATTGAGCGTTCATACTAGAACACTGAAAGAAACAATTACAATTATAATTGAAATGCTGGCGATCGGCTTTGCACATTCCACTTATGCACTATGGAAGGATTCGAATCACTCAGGACAAAGAGGGACGTTGCAACGCCCGCAGAGGTAATTTCTCTTGCTGCGGCAGGCGAGACTTCGACAGCGGCTGGCGTAGTTTTGGTGGCTCTTTGTGAAATGGCGCCCGCCAGCCAACCTCTTTTCCAGGGACACATGGTGGAGCACTCTCTTTCTTACAGGCGCTGGCGAAGAATCATTGGATGGTCGGCCTCGTTGCTTCGAGCTCTGTGCTGCTTCGCCGCGAAATATGAGCGCCTTGGCAACGCAAGTTCGAAACTCAAGTTGGTGCATATAATGCCCCGCACTCTTGTACAACCACCACGTGATCCAGGCGTTCACAACTGCTGGATTTACTAGGTGGAAGAACATTCTCACGTAACCCATTTTGTTCCAGACGTCATTTCGGTACCTTGAAATCAAGGAATCCATGAGGTCGACAGCTCCGATGTGTTGTAAGCTTCGACAGAGTACGGCCTGGTGACATCCATGACTTTGCTCTCTTTTCTGTTGTACCTTATGGTGGTGCCTTCGGGTTGCCCTCCTGCATGGCTGGAAACAACGTGAATAAGCTAGTTGTCCAGCCACCTTTTCACTGTGATGTTGTCTGCTGAGGTGCAAATGGATGTGCTTCCCCTTCCATCCGCTTTGAACTCCTTCAAGGGCTTTAGCTTTTTATCCGCTCCTTGCGGATGGTTTGCACGGCATGTCCCAACAAACATTATTCCCTCCTCTCTGAGTTTTCGGACGAGGGCCATAGATGTGAAGAACTTATCCGCATAATGTTTATGATTTTTCCCTTCATGTCCCTCGGACAACCTGATGACAACGTCTCCAGCCATACCAAATTCACTTGAAACTTTGGTACGCCCACGAGTTGCCCCTTGGTATACCTCAAAGCGATAAGTGTAGCCAGACACTCCTGCTCTCCCCCACACCTTCAAGCCCCAGCGGTTCGGCTTACTTGGGAGGTATTGCTTTATGGAGGAGCGCCCCATGAATGGAATCACCACCTCGTCCACGGATTGGTATTCCTCATAATCAACTGCCGAGCAAAATGCTTCGTTGAGGGAGGTATTGCTTTATGGAGGAGCGCCCCTTGAATGGAATCACCATCTCGTCCACGGATTGGTATTCCTCATAATCAACTGCCGAGCAAAATGCTTCGTTGAGTGCATCAATGACTGGCCTCATTCCAGCCACGTGGTCATTCTGGTAGCTTAGAGAGTCGGTCCTATCTTTGAAGTGAAGGAATATTCGAATCTCCTCAAAAACGGTTTACAGGCATTGAATCGGCGACAATGGCCATTCTAAGGCCGGATTCTGTGGACCAGTAATTCCTGATTTTTGGGTATTTCATGTAAGTCATTACCAAGCACATGCCAAGAAAGACATTTAGCTCTCGCACAGTGAACCGTAGGTTATCTTTGCCTTTTTGCACTGCATACAAATTTGTTTGAAAAACAATGTGGCCCAGCAATGAGTCTGGAAATTCGGCGAGGAAGTAGTCACACGGAAGTGTGCCGTGCACGTTGACCTTATGCTCACCAAGAAAATCAGGAGGCTTTCCTGCATAGTACTTGTCTTGGTCGGCGATCCACAATGTGCTGTCCGTTCTCGCTGCAGATGTCTTCGAGGGGGCCCTTGCAGCAGAGCTTGTAGAAGCGCCGTTAGCACGCACAAGCTCACGGTCATCACTCTCTTCTGAGCTGCTTAAAGTGTTAAGGTCGGTGCGTGGTTTCTCCCAATCATCCGCATCGGAATCGTCAGATGAGAGGTCCAAAAGAGCATTGATTTCCTCTCTGAACAGTCCTCGCTTTGAAGACATCTTGGAAAAGTATCGTTTTTCCCACGGTCTACGGAAATGCGGAACGTATACACACCCAAAAACTCCCGCAAAAGCTGTCTCAACCGCGCACGAAAAGCGTCGGAAAATACACGCGCTTTCAGCCAAGGTCTGGCTTTCTGTGGGTACATTTTTTTTTTGGTGGTGCTGCAGGTAAGGCTGCACTTTTCATGCATACTGTCCCGAATCGAGGACATCTGTTCTCTTCCTTGTACCGAGTCCATAGCCAATAAAAAAAACGATAATGAAAGCAGTTAATATGGATGAAAAGTTGTTCTTTGCGCAGATATGTTTTACAGTCCAAGAGCACCGTAGCCTGTCGAGCAATTTTTTTTCGTGTTCTACGAACGTTCAGTGATCTCGAACAAGCCTACTCTCCTTGAGGGCCTGGTGCTTCAAAAAGATTGATAGCAAGCACCATCTGTGTAACAGTTTAGAAACCTGGGCATGTCCTCAAATGAGGATACCATGCGGCGATCAGCAGTTGCTTGCAGTGACTCGCTGCAAGCAACTGGATGACCTTTATAGCAAGATAAATATGTGTCCTCATACGAGGCCCGTATGCATGAGATGGTTAAAAGTGTCAGCGCATTCAGTATCGGTAACCGCCTCGTGTGAGGGAATGGTGAGCATAATAATGCGAACAGGATGAGTGTTTATTACTTGACAATATTGTCTTTGGTTAGTGCGCATTAAATTTGCGAGTTTGGTGCCGTAACAGGAACGTTCTGAGCTGCAAATAGCAAACAGATATTCATTTTCAGCTTCGTAGTAGATTTACCATTGAACTGAGTTCCCGTTAGCTTTAGTTGCTCGGTAAAGACGGTTCTATTCATTTTCTAGTTTTTAAGGCGTTAGTAAACCATAGTTTTTGATTACTGGGGTGAATGTTAATTTTTGAAATATATATTTTAGTCAAACCTTTTAACTTATGCTTAAACATCGACCGGTCATCATGTATTGACTGACTGCGATACGCGGCTTCACGCGTGGGGAGAATACGTCAATCCTGTTCATGGTTAATTGCGTAATAGTCACGCTTTTAGGAAAGCCTTAGAGTTTTCTTGTGTATCTTATTTGGTGTTACAGGAAAGGCGAATGTAGCACAGATGGCATTACGGTCACTAATTCCTCGAAGGCTTGCAATAAATGAGAGCGTACTGGGATTTTTAGTCAGTATTAGGTCCAGAATGGCTGCGGATTCTGGTGTGACGCGCGCTGGCACTGGAACTAATTGTTTCATATTAAAGTTCAAACAAAGGTCGATAGAATTGTTTGCCTCTGGAGGACCTACTATTGAAGAATATCGTAAGTTGCTAGAGGCTATGTTTGGGAAATTAAAATCACTGAAAAGGAGGATGGATGCATTAGAGTAGGTTGTCGTAAGTTGTATTAAGTTGTTATTCAGCTCCCCGCAGAATTCAGGAGTGGCATGAGAGGCCTGCAGCAAACCCCCAGCAGCACTGTAATTAATGATGCGCGATATAACAGCCATAGTATTTCGAGGTTAGATGCGATAATAATGAACGAACACGAAAGTTGCTGGCGAACTGCTACAACACCACTGCGGCCCTTTGTGCCTACGCGGTCAGTCCGATAAACTTGGAAGTCAGGTAGCTCGGCCAGAACTTCGGTATCCGTGACGTAATTGTGCAGCCAAGTTTCTGTTAAAATGGACAAGTTGCTGCCTGCTGATGCGATGTTAGATACAAGCTCGTGCTTTGGAAGATAATTGCATGCGTTAGTAAAGACTGCGGAAAGCGAAAGATTATTTCTGGGCGCAAGTCTTGGTTGATTATTTTTTTGTAGACGACAGGATGATTGCTACACAATTTCTTTTACAAAGTTAGATGATTTGGCAAAATCATATCGTTGAGGACTAGTTTACAAAGTTTTATAGCGTAGAGAGTATGCAAGTGATTTAGATTTAGCGAAGCCAAAATGGCCTTGTATGCTTTCTGAATCGGGCGAGATAAATTTTCGCCTACATTATAATCTCTTCCTTTCAGCATTCGGCCTTTTATCAGAAGGATGCTGAGGCACAATGTCCTGCTAGAGGCATGACGGCCGTGAGGGCTTTGGGGTCGACTGTAGTCGATGCCTTCGTTTCTTGTTAGTTTTCGATGTGGGAGAGGGTATACCCTGCGTCCTAGCCGAGAGTGTTGAAGTTATGCTTGAGAATTTAGCGCTGTGATTTCTATTTCTTCCACTGATATGGGTGGTTGGGAAGTGTCTCGAATCTCCTGCCGTTGAGGTCGCGATGTGTGCCGCTTCATTTCCCTCGGGTCCCTCGTGTCCCGCAACATACATGATGTAGGTATATGAGGGAGGTGTGTCGAAGCGTTTCAGTATCTTGATTGCTTTGATGGAGATCCTGCACTTCACGCAGTTGCGTGCCACTGTCTGAGAGTCGGCAACGACCCCCATGGCATCCTCTCCTCTAAGGGTGGCGAGCGCTAGGCCTCCTCAGTTGTGTTCACGCATATGGCGTGAAATGTCGCTAACGCCAGAGTCGTTTCCATGTAATCTGTGACGCTGATGGCGAAGGCGTTTCACCCGCATATTGGCTGCATCCACGTAGCACGCGTAAAGGTCGTTACGGTGCTTGTGCCTGATGGAGTTGACCCTGGTGAGCCGTCAGTCCAGGTGGTGTTCAACATGCATGTTCCGAGCGATCCGGTGAATTCTGTAGGCATTCTCGGAGCTTCCACGCGATCTTGTCCTAACGTTAGCCATCGAGATTTAGGCTGGTTGCGTATCATGTGCGTCGGAGGACGGCTCGGCTTGTGGTTGTGAGCATGAGGCTCTCGATCTGTTTGATGAGGTATCATGCCGCGAGTTCTTCGCCGGAGCTGTGAACTCCTATGAGAAGGAATTGGTCAGTGGAGGCGGCTTGTGGCAGTCCTAGCATCAACTTCGTGGTCTTTTGTATTAGGAAGCTTAGCTTGTGCTTCTCCACTGTATTCTGGTTGAGGTAGGGAGTTCCATATGTAACGCAGCGATAAAGTAGATATCTTATTGCACTTTGGAAGTATAATAAAATTTTGTTAACCACAAAATAATTTTCACAAACCGCCTATGCTCTGCTGATGGGCAATATATCGCAGTTAGTATCCCAATCTCAAAGGCCATAGTACTCTGTTGGAGTGGTAAAGAGATATCATACTTGTATTGTTTTTTTTACTTGGCATATTCTGCTATTAGGCTTCAACTGCAGCATAATTGGAAACATTATTGTTTTCATGTATTTTTACTGCTACTGAATGTACACTGCAAAATTTTATTAGGAATTTCTTTTCTTTTTTTTAAGAATATAGCCAAATTTCAGCCAACTGGCGCTTTCGGGAGTGTCGCCATGGGGCTAAACCTATTTCATAGCTACCTAACTCGGCACTGCAACAAGATTTCACAATTCTTCAAACATCAGATGTCAGGTCTTTAAGGGCAAATGAACTTTTAATTAGTTTTCTGGTGGTTTTTGTAATTGTTGCAGTGTTCACGGTGTTCTTGTAAAATTCTATTGACATATTAGTGGTCTGTTTCAGTGCAGGGTGCATTAGGTCAAATTTACAGATTTATATTTCCCATTAGAGGCATTTACAAAACTGCTATGTTTTGATGGGCTAAAGCGAAGTAAACCTGACACTCTGGTTATAAAAATTTCTAGATTTTCAGTGCAATATTTTAAAACTGAGGTTGAAAATATGACACCTACGGTTTATAACTTGCAATTGTCTCGATTTATAAATATGCAAGCCGGTTTATTTAATTTTATGCTAAAAAACCGGCTTAAAATAGTAACTTTGTAACTTGTATGTAGATATAAAAAAATTACGCACTTAACTTTCCACCACACCAGCGAAATTCTTCTTTCTGCACACATGCTGTGTGCCAAATTGCAGGCAACACCACCAATGCTCTCACGCATTTCATTGTTTCTCAGGGGACCATCAAAATTCGACACTGCTTTCGCTACTGAATGCTATCATGCTAAAGTTGGTATAGACGCCACGCTCTTATTGCTTTCCTGCGTTCATGAAGGACGTGCAGTGTTTGAGTGTGCTTGCTCATTGCAAACCTAATGTTATTGATCACATATCCCTCTCGGTCAAACAATACGAGTACTCAATAATCCATCTTTTGTTGCACATTTGAATGTCACAACATGTGCACACCTGGCTTCCTCTTAGCAAGCCGATGCCTCACAGAGTGCACATATTCAGCTCAGGCGATCAAAAAAATATGTGCACAGGGTCGGAATTTTCAGCAGGACCATTTCCTTTCTGCGAAGATACACTACAAAACAATTTTATAGATATATTGTAATCTCCTTAACGTGCTCAAAAATAACTGCGGTTTGTCACTTCTATATGTATTCGCACGTGTGAGCCGTTCTAGGTCCTTGAAGGCTTGTGCTAACAGGCTGCCAAAATTTTATCTTCCACATATTTCATGATGTTGCGAACCCCTGTTACGTTTTGCATATATGCAATTGTCGCCCTCTGCACCACGTAAACTGTTAAAGTAATGTCTATTTTGCTCCCTTTCCATCCTTCAACAAGTGATGGCACAAAACTGTTTATGCTTTTATGTACCACCAGCTTTCCTTTACATCAAAGGTATCTTTCTCGTCACAAGTGACAGCAGTTTTCTACATTTATAGAACGCGTGATGAAACGCGCATCACTTCTCCGACAAAACACAATTTTCGGGTACCTTATAAAACTCGTTAGATAACTCTTTGTCACGATCCACCCGGGCTCGTGAACAAGGGAGGGCTCGAGGCACCCACCATTAGACAGACGCTCCGCAGCGTGGTAGTGATTAAGGAATACTGACGGGCAAGCAGCTGTGCTCGTCGGTGTTTATTGGGTGCGGTGACTAGTGTTGCCTACCGAGCCTGGCAGGCCACCAAGCCTGGCGGGCCAGGCTTGGTGGCCCTTACCCCCTTACCTTACCCCTTACCCCCTGTTTGTTTGTTAAATAAAAAGAAACAAACGACCATACTCGGAGCATAGGGCTGTGCCGCCGTATCAGCCAAGTCGATGGTGCCTGCTATCCAGGCGAGTAACGGTCCGGCGGCCTCCGCCTAGGCACCGGTGTTGACAGGCCGGGTGGGACAACGCCGGGTGCTACCTGAGCCAGCCCCGCTCCATGCGGAGGGTCCGCTAGATTTAAAATAATTAGCGGAAAAATTGGTGGCGAATATTTATTTCTGTAGCGTTTAGTGCAATATGAGGTAATGAGTCGATGACAAATGTCATCTTTCGTGCGCCAATGCTGCTTCCCTGAGCAGTCGACAGAACATACAATGATACGGGTTTGTTTGAGGCGTTGTTGGGCGCCATTGTTTATAACCCATTAGAGGGGGAGGGATGAACATTATCATTGCTTCACCTGGCACATCGCCTCGCTGCAGCAGTGTTGATAGAATTATGGAGCTTTGCGTGTCAGAACCACAATCAGATTATGGGACACGCCATAGTGGTCGACTCCGGATTTTTTATCACGGCCCTGGTATTCTTTACCATGCACTTACATCCTAGCGCCCGACCTCTTTTGTATTTCTCACGCGTTCAAACCGGGCTGCCGCACCGAACACCGAACACATGACGTCGAGCGATGCTAAAGACGCATAGCTAACACGGCGGCGACAGAAGTGTTCATTTGACGTACGACCGCTTCTGTATCTCTAGTGGACCCTATACGGGGATTTTTAAGGTTTTGCATTTGCACACGCTGTGTCAGTTGAGCACTTGAGAAATTTTCATGCTGTTTACTTTTACGAAATGGTAGATGCATGCGGTACCGTACTTTCAGCTTGCCCGTAAATGTTGTAGGGCCTATAGCAGAACCGTTTCCTTACCTTAGTTCCCTGTCCCGACTTTGCCCCCTGCATGGGCAATGTGAGCGAAGAGCGGCAAGGCTGATATTTACTCGTTTCGAAAATACGCCCGTTCTACCCATTCTCTGCCTCACCCCCCCCCCCCCACCGACCCCATATCGCTGCTTCCTCTCTGTCATTTTATCTACCTCTCTGCAGCACTTGCACGTTATCGGAAGTGCAAGCTCTGTATTCTCTACAATGCTTTTGCTGGGGGTCACCGATAATTACAGCTGTGTGAATTAAGCTAATGTGACAGCACCCAGACAGCTGCAGATGGCATTGTACTTATGTGATGCGGTGGAAAGGTCCAAACAATTTTCTCTCATTGCCTTTCCTCCGTATCACGCTCCTACCACCATCCGACGCGGCGTGCAGGAGAACGGCAGCAGCAGTAAAAAAGTCCAAGGTAGGATCAACGCAAGCTTCGCTTTGAAACACTATATATTTGTTGGCTTACCGTCACGTGTCATCCGGGCGTCATAGCGTCCTTTACGGAACTACATCACCGCGAGAGCCAACTGGCTGACTTGTCCACTAGACTTCGTGCCTGTAGGGCTCACCTTGTCCTGTCACCCAACGCGTGAATAGTCTATCCAATTCACTGCAGACCTATGAGACCGTGTTTTTTTCGCCTCTTCATTATTTGTGTCCTCCATAGCTATACTGCCGAGGTGCTGTCTTTTTACTGCACCGTACAAATAGGCGGTCTTTTTTACTTCACTGTACTAATAAGCGAGCATGTTGTCGAAGCGTATTCATCTGAAAATCTATTCTAGGTATTGTTTTCGCACATAGTCTACGCCTCAAATTATATGCTTTTACTTTTTGCCTGAACACGCCCGCTATTGTGATACTAATAAGCACAACTTGACGAATTTTTTGAGCAGGAAAGAAACTCTGAATAAAACACTGACGTTACACTGAACAAAGTGAACAAGGGCTGTAGTATGCAGTTTTCTGATGTCCCCATTCGTAAGCTTCTTAGTGCGAAAGCACTACTTGGCTCATTGGATTGCTGCCGGTGTACGACGGTGGGGGTTTATTAAATGGTAGGAAATATTAGTCCAATCGCGTGAGGCGAAATCGAACGTAGGCTTTTCAAACGTGTACAAGATAGCGGCCTTCGTGCGTAAACGGGTCCTGTTTATACATGTTTGTTGCTAAACACGTCCCCGTTAAACGCAGTTTAAATCTTTATAACCCAGTTTGAATTTAAATAGGATATTGCGATAGGAATTCTATATATTATGGCTTTTTCCTATACTCCGCAACAGTATCATAAATGCTATACTTACATTTTAGGGTTCCTCAATTTAATAAACCCCCACCGTCATACACCGGCAGAAATCCAATGAGCCAAGTAGTGCTTTCGCACTAAGAAGCTTCCGAATGGGGACATCAGAAAACTGAATACCACAGCCCTTGATCACTTTGTTCAGAGTAACGTCAGTGTTTTATTCAGAGTTTCTTTCCTGCTCAAAAAATTCGTCAAGATATGTTTATTAGTATCACAATGGCGGGCGTGTTCAGGCAAAAAGTAAAAGCATATAATTTGAGGCGTAGACTATGTGCGAAAACAATACCTAGAATACATTTTCAGATGAATACGCTTCGACAACATGCTCGCTTATTAGTACAGTGAAGTAAAAAAGACCGCCTATTTGTACGGTGCAGTAAAAAGACAGCACCTCGGCAGTATAGCTATGGAGGACACAAATAATGAACAGGCGAAAAAAAGACGGTCTCTTAGGTCTGCAGTGAATTGGATAGACTATTCACACGTTGGGTGACAGGACAAGGTGAGCCCTACAGGCACGAAGTCTAGTGGACAAGTCAGCCAGTTGGCTCTCGCGGTGATGTAGTTCCGTAAAGGACGCTATGACGCCCGGATGACACGTGACGGTAAGCCAACAAATATATAGTGTTTCAAAGCGAAGCTTTCGTTGATCCTACCTTGGACTTTTTTACTGCTGCTGCCGTTCACCTGCACGCCGCGTCGGATGGTGGTAGGAGCGTGATACGGAGGAAAGGCAATGAGAGAAAATTGTTTGGACCTTTCCACCGCATCACATAAGTACAATGCCATCTGCAGCTGTCTGGGTGCTGTCACATTAGCTTAATTCACACAGCTGTAATTATCGGTGACCCCCAGCAAAAGCATTGTAGAGAATACAGAGCTTGCACTTCCGATAACGTGCAAGTGCTGCAGAGAGGTAGATAAAATGACAGAGAGGAAGCAGCGATATGGGGTCGGTGGGGGGGGGGGGGGGGGTGAGGCAGAGAATGGGTAGAACGGGCGTATTTTCGAAACGAGTAAATATCAGCCTTGCCGCTCTTCGCTCACATTGCCCATGCAGGGGGCAAAGTCGGGACAGGGAACTAAGATAAGGAAACGGTTCTGCTATAGGCCCTACAACATTTACGGGCAAGCTGAAAGTACGGTACCGCATGCATCTACCATTTCGTAAAAGTAAACAGCATGAAAATTTGTCAAGTGCTCAACTGACACAGCGTGTGCAAATGCAAAACCTTAAAAATCCCCGTATAGGGTCCACTAGAGATACAGAAGCGGTCGTACGTCAAATGAACACTTCTGTCGCCGCCGTGTTAGCTATGCGTCTTTAGCATCGCTCGACGTCATGTGTTCGGTGTTCGGTGCGGCAGCCCGGTTTGGACGCGTGAGAAATACAAAAGAGGTCGGGCGCTAGGATGTAAGTGCATGGTAAAGAATACCTGGCCCGTGATAAAAAATCCGGAGTCGACCACTATGGCGTGTCCCATAATCTGATTGTGGTTCTGACACGCAAAGCTCCATAATTCTATCACCACTGCTGCAGAGAGGCGATGTGCCAGGTGAAGCAATGATAATGTTCATCCCTCCCCCTCTAATGGGTTATAAACAATGGCGCCCAACAACGCCTCAAACAAACCCGTATCATTGTATGTTCTGTCGACTGCTCAGGGAAGCAGCATTGGCGCACGAAAGATGACATTTGTCATCGACTCATTACCTCATATTGCACTAAACGCTACAGAAATAAATATTCGCCACCAATTTTTCCGCTAATTATTTTAAATCTAGCGGACACTCCGCATGGAGCGGGGCTGGCTCAGGTAGCACCCGGCGTTGTCCCACCCGGCCTGTCAACACCGGTGCCTAGGCGGAGGCCGCCGGACTGTTACTCGCCTGGATAGCAGGCACCGTCGACTTGGCTGAAACGGCGGCACAGCCCTATGCTCTGAGTGTGGACGTTTGTTTCTTTTTATTTAACAAACAAACAGGGGGTAAGGGGTAAGGTAAGGGGGTAAGGGCCACCAAGCCTGGCCCACCAGGCTTTGTGGCCTGCCAGGCTCGGTAGACAACACTGGTCACCGCACCCAATAAACACCGACGAGCACAGCTGCTTGCCCGTCAGTATTCCTTAATCACTACCACGCTGCGGAGCGTCTGTCTAATGGTGGGTGCCTCGAGCCCTCCCTTGTTCACGAGCCCGGGTGGATCGTGACAAAGAGTTATCTAACGAGTTTTATAAGGTACCCGAAAATTGTGTTTTGTCGGAGAAGTGATGCGCGTTCCATCACGCGTTCTATAAATGTAGAAAACTGCTGTCACTTGTGACGAGAAAGATACCTTTGATGTATAGGAAAGCTGGTGGTACATAAACGCATCAACAGCTTTGTGCCATCACTTATTGAAGGATGGTAAGGGAGCAAAATAGGCATTAGCTTAACAGTTTACGTGGTGGAGAGGGCGACAATTACATATATGCAAAACGTGACAGGGGTTCACAACATCATGAAATGTGTGGAAGATAAAATTTCTGCAGCCTGTTAGCGCATGCCTTCAAGGACCTAGAATGGCTCACACGTGCGAAAACATATGGCAATGACATACCGCAGTTCTTTGGGAGCACGTTAAGGAGATTACAATATCTACAAAATTGTTTTGTAGTGTATCTTCGCAGAAAGGAAGTGGTCCTGCTGAAAATTCCGACCCTGTGCACATATTTGTTTGATCGCCTGAGCTGAATATGTGTACTCTGTGAGGCATCGGCTAGCTAAGAGGAAGCCAGGTGTGCACATATTGTGACATTCAAATGTGCAACAAAAGATGGATTATTGAGTACTCGGATTGTTTGAACGAGAGGGTTGTGTAATCAATAACATTAAGTTTGCAATGAGCAAGCACACTCAATCACTCCATGTCCTTCATGAACGCAAGAAAGCAATAAGAGCGTGGCGTCAATTTCAACTTTAGCACGATGGCATCCAGTAGCGAAAGCAGTGTCGAATGTTGATACTCCCCTGACAAACAATGAAAAGCGTGGGAGCCTTGGTGGTGTTGCTTGCAATTTGCCACATAGCATGTGTGCCGAAAGAAGAATTTCGCTGGTGTGGTGGAAAGCTAAGTGCGTAATTGTTTATATCTAAATACAGGTTATAAACTGATTATTTTAAGCCGATTTTTTAACATAAAATTAAATAAACCGGCTTGCATATTTATAAATCGAGACAATTGCAAGTTATAAACCGTAGGTGTCATATTTTCAACCTCAGTTTAAAATATTGCACTGAAAATCTAGAAATTTTAATAACCAGAGTGTCAGGTTTACTTCACTTTAGCACATCAAAACATAGCAGTTTTGTGGATGCCTCTAATGGGAAATATAAATCTGTAAATTTGAGCAAACGCTCACTGCACTGAAACAGACAACTAATATGTCAAAAAATTTTGCAAGAACACCATGAACACTGCAACAATTACAAAAGCCGCCAAGAAACCAATTAAAAATTAATTTGCCTTTAAAGACCTGACATCTGATGTTTGAAGATGTGTGAAATCTTGTCGCAGTGCCGAGTTAGATAGCTATGAAATATGTATAGCCCCATGGCGACACTCCCGAAAGCGCCAGTTTGCTGATATTTGGCTATATTCTTAAAGAAAAAAAAGGAAATTCCTAATAAAAGTTTGCACTGTACATTCAGTAGCATTAAAAATAAATGAAAACAATTATGCTTGCAAATATGCTGCAGTTGAAGCCCAATAGCAGAATATGCCAAGTAAAAAAAAAACCAATACAAGTATGATATCTGTTTACCACTCTAACAGAGTACTATGTCCTTTGAGATTGGGATACTAACTGCGATATGTTGCCCATCACCAGAGCATAAGCGGTTTGTGAAAATTATGTTGTGGTAAACAAACTTTTATTATACTTCCAAAGTACAATATAATATAAATAAATAAGTCAGACAATAATATATAAGCACTTACCCGCCGTGGTTGCTCAGTGGCTATGGTGTTGGGCTGCTGAGCACGAGGTCGCGGGATCGAATCCCGGCCACGGCGGCCGCATTTCGATGGGGGCGAAATGCGAAAACACCCGTGTGCTTAGATTTAGGTGCACGTTAAAGAACCCCAGGTGGTCAAAATTTCCGGAGTCCTCCACTACGGCATGCCTCATAATCAGAAAGTGGTTTTGGCACGTAAAACCCCAAATATTATTATTAATATATACGCACTTACAAATAACATATACTAAAATTGGAACGACACAGAGCAGATCCGCATGGCCCCTGCACAAGAATGGCACACAGAACCGGGAAGCGTTCCAGATGCACACACACAAAGAAAATGTGGTGGCATGGATCAGAACACTGGGCTTCTAATCTGAAGGACATAATTTTGAGACATCCTCAAGCCCATCACAAATTCAAGGTTGGAGTTGCGCCTTGCCCCGGCCAAAAAAGAAATTGCGGAGAGGAAGTGCGGCTATACTAGCCCCGGTGCAGCAAAATTAAGAAAGCCCACTAAGCCAGAACACACACTTCCTCATCAGAAAAGACCTCTGTTGTGCAGTACTCAACTATAGCTCCCTCATTATTCCTGCTATTACTCATGGGCCTCAGTCTTCAGCGTCTGCGGAGCACCTGATAAAAGCGACGGTAAGTCCTGCGACGCGTCAGAGGGTGCTCAGAATCTCCGGATCCGGAGACCACCACTGTAAACTTAACATGTCAACATTTAGCCCGGAAACACTGTCGCGTTAGACTAGCTCAGCAAGGCTCTTTGATGAATTATCAGGCATTGCCTGGGATATTATTGACTTTAGTGAAGATACAATTAGTGAGGCTTATACTGGAATCACTAACAGCCACGTCCTCTCCTAGAGAAGTCTTGTAGATCAGAGATAATATGGGGTGGAATTTGTCATCCATAAGAACATTGCGGGCAGCATGAATTGTACCGTATTAATGAGAGGGTAACAGTGGTCGTAATAAAGCTGAACAGGAAGTGCAAAATAAAAGTAGTACAGGCCTACGCTCCAAACGCGAGTCGTAATGATGTTGAAGAAATAGAACAGCTTTATGAAGATGTTAAATCAGAAATGAGAAAGGTGCAAGTTCAGTGTACTTCAATGTACTTCAAGTTCAGTTCAGTGGGTGACTTCAATGCAAAAGTGGGGAAAAGCATGCTGTGCAATAAGGAATTGGCTATTATGGTATCAATTTTGGCGATACTACAGAAGAGATGTTGGTAACATTTAGGGAAAAAAATTGCCTCTGGATAATGTACACCTTCTTCAGGAAGCTCCCTAGCAGGAAGCTTACATAAAAACACCCAAAAGGAGAAATTAGAAATTAAATATATTTCATACTCTCTGGCGATACTATCATAGTGAGGATGTAGAAAAGTTAAATAGGGTACAGTGCAATGGGCACCAATTAGTGAGGTGTAGGGTCTCTTTCAATTTGGAGAGAAAGGGTAAAATCAGTCAAAAAGAGAGCAGTCAACCTGGAGACAGTAAGGATGAAATCAGAGTTATTCAGGCAGATACAAGTAAACAAAAATACAGCTTTAGAACAGGAAGATAAGTATACTCATAGACGTAATGAATGACACCGCAACTAGGCTGATTTAGCAAGCAGCAGTGGAAGTGGGAGGTAAGGCACCAAGGCAACCAGTAGGTGCACTTCCCCCAGTAACATGGACCAAAATAATGAACGTCAAAGCCTCAAGGCGTCTAACTCAAGATATCCGATAGGATTCGCTGAACTGTCAAAAGTGATCAACAAGAAGAAAATGAGGGATGTTCGAAATTGTAAAGCAGTGAATATTGAGCAAGCAGTAAAAAACAGCCGCAGCAACAAATTCTTTAGAAGCAAGCGTTGCATAGGACAAGCCAATACGTACGCACTTCAACATAAGCGCGGTGATGTTACCTGCAATTTCGATGGTACGGTAAAAGCAAGGGACACATTTTATACTGACGTTTTAAAGTAACCAGAGAAGCCACGCTACATGAATTCTAAATAGAATAAACACGATACAGGGGCATATTCTGTGACGAGCGATGAGATAAGGAAGGCCTTGCGGGACATGACCCTGGATAAAGAGGCAGGATAAGATGGAATCACAGTTGACATCATCAGAGATGGAGATGTCATGCCTGAAATCTTGTGACCCTTTATAATCATTGCCTCGCGGCTTCAAGTGTACCAGGGACCTGGAGAAATGGCAATATTTTAATAATCCTTAAGAAAGGAGAGCTTGAAGAATTCAAGAAATTAGGGCCGTTAGCTTGTTTTCAGTATTCTATAAAATGATGACGAAGATAATTTTGAATAGAACCAGCGCAGCACCTATTTTCCATCAATCGAGACAACAGACTGGCTTCAGGAAAGGGTATTCTAAAATGGATCACACACACGCCATCAATGAAGCAATTTTGAAAGCTGCACCATACAAACAACCTGTTTATATGGCTTTCATAGAGTATCAAAACCATTTGATTTAGTACAGATACGAGCAGTCATAGAGCCATTCCGTAATGAAGGAGTACAGGTGGCATACGCGGACATTTTGGGAAACATCTACAAAGTTTCCACGGTTACGTTGTTTCTCCACATAAAAAGTAGAAAGTTAGCTATCAAGGAAGGAGTCTGGCAATGAGACACAATCTCTCCAATGGTAATGAGTACATGCTTAGAAGAAGTATTCGAAATATATTGAACTGAGAGGGAGTGCGGATGAACGGTGAATATCTCAGCAGCCTTCGGTTTGCAAACGACATTGTCCTGTTCAACAACACCGGGGGCGAATTCCAGCAAATGAATGAAGAACGTGACGGAGAAAGTGTAAGTGTGGGGATGATTATATTATGCAGAAGACAAAGATAATTCTCAACAGCCGAAGAACCGAAGAAGAAAGTAAAAAAATCAGCATCGCCAGTAAGCCTCTAGAGACATTCAGGACTACGTTTATCTAGGTCTATTCTATTACTCACAGACTACCCTAATCATGATCAGAAAACTTACAGAAGAATGAAAATGTGTTGCAGAGCATACGGTAGGCATTACGAAATCCTGCCTAGGAGCTTGGTACTGTAATTCAAAAATGAAAGACGCTAAATTATTGCATTCTACCGGCGCGAACATCTGGGGCAGAAACTTGGAGGTTATAAAGCAAGCTCCAGAAGAGGCTAAAGACCACGCAAAGATCCATGAAAGAAATAATGTTAGGCGCAACATTTATACAGACATGAAGAGAGAGTTGTGCATAAGAAGGCAAATGGGGATAGTGGATACGCTAGTTGATATTAAGAGTAAAATGGAGGTGGACATGCTTTGTATTGATTAGGGTAGATAACCAGTGGACCACTAAAATTACAGAATGGGTGACAAGGAAAGGGAAGCGCAGCAAGGGACGGAAAAAATTAGGTAAAATAATCAAACAGGAAAATTTCCAGTCGCAACTTGGAATCAGCTAGTGCAAGACAGGTGTTATTGGCGATAGCAGAGAGATGCCCTCATCCTGCAGTGGATATAAAGAAAGCTGGTAATGAAAAGTTATTGAAGAAATTGCGCTACTCATAACGCCGTCGCGTCCTTGTGCAAAAAACACAACTACAGTGGACGCGAAAGGCTTTCTTGCGTGCATAGGTTGTGGCCAACTGAAGTATTGAGGTTCGTATTTCAAATACTTACAACAGCAGCGATACTGCGAAGCGAAAGGCGAAACAAACGTATTGGTAAAAAAATTCAGCGTCATTTCCCTCTTTGAAGGCGGATGACCAGCGAAGCTGTGTATGTGGGCGCCTCAACGCCCAACTGTTCATTGCCTTGCGTCAAACGCCGTATGCGCATACATGGAAGGCGAGGTGCGACTCGTTACTCCCCCATGATGTTGAGCTCACAAGATGATCAAGCACCAGGGGGTTACACAGCCGAGTATTGTAAAACGCGGCATGACGTCCTTTACTAACGAGTCCCGACGAGTCCCGAACTGTAGAGCAGACACGCACCTGACCGCACTCCGAGGGCACACGCTGCTTCACCGTAGCCAAGGCAATTGTGCGTTGGTCGACGTCCCGCAGTGTCATAAAGATCGTGAGGTCACTCGAAAGCCACAAGCGGCCATACACAGCACAGACCACAAAAAAACTGGTTCCCGAATAACTTCCTCTAAAACCTGGTCGTTACTCCGGTGAAACGTGCCAAATTTGCGGGACCGGGGCAACACGAAAGGTTCGCATTTCTTTCCGCCACGCGTTAATAGCTGGCAGTACGCTCACGAGATCGTCGCCACGGGAGAGCGCAAGGAAAGAAAACGATGTACGCAAGCACTTGGAACGCAAAGAGAGGGCGGTGCGTAGGAAGACATGGCCGACGTGGATCAAACTGTAGTATCTGTTCTTCTCAGCCTAATATCTCATAGGGGTTGTATTTGGACCTAAAATATGAAACTTATTTTTTTTTTGCAAATTGCCGGAATATTTCATGTCTGCTTCACCTCCGACACATGTGGGCCTGGTATTGTACTGTCTTCGGGATAGGCACACGTATAGGGGGGAATTCCAAAGCTACACAGCTCTTGCCAACGGACGTATTTTTCATATAAACCAAGCCATATGAAGCTTCGCTATAAAAATTCAACGGCAATTACGATAATCGATAATGCCATATTTTAGCTCAGCTGTATACGTGGTATCATTTCGTCATAGATTGACTGGCGCGGACAGTCTGACTCGTGTGGCACGTTGCAGATGGACCGAAGTATTGCGCAAATGACTACCTAATCGGGAAATGGCAAGAGGCAGCGCGTAGGTCACGTGTGTGTGGAATTCAAAGCAGCCGTCGCACACAAACATCAGCTCTTGCCGCGCTGTGTTTCCATGTTGACGCTCGCTACCCTAGCGCCATCTCGTAACCGTCGTTGCCACAGAGCCCGTTTTTGCGCGGCACTATCGTTGTCGTCCCACGCTTTCGCAACACCCCTTCCTTCGCTTTCCTCCTCGCGCTCCATTCACTATCGCCGTCTTTGATCGCCCACTGCGCTACGCGATCCTTCTTTCTTCCTTCGCTGTGCTCGTTCGTTCAGTTACGAGGGATGCCGAGGCACACCGATGCTCTATGCAGAAACATGGGCTTAAGAGCTGCGTTTTAATACAGAACTTCAACGTGGAACTGATGTATAGTTCAAGTCACCACGGGGTGAGTATCACAAAAAGAAAACATGTGGCAAAAAAAAAAGATTTGGATATGGACTGGGAGGTCAAAAAGGACAATTTTCCTACGTCTAAATGAAACAGGTGTATATTTAGAATCATTTCAAGCACCAAGAGATTGGCAGAAAATTGGCTGAACCCATTGAGGCCACGCAGTGAGAAGTCGAGAGCTTAATGCAACACCATATAGCTAGCTTGAAGTGTAGATAAAAGATGAAACCGGCAAACTTGGTGTTCTGTTTTTATGGAAAGAGGGACAGAGAGATTTTTAAACAGTGCTGGAGATGTTGGCCTTGTTACGGTCGCTAGGTGGGCAGGTGTGTCGTCTTCCGGCCATGATACGCAGTCTAGCGCTTCTCCTTTTCATAAGAAGAAACCTGGGCACTGTGGTCACGTTCCTGTCACAAGGGGCGCGCCTCGTGGGCTTCTGCGGCGTATTTATCCCTTCCTTTAATGTCACAAACATCTTCACAGTGACACCAGAGACGGTTACAGATTTCTGAATGCATCGGAGCTCGATCACTTGCGAAGGCAACGTACTATATTTGTCCCTCATCAGGTCGTTTCCTGCTTTGAGACGGAAGGATATTGTCACAAACAGTCGACAACACAAAGACGTTGTAGGGGGGCTGGGTGAGACTCTCTTCTGTTGGACTGAAGGAGCTGCCAACACCTGTGTGCCCCGTGCAGTCGTTGTACTTGCCAAAACGTGTTCTTTGCTCGTCACACAGAATAATGTTTTCGGCCGTCTTTCAATGGGTAGACTTCGTCAGTTGTGTACAAATACTCATTCTTCACTTGCGCAATACGTGCCACTTTCATTCGCATCCTATATGCTTGAAGCGCGTGTGTATGTTTGGCTCATTGTCTCTTAGCATAATTTTAGCAATCGGCATTTGATCGGCGTCAAGTCTGGCTTGTTTCTTCTGCAAAATGTTTCTTCAACTGGAGCGTCGGGCTGCATCGAATTAACAGTATCACTCAATATCCGCAGATTCGGCAGCGATTCTGCGCGATACGCGCAATTAAATGCTCCTCAAGGTGGTCATTGTCATCATCATCAGCGTGGTTACGCCCACTGCAGGGCAAAGGCCTCTCCCATACTTCTCCAACAACCCCGGTCATGTGCTAATAGTGGCCATGCCGTCCCTGCAAACTTCTTAATCTCATCCGCCCACCTAACTTTCTGCCGCCCCCTGCTACGCTTCCCTTCCCTTGCAATCCAGTCCGTAACCCTTAATGACCATCGGTTATCTTCCCTCCTCATTACATGTTCTGCCCATGCCCATTTCTTTTTCTTGATTTCAACTAAGATGTCATTATCTCGCGTTTGTTCCCTCACCCAATCTGCTCTTTTCTTATCCCTTAACGTTACACCTATCATTCGTCTTTCCATAGCTCGTTGCGTCGTCCTCAATTTGAGTAGAACCCTTTTCGTAAGCCTGCAGGTTTCTGCCCCGTAGGTGAGTACTGGTAAGACACAGCTATTATACACTTTTCTCTTGAGGGATAATGGCAACCTGCTGTTCATGATCTGAGAATGCCGGCCAAACGCACCCCAGCCCATTCTTATTCTTCTGATTATTTCCGTCTCATGATCCGGATCCGCAGTGACTACCTGCCCTAAGTAGATGTATTCCCTTACGACTTCCAGTGGCTCGCTGCTTATTGTAAATTGCTATTCTCTTCCGAGACTGCTAAAAATTACTTTAGTTTTCCGTAGATTAATGTTTAGACCCACTCTTCTGCTTTGCCTCTCCAGGTCAGTGAGCATGCATTGCAGTTGGTCCACACGCGTGCGAGCACAGTTGGTGCTCGCACGTAAAAAAATGCGCGTGAAACACTTTCTTAGCATGGTAACGGGCAAACTGACGTTTTGTGGAAAGTTATATACCTCATTGCACCAAAATCAGTATATGCTAGCCCGTGGCTTGTATGTTTGTAGGCGAACTTTCGATTCGATGCAAAAGAAATGGTGTTCCTCCGACAACTTTTCTTCTCTGCATGTTTCTCTATTCACACGTCACTTCTTAAACTTTGATGTAAATTACAGCAACTCTAAGAACTATCGTGACTGCAGGCGGAGCACACCGTGCCGTCAACATGTAAACAGACGACATAGATGAGTGCTATGGGGGAAAAAAACTCATTGTTATGACAAGCACCAGACCGTTTGCACTCTCTCAACATATTTTAATCCTTTTCTTTGGGAGTTTACTCTGAAGACCAGTTAGAATAACTACTACAGGGGGCGCAATAACAACAGACTCAGTAGCAGACTGCGCACGCTTCGTGAAAGGCCTGTTACCGCAGCTGCCCTCCTGCTGCCCTGACGTGGAGAAGCACTGAGCTACGGTGACCTGCACAACTACCCATCAAGACCCCGAAGCCTCCTCAAACACCATGCATGATATTGGACATGAAAGAAGCGACGCATGAAAGTACCCCCTCACACTGAATACAGAGGTGTACAACATACACACGCAACATATACAAGCGCACGTGATCACGGCTGTCAGAGCCCATTTTCGCGGGAAGTAGAGTAAAGGCACCATGGTGTTGCGCGAAGCATTAGCAGAGTTGCTACAAGGCTATGTCGTATATTTAAAGCAGATTTAATAACTGCTCGTGTGACCATAAAGTGCCTACAATCGTTCGTATTTTACATTGCACATATTTCAAACATTGGCGATTGCGTCGCTTGCACTTTGTGAAAGAAGTAGTTCATGTAGATGGCACTGACCTGAACAGGGTGTAGACACAGCCCTGCCTTGTCAGGCGATATCGGGCTGTAAGAACCAGCATCGCATTCACTTGATTTAATAGGTCCGCATTATGTGATTGAATGATTTATTTCGATGTCATGGGCGCATCAGACGATAGCGCGGACTTAGAGCGCCATACGATGGCGTTCATGAGGGCTGACCTGTGCCTCCTAAAGAAAGGCTTGGACACCGGTTACAGTGAGTCGTGAGCCACTCCAACAGCGGGGTAGTTCTGGTCGTTGTTCGCTAAGCCGCAGTTGATGGGCAACCACTAGCACATAATATTGTGGGCCAGAATGCTTGACCCTGTGATCGTAAATGCTGTCGATGTTTCGAAAGCAAGGACATTTTGCTTGCAGCAAGTGCAAGGAGATGAAACTGCCCGAGAGTCTGTAAAGGTGAAGCATCGATTTTCTGGCTGGCTCATAATGTGAGTGATAACAGCTCTCTGTCTACAGTGGTCGTAGTACACCTGTAATCAATGTACTTCTCTAACATACGTGTTTTAGCAGATGAACTCTAGCTGCCTATGGTGGAAGAATTGGACCTAATTGTGATTTGTTGGTACGAACATGGTGGTGACGTTCAGATGACAGTGAGATGTGCCTACGCAGCAAGTACCTTAATGTTAGCAGCTGGGTGTATTTATTTTATGCCTTTATTGTCGCATCAATCCTCGAAGAACACTTCCATGGTGGTAAAAGACGCGCTAAGGCGACCCGAATTTGAGGAAGGAGATCGTTCAAGGCGGAAATACAAGGAGATGCATGGCGTTATTAGGTACTGGAGTGACATGTCGAGTAGTAGCTCTTGCATTACAGGAATTAAAAGGCATCCGGTGTCGATAAACGCGCGTTAAGTTGGATTGCTTCTCGTAAGTCACTGTCAGATGCCCAATGCATTCACTTACAAGCCTTCTAAGATTTTTGTACTTGGGATTTCTAGGGCGGGCTAAGGGTTAGGAATGCTTTTACGGAAAGCGATAGATTTTGGCGCAGTAGACACTCAAGAGGTTGCCTGTTTTCCCTGCAGCAAAGCCTGCAAAATGTTTTTTTTTAAATCGAGCTTTCCTTTCGAGTGTTTAGGTGTGGCGTTCACGTCTAGAGCCTGTCAGCAGAACCTACGTAAAAAAATTGTTGCTTGTCGCAAAAGATACGAGTTTCACTGCAGCGTTTAGCGCATCCTACACTCTTAGGCAAAGTTACACCCTTTGGCTTACCCCTTCTGCCACACAACAATAATTGTTATCTGCCTTGATGCGTTTCCTTTCTTTAACGCTGCGAGCCCGGTACTTTCCAGTAACGAGCGGCACGCGTGTTATCAGCATAGAACAGTTTACACCCTTTGGAGTGCCCCTTCTGATAACGCGCGTGCCGTTCGCTACTGGAAAGTTCCGGGCTCGCAGCGTTAAAGAAAGGAAACGCATCAAGGCAGATCACAATTATTTTTTTGTGGAAGAAGGGGTAAGCCAAAGGGTGTAACTTTGCCTAAGAATGTATGCAGCATCACGCCTCATAGAGTCAATCTCAGGGCACTTCCCAGGCGATATTTCAAACCCGCGAAGCGTGAGACAGTATTTATCATGTTAGTGGCACTCTTTAAGCAGAACGCACATGTTATGGCTTGAGGACCAAGTAAAACTGTCATTCCCAAAAAGCAAATATCCACTGAATTCGGAGTGGACGTCTCCAGGATAATCAGGGAGTTTAGGTTAACCAGGGCTCACAATATTGCCCTGGAAGCCAGCGTGCATGACTGGGCGCCGTGGTATTTCTGTCAAGGTTGGATAAGGAAGTTGAGCTGTCACAAGGTAATCAGATATCCACTTGTACATGTGAAAAGCTGTGCCAGCAGATATCATAGCCCTAAAAAGAGGTTTATGTTCCACATTATCAAAAGGAGCAGAGCAAGACAGGGAAAGGGTGCGAAAGTAAACGAGTGTTAGAAAAGCTGGCCATTGTGTCTGGCCTAACGGTGTGGATGGAAGTATAGACTATATAGATTAGAAGACAAGACGAAGTGAACTCGCAAAGACACAAACAGAAATAAGCATAATCTCGATACAGGGAACGCAAAGTCTCGCAGATTTTCTCAGTTCACATATCCTTAAGAAGTGCAAAAAAGTCCGACGCCTTCTGAGCTAAGGATGATCTGGACCAGTGTCCGAATAACTTCGCCTTCGACAGGGCACACTTGTCTACCTATAGCGAGAAATGCTTTAAACAAGGATTGAGCTTTTCTTTATATATTTTCACGAGACTGGGGTCAATGCGACAAAAACGACGTTGGCCACTGGGAGCAAGAAAACGACTATTGAAAAGATTGTTTTTCCGCCTTGTAGAGAGTGTCGCAGCCCGCTGTAAATAGTTGGTAAATTTATTTTAGTTTATTTCTTTGCCAGTGGAATTTCGGTGGAGGTGCTGAGAACTGCGCAAGATGAAACTACGCAGTGGACGTGTCGTGGCAAGTTCCACCAAGTCAACACACGGACACACTGCGTCAACCGCAACAGCAGCGCTCACGCCGATGATCTTGATCCAACTCTGTGACTCTGACTCATTTCGCGGAATTACGAGGGCATCGCAACGAACAATTGGCGGGGCCCCACAGTGTGACTCACCAATGTCGCTTTCTATGTCAACCTGTCGGTGGACGTCAGGTTTGACATTCACAAAACAGAAATGACTAGCTGGGGTTTATACAAGGAGAAGCTTGAAAACTGATTTGAAAAACCAATTAGCCGCCAGTGGGCCGCTTCGAAAGATCTCTCTCGTCGCGCTCAATCTCCCTGGCAGTCGTACGCGTAATACATATTTGACGTTATTGCCCTTTGCCGCGGAGTTCATGCCAATATGACCGAAGCGGACAAAGTCATGTATTGAAGACATTGCTTCTGATGCTATCAACTCGCTGGTCTTTAATGACTGCTCAACCGTTAAAGACAATGAATTCAGGCGTTCTTAAGAGCTAAATAGTCGCCGCATTGCCCCAAAATTATTGTGGCTTCCCAACACTTCCGCTACATCGTCCTGATCGGATGTTCAGATACCAAAACCTTGTCCGCATCGTGTGACGTGAAATTGAGGCGGTGACACCAACTTCATATTTCGAGCGCCCTTCCGGTGATTCCTGAAGAACAGTTTGTTTAATTCAAGCCGTTGTTAGGGACGAGCTGACTAACGTAGGAATCCACCCGTAGGCTCCCTTCATCACTCTCGGCTCAGATTTGTTGGTCCTCCCTGCAGCCGCAATCCTAATCCATCCCAGTAGGAAACCCAGGAAGACACGCCCTTTTGTTTTCATTGTCATAGCGCTATACAGAATTTCCGTCGCTGCCAATATTGCCCACCTTCTAGCGCTCGCTAATTTTTTTCACATTCGCTGCGACGACTACAGGCTCCTGCAGTTTTCCGTTCGCAACAGCTCACCGCTCCCAGACGCTCCTGCGCCAACCCCAAGCTCCAGTCGTTCACCTTTCCCGCGCAATCGTGGTATCCAGTTACCTCTGCCCCACCGGTACTTGACGCTGCACCTATCGAGAGGCTCTTCTAAGATAAACTGAGTACTGTAACTCCTGGAGGCGACGCTGCCTTGGGCACCCAACCTGCAAATTCTCTTTTAACCTTTCCGACGCCTGATAACCTACTTGACGCGGAAATGGATGGCATGCTACTTACTGCCCTTATTGACACCGATGGACATATCTGTATCATGACCCTCTTCATCTCTGTCTCTCTCTTTGCATCATGCGCTGTGATCTCAGTGAATGGCTAAACAAAGTGCTAACACCTCGCGATTCCCACGTTGTGCGCGTCGCACAGGTGTCGTTTTCAAAGGAACCTCGGCCAAAGAGAGCTTATTCTGGACTGGGTCGGGAACGTCAGGTGGACGCAGGAAGTCAAGTTCAACGAGACTGGCCGGGAAGTAAGTTACAGCGGAGTGGTGAGAGAAGAAATCAAGTCGAAAGATTTCGTCATGAGGACAGTGGAGAAGAATGTCACAAAATGAAAGTGTGACGACCATTGAGACATGTGTGGTGAAATATTCACCATCCTAGCAGCTCAGACGCAGAAGCGAGTCCCATGCATTACAGCTATGGCTGCGAGGAAACCTTTACGATTCTAATTTGAAAATGCCCTTGCTACAGTGCGCCTAGAAAAACAACTCTCACCTGCATTATAAAAGAAATATTTCTTTATGTCAATACACATGTATACGTTTAGACTATGCATCCCCATTTGGTTTCCTTCAAGTAGAGCACAACAGTTGCGGCTGCAGTTGCTGTGGTTCGTAAATTCAGATATTTGCGGTTCAGAAAAAATCTTATTGATGACTTGTGCACAATACGCCTAAGGGCGACGTTATCTGGATATTTTCTAATTCAGCAAAGTAGTGGGATATTATTGTAACGATTGAAACCTTTCCGATACTTTCCTGGTTCTGCTATATAGGAAGTATTCATCCAATTGCGCTATTTAAAATCATATGATGCATAGCTTCGGTGAGATTCAGTGAAATGATAAACTGCCAAACTTTCTCATTGTTGCAGATCCGCGGGATTACGCCACTGCTATGCGCATAGCCACAAACATCATGCTGGCTTGCAAGGACGATATCATCAGGCTGAACATAAAGCCTACACGAATAACCGTAAGTTGTTTAGGACGCACATTTATACTTGAGGAGCTTGAAAATTAACGTCCAGGTAGGACGTATTTGTGATTGGGAATGATGTTCAAGTGATACTTTCGGAAGCTCAACCAAAATAGAAAAGTAGAGTGCAGAACAGGCAAGGGCTCCGCGAACCAGTCCATTTGACCATACTGCTCTCATTTTTTTATTAATCACTTTTCACGCATATTTGCCTGACGCTTCATTAGGATTTGGATTTTCTACATATCTCACAGCCCCAGGTTGTGTCTTAAGGTAGATAAATGAGCGTGACGAGTGATTGAATTTTAACGAAGGTCCCCAGCGCAGCAGCTGGATGTAGCAGCCTTTAGGCTATATACACGGACATCGAACAAGCACAAAACAATCTTACAACCCTTATTTTCTCCTCAACCCTTAATTCAAAATGAAGGCGCCTAATACAATTCATGAATTCTGTTTTCGAGCGCGAAGTAGTGCATCCGCAGTGGTACATATTCATAAGCCTTTATTTTGTTCTGTAGAGATCAGGCACGTACCCAGGGGGGGGGGGGGCCGGGGGGGCCCGCCCCCCCCCCCCGAAATCAAGTGGCATACACCCCCCCCCTCCCCACCCACGCCACCACTCCTCACACATTCCTAAAGCGCCGCCAGATCAATGTTGAGACTTGACAGCTGTTCATCGGTCAGCATTATGCTGCCTTTTTCACTCCTTTTAGATGGTGGTAGTTATTGGCATCTCTTGTAATGTGAAGGACAGTTTTCTCATAGATTCTGCGCCGGCGTGATTACCTTGAGATGCGTTCAGTTGTCACCATCTATTCAACCGTCACGCGCATAGCTGTTGCTTTTGTTAGTTCAGCCTTCTTTGTCTAGGCTGATCCTGGGACCAGGAGAGGGATGCGGCTGTTACTCAGCTGGTCTGTACTCTCATGGAACGAGTTGAGGCCGGAGAAAACGCCAATTCCGTTTAACTTATCCCTTTGCTTCATTGTTTCCTTGAGTTACGGCTCGCCGCGACGCTGGCAGATGCCCGGAATCATATACACGTGACATGGGTTAGATAAGGTGGGAAATAAAATAATGTGAAAGAGCGTCCATCATGAAACCCTGCAAAAACCCTTAAACCCATAAGCAAGATGGCTGTCGCCCGTTACCTCGTCTGTCTTTCCATAATTGTATAGCACTTTTCGTGCAAAATTGGCAACTGGAAACAAAAATCGCAAGGAGTTGAGAAATTAAGCGATCTACTAAGCGAGAGAGCCAAGGCAACAACCAAACTGCAAGCAAAAGCGAATAATAAAAAAGTTAACCGTTGTTTATGAGAATATTTATGTATCAACATCTTTTTATTTAAGTAGGGAAAACGCCGCCGGAAGTGGAGAACAATTACTTGTTTTGAATTACGCTTCTACCGTTTTCGGTGGAACCGCCTCACGTAGCCACTTCTCTGCTGTGCTTATGTGAGTGTTTTTCTAACCTTTCGCGGTGAGCGCAGTACATCTAGAATCTCAGAGTCCTGCGCTCTACGCGGTTCTATGGGAATGGCGGCCGCACAGCGTTACGCTATTCGCGGAACTGTCAAAATTGATCAACAAGGCGAAAATAACTGATATTCGAAACTATAACATGAGAAAGACTGAAGAAGCCGTAAGAAATGAACGCAGCCTGCAATCAGTAGAAAAGAAACCTGGCACAGGACAAACCATGATGTATGCGCTAAAAGATAAGAAGGATAATATCATCAGCAATCTCGAAGATATAGTAAAAGCAGGGGAAATATTCTAAGCGGACCTGTATACAGTACCCAGAGGAGTCACGATACCTCACTTAGAAATAGTAGTGAACAGGATACAGAAACTCTCCTATAACTAGCGATGAGGTCAGAAGGGCCCTGCAAGACATGAAACGATGAAGAGCGGGAGGAGAAGGTGGAATAACAGTTGATTTAATCAAAGATGGAGAAAACATAATGCTTGGAAAACTGGCGCATCTTTATACGAAGTGTCTGCCGACTGCAAAGGTCCCAGGAAACTGGAAGAATGCAGACATTATACTAATCCACAAAAGAGGAGACGTTAAAGAACTGAAAAATTATGGGACCATTAGCTTGCTCCCAGTATTTTATAAAATATTTACCAAAATAATATCCAATAGAATAAGGGCAACACTAGATTTTGACAACCAAGGGAACAGGCTGGCTTCAGGAAGAGATACTTTACAATGGACCACATCCATGTCATCAATCAGGTTATCGCGAAATCTGCAGAGTACAATAAGCCTCTCTATGTGGCTTATACAGATTACGAAAAGGCATTTGATTCAGTAGAGATACCAGCAATCATAGAGGCACTACGTAATCAAGGAGTACAGAACACTTACGTAAAATCTTGGAAAATATTGCTACATGTGTGTGGTATTTGTTTTTTTGGAACGAGGCGCGTAGGCGCCATCACTCCAGAAAAGAGGAGGAAGAATGAACTGGGCTCGCGCTGTGAATCTAAGCGGTCAGCGCTGCAACCGTTGTTGTAAATATATTCTGTAAATAGTTTCTCGTCTTACTGACTCGTCCTTCGCGTAAGAATATCTACAGAGGTTCTACAGCTACCTTAATTCTATACAAAAAAAGCAAGGAGATACTTATAGAGAAAGGGGTCAGACAGGGAGACACAATTTCTCCAATGCTATTCACTGCGTGCTTAGAAGAATTCAAGCTATTAAACTGGAAAGGCTTAGGAGTAAAGATCGACGGCAGATATCTCAGCAACCTTCGGTTTGCCGATGGCATTGTTCTATTCAACAACAATGCAGACGAGTTACAACAAATGATTGGAGACCTAACAGAGAGAGTGTAAGAGTGGGGTTGAATATTAGTATGCAGAAGATGAAGATAATGATAAATAGCCGGGCAAAGAAACAAGAGATCAGGATCGCCAGTCGGCCACTAGAGACTGTGAAGGAATACGTTTACCTAGGTCAATTAATCACAGGGAACCCTGATCATGAGAAGGAAATTCACAGAAGAATAAAAATAGGTTGGATCGCATACGGCAGACATTGCCAGCTCCTGACTGGAAGCTTACCATTATTATTGAAAAGTAAGGTGTGCAATCAGTGCATTTTGCCAGTGCTGACAAATGGGGCAGAGACTTGAGAGCAAGTTAAGGACTGCGCAAAGAGCGATCGAACGAAGATTCCTAGGCATAACGTTAAAGGGACACTAAAGTGAAAAATGATTTCTTCTGCATCAGTAAATTACCGTTCTACAACACGAAAAACACCACTCTTACAACGATAAGACGTTTAGTAAGCCAGAAAAAGCGCAAGAACGAAATACGGGTGGCGACGCCTACTTGAGTTCCCGCACCTGGGGGCTGTGACGTCATGGATTTTGATGGCATCCTTTAGGGCCTACTAATTATATATAGCGGTACAGATTGACTGCATTCTGTTCGAAAGGAACCAAATATTCAACATGTCAAGTTTCGGGAACCTTCATTCAGCGAACGCGGCCCAAATGCGAAAACATACTTTGGAATCCCTGACGTCACGCTGACGTACCGGCGCTGGGGTTTCGGCGCGAAATTCAAATACTGATACTTGGACCTTCATTTTCTCATCTAATAATCAAACCATTCTTTTGAAATGACTGCCTGCAGGGTTTTCAAACAATGCCCTTTTAGTCTAAACTGATTTATTGTTTCGCTTTAGTGTCCCTTTAAGAGAGAGAAAGAGCGGTTTGGATCAGAGAGCGAACGGGTATAGACGATATTCTTATTGACATCAAGAGGAAAAAATGTAGCTGGGCAGGTCATGTAATGCGCTGGTTAGATAACCGCTGGACCATTAGGGTTATAAAATGGGTACCAAGAGAAGGGAAACGCAATCGAGGACGACAAAACATTAGGTGGAGCGATGAAATTAGGAAATTCGTGGGCGCTAGTTGGAATCGGTTGGCGCAGGACAGGGGTAATTGGAAATCGCAGGGAGAGGCCTTCGTCCTGCAGTGGACATAAAACGGGCTGATGATGATGATGATGATGATGATGGAGGTGGTGGGCCCCCCCCGAAAAAAAATCCTGGGTACGTGCCTGGTAGAGATAGCAATTTGCCCAACCGTGGCCCAGCGCTAAGCCACTGATGCAGCATGTCGTACCGCCTCTGAGAGACCACGTAGGCGCCAGCGCTAGTGGTTTCGAAGTGCAAATGCGCATACGGTTGCCAACGGTCCCAAACTTAGTGGGGCAGTCGCAAGGTTTGAGCAAATGTCAAGTGTCCAAAATTCGATTAGTCGGGATGGCTAACCTCCCGAGTCTTACTTATCATTGTGATCTAAGCTATGGGGACACTCCAGGTGAATTCGCGTGGTCATCATTGGCGTCTACGTCACCGCGATACTCCATGCAAAAACGCAAGTGCAATAGCATCCGGGCCTGCGCGCCGTATGCCGTGGGTGTGATTGTAAGCATGCGAGGGTGAGTCGGGAAGCAAGTGGGCCCAATTCTGCATCCACCAAGAAGCAGGAAGGGGAGAAAGCGCGCCAAACTACGTGGCGCGCTTTCTCCCCACCCTGCTTCTTGGTGCATGCAAAATTGGACCCACTTGCTTCCCAAATTCCGTGGCGCGCAAGGCATCAGGGGACGTTCTACTCCAGCGGCGGGTGAACTGCGTAAGGGTGGCCAAAGTGACTAAATTTCTGTACCAGAAAAGCGTTGACACAAAATGGAGGAGTTCGTCAAGACAATAGGCAACCAAGTACAGAGTAATTGAAAATGCAATCAGATAAGCAGGAGTCATCAAAAAGTTAGTGAGAGAGACAGCGAATTCCATGCATACAACGGAAACAAATAGTCGATGAAAATTTTCAAGAATTGGAAGAAAAAGATTAGAAGAGAAGATCTGTACGATAGCACAAAGGGTAGGGCTTTTTCTAATTGAGGCTCGCGGTGGTTGCCTCGGGAAAATGATATAGCAGAACAACTATTCTTAACGAGTTGAGGTATGTGTAGGCTGCAGAAAAAATCTCGAGGCCACTCAATGCATCCTAATGAAATGCGAAGGGAGTCACGCAGGGAGAACAGCAGGTATCCTACACCTTCCAGAAGGGTTTGGATTTACAGCGGAAGGAGTCATCAACCAGTCAGAACTCGAAATAAGCAAGACTTTTGGAGTATTGGTACAAAAAGGGAGATAATGTATTGAGACGATCGAATACGTTACAGGCATAGCTAGCGGTACAAGGTATGTAATAGTTTAGAGGAAGGAAAAAATAAAGTATAGAAATTTATACAAAAATAATAGAAGGAAAGCATGTATTGCATAGTTAACTACCTGATGCAGGCTAGGTTGCTATTTGTAACTGCCCCGTTTAGTAGGTGATGCCAGTAAGTAAAAATAATAATAATCATGGGTGGTGTAAGGCGCGGCTGAATGTGACCTTGCCCGGGCCCATCTTGAAAGCGTTTTGCTGTGCGGTTAGCCTAGTGGACAAGCGCTGATGGTTTCGTGTGCTCAATATTCTCGCCGCATAGTTCATCTTCAAGCAAAAGGCCGCATGAAGGGCTGTTCTCGTGCTCCTGCTGTCATTCTTCCTCACTTCTCTGATTGAGCAGTAAGTGGCCGCGGTCATCGAGTAAAATGTAAGACGAAACGGTAAATGAAAGTTTATAAGTTTATCCGGCCCATAAAACAACAATCCTGATTTCGTACAGCTGTCTAGCAATTTGCTATCGCAATCTATTCTTCATATTTCGGCTGAAACTACGAGTTTTTTCGACTGGATAACAATAAACTGACCAGATTTATTTTTCATATTGCCCGAGAGCTCGTTTGCAGCTGCTTTTCTTGTGTGCTTTTCGTCGCATTGTCATCAACATAACAGCGGTTTTGTTTTTATCGCGGTTGCAGTTTTCTTGTAGACCCTAAGTGTCCACAGTACATCTCGCCATGTGGGTAGCCGTTTAGGCAACTACACAGCACTTGTAAATAAAGACGCGGTAGGCCGGAAAAAAATTGCTCACCTTTCGTGAACGTGAATAGTGGTGTTTTGTGGCATTGTCAGTGTAGGTCGTCGTTAGGTACTTCCCCCTGTGCAGCCAGGAATCAAACCGGCGACTTCGAGCTTAGCGCTACAGCAAAGCCAGGCTATGACACAGCGCAAGTGATTCGCAGATTTGCCGCGTAGCGGTTCCACTGGGCGCATCCGACAGGGCCCACGTTAGGGACGGTGATAGCGCGCCGAAATACAGGCACGGTGAGAGCGACGCCTTCGTGTCTTTTTTGTCACTAATTTCGTTTTCGCCGAGGCTCCAAAAGGTGAAGTAAGAGCTCGCGTAGCTCTCTCCAGAGCTCGGTTATGATACCCTATCGTTCGGCTAGATTATGCTTGTAGAAGACTGGCTTCTTACTGCTCGAATGCATTAGCCACCTGAATTGAATAACTGAGTAGTAAATTACCCCAACTCCGTTTAATACTAAAGTATCTGCCAAAATAATGGTTATTTAGAAGGTACCAATTACTGCAACGCAACGGTAAAGATATACTTATTGCCTAACCATATTCCTATAATGAAGAGGTTTCCTGACGCTAAAAAAATTGAAGGACATTTAAGCAGTTTTTATGATTTCTGAATGCGAAAGCATTAAGGTTCAATTGAACGCCATTGAGCCGTCCTTTGAATTATGAATTCGTCGCGGGCAAGCGAGCGCCTGCTACCTTGCCGACCGTCTTAGGATCGAATCTCAGGCTGACATATGCGAAGCGAGGACTCTGACGTCACCTATTCTTCATGCCGGGCTTGACAAGAGAAATATAGGTGGATGTACCATGGCGTCGTGAAACATAGGCACAGGCCTGCTAACTAGGAGGCGTTGGCTTGGCAAATTTTGATTTGGCCTTACAGAGGCACAGTTCGAGCGTAAGCAGGAGCTTGCGCTCACAGGGAACGCGCGGATAATACAAGCTTTCAAGAGTGAGAGCGAGAGTGACGTGACGTCATGACGGTGTCCCGTCCCCTCACACAGTGCCTGGCGCAATGGGCAACCAGCGCTGAAGCTTCGCGTGCCGACAGCAGCGCCGTAACACACAGCCTAGCGAGCGGTAGACACAGTTTCCAGTAGCACACGCAGTGATTTCGTGTCTGCAAATTCACCGATTGTCTTGAGTCACACTTTTCACGGCTCCTCAAACGGCAGGGAACCGACGTGCTAGGACGTAGCAGCGCATGCGCTCTACGCAGCGCGCATGGCCATGGACAGAACTTGGCTGGCCGCATCGGGCTAGACAAACATTGATACAGGCGCACGTTTCTTATCGCTAAATATGTCGTGCCATCTTCGTAGCCTCCCTATCGGACGGTTTCAGCATATTTTAGTAACGCATGAAAAATGTCGTAGCGCCTCCTGGCCAGCGCTGGTTCCCCATAGCGTTTCAGCAGGTGTAGCCTTTCGTCCGCTCTGCTTCGTGGAGACGCGCGCGTCATGTGGCGTCGCAAGAAATGGCAATTTAGGCGCCGTTTTTCTTCGCGTGTCCAGACGTCACACGCCAAATATTTTGCCGAATCAACTTTGTGATGATTTCTCATCAAAAAAAAAGAAACAAGAAAGGGAGCGCCCGTATGGCGACATACGCGCTAAGGTTTTAGGTGTAAAAGCAAAATGGGCACCACTGCCACTGCGCTCCCATGGGGGTGAATGCAGAACATGCTTACCATCTATTCAGTGTAACCTAGGAAAGGCACGTGTCCAAAATAATCCAAATTCCACCAGTAAGACGCTTCTCATTTCCCCTGCGTTACTTTCGGACCTCCAAATTCCATAATAAATGTGCATTGGTCATGCTTTTTAGGGAAGATCGAAATGTACCGTCGCTTCGTGCAGTACCTGCCACAAGTATGAAACATTGTCACTGTGTCACTTTATTTCTTCTGCAGGACATGGACCAAGTGTGCGTATTAATCAGAGTTTGTTTCGCTTATGGCAGCTACACAAACGATGTGAGTAAGCCTCGTCGGCGATAGACATATGCGAAGTGCTGTAATTCCAAATGACCAACTCGCTGCTTCCAATTTCAGACACTGGACAATTTCAAACAATCTGTCAAGCGCTGCGCTGACAAGGTACTTCACACGGTTGAGCTCCTGAATTCGGTGAGCATCTAAAACGAGCATCCTACGTTTCCCGGGGCGGAACCTTATAACAGTTTAGAAAGCGAACGGTTCACTTGGTTTTATGAAATTGGTCAGAATTGTGGCTCCGTCACCGGCTGTCACAGAACGCGGGGTGCCACCGCAAGTATGAACACTTCATGCATCTGTGAATCATGTACGAACCGAACCCGTCATCGGCTATGCGCGGAATCGACGAAGACGTAGTTCGTTTTGGGTTCGGTTGCTGTGGCAATGTGACAATGACCGTGCTCACCATAAGCGTGGTGCGCTGGAATTTATACATAGCCGCGCCTCCATGCTTACATCTCCATTGTGATCAAGGAACCAGTATGGGGCCCGGAATGTATTTTCTTTATTTTTCTTTTTTTCTTTTATTATTAGTGACCGCTAGTTTTTTGGCACCAGACATGGTATGGCACCTGGCAAAGGCATGAGTGCCGAGCGCCAGTAGGGCTATACTAATCCAGGTACAATGAAATTAGGAAGCCCCTCTAAGCTCTAACAAAAGACAGTCTCTCACCAGAACAGGAATCACCATTATTGATGCAGTATTAGGCCATTCACTCCCCGAGGACTCATTGAATCAACCAATGGCCCTCAGTCCCCAGCATCTGTGGAGCACCTGGCTAAGGCGGCGGCCAAACCGGTAAGGCAGTAGAAAGTGCTATGAATTTCTCGACCAAAACAGGCCGCCAATAGAAAGAGACCCTAGCAGCATTTAACACCCGAACTCCCCTCAAGTGAAGCTTGCTTAGCCGCATTCTTTGAGGAGCTATCAGGTTTTGTTTGGGAGGGTTTTGGCTTTTGGTGACGTTGAAAGAACTGGTGAGGCTTATAGAGTGCTCACAAACCGCCAGGTCCTCTGCTATGGATGACTTTCATATGAGAAGCTGTACGGAGTGGGATTCCTAATCCGTAAGGACATAGGGGGCTACATTGAGGAATTCAACAGCAGAGGGGAGGGTAGCAGTATGGTATGGCAAAACATTATTCTGGTCCTTTGAAACGCATGTGAGCACGTACCGCGCCGCTCCAACGTTGGTACAGAAAGACCGAGTATCTCTGCTGCGTCGCGCGCAGCAATCCTAATAAAACTTAATAAGAAATGTAGAATAAAGTTAGTAAAGCCCACGCTCCAACCTCTAGTCATGATGATGATTAAATAGATCAGTTTTTTCGAAGCTGTTTAATTAGCGATGAGACAAATGCAAACGCAGTATACTGCAGTAATGGGCAACTGCAATGCATAAGGGGGGGGGGAGGCAGGCTGGTGAGCAAGTCTCTTCGGCAACTACGCCGTCATTGTAGGAATGCTAGAGAAGAGATGCCGGTAGAATTCGCGGAAAGTAAGAAGATGCAAATATCGAATACCTTCTTCAGGAAGGGTAGCAGCAAAGAGGACTTGGAAAAGCCCTAATTTTGCAAAAAGTAAATAAAATACATTTCATACTATCTTGCGGATCCGAGCATAGTGAAAGATAGAGGAGTGTTCGGTAGGGTAAATGACAGTGATCATAGGTTTATGAGGTCTAGGATTCAGCACCATTTGAAGAAAAAACATGTAAAATAGGTCAATAAGAAGTTGACTAACCTAGACGCATTGAGGATAAAATGAGACCCAATCAGGCCGGTACTTACAAATAAACGTGCAACGATCAAGCAGAGAAATGAAGATGACATAGGGGTAATGAATAAAACCGTAACGAGGGTGGCTTCAGAAGCAGCAGTTGAATGAAAGGTGAGGCACCAAAGAAGCCAGAAGGTAAGCTCTCCCTGGTAGCAGAGAAACGAGTAAAGGAATGAAAGTGTCCAATGCAAAACGTCAGATAGAACTCCAGGTAAGGTCAAATCTAATCAAGGAGAAAATAGAAGGTATTAGAAATTATAACATGAGAAAGACTCAAGGAGCAGTAAAATATACGCACCATGAAATCAGTGAAAAGAAAACATGACAGAGGACAAAGTAGGGTGTATGCAATAAACAATGAGCAAGGTAAAACCATCAGCAATTTTCAATATATAGTAAAACGAGCGGAATAACTCTATACTGACCCCTACAGTACCTGGAGCAGACACAATACCTCCATTCGAAGTATTAATAAACAAGTTACAGAGGCTCCTTTTATATCTAGCGATGGAATCAGAAGGACGTTGCAATGCATGAAACTGGGAAAAGTGATAGAAGATGCAATATCAGTCGATTTAATCAAAGATAGAGGAGCCATATTGCTTCAAAAACTGGCGGCACTTTATATGAACAGTTTATCGACTTGAACGCTACCAAAGAACTGGAAGAATGCCAACATTATATTAATCCACAAAAAGGAAGATATTAAGTAATTTAAAAAGTATAGGCCTAATATCTTAGCCCCAGTATTACGTAAAAAATTACCCGGGATAAATTTCATTAAAAGAGCAACAGTGAACTTCAGTGAGCCAATAGAACAGGCTGGCTACAGGAAGAGATATATTACAATGGATCACATCCATGTCATCAATCATGTAATTGAGAAATGCGCAAACTAAATCAGCCTCTCTATATGCCTTTCATAGATTACGAAAAGGCGTTTGATTCAGTAGGGATACCAGAAGTCATAGAGGCATTACGTAATTAAAGAGTACAGGACGGTTAGGTAAATATCTTTGAAAACATCTAGGGAGATTCTACAGCTGTCTTATTTCTCCTAAAGAAGAGCAGGAAGATACCTATAAAAAAGGGGTCAGACAAGCAGACACAATCCCTGCAATGGTATACACTTCGTGCTTGGAAGAAGTTATGACCCGGTGGACCGTTAGGGTCATAGAATGGGTGCCAAGAGAATGGAAGCGCTGTCGGGGACGGCAAAATACTAGGCGGGACTAGGCAGTCGCTAGTTGGAATCAGTTGGTGCAGGACAGCGGTAACTGGCGATCGCAGAGAGAGGCCTTCATCGTGCAGCGCTCATAAAACAGGCTGATGATGACGATGATAGCCTATCACGTGACGCCCCAACAGTGCATCGCAGCGATAATGGCAGCGTGGTGGCGCATGCGTCATGTCCAAGCCGATTATGGAGGGCCAAAAAACGAAGAACATGCATTCATCCCCCGCAGGGGCGTCTGCGTAAGCAGGCGTTTGGTGTGTTGCGACACCACGTACCCGAGCACACGAGGGTTGGACCCTCCCGCGTGTAGCCGTGCGCGGCTTAGCCGTGTCTGGGGAAAAGGGGATCCTGGGGGTTGAGGGGATGCTGGGTGTTTGGACCTTTAAGGCCCCCCGGCGGAGGCAACACACCTCTTCGGCCTCGGCTTCACATAGACGGCACCCCCGGACTGACCCACCCGGGGGAAATCGGCAGTCGCCTTTTCCTGTCTCTCTCTTCGCACATCTTCGTCTTTCCCTCTACCTTTTAGCCTTTCCTGTCTTCTTTTTTTCTGATAACTTCCAACATTCCTGGCGGCGAGGGTTAACCTGGTGTGGTATGACCTACCTTGGTTATAACATATGTGGTTATAGCGACGATGTACAGTTGGCATGGCAGGGCTTGTTTCATCACATACCTTGCCTTGTCCCCTTGTTGGGCTCGGTGGTGGGTGACTGGCATTGTTGCTGAATATTCAACATATTTCATGGGAACTTCCAACCCTTTTTCAACCGATCGTCCCTCTAAAAGGGGGCGCACCGATGCTACATTTCAGTTTTCTCTAAAACCCACTCAGACATTCCCGAAATTTCACGTTGTACACAGTGACAAACCTGACAAGAAGGCAAGAACGATTTCACCATTCATTGTGGCGAAGTATCTCACAGAGACCATTGGAGGCGGCTATAAAATCACCAAGCTGGCCAGTGGGGACCTATTACTTGAACTGAAAGACAAAGCACAACATGACAAGCTAACAAACCTTGTACAACTTGGAAACATCCCCGTCAGTGTAACAGCACACCGAACCATGAATACGGCCAAAGGCGTAATTTCTGACATTGACTTGATGGATTTGACCGAAGAGGAACTCCTGGAAGGATGGAAGGATGAAAATGTAATAAACGTACAAAGAATAAAGATCAGACGGGACAATAAGGAGCTGCCAACTAAACACCTGATAGTTACCTTTGGCTCTAGCACGTTACCAGAGACCATAGAAACTGGATATATAAAAATCAGAGTAGGACCCTACATCCCGAACCCGCGACGCTGTTTTAAATGCCAGAGGTTTGGCCACGCTTCCCAGAGCTGCCGAGGGCGGCTAACATGTGCAAAATGCGGCATCAATGATCACTCTGCAGATGACTGTAAGGCTGAGCCCTGTTGTAGCAATTGCAACGGTGGCCACCCCGCATATTCTCGATCATGCTCTGTCTGGAAAAAAGAAAAAGAAATAATTAAGATAAAGGTAAAAGAAAACATAACTTTCAGAGAAGCACGACAACGCATCTCACCAACATTTGCACAGAGCACATCTTTCGCCGAAGTGGTACGTCGGGGGGCAGTACCACAACGGCACTTGGCGGACGCCAGCACCACGCATAGCGAGCGTGCGGCAACGCCACCCACCCCCACGGTGGGAGCAGCGAAGGCTGCCCTACCTCTCCCGAATTTGTCCACAGTGGATGCCTCTGCTGGTGCTGGCACCAGTCAGCCCAGCTCCGAGGTCAAGACAATCCCACCAACCACCAGGACGGTGGGCTCCAAGGCCTTGTCTTTAGAGACAAGGCCTTCGCGTAAAACACACCGCTCGCAAGAGCGCGTGTCCAGTGCCTCTCAAGAGGCCATGGACACAACACCCAGTCAGAAGGCGCAGTTGACGCCTAAGGAGCGGCGCGACATTGTCGACCGCTCCAGGAAAGACAAAACACCAATTACAGGGCCTCAGAAGGGCGCTGTAAGCTAAATCAAGTCCTCTTTGACACATAGCACTACATTTATTTTAATATGGATACACTGATTATTCAGTGGAATATCAGAGGCCTGCTTTGAAACCTCGATGATATCCAAGAAATCCTTAAAGAACTAACTCCAAAAGTGTTGTGTGTCCAAGAGACTCACTTGAAATCCAATCATAAAAACTTCCTACGTCAGTATGTTATTTTTCGGAAGGATCGCGATGATGCCCTCGCATCATCCGGCGGCGTAGCCATCATAGCTGACAAATCTATAGCCTGTCAACACCTACGGCTACGAACACCCCTTGAGGCAGTGGCCGTTCGTGCTGTACTTTTAAATAAACTGATAACCATTTGCTCTTTATACATACCGCCGCATTTTGAGCTTCACAAACAAGAATTCCAAACATTAATAGATCAGTTACCCGAACCATATCTTGTGCTTGGAGATTTAAATGCACGCAGCAACCTATGGGGCGACTCGCGCTGCGACGCGAGAGGTCGCCTGATTGAACAATTCCTTTTTTCTTCAGGGGCATGTCTTTTGAATGGGAAGGAGCCCACGTATTACAATCTGGCAAACAAAACATACTCCTCAATAGATCTTAGCATTGCATCTCCAACTCTTCTACCCCACTTTAAATGGAAAGTTATTAAAAACCCTTACGGGAGTGACCATTTCCCTGTGCTTCTAAGCACACCAATGTCTAATGAATGCCTTCCACAACTACCTCGATGGAGAACTGACTCAGCTGACTGGGAAAAGTTCAAAAATCTTGCTACTTTATCCTGGGACGACATCTGTGCTTTAAGCATAGACGCTGCGGTTGAATATTTTACGGCTTTTCTCCTTGACACCTCCTCCAAATGTATCCCTGTAACAAGTGGATTGTCCACAAAACGCCGTCTTCCGTGGTGGAACGATGAGTGTCGAAAAGCGCGAAAGAAGCAAAACAAGGCATGGGCTTTACTTCGGGATTCTCCAACAGCAGAAAATCTAGTTAATTTCAAGCAGGTCAAATCCCAGGGTCGGAGAACGCGGCGACAAGCTAGAAGAGAGAGTTGGAGAAAGTATATATCGGGAATCAACTCATACACTGATGAAACAAAGGTTTGGAACAGAGTGAATAGAATAAACGGTCGACAGCCTTACTCGTTGCCTTTGGTGAATACTCAAGGCGACAGCATGGAAGACCAGGCGAACTTTCTTGGCGCACATTTCGAACAGATATCCAGCTCGTCGCACTATTCTGAAACATTCCAAAGGTACAAAAAGCAAATAGAAGGAAACCACTAGAACGGAAAAGCACAAAATGCGAGGCATACAATAGACCTTTTTGCATGGCAGAGCTTCAGGCAGCCCTAAACAGCTGCAACAAATCTGCCCCCGGTTCTGACCGCATCTTATATGAAATGCTAAAACATCTGCCGCCTGAAACACAAAAAACGCTTCTTTGTCTTTACAATTCTATATGGTCGTCCGGCCAAATTCCCTCTGCTTGGAAAGAGGCCATCATAATTCCTATATTGAAATCGGGTAAGGACCCTTCTTTGGCAAATAGTTATAGGCCTATAGCTTTGACGAGCTGCTTATGCAAAGTTTTTGAGAAGATAGTAAACAGACGCCTGGTACATTATCTAGAAATTAACAAGAAATTAGATCCATATCAATGTGGCTTTAGAGAAAGCAGATCGACGACAGATCAGCTTGTACGCATGGAAATGTACATCAGGGAAGCGTTTGTCCACAAACAGCTTGTGTTATCAGTGTTTCTTGACATGGAGAAGGCGTATGATACTACGTGGCGCTTCGGGATCCTTCGGGATCTTTCTGCAATGGGCATTCGCGGCAACCTCCTAAGAATAATTGAAAGCTATCTCTCTGACAGGACATTTCGTGTTAGAGTTGGCAACGTACAGGCTCGACCATTTTTGCAGGAGACAGGTGTACCGCAGGGTGGAGTACTGAGCTGTACGTTATTTATTGTTAAAATGAACTCCCTCCACACCGTATTGCCTCGCACACTTTTCTTTTGCGTCTATGTGGACGACGTACAGATAGGGTTCAGGTCATGCAATCTTAGCATTTGCGAGAGGCAGCTACAACTTGGCTTGAATAGATTCTCAAGGTGGGCGGACGAGAATGGTTTCAAATAGAACCACCAAAAGAGCACATGTGTCCTGTTTTCTAACAAGAGAAGTGTACTACCACAACCCGATATTAACCTTAATGGAGAAACACTAACTTTCAGCCCTGAACACAAATTCTTAGGTGTCATCCTGGACGCAAAACTTAACTTTATTCCCCACCTAAAATATCTTAAAGAAAAGTGCCTGAAGACCATGAACCTCCTCAAACTGCTCTCTCGAACAACCTGGGGCAGTGACAGCAAGTGTCTGCTTAGCTTGTATAAGAGTCTCGTACAATCACGCCTCGACTACGGAGCCGTCGTGTACCATTCCGCTACAGACAGCGCGCTAAAGATTCTCGACCCAGTCCACAACCTCGGTATAAGACTGGCAACAGGCGCCTTTAGAACAAGCCCTGTTGAAAGTCTCTACGTTGAGTCCAACGAATGGTCCTTACATCTACGAAGAATATTCTTAAGTTTATCATACTATATTAGGGTAAAATCAGACACCGAACATCCATGCCATTCGATCGTTAGCGACCTGCGTGCTGCCAGACTTTATAGTAACCGCCCGCGTATTAGAACTCCTTTGAGCCTACGCTTGGAAGCAATGACAGAAAAAACAGACATACATCTCCCAGAAAATATCCTAATGCCTCCCACTCGCATTCCACCGCCTTGGGATTGGCAGACCATAGAGTGCGATACCTCGTTTATCGAAATATCAAAACATGCACCTGAGGCACATATACAGTCACACTTCCTCGAGCTCCAAGCGAAGTACTGCTGTCCCGAATATTATACAGATGCTTCAAGATCATGTGCTGGTGTCGCGTATGCAGCTCTTGGGCCATCTTTTTCCACCTCGGATTCTCTAAATCCCTACACAAGTATTTTCACGGCTGAGGCGTACGCGATACTCTCTGCTGTAAAACATATCAGACAAACAAATCTCAATAAGGCCATCATTTTCACAGATTCATTAAGCGTAATAAGGGCCTTAATGAGTTTTCGAAAACATAGGAATCCTGTTTTAAATAAACTGTACATAGAACTATGCTTAGCCTTAGTATGCAACCAAAACATCGTCCTATGTTGGGTACCTGGCCATAGGGGCATAAAAGGTAATGTAGCTGCTGACGAAAGTGCAACGTCAGTCGTCTTTAATAAAACGGATGTGGATAAACCCATAGCAGCAACAGAACTTAAGCCCTTCTTACGCCATAAACTTAGGAAGTACTGGCAACATCAATGGGATAATGCAGTACAGAATAAGCTACACGTTATCAAACCAAAATTAGGGAACTGGATAACTGAAAGAACAGCAAGGCATAAGGAAGTACTTCTGTGTAGATTAAGAATAGGACATACGTACGCCACTCACTCTTACCTTTTGACGGGAAGCGAACCTCCGACGTGTCCCAAATGTGGCAACAGGCTTACAGTTATTCATGTTCTTATTCAATGCACTGAAATAGAGGCAGAAAGGAAAAAGTACTTCCCCTCCGCTTATCTCCAACACATACCATTACACCCAGCATTCTTTCTGAGCAACGAACCCCTTTTTACTTTTGGAACAGTATTAAACTTTTTAACTGAAACTGACACCCTAAATATAATTTGGCCAGGCTACTGGTAGCACGGCCTCCACCTGGAGGTCGTAGCTGCAATGAAACCATTTTCTAGAGCACGTGCCTCCCAGCCCTTGCTTTCAAGGCCTTGCTGAGGCACTAGTGCTACAGCCATTTGTTGTTTTACTGATCATCCATATCTCATGAAACATCTATTTTCATCGCAGACACCATCAATCGCAGTCATGTTTTTATACTTGTATTTTACGCACTTCAGAGCGAATAAATTTAGGCCCTTTTACAGCCACATTGCATCACATGTATATTTTCCACCTTTTAGCGAATATTTTTAGGCCACTATGCAGCCGTGTATCATATACTCCCCACAATCAACACTCACATATCATTGACAAGCACAGATCATCGAATTGGCGCTCTTTGGCCACATCTGGCCCTTGTGCCAATAAACTCTACAAATCATCATCATCGTCATGCATTCATACCCTCAGTTGCGGCGGCCCCGGTAGCCCGTTCACGGCTCATTTCGTTGCACCCACTAGTTAGGAAGTGCTGGCAGTGCATTGTGGGTGCGTACATCTTGCAAGCTTCTTGTAGTAGTTGAATGCGGTTCTTCGCTCTGCCAACTCATTTACTCTTGGTATAGCATATATCAGCTGAGAATGAAAACGGATACCATTAATATATTACTTGAAGCATTGTGTAACCGCATGGAACCGCAGGTTTATACTTTCAAACTTACCAGATAAAATTTCATAGTGAAACATTTTGCTACAGATAATGTTTCATTTATATTTCATATTTACAGAGGAAGAAGGAACGTTCCGCAGTTTTTCGACTAGCGCGCAATATGAGGACGCGAACTTCAGAGGTGTCATTCTCTCGTCTATTGGCAGCGTGCTATCCTTCTTCCACCACTGGCAGCCGATTTAGTGACGAAAGCAGCCACGTGAACCATTGGCTTTCCGAACAGGTACAAGATTCGCTCCCAGCATCCAGATTAAGCAATCCTGAGGGTCTCTTTAGATAAACTTGGCGGCTGGCATTAAAACTTTACTGAGCGCCTTGCAGTTGCAAAAACCAACATAATTATGCTTCGACCTACTTGGCACAGGTCACTGCTAGAGTATTGATGAGAGGTGGCGAACGCTAGGGTAATTACTGATCAGCTGATCAGATTTTCGATAATCGTGGTCTTTGCTCACCGCTATCGTTATGGCTGAGTGTTACTTGTTTTGTTTGGCCAGAAGTTCCCCTAAGAGAGAGTTAAGTTTGTGACCCACAGTTATCACACTGTCGTTTGTCATCATCACTACACGTAACATTTGGTAGAGGTGCTTCTGTGTCCATGTACCGGATGCCCCTACAAAGCCAGGGTGCAAGCCTGAACCACGAAGACATCGTCCCCGTCCCCATGGACGTGCGAGATTTTCGCAAGCAAGAATTGCTTCCGGAGCACAGACTCATACCTGAAAAGACCATGATGATCGTGGGGAAATCAGCTGCCAAGATCACGGATGCAGCATCCCCTACAGCCATCGTACTTAAGCAGTCCATGAAAACAACTACCCTCTGTGGAGCTGCGACGGAGGACCCGCAAACATGGCTTGAGACTTTTGAAAGGATCCCAGCTTTCAACAACCCTATTACTGGGGATAAGTTGTGTCATGCATAGAACTTTTCGGAAGACGCCGCGAGGACCTGATAAAAAAAGGGGAGTCCAGACTTACAACGTGGGACCTGTTCCATGCAACTTCCTTCCTACATTAACGACGGTTGTTCAAAGAGAACGAGCAGAAGTTCCACTCTAAGCCTAAGCGCAGCTATTTAACAAGAATGTTACTATCTCTGTGGCAGTAATCAGTCGTCCTTTCCAGCATGCCATCCCGGAAATGTCCGAGGAAAATAAATGGCGCCTGTTCAGATGTGGTGTGAAGCAAGAAATTTTTGCCGGAATGATAGGAAGCCCACCGCTGACAGTAGAAGAGTTTTTTGGTGAAGCCACCAACATCAAGAAGACACTCATAATATGGAATATGCAATTCCACCGCCTCAAACGCACGACGAACTAGGCAGAAGATCGATTATTGGACACGAATGAAGTGCACGGGACAATCACAGTGGTCGTGCTGGAGGAGCTTCTGAAGTTGCTCATTTAATTGCAGCCCCAATTGGTTCCGATTGCTGACTGCGTACGCGAGGAGATCCAGCAGTCGCTAGGAGGTACTGAAGAACCGCAGCCTTAGCCCGAAGCTCTAAGCTATGCCGGTGCCGCGCGCCGTCACACCTCCCCTCCGCACTCACGTCAGGTCCCGCAAAAATTGCGTCTACAGGCGGCGTGACTACCACCCGCTTTGTGATCCCTGAAGCGAAGTGGTCCACGCCTAACCTGATACCCATACCTCTAGGTGTGGCTACGAGGATTCGCCGTCAGTGCAACGCGCCGTTGCAAGCGAATGACCATGTGATACCCCCAGTATGTAGCAGCAATCGAATGGAGACCACTAAGGCCTTCCCGCTCGCAGTTGCCAGGACGCGAGTTGTCGCCACACCACCGATCATACACTGTCCCAGCTCGGCGCCTGTCCATAAGCTGAAATACGGAAATCTAAATAAAATGACTGAGTGAGATACGGTTGCTGTTATTTGAGATTGCATCGTCGAGAACCATCTCTATGACGTCGTAACGAAACGCCGTCATCACTCGGCACTTCTAAGCCAAGTAGACATTGCCTTAAGAAGGCCCTATGACTCGACCTTGCAGCACGGGAATAACACGACCAAGCTGTGATCCAATGCAAGCGAAAGGTGACAAACAAGCGACCTCGACTTTCTTCTCGAAGGCCAGGAAGTCACCGCTCTAGTGGACACAGGAGCGGACTACTCTCTCATAATGAATGATTCGTCGCGAAGTTGAAGAAATTAACGACTGCATGGAATGGCCCTCTTATCCGGGAATCTGGGGGACACCTGATAAGGATACTGGAATATACAGGGCAAGGGTAACAGTTCGCTTCCAGACTTGTTATGCGACGTTTGTTAGCCTGCAGGAATTCTTACTGGATATTATACTCGGTATAAACTTTCTGAGCCAAAAGGGCCCAGTCATTTACTCTAAGTCGATAATGCTGCTACCGGGCTTTAACTGTGCACGAAAACGAAGTAAACATCCCACCTCGCTCCGGCATCACCATTGTTTTCGAGACGGAAACTTCCGCATACGTAGATGGCTTCGTCGAGGGCGACCGGCAAATTATTCTCAACCGTGAAATTTGCGTCGCAAGAGGGAACGTGCGACTGGGAGAAGGTGGTGGTGGTGGTGGTAACAACTTTATTAACAATCCGGCAAATTCGTGGCCTGGGCCTAGGCCACCCCCGAGGAGGTCCGGATATTCTGTCTCCTCGCCGCCTCACGGGCTTGCTGGATGGCCCATAGTTGATTTTTGAGGTTTGAGCTGCGCAACGCGGCCAACCATCGCGCCGCAGCTTCATCTGGGGAAACTGCATTTTCTTTGCATATAATTTCACATTCCCAGAGAATATGTCTAAGAGATGCGTGAGCCCTGCTGCATAATTTGTAGTTATCATATCAGTAGATGTCCGGATATATCCTTCTAAGATGAACGGGCTTGGGGAAGGTCTTTGTTTGTAGCTGCCTCCAGTCTACCGCTTGGGCCCTGTTGAGTTTGGGGTTAAGGGGCGGATAAACCCGCCATGAGTTTTGATAAAATTTTGTAATATCACAGTATCTAGTCATTCTGTCCATCTCTGTCCATGCCTCTATTGGATTTCCAACCCCAAGAGAGGATCCTTTTTCGCGGAACGTGAGACCTCGCGCTACGCGGTGAACCTCCTCGTTGAGGTTGGGCACGGTGGTGTCGGGGGACGTGTGAGCCGGGAACCATATAATGTGTCATTACTCCGTCTCCTCGGAGGTGACATAGTTCGCGTTGGCTTTGAGTATAGCCTCAGCCTTCGGCGAAATTCTGCCTTGTGCATAGTTTCAGACCGCCGTCTGCGAGTCACTGAGTACGTATCTACAACTGGGGTTAACGATGGCTAGGGCTATCGCCACCTCTTCCGCTACCTCGGGGTTTTTTACACGTATGCTACAAGAACTGACCAATTGCTTTTCGGTATTGAGGACGGCCACTGCAAAAGCATGTTGATCCTCGTATTCTGCCGCGTCTACGAACAGCACTTCCTTGTTCCTACCGAAGGCTTTGAGTAAAGCCTTGGCTCTACTTTCTCTTCGACCCTGATTGAATTCGGGGCTCATATTCTTGGGTATATTAGCCACCTGCAGCTTTTCCCTGATCGCGCTTGGAAAGGATGTCTTGTCGACGTGCTGCTTGTGATAACTTATACCGAGTTTGTCCAGGATGCTCCTGCCCGTTCGTGTCTTCGCTAGTCTTTCGAGTTGCGAGATTTGGTGTGCCTCAATTAACTCTTCAAGCGTGTTGTGGACGCCCGGCTGTAGCAGAAGTTCCGTGCTGGTACTGTCTGGAAGGCCCAGTGCAATCTTGTGTGCTCTTCTAATGAGGGTGTTCAGTTTGGCATATTCGGCCGCATACCAGTTGTGGTAGGCGGCCACATAGGTAATGTGGCTAATAATGAAGGAGTGTGTCAGTCTGACGACGTTGGCCTCCCTCATACCCTGATGTCTGTTGGTGATTCTTCTGATGAGCCTCATCGTGTTCGTGATCTTAGTCTCCAAATGCCTGACCGTTTCTCCGTTGTTGCCGTTCGATTCTATGAGTCCGAGCACCTTAATCTGCTTCACGCTGGGTATTTCTTGTCCGTCTTTGGTGCGTATGCAAATTTATTCGTATGCAGCATGCCGGATGTAAGCCTTGCGGGGTCTTCCCCTAAGCGTCGGGCGGTAGAGGAGGAGTTCCGATTTTTCTGGCGAGCAGACGAGACCGGTTCCGACTAGGTACTCTTCCACCACCTCGACCACGGTCTGTAATCACTGTTCGATTTCTCCGTCGCTTCCCTCGGACACCCAGATCGTAACATCATCCGCGTATATTGTGAGATGCACTCCCTCGATGACGTTGAGGCGCTCGGGTAGGCCGATCATGATGAGATTAAAGAGCATCGGTGAGATGACCGAGCCTTGCGGGGTGCAGGAATGCAAAACTTATGCTGACAAACTTAAGCGAAGGGCACAAACATCGCATCGATGCGATAAGCATCGCATAATAACCTAGAAATCTACCCGACCACTCGGTGAACGCCCGTACAATGTTTCAACAAAGAAGCGAGAGGTCACAAAGAAACATGTAAACGAAATGCTGCGCATCTAAATAATCCCGCGATCGAATAGCCCATGGGGATCAATTACCGTCTTGGTGGAAATTAAGGATGAAACTCTGCGTTATGCGTCGATTATAGTCGTCTCAACGAAGTCGCGAAGAAGGACATATACGCCCTTCCACGGACAGATGACGCACTGGCCCGGCTGTGTAATGCGAAGCCCTTTTTGCCGATTGACCTTAACATGGCCCACTGGCAAATCGAAGTCGACGAGAGTGACCGAGCAAAGATGGCCTTAATTTCGCCGGATGTCCTTTATCAATTCAAGGTCATGCCATTGGGTGTTTGGTAGGCACCTGTCACGTTTCAACGCGTAATAGATACTGATTTGGCGGGCTTGAAGTGGCAGACCAACCTCGTGTACTTAGAAGTAGTTCTAAGTCACATTAAAACCGGCATCGTGTCACTACGTACGAAGAGCTGTTGTTACTGGGCCACGTTATTCGCAAGTCTGGACTACGCCACCACCCGCAGAAGACAGCTTTCATCACAAAGCTCCAGTAGTCCATCTACAAGAAGACAGTGCGCAGATTCCTTGGTAAATGTGCCTAGTACATGCACTTTTCAAGGAAATTTCACGCGTCGCTGAGCCGCTGACACATCTAAGTAAACGCGATGTCCAGTTCAAGTTGAAACTCCGCAGGCCGAAACGTTTGAAAAACTGAAACTACGCATGTACTCATCACTGGTGCTTGACACTTCGACGAAGACCCCGACACTAAAAAAGCCTAGGCCTCGGTGCTGTCCTAGTCTAGAAGACAGATGGACTTGAACAGCTGATAGCTAACCTTAGCCGGTCGCTGTCTACACCTGAAGTCAATTATTTTATGAGGGAAAAAATTCCCTGTCATCATTTGGGTTACACAAAAACTCATACCTTAGCGCTGGACACCTGGGTACGCCTCTTTCCATGTTAATGAACGCGCTTACGTGGTAGCCCGATTGCTCGCTTACCGGGCGCCATTGGAAGAGCTGTCCAACAATGACGGCTCACCAACAGTGCCACCGAACTACACTGAAGCTCTACAATATTACAGAGATAGTAGAGACACTTCCTCCCACTACATAATTCCCTTAACCGAGAAGATGCCGTCGCGTGGCGAGAGCTTCAAACTAATTCATTTCCCTGCCACATTTATCTTTACTTCTTCCACCCCACAATATATCCCCCATACTGTCCCTACTGCGGAGCGAAGCCCACAGTATGTCATTGCACCTTGGCGAGCCCACACCCTCCGGGTAACTCCCCTATTCCTTCCCCTTCCTCCTGGGAGATTGAGCTGACCAACTTATACCCAGAAGGGCAGTGACGGCTGATCCGGCGGGCACGCCGAGTGGCGCGAGCCAATGGGGCCCTGAACTAAGGGCTCCACCATACGCGGAAGTCACTCCATCTGATTACAAATAAATGTTCTTTCTCTCTCTCTCTCTCTCTGTGGTATGCCTTCCAAAGCGGTAAGCCACTATCAAGTAATGCATTGCCTAGCCATCTTAAAGCGCTCTTCACGAAGGCTGGCACGGTGGAGCATCGCACTGCATGAATATGACATCACCCTAATTTACAACTCCTCACGAAAATACTCTGATGCGGACTTTTTTCTCATGCTCCCATGAGCCCGGCATCCCACAGATGACCAGGACGGGGTCGTCCTTTAGGAAGAATAAGCACAGAAAAGTATAGTAGGTGCAGGGGGCGTACACGGAGTTAAGAAAATTTACTGAGTACTTTAATTGTAACACCAACTTTTTCCGAGGGCATTTAGGCGCAGATTTTCTTCGTTTTCCTGGCAAAACGCCGTACCCATAGAGAATGTTTTCCCAGTCAGCGTCAAGCACCTCTTGGTTGCACCATTGATACTGCTGTCAGACGTTCTGCACGCCCTGCATGACGATCTCATTGCCGGGCATCTCGAATTTTCGCGCGCGCTCACGAGGAAACAGAAGTATTACTGCCAACGCCTCACCACCGACGTCGATCTCTACGTGAATAATTACCCAGGCTGCCAGGGACGCAGTGCAGTACGAATACCACCTGCAGGATTGCTACATCCTGTTCAATCTCCTCTTCGACCATCCCCTTAGATATCAATGGACTTTTTGGGGCCATTTACGGCATAAACATCCGGAAACAAATGGATCGTCGCGGCCACGGACTACCTCACTCACTACGCAGAAACAAAAACCCTGCCGAGAGGTAGTGCGGCAGACGTGTCGAACATTTTTTATCGGAATATCATGCCGCAGCCAGGCGCCTCGCAAGTCCTTATCACCGATCATGGAACGGATTTCTCAGCGGCGCTTATGCACGAGATCCTTTTGTACAACCAGGCAAGCCACTGGACGTCAATAGCTTACCACCCGCAGATGAATGGCCTAACGGAGCGGCTGGACAAGACCCGCGCTAATATGTTGGCAATGCACGTGGGCGTCGTGCACAAGTCGTTGGATGTGGTATTTCTGCACGTAACTTTCACCTACAACACGCCAAGCCAATCAAAAGCGCATGTGATGTCGTTAGGCTAGTGAAGGAAGAAACCTGGCGATGACGCTCGACGCCATGTTGCTACACGTTACGAACGAAGATAATCTCGACGTTGCAGCATATCTACAACGTGCAGAAGCAGCACAAGTCTCCCGCCTGCGCATCAAAGCGAGCAAAGAACGGACATCTGAGACTACAGCCTTAAACAACGCTACATGGAATACCAGCCAGGCGACTGTGTTTCGGTTTGGAAGCAGATACACCGACCAGGACTTGGAAAACTTTTTTTTCTCCGTAGGTGCCGGGAGGCAGAATGAGAATCGCGAACGCTACTGGTGACGTGTGTGCGAGACATATTGGCCCCATTGCTCTAAATGGTGAGGCCAGGGTTACAACTAACCCTAAGCAGTGCTATTCTCGCACCGACAACATCATCCGACGTATTGGAGCTCTGGACTATGAGGTTGCGCCAGATGGTATTTCGCAATCACAGCACAGGCTTCACTACTATTTGAAGGCTATTTCAAATATGCATTTTCAAGTCGTAGGGACTATTTGAAGCCGTGAGTGTCGCACTCATTACTTGGAATAGTTCAGGTTGTGCGCCCTACCAGCGTTAACAAACTTTCGTACTTTGTTTCTTTGTTGCTTTGTTATAGTATTTCGATACTAATTACATGGACACTCCAGGCACATTTCCGTCGTGATCGGCGTTGCCGTAATACTCCATATAAAGTCTAAGTGCGAAACCATCTTTACCGTATGCTGTATGCGTGAGTGAAAGCGTGCAAGGGTGAGCTGACGACGGTGGCTCAATCTCGCCTGCGCAATGAAGGAAGGCGGAAGGTAGCACGCCATCTTATATCAAGCGTAAGACACTGGAAGACGTTGTTATACGGCAGCGCCTGCGTATGGCGCGGCCGCGCGGACCCTGTCTTCACTACAATCCACAATGGGGCGAGATTGCGCCGAGTGCTGACAGCTTCGTGCGCGATTTCTTCTAGCCGTTTAGTTGCCCTGAAGCGAAAGGCAGAACGAAGGTCAATTCGTCCCCAGCTGCTGCTGTGCTTGTTCACTCCTGCGTTTCGAAAGCTAGTGTGCGGGGTTATCGAGTGAGAGGTGTGCATGTTTGCTCGTGCGCACATTATACCACGTTTGTTATTTTGGTTATTAAGCAAATGTTCCCAAGGATATACATTCGATAAATACTGCTATTCTTACTTAGTATAGTTGTGCGCTCATTTGCTTTGTTAATCGATGCTTCACCTTTCCGACGAAACTGCGACATTCTTTTTGTCAACTCTGTCCTAGTTTCAGTTACTCTGTGATAATTTTATAGCATCAGGAAGATATTTTAGGACGGTACATTGACCGACATACTTTATTTTATTGTCTCTAGTGACCGCTTTTAATCCACTAGCTTCAACGTTATCTCTCGGCACCGGACGCATCTGTATGTATCAGAAGGTGCTCGAATCTTAAAGATAGTTCTGCCTGTTTGTTTCTTCCCACCGAAACTATTATAATATCACTGTAAGCGCTACGCGAATTGCGTGGTTCATTTTGGAAGGCACGCGGTCACCAGCGATCGCGCTGGAACATTCAAGTCACATATGAAAGCCGATGCTCTTAGCCCACTAATCAGAATTTTGATTATCCCCGAGTTTGATGGCTGCTGTCATTGGGAATGAGAATTAGAGGTTTTTCTGCACAGAAGTTTGCCGCATAAACAGTTACATTTTTAACACACAGCTTGGTCACTCTGTACTTCTTCACTGTGACTACAACGTGATAACCTTCATACTTCTCTGTTAATAACTGAGCATGAGGTCTCCCTGTTTGCACTTACGTGATTGATGTCCTGCGTTTGGTCTAATGAGAACGAGTAAAGCGGAAATGTAGAAGATATCATGCGTATATTTATGTGTTGGTGGCACATTTAGAATGCTCAGCCTGTAAATCCATCACTGAGCTCTCCAGGTGCGAAGCTCATGCAATAAAGGTGGCAGACTCTGTGACGCCTTGTGACGACACTTGTTCCGCAGTGGGCACCAACCGCTTTCCGGTGGCACGAAAAGCGCCGGCCCCCACGCGATCTGGGTATCTTGCTTCAATCGCTGGTAGTGTGGCTTTCAGGATAGCATTAGGCGTTTACGAGCAGCTTTGGAAAGGTTGAAAAGTGCACTATTCGTATAGCTTTATCGTCCCTATAAACTTGTAAACATAGGCACAGTAACTAAATTAATATCTACGGTGTCAAGCGCGCACAAGCTTACGTGACACATCTAGCTTGATGAACGCGGAAACTCGCTGTCAGAACGCTGGAGCTGGGAAGCACGGCAGCAACAGCGAGCCAAATGACCTTCTTGCTGTGACTCGCATCAAGGTGAACTAAGCAACTAAAACACACTTCGCGGTGAAGTCTGTCTCCATGGCAGATGGCTTTCGAGATACAGCGGCCTAAGTACTCTCCATCTCTACCCTCCCCTTGGATTCTTACACGCGACAGAAGACGGTGCACTTCATGCCCAATTGCCTCACTTTCGTGCGCGAGATTGAGCCGCGACCGCCAGCTGAAACTCGCACGCTTTAACTCGCTCATACAGCCCACGGCACGTGGCGATGATTTTATGGCGCTCGGGGATTATACAGAACCTCACGGCGACGCCGACGCCAACGGCGACGGCAGCATTGCGCCGGGAGCGTCCATATATGTGCCATAACAATAAAAATTACAGTATGCAATCACTACAGACAATGTTGCTGTCAGCATTGTGATGACCGCGTGTGTCGGATATACGAGTGTGTTGGATAAAGAAAAGCACGGAGTGTATGCTAATGCCTTTGGTAGGCGAAATACCTGTGCAATTAATAAAGGTTGTGAGCTCCCACACATTTCACTGTGCAGTGACAGGCTGCTTTCGCTTCCGTTGCATACTAGATTATTGTGCCTAACTAGGATTGTTCGGGCCCATTTGACCTGCGCAATATGTGCTACACAAGAGCTGGATCCGCTAAGCCATAATGTGGGCTCATTGAACGTAGTGTCAGCCGCAAGAAGATTGCAGGATCTGCTATGCCTGGCGGAGCGACGCGAATCTGCATGGGTGCTCCGTCTGGCATCTCAAAGCGAAGACAGCGCTTGTCTTTGCAGTCCTTTTTTGTCCCTCGTGTATGTATGCGCTGCAAGTGATGATTGATACAGTGGTATTGAGGCTCCTGGCAATTCCGCGCCAGGCGCGCTTTGCACATGGGTCCTTTCTTCCCTGTCGGGCAGGTCTCGCCCCTCGCTTCCCCGTGATGCGCTTTTGACACTTCTGGCAACCACTAAAGCGCCGTGTCGCCATCACCGCGCGTCTGCTTCGGCTGATGCGATGGAAGACGAAATCTGCCGATTCGCCTACCTTCCATTTGCATTGTACCAATGATATGAGGATTGTCGCCACCTCTCTGGCTAATGTTTTCGTTCTCTTATATTCTTGCAACTTAGTTTTCCTGAGGGTTTTGGCGACAGTATCAATGGCAGTCCGTGGTAATCAGGATTGGTATTTGTTCTCGACATTCAGCGCAATTCTAGAGTACGTGCTGTGCCCATGCGACGTTTTCACTTATTGGATATAAAAATTATAATACTGCTAATTGACTAATTTGGAATGTCTGGAGAAATACAGTAATGAATGCCTTTTACCTCTAGGCTCTAAAAAACACCAGACATGCTTTTCATAAAGCTCATGCTGACGGCGAGAAAACTCTGTGAATTGATATCTGGCAAAATACAATGTTCGCCTAGTTGGCGGACGGCTGTCAATTTTACTGGCGTAAAAGTTTAGGAAAGGAAAAAAAAAGAATCGGACAGAAAGAGCAAGTCCTATGCCTGTTTCTTTTTTCGCGCCTTTTGCGCCAACTACTGCAATTCTCTGACACATCGTTCATTTCTAGTAGTGGGTAAAAACAAGATATAAAAATTTGCTGGACGAGCTATACTGCTGGGTCGAAGAATTTGTTGCTCCCGAAAACAACCAGAAAATGTTCAACAAAAGCGGACAAGTTCATAATTTGCAAGCTTTGTAATACGTTCCTTTCTATGCATAAGCAGCATGTAACTCAGTACAAGAGCTATAATGCTCTTATGCATATACCCTGTCTCGAACAATAACGATTTCGTCATCTAACGAGACGAACTTACTTCAGTTAGATTTCCACCACATAGAAAGTACCTCAAGGAAGCCGGCCGTGTACTCTTGCGTGTACATTGTTTTGGAGCCTATTAGTGCTGAACGCATCAACCTACTCTATCTACTACTCTATCTACGAGTAACATTTATAAAGATAATTATCATCCATGTGTAACGCCTTGCAGCTTGTATCTCACGGCCCTTCGAGAAACCTTTTTGTGGATTTCAATTTTTCGACAAACAATTTTTTTAATTTATTTTTTAGAAGCCTTATTTACACTGTAACTACACATCGGCATTATTTTCTAGGCACCACGTTCGGAAATATGGCCTAGAATACCATGTCATTGCTCCTTTTTTGATTCTGAGAAAATGATTTAAGCCCGACGTGGGGCACTCGGTGATGGCATTTTCAAGCTTGCTAGGAGTAAAGCGCATACACGAACAATCGAAGACTGAAATGCAGCTCTTGATTTTTCGAGGAAGGATAATTTAGGCATTTCAGCACAGCGTTCTTGTCTGATTGCGCAAGAAACATTTCTTTTGCAAAAGAAATATTGTTTTTTGCCAGATATGCTTATTTTTCTACTACTTGAGCTTCGGTGTCCCCTAATACTCCGTCATTCTGTGCAATGGCCGCAAGAAAAAATTGTGGTGATATATCCGAGCGCAAGTGCTACATTTTGCTAGCTAAGAACTCTCTTGAATGCCGTTGTGTTGGAAATGACACTACTAAGAGGTTTTGCCTAGAAATGTTGCATGATTTCAAGGCTGCAATCTTGTGTAATCATATCACATAGCTTATTCGTAATATGAAGTGCTACAAATACATCCTTTCTGTTCAGGAATGAGTGAATGATCTCTGAGAGCGCAGTATGCAGATTTAGAGCTATATTGTATTCAGGAAGAGTGATTAAAAGTCCCCAATTTTTAGCGAGGAGATATTTTTTGTTCTTGGGTGATGTGAGTCCCACCTTTCACAGTTGAATTCTCCGATTTTCCGTGCGAAATCGAATATTTGCTTATGAGGCAGGCCCTAAAGGTGGACTACGGAATAATTTGGTCCCGCAGGGTAACTTAAGTGTGACCTCAAAGCACGGGACCGAGCATTTTTGCATGTCGCGCCATTGAAATGTGGCCACCGCGGACTAGATTCGGTCCCAGGACCTCGTGCTTAGCACCGCAACACCATAGCCGCTAAGCCACCGTGGCCGGTGGGCTTCTCTTTCCAGAAAAAAAGAATCGTAATTTTGGATTGAGGGGTTATTAAAATACTGCTCCAGTTGTAGAAAATAAAGCGATCGCTTGGCACTAATTCAAGTAAAAAATGACATACAGCTCATTTTCTGTCGTTTCTTCTTCTGACTTCTGTTTCTTTCTATACATGAACACAGGAGGCCTTTGTCGCCACCGGCATTAATGCTACAGCAATTGTTGAAGCGTTCACCGTAAGTATGCTCGTGATGAGCACTAACTGGCTTTTGCTTAATAAATATTTGTCGAATAGTGCAACAAGCATTGAGAGTCATTGAGTTTGTAAGTGGTTATATTCACGCATTCAAGAAAACAAAAAAAAAACTACGGAAGCATTGTTCTTTAGCGTAACTTACTACACTATTGGTAGTTTTGGTCACAGGTGGAATCAACTACTCCTACATTTGTATGAGGCCTCGTGATAGCACCAAAATTGGGGATTCCTAGACATCGTAATGACCACACAACAAAGATTTTGACTAAAACTGAAAATCTAGGTTTTTGACATCATTCCTTGTCAGTAAAAGCACATAGGAACCAGATTACAGTTTTTTTAATTACAGTTGTAATTATGCCGTGCCTTCCTAATCTCCACTGCTGGCCTGTTCATACTCCCAATTCAGGCTTGAGTCCTCACCCTTTCGGAAGGCAGACGTTGTCTGCAATTTTGAAAAAAAAAATATTTGCACGCATTCCAGTACGCTGCTGAATCATCAGAGGGTCTTTCTTCAGTATACGTAGGTGCCGCTCTATTGCCACAAGTTGCGTCTTTATAATATTGTTTTCTAGCAGACAGCTGAGGCCCCTCAAAGCTTCATGTTATTCTTCATGTTATACAATTGTGTTTCCAGAATTTGTGTGGGCATACCTTGTAAAAAATGCATTATTATATTTTTCTGTCCTGCACGACAATTTGCGAACTTTGTTACAATTAATTTACGAGATGTCCACTCGTGCTTATAATACCTAGTATTTATTTGCCAACATTATTGACCTCAACCTGCGTTATGTGTCTCCGCCAGCAGCTCGTTTCTTGTCATCTGTGTTGCTGAATGTTTCCTCAAATCTAATATTGCTCTCTTCCTCTCTGAATTCAAGTGATGTTCAAGGAATTTAACCCGGTACTGCCTAGTCTGGTTTTATCTCGGGCATTCTATACGAAATTATAAGGATATTGAGAGTTTTATAACAAGGGAGGTCTCATGCTAAAGTTGTGTTGACAAGGGGAATTTGAATAAAATTGCCGTGAAGGGGAATTCCTCTTGGCACTACGCCTGCAGCCTGAGACATTTTTCATTCGACCACTGTTTATCAAGCGAAATATACATAATAATGGGGACATCTGTACTGTTATGAATGGCTGAGCGAAAGCAGGCGACGGATTTGGATATTACAAAATTACCTGGCATTGTTCAATTGTCATTGATCGCCGCGATTGCTAAGGCGGTTTTTAAAAAAATGCTATGCAAGAAAGTTCTTTGGAATGGGTTCCCACAGATTCCACATGTATTTCAGCATGTGGAATCTGCGACAGTGCCTGTCACATCAGGCGTCCCCCAAGGATCCGTGTTGGGGCCACTGTTATTTTTAATTTTCATTAACGACATAACCAGAAATATTGACTGTAACATCAAACTGTTTGCTGATGACTGCATCCTCTACCAAACAATTAACACCTACGAAGATCATGTTTCGCTTAGCAACTCACTAGACCAGCTAAATGAATGGTGCAAAAAATGGCAAATGACGATAAACACAACTAAATCAGTTTGCATGAGGGTAACAAGAAAAAAACAACCTTACGACTTTCCATACTTTCTTAACGGCACAATGCTAACGAAAGTTCACCAGCATAAATACTTAGGCATCACTCTAACTTCTGACCTGAGATGGGACGCGCACATTGCCAACGTGACCTCGAAGGCATTACGCAAGCTATTTTATCTCCGAAGATGTCTCCGCCTTGCACCAACGTCAACTAAGCTTCTCGCGTATACTACTTTCGTTAGACCTGTTTTGGAGTACGCTAACACAGTTTGGTTTCCCCACTCAGTAACTAACATAACGAAACTGGAAAAAGTACAGCGAAAAGCGCTGCGGTTTATTCACAACAAGTATAAGCGTACAGATTCACCCACTAACCTTGCGGCTATATCGGGTTTAGGGACGCTCTCATCAAGGGCGAAGCAAGCACGGCTAAAATTTTTATTTAACTTGATTCACAATTATTATAAGATTGACCTAACAAAATACATATGTTTTTCGCAGTCACGATCATCGAGACATAAACATGCACACGCTTTAACAGAATATTCATGCCATAATGACACATTCATGTACTCTTATTTCCCCCTCGTGATAAGGGAATGGAATCGCCTCGATCCGTCAGTCATTTCTGCAGACTCATTATCTCAGTTCGCATCACGGTTAGAATCCACATCTAGTAATCAGTAACGCAGTCTCATTCACATAATATGCTTTGTAATTCTTGTAAGTCATGCTGATTATCGTGAGGGTGTTTACTGTTATTTTTGTTCCCGTTTGCTGTTTTTTTTTCATGATGTATTATCTGTATTGCTGCGCATGTCTCCTAGAAATGTGTTATCTATATTTGTTTCTTTTATGTATTCTTACCTTGTTCCTTTACGTTCCTTGTTTGGCTTATTGACACGCAATTTGTATGTGCACGTGTATTAACATGTCTTTCATTTCTGTATGTCCACCTGCTATGGTCCCTGATGGGACCGGCAGTATTGAAAATAAATAAATAAATGTTATACTAATGAAGTATATTGCCAAAATTATACATATCTCCAAAAAGGGAGGCGTTCAAAAATTGAAAAATATAGAGCCATGACCTTAGTTCTGGTATAGTACAGAATGTTGATGAAGATAATTTCTAAATAATCAGGGCAACACTTCACTTCAGTTAACCAAGGGAACAGGCTGGCTTTATGAAAAAATACCCTGTAATTGATCACATCTATGTCATTAATCAGGTAAGCAAAAAATAAGCACAGTACAATGAGCCTATCTATATGGCTTTCATAAATTCCGAAAACGCATTTGATTCAGTAGAGATGGTAGCAGTCATACAGGCATTACTTAATCAAGGAGTACAAAAGCCTTACGTAAATTTCTTGGAAAATATCTACAAAAATTCCACAGCCACTTTGATTCTCTACAAGAAAAGTAGAAATATGCGTATAAAAAAGGGTCATCAAGGAGACACAATCTCTCGAATGCTATTCACTGCATACTTTGAAGGAGTGTACAAGTTATGAAACTGGGAAGCCTTAGGAGTGAGGATCAAGAACGATTATCCGAGCAACCTTTTCTTTGCAAATCACTTTGTCCTGTTCAGTAACGCTGGGGACGAGTTACAACAAATAAACGAGGACCTTAAAAGAAAGAGTGTAACAGAAGGGTTGAATAAATAATATGCAGAAAACAAAGATAAGGATTGATAGCCTTGCAAAGGAACAAGCGTTCAGGAGTGCCATCCAGCCTCTAGAGCCTGTGAAGGAGGCAAGGAGCACGTTTACCTAGGTCCATTACTCGAAGGGCACCCTGATTATGAGAAGGAAATTTACAGAAGAATAAAGAGTGGGCTCCAGTGCATATAGCAGTGATTCTCACATCCTGACTGGAAGCTTCCCACTATCAGTTAACATAGAGGTGTGCAATCAATGAATTCTACCGGTGATGACATATGAGGCAGGAACTTGGAGACTGACAAAGAAGCTCGATAACAAGTTCAGGACCGCGCAAGGAGTGATGGAACGAAGAATGATAGGCGTAATGATAGTAAGAGGCAGGAAGAGAGCGGTGTTGATTATAGAGCAAAGGGGATAACCGATATTCTACTTCGCATTCGGAGAACGAAGTGGTGCAGGGCAGGCCATGAAATGCGTAAGACAACCGATAGGCCATTAGGGTTACAGAATGGGTGATAAGAGAAGGGAAGTCAAGTCGAGGACGACACAAGACCAGGTGAGGTAGCGACATTACGAAATTCAAACTCTCGAGTTGGAATCGATTGGCGCAGGGCGGAGGTAACTGGAGAACGTAATGAGAGGCGTTCGTCCCGCAGTGGTCATAAATTAGGCTGGTGATGATGATGTTAACAAATTAGGTATGCGTCAAATTATTAGGTTTATAGGCTACCATGGTCAATTCTAATGTAGAAAATAGATTTTATGGGGAGTTTGTTTGGACGTTCCTTGGTGGAAATGTGAAGTTGGGCAACACAGATGAGAAGGGGTCGTTATAGCCTTCTTGTTGCACGAGCACATTTGTCACATTTATGTGCCTTTTTATTTTTTATTTTTATTTATTTCTTTATTTATACCCTCAAGGTACATAATTAGACATTGCAGAGGGGAGGAGCGAGAATACATTCCAAGAGTAAAAAATACAGGATTAGTTTAAGGAATTTTCAAGGAACAAAAGAAATATGAAAAAAAACTAGAAATGCATTCATAACAAATAACACAGACTTACATAACATGAAAATACAGGAAGAGTACACTTTATCAAGCAGACAATGTCCACGAATAAGTACATAACTATGCCATTTGCCACCATACATTATTTTATGTTGATTAGTGCATTCTTAAAACGAGTGGGGTCACTGATGTTTACTAATGATGTAGGTAGATTAATACAGTCGACTGAAGTCCTAGGAAGGAATGATTTTGAGCACGCGACGGTGTTATGACGGGGTACGTTAACTTTATGTAAGTGGTCACGACGAGCCGAATAATAAGGCACAGGTTGGATTCAAAGAGGGCGAAGAGATGCGTTATGGTAGTAGATTTTATGAAAAAGGGAAATGCATTACTCTTTCCTGCGAAAAGATAATAACGGAATTTGAAGGGTACTCTTCATTAATTTAGTAGCAGTGCGATGGTAGTTAACTAAGATGAAACGAACAGAGTGATTTTGCACTGATTCATTGTCGTTAATCAATGTGATCTGATGAGGATCCCAAAAGGATGAGGCATATTCTCATTGGGGGCGGACGTACGTCGTGCAGAACGAAAAATTTCTCTTCAAATATCCTAAGGAGTGGTTAGCTTTAGATATTACATAATATACATGCTGCTTCCGAGAAAGATCGCTAGTTATATGAATGCCAAGATAACGGTAGCATGTAACGGATTGAAGGGGCAGTCATTAAGGGCGAAGGTAGGGCAAGTTGTGTTAGAACGAAAAATCCGCATAGATTTGCATTTATAAATGTTGAGTTCCATGCACCAAGTGAGGGTAGTCAAGGGTTGAAGGCTTGATAGTCATTCAGTGGGTAACGGATGGGAGGAGGCATTATAGAAATTATATGACAAGACCTAAATGCCATGGATAATTTTAAGGAATGCAATATGGCGAAAATGTCTTGCTTTGCGAGTTTGAGGGACATTACAACTTACAATACAACTTTATAGCAACATTCTAAGTGCACAAGACATCTCAGAACATTGTTCGCGCAGCAGTTACTCTTCTGTATTTAAAAACATGGTGTGTACGTGTTTGGCTTCGTTGTATAAAGCGAGTACTTTCACATATTCCCTATTATATATAATTGTGCAGCGCAGGCTGTATGAACTATAAGAAGCGTCGTAATATGTAAGGGTTTAAGTTTGAAGATGAGAGCGAAAAAACATATTTTTACAACGGAGCGGTCGTAGGCTAATATCCAGCATTTCGTGATGTGCGTTGGCAAGAACGACGGCAGCGTTTATAGGGCTAAAATAGGCTAAGCACAAGGCAATATCGCATCAATTAAGTTGTACCTGCTACGTTTGAGGTCAGATCTATCAAAACTGCTGATGGGCGTTGGTTTCATGCGTTGCGATCTACGCAAACAACGACGGCACGGCTGTTCCGCCCTCGGGCGAGAGCCTTGTCGAGGATAGTCCGAACGCACGTGCGTACAGACTGGAGATGGAACAGTTGTCGCCACCATGTACATTTATTCTGGAACGTCAGAGAAGTACCTTGAAGACGTCGTTAAAGACGCATTTGGTAGGGTCCTCCCCGTGAGCCGCAATCCCATCGTTATTAGGGGTTACGTGAACGTCGATATATATCGTCCCGACGGAAAGTGGTTCTTGGCGTTTCTCTTGGAAAAGTTCGGCATTCGTTATTACCACCACGGCTCATTGATCATGCATCGACCTCTAAAATTCACTAGGAACATCTCCATTGCCTGTCACAGAGTCCATGGCCATTTATCACAGCGATCAGAAAATCATAGTTACTGTGGCCACGAGATAAACGTAAATACAAATAAACATATCATCATGCGTATTTGCATTATACTGTCTTGTTGATTATTTTATTTTATTTATTATGTTAAGTGTGGAAAGACACAGACGAAAGCGGCGATTTAAAGGCTATTTACACTGAAACCCGGTAGCCAGGCCGACGCTCGCTCGCGCCAAGGGCGCCGACCAACTTCGTCGTTGTCGCGGCAGCTCGTCTCTTGAGCTTCGCTCGATGATATTGTAATACAATTTATATACAACTCCTCTTGTCGTCGACCTCCATAGATTGGAATGCCTCTGAATTTTTGTTTTTCTTCTTTCATTCCAGAGATGCAGCTACAACTTAGTCTCTCCTGAAGTAAAATACGCACTTGCGACTCTTTCCTTCTTCAAGAATTTTGTCTCTGGGTGAGAGATGGTACAAGAAATAAACCCTGTCTGCATTGCGCACATCAACCAAAAGCAAAAATTGTTGCCTGCTTCATTGATCATCCGTTTTACCTCGACATATTTCCAGCTGACATGATGCTGATGACCAAATAAATACGCGTTAGTTAAGCCCCCAATAGGTGTGAGAGCAAGAAAGTAAAGTGCACGTTTCATTTCTGAAAATAACATCATATTAGTGCATGTATCAAACGGTGACTTCAGTAGCTAACCAACTGCTTCTGATACTCAACGGTTTGTATAATGCAGTGTTAAGGCGCTAGCCACTAATTGGCCTGAATTATTGGGTAATTCCTCAGTGGAAGTAGGTGAAAGGGTTTAACACACTTTACTGAAGACCTGCAAAGGAACAAAAATGGTGCTACATTTCCCACTTGAATTGGAACACAACCCTCACCTATTTCTGCGAGCGAATAAATATTGGTGAATTTTACTTTATTCTGCTGTATTTATTCTGTAGATGTTCCCACGATTAAACTAAAGCCTTTCTTTCTAGTTTCCTCCCGCTGTGATACATCTCGCTGGAGTTATCTGACCACGCCTGCTTGGTTCATCCCAAGACTGGTTCGTTTTCGGGGGCATCTGTCACACTTGTCGCAAGGAAGTCGGTGGACGTGAAAACACTCTGCTCCGCTTACGAATCACTCAATATTGAAATTGCCTGGGCCTCAATGCAGCAAATAGCTGGATCACTTGCAGTTTCGCTGCTTGCCATGCTTTTGCAAGCTAAAAACTCTATCGCCGGTCATTTTTCACTCAACCCTAATTTTTGGCTGGCAATAACATCCATCCATCCATCCATCCACCCATCCATCCATCCATCCATCCATCCATCCATCCATCCATCCATCCATCCATCCATCCATCCATCCATCCATCCATCCATCCATCCGTCCATCCATCCATCAATCCGTCCATCCAACCATCCGTCCATCCAACCGTCCGTCCGTCCATCCATCCATCCATCCATCCATCCATCCATCCATCCATCCATCCATCCATCCATCCATCCATCCATCCATCCATCCATCCATCCATCCATCCATCCATTCATCCGTCCATCTATCCATCCATCCATCCATCCATCCATCCATCCATCCATCCATCCATCCATCCATCCATCCATCCATCCATCCATCCATCCATCCATCCATCCATCCATCCATCCATCCATCCGTCGGTCCGTCCGTACGTCCGTCATCTTACGACAACCCAGTGGCTCAAGTTGCCTACCTGTTACGATCACTATGTATGTGCTCCCTGTCGTGATCAGTTGTGACGCTCCTTTTTCGGCATTACAGGTACGGGATATCTGAATGTCGCCATGCTGTAGTCGTTACGCCTTCAGAAGCGACCCAGTTGTTCAAGTGGTCTAAAAGATTGGGGTATTGGTATGTGTTCAGAATTTGATGACGTCGCAGTGGTCGCATCATCGCCACTCAAGTTTTGTGATCCCATTCTTATCATGTCATCGTCAACACGCCATCGCCATCACACACTCTGCGTCATGCTGTCATTTTTTTATTGTCGTGAACCGTCATTGTCGTCATGCCGTCGCGTCACACCACTTTCGCTTTCCTTAACGTCAACCTGCTTTTCGCATTGAATTGTAATCATACTGCTGAAATTCAGTCGTGATTATGCCAGCCTTGTCATCACATCATCGCCATGCAGTGAATCTAACGCATTCATTGTCAGAGTCTTCGAAATTTCATCGTACTGGCGCCATCGCCTTCCCTACAGCTCTTGTCATGCCGTCGTGGTCATGCCGTCATTGTCATGCATGTTTCGTGATACAGTTATCGTAACGCCGTTGTTATCATACACTTCTGGTCATCCCAACGACATCATGCCCTTGTTGCTATCGTCGTCACAGCTTCATCGCCATAGAGTTGGAGGTTGAACTTTCAATAGCGTCTGACATCTCTTCCTGTCTTATCCTTGTTGGGATGCCGTCGCTCTTATTCCATAGTCATCATTGTAGCTTCAACATCACGATCTCGTCATGCCGTCATTGCCATACAGTTATCATGCCATCGTCGTGCCGCTGTTGTTTCGCCATCTTCATCATTTTAGTATTGTCATCCCATTACGCCCATGCCGTCGCCGTCATACCACCTTGGGTGATTCATCGATGTCATTCCTTGGTCGATCTATCAATGCATTGCGCCACGTCATAATCACTCCGTTTACTCGTGATTATGACATCGTCATCGCGGTACCGTCGTTACACAGATGTTATCCCTGTCATACAGTCGTCGTCATCCCGTCTTGGTCGTCATTACGTCATTTCCGCTTCTTCGTGCGGCTGTCGTCGTACCGTCGACGTCGCGCCATCTTTGTCAAAAGACTGCCTCATCCCATTGTCGTTATGCCGTAGTCACCACGTCGTTTGTCACCGCTATACCATCATCAAATCGACGTCTCTTTTTCAGCTGCGTCATCGAAACTGCGTCAGCTTAATACCGGCGTCGGCATGTTTCTGTGCTGCCGGGCGACTTTGGCAAGCAAGTGCCATGGCAAAGTGGGACGATATCAGAGTATGTATGTTGCACATAGTAGAAGGGACGAAATTCCCAGGATTACCACTACACGTGGTAAATAAACTTTACTTCAGGAATCCGGTGTGTCGGTACAGTGCCGAACTACTAATAGCATTACCGTAGACAGTCATCGTGGGATGAGTTCTGCAATATCTTTTGAAACTCCGTCTGAAAGTGCTCTTTTCTGGACACTTGTCTAGAAAGCTGTTTTCCGAGCCTTGGGGGCTATGTCTCATCTTGTCTTTCTCGAGCGAATTCTCAACCGCGTTCTTTAGATATCCAGCACACGTTAACACCACCGCTTTTACTAGAGTCTTAGTAAGACCTCCCAGAGCTCAATTGCCATCGCGGGGTGGTTCAAGCGTGAGCATGTTGCTCGGTCCATTCACCCATATGTACTTGGCCATTGCGTGAAGGCAATAACCCTGCCGAACACGTGAAAAGTAGAACAGTCAGAGTAAGGAAACACTCCAAATTGTGTTACGATTCTTATGACCAGTCCTATTTGCAGGTGGTTATGCAATGGCGCAGCTAGGGAAACTCCTGAGCAAGTGGAAGGCTCTGCCTCCATTCAGTCGCTTCTTGTCGCCGTCCGAAAAGGAACTGGTGATCGTTCACGTGAATGATATCACGTACCATTCGCGCACTCTGCCGATCGATGTCCTCCGGTTCACTGCTTGAGGCATTCGGCGAACTTCTTTGCTGCGTGCGGTATCTCGATGAGAAAGCAGGACAACACTCATCGGCAAATGTTACGATGCAGATAAACTGCGCCACTAATGTCTCCTTCGACAGAGTTGAAGCCTTCTGACGTTGTCTGCAGCTTTCTGAAACAACTTTAAAGCAATCCTGTCGTGAATTCAACGCGGTTTCTCCAGCGCTAATTTTGCTTACTCAAGGCACACAGTCCATTCGGAGTGAGACTGCCGTCTTCGCCTACTACTGCCGTCTTCGTTGATTCTTGCCATCAGAGCTGAGACAGCGTAAACCCTTTACACTTTGCGGAGACGTGTACTTTAAGATCTCTTACATTCTTCAGTACTTGTCGTCTAGGAAAATTGAAATCAGCGGACGCGGCTGGTCCGAATATTTGTTGTCCGAGTGCCGGCTCGAGCGCACGGAACTGCGTGCTTATGCGCCACGTCCTTATCTTCAGTTAAGACGCCGATGGCTTGCCATAGGGTCGCTCCTCCAGCGAGTGAGCCGACACACGAAGGAGCCATCTGTAGGCGAGAATGTAGTGCTTGCGTCGGCGAAGTAAACGCTCTTGTTCTTCGTAAGTGGTTTGCTGTGGAACCGTATGACGAACGAAGTACTTGGAGCAGCGTTTGATGACTTTGCAAGGGCCGTCATAAGAAATATGTAGTAGCGGTCGCACTGAGTCCTGCCTCACGAACACCCGCATGCGGTCTCGGAAAGTGCGACTCACAAAGGATTAGCGTAAATTATGTCGGCTCTAAACAGGAGAGACGTCGGTTATTGCAGCATGCAGGCGAATGGCATAAAAACTGGCGTTGAGCGTCGGTACTGGTGCCCAGTCAAAAAATATCCCAGGTAGCCTGAATATAGTTCCGAACACGAGCTCTGACGAAGAGCAGGAGGCGTCTGTCCGTATCGCACTGCGAATGACGAGAAAAAAGAATGGTAGACGCTCCGTCCATGGTATCAGTGTTCCTGATGCACTGAGCGAGACCTTTAGCTATCGGTGAAAGCGCTTGAACAAGGCGTTGGGCATGGTGGGTTAGGCCGTCGTCTTGATATGGGTGACACCCAGCAGTCGGGACATCAAACGGAACAGCACGGATTCGAATTGATGAACGCGATGTGTTGTAATTGGCAAGAGAAGAACATAGCGACTAATTCCTACTGTGAGAAGACCTAGTACGACTCTCCCTGCGGTGATATCGTCCAGCGACAATGCATTGGGCCACCGCGTGAAGCATTAATTCACGTTAAGATATAGCGACTGGCCTCACATGGCAGCAGAGGACCGACCAGGTCTGTGTGCACAAGGCTGAGACGCGCGTCCGGAAGCCTGAAGATTCCCCGTGGACTGAGGGTGTGACGCTGAACTTTCGTATGCTGGCACTGAACATAAGTCGTGTTCAGCGTCAGTCGTCAATATTCATTCGTGGCCACCGGTATCCTGTAGTGATGAGGTGTTGAGTCGCACAAATACCAGGGTGTGACAAGGAATGCATTGCAGCGACGACGGTGCGGCGAAATTATGGCACAACGTAGGAGTGAGGACAGCCAATAGAGACGAAGCAAACCTAGGAATAATCGCACCCTGGAAATCGCACATCTTGAAGTTAGAGGGAACTGCCCTTCAGACATAAGGCCTGAAGTTGCCTGTCCCCTCGCTTTGCTGTAGCGATAGCTGCAATATCCACGATAGCTGCAATATCCTGGGCAGTTGCGGTGAATTGTCTAGGGGATAGCTCATCACCGAATGGGTTGTCTGTGCCAGCGATGTGATGAATGTCGCTCGTGAATTCGGATATTTATGGAAGTTGGTGAATCTCACGGGGAGTGTGGGCGGAGTTGCTGGCGGAGTTGCTGGCGGAGGAAGCGTACGTGAGTGGCTTGAAATGAATGAGAATGTAAATCTGCTGGCCTTATAGGAAGTGGCGGAAATGTGTCCTGGTCAAATAGGCCTTACACTGTTCACGACCGAAAGTGCTGTATCTACGCTCGGCCTGGAAGAGCTTTAGCGAGGAAAGTGAGACCGGCTGCCACTCGCCATGGAGCACCTGCTGCGGCACCTCACCGATGGCGACGTCCGAGGCGTCCACCGTGAGTGACGTCAGGGCGTCGCAGATGGGATGTGCAAGGAGTGTCGCGTCGGCGAGAGTTTTTTTGAGGGAACTGAAAGCTGTCTCGGCATCGTCTACACTCTAAGAAAAAAGAGAGTAAAAAGTGAGTCACGGCAACTTGACTCTCTTTTTTCTTCCGAAGACCCACTTTTACGTACGCGAGTAGAGTCAGAAAACAAGAGTCAACATTTGCGCATGGGTCGTTTGACTCTCAATAGCACGCGAAGAGTCGTCGTGGAAAATCGCCATTCCTCTGATATTTGAGATGAGTCTGGCGAGAGAAAGATTTTAATGTAGGAGAAGAAATACCAGATAAACTCTTCTGTTTTCGGCAGGCCCTCGGGTTTCTGTCCTGGTTGTAATGCGGTGTATAATTCTTTCATCCTTGTCATGTTCTGCAATTACTTCGAACTCTATATATTGATTTTCCTTGACCATGTTTGTTGATACCTCGCACGCTTAAGCGATAGCTGGTTTCCTATGCTAAGGAAGACCTGGATTTGACAAACTGGATTCTGACCATAAGTAAATCTAAAAAAAAAGTATTGGCTACTAAAGAGAGCACAGCAACGAGATAACAAGTTCAGTAGGCGCCCTCAACAGTGTCGATTGTAAGTGTAATTCCGCGACTTAAAATTAAATTTTGAAGATTTAAGTTCAAAAATCAAGATCTTGTTATGAGGCGCACGGTAATGGAAAGCTGCAGATTTATTTTCAGCAGCTCGGGTTATTTAACCTGTATGGAATCCACGGTATACGCGCATTTTCGCCTTCTGACCCCGTTGGAATGTGACTGCCGCGGTTGTGGTTGTACCCGTCACCTCGAGCTCAGCAGCGCAACACCAAAGCCACTGGGCTACCGCAGTGCGTTGCGTTCCGCGACCCGAAACAAATATTAGTGTACGCAACACTGCTTTGGAACCACCTAGAAATATAAAAACAATAATACAGCAGTTTCACCCCAATGCTGCATGAACCACTGCACGAACTATTGCACGAACCAAGGTTCGTAGTTTCATCGGCTGAATAAACTGCAGTAAACATTCACTTACTCCTTAAATTAGCAAGCACTGGGTCACGCGCGCACGTGCAAACTTCAACAGATCTCGCTCAATGACGGCGAACACTCGTTGTCACAGCGTTGGCGTGATGAAGGGCGCGAGCAGAGCGGACCGAACGCTTCTGCTGCCTCTTCCTTCAAAGCGCCTCCGAAAATTTGCGCTATCTGAGCACACCCTTACCCCCCCACTCCGGGCCGGGCTATTGGCCTCGAGCTCCACCACTGGAAAAGCTGGCGCCACCGTCGGCGTGACGTGCTAGGAGGGATCACGTGGACATAGCAGCCGCGTCGGCTGCTTCGGGCGCGCCGAAGCGAGCTGAAAACGAGTTTAAATTCCCTCGTACGCGGCGGTTTTCATTTAGTGGCGAAATTTACCCGCTTCGAGTGTCTCCTTTACAACGCTTGAAAGCACTACAATAGGTAGTGGCTGCCTTTGAAGGCGCGCGACATGGTAGGCTACTGCTCGGTGCCGCACGACCGGACGCACGTAACGGAGGCCGGTGTCAGCCTTATTCACACGTAGCCGCAAGACAAGAAGCTGCGTGAAGCTTGGCTCGCGAAACATATAACCGGCAAACAGTCATCGGCTACAACTCGGGTATGCAGCAAGCACAGACGCCAGGAAGATTTCTGCTACGGCGCCCGGTCTGCGATGTTCTGAAAACACGCACTGAGACGCACGCTCGAGTCCGCTGTCCGACTAATGTCGTGACGGTTTGGTCTATGAACTTGTCGATACTATAGATACTGCCAAGTTCATTGGAGTGGAAAGGCAGCGGTAAGAAGCACATTTAAAGAAAGCATGGCATATGGTCATGTTTATGTTATGAATTAATGCACTGGATTACAAAAAAGGAGAAGCGGGAAATTGCACGCTGAGAACGCCGATGAACATACAGTGCGACGCAACTCGAGAAATAGTATCGAAAGGTCCAAGAACTTAGAAGAAGAAAAAAGATTGAATCGTCGCGACGGCACATCACAGTCCCCGTAGGCGTCGAAGTCTATAAAATGAAATTATTTTTGAACAGCTCTGATAGCGCCCACGCAACAATGGTTGCTTGTATACTGTGAAATGCTCATATTTTGCGGCGTAAAGCTCATGGCACGGTACGAAAACGCGCGCGCGGAGAAAGCGAAACAGTGGGCGGACAAGCATGCAGACGCCCAGTCGGTCGCTGCGAATCTGCGCGATCGCTGCATTGAGGCTTCGTTCTGTTACGCTCCATTTAGTTATACAAACACTATAAGAACATATTTCACATGGTTCGCTCTCAGCGTTTACCTACCTTTCACGCAAGAAGCCGGTTCGGGAGTCTCGATCGCGGCGACCGCGCGCAGTGGCGTTCACTGTACGTATTCGGTAAAGAGATAGCGTCTGTAAACGATTGTGTGCTTTCAGTTTGCCCAAGATTATTATTTAGACTGGAAGAAACTTCTCTTGTTTCGAAAGTACTTACAGAAATGTCCGGGAGAGCTCACGCGTGGTGTTTTCAGTGAGCGCTGACAGCAAAACCTATGAGGAGCGCGTCACGTGATCCCTCATACTACGCCAGCGAGGCGCTTCCGATAGAGGGCGACTCCGTAACTCCTCGCCGCCAATAGCAACGGCTAGAGGAGGAGAAGCGCGCTAAACTAGAGCCTCCCTCTCCCGGCTTGCGCGCGTTTTATCACGTGGCCTCCTTAGATAGTTGACATGGGGCGCCCATCCAGCCCGGCTCAGCCTCGAACACTTCCTTTAACGCGCACAGTCAACGGCGCGGGTTGGGATCTTATCGCACTTGACTTTATACGTAAGCTCGGACGGTTGTGCCCATATAACTGCTATCGCAAAATTCGCAATAAACAGAAAATTTTACTGAGGACCAACAACGCTGCTGCTCCACACGTCGTGATACAGCGGTGAACGATATTTCGGGAAAATGTGTTGCTAAATCTCCGTCAAACACTACGCTCGCATTTGGTGACAGCGGAACGCAGTCGCAAGATTTTGTGGAGGAAATACCGGAGTTCTGGCAGCTTCAGGTGCACTAGATTATTCAGTAACGTCGGCGGTTTTGTAGTTATACCTTACATCAGAGCAAACTGCACTCGTCAGGGATCAAGGCAGCCGCACCGTTATAGCTAAGCAAATTAAGAACAATTACGCCGCGTCTTCCCACTTCGACCACGCTCCGACAGCCCAACGATAGATATTTCAAACGTAACCGCACTCGGACGAGCAAATTTTGCTTCTGCGAAGTAAAAGTAGCGGGTATTTCAAGACGCTTGTTGAATTCACAGCTGTTTCATTCGTGAACATTACTTACGTGACGTAAAATTATCAGTGAGCAAAACAGTTTTTGTTTCAACGCAAGGAAAGAAAACCGAAACTAGTTGTACGGATTCAAATGATCCAAAGCCGAAGCCGTCAATAGCATGACGCCATTTTTCAGTTGCGTTGCATCTCGCGCGTACGTTGTCGTCGAGTGGTGGTTCTTTATTCTATGGAGTGGTTCTGAAAGCGCTGTTAGGGGCGGCTGCAACCAGGCGTTGCGGCAAGTTACGGTGGGAACTTCTGTCCGTGCTGTGTGATTGCGACGAGGACGACTGCCGCCAGCAGCGGCGTGTGGCCGATTTCGTCTTTGCCGACATCAAGTGCAGCTCGCCGGACCGTCCTAAGCGCCGCAAGTGTTGCGTTTTGCACTGCATCTTCCTTGTGATATGGGAGATCGCAACGCAAAGACGACCAGATGCATACGAAAGACTACCAGCGGAGAGTGACCTGTGCCATATTTATCTTAGCCTCTCAGGTAAGCATATCAGCTTTTGTTCAGAGTTTACAAACGGCGCGTAATCGGCCCTTCCGGCACGGCTACATTTTGCGCCACGTTTCTCTTGGCAGTTCACAGACGTTTCTTAGGCATGCGTGGGCGTATGTATGCGAAAATACTACTGGCAGACGGAAGCCTCAGGAGAGCATCTGAAATTATAGCAAAGCTGTACTGCCATAGATAAACACCGTTCTTAACGACTCCAATGACGAGTGGCCTGTCGCATCGAAAAATCCGTAGAATACCAAGTACTGCGTAACTTGAAATGTAGAAACAATACTAGCACCAGTGTGACTTTCGCTGGCGAAGACAGGTTGTCGAAAAAACGGTTATCTATTCTGAAGATTTACTAGCGCTTTAGGTATATTACCGCGAATAATAAAAACGCTACCACGCTGTATGGAAGTGTCAGGCGATGTGGCAGCACAGATATTTTCGTAGCAGTAAGGCGGCTGCATGCACGAGCGAACAGACACAACCCTTTAAAAGCGCTGAGACAGAACAAATTAAATGTGCATTTGGCGTCATATCGGAAACACATTGGCTTACAGTATAAGCCGATGTATAATGCTATTATTTTTTATGTCATCTTTATTTTCACGGTTGTAAATATTTAAAAGCATGAATTTGCTGCAACGTTTATATAGTAAATCCTATTAGGCGCACAAAACCTGGCTGTGTTGTGTAGAGAATTTGTGCTATTCCTACTGGATTTTCTATTTTGAGTCCGGTGTTTTATGAAAAAGAGGGTCTTTTTATTTGTAGTCTTATGTTAGTGCAGATATTTGGCAAGCAGAAATGAGTTGATTGCAAGGTTCTTTCTCCCGGTGAGATGCATATGAACCCAAGTTTATCCCGTCTTGGTTATTGTAAGGTGCATATAACAATTTTAAGTATATACAGCCGTAGTTGGCTTAGTCACTGTAGCGTACTTTGTAAAAGTAGAATGCTATGATTATTTTACTGTTTTCATGCAGAAATACCTTTTTTTCTTGTACCAAGAAACGCTCACATCATTGAATGAAATGAGGTGTGGTGTATTTTTCTATTAATTTAATAAAGGAAATTTCGTCTGCGGTGTATCAGAGATTAGTTTACTTTCTTTTACTAAACAATGCATTATCTCCTCTGCTATTGCTGTTGTTCTGTGTATCTTTGTAATTTTGAAATGTACTTTATTTTATGTATTCAAGAAATGGCAACATCCAGAAGAAGACGCCATCTTATCCAGCACGTTATGGGTGAGACAGATCGTAGCAGGCACTTTTGCATATCTCATTAGCATATGATGCTATTTGTTTTAATTTTTGTGTCCACTTTCCTGGCCTTTTTCATTTCAGCATTATTGTGCAAAGGGTAATACTTTTACATCGAGATAGAGTAATTGTCCAAAGGAGACACATGGCTGGAGGAGATGACACACATAAGCCTCCTTTGTTCGTATGTCTATGTTACGCAGTTACTCTGTTGTTATCTACCAACAAGCCCAAGTTCTTCATCAGCTACATTTACTAATTCTCCGTTATTACAATTTAATTGATACAACATTGAAAGTACAGAGGTTCACAGGAAGACAGAGACTTGAAATGATAAGAGCCGTAGAACAAGGAGCATCGCTGGAGCCAATGTTTCGACAAAAAGAAGGAGATAAGTTTTCTTGCCAAACATTGGCTCCAGTGAGAGAGAGAGACAACTTCATGTAGTCGCCTGCAGAACGACACCATGACTAAATGGCGCCATGGTGCGGGCCCAGACGTCTTCTCAGCGGGTGGTCTCTACTCAACTCCAGCGCGTGTTACTCCTGCGGTCGGTCGCCCTGAGGGGCAACGTTCCGTCGGTTTCGCTCGGCCGTTGTCTTTCAAGAATCGCCGAGACCTGCTGGACGGCCCAGTAAAATTTCTTGTTCTATCACTATTTACGAATAAAAGACAGCATTAGTGCTCTTGCTGAAGTATTATGCATTATGGAATAAAAATTTGCAGGGTTAAATGTCAGGAATGTGAAATTTCTTGTGTATTTTAATGCTACAGCGAAAGCCAGAAAAACAAGATGTAGAGAACCACATTGTTATTTGTCACTACCCAGTTTGGCCAGCTTCATTCAGAGCTTGCACTTTGTTGCATTAACGACCACTGGAATTCAATAATTGAATTGCTTCGTGATTTACTTATATTCAGAGATCTTGAACTTGTTTTAATGCAGCTTAACATAGTGCATGTAAAAAATATACAATGACATTTTAAGAGGCTTGCAGTTGACTAGCAAATCACTTGATGGTATGAGCTCAGGTTACCATTGAGCTTCCACGCACAAATCGGATGCTGCACATTTTTTTTTCATTGCTTGGATTTTCATAAACATAAGTACCATTTCTTCTTTGTCGATGTTCTAGTTGTGTTGTAGGACCTAACTGTTTACATTTATTTGTATTGGTATCCATGTTACACAGACAGCTGAATTTTTCTTGTAAACTGTGACATGGTAGGACTAAGAGCGTTTGTGCAAATTTGCTGCAGGTACGCTCTGGTGGCTCCCGCCACTTCATCCTACGACCACCGTGTCCTCACTATGTTCACTAGGGAGTTCGAAGCCTTTGGCGGCTCCTGCCACTGCGTCCTGCCACCACTGTGTCCTGACTACGTCCACTAGGGAGTTGGCAGCCTTCGTGATGATGCCAAGCAGGCTGGAAGCCGACAGAAGGATTGAGGTAAATACATGTAACTAAGTGGCAAGTTTTTGAGTGAAGTGGCTTGTAGCCACTCAGAAATGAAAGAATTAACTTCGAAGCAGTTTAGACTCCCTGCTATCGGTGCAGGAATGCTCAAGTCCACCCATTTTGCCTTAGCCGCCAAGAGGCTATGTGGATTAGATGAAATGCGACGCAAATTTTGAAACTAGTAGGAGACCACTTGTACAATTTTTTTTCTTGCTTGACACAAAACTCCTTTGATGAAGCTTTAGCAATTTAAAAAAAACAATACAGTGTACTTTCATACATGTTATTGGGCATAAATTTACTAGGACTGCCTCAATAGTAAGTATGCCGATAAACTTACACCAAAACTGACTTTTTTTGCTAGTTAATCCTCATCTCTGTGCACTGCTGCATAATTTATCTTCCTGAAACCAGTTTTTGCGTGCAGCACAAGTCCTAAATATGTGGATTACATAAATTTGCAGCTTTTGCTGTAAGCGAGTTCTATGAAAATAAAGTTAATAGGCCATTTTGTCCATTTTTAATGACCCATAATAAACTGAGCAGTGGCTAATAAGCAGTTCAGTTTTTGGTGTAAGGCCTCTCTTTATTGTCCCAAAAAATTTGGCCCCCTTAATGAAGGAACCAATTTTTTGGCTATGCCTTTTATGATGCATAGTTTGGTGCGTTACACAAGTATTTCTTGAAATTAACATTTGTCCTATATTGAAGGGCCTCCAGTTTTTCGAAAAGAAATTTCAAGTGGTCGTGTGCCAGGTCGGGACAGCTCGCATGAAATAGCCTACTTACAGAAATAGGGAGGGCCATACCCGCCGTGGTTGCTCAGTGGCTATGGTGTTGGGCTGCTGAGCACGAGGTCGCAGGATTGAACCCCGGCCACGGCGGCCGCATTTCGAGGGGGGCGAAAAGCGAAAACACCTGTGTACTTAGATTAAGGTGCACATTAAAGAACCTCAGGTGGTCGAACTCTCCAGTGTCCTCCACTACGGCGTGCCTCATAATCAGAAAGTGGTTTTGGCACGTAAAACCCCATTATTTGAGTTTTTTTAGGGAGTGCCCAGTACACTTGACTTTATGTTAAGATACTATTATTGATCTACAAAAGACGGAATGAAACATTCCGTCCTATAAGCAGCTCTTCACATTCATTTACACTTTTGCACATCTGTATACCTCAAGTCTGGTGACTTGTGTCTGTTTTCATTATCTGCTATGTGCAGATGGTAAACTTCAGGTTTGCCCTATGATGGAGAATATTTTGTTGCTTATAGATATGGATCTGTGTTTTTCAGGTTGCCTCGAAATTTTACCCAAGCCGTGCCACACACTTGGGCCAGGCCTCTTGCAAACGACGTATAACCAGGCTCAACGCATGATGTCGAGTGAGTCCGGAGATCGAGGCAACCTGCTGTGCAACCAGCGTGCAACCTTTGGTGACCCTCAACATGTTCCACCTATTTCACAGCTGCACTCAGCTTCCCCCTATCCAAACCGCATCACCAGCTGTGGTCACTCATCGAACCATGGATGAATGTTGGGGTGGAGTGATTTGAAGAGGCATTCTTTTTGTCTCTTCAAATCCTTAGCAAATACTTTTGTTATTATAATTAATATGTGTCTTTAGTGCCTAGTTTTTAATGGTTCCTTTCTATTAGAATTCTCGCCATCGATTCCTGCTATTATAATGTATGTCTGTCTTTATGCCCAGTTTTTCATAGTTCTTTTGTACTTGTCTATGTAATTGATAGGTTCATACTTCTTGTTATACAGAAGGCTAAAATGCAAACTTACGGCATTTTTTTCTTCCTTTTGATAATCTACAGCACTGCAAAGTGTTCAAGAAATGTAGCCCAATGTGGGCTCTGGTGCAGGAAAAATTTAAGAGCAATATAGAGTACTTATTTCAAACACCCATTATTTTTGGAAAAGTAATGAATATAGGAGCACAAAAAAGAAAATATTAAACTAGAGAAACATGAGTTCCCCTCATAAGTCTGATAATGATGTGACTTCCCTTCACTGCAAAGATACCAGTAATATACTCGCCTACAAGGTTTGAAACAAGAAAGCTATGATGCCCTTGGCATTTCTCAGTGCCTATTTGTCACACTGACGAATGTCAAAGGCATCGTAGGTTTCATGTGCACATTGGTTGTGTTACACTTTTGAGTATTGCATTTCTCAAACACAAAGGTTTACGGCAGTGCTTTAAATAGCAAATGCATTTCCTAATTTATTAGTGCAAGAGGAACAGTACAGATCATGTAAAAATTATTTTACAGACTATATGTCCATGGATGCACGCTTCTGATGACATAGCAGTGACGTGGTTGTGGGATGAATGACTTTATTTCAGATTTAAATATTGGCTTCCAGGTCTGGGTTAGTCTCCTACACTGAATAGTCTAGGTCAGAGCCCATTTACTGGAGAAAGTGAATTAAACTAGGAATTATAAACATCAAAAGATCTTGTTTAGGAAATTAATGTGACAATCAGCAAGGTTCTTTGGGCATTCATCTCCAAATTTGTAGGATATATTTTATGACTGGTTTCATTGTTGTGAGAACAAATATTTGTTTATTGTCACACTAGAGTTGGCTGCCCCATTTGTATACAACCCCTTTACAGGCTAAAAATTCAGTGTGTTATTCTATTTACTCGCATAATGATCGCACTTTTTTTTTAATTGACTCAAATTCAGGGGTGCGATCATTACGCTGGGTAAATTTCCCACAAATAGAAAAAAAAATATATCCTCTGGCATTTGCTACGGGATGACAACAGGTCGACAAAGAGGTGGCTGCCTCTGTATGTACTGCGGGACACACAAAAAAAAACATGGTGGCTGGCAGAGCAAGCCGTACACGCCGAACACGATTTTTTTTTCTTTTCGTGAGTACATTACGTGCATTCAAACAGTTTCTTCCGTATCAGTGATGAATAATATCGGCAAGTTTGCGGCAATAACATAGCCATGTCCACATTGAGGGGACAGAAACAGATGGGCGCGCTTAGCTGCCTGTGACATAGGAACACATGGCGGGCATGCTTAAGAATGTTTGGTGCGTGCAGACTGCTTGGTTTGTCTTGAAGAGTTGTTCGCATAGCAGTTGACAGATGGTAAGCGCAATCATTATTAGCTGGACTTGGCACTTGACATATCGCTGCGGCAAGTTTGGGATGCAATTTTACACGAAAAATAAAAAATCGAATTTTGACATCAGAATTTAGGGGTGCGATCATTACGCGAGTGCCATCATTATGCAAATAAATACGGTATTAGGCTGTTTTTCGTTTTGCGCACTCAATGTTAAGGGATGCAAATGGTGACATACAACAGAATGCAAAAATGACGAATGAATGCAAGCAGGGCGTGGGCCTTTTTAGGCAGATGCGTGCGTGTGCTATTTATAAAGCTCCCCATGGTATGCCTAAAGGCATTTTCTAACACTTTGGTAGAAAACACTGACACCCACTTATTAAGGCGAAATACTCCTCAAAACAACTTTTTTATATACTTGTACTAGAGATTTGAATATACTGTCATTCATAAAGTGTTTTATTAGATTTGAATTGTCATTGATTTTTGTGTAGCTGCTGTTCTTTAGTTATGGTCCTACACAGTGGCAAAATATTCTTGTGGGCACTTCCCTGTGTATAAAATTTTCAGAAATAGCTTCATGCTGTATCTTATTTAGCTAGTTATATACTGCAAAGTGATGATACCTATCGAAACGGCTTGTACAATTACTGGAACTATGCAAAAAATATTAGGCCACATTAAATAATTTTAGAGATTGCAATTTCAATTAGATATCAGCATTCTGCATATCTTGAAGAGTATGTATGCCAAATTTCGTTAGTATAGGGCAATTATAAGTGCATAAGCTTATTCTCATGCTATTGTGAGAAAAAGTTTTTGAAGTATATTCTAATTTTTTTTCACAATAGCATGAGAAGTATGCAAGATTAGTAGGCAGGCCTGTCTGCCTGCCTACTAATCTTGCATACTTCTATTAACTTTACATGCTGTTTGAATAGATATTAGCACTTTTCAGTCTACAAAGACCTGAGTTAGCTGCAGCACACTGCTTTTTGTGAAAATTTAATACACAAGAAAGTGCCCGCAAATATGACTATGTATTTTGCTGTTGTGTAGGACATAATTCAAGAAGCAGCTAAACAAAAACTAATGGAATATATGAAATCTGCATGAAGAACTCTACAATTGGCTCTCTTTTGAAACCTCTAGTACAAATAATAAAAATATTTCGAGTAATATTCAATCAGCAAAATGTTCCCCTTGCTAGAGTGACCTACAACATAGCGACGAAAGTTTAAGGGAAGTCCTCTTGTCAAAGCGACTCTGGGCTGTCTTCCCAAGGGCTTCTGTTAGAGACTGCATTTTCCTGCATTTGTCAGGAGAGCAATACAAAAATGTTTGTGAATGTGGAATTGGTATTGGCACACTAACAGAAAAAAAGACAGTTCTGTGAAATGTAGACTTGATTATAACTTTGTTCGACAGTTATATTCCGACTGCATATATTTATTTCGTGTTTTGTACTGAGTGTTTCAGCAGTGACTGCCGCTAATTATTGAACATAACTGCTTCATGACAGTGCGACTAACAGAAATTTATAGCAGCGGCAGGCATTAGAATTACAGTACTCAATGACGTCTACTTTGTAAGAACTCAGACTAGCACCAGTTCTGAGATACACATACCCAAAAGGTAATGATCAAATGGATTTCTCTTTCACACAGAATTGTCCCACAAGGCTTACAGAACTCATTGTTTGTCATCTTGTGCACGCAGATTATGCGCCAGATGTAATTTATGCTCAGTAAATACATAAATCAGACATGCGAGGTGTCTCACTTTAGGTTGCAAGTTCGAACTTCTTTTAATCTTGCTTGTTTTTATTTTGTTTCCTTTGTGAGCGTGAGTGAGTTGGTGACCTTGGCACATATTGTCAAAACTGTTTCTTCATCACTGGGAATCGCAAAATTTCATTTACACATGAAATTCCCAGTTACTAATATGGTAGGCTTCGAGCTTAATTCTCTTATCTTTCATATGTTTATCTACCAAGTAGTTTTATCGTTCATTGAAACATATCCATGCAATGCAGAGTGGGCACCCAAATTATAAATATCTGTCCTTGCTTTCTACCCTGCTCTGGTGTTTTCAAAACCTAGCATTGGTGCAATGGCCTGTCTACACCTGCAGAAAAGTAGTGAAGTGGCTAAAGTTAAAGGTCAACAACATAATTAGGATACAAAGCAAAAATGTAAGTTCGCAATTGTCCCCCATAACCAGAGTTTTGCTTAAAATGTAAAGAAAATGGACATCCTGCTGGGGTGTGAGAGTTGCTTTGGGCACCAAGGGGACTACGTAGCACCTGTGCTAGTGTGCAGAAAGCAAAAAAAATCACTCCAGATTGGAGCGGCCGTGGAAAGTTAAGCACAGATGTTTTATTTCATGCACCATTAATGTGGCTTATCATCTGCTCCTGTTGTATGGGAACGCATACATTGGGAAGACAATCCTTTGCGCCATTGTTACCTTAGCGGGACACCAGAGAAAGGTAGAAATCGAGAACAGGTATTCACACTTGGTTGCACACAGTATTTTCTGGAAGTGTTTCACTCTACAAAAGACTAGTGTGATAGATAATCATAATGACAAAGACAAAAGAATTAAAAGAGGTATGTGTCAGTCATCCGTCCGTGACCTCCAGTGTTTATAGAAACACTTCCTTCTGTATATGTGCCAAGCCGTAGGAAGGCTTTACGTAACTCAGTCATGCTTGCTTAGTTAAAGATTGGAATAAGGGAAATCACAAGAACATTGTATGAGTGATTTGTAAATGTGGCACCTAATGTAACTTATTCATGTATGGGCTGAGGATAGATTACAGCCAGTGCATAATGTGCTCTTACAGGATGACTTGTGATGAGTAAAAGAAGCCTTCCTCACATCTTCCTCTTTGTTTCTTCTGGATCTTTGTGCACTATGTGTATTGTTACAACTGCGTGCATGTAGCTGGGTATTTATGTGTTCTGCTTCCTTCCTTGTCCTTATAATTCATGCGCCATCTTTGCCGTAACAAAATACAGCTACCTGTGCTACTTATTTTGTCAACGTGTTTGCATTATGGAAAGTTTTGTATTAGTGGTTATTTCTAACTGTGAAATTATCTGTGTCAGCTATTATACTTAGTCTTGCAAAAGTATGTTTCTCAACATAAATAAATGATCAGTATAAGTGTTGCTGTATTTATTTTTGTAATTTTGTCAGTTATGAAGTTTTTATACACTGTTACATGTTGTATGACAGAATAAAATTGATGCACAACTTTTTAATGTGGTGTTTTTCAGATCAATTTTCATCTCACGCTAACATGCACAAATTCTGTGGGAAAAAGTGCCAACAAGAGTACCATAAGGTAAGACAGCTGTTTTTACTGTTAGATTGGATTATCAATTGCCAACCAGTTGTTTTTAACAAGCATAGTATAATGCATAGATAATGTAATCTAAGTTGGAATGTTGTTGTTATTGACTTCATTATATGGGTCTCCTTTGCACCTAAGTGCAGCCTTTCTTATTTGTTATGTGTAGCTTACTTGCTTAGAATGTTAAGTCGTAAGTTTAGAACAGGGAAATAGGTTGAACTTATCAATCTTTTGACATATTATAAGAGACTTGTGCGGTGGTGAATTAAACTTCTACATGAGTTACATAATATTTTGGGGTCTCATCAAGGTTCTGAGTGGCATTGCAGTGTCATGCATATGCAGCTGCAGGTTACATATAGGAGTTTGCTTTTGCTACATTTTGCTTGGTTGGCTATTGATTCCAGTTTAATACTAATGAGAACTGTCTTGCTTTCATAGTGATTCTGTGCTGACTGATACATTTGAATTTTCCAGAAGACAATAACAAAGATTGATGAAATATTAACTTTTTCTTGCTAGCCTACCATGTGCTTTTTGCACGTTTACTGTGGATTCTTTGTTGTCCTATGTTGTCTTTTCACAGTAGTCTTCTTGAGAACTAGCCGTAGTCGTGTGTACTTACAGCAAGAGTTGTTGACACATTTTGAAAAGCGGCTCGACACTGCCATCCAAGAGTGAAACGACTAACATGGATCAGTTGCTTTACTTTATTTGCAAGAGACCGGCACCACGCACTAAGGGTAACTTGACACACTGCTGGAGTCATCAGACTCATCTAGAACAATTACCTGAATCATTCTTGCAGTGTTCATGTGACACTTTATCTTGAGTCGTCTGACTCATCTAGAATTGTTAACCGACTCCCTCAGCACAAGTCTTGTAACCCTTTTGAGAGGGTGTAGGCGACTACTACAACAGAGTATGCATGACTATTGTGTGCGGAGTCACGCAAACACCTTTATGGAGCACAGATAGTCTCGGGACTCTCTGCCAAAAGAGAGTTCGGGTGTCTCCCACAAAATGTGTCATATACGTGACGAGTCCAGACTCTTCGAAAAGAGTAAGGGATACTCTTTTTTTTCTTAGTGTGTATCCAGAAGATGGGAGCGTTTGCTTTTGTCTGACCGGACAAGAGTGCACTTAGTGATTGCAAGATGACAGTGCAGCGAGTGAACCGCCGGTTATATATGGCAAGCCCAATTGAAGAGTGTAGGTCAACCACAAGCAGAAAAGTCCAGAGGAACTCCGCACCAATAAGTGGAACACGGACTTCGGCAATAAGAAGATTCGTCTGAACGTCTTTCGCAAGCCGATATGAAGAGTGACAGATACTCTCCTTAGGCCCGTATGTTTCTGCCGTTAAAGGCAGTAACTGGTGGGATTGTGAGGCGTCGGCGGTGGTCCTTGAGCGTAGGAGCGATTGCTCACACCTCTGCACCGGTGTCGATGAGATAACAAACTTTATTGACGTGGTCGGTGATGTGAAATAAGAAGCTGGTGGTTGGGCCTAATGCACTTGCCGCCTTCAGTGCGAGGACGGCACGTTTGCCGCGAACGTGCAAGGCTGGCGGCAATGACGAGTGTGGGCGCCGTACCAGTGGTGGTACCAACAGACGCGATGTTGGGTACTCAGTGAACCGACACGACTGCGGAAGTGGCGGCGGTCGCGTGACACGCTACATTGAAGGTTGGCCTTGAGCAAGTTGATTTCGGCGCTCAAATGGACAAGCTGTATTCGCTGTCGCAACAGGTCGCGCAGGATGGTAGCGTCCAGTGCAGCAGAACGGTCTCCATTGAGATTCTGTATGTGACACAGAAGCTCCGTAGGTTTTCTGTCACCAAACTAAGCTGCGGTAAGCATTTACTAGTCTACGCTGTGTCGACTCGGTTACCCGCCGTATGATTTCTGTATTCAGAACATCGTAGGGGTTTTTAGTAGGTGGAGAGCGGAGAATATCCCTGAAGATGGCGATGATGGGAGGCAGTAGTGCACCGATGACGTGATATAACTTCGCGGTTTGTGCCGCCACGCGGTGCCGTTGATAAAGTGGCATGAAGCTCAGAAATCAGAATTCTTATTCTCTCTGCCAGAATTCGGCTAGCTTGGCGCTGGGGTCGACAGGGTCGGTTGCCGTGGCGTTAGTCGAGGCGTATTCGCAGGTGCACAGCAGTAGAGAGTTAGGCTAAATCCTGTGAAAACACTAGGTGTCTCCCTTTTCAAGAACTACAGGCGTGGTCTGAAATACTCATGTTGAGATGCATTGTCAACAACAACCTTCAAACAGAGAACGCCACTGTTTATGGATCATAAACGTTAGCTTTTTAGATAAAAATTTACGTTCTCCTCAGCACTGAAGTACCGAAGAAACGAATGCTAAATGCAATGAACATTCATAAAATGCAGCCACACAAGGTAGGTTAGTGACAAGAAGTCCTTCATAAACTTTTAGCAAGCCTCCTTCGAAGAGGCCTAAATTACGGGGCCATAGTGTATCAGTCAGCTGCTCCTCGCGTCTTAAAGGTGCTGGTGCTGCCGATCACCTAGGCATCCGCATGGTGATGGAGGCCTTTCAGAAAAGTCCCGTGGAGGGTGTCTGCATTGAAGGTAAAGACTAGTCTCTTCATCTGGAGAGGGCGTGCTCCGATTTCTTATACTTTCTGAAAGTGAACGCAAACCGTGACCAACCCTCTCACGTAACCGTGAATGACTTGACATCTGCAATCCTTTTTATTAATCGGCCTCCAGGTGAAGAACCATTCTATCTTCGCGTGAAGACCCTTTATGAGAAAATGGGCGCTCTATTCCTTGAGCATGCCTTTATGGTCCTAAGGAAGCCATCGTAGCCGTCGAAGTGGGAGCTAATAGAAAGCACCCGTCCACGAAGCACCCGTAGAAGCACCCGTCCACATGCAGGCGTGCTGTATGCAGTGATCGGTCCATCACTCTCGTATTCCGATACACTGAACCTGTAAAAAAGTACGCATACAGATGATACCTTGCACCATAGTTGTTTGTGAAGCATGTGAGGAAATGAAAACTACAGAAAAAATATAGTTAATGATTTTTGAAGCATCGGAAAAGCCTGCATGGGAGCGCTTAAACACAGATACCTTGTACCTTGTAATATTTATTGCTTTATTTGTTCAACATGTACATGTCACCAGCTTGTCGTTATGATCTTGGTATCTCGGCAAAGTGGCATTGATGGTAATATGCTAGCTGACCATATTGCCACATCTGCTGCATTGCAAGCGACGAATATGACCCCACTTGTTCCAGCCATTGAAGCCGAGCCTTTCCTCAGAAAAAACTTAGAAGGCACAGGCGACCCCTATGGTACACTGAAACGAAAAATAAGCTCCAACGATTTTAGTCACCTTGAGTTTTCCGGAACACCAGAGCGAAAACACGACGAGGCATCTCCTATTCAGTCGACTGAAGAGTTGACGCACGTATAGCAGCCGCAGTTTTTAGCTGAGTGCTAACAACTTCTAACTTGTGGTTGATGATACGCCTTATTGTGCTCCATGTCCTTCTAGGTTGATAGGATTAATTTTTATACCACATGCCTCCACACCCTTGCGTTTCTTTTGCCGCTTACACACTTTAGTATATCAAATTGTAACATTTTACTGAGACTGAAACACACGTATCGATAACTATAAATCGCGTTACTAAACCTTTGTAGGGTGAACTTGTGTGCAAAAAGCAAGTAACACTGAGGCGCAATGACAGCGGCCACCACGGTCAGCCATCCTCCAAAATCTGATCTGCGGGTCAAGCGCGACGGCGTTTGTTCACGACTCGTCGAAGGTTGTAGCGGGATCGCTGGCGGTCGCATGCCTTCCGGGAAGTATAACACCAATCGCGTCGTGCATACGATCTGATCATACAAGGTTAAATGAGAACATACACAAAAGATAGAAAGAAGGGTAGCAATCGAGTAAGTTCCTAATCACGCAGGCGCGTCTTCCATTGAGCGGTCACTTGAAGTTGTTAGAGGGTGAAATGGTATTACCGAGAAAAAAATAAATAAGTGCGCGTGTCAATGCCTCTTCCCGTTGTTGCAAACAAGAGAAGAAGAAACTGTAACACATGTTATAATGAAAAATAACAAAGAAACAAAGTCCAAGAGTTTGTTAGCGCCGGTAGAAAGGCTTAAGTTGCACAACATGGATCATTTCAGGCCTTGGGAGGCGCCGCTGTGATTCCCAAATGGCATCTGCAATGGCCTCATTGTGTAGTGCGCCAATTATTCGGATGATGTTCTAGGGTCGGAAATAGCGCCGTAATAGTTTCTAACAAAGTCCTCGTCGGCGTATCGAAGTCCTGACCCAAACACGCTCGCCGGGCTGGCATTACACGTAGCGTCATCGAAGATTGTTGCGCTGGGTTTCGGTCCTCTACTGGTTATTGATGTGCAGGCAGGTGAGCTGTCGGGTTTCTTCGGCACTGGCATGCGGCAGCATGTCGTCAACGCTCGTCTTCGGGTTCCTTCGGAAAACGAGTTGGAACGGCGTTACCTGCGATGTTTCTTGCACTGTCATGTGGTAAGCAATAATTACGTACCGACAGGCGGCATCGGATTTGTGCGCAACGTCGACGTACATTCCTAATTTGTCGGTCAGCAGTGGTCTTGTTCAGGCACTTAGGAAGACTGAAGGTTGAATTGAAAAAAATTAGGCCCATTAGCATGTTTTCGGTTATAAAATAATCACGAAGATGATTTTGAAACGAATCAGAGCAACACCTAATTTCAATCAACCAAGAGAACACACTGGCTTCAGGAAGGGATATGCTATAATGGATCACGTTGATGTTTTCAATGCGGTAATTGTGAAAGCTGGACGATACAAACAACCTGTTTATATGGCTTTCATAGAGTATGAAAACCATTTTATTTAGTACAGATACGAGCAGCCATAGAGCCACTGCGTAATGAAGGAGTACAGGAGGCATACGCGGCCATCTTGGAAAATACCTACAATGTTTCCACCACTACGTTGGTTCTCCACATAAAAAGTAGAAAGTTACCTATCAAGAAAGGGGTCTGGCAAAGAGACACAATCTCACCAATGGTAATCAGTCCGTACTTAGAAGTGTTCAAGCTATATTACACTGAGAAGGCTTAGGAGTGAGGATGAACGGTGAATATCTCGGCAGCGTTGCGTTTGCAGAATACACTGTCCTCTTCAGCAACACAGGGGACCAAATACAACAAACGCATAGATGAATTTAACGGAGAAAGTGTAAAAATGGGATTTAATATTATTATGCAGGAGACAAAGATAATGTTCAATAGCCCGACAACAAATTCCTCACCGCCAGTCAGCCTCTAGAGACAGTACAGGAGCACGTTTATCTAGGTGAGTTACTCACAAGGTAGCGTGATCATGATCAGAAATATTACTGAAAGATAAAAATGGGTTGCAGAGCATACTGCAGGCATTAACAAATCCCACCTAGAAGCTTGCCACTATCGTTCAAAAAAGAAAGATGCTAAATTATTGCATTCTACCGGTGCGAACATATAGGGCAGAAACTTGGAGGTTTAACAAAGAAGGACCAAACAGCCTGAAGACCACGCAAACATCCATGAAACGAATAATCTTAGGCGCAACTTTTGGAGACATGAAGAGAGCAGTGTGAATAAGAGGGCAAACGGTGATAGCCGATGCGGCAGTTGACATTAGGAGAACAATGGTGCTGGGCAGGCTACGTAATGTGTATGGTAGATAAACAGTGAACCATTTGAATGACAAAATAGACGACAAGGGAAGTAAAGAGCAGTACAGGATGGAAGAAAATTAGGTGAGGTAATAAAATAAGAACGCCTACAAGCGCAACTTTGAATCAGATAGCACAAGACAGGTGTAATTGGAGATCACAGGTAGAAAAGCCTTGGTCCTCCAGTGGACACAAGAAAGGCTGATGACGAAACCTTTTAATGAAAAAATCATGGTACCAATAACGCCATCACGTGCTTGCGAAAAAACTGGTTCTTGCGTGCAGATGTTTTGCCCGACTCTAACATTGAGGCTCGTATTTGAAGTATTTCAGCGATACTATGTATTTAAGCGATACTATGAAGAGAAAGGCGAAATAAACGTTTTAGTGTAAAAATTCAGTGCCATTCCACTCTTTGAATGTGGATGACCGGTGAAACTGTGTATGTGGGCTCCTTAATAGCGAGCTGCCTATTTCCGTGCTTCAAAAGCCATATGCATATGCATGGAAGGCGAGGTGCGACTTCTCGCTCCTCCACGGTGTTGAGCCATGGATGATGATGAGACCACGGGGGCATACTTACCTATGTATTGTCGCTATACGTGGTGTGACAGATTTTACTAACGAATCCCGGCACGTAGAGCAGGCACACACCGAAGGCACACGCTGCTTCACCATAGCCAAGGCGATCGTGCGTTGGTCGACGTCCCGCAGTTGCGCAACGGTTGAGAGGTTATTCGAAAACCTCCAGCGGTTACACATAGCACAGGCCAGAAAAAACTGGTTTCCCACGAACTCACTCTAAAACCTGGCCGTTACTCCACTGAATCGTTCCAAATTTGAAGGATTGGGGCCACATCAACAGTTCGCATTTCTTTCCGCCTCCCGGTCCTGGCTCGCAGCAGGCTTAGGGACCACCACCACGGGAGAGCGGAAAGAAAGAAGAGAAGATACACAAGCGGTTGTAACACCGACAACGAGATGGCGGTGTGAACGTAGGCATGGCCGACGAGGGTCAACCCTCATAAAAATGAACTTTCTTCTTTAGAACTCCTCTTTAGAAATTCTTTAGAACTCCTACCAACATTCTATTTACTTTATCGACAGTCTATTAACATTTACATTCTAGTAACATTTGTTCATACACAGTCAAAAGACTTCCTTCTTACTTTTGTATAAAGAATATTTTCAATACACTGTTAACAGACTTTCTTCTTACTTTTCTATAAAGAATATTTTCAATACACTGTTAACAGACTTTCTTCTTACTTTTGTATAAAGAATGTTTTAAATACACCGTTAAAAGACTTCCATCTTACTTTTGTATAAAGAATATTTTCAAAACACTGTTAACAGACTTTCCTCTTACTTTTGTATGAAGAATGTTTTAAATACACCGTTAATAGACTTCCTTCTTACTTTTGTATAAAGAATGTATTTAATACACCGTAAAAGACCTCCTTCTTACTTTTGCACATAGAATATTTTAAGGTCCCCATCAACATGTATTTTTCTAACTTTTATCTCTATAACCACTTCAGTACTGCGTCAGAAGGCTTGTTACTTTTGTGTAAAGAATGTTGTACTATACACCATCGAACTATATTTTTTTGTTTGAAGGACATGTATCCTCAGTACGTCCACAGCTCGTACTGTTTGCCAAAAATATTTAGAATGGGAAGTAACCTGAGAGTTTTTGATAAATTTTCCTAACACACATTAATGCCGATATATGACATACTCAGGAGTCAAGCTCTTTGTTTTAAATCATAGTCCCAATCCAAGTCGATAGCCAATTGTTGACGGAGTGCTCCTCAAATGTTTAAAGAAATGTGTTCGTAAATTGTAAGAACTAATCTTTTAGAGGATCTACTGCACTACGTGAGCGTACGGTGACGTCAGCACACTCCGAGAAAAGTTGCTTGCGCTACACCACCTGACCGGTGTGACAGCGGACTACTGTGCAGGCCGCGCACCAGTTGCAGAGCTTTATCCTTACCTTGGGGCTGGTTAATTAAAGGCCGATTTACGGTTGAGCCATGACGCGTGCGGTCGTGCAGAAAACTGTACATTTCGCCCACTAGTTCACAAATTTTGGCATACACTGGGCTCGCACATGCAGTGTAAACCGAAATGTGTGTACCAGTCTACGAAATGTGCAAATTTTCACCCGACCATATGCGTGCGGGCAGGCGGGTGGTGTGGTGTAAGGCTCGAGCGTAAATTTGCCCTTACCACGCACTGCTATTGCAATGCCACCAATTAGCTTTGCAACGAGATAATTAGGTCAGTGTATTCTGCGATAGAAATAGTACGCCCTAAGCTTGAACGTGTCAGCATAGTAGCGTCACGATACTTGTTAAAAAGAAGAAAAAGAGCCGAAACTCAGGCTAACACGGCACTGGAACGTTGCCGCTCAAATGTCCAAAAGGCTGCAGAATACAACTACTGCTGAGTGAGAGCGGGTATTGACCTGAGAAGCGCACAGGTCGAATAGAAAGAAAAGCTGAACTCTGTGCAAGCAACACTTTTCTGTGAAAAAATAATTAAATTACCCTTACAGTATAAAAAATGTAGCTTTCTACGCGTTCCTATTCGCACGCTTTCGTCCCTGCCTCGTACCGACGGCTTCTGCATATTAAAGGAAATAGGACCTTGCATCAAAGTGAAGGCAAAGTAACTATGTCAGCTGATGTGCTTTATGGCGATGGTAGCTTGCTGTGTGTGAAAACAGATCGAAAAGAAATAATTATGCACTCTTAACATTCAGTGATCTTGCTTCACAACACGCCGACAAAATTTTGAGCTCCGACAAGGGGTCATCATGACATCCGTAATAATGGCATTCCGTATACCAACAGCCAGGATATCAAAGGCCATGCTTTTGCCGTGCTTCGGGCGTCTGAAAACTGCTAACGTCATAGTCGCGACGCTTCGGACATGTATTTGACTATAAAAATAGTACTACAATGTGCTTCACCGCTGGGCGCCAGGGAGCAATGTTTTGTCTTTGAAAGCAGCAAGTGCTAAAGGATGCTCTCGCGCAAAATAGGATAACCACATAATTTACCCAATATGATTTATTTTTCTATGTTTATTACATTTCGAGAAAAAAGTCGGTTTTCAGAACAATAATTGTCTCGAAAGATAAAACTATACAGCCCCTAAATGCCCAACAATATTGAGCCGGCTACCTTCTCAGTTTTTTTTTTCCAACCTTGGCCATGAGGTACATTCCTCCCTCTACGTGCAGTTCCCAGAAAGGGGTGCGTACACAAAGGCCGGCCTCAGCTTTCACCAAGAGGCGAGGAATGTCTAGGTGTGAGTCAACCATCGCAAGCAAGGTAGCGGGGGAGGGGGGGGGCATGTTTCGGCTTAAAGAGGGGCTTTAGTTCCGCGGCGGTCAAGGCGAAGCAGGTGGATGGAATGAATGTCACATGCCTCCCCGCGCATGCGCACAAATTTGACAGTTGGCCGAGTCGAGGCAAAGAGGGAGACCATCGCAATCGCCATCAGTTACTTTGCGACGTCGGCATGGTATGGTCGGAGCTATGTAAGTGTTTCGTGGCGTATTGTAGCAGCAATCTAGCTATTTTTGCTGCTATTTATGCTTATGCTGTGTTGTGGCTAATTCATCGATGCAAGCCAACCAGCAAGGTGTTTGCGAAGCCCACGGTGCTTTCTTCGTTCCGTGATGTGAGCGTTTCTGGAACTTCTCTGCCAGCTCCGATGCAGTGTGTCGTGTGAAGTGATTTAATATTGGCACTGTCCATGTTTTAAACTGCACAAATAGCGAACAGCTGTTCCTCAAGACTGCTATGCGCCGAAGTTTTCTCTATCTCCAAATTATAATAAAAGGTATGTTCTTTTCCATCATTTTTCATAAACATATTATTTTGATGTTATTTTATTTCAGTTTCTAATGCCGCCTTTTGGTAGGTTATTATAGCGCGAACTGTAACGACGTGAAATGTTTTAGGAACGATTTTCTTACCTTTTTCAGCTGCCCCGCGTCATGGGGTTCGCTTGAAGTTGCTATAAACACGAAGCGCACAAATACTTCGGTTTCACAGCGCTCGCAATGACCTAAGGTCTGGTGAATATTGTCTGATCATGAACTCATTTTTTGCTCTTTCCTACTCTGGCTGCACAGGATGAGAAACAGTAAAATATTGAGCGTATAGCTTCACGGTTCGCAATTACATATTTTTCAGTGAACCGGTTCACAATGACATAGGTTGCACTGGATAGACAAGTGCGAATGTGAAAGAAAATCATTCGCACCTATTTAACCACTGCAACCTATGTCATTGTGAACGGGTATTTTTTGACACTGATATTTTGTTTTCGAGTAAGAATAAACGAACACGTCAAATTACAGAAGCGTTCCATATAATAAGGCGTGGTTAAAAATGCATCAGTCAGCCATTGGTTGCTATCACTGACAAAGCATTTGTATTCTTGAATACTGCTTCAAGCTCTGTCATCTGTTTATATCAAAATGGATGACACGTTTTGCACATGCTCGGTGCAGCTAGCTGGCGCTGTTACCTTCATTCCGTCCAAAAATAACCAGCTCTCAGTAAGCGCTCGCGCGTCCACCTTCTCTGCGTCCGTGTCTATTGTGCGCGCTACAAATTTCACGATGAATAAACCATGTAATTAACTTTTTTAGTGAGTAACTCATTTATCCAGGTAATTGGTAGAGAAACCCATTTTGTACATTTTCCTAATTTTAATAACACGTAGTAAATACAACGCAGCAAAGGATATGCATTAAATAATGTTCCCCATCCTTGCCACCTCCTCTGCAAGTAAACAGGGATAACGGTCACAATTTTAGCATTCATGTGAACCTTAAAAAGCTGTTCTATGTATGCGATATGCTAACCTGAACATGATGTTAACACTGACCATCTTGTTTCTGTGCAGGGTTGGTTCATTCTGCAAGCATCCTGGGACATCAGCTTGCATAATCGATGCTTGCTAGAGATTATGCGACAGCTGCCATGCCGTATTCAACTAAGTCATTATTCATTTATTTATTTTTTAATTTCTCTACTACTTCTCTCACAATTCTGTGTAAATATTTTCGTGTGAATAAACTTTTTTTCAGTGCAAACTTGCATTTGTTTTCCATTAACGTGCACCTTCTAGGTTGCATACTGCCTTTTACCAACATGTTCACACATACTGACAAATGTTTACACTATGCTACTAGGTCGTATGTGGGACAAATGTTACTAGGGGAATAGTAAGACGTCAATAGCAAGTACATAAGCACATGTAAGTAAAATATTGCCAGAGTGTTACTAAAGAGCCTAAAGACTTGTGTTGGTTGACGGTTTAGTAGAATGTTTACAGATCATCTATGAACATGCTTCAGTTGAAGTACGGTAGCCAATTCTTGATAGGATACAATTCTTTATAGGATGTTACTAGGGCGTAAAAAGACAAATGTTAATAGGTGATTGGTAGGAAGTTGGCAGAACGCTTACAAACATTGTTCAATTGGAAGAATGTTAATATGGCGTATAAAGAAAGCTTGTTAATAGGGGATTGGTAGGAAGTCAACAGAAAATATATGAACATTTTTCTTTTGAAAGAATGTTAATACGGTGTATAAAGAAAGCTCGTTAATAGGGGGTTGGTAGGAAGTTAACAGAAAATATATGAACATTTCTCTTTTGAAAGAATGTTACTAGAGTGTATAAAGAAACCTTGTTAATAGGGTGTTGGTAGGAAGTTAACAGAAAATATATGAACATTTCTCTTTTGAAAGGATGTTACTAGGGTGTATAAAGACAAATGTTCATAGGAAATTGGTAGGAAGTTTAAAGACATCCTATGAACATGTTTCTATTGAAAGTTGGTGGCCAATTGTTTCTAGGGTGTTACTAGAGTGTTGTTAGGATGTATAAAGACAGCTGGTAGGATTTCAATTGACTGTTGGTAGGTTCTAGTAACAAAAGTCTATAGACTGTCTAAAAAATGTTGCTAGAAATTTTTATAAGGGAAAGTACAGTATTGGTTCTTCTCAGGTGAATATCTGATAGGGGTTGTATTTGGACTTAAGATATCCAAGGTGTTTTTTTTTTGCAGATTGGCGGAATGCTTAAAGCCTGCTTCACCTCCGACACGTGTGGGCTCGGTATTGCACGGTCTACGGGATAGACAGATAGACTTTCAGACAGGGGAATAGGTACACGTATAGGGAGCAATTCTCTACCTACATAGCTCTTGCCGACGGACGCATCCATATAAACCACGTCATAGAAAGATTCGCTGTAAAAATTAGCTCACTATTACGAGACTAAATAATAGGCTATTTTAGTCCAGCTGTATGCAAGTACGTGCTTTAATATGGCGATAGACTAGCGCGGACAAACAGACTCGCGTGGTGCCTTGCAAATGGAGCGAAGTGTCGCGCCACTGCCTTACACACAACGTTGCGGGGAAGACAAGTTGACTCTGTGATCGTACATGCTGTCAGTATCTTGAAAGAAATGACATTTTGCTTGCTGCAAGCTTAGGGAGGAAGAGCTGCCCGAGAGTCTGTAAAGGGAACGATCGATTTTCCGGCTGGCCCACAATGTGAGCGATAAATGCGGTTGCTCTACAGTGGCAGCGGTACAAGTGGAATCGCTGAACCACTCTAATATAGTTGTTTTATCAGAGCAAATCTAATTGCCCATTGTGGAAAAATTGGTCTTTATACTGAGCTGTAGGTATGATACTGAGCATTAGGTATCTGAGCTGTTGGCACTGAGCTGTAGGTATATCAACTTGGTAGATTTAGGTAGTTCAACTAAACAGTCATTTGACTGTGGAGAATAACAAGCTAGGGTTGCGCAACAAATTCCAACCACCATCATCCACGATTTCTGTTGTCGAAGCCATTGATAACTTTTTCACACTCAGCAGGGACGTTTCTGGGCGCGCGTTGAATGGCCAGGCCGGTCTAATGGGCTTTGCTGATCTGTGGTCGCAACCATGAATTTAGGCAATGCATTGTGGAGGAAAAGATTTCGGCGCTGGCGACGCTGACAAAGAGAACGGCCAGTATTTGCAGAAGTATCGGGATTTGAAGGGAGATGTCGCCGTCACACATATTGAGCGCTGCCACCGCAGTTAAAGAGATGTCTACTCTTACAATTTCGGGCTTCCACTTTTCCCGCCTTAGCCGCAGTTAGGGTTGAATAACTCTTGCAGTTATCGGGACATGTACTCCAATGAGTGAGCCATACTGCTGGGCAGTCTCGGTTACTACTTTCGCCTTGTCTTCGGTTGTGATGGTATACAGCTGAGGCGGCACAAAGTGAAAGATCTCGCAAAGTATAAGGTGTCTTCCTTAAGCTTTGATTTGAATTCTGCTAACACATTATCCAGAGTGTATACCGACATCCTGTAGAACTTTCCTGGATCGAGCGCTTGACTGTTAGTCCTGTGTGTCTCTTTGCTATGCGAGGGAGCCGCAGCTCTCTTTAAGCCTGATCCGCAAGTGCGACGGCTTGCCCGTAGATATTGGTGAATACCTCTTCGCAATTTTTACCGTGAGCAGTTCGAAGAGCAATGGTGTCTATCGACCTGTTACGGGCTGCGTGCACACCGACGAACTCCTGGTAGCTACGAATCACTGGGAATATGTGTACCCGCAGGTTCGTCATCAGCAAGAGCGACGTGAAGCGTCCTCGCTTTTGCAGCGCTCTTTAGTTTACTTCAGTTAACGATGGCGTTGAGAGGTTTCCATGGAGGGAAGTGTGTCTTGAAGCTGGATGACACTGTGGTATAGTAAGACCCTCTCGTCTCATAAATGACTTTAAGTTGGTAGCACAATGTGTTTGTCTGCACTAAACTTAATTTCGTGATGCGTTGAAGAAGGAGATTATCGTCTTCATAATTCCTACTAATTCCCAACGGCTTGAACGCGTGATGACTTAGATAAAGAAAAGATCGGTGCGCGGTTAAAGCAAGGGCAATGGTCAGCGTTGGGGCCACACCGCCCAATTTCGTGTTCACCAGCACATAACTCTGGCATCATGACGGTGCAACCATCTTCCGCTTTGCCAACGCAGTTGCGAGCTCGAGTTTTATGCCCTTCAGCATTTTAAAGCCCGTTCACCAAGTACTTTTACTGTCAGAATGGGTTTAGTTACGTTGGTGGCGACAGCATCGCTGTCCCTGCGCAAGTCGACGAATTGAACGAAGTGTTCTCGTACCATGTTCTTGTGTATGTACAGGAGGACAAGACTTAGGGCCCTATAACGTAAAACTATTCCAATATGTTTCTATTCCAATATCCTGACGTCAAATTTGCGTAACCACCAACGCAAGCACCGGGCGGTCACCCGCAGCGTTGTCTGAACAGACCAATCAAACGCTCTCCTCGATCATAGGAGGTCACTTTTGTTTGCTTGAAAAACGAATAAAATTGCCTACACTGAGCTGCTTGTTGTATCTAATTGGCTGAGAAGAAGCGAGGAGAACGCTCAACTGGAGAGGGATTCACTGGGGCAGAGCCAGCGCACTGAAAATCGATAACCGGATGAAGAGGGTGGTGCCGGCGTATGCGATTGGTCGGCTTTCCCTTACTTAGCTTGTGGTGGCTGGTCGAAAATCACGCGGGCATGCAACGGAAGCTTAAGAATGACGCTAAAACTGACCCTCAGCTAAGAAGAGTTGGCAGAATGAGGTGGTAAACGTGCCGAAAAGGCTCGAAAACGTTACACGGCCACGCAAGAAGTTTTATTATACGCAAGTGCACCCATGCTCTACGGCAGGTGCGAGTAGCCAGCGTCTCAGCGATCGGCGGCAGCCATCTTTTATTGCTTTCGGAACGGGGCAGCCTGCGGCTATTCCGAAGAAAATTCAGTTTTGTTCGGCATATTAATGCATCTTTATCGCGTACACGTCACTTTGACGCGGTGAGGTTGTGCGGTTTTGTGACGTCGCGAGACAGGCAGGTGAAGTGGGTGCAGCCCGAAAACATTTTACCAATATCCGAGGGCTAATGGCGAAAAGGGGTTAAATCAGAAATAACTGTTTTTCTTTTTTCTGTCAAATTATGCACAATCAGTGAGTACACATCATATCAGATGGGGAGGTATCGCGGTTTTCGTGACATCGCGTGACAGACACGTGAAGTGGGCGTGGTCGAAAAAAGTTTTTGACCAATTGTGGAGGGCTGATAGCAAAAATGGAATAGAAAAGTTTGGAATAGTTTTACGTTATAGCGCCCTTAGCTGCGATGCGTGAGATACATCGGCTGTTTTATCGAACAGGATGTTTCAGGCACCTGACCCGTGCACCCACTGAATAAGCATTGCAAAGACCTCGTCTCCACAGCAATTCAGCAGTCCGTTCTGGCTGGTCTCTCAGATAAAGTGCCCTGCACGAGTTGTTGGGCTGACAAGGTGCTTCTGAAGTTCAGTGCCCCCGATCGGTTCTCGGAAGCTCAAGATCTCGCGGAATTTGCCCTTATTCGAAGTCAGTGCGTCCTCATTTGACCTCAAAAGAAGTGTTCCGTTGTGGTGCCCACGAACTGGAATATTTTGATGCCTTAGAAATATGATCGACTTGATGGTTGCAAACTGGATGTTTCGGTTGTTGTTCACCTAATGTAGACGCTGAATGCAGATTTGGTTGACCACATCTTTCTCACGCGCATGGGCACAAGCGAGTGAGTACTCCCTGTCTTGTTTTCATCGCGTAAAGAATGATCACCATGTTTTCCCAGCAGTTTCGCAAAGGACATCAGTGGCATGGTGAGCAGTTTTTGAAGGGGACATTTTTTCTGGTTTTCGCCCTATGTACCAATTATGAACAAGGCCCAGTACTTGCATTAAGGATCCCTACGAAAATTGCAATGCACAAGCAACTTGAATTTCTTCAAGTTCAACTGACCTACGTATCGCTCATTATTCTCCTCGTTTTTCGTGTGAACTTAGTAAGTAAATCTAATTATCCGAACGACTACAGTGCGTTTCCAATAAATGCCAAGTAGAGTAGTCATTGACATCTCCACCAAGCAACTTTCCGCAGTTGCATTGAGCTGGCGAGTTTCTACGAGCAGGTGCTCATGGATATCACGTCCAATCTGTCCATATGATGTTCGATATTTTCGTTGCATGCAGATGCAGGGTGCGAACATTCGCCTTGAAAATGCAGCGATAAGCTACACGAAGCCAACCCGGGAGGAACAGAGATATTCGTGTTTTTGTCGACAGATGGCAGCGTTGGGAAAATTGCTGATGGCATGGTTTTCCATTGCCTTTGACTACTGATTCTAGGGATTTCTTGGGTGCAGGAGTAAACACCTCATCGAGTTTGTGCGAACTTGCTCTGTCGCTCCTTCAAAGGAAGATGCGCATATTTCAACTGACGTATGCATTACTGGTGTCATAGCATAAATAATTTTCGTATTCCATGCACTTTATTGAACCATACGTTACAAAGGAGGTTACATGGTTACGTTGCCTTATTGGTTTGCCGCAAACGTAAGAGTGGCTTAAAAATGAGCGGCAGTAGGAGGGACAACGGTGGCAACAATTTGCCGTTCGAAGAGCGCTTAACCTATGTTTTAGAAAAGAGTATGACGGATCGCAGTACTGATGCGCGGCAACCATGACTCGAGCTTATAGATGCATGCGACTAAACTACTCGTCTACAGCGTCCCACGACTCCTAACCGATACGTTTCGGCTTTCCAAGTTGTGACGGGAATTTGCATGACTGTGTTTCAAAAATCGCTTTTCGGATTAGTGTTATGCAATGTGTGGAATGTCCAGATATGCATCAATCTAAATCTGAGTCTCGGAAATACATACACTGTAGCGACTATTACGAGAGCAGCTGTAGTTTTGATGCTCCTTTGTCGCGTAAATCGAGTAAACATTTTCGCCGTTTCCATAGACTTCCATTGCTGAATGCTTAACCAATCGTGGAACAAAAGTAAACCGTCCCACAGCATAATTACTGCATTTGTCTCGTGTGCCTGCTCTTCTAGATCCTGTCTGTCACCTTCTTGTTTTCAATTACTGCCATGTACTTTTAATTATTATAGAAAAAACATGCTCGTACAATTGAAAACACCTCAGTTGCGCGCCGCGGCCGCCTGTAGCCCTAGTTGGTACAGGGCCCTTTTTGAAAAGGAACACGCGAGCGTGGTGCTCTGCGGAGGCTGTTGAGCGCTCCAGCAGCAGGCAGCAAGAAGAAGGAAGGAAGGAAGGAAGGAAGGAAGGAAGGAAGGAAGGAATAAAGAAAGAAAGAAAGAAAGAAAGAAAGGAAGGAAGGAAGGAAGGAAGGAAGGAAGGAAGGAAGGAAGGATGCATGGATGGATGGACGGACGGACGGACGGACGGACGGACGGACGGACGGACGGACGGACGGACGGACGGACGGATGGATGGATGGATGGACGGACGGACGGACGGACGGACGGACGGACGGATGGACGGACGGATGGATGGATGGATGGATGGATGGATGGATGGATGGATGGATGGATGGATGGATGGATGGATGGATGGATGGACGGACGGACGGACGGACGGACGGACGGACGGACGGACGGACGGACGGACGGACGGACGGATGGATGGATGGATGGATGGATGGATGGATGTGAGCGCCCACTTTGGAACGGGGCGGTGGGTTGCGCCACCAAGCTCTTGCTATTATACTGCCTAATTTCCTACCTAGGTTAAAAAGAAAAGAACACTGTGAACTTCCACAACCAAATTTTCTGACCCCCAATTGCGAACTTTGCTTTTGTACGTCTTCGTTTTTTGCCGTTTCCCCACTTTTCTTGCACCAGTCTTCCAGTCGCCTCTTGCTGATCTCTATTGCGCACATGTTTACTTTTCCACTGCTCTCGCTGAACCCAAGCGCATGACGGAGACCAGTGGTGCCTAAATCGGCTGCAGGGAAGACGTCTCCACATTCTAATACAATATGCTCCCTTCTTTCCTGAGCTTTACCAGAGAAAGAACATGCTTCTTCTTCCTTCTTATATCTCGTTTTATAGGTTCGTGTTTTAAGGCGTCCCGATCTCCCTTCGAAAAGTAATGAGCTTTCCTTTCAGTTATCATAAATTGTTTCTTTCCTGATTCGTTTCTTCCTCTTAAGTAGTTACTTATGGAAGGTTTCTCTTCCATTGCTGCCACCCATGAGATTATTTCAGCCTCTCTGACTTTCCGCTTCACATTCTTTGTTGCTGTGTTGCCCACCCTACAGGCTTCGTACTTGTTAGTAAGCTTCCTAGATCTTTTCCTCCACTGTGAATCAATGTTTTTGCTGTACAGATACCTCAGCACTCTCGCAGCCCATTCACTTTCTTCCATATTCCTCAGTCGTTCTTCATGATCAATTTTACTGCGAGCTTCCCTCCCCTCAAAACTTGTCCAGCCCATATCACCCTGCACAGCTTCATTTGTAGTCTTCCCGCGAGCGCCCAATGCGAGGCGACCCACTGACCTTTGTCTCCCATCGGGTCCTGATTTAAAGCAAACAACCGCATTTCCAAAAGTAAGTACTGGCATTATTACACCTTCCTACATACCTCGGAGAACCTCGTACCTATTGTAACCACATAGCGCTCTGCTTTATTATAGCTGAATTTCTCTTCCCCTTTACTGTTATGTTTTTTTCCTGTGTTTCCATATATCTATTGCCTTCGTTTATCCATATTCCAAGGTACTTATATTCTGTTACCCGAGGTATTTGCTGGCCCTGTATCACCACTGTCTTTTTACTATCTTCATTGAATACAGTAACACCTGATTTTCTCACACTAAATTTCAAACCTAAATTGTTGCATTCCTGATATTGCTTCCCTCCAGCTCACTCTCCATCGTCACCATGTATATTATAAAAAGCAGTGGGGATAAAGCGCACCCTTGCCTCAGTCCCTTGTTGATATCAACTCTCTCCTCGTTCCTCATCTCTTGCCATTCAACGCAAAAGGTATTTTTAGGTGTATCTCTTTCAAAAGCTGTACACAATCGTCACTTCAGCGTTCCCCTTTCAGAATACCCCACTAAATGCTGCGGTTTAAGTTGCCATACGCTCCTGTAATGCCTAAAAAGACCACACATACTGGTCTGCTTTCTACTCTTGATACTTCAATGCATTGAGAAAGAACAAATTAGTTATCACCCAAGCGCCACCTAGTCTGAAGCCATTCTGAAGTTCTCCCGAAATGCCGTTATTCTCTGCCGATGCTTGCAGCTTTAATTTCATATCCTGCATTGCTAGCCTGTATATTACCGATGCAATGGTCAACGTTCTATACGAGCTAATTCCATCTTTCTCTCCTTTACCTTTATAAATAAAATTCATTTTTCTTTGTCGCCAATGTCTGGTGTTCGCCTGTCTTTCAGACTTCTTTCTGCTGCTTTAAACAGAACTTCCTTATTTTTTGGTCCTAGTGTAATAATAAGCCTTAACGGGAACCTCGTCTAGGTCTGTGGCTGTGCGCTTAGAAATTTTCTCTTCGCCTTTATTCCAGTTGAAATTTGTCAGCCCCAGCTCCTTTTCCTCCTGAGTCTCTTTCATTGTCTTTTCCTTGAATATAACCTCTCATTGCCTTCGAAAGATTCGGCTGTTACTTTTCGGATGTAATTTATTGCCGCTTCCCCTTCCAATTTGTTTCTATCTTCGTCTAGGATATCTTGTATTGTTGTAGACTTCGTGCCTAATAATTTTATGTGGTTCCAAAATGGCCTTCTTTTTCTCACGTATTTCTGACAACCAACGTTCACTTTCACCTTTTATCTTGGCTTGCACCAGTATATCGCACTTACTCGCTACTTCATCCTGCGGCCACTGCGCCTTCTTTGCCTGCCTGTACTCTCGAGATTATTTATGTCGTTCGATGATCGCTTCTCGTATCTCCCTGTTCCCCCAGCTTTGCGGTTTCTTTTTTCCTTTCTAACGAACATGTTGTTTCTCTTTCTGTATTTCTGTCGTTATTACACTTCGAAGCTCACTATATTCGTACTGTTTATTTAGCCATTTGCCAAGTTCTTTCTCGACTTAAGTGATGATATTTGTTATTTGTTCAGCATTCAAATTTGTAGTGGCCATTTTGCACTCGTTGCTCTCTTTCCCATCTACATATCCCAGTAACGTAACCCCCAGCCAATTAACGCCCAGCCAATGATAACCAAAGATTCTCTTGGCATTTTGAATTTACTCTTTTTCATTTGGCTCCCTGGTGGATGAGCATTCCGATTCCCCCTTCCTTTCTTTCCGACTTAGTTTTGTTGCACCCTTCCCAAACATAATTCTTAATCACTGACGGCTCTTCCGAGTCTCTAAGGTGCGCTTCTGTACCGCATACAGTGCTACTTATTCTCGTTTAACTGCTCCTCAATCTCTGCCCACTTTTTCCTTTCTTCTTCCGCCCTGTCTGTTTGTGTAGCCTATTGCATGACGAGCTCTTTCTTGGTTTCCTGCTTTTCTGCTATTGGCAGCGATGTAATACTGAGGTTCCCTTACAGGAACTTCTTGCTTACTACCTATTCTGGCCTTCTGAGCGCCAGTGGACACCCTAGAAAAGCAACAGCGCGACCAGCAAGTCGCCAGCCCACTTCTCGTGCAAGCCTGTAATTGCAGTGGATCCCTTCTCGTTTAAAACCACCACACCTTCTCTCTTCACTGTTTACTTTGAGAACCTCGAAGCCTTTCTCTCCACTCATTTTCCATATCGCCTCATCAGCAGCCACTACGGCTTTTTGTACGTGACTGTCACGTAGAGGCACCTCCGGCACCGTACACACCACAATCTGCACCTGATGCGACAGCTCACGCAATTTGTCCACCCCCTCGGCCAAGCGCTGGGCTAGTCCTGTTCCCTTCCTGTTTAGGATGGCATTTAGCCCACCTGCTACTACTACAAGGTTGCGCACGTGGACATTTTCCGTGAGCTTTCCTTTTGCTCGCTTCATGACAGAACTCTGCGTCCATCCCTGAAACGTCCCTATCGCCACTCTATTATCGCTTTTCACCCTGTCCACAATTGCTTCTGAGCACTTAGCCCGGTTTGAGTCGTCGGCGATAATCACCGTTTCACTCTCTCCTACATCTCCCTGCTTCCTTTTGTCATTTTCTGCATGATTCGGATTTGACAAGGGGCATTGACCCACGCGCTCCTGCTTTTTCCACGTGGCGGCCTCAAGGTAAGTGGCGCTCTTTCCAGCTGAGCCCTCACCGCGTTGCAGGCATTCCACGTGCTTTGCTGGTGCTCCCTTTCGTCTCACGTAGGGGGACTGCGTTCCTTTGTCACGACCATTCTCGTTCACAATAGCAGCCCTGTTCAGCTTTTCCTCGGCTGCCTCAAGTGTTTTTCCACTTCCTTCCGTGCATACCACCTTCTATTTAGCTCATTTTTGAGCTCTTCCACCAAGTTGACAAGCTCGTCCTGGAAAGCCTCCGTTTTCTTCAGCCTAGCATCGACATCACAGTGTGTTCCCATTGACTCGATACCTTCTCTATTATCATCCGTCCCATCAACCTGCCTTGAGTGACCCCCAGCACACTGCCCCCTTTCCCGGCTTTCTTGCCGTGTATTGCACGGCTTTTTGAACGCAAATGCTATAGTACTCTAATACTATAATAATTCATATCACGCGCCTTCTGGCAAAAACCAATACGCACAGGATCAAAACCCTTAAAATGTCGCAAGGTAATTCTCACAAATGCCGCAGACATTTAAGAGATGACACGTTTTCGCAAGTGTTCAACGACGCGGATGCGCTCTACCTTCCTACCAGCACACACACATTAAAACCACTAATAGCTGTTTGTCTTGCCACTTCCAAGCTTCAATTTAAAGGCTATAAAGACTCAACGTCCCACCCGGTTGCACGTGCTGAAGCACCGGGAGCGAAAGGACACTCTGACTATCTTGCAAAACCAAGTGTACACGAAACACACCCACGCACACGAAAAAAACTGAGTGACAAAAAAAAGAGAAAACTACCCAATTATTATTTGAAGACTAAAATAAAAACAAAAATTAAAAATAGAAGCAAGCTCAAAGCATACGCAAAACTTATGATTCGTCATCGTCACGGAGCCCTAAAAAGCACGTCCATCCGCCACAAACTCTCGAGCCACACCCTCAAGCACGTCCGCTTGTAGCGCCATCTATTGGCGGCCAGACTAAGTAGACAGGGCTGATAGGCAAGCGGTTGTGGAGTGCCTCCTTGGCGAGGTGGATACGCAGCAGACGGGGCCTGCAACGCATCGTCTGCTGGTATCAAACCGCACTTGGTGTGCTAGCGCATTGAAAACGTGGAAGGACGAACAGTCGCCCGCTAATTAATAAGCACTCCCAGCGTATTTTAATGCGTAAGCATTCCTTGGCGAGTGCCGCAGCAAGTTCTGTCCGCCACGCGGAAAGTGAATGCCTTGTACCTGCCCCCCAAGAAATGGCTAATGTGCGACGTTACGACATTTAATCATTATAATATTGTAAATGTAGATGATTGGTAGCTTTATAAGTGATGAGGAACAATATAAAAAAACGATATTCATTACAGCGAATAACAATAGAGATACATAGGGTCCACAGAATATGCATAGGGAAACCTATAGTAGCAGTGGGCCAACTGGAAATTTGGGTGCAGGGAAACAAACTTGGGAGTCTGCCAATTTAATCGGTGTGCGCCATGTGCGAACTTGAAATCGGGAGGTGCGCCAACTTGAAATTCGTGGGTGGGCCAACTTAAATCTGGTGGTGGGCCACGTTGAAATTTGGCGGTAGGCCAACTTGAAATTTGGGCGTTGCCCAGCATAAATTTAGGGGTGGACAAACTTAAAATGTGGGGGTGGGCCAACTGAAATTTGGTAGTGGGTCAAGTTGTAATTTCGGGTTGGGCCAACTTAAATTTGGGGGTAGGCTCATGCACATTTTGACAAATCCAGTAGAGGTTTTGCGTACTTTTTTGCAGTATGCAGCCCTGGCTACCCCCTCCCCCAATAGCGTGAATAAACCTCACCTGGTTCGATAACCAGAAGAATAAGAATGGGCTGAGGTGCATTTGGCAGAGATTCTCAGATCCTGAACAGCAGGTTGCCATTATCCCTCAAGAGAAAAGTGTATAAGAGCTGTGTCTTACTAGTACTCACGTACGGCGCAAAAACCTAGAGGCTTACGAAAAGGGTTCTACTTAAAATTGAGGACGACGCAACGAGTTATGGAAAGAAAAATGATGGGTGTAACGTTAAGATAAGAAAAGAGCAGATTGGGTGAGGCATGGGCAGGACATGTAATTAGGAGGGAAGATAACCGATGGTCATTAACGCTTACGGACTGGATTCCAAGAGAAGGAAAGCGTAGCAGGGGGCCGCAGAAAGTTAGGTGGGCGGATGAGATTAAGAAGCTTGCAGGGATGACATGGCCACAATTAGTAGATGACCGGGCTAGTTGGAGAAGTATGGGAGAGGCCTTTGTCCTGCAGTGGGCGTAAGCAGGCTCATGATGGTGATGATTCGGAGCGGTTTAGGAGAGAAGTGCAGTCAAGTGAAACTTTAGCTTAGGTAAATAAACTTAATCTTGTTATTGACAATTCAGGATTGGTTATTTCTATAATGACGACGTTTGCTAAATAATTAACCTTACTTAAAGTGGGGACGAGGACGGCTATATATGTAGTTAATAATTAAGAATAATTAATTAGGTCTGACTAATCTCAAGGTACATATATTGCGAAAACACCCGTGTACTTAGATTTAGGGGCACGTTAAGGAAAAAAAATGAAATTAGGAGGTTTTACGTTCCAAAACCACTTTCTGATTTGAGGCACGCCGTAGTGGAAGACTCCGGAAATTTAGACCACCTGGGGTTCTTCAACGTTCACCGAAATCTAAGCACACGGGCGTTTTCACATTTCGCTTCCATTGAAATGCGGATGCCGTGGCCGGGATTCGATCCCGCGACCTCGTGCTGCACGTTTAAGAACCCCAGGTGGTCGAAATTTCCGGAGTCTTCCACTACGGCGTGCCTCATAATCAGAAAGTGGTTGTGGCACGTAAAACCCCGTGATTTATATCTTTTACCCTGAATTCTTGATTAGGCTTCATTGATTGAACCTTAGTAACTTTTGATTAGTCTAAAAATGTAACAAATTAATTTTAATTTGCCTAAGTATTACTAATTACCATGAATTGGTCGCCGTTACACTTAACTAACTTTATCGCAACTAATCTTAGTCTTTATTAACCTTGCTTAAATTCATAACCTAGAAGAAGACTGCACGAAGGCCATCACAGACCCGAAACAAGACGTCCAGCTCCTGGCTGTCCAGAGGGCCTGTGAACGAGCGGCGAGTCATGGCCTCTCTGTTGCGACATGGGACTAGCGAACGGCTGGGTAGGGACCTGCAGGCCCCCGCTTATCTCCTCAGGACCCCAATAAAGTTGTTTACTACTACTACTACTACTACTCACTATGTATAGTCAAAATCACAAATCTCATTAGTCATTCGTAGTCATAAGGCATTCTCATATACCCCTCCGTAGGACCTCGTGTATACCTATGCATGCAGTGAATCGTGTCACGCTTTAAGGACAGAAAAACGGACGAATGGACGGACAAAGTTCCGAGGGAAGAAGCCCTAGAAGAGTTACGCATTATTACAGGTACGCCAGGAGTACCTAATAACTACCGGGCGTATGTTGACGCTTCTACGTTGCCAGTGCTCTTGCATATACAACGCGGTTTGCTACCAGCGGGCGTTGCGCGGCCGGCCCCGCTCCTTGCGCAACAGTCATGCGAGGAGGAGGGAGAGGGTGTTCCAGCTCATTCTAGCTCGCGCTTGCCTATCGGCCATGCCTCGTTATTCTGGCCGCCAACCGATGACGCCACAAGCAGACTTGCTTCTCCTTTCTGCCACTTCCTGGCGCTCTAAGCAGCCTCAGCAGAGCACGGAGGCTGCCTGTTAAAGGACCACCCTGTACGTGTCCAGCAAGAATTGATATGACGCGCAGAGCTTTTTATTTCGGAATTTCAATTAGGACCGTCACGAATCTCCCGTATGTTTTTTTGTTCATCTGCGAGCATCATGTGGTAGCAAATTAAATAAAATAAGAAACTAAAAAGAACATCAAATAAAAGCCTCACTGGACCCTTACGAGATTGTAATGCGACTGTTCAAGCATTGGCCGTGGTATGCGCTAGGCGTTATCACTTGCGATATTAAGCTCACCGAATCGCATGGGAGTAGGAAGATCCCGTTTAGTTCCTGAAATTTTATGGTAAAAGATATTTTATAGCATTCTCCTTTAAACTAACACTTGCCTGACCGATGCTCGAGCCCTTGACGGATTTTTGAGCGTACACTGGAGCAGCAGAATGCGCTTTAGCGACAACGGTATGATGATTGTAAAATAATGAAGGCTGCATAACGCCGACTGTATGACGTTGTCAGACGACGACGGTATGACAAGGACCTGATGACGAAGCTCGAGGACGACGGCAAAAGTACGGTGACGATGGCACATTACCAGCTGCATGACGACATACCAAGTGGCAAGTACCCGGTGGAACATACCCGTGGGAACTGTCGACTGCACTGCCTCCGGCATCGGTCCACCTTTCAAACAATGCCAAAGGCGCAAAACAGAACAACGAGCTTGAAAAAGCCGACGCCTAAAAATATTACCGATTACTACGATATTCCCAAACGCAACATTTGAGTGCATTTCTGTGTGTGCTTGAAGCAGAAGAAATACAAACCAGCGAACAATACTGGATAAGAACGATCAAAGCTCAGCCTTTTCGCAAGAAACAGACCGGCTATATGTTGTGTCGGCTGGCGCTCGTCTTGATAAGAGCACTCTGCGAAGTGCGCATACGCCACTAAGTGTTAAAAGCAGAGTGCCCCTTGCTAGCGGCCTTCTCTTTCTTGCCGAGCCTCAACCCACAAGCATGGGTTAATAAATGTCGTTCACCCGGAACTTGTCTCATCCTTTTCGACACGCCTGGCGCAAACGTAACACGTGGCGACGAAGATGGGATTTTGAAGAGCTGCGCAGCGTCAAGGAAGGCAAGTGTTCTCGGCATTCAGCCTCTGTTCAGTATCGACGATTGAAGAGTACTGCTTTTTCTTTTCTTCGCTGACTGATACCATGAACGAAGAAGCCAGTGCAGGTTCGACGCAGTTTGCTGCTCAACTGGGCCACATGGAACCATTCGACGTTTCCTCGAATGACTGGGCGTCGTACGAAGAACGGCTGACGTCGTTTCTTATCGTCAACCGCATTCCCGAAGGTGACAGAGTACATGCATTCCTGAGCATCATAGGCCCCAGTACCTACAGTCTTCTGAAATCGCTGGTTGCCCCGGAGCTGCCTTCAGCCAAGAGCTTCGAGGTACTAAAGAAGACGCTGGGGGACCATCTGTCGCCGAAACCGTCGGTCATTGGCGAGCGAGCAAAGTTCCACAGGAGGCAGCAAGTCGAAGGCGAGTCCATTTCTGATTACATTGCCGAGCTACGGAAGCTAGCACGCACCTGTGATTTTGGAAGCGCGTTAGATGAATCCCTCCGGGATCGCTTCGTCTGCGGCTTGTTAAGAGAGGATATACAGCGAGTGCTGTTCACGGAGGACAGCAAGCTTACGTTTCAGAGAGCGGTAGAGCGCGCTGTGGCTATGGAGGCGGCAACGAAAAGCACTGCGGAAGCCCATGCAGGGGTGTCTACAGCCAACCTCATGCATAAGGTACAGGCGACTTCGAGTGTCCAGTCGCAGGCATGTTTTCGCTGCGGGTCGCCGAAACATTCCGGCAAAGCGTGTCCCCACGTAAATGACAAATGCTATAAGTGCAACAAAAGGGGACACCTACAACGAGTTTGCCGTAGCACCTCCAGCACGTCGCGAGGGAAACGCCCCTTCAAAGACACTGTAAAAACGTTATCGGTAGTATCCCGCTCGGAAGTGGTATCCGTAAAGGGCGTATCTGCTCCCAGTATTGAGCCCATCATGGTACCGATGAAAGTAAATGATGTGACAGTCCATATGGAGCTAGATACAGGTGCCGCCGTCACAGTCATGCCTTTCAAACAATACCGCCAATTTCTTTCATCAGCCAGGCTCAACCCGACAGAAGTGAAGCTCCGCACCTATACAGGAGCCCTGGTGATCCCAAAAGGCGTCCTGCAAGTCAAGGTGCAGCACGGTGGCAACACGGCGAGCCTTCCTTTATACGTCGTCGACCAGGAGGGGCCGCCGTTGCTGGGTCGGGAATGGCTTCAGGCAATTAGGCTGGAGTGGAGCAAAATCCGGAACGTCCACCAGCTGCCAAGGTCAGAGCTGCCTTTTTCTTGTCGTTTAGAGGAAAGGCTACACGCCTTGATCGCAAAGTACGACTCTCTATTTAAAGATGAGTTAGGCATGATTACAGAAGAAAGGGCCGAGCTGTATTTCAAGCCTAATCAGGCACCGAAGTTTCTCAAAGCAAGAAACGTGCCGTTCGCACTGCAAAAGGCGGTTGAGCTTGAACTTTCGAAGATGGAAAAAATGGGCATCATAACGGCCGTTGCCACGTCAGATTACGCAACGCCAGTGGTACCCGTTATCAAGAAAGACGGTGGCATACGTCTCTGTGGCGATTATAAGGTGACAGTGAATCCGTGCCTTGACGTCACACGTTACCCGTTGCCGAAGGTCGATGACTTATTCGCGGCTCTGTCTGGTGGCACTCATTTTTCAAAGATCGACCTAAACCGCGCTTATCAGCAAGTGGTCATGTCTGATGCCTCAAAGCAATACCTAACCTTGAACACGCACAAAGGATTGTTTGTCGTCAACCGATTACCTTTTGGAATCGCTTCCGCGCCGGGGATTTTCCAAAAGATAATGGACACGATGTTGAAGGACCTCAAGGGTGTTTGCTGCTACCTAGATGATATTTTGGTAACTGGGAAAACCCTAGAAGACCACTTAGCTAATCTCGAAGCGCTGCTGGGGCGTCTTCAAAGCCGAGGTGTCAGGGTAAAGAAAGAGAAGTGCTCGTTTTTTCAAAGCGAACTTCACTACCTTGGGCACAAAATCAGCGCTGAAGGCATTGCCCCATTGTCAGATAAAGTTGACGCACTTCTCCAGGCTCCAGAACCAAAATCAAAGAAGCAGCTTCAGTCTTTGTTGGGCGTTGTGAACTATTACAGTAAGTTCGTGCCCCAGTTAGCAACGATAGCTCAACCATTTTTCAGACTTCTGCAAAAAAAGGTAGCGTGGCACTGGGACGAGCATGCTAGAAACGCGTTCAACCAAGTGAAAGCGCTATTGGCACAACCACCTACGCTCGCACACTATGACCCTGAAAGACAACTTAGGCTGTCATGCGACGCTTCTCAGTATGGTGTAGGAGCGGTCCTATTTCATGTCTACGATGACGGAAGGGCGCGGCCCATTGCTTACGCTTCACGCACGCTATCTCAAGCGGAAAAGAAATACAGTCAACTGGAGAAAGAAGCGTTAACCATCATTTTCGGTGTAAAGAAGTTCCACTTCTATCTTTATGGGCGCTCATTCACATTGGTCACAGACCATAAGCCGCTTCAAACAATATTGGGCCCGACAACCGGTATTCCCACCATCGCGGCTGCTCGTTTGCAACGCTGGGCCGTTACGTTGGCAGCCTATTCCTACAATCTTATCTTCAAAAAATCGAGCGAGAACGCTGAAGCCGATTTCTGCTCGCGTTTGCCGCTGCCAGTTCTTGAAGCGGAAACCACAGAAACAGAGGAAACATTTTATTCGTTGCGCTTGGACTCGTTGCCTGTTTCTAGTCGAGATATCGCGGCTGCCACATGTAAAGACCGAATTCTTTGTCAAGTGAAGGAATTCACAAATGTAGGATGGCCCGCGTCGATCCAGGATGAACAGTTGAAGCCTTTTTTTCGCAGATGCAACGAACTGACGGTGTATCAGGGATGCGTCATGCTGGGCGCAAGAGTAGTCGTGCCTGCAAAGCTACAAGGGTTCGTTCTGGACGAACTCCATGACGGCCATCCCGGCATCGTACGCAGCAAAGAACTAGCACGCAGCTACGTGTGGTGGCCAACTCTTGAGGCGGACCTGGAACTTCGCATCAGAAGCTGCGCTAGTTGTCAAGAGCAACGTAACGCTCCAATCAACGCACCTCTTCACCCGTGGTCATGGCCGACTTCACCGTGGCAGCGTGTTCACGTAGACTTTGCGGGACCTTTTCAGAATACCATGCTTTTAGTGGTGGTCGACGCACATTCTAAATGGCCAGAGGTTTTCGAAATGAGATCGACAACTACAGAAAGCACGATTCGTTGTTTGACTGAGCTCTTCGCACGTTTTGGTTACCCTGAAACAATTGTTTCCGATAATGGACCTCAGTTTGCTTCGCAGGAGTTCAAGCGCTTCGTGCAGGCAATGGGAGCGCGCCACGTCCTCACGGCTCCCTACCACCCCAGCTCCAATGGGTTGGCAGAGCGTTTCATCCTGACCTTAAAGAATGCGCTGCGCAAAGAAGGCACAGGAGGAACGTTGCAGGTAAAGCTGCATAAATTTTTGCTGTCGTATCGCAACACGCCACATGCGACGACTCGTGTATCACCGGCGGCATTGCTCCTAGGACGACGCTTACGCAGTCGGCTAGATGCCGTAAAGCCTTCCGTGGGGGAAAGAGTAGCACACAGACAGTGCACACTCAGGCATTAAGTCGTCCGTGTCGCGAACGTCACTTCTTGGTAGGCGACAGCGTGTTAGCACTTAATTATTCTGGAAAACCAAAGTGGACTCCCGCTGTGATTGTTGCTCAAACAGGACCTGTCTCTTTCCAAGTACGTGCAACCACCCCGAGGGGCACATTCACCTGGCGTCGGCACCAGGATCAGCTGTTACAGAGGCCTGCAGAGGACGTTACCCCTAGGCATGGAACAGCTGGCGAAGTTACGACCAGCGAGTTCCTGTTTTATCCTGAGACTGCAGGCGCACCAGTTCCTTCCAGTCCTCAACCGCCCATGGTAACTCCGGTTGCGCAACAGGCAACACCAGCACCCGCCGAGGCAAGACGCTACCCCATGCGAGATCGTCGCCCACCGGATAGATTCCAAGCTGGACTCTGAGTGACTGTGTGCTCCATTAAAAGGGGAGGTGGTGTTGTGTCGGCTGGCGCTCGTCTTGATAAGAGCACTCTGCGAAGTGCGCATGCGCCACTAACTGTTAAAAGCAGAGTGCCCCTTGCTAGCGGCCTTCTCTTTCTTGCCGAGCCTCAACCCACAAGCATGGGTTAATAAACGTCGTTCACCCGGAACTTGTCTGATCCTTTTCGACACGCCTGGCGCAAACGTAACACTATATAAAAGATCACAGCATATAAATTATTGAACACTTCGAAAAGTGACCAGCTTGCTCAACAATGTACTTCTTCGAGTCGCATGACGCCTGTATTTCAGCAAGAAATATTGTCATGAAGAACATCCAATCGTCTCACCAAAGGACCACTACTACTACGAGCTCAACTTCGTGCAGCACCATCGACAACTTCTTGCCGGAGTTCGGGATACACTTGTACACTGTCGTCCTTTATGAAAGGGAACACGCGAGCGCGTGGCCTGCGCTCTGCGGCGGCTGCCCACAGCGCCATCAGCCGACAGCTAAAGAAAGCACGTCCGCTTTTGGCGTCATCTACTGGCAAACGAAATAACCAGTCATGGCCGGTGGGCAAGCGCTGCTCAGATTATGCTCCCTCACCGCTCGCGCAACGCGCGATGCCTGCAGCGCGTCGTCTGCTGGTAGCAAATCGAGCGTGGTGCACGAGCACGATCAAAACGTAGATGCTCTGTCTCTCGCCTTACGCCTGTTGCGCTTCGCCTAAACTAGAGCTATATAGGTGAAGGCGATGCACTCAGCGGAAGGTTTGGTTGTGGTTTGCTTTTTGGAAAGTGTATCACTGAACGTCGCGGAAATTTTCCTTCGAGGCAGATTTCCACTTACCCGGAAAGTACTTGCCTGTCGGCAGAGAAAGTTTTCTGTCGTTTACTATATCTGCACTTGATGCTATAACGCCATGCACAATCAAAGCACCCTGACCGTGATGATAGCGAAGGTATAATGCTACGTAAGAAACTTGAAGCAAAAAAGAAATGTTAGAAATGTTTGTAAATATTTTAATGAATCTTGTATCTGTAATGTAAAAGATGAGAGCACAAAATGCAAAAACAGATATCAATTCATTTATTGACATATAAGATATACGTATATTTTTCTTTTGTATTGAGCCCCAAAACAAAACAAAAATCTGAAATATGTTGTGTCGACGCACTTCTCCGTACCTCATGCCGTCCCCATTTGCTGCGACGACAGCTGTCATTCTTCAGGGTAGCGAGTTATACAAGGCGGCCGTTAGTGATCTGTTGCTTCACAGCCGCTTCCACTCCTTTGTGACACCCCAAAGCTCGTTGGCCGATAGTCCGTGCAGACCGAGCCGCCAGCGCAGTTTTCAAAAGGCCCCGTACGTTCTCAATAATGTTAAGGTCTGGAGACTGGGGCGGCCACCTTAGAGAGTCGATTCCACGATCCTCGAAAAAGCTTGTCACCCTTCCGGATGTGTGGATGGGCGACTTGTCTTGCTGGAAGATGTAATCACCTTCCGGGAAGGGCTCATTTAGCAAGCAAGGCACCATCACGTCGTCCTGGATTGAGCAGTAGGCGGCAAACGTGAATCTGTCCTCTATGCGGACTAGTGGACCAAGCCCTTTTTTGGTCACAAGGCCCCACACGCACACTGCTGAACGCCCACTTGCAGCCACTCGCTGGAGGTATTCTGGTCTGTAGCTGCAGAAAAGTCTCATTAGATCATGCATTGACACCAAACCAACAGTCACTCAACTTATCTCGAATACCCTTCCTTTACGCCAAACATGCGGTATTCCGCTGTGCTACATGGCGCGCGCATTTATCGCCGGCTGCTCATGTATACGTTTCGTACTGTTTTAGGTTTTTATTCACTTTCCTATTTCTTTCAAGTTATTTTGCTATTTTCTATTCTCTCATATCGAAACAGCAATTGGGCTGGTGGTGTGCCTCTGTTTGTGGCAGTTGCCAGCCTACTGCCTCCTCTTCCGTGTCTATACTTTCAGCATGTGCTAAAGTGTCTTTCAATGCGAACTAATACTGATGAGCGTAATAATATTAGTAATATTAGAGAACGCAACTACACTTTAATGCTGGTGAACGTAATCTAACACCGTGCCTTGAATATCACGTTCTCTCTGGCGTCTACGCCAGAGAGAACTTGATAGGCTACAATATCACACAATGCATAAAGAAGCGTAACCGCCCGGTAGAGTTTTTTCAGCATTTCTTACAGTGATATAATTACCGTTAAGGATAAAACGTCACCTACCGGCGGTTTTCTGGGCGCCACACTCTGTCTCTGGTCCCACCGGGTCGTGAATGAACCTTCGTCGGTGAATACAACACATTCCCAGTCGGAGGTAATCCAATCTGCGTGGCCCTTCCCAAACTGCAGGCGTTTGGCTTTGTTGGTGCCTCGAAGCAGAGGATTCCTGCAAGCAATCCTCTTTTTGAGACCAGCTTCGTCGAGGCGGCGCGTCGCAGTCGTCTCGCACGCCCTAATGCCAAGTTCCTTCAGTACTTCAGTGACTGTTGTCTGCGGCTTCAGTGCTACTGCAGCCACAATCACACGGTCTTCGTATTCAGTTGTTGCCCGAGGTCAGCGCCTGTGCTGAGCGTCTTTCACACGGCGTTCCGTGTTGAAGGCCTGAACGATCCTGTTTGCTGCTTTTAGTGGCCTCCTTGTAGTTGATGCAATGACCTGCCTCCTGGCCCACAAATATAAGGAATTAAACTACACATGCCCCTATCACTTTTTATCACGCCAGTACGCAAGGCGTTCAGCATTTTACCTTTCCCTCTTGTAGTATTTTGGAGCCCATATTTACACGTATGAACTAGTACATTATCACTGCTATCTTTACCGCGGCATACTTAAATGGTCATAGACTCGAACTTGGTCCACCGACCGAACTGACCATAGCGCTGCCACTCAGCTGAAAATCATGCAGGGGTTTTGAAGGACTGCTGCCGATTATCGCACACACAGTGACCATTTAGCCGAGGGGAATCGCTACCGTCGTCTTTTTTAACTGCACGCACGGATTCGGCGCACGGAAACGCTCCAATTCGGTGGTTAGTGCCATGCATGGTTGGTTTGAAATTTATCCTCGAGCGAGTCTAAACTGGTATTTTTACTTTCATTCCCGACGCAGGGACGATACAGCTGAAGCTAAGCATATTTCCATGAAAATTCACACCTTTATTCGCTGGAGAACTATAATGCTGCATACTGTGTTCTTGGAAATGTATTCAGTTGTGGCTTAAGCAAATGCGAGTTTTACGACGAATCCATAGAGCTCGCATGATAGTGTATCACTGAATGATACAGAGTATCATTCAGTTATAGATAAAGAACAACCAAACCTTCCGCTGAGTGCATCGCCCTCACCTATATAGCTCTAGTTTAGGCGAAGCGCAACAGGCGTAAGGCGAGAGACAGAGCATCTACGTTTTGATCGTGCTCGTGCACCACGCTCGATTTGCTACCAGCAGACGACGCGCTGCAGGCATCGCCCGTTGCGCGAGCGGTGAGGGAGCATAATCTGAGCAGCGCTTGCCCACCGGCCATGACTGGTTATTTCGTTTGCCAATAGATGACGCCAAAAGCGGACGTGCTTTCTTTAGCTGTCGGCTGATGGCGCTGTGGGCAGCCGCCGCAGAGCGCAGGCCACGCGCTCGCGTGTTCCCTTCCATAAAGGACGACAGTGTACATCTAAGGGAAAGATTTTGGACATTCTACGAGGACGGCAGCTAGCCAAGAAGGTCATCCGAGGGTGCATCGTCTGCCAACGTTACATCAGACCTTTCTCCGAAGTACCTGCACCGAGCTAGATTTCGCCGGTCCCCTCTTCGTCGGAGATGCAGGCGACTACGCCATAGTGAATATTTGCCTGCTCATGTGCGCCGTGAATCGAGCTGTAAACCTCGAGCTAGTCAAAGGCATGACCGCCACAAGCTTTCTCAAGCCTTTCCTGCGCTTTCTGTTGCGGCGCGAACTTCCTTCTGTTGCACATTCAAACAACGCTTCAACATTCAAGAAGAACGAAAGAACTTTCAACATCCTGGCAATCATCAAGAAACGAAGAAATTTGTAACTGCATCGCTAACAATCACATAAAAGGAAAATTCATCACCAATAATGCACCACGGTGGGGTGGTCCTTACGAGAAACTTCTCAGATCTGTCAAACTAACATTGAAGAAGTGTATCGGAAAAGGTTCTCTTACAGGTAAACCGCTACAAACAGCCTTAACAGATGTAGGAGCCGTGATCGATTCCCGGTCACCTACATACGTTTATAGAAACTGTCGGAATCTGAAACCTCTCCCTCTGTCTCACTTTCTCATGGGAAGGCGAATGTCTGCATTTGCCGACATTAGACTGGGCGAGATCACAGTAGATAGTCGCCATATACTGCCCATGTGAGAACAATGAGAAAAAACGCGGAGAACTTTCCGGGTGTATTTGCCTAATGAATACCTTTGGAAGTTAAGAACAATACCCAGCCCCAAGCCAGTTGCCTTGTTCGTTCGACAAAATTAAGAAAAGCGACCTCGTCCTCCTACAAGAGTTCAGCAGGCCCTGGCAACTACGCAACGTTGTTCGAATGGAGGAGCTCCATAAAGGAAGAAGCGGCAATGTAATGTCTGTTGCGTTGAGACTACAGGGTGGATCTGCCGTTAAACGGACTGTTCAACAGGCGTACCCACTAGAAACGTTTAGTGGCCTTCTGAGCGCGGGGCACTTATGGGAAGAAGAGCGTTGAAGGAGGACACGAAGCGCTCTCGTGCTTCGGATCACGCGCAACAGCAGCTATCCACGGAGCCACGCTACAGTTTATGCTTAATAAACACATTTTTCTAAGAATCAGGAGGCTTGATTCTCTACACCGATGCGATTGATAACCACCGATAAGGGCTTATACTCGCCTGATCAAGTTTCTTAAGATCGATAACAGACGCATCAAGTTACTAAGGCTGATAAGCAAAGATAAGGGCTGATAAGAGGTTATATGGCCGTGATTAAGTTTGGTGACGTTGATGTGTCTTGATACAGTGATGAATTCAATCAAGTTATGTAAGGTTCAGTTGATTCGCCCATATGTGCAGGGGGTTCAACAATTCACGATATCAAGATCAAGATATGTCACGTCGCAGATAAGGAAGTTGAACAACATTAGGTATGCTTACGCAACCCTATTGGAGTTCCTGCATAAGTTTTGTCGTACTGACATGTCTAATAAAGCAACACCATCATATTATGCTGCGAATCATATAACCCAACGCTAGCGGTAGACGTCAACTTAAAGGGAAGCTGAAAGGTTTTCCAGAAAAAATGAGCGAACATCTGTACATAATGGTTTTCAACCCTCCGAATTCGAATATTGTATCGAAATTGAGCGAAAGAAAGCGTAAATATATTTTATTTCGACGAAAAATGCAGCAGCGGACACGCCCAGCTCGCGCGTCTCGTTTCCACCTGTGATTGGTAGGGCGCCTCGTGGCGTCAACACTAGTGTTCGTCCGAACCGACCGCTGCCGCTACACATGAAGCGCGGTGCCAGGTAGTTTGGTGCCGTTTTTCTGAGACGGTAATGGAAAATTTAGAGAGTGTGTTTTTTCTGAGGAGTTCGGCGTTACTCCCTACATGTACGAGCCGATTGCGAAGAGCCGGCCTCTCGAAGAAGCAAACGATGCTGGTGCGAGCAACGATTTCGACGCGAACGAAAACGAAGTCTTCGGATCTCCTCGTGTTGGAAATGCTCTTTGGTGAGTATGTTTTTTGCAAAGCGATCTAGTGATCTCGCCGATCTTTCGCCGATCTAGTGAGCTCGTTTCCGGTCAAACAACTGTAGTGTTGTGTTCCTGGATGCCTCCTTGTGGAACGTAAGCGGGGATGCGATCGTCGGCATTTGTGCGCTGTCCAAAGCTGTCGGCAATCTACAAAGACGGTTTAAACGCATGAAAAGCTTCCCGGTTCATACAGTACGTGTAGTGACCTTCATCTGTGCGCCATCCGCACACTACTCGTAACCGAAGTCGTAAAGGCGGCGAATCCCGTCGGCTACGTGACACGGTCTGTTTCTCGCTGTGCGCAAGAGAAGGGGGAGCGTAGCGTCCTGGCATGCGCCGGCTTTCCAGCACATGCAAACTCTACATTTGCACTGTGTTGTGGTAGCTGCACTCAGGCTGTTTTACAACACACGTGCAAATCGAAAATTCGCGGCGCTTTGCGACGAAACCTGTGTCAAGGGCGGCAGATAAACATGCACCTTCCGTTCAGCGTGCTAACACGAAGGAGCTCGCAGTAAATCAAAATACAGGTTTGGGCGAGTTCTTGTATTCATAAGGCCTTCCAACACCAGTTATCATCAGTCAGTCCGCACTCGTGCCGTCTTTCTTTTCGTTGCTCCGATCTTTTCGCGCTGCGTTTAGAAAGCCTGCTAGTGGCAAGTAGTCCTCTCTCATTCTGTGGCCATATATAGCAACTGCGCCGGCCGAATTGCAGGGCTGGCCGTATACGTGCTGCATGCTTGTTAATGTGTCAAGCTGACGGCACTGCGCCGGGCCTTAGACGAGCCGACTTGACTGGCAAACCCAAGGCACGCATTAATGATAAATTCTGGTGATAATCGTCGTCACGGAAGTGGTTGGAGCACAGCACTGTTGTTCTTGAGGGCTTGAAATTCTTTCGCTTCACAGCAGCCTCCCACTTCGTCAAAAGCTTCTTGTCTTGTGTGAAGTAATGGAAGACAACATCGTCGCGGCCACTGGTGTTCATGCGACTGTAGGCTGCACAGAAAGCCGGCATGATCGGCCCACCACTTCAGTTGATGCTGCGCACGTTGACTACCACTCTACATACACGCAGACGCACCAACAAAGGAATGCAGGTTCGATCGAAGCAGATTACGATGGCACGCACGCAGAAAGAAGCACGGTAAGGCATGGTCGCGGAGGCTGCGCAGGAACGGAACACTAGTGTTGACGTCACAACACCGCGGTTTCCGGTCTCCGCTCGCATCGTCAGCGTCAGCAGCAGCGCGCGGCATTCGACGGGGGGCGGAGCTACAGCGCAATTTTAACCGACGATTACGTCGCTCCTAATTGAAAAAAGAAACCAAAATTTTACCTACGTGGTTTATAAGGTTCCCGAATCCGTATATGAGCGTCTTATTGAATTCTACAGACTATTCAGCTTCCCTTTAAGCAATAGCTCAAGTTATGTACGAAAGCCACATTCAGCAGTTATGTTGTAAAGGCGGGCGTGTCGGAAATCTCCTGCGACATGAGCTGTGGTATAAGCTCGACCTGCATAACGAATCGCAATATAATCTTCTATAAAAACAGGGTCTTGCCAAGTAACATTAGAATCACACATTTTAGGAAACATCTACAAATTGCAGAACTGAAGGCGCTAGATAGTGAAATCATATCTGTTGAGGAGACCCGCAATGCCTAGCCCCAGTTACGAGGAATACGTCCTTTAAATATGTGGCGAAGTGTATCGACGTCGTAATCAACACATAACAGGACTTAATTATCCGCAACACTGTTGAATGGAAGGGGACCATGTTAACTGGAACAGCAGAGCAAGACAAGTTACTAGCAGTAGCATTGGCTTTTACACGCTTTATGAGGATTACGACGACCGCGTGGTAGCAACGTAGTGTTGTACCTCGCCTGAATATTACGGAAAGTTCCTATAGACGTGTCGTCCGTTTAGTGGCATGCTAGGCCGAAGGTTGTTCACCAGGTGCAGCGTACGGTTCTGATGGTTACGTTCGGCTTCTAGGTGGTGGAAGACTTCCAGCTGTAATGAAGAAGACACCGTGGCAGATAATCAATAACATCAGAAAGAGCGAGAAATTCATTCTTTTTTCATTGAAGTGGCTTCAGTGGCGCTAAGATAACACACAGGGAGGACCAGGTTTAACTAGCCCTTGACAGCTTTGCTGTAAAAGTGACCTCCCGGCTAACCTTCATACGCATCTTCATAAAACGCCATCGAACTGGGTTAGTGTCGCAACACCTGAAGTTCTGGTTATCTGAGAGCTGTTAAAGGTAGTTTATGTACTGAACCAGTGTAAGAAAAATAAAGCTACTTATTGAGACAATAGCTGCTACAAGACGGTGATGCGCCAATGAGAGACAGTGTGCGTGTCCGTGCTCGCCCAATTAGCAACGCATGAGCTTCAAAGGAACTATAATCGCGAAATGTCTGGGGCTCACCTGTGATTCGCCTATTTTCTCCTCGTTCTTTAGGACAGCCCAGATGACTGCCTCGGAGCAGGGCGGTGTCGTGAGGGACCCTCCATATATATAGGACAGCGATGGGTTCAGTGGGAGAAGGTCCACCAGTGATACGAGGTGAGGCACTCTCACTCGCCTTGCAGCTCGCTTATTCATCTGACGCAGTGCTGTTACAACGCTCCTCAGTGCCCAGTTTTCACGCCCATCGACCTGCAGCAGTTCCCATTTGGTGTCGCAGGAGAAAGCTTGCAAAAGGAGCTCCGTTAGAAAACAAAACCTTCCGGATAATATCTGCATAAATCCACACTGGCCGGTTCGGTAACAGCAATGCACCACAGGGTCTACGGCAGGAAACAAGTGCCAATGTAACGATATGTTGCCTAATGCACTCTTTCTGCGCCTACTAGTCCAAAAAATTATCATGTTAACTTATCACAATTAATACATATGATGGCTTTGGCTAATAAAGTCTACTTAGCTCGAATATGACAGTTACTTCACTTCACTTTTATTTCACGTTTATTCTAATTAGTGGTCACATGAGTTCAATGAAGAATATTAGTATAAGCTTATCAGCAAACGTCGATGAACAGGTGATTTCGGCTATGTGACGGGGCAGGCCGTTCCAATCGGTTGATAATCGGCAAAAGAAAGATGCAGAGAAGGTTGTAGTACGGCTGCGCGGATGGGTTACTTGCAAGGAATGCCTGTACGCAGGGAATGGCGAGGGGGTGGGCAAATGCATATGGTGCATGATAGAGCGAGCTGTAATGAAACTTGTGAAAGAGGATTAACGAATCAATGTGACGCCTGGATGATAGCGTGTTTAAGGCAGACTGGGCTTTTAGTGGTGATACGCTAGTGTTGCAAGAATACGAAGAATGAATGAATCTTGCCGCACGATTCTGAATTACTTCAAGTGCATTGATATGCTAAGTTTGATGTGGTGACCAGATGGGGGATACGTATTCTAGTTTCGGACGTACGGGCGTCTTGAATACCAGTAGTTTGACGTGTTGCGGTGCGTCACGCAGATGGTGTTTTAGGAATACCAACGTTTGGTTAGCGGAGGCAGTAATGCGCGTTGCATGAGCAGACCAGTCTAAGTCTTATGAAAGGGGGATGCCAAGGTATTTAAATGTGTCCACTTTTTCTAAGGTAGCAATGGGAATATTATACGGTGAGTATAAGGGCCAATGGCGGTTAGTGAAGCACCTTACTTTACATTTATTGGGGTTAAGAGTCATTAACCAGTCGTTGCAGCAGTCTTGCACTTTGTTAAGATGATTTTGTAAAATAGTGTGGTCAGAGTCCTCAGTAATTATGCGGTAGATGACGCAACTGTCAGCGAACATGTGGATTTGAGAGGAAACATTAAGAGGGAGGTGGTTAATATAAATAGGAAGAAGTAGTTGGCCTACAAGGTTACGTTGTGGGACGCCAGATATTACAGAAAGGGGCGCGGAAGCGGATTATTGACATGCACTGACTGTGATCGGTTAGTGAGAAATTCAATAACCCAATTTAAGATGTAAGGGTGCACGTTCAGCTGGCAGAGCTTGAGTAACAGGTGTTGGTGAGGTAACTCATTAAATGCTTTAGCATAATCCAGGAAAATCGATTGGGGTGTTAGCATCGAGATTAATGTGTAAGTCATGAACGAGCATAGCAAGTTGCGTTTCGCATCAGAGGCCTTTACGGAAGCCATGCTGGGATGGGCGAAAGAAATTGTTAGTGTCATGGAAGTGCATTATTTGGGTGAAAATGGCGTGCTCCATTATGTTGCAGGGTACGCTGGTTAGGGAAATCGGTTGGTAGTTAAGATGTGAGTTTTTATTACGTGATTTGTAGATTGGAACGATCTGCCCTTTCTTTTTGGCGACGGGGATGCTACAGGGGGATAAAGACTCTGAGAAGATTATACTAGAGTATGCTGCGCAGATGAGTTTAGTATTTTTTAACAGTGTAGAGTTGATGCCATCCGCCCCTATGACGATGATAGCTTTAGCTTTTCGATTTATTGGCGTTATGGCATGTTCACTGAATTCGATGGGTAACATAACAGATTGCACAGGTGAAGGTGGTATAGGCAACAAAGCATCAGGTTCAATGGTGAATACAGATGAAAACGCGCGGGGTAGATGCATCGGCACACTCTTGTCCGGGGATTACTGTATCGTTATGGTCGGCGATAGTGATAGTGATGCTTAGTACACATGGCAACGTGTTATCTAAAAACTAGTGCTTTTCGCGGCGTATAGCTGAGAGAGAAACTATCTCCGTCTCGTAATATTTGTCCCAGGCCCCATCACAAATGGTTTGCTTTGGCGAACGACAAAATCATTTTTGTTCCTGTTTTCTACTGTCGATCATTTTTTATGAACCAAGGTTTATTGCTGTTAGTACGTACTGGAATAACTGGAATGTGGTTAGCTGCAAGGCAAGTCATTTTTTGTTGGAGGATCGACCAATTTGCATGAAGTGGGTGGTTGTGGAATTCAGCACTGAACGTGGTGTAGAAGGACATAAGTTCGTTGTTAATGGCTTCGTAGTTGCCTTTGTCTTATAGGCGTATGATTTTATTCCATGATTCTCGTTTTGGAAAGGTAAAATTAAAGACAGTATGGATTACATTATGGTCGCTAATTGCCCGGAGATAAGATATCGAAGATAGGCTAGACGGATTGTTATTTAATATGAGATCTAAAATGCTGGCCGAGCCCTTCACTACGCGCGTTTGTTCTAACACTAGCTGGGTTAAGCGGAAATTAAAGCAGACTTCGAGGAAATTAATTTCGCTTGTACAATCCGACAAAGCTGGATAGCTATCCCAATTGATATTAGAGAAATTAAAGCCTCCAAAGAACAAAATCTGAGCGATAGTTTATTTTTTTATTAACACATCTAGGACGCAGTTGAGCTTGTCACTAAAGCTAGTGTCTGCTCGCGGGGGGGGGGGGGGAGGGTGTGGTAGCAAACGGCCACCAAAATAGTTTGCGGGGTTGTACGAAAGAGCAGCCATAATATTTCAAGGTCCCTTTGGTTGTGGACAACGGAGCAGGGTATCGTATTACTCACGATGATGAGCACCCCGCCGCCTCTAGAGTGCTGGCGATCATTACGGAAAACATGAAAACCGGGTAGGTTATCCATGACCTCGGCCTCTTTACGTCAGTGGTTAGCCAGGTTTTCTATGTATCAACAAGTTACATCCAGATGATAAAACCAGATTAGATACAGCGTCACGTTTGGAAAGTAAGCTACGTATGTTAGAATATATTACTGAAATACTAGTGTTAGGGCGGGTTATCGTTATCGAACGGTGTGTGTGGAATGACGGTGATGCAGCAATTGCTATTAGATCTTTTTATACATTTTGTAGTTTGGTCGTACATGTACTTAGCAGATCCTACTAATAGAGTTTTGTAGCGTAATGAAAATAGAGCTGATTTGGTCCTCGCGAAAGCCAAGAGATTTTTCCGGGCATTTTGTACAGTACGAGAGTAGTCTTCGCGTATGCTATAGTTAGTCCCTTTCAACTTGCGTTCGTTAGACAAAATTTCTTCTTTTGTTTTATAAAAGAAGAATTTTATGATTACAGGGCGGTTTCGGTTATCAGAATGGTGGCTGAGACGATGCTCTGGTGTATACAATCTCCCCAGGATTCACGGTCATGCTTAATTGATCTCCGCAAAGCCGAATGATTTTTTTCTACTGCCTGAGCGGCGGATTCAGACGCACTTGGGTCGGGCATACCGAAGAAGATAAGGTTGTTGTTGCGGGCTTGGTTTTCTGTGTCATCGATGCGCGCTTCTATATCGAAGGGTACGCGTGTTGTCACATCCGCAGAAGACTCAGATGTTTCAACCTGCTGCTGCAGGTCTTTAATTTGTTGACAGTGGCTGTCGACGGCATGCATTCTTCTTTTTAGTTCGGAAATCGAATTCTTAGTCTCGACTAGTTCGCTTTTTAAGCCTTTAATCTGGTCAATTAACTGCGATTGCCCCGCGGACAGCTTGTTTAGTTCAGTTAGTACAGCGTCAAATCAGCACTGGGCTTAGTTTCTATGTCGCCCGAGAGTAGCAGCAAGGAGCGTGAGACACGAATACAATTTCTAGCGATGGCAAACAGGCACCTGGTGCTCGATCGGCAGCTGTACTAAAGCCTAGTCCCTTGATTTCTTAGCACAAATACTATAACTATAAAGAGGAAGCTGCCTAAGATATGTCACGCCAGCACTTTCACCTCGTCTATACTGCAACGCAAGCTGCAGTAATTTAGGTGACGGCTCTTCAATACCACCACCCCCCGACAATTTTTTAAGAGTCCTCAAGCGAAGCCTAAGAGTGCTTTCTACCAGGCAAAAAGTAATTCCCATTATAAAGAAAGAAAAGCAGACATTACCACTTCTTCTGGCTCCACCACAGTAGTATAAGTGGCCACAGTGTGTCCGCACTCCTCAAGAACGAGTTCTGTGAGAGGCACGCAGCGTTGCTCTCATGCGCTGAGCGCTGTCTTAAGAGGAAGTTTTAGCTCGGGTGCTCCTATCTAAATATGTGTAAAATGATAATTCGTTTTCCTCGGCAACCACTCTACCAAACTTGACGAGGTTTGTTGAATTTAAAAGAAACACTTAAGATCTAGTGAGTGTTGGTTTCCAAATTTCGATTTAGGTTGATATTCTTGTATTAAAAATTATGCAAAAATTGAAAAAAAATTGCAAACGAAACTATCTAGTTCACACTCTGTAACCCAGCAAGCAAAGATGTTATTACAACTCTGGGAATTGCATCTGAGAATAAGTAATTGAGTAATATGGAAATACAGCTTATGCAGAACCCTTGTACCCAACGTAACAAGTTCACGTAAGACATAAATTGACATATCGAACTTGTTCGCTTTGAATGATCTAATGGTTACCATTTACAGAACCGCGATATCTGCTTTTCATGCACAGCTATTATTTTACAAGCTTCGTGCGTTTATATTTTTTTCAAGCTTTCGTATATTTAAATCCTTTTCACAAAAGTCTGGCCTAAGTAGAAATTGCGCTACCAAGAGTCAATAGAATTTAGGTATCTCTCTCAAATACAACAAATTTCATTAAAATCGGTTCAGCGTTTTTTTTTTCAAAAAAAAAACGTTTTTTTGTTTTACATGTATTTGAATAGACCGCGTCGGAGTTGGTCCCGATGTAGAGCTTCCTCTTAAGTGGAACCGCTTCAACTGCGTGATATAGCTCTTATTTTTTATTGTCTGAGACTTGCTCAGCATCTGCACTTAATGTTCCACGTCACCGGTTTAAGAATTGGCAGAACTTTCAATAATTAAATCTCATGGTGCCCCGCGTCGTCGTGAGGAGCCCAAACGCTCGGATATCGTGCATGTCTAGTCAAGTACGCCCAATGAATTTCTATTTTTAACACTGTGTTGTCGGCCCAGTGTTAGGGATGATAATAGTACGAGTAAAGATTATGACTTCCCGTTTCGCTGTAGCGGACGGTTGCATATTTACTTCGACAACTTTAGGTTTTTCAATGTCGGACGCAAACATGATAGAATCGCATTATTGCATCTCGCCCCCAAGGAAACGTGATCTCACCGGCCTTGAATTGCACCCATCACCTCATGCTCGGTAGTACAGCTCCACACCCACCAATTTCCTTTGTTGCATGAAACTCATTGGCGAGGTTAACCCAATTCAGTATAAGGACATGTCCGCCGCGTAACCGCTTCTTAAGTTATGTTGCAGCGAGTGCCAATTACTTGGTTTATCTTCAATGTATTGAAACCCAGCAATTTCCCATTCCATTAATTTTGAACCTACATCTGCCTTGTATTACTCTAACTTAGTCCACGTACTAGTTTTATCCACTCGCCAAGTACTTCATTAACCGTTAGCAGGATTTCCAGGTAACCTTTTGTAGTACGGAGAATAATTACGGTGACTACGAGTCAAGGTGGTACCTTGAAGAGAACACCGACCACTAGGAGGCCGTCGGGGTGCTTGTAAGCCTCTCTGACACTGCCATATGCCGTGTTGATATGTACCAGGTGCATCTGAAAAAAAAATACATATAAAAGTAAGTTGAATAAGACTTAGATGTCCAATAGAAAACACCAGTTGCTTGTACTCCCCGGTTAACCTACTGAACGTACCGGGGCTGGAGCCTCCTCCGGAGTATTCCGGCGGGGGGGGGGGGGGGGGGCGGAGCCCTTCCGCCGATGCCCAAGCCTACCAAGCCTACCTAGTCAGTTTTACTGACTGTCGTATGGGTGTGGTTTATAAAATCCTCCTTAGCTGTTACTAGTTCTGCGTAGGGCAAACGGGACGGTGTATCAATCAAAGGCTAATGGAACATGAAAGGTCGTTAACCGGTGAATCACCTTCTAATCTTTCCCTACATTGCCAAGATTGTAACTGCGCCCCAGAGTTGGATGAATGCGCGATATCGTACAGGCATAAGAATGAAGATACGCGTCTTGTGGTAGAGGCATGACATATCTATAATGGTAGAAGTGCGTGCGTGAGTCAGCCTTCAATTACTTCACATAAAGAAGACATTAAGCGCCTTAACAGTTATCTCTCACGTAGACCGGCACATGTACCCGACTGACACGTGGTGATACCATTCCTGAGCTTGCGCATATGGGTTTTGTGTCTTTTATCGCTTCAGTGCTCATTTCAGTTGATAGTCGGACTTGGTGTTGTCCACTTCTCTGCTCTTGAGTCCTATCTGCACTCCTCACCTCTTTTTTGCATAGTGAATCCTTACCAACTAGTTCAGCTTTCTGTCATTCTAAGCCAAAGCCTACCTCCCCCCCCCCCCCCCCCACTTAACGTGTCATTGCGAGAGTTTTGTCACCCACATCATTTGAGGTTCCTGTTGACTTGCCACGACCACTTTTCTTAAGGTTTTATTATGGCTAATAGCTTACTTCCTCATTGTTGGCGGGGATGGGCACGGATTTCACTTCATAGTTTGCTTCATTTCTGCGAATTCTGACAATAGGAGAACAAGTACATTAGAAGTACCAGCAGCGGCTGCTTCATCCGTATTTTCTCACTTCATCTTAATTAGTATCACTGTCATCATCATCACCACACTATATGATGTTCACTGCAGGATGAAGGTCTCCCCCTCTGATCTCAAATTAACCCTGTCCTGCGCCAACCGATTCCAACTAGCGCCCGCGAATTCACATCAACACTGTTTTAAATTTCCACTGTAACCATTAGGCACATCTACAATATATTTGAATATATACAGAGGACAAAGTTCATTATATTTTTCAAGAGAAGGACTTAGCCAATTAACAATTATTTCTAAAGGTATCAATAGCTTATGCCTGCAGACCTAATATGTTGCTGTATGATCACCTCACTTCATAATGCTTTGCGTGCTTTTTTGACACTGAAAAAAAAAACCTGTAGACTTTAGCAAGCCTTAGGCGGAGTCTTTGATCGATGGCGTATGAAATGCATTTCAATGATACGTGTCTCAGGGTTCCTTCTCTTTGCAGTAAGCAAATATAACGAATCACTAATAAACTTCTAATAATTTGCAACATTTATTAGGGATGGAAGTATTGTCATTTGCATGTTGAGGTTATAAATATATGCACAGTGTCCCACTTAACTATCAGGCACTAAGATTTAAAAAAAAGAATGCGTTGCTCAAAAGAAACCTCGTGCATAGTTTTCCCAGTACAGGGGAGTAGCTCTCAGTAACGTTTTCATTGCTGAGATTTAATTACGTAATTGCAATTAATTGGCGAACTCGAGACGTACTATCATGATTATCAAAGTGTGAATGAGGCATTTTCAGGCACAGCCAAGGGAAATCTAACTGCGATATACTGAGCGACGTACTAATTGCGTATGAATTTTTTCCGACTGATAAATAAACCCTGCGAAATATGACGAATACCACGTGGCTACACTCCCACCCGCATCATAAAGCAGCGCCCTCAAACAGGCTGCTTCAGAGTTAGCCACAACGAAATGAACGAAATAAAGATAAAAATATCCGCCCAAGCACTCCATAGAGACAGTTAACCATCGAAGCTGAAACGTGTGGCCCCGGTGTTTATCACTGCGTGAAACCTGACGGTTCATTAAATGATGCCTTGGTAGACTGCCGGATCCTCGGTATGCAATTGCTGCTTGCACTCGGCTGCACGAGGCCGTTCCTGTGGCAGGGCTGCAGCATCGGGACGGCGTGGACGAGCTCGTTCCCGGTTCTGCTCGTGGCGTTGCTGATAAAAAGCTGCCTGCTCTTCAGGAGTCCGTATGTCGCGTGGCCTCCCGTTTCGTAGCCGGGGAGAAACTGCTGCGCGCCCGCTCGGCTGTGACGGATAGCAACAACGACATCACTGGCGCAGTCGCTGGCGCGCCTCTCTTTCGCTTTTTTTTTCGCGCATTCGCATTGGGTTGCGCCGGAGGAGCTTTCGGCGTACAGGCGACGGACAGACAAATCGGCTAGCCATATGCAGCTTCACTGTGAAACATCGTGATCGAGCTAGTGCCTCATCTGCCTTGCCTCGGCCGAAGTAACGCGTCGCATTCGGTGTTAGTTGGAAACAAGCTGTGGTATCTGTTGTCTTAGCGTAGGCAAAGCGCACGAATGGTTCTTTTTTTCCAGTATACCTACCACCGCAAAAGCTAATCCACGACGTCATTGCAGATGTTTAGAGGTGCGTTTTGTTTCGTCCCAGTCGCCATGTGTTTCTCTAGGAGCAGAAGGTAAAAATTATCCTTGCCTTGGGAACTGCATATGACAACAAGAGGAAAGCCGCAAATATGTACCAGTCATGTAAGTGTGGTGGTAGACCAAGCGCGTCGACTATCATAAATTATGAAAATTTGAGACGAATTGGGAGCTTTAAGGAACAGCGGCGTATGACTCCATTTTTGGGTCCTAGCCTACGCACGGATGTTCTAGCATTTATGGCCTCAAAGCTTCATGCGACCGTGCGGCACGTGGCTGCCAAGGTACCAATTTCCAAGTCATCAGTTTGGAGGATTCTAAATGACAGCGTTTCATCCGTACTACCTTAACCATAACCAATGCTTGAAATATAAGGACCTGTAATATCGCCTAGATTTCTCGTATGGGGTCCTCAGAAAAGCCGACGAGTAGCCGGACTTTTTGAGCAACCTCATGTGCACAGATGAAGCCAATTTTCACATGAAACCCCAGGTAAATTTGCATAATACACACTATTGGAGTGACTACTACAATGCATACTAGGTAAAGCGCAAACGGCACCATTACCAGTGGTCAATCAATGTGTGATGCGTAATTTACGCCGGTGCTATAATCTGTCCCATTCTCTTGGAGCACAAACTGACTGGATAGCTCTATGTGGAAGAAATCCTTGAAGGAGTGGTGGCACGCTGTCACATCTTCCACTTCTGTGGTATCAGCAAGATGGAGCACCAGCACCCAGCAGCAGCCGAGCGCGAAACTAGCTGGATGCGACCTTTCATGCGCAATATATTGGAAGGCACGGAGCTGTATATTGGCCGGCTAAGTCACCTGACCTCTCTACAATCAATTTCTTTCTTTGGGGTTTTGTGAAAGATTGTGCTTACATGATCGATACTGACGCCACAGTAGCCCAAGGCAAGAATAGCGGATGTCTGCCGTAGAATTGAAGTGGCAGTCATTAAGAAAGCCACTAAAAATGTGATAAAGCGGACTCAGTACTGCGTAGCTGCAGAAGGAGACCTTTTCCAACACGTCCTCTAGGCGGGAGCTGGTCTGCAACGGCGGTTACGAATTCATAGATAATAAGGGCACTCTGACAGTTGATGTATTTTTTTAATATATTTGCATACTCGGCTCATGCAGTAGTGGTTATTTACTTTCTTGAACGTATCGGTTTTGCCTTTTCTCACCACCTGGGTCGCTTCCCGTTCGGTTTATTTCGCTTTTACTTTACGCAATAGAACAGTTGTTTGCAGCGCGTATACACTCTTATAAAAAATAAAACGATAAATTTATTTTGGCTCTGGTCCGAAGCAAGTTTCTGGCACGAAATATAGCTGCGCACGCACTGAGGCGCGAGCAAAGCTGGGATTGTTGAAACATTCTATGCCAATTACATTGCTTTTCGCATTTCGTGCGGGGCCAGAGTGGCGTTTCAGCCGCGTTATCAAAGGGGGCCTTTGTTATCCATGTGATCAATCGTTCTTGAAAGACAGATAATAAGTATGGTGTAGAGAGGAAGGAATAGCTGCAAAGCCGTGAAACCTGCTGTCGGTGTTCCTTCCGTAGAGAGCGCATAACCCTTATCAAGGTGATGCGCTCTCTCTTCGGGTTTGCGACAGGCAGCGCAGTTGCTTCCAATCAGCTTACTTGAGGTCGCTGCTTTATTATGAGGATGGGACCGCATTCATGGTGCATTTCTCACATTTCGAGAGGTTTTTTTTTTTCCAATCGGAAAAAAATTGTACGCAATTAGTACGTCACTGAAAACACAGCAGTCAGATGTCATTTGGGGGTACCTACAAATGCCTCATTGACACTTTGATAATTAGGACAGTACTTCTCCCATAAGATAATATTTGTAATTGTCAAATTAAATTTTAGGAATAAGATAATTATTGGCGGCTACTCCCCTGTACTAGAAACGATAGGCACTAGGTTTTTTTCAAGTAACGCAACTGCTCTTTAAGTGTAAGTCAATTGATGTGTGGTGTTTTATGGCGCAAGGGCCAGGTATGGCCAAAGAGCTCCATGACAAAGGTAAAGTTAGCGGCGCATTATGACTGGTGTAGACAATGAATTCCTTATGGCGCATGTGATATGGCTGTAAAAAGCCCTAAAATCTGTCGCCGTGGATGGCGTAAAGTAAATTGTTGCTAAAATAATGACATTAAGTAGTGCTTTGGGCTGAGGCAATGGGGTTTCGTTAGAAGCATGATGCAATAAAACATAACATTGACACTTTAGCTACAAGAAATTCTTTGAGTACAGGAGCTGTTATATGTGCGCTGAGAATTCCCTCGCCAAATGATTTCCAGAGTGTCTGTTTCAGCCAAAAATTCTAAGAGTAGTTTGGAATTAAAAAGCGGTTCATTGCTAAGAAAAAATTAAGGGTGAAGAGGTATATTTTCGCGATATGCAGAAATGAAATACCTTTTCCTCTGTGGTTCTATTGCAGGACATTGAATAAGAACGTGCAGGACTGAGATTTTGGCCGAACTTACTACAAGTCGGAGGATTCCCCCCAGTCAAGAGGTAAGAGAGTGCCGTAAGTGCGTCCTATTCTTAATCGGTAAAAGAGCACTTCGTGATATCGTTATGTTCTCTCCGATACCCAATGTCCTAATTTCGGTTTATCAAGTGCAGTTTATTTGATACCTGAGCATTCCACTGTTGCTGCCAGTGTATTTTCAGCTTGTGACGCAAGTATGCTTTAAGGTCTGTGTCTGGGATGGGTGTGTTTATGTCCGCATCACTAAAAGCTAGCGAAGTAGCTTTCCTGTCAGAAGCTACGTTGCCTTTTATACCACAGTGGCCAGGTACCCAGCATAGGATGATCATTTGTTCAGCACTATAAGCTGAGCATAGCAATGTATACAGCTCATTAAAGACGGTGTTTTTATGTTTACGTACAGGCTCGTCCACTCTTAGGGTGAACACGGCTCACCGTGGCCGCGCTCCGCGGGCCGCCAGTGCGTCCGGCGCGGCGGCGCATCGAAGCGAAGCGAAGCGGCGCAGGCGCACACGGACCCAGGGGAGGCGCTTCGCGTCGTCTGCAACAGCGCTGGAGCGCGCCGCTCTTGCTTTGCTGTAAAGTACACTTCGCTAGACCCAGGTGACTGAGCGACCGAGGCGGCGTGGCGGTAAGGCGCACTTCACTTACTGGAGCATTTTCCAGCTGGTTCGGTCTACAGCTTGTGAACAGCCCGCTTAATCAATATACATTAACAGAAACAAGCTTATCACCACATAAATCACTCAGCATGTTTTTAATTAGTGATGAGGGCAAAAATACAGTCATTTCTTCGCTCTCTTTATTAGGCTGGTGCCATATTATTTTACTCTCACAGCACTTGGTGTAGTGCCTACCGAAAAACCTATTAGGCGCGCTCTTCTTCGTTGGAGTCATCATGTGATGTGCCTAGCGCGCCATTTCGCGCATGTCTTGATGCTAGAACGAATTTGCTTAATTGACATAAAAAAGCGACCGAAACCCGCAATAAATTCCACAGAAAGTTAGACAACGATTGTTCAATCATGCATCATCATGTTTGCCATCGATTTTACCATTAAGGAGGGCAATAATATTACTTCGACAGCATCTAAGAAGTGACATCCGCTACTTCGCGACTTCCTTATTGACGCGTTAATGTCGCTGGTAGGGGTGCATGGAGCGCTTTACGCGATGTTGGAAACGGCTCTCCCCTGCATGGCAACTGATTTGGCGGCAGTTTTACTGCCCCTTTTCATCCTTCTACATCATATTTTTGTTCTCACAGATTGGTTAAAATCGCCGAAGCGGTGCCGGTCCTTTGACGGCTACCTGACGTGAGAAGTTGCATTCTTATTTAGAGGAATCGTCGGTCAGTTATTTGATTACATTGATTAGGTGGAGTGAAACATGTGGCGCCGTCGTTTATTTGGGTGTTTGTTTTTTTCTCCTTGGAGTCGATTCACGCCACATGCGAATGCCCTTTCTGTCCGTTTTGAATAGGTAATTGAATGGATGGATGAATGGACGCAAAACTTTAATAAGGTCCTGAGGTACGCGACTCAGCGCGCTGCGGGCCGCTCCCACGTTGGGACAGTCAGGCCTTGCCCGACCGCGTAATTGAAGGGGAAAATCTACAATCTACATGTCTGTTTTCTAGCTTAATTTACGTCTTGCCGGGTAATTAATTCGTTACTCGCTTGTATTTCATTTCAGTACTTCCTCGGAATAGGTCACATGTATGTTCTCACTAGCATATAATTGTACGGTATGCGTCCCGAAGCGGCACATGGCCTCTGCGTTACGCCATATAGGGGGGCATCGGATAAATTTGGAGAAAAGGAGGAATTGATTTCTCTTTCTCAGGGGTTAGGGGGGTGGCGAGGCTGAGTGGGTAAAACTCAAATATGAATACGGCACAGGAACCCTTGCCTTGAACAAGCGATGCTGTTGCCGTCGTGGGGAAGTGGCCGGTCCTTGTGTTGGACGAACGTGGCCACGATAATTAAACCGGCGGTCATGAGGCCGGCCCGGTGTCGTCTGCCGACAGCATGCCGGTGGTCGGCCAACGGGCTCGACATTTGTAAAAGCCAAGCCCGGCCCAAGCCAGATTGCTATGTTCGGGCCAGTGTACTTTTTAACTGACCATGGGCGTCAGCCGGATCTACCGTCGTGCCCCCCCCTCCCCCTTTTCTTTGGCTTAGGTCATGCTACTCCATTTTAGCTTAATATGGTGATGTGGTGCAGCCAACGGCTGCTCAAGTGAGTGACTGGCCGCTCACGAGTTAAATATTCTGGGATGACTCGTCAAATCGAAAGACACCAGAGGTGTTTCCATTAAACGCATTTCTATCGACTTGCATGATGAATTGCATTTTGTTCGGTTGTCGGTTGCCGGCGCACTTCGGCGACAAAAACGCTGTAACAGTGCAGGATTTTATTTCCCCGGTGCACTTTCGCAAACTGGCCATGTCGCGGGTACCGGAAAAAGAAAGACGACGCATTGTAGATCTGTGCCTACAAAACTATTCTCAACGCGTTATATCGTAGATGACAAAAAGGCCACTGAAAACTGTGAATCGAATAGTCCAGGCTTACAAGAAGGATGGAAGAATTGCGGATGCTCCCCGTAAAGCCCGGCAAACAGTGACCACTGAAGTTGAATACATGACCATTGTTGCGGCGGCTGCTGCAAACCCGACCTTTATCGCTCGGGAAATTAAGAACAGCCTCTGGCTGGCTAACGTCTCTGACACGACTATCAAGCGTCGCCTCTACGCCCCAGCCTAATAAAGAGCGCGAAAAAATGACTGTATTTTTACCCTCATCACTTATAAAAACATGTTAGGTGATTTATGTGGTGAAAAGCTTGTTTCTGTTAATGTATACTGATTAAGCAGGCTGTTCACAAGCTGTAGACCAAACCAGCAGGAAAATGCTCCAGTAAGTGAAGTGCGCCTTCCCGCCACGCCGCCTCGGTCGCTCAGTCACTTGGGTCTAGCGAAGTGTATTTTACAGCAAAGCTAGAGCGGCGCGCTCCAGCGCTGTAGCAGACGACGCGAAGCGCCTCCCCGAGGTCCGTGTGCGCGTGCGCCGCTTCGCTTCGATGCGCCGCCGCACCGGACGCACTGGCGCCCCGCGGAGTGCGGCCACGGTGAGCCGTGTTCACCCTAAGAGTGGACGAGCCTGTACATTCATTACGGCTCGCACTACACCCAATGAGGATGTGAACACAATAGCCCTAGTCAGATTCGTTTGCTTGATGTGCTTTACTGCAGATAGTATTGCATATGCTTCCGCTGTAAAAATACATGTATGTGGGTTCAATGTACCGGATATAAAAAATGCTGGTCCTAGTGCTGCATAAGCAACACAAGAAGGAGACTTAGAGGCATCTGTGTAAAATTAATGATGAGGATATGTAGTGTTTATTGGCGCAAGGGCCAGGTGTGGCCAAAGAACGCCAAGGCAATGTTGGTAAGTTCGCAATGTGGTTATGAGTTCTATGGGGTTAATGTAAAATGGCTGTATAGGGGCCTTAAAAATAGTCGCTCTAGGGTGCGTAAAATTTATATATAATAAGATTATGTCGATGACAAATGACGTGTTCTATGTGTAATAAAATGCATCGTGAAAGAGTGATGCAATACAGAAAATATATTGGATGGTGAAATTACCTGGAGCACCACTGCCTCGCCAGAGCCCTTGAAACACAAGGGCCTAGAGGCATGTGCTATATAAAACAGATATCACAGCGGACTCCTCTAAACAGAGGAGACCCTACGAGTGTGTGGGGCTAATAACATGTAATACAACATCTTTCAGGAAGCCCAGGACTGCGCTGGAGTCAAACAGCGGTTCTGGGCCTAGTAACATTACTGGATGAAGGGGGATGTGCTGGCGGTATGCTACGGGAAAATGTTTCTTTCGTTCAGATTCGGCTTTCCGACACTCCAGGAGGACGTGGAGGACGGTCAGCCTCTCCCCGCATCTACCACAGGTTGGAGGCTCGTTTCCGGTGAGTAAAAAGTTATGTGTACCAAATGTGTGTCCTATTCTTAGACGACAGAATAGGACATCTGTCCGGCGTGATTTTGTTACGGAAGGCCAGAATCCTAACTGTGGCTTTATCACGTGGAGCTTATTATTTGTTTCCGCGTCTCATAGCCGTTGCCACTGGTTCCGTAGTTTCCTCCGTAAGAAGGGCTTCAGGTCTGTGACAGAAACTGCAGCGGTGGGATTAGCAGAATGCGATGCAACTGACGTGGCCATCTGGTCCACAAGAACGTTACCTTCAATGCCCCTATGACCTGGCACCCAGCATATGATGACATGCTGATTACCTATATACGCTTTACACAGAGCAGAATAAAGTTCGTTAATTACTGGATTTTTGTCGTTAGAGAAAGCCATCAAGGCCTTCACAACACTAAGGGAATCCGTGTATATGACTGCTTTGTGGAGTTTTGATTTCCTGATATGCTTCACAGCCGACAATAGTGCGTAGGCCTCAGCCGTAAAGATACTAGTTTCCGTATGCAGTACATTGGTTTCCGAGAAGGATGGCCCGATGGCTGCGTAGGACACCCCGTCGTGTGACTTCGATGCGTCTGTGTAGAACTCCGTGCAGGAGTGTTTGTGCTGGAGTTCTCGGAAATGCATTTGGATTTCAATCTCTGGAGCGTTTTTGTAACTTCCATGAAAGATGTATCGCATTGTATCAACTGCCACTCCCAAGGAGGTAGCAACTTGGCTGGATGCATTAGGCGAATTTCGAGGATTGGAACATGCATTTCATGACTAAGCTCCCTCACACGCAGCGAGAAGGGCTGTCTTACGGAAGGACGATTACGAAATAGTGTAGCATATGTCATATCATTAATGGTGTTAAAACAGAGATGTTCGGGATTAGAGTGGACTTTCAAAAAATATGTTTGGCTGATGTATGTTCTCTGGATATGAAGTGACCACTCATTCGATTCTGCATATAAACTTTGTACGGGACTCGTTCTGAAAGCTCCTGTGGCTAAACGGATACCCAGATGGTGAACAGGGTCTAGCATCTTTAGTGCGCTCGGGGTGGCAGAGTGATAAATGACGGCACCATAGTCTAGTCGTGATCGAATGAGGCTTTTATATAGATTCATTAAACACTTCCTGTCACTACCCCACGTAGTCTGGGAAAGAAGTTTCATTATGTTCATTGTTTTCAGACATTTTTCTTTAAGATGTTTAATGTGGGGGACGAAAGTGAGTCTGTAGTCAAGTATGACACCTAGAAATTTGTGTTCCTTGTTTACAGGTATCTGCTGTCCACAAACTTCTAAGCAGGGATCCGGAACTAGGCCTCTCTTCCTTGTAAACAAAACACAAGAACTCTTATGAGGATTGATTTTGAATCCATTTTTCTCTGCCCACCCTGACACCTTGTTCAAACCATGCTGTACCTGTCTCTCGCACACTGCGAGGTTACAGGATTTGAAACCGATTTGAATGTCGTCCACATAGACGGAATACAAAATGGCCGGTGGTAAGTAAGCACGAAGTGTTGTCATCTTAACAATAAAGAGTGTGCAACTGAGCACGCCACCCTGGGGTACACCGGTTTCTTGTGCAAAAGGACGTGACAGCACATTGCCTACTTTCACCCGGAAAGTACGATTGGACAAATAGCTTTTTATTACGTTTAGCATATTACCATGAATGCCCATTTCTGACAAATCTATCAAGATTCCGTAGCGCCAGGTCGTATCGTACGCCTTCTCCATATCGAGGAATATCGATAAGAAGAACTGTTTGTGTACAAACGCGTCACGAATATGTCCTTCAATACGTACAAGATGGTCGGTTGTGCAGCGCCCTTCTCGGAAGCCACACTGAAAGGGATCAAGCATTTTGTTTTGTTCAAGGAAATGGATGAGTCGCCGATTTATCATTTTTTCAAATACCTTACACATGCAGCTTGTGAGGGCTATCGGGCGGTAACACGCCACTGAAGAAGGGTCTTTCCCTTGTTTCAAAACAGGGACCACAACGGCTTCTTTCCACGCCGTTGGAAGGTACCCTGCGTCCCACATAGTGTTGAAAAGTGTGAGTAGTGTTACTTGCGTGTCATTGTGTAAGTTTTTGAGCATTTCATACATGATTCTATCGGATCCCGGTGCAGAGCTCTTGCATGCGCTCAATGCAGCTTTTAACTCGGCAGTACTAAAAGGGCAATTGTACGGTTAATTCTGTCGGGATTTATTGATGAGTGGCTTGCATTCTTCTACTTGTTTATATTTTAGGAAGGATTGCGAATAATGATTTGAGCTTGATACACTCTCAAAGTGCTCCCCAAGTGAGTCGGCCTGATCTTTCAGTGTATCGCCCTGTGTATTTACTAGAGGGAGTGAATATGTTTGCCGCGCTCTAATCCTATTAACCCTGTTCCAGGCTTTGGCCTCATCTCTGAACGAGTTAATACTCGATAAAAACTTGTGCCAGCTTTCTCTTCTGGCCTGCCGGCGGGTTCTCCTACCTTGTGATTTTATTTTTTAAGGTTGACAAGATTCTCAGCAGTGGGAGAAGCTCGCAGCAACCCCCACGCCTTGTTCTGATTCTTACGGGCGGTCCGACATTCGCTGTTCCACCACGGTACACGTGGTTTGCATGCCAAGCCACTTACTTCGGATATGCATTTTGATGCCGCATCTATTATGAATGCTGTAAGATAATCCACAGCAGCATCAATTTCTAAAGAAGACAGGTCAGCCCATGAGATGCTAGAGAGAGTTCGAAATTTCTGCCAGTCGGCTGTGTCTATCTTCCACCTAGGAGCTTGTGGAGGATATTCGTTTTCTTTAGATGTTTTTATCAGTATGGGGAAGTGGTCGCTCCCGTAAGGATTGTTTATAACTTCCCATTCGAGTTCAAGCAGTATAGACGGGGAAACTAGGCTGAGGTCAATTGATGAAAATGTTCTGTTGGCGAGAGAATAATATGTGGGTGCCTTCTTATTCAGCAGGCATGCACCAGAAGAGAAGAGGAACTGTTCAACAAGCCGACCTCGCACATCTATACGAGAGTCGCCCCATAGGCTGTTGTGCGCATTGAAATCCCCAAGTACAACGTAAGGTTCTGGCAATTCATCTATGAAGGACTGAAATTCATGTTTGCTTAGTTTGTAGTGTGGGGGTATATAAATCGAGCAAATTGTGATAAGTTTGTTTAGCAAAACAATTCGAACCGCCACTGCTTCAAGGGCCGTTCGTAGCTGCAAATGTTGACAGGCTATGCTTTTATGAGTGAGAATCGCAACACCACCGGATGATGCGACGGCATCATCGCGATCTCTGCGAAACGTAACATACGTTCGGAGGAAGTTTGTTTGTTTGGATTTTAAGTGTGTTTCCTGTAAACACAGCACCTTTGGATTATGTTTATGGATGAGTTCTTGCAAGTCATGCAGGTTTCTAAGGAGTTCTCTGAAGTTCCATTGAATAATTTGTGTATCCATATTTAATATAAATACGTGCTGTGTTTACGGAAAGGGAGGTGATGCCTTAGGTTACAGAGCTCTTTCGAGGCCCTGTAACGAGGGTTCTGGCCTTTCTGGAGCGTTCGAGAGAGCCTCGCCGCTCCTTAGGCGCTTGGCGCGCCGTGGGGATAGATGTAGTGTCCATTGCCTCTTGTGAGGCGCCGGACACGTGCTCTTGCGAGCGAGAAGTTTTCAGAGAGGGTCCCGCCTTGGAGGGCAAGACCCCTGCGCCCACCAGCCCGGAGACCGATGGGGCTCCCTGGGGGATCTGGCTGCGCCGGCCGTTGCCAGCGCTGGATGGGGCCGGGGAGGTTGGTGTAGCCTCGGCTGCGCCCACCTTCGGGGTCAATGGCCCCGTCTGCTGTGTTGGCGTTGCAGAGTTAGCTGCAGCCGCCGAGGGGGCGGATGGCGTCACTGCCGGCTCACTAGGTGTGGGTCGGACAGCCGCCGGAGGCCGTTGTGGCGCTGCCCCCTGACGCGCCACTTCGGCATATGTGTTCTTAGGCAGGTATGCGACCCGCCTACGTGCCTCCTTGAATGATATATATTCTTTCACTTTGATCGTGACAATTTCTTTTTCTTTTTTCCAAGATGGGCACGACCGCGAGTACGCGGCGTGCTCTCCATCACAGTTTACACAATGCAAAGAGTTCGCGCAAGCTTCAGACGTATGTTCATGGGTACTGCATTTTGCACACGTTTGGCGGCCTCGGCAGCTCTGCGAGCTGTGGCCGAAACGTTGGCATTTGAAACATCTCAGGGGGTTTGGCACGTATGGCCTAACACGGAGCTTAATGTATCCTGCCTCGATTTACTCGGGCAGGACACTCGAACCGAAGGTGATTATCAAGTGTTTCGTTTGGATTTCTTTTCCATCTCGCCTTATCTTAATTCGTTTGACATCTATAACATTTCGTTCACTGAAGCCCTCCAAGAGCTCAGCCTCAGTGAGCTCCAGCAAATCATCGTCCGAGACAACGCCCCGGGTGGTGTTCATAGTACGGTGCGGGGTTACTGTTAGTTGGTTATCCCCAAATGACACAAGCTTAGACAGTTTCTCGTATTGTTTCTTATCGCGGAGCTCAAGGAGGAGATCACCGCTTGCCATCCTGGTCGCCTTATATCCGGCTCCAAAAACATCAGTCAAAGTCTTCGATACAAGGAACGGTGAAATAGTGCTCACTGGTTTGCCGAGTTTTTCCGAGTGTACTACATGGAAACGTGGGATGTTGTGGACTTGGCGTCCGAAAAACTGAAAAACTTCATCGGTGCGCCCTCTTTTCTGAGGGCGATCAGGGAATGGAGGAAAGGAGCTATCCATAAATATATGTGAAATTTCGGCAGCAACGCTAGCCACCCACCATGGAGTCCAACAAGGGGACGCTGCAGGGCCTGAAAAACAGGGCCTGCAAACGCCAGCTGTACGCTGCCGCTATAACCTAATGTGATATAACCAAGGTTGGCTACTCACACAAGGTTAACCCTTGCTGCCAGGAAGGTCGGAAGTAATAAAGAAATGAGAAGGAGACAGGAAAGGTGGAAAGTAAGGAAAAGATGAAGGTTGTAGGGAGAGAGAGACAGGAAAAGGCAACTACCGATTTCCCCCGGGTGGGTCAGTCCGGGGGTGCCGTCTATGTGAAGCAGAGGCCAAAGAGGTGTGTTGCCTCCGCCGGGGGGCCTTAAAGGTCCAAACACCCAGCATCAGCTCAACCCCCAGGATGCCCCTTTCCCCAGACACGGCTAAGCCGCGCACGGCTACACGCGGGAGGGTCCAACCCTCGTGTGCTCGGGTACGTGGTGTCGCAACACACCAAACGCCTGCTTGCGCAGACGCCCCTGCGGGGCTGTGTAAAATTCAGCACAAGAATACTCCTCCAGAAGCTCACGAGAATGTGAACGTATCTGTGCCTCAGGTGCTCGTTCTGATATTTCTGCAAACGAGACGTGACATTCGATAGTCTGCCACTCCCAAGGCGGTGGAAGCCGTGTAGTTGCTATTATAACATTCTGTAAAATCGACGCGCCCGTTTCTTCGGACAATGCGTCCGAAGGAACAGAGGAGGTCTAGTGCCTGGGCGGTTACGGGAAAGCCTATCCCTGGACAGGTCGTAAATAGCTGAATGGCATGGATGATGGAAATCTGATTTAACTTTGAGGGCGTAAGAGAGACTTAAATATGTTCTTTGCAGATGTAGGGACCATTCGGTAGATTCAGCATACATGCTTTCTACGGGGCTAGTGCTGAACGCATCAGTAGCGAGACGGATACCCAAGTGGTGGACGGAATCGAGCTTCTTCAAATGACTAGGCGTGGCAGAGTTATGCACAATGGCTCCATAGTCAAGGCATGACCGTATAAGACTTTGTACAAGCTCAAGAGGCACCTTCTGTCACTTCGCTAAGATGTGCGGGACAAGAGCTTCTGTAGATTCATTGTCTTCAAGCATTTCATTTTCAAATATTTTAATTGTGGGATAAAAGTTAGTGTGGAGTCTGAAACGAGGCCTAGAAATTTATGTTCGTGACTAACAGATAGCCGTTCTGCATTAAGGTCAATACCGGCCTCCGGTATTGCACCTCTCTTATTTGGAGAAAAAAATGCATGTTCTTTTTTCAGGGTTTAGTTTAAAGCCGTTCTCGTCTGCCCACTTAGACAACTTATTAAGGCCAAGCTGAACTTGCCGCTCGCAGATACTAAGATAGCATGACTTGTAACCTATTTGGATATCATCCACGTATACGGAATAAAACATTGTACGTGGTATGATAGTACGGAGCGAATTCATTTTCGCAAGGAATGAAGTACAGCTCAGCACTCCACCTTGTATCACACCAGTCACCTGAGTAAATAGACGAGATATGACGTTACCAATCCGAACATGAAATATGCGGTGGCAGAGACATATTTGAATCACGTTTAGCAAGTTGCCTCGGACGCCCGTTCCAGCTAGATCACGAATGATTTAGAAACGCCAAGTAGTATCATATGCTTTCTCCATGTCTAAATATACTGATAAGAAAAACTGTTTGTGCACAATCTCATCCCTCATATTTTTTTCGATGCGGACAAGTTGATCTGTTGTGGATCTATGCTCCCTGAAGCCGCATTGCGAGTGATCTAGTATCTTGTTACTTTCAAGAAAATGCACCAGGCGCCGGTTAGTAATTAGTCGGCACAATCGACTTTCCACCGGGAGACATGTGGAGAGCACTCATCACCACTTGTTAGTTTTATGACAAAGGGAAAATGGTCTCTCCCGTGGGGATTCTTAATCACGTTCCACTCCAGATGCCGCAAGAGTGAACTCAATGCGATGCTTAAATCGACAGATGAAAATGTTTTGTTTGCAACACTGTAAAATGTAGGATCTTTTCCATTTAGCAAGCAAGCATCTGTAGTGTAGAGGAAGTTTTCAACTAAGCGTCCTCTGGCATCACAACGACGGCTTCTCCAAAGGGTGCTGTGTGCATTAATATCTTCAATGACAATGTAAGCTTCGGGTAGCTCATAGATAAAGGTGTGAAATTTCGTTTTTCAAAGTGGGTTGTTCGGGGGGATATATACAGAGGTAATTGTGATCAGCCTATGAAACAGTACCGCACGGACTGCAACTGCCTCTAGAGTTGTTTTAAACTTTAGTTGCCGGCAAGCAACACCCTTATCTATTATAATTGCCACACCGCCAGACGAAGCAAGAGCGTCGTTGCAGTCTTTTCGATAAACGGCATACTGCCGGAGAAGGTTCGTGCATGAAGGATTAAGATGCGTTTCTTGAACACACGACACTTGGGATTATACTTATTTAGGGGTTCTTTAATGTCGTCTAGGTTGTGGAGTAAACCCCTGACATTCCGCCATGTTATCTGTGCATCCATAATGTATGTGTTTTGTGCTGTTTTTCTAAGAAATATAGATTAGATTAGCTCACGAGGCCTTTCCAGGCACCTTGATACGAGCTCTCTCATTCTTCCCGGTACGCTCGAGGGAGCTGCGCCGTTCCTTGGGCGTCTGACACGCCGGATTTGTGTTTGTATCCATCACCTCACCTGAGGCGGTGGATAGTGCCCGCGCAGCGGGCACGTTCGAGGGGGTGGTGGGCCTATCTGCACGCGAAGTGGCTTTGGGTCCAAAAGGCCCGAAGGTCTCCTGGTCCTCCTTTGCGAGGGCCGGTACAGCGCTGGCTGTACCGGCCCTGGAGGGGCGGGGGGGGGGGGGGGGCTGATGGCCTGACGGCCGTCACACTCCGTGTGACATGGCCGGCTGCCGAAGGATGTAGCGCTGCCCCCCGCCGCGCCACATCCGTGTAGGATGTACTAGACTGATTGATCGAGAAGCGTTTGCACGCCTCTTGGAAGGAAAGGTTCAGTTTTACTTTGATTGCGATGATTTGTTTTTCTTTTTTCCAGGATGGGCAAGAACGAGAGCACGCGGGTTGATCCCCTTCACAGTTAGCGCTACGGGTGGTGGAATTGCAGGTGACGGACGAGTGCTCGTGTGATGCACATTTCGCACAAGTAGTGCATCCTCGGCAGCTTTGCGAACCGTGCCCGAACCGCTGACACTTGAAGCATCGGGGTCGGTTAGGAATGTATGGCCTTACACGGAGTTTACAGTATCTTGTTTCTATCGATTCTGGTAAGTTGCTAGTTCCAAAGGTGATGATTTAATGCCTGGTTGGTATTTCTTTGTCACCTCGCCTTATTTTATCATTTGTACCTTGATGACGTTCTGCTCTTGCCATCCTTCTAGTAACTCACTTTCGGTAACTTCGAGAAGGTCATATTCCGAGATGACACCACGCATGGTATTCATCAACCTGTGCGGTCCTACAGAAAAGGGAATGTCCCCAAACGCTAGAAGTTTTGAGAGTTTGTCATATTGTGGCTTGTCGCGAACTTCGAGTAGAAGATTGCCACTTCCCATCTTCGTTACTTTATAACCTGGGCCTATTGCTGTGGGGATTGATTTGGCTACAAGAAATGGTGATATCATTCGGACTGTCTTCCTTTCGTGCTGACTGTGGACAACGTGGTATTTAGGAAAGGACACTTTAGGTTGCACAAAAAAGTTGAATAGTTCATCGGTGCGCCCCCTCTTCAGGGAACGATCAGGTAATGGGGGAAAATCTTCTGCCATAAAAAATTAGAAAAATTCGGCGCTGATGGTGGCCACCCACCACCAAGCCCAACAAGGGGACGCTACAAGATTGGAAGCCTGCAAATGCCAGCCATGCATCGCCACTATAACCTAATATAATATACCCAAGGTTGGATAATTACACCAGGTTAACCCTTGCCACCCAGAATACGGAAGTGAGGAGAAGTGATGTGAATGCAGGAAAGATGAAAAAGGCGAGCGAGAAAGACGAAGGTCGGAGAGCAGGACAGGAAAAGGCGACCGCCGATTTCCCTCAGGTGGGTCAGTCTGGAGGTGCCGTCTAAGTGAAGTAGAGGCCGAAGAGGAGTGTTGCCTCCACCGGGGGGTCTTAAAGGTCCTAACACCCGGCATCGTCTCAACCCCCAGGATCCCCTTTCCCCAGACATGGCTAAACCGCGCACGGCTACACGCGGGAGGGTCCAGCCCTCGTGTGCTCGGGTACGTGGTGTCGCCAAACGCCAAACGCCTGCTGGCGCAGAGGCCCCTGCGAGGAGTTAGCTAGTTAATTGGGGTTTAATGGCGCAAAAGAGACTAAGGCCATGCTGCGGCAGTCACAGTATAACATCCATTGTCAAGGCAGCAATAGCTGCGTTACCTTAAGTCGGACGTACATAACCGGTTTCATCTAAATTCTCGAACAAGTGAGTGAATAACAGTAGTGGATCATTGCCCAGTATTAATGAATGAGTGAATGGATGGTGTTTATTGGCGCAAGGGCCACGTATGGCCAAAAAGCGCGAGGTCCATGGTGATGAGTTCGCTATGTATTTATGAGTTCTATGAGGTGATTTGACATGGCTGTAAAGGGGCCTTAAAAATAGTCGCTCTACAGTAGGTAAAATCTATCTGTAATAAGAATATGTCGATGACAAATGACATGTTCTATGTGCAATAAAATCCATTGTGAAAGAATGATCGTGGTTATATTGCGTTCAGTTTTACACAGACGATATTAAGTGAAGGATGGGACGTGGATGGACGTAGCGCACATTCTATTTGGCCCTACGTCCGTCCACGTCCCATCCTTCACCTAATATCGTCTGTGCAATACTGAGTGCAATATAACCATGAACGTTCACCAACTAGCCCTCTTCATTGCTTTACTGAAAGAATGATGCAATATAGAAAATATGTTACATGGTAAAATTAGCTGGAGCACTACTGCCTCCCCAGAGCCCTTGACACACAAGGGCCTAGAGGCATGTGCTATACGAAACAGCTATCACAGCGGCATCCTTTGAAGAGAGGAGACGCTACGAATATGTGGGGTTAATAACATGTAATACAACATCTTTCAGGCAACCTAGGACTGCGTTGGTGTCAAAGAGCGGTTCTAGGCCGAGTAACATTACAGAATGAAGGGGGATGTGCTGCCTGTATGATGGGAAAAAATGTTTTTTTCTCTCAGACTCGGCTTTCCGACACTCCAGGAGGGCGTGGAGGACGGTCAACCTCTCCCTGCATCTACTACAGGTTGGAGGATCATTTCCAGTGAGTAAAAAGTTGGGCGTACCAAATGTGTGTCGTTTTCTGATACGACAGAATAGGGCAACTGTTCGCCGTGATCTTGTTACGGAGGAGCAAGAACCTAAGTGTAGCTTTATCACGTGCGGTTTGTTGTTTATTTCTGCGTCCCACATGCATTGCCAATGGTTTCTTAGTTTCCTTATTAATAAGGGTTTCAGGTCTGTGACAGGGACCGAAGCAGTAGGATTAACTGCGCGCATTGAAATCGATGTGGCCATCTGGTCCGCTAGAACTTTACCCTCGATGCCCCTATGGCCAGGTCCACAGCATATAATCATATTTTGGTCAGATATACATGCTTCACACGAAGGAATAGAGTTCTATAACTAATAGATTTTTGTGCTTACAAAATGACATCAAGGCCTTTCCAAGACTTAAGGAATCCGTATATATAAGTGATTTTGGGAGTTTTGATTTCCTTATATGCTTCACTGCCGACAATACTGCGCAGGCCTCAGCCGTAAAGATATATGTGTCTGGATGTAGTACATCGGATTCCGAGAAGGATGGACCGACGGCGGCATAGGACACTCCGGCATGTGACTTCGAAGAAACTCTGTGCACGAGTGCTTGTACTGAGGCTCTAGGAAATGCATTCAGAATTTCTACCTATGGAGCATACTTTGTAACTTTTAGAATGATACGACACATTCAGAATAGAATCAGGAGCACCTTAGACTTCTGTCATCCAAAGGACCAGGCAGGATTCCGCAAAGGCTACTCAAAAATAGACCATATTCACACTATCAATCAGGGGATAGAGAAATGTGCGAAATATGACCAACCATTATATATAGCTTTCATTGATTACGAGAAAGCGTTTGATTCAGTCGAAACATCAGCAGTCATGGAGGCATTAAGGAATCAGGATCTATATATAAAATATCTATAGCGGCTTCAGAGCCACCGCAGTCCTCCATAAAGAAAGCAACAAAATCCCCATAAAGAAAGGCGACAGGCAGGAAGATACGATCTCTACAATGCTATTTACAGCGTGTTTACAGGAGGCATTCAGAGACCTGGATCGGGAAGAATTGTGGGCAAGTGTTAGTGGAGAATACCTTGGTAGCTTGCGATTCGCTGATGATATGGCGTTGCTGAGTAACTCATGGCACCAATTGCAATGCATGCTCACTGACCTGGAGAGCCAAAGCAGAAGGGTGTGTCTAAAAATTAATCTTTAGAAAACTAAAGTAATGTTTAACAATCTCTGAAGAGAACAGCAGTTTAGGATAGGTAGCGAGGCACTGGAAGCGGTAAGGGAATACATCTACTTAGGGCAGGTAGTGACCGCCGATCCGGATCATGAGACTGAAATAATCAGAATAAGAATGGGCTGGGGTGCATTTGGCAGACATTCTCAGATCCTTAACAGCAGGTTGCCACTATTCCTCAAGAGAAAAGTGTATAACAGCTGTGTCTTACCAGTACTCACGTACGGGGCAAAAACCTAGAGGCTTACGAAAAGGGTTCTACTTAAATTGAGGACGACGCAACGAGCTATGGAAAGAAGAATGATGGGTGTAACGTTAAGGGATAAGAAAAGAGCAGATGGGGTGAGGGAACGAACGCGAGTTAATGACATCTTACTTGAAATCAAGAAAACGAAATGGGCATGGGCAGGACATGTAATGAGGAGGGAAGGTAACCGATGGTCATTAACGGTTACGGACTGGATTCCAAGGGAAGGGAAGCGTAGCAGGGGGCGGCAGAAAGATAGGTGTGCGGATGAGATGAAGAGGTTTGCAGGGACGACATGGCCACAATTCGTACATGACCGGTGTAGTTGAAGTATGGGAGGGGCCTTTGCTCTGCAGTGGGCGTAACCAGGCTGATGATGATGATGATGATGACGTCACATTCTATCACGTGTCACTCCCAAGGAGGTAAGAGCTTGGTTAGGTGCATTAAGCGATGCTCGAGGAGGCGGACATGCATTTCATCGCTAGGCTCCTTCACACGCAGTGACAAAGGCTGTATTTTAGAGGGACGATTGTGGAAAATTGTACACACCTCATGTCGGTAACGTCATTAAAACATGGAAGTTCGCAAGGTTAGAGTGCACTTGATAGAAATATGTAAAGGTGATGTGAATTCTCTGCAGGTGGAGCGATCACTCATTCGATTAGGCATATAAGCTTTCAATCGGGCTCGTTCTGAAAGCCTTAGTGGCTAAGTGGATACCTACATGGTGGACAGGATCCAGCATCCTTAGCGTGCTCGGGGCGGGACATTTATACACTACTGCACCATGATCCAATCGGGACCAAATTAGGCTTTTGTAGAGATTCATTAGACACTTCCGGTCACCACCCCATGTAGTATGGGATAGAAGTTTCATTAACTTCATTGTTTTCAGCCATTTTTAAAGATATTTAGTGTGTGAATAAAAGTGACCTTATTGTCAAATATAATACCTGGAAATCTGTGCTCTTTGCTGACTGGTATTCGCTGTCCACACAGTTCTAAGCAAGGATCCGGGACCAGGCTTCTTTTTCTTGTAAAAAGAACACAACAGCGTTTGTGAGGACTGCTTTTGAATCCATTTTTTCTGCCCACTTTGACAATTAGTTGAGGCCGTGCTGTACCTGTCGCTCACGCACTGCGCGGTTACATGATTTGAAACCTATTTGAATATAGTCCACATAGAGGGAATAAATAATTGCCGGTGTTAATGAAGCACAAATTCTTGTCATCCTAAAATAAAGATTGTGCAGCTGAGCACGCCTCCCTGAGGTACACCACTTTCCTGTATAAAAGACGTGACTGTACATTGCCGACTTTTACCCGGAAGGTACAATTCGACAAATATGTTTGGATTATGTTTAGCATATTGCCATGAATGCCTATTTCTGACAAGTCTCTCAAGATGCCATAGCACCACATTGTGTCGTACGCCTTCCCAATGTCGAGGAATATGGGTAAGAAAAACTTTGTGTAAAAATGCGTCACGGATATATCCTTCAATACGTACAAGATGATCGCTTGTGGAGCACCCTTCTCTGAAGCCACACTGATAGGGATCAAGGATTTTTCTTAGTTCAAGGAAATGAATGAGTCTCCGATTAATCATTTTTTCAAATACCTTACAAAGGCAACTTGTGAGGGCTATCGGGCGGTAACTTGCCACTGAGGAAGGGTCTTTGGCTTCTTTCAAAACAGGGACCGCAATGGCTTCTTTCCACGCGGTTGGAAGGTATCCTGCAGCCCATAATGTTGAAATGTGCGAGTAGTGTGTCATTGTGTAGGTTTTTGATCGTATCACACATGATTCTGTCAGATCCCGGTGCCGAGCTCTTGCATGCGCTCAAGGTTACTCGCAACTAGGTAATAGTAAAAGGATGCTTGTACAGTTCATTCTGCCTCGATTATCTTAGGATTGGCTTACGTTCTTCTATTTCTTTATGTTTAAGAAAGGATTTGAAATAGTGCTTTGAGCTCGACACACGCTCAAAGTGCTCCCCAAGTGAGTCTGCCTGATCTTGTAGTTTACCGCCCTGTGTATTTACCAAAGGGAGTGAATATTTTCGTCGCCCTATTATTCTATTAACTTTGTTCCAGGCTTTGACCTCATCTGCATATGAGCTGATGCCCGATAAAAACTTCTGCCAACTCTTTTCTGACCCGTCGGCGCGTTCTCCTGCCTTGGGATTTTACTTTCTTAAAGTTAATGAGATTCTCCGTAGTGGGAGATGTGCGTAGCAACCCCCACGCTTTGTTCTGTTTCTTACAAGCGATCCCACATTCGTCGCTCGACCACAGGACATGCCACTTGCATGCCAAGCAACTTACTTCAGATATGCATTTAGATGTGGCATCTTTAATGAAGGCTGTAAAATACTGCACAGCAGCATCAATTTCTCAAGAAGACATGTCATCCCATGAGATACTAGCGAGAGTTCGGGATTTCTCCCAATCAGCTGTATCAACCTTCCACCTTGGAGCCTGTGGTGGATATTTGTTTTCTTTAGACCCCACAGGCAGCTGTGCGCATCGAAATCGCCAAGAACAACATAAGGTTCTGGCAATTCATCTATAAAGGACTGAAATTCATGTTTGTTTAATTTGTAATGTGCAGGTATGTAAAGCGAGCAAATGGTGATGAGTTCGTTTACGAGAACAGCTCGAACCGCCGCTGCTTCAAGGGGCGTTTGTAATTGTAAACGTTGACACGCATTGCTTTTATTGATAACAATGGCAACACCACGCGATTATGCGAAAGCATCATCGCGATCTTTGCGAAACGTAACATACTGTTGGAGAAAGTTTGTGTGTTTTTATTTTAGGTGTGCTTGCTGTAAACACAGCACTTTTGGATTGTGTTGGTGAATAAGTTCTTGCACATCATCAAGGTTCCATCAAGGTTCCATTGAATAATTTGTGTATCCATATTGGAAGTAAACTGGTGCTGTGTGTACAGAAACAGAAGTAATGATTACAGAGATTACAGAGATTACATTACATAGCTTTTTCGAGGCCCTGTAACCGGGGTTTTCTCCTGTCTAAAATTAATTTTTGTTCTTCTACAGAATATGCAGGAAGCAAGTAAAAGTGCGCAGACCTGAAATTGAAGAGGAGCACAGAGAACATGCTGCCGAGAAGGGGCCCAAAAGCGAGTCCTTCCAATTAATCAAGGGGCCAGTGAAGATTCCTACTCACTGTTTCATCGCTCGTTGTGCGATGACAAGCATTGTGACCCACAAATATAGTGGAAACAAGAACACATGACAACTGAAGCGCAATCTGTCACCCAAGTTTGATGAGCAAGGAGGAAGAATTTATACCCGTAGCTACTATCATCTGCTGCAGGTTGCATATGATAAAAGAGCAGATAAAGATAATCAGAATAAATCAGAACTGACAAGGTCACCCACTTTTTTCATATCGAGGTGATATATTAGAAATTGTGTTTGATGGTTAGTTGTGACGCACACAGTCCCTCACGCAGGCTTCATCACTAGCCCCCATGTTGCAGAATGCTCCCATATCGCGAATCATATTGCACTTGCTTCTGAGCAGGATTTCCGCACTGTCAAAAGATTGTGGGCGACCCCATCTCGTGCAGCGTGCATCCAAGTTGTCCGGTGAATTTACTAGGATGACAGCATATCTGTGATCCCTGAGCCTCTGATTCCAGCACTGACCCGTTTGTCCAACGTAAGTGCAGTTGCATGTGAGCAGTACTTTGTAAATGACTCCCTCTTTTACGTTACATGTGCGCAAATTTGTCGTGTACGAAGAGGCAGTCGTTTACAAGATATTGCTCACCAGCAACCATGCTTACGTTGGATGAACAGGCTGGTCCTTGAATCAGAGGCTCTGGGGACACACATACTTAGCCTAGTAAATGCATCAGACAATTTGGCTTCACACCGCACGAGATGCGGTTGCACACGGTCTTTTTACAGGACGAAAATCCTGCTCAGAAAAAAGTGCAAAGTGACAGAGAGATATGGGAAGCATTTTGTGTCCTTGCGAATGGTGCAGAAGCCTACATGAGCGAGCCGTATATGCCACTACCTCATCAAGTGAGTTGCCTTTTCGGTTCTGATTCATTCCGAGTTTCTTTTCAGCAATTTTTTTGTGAATCTGACTTCCAGCTAATGCTAGCGGCTACAGGTAAAAATCCTTATTCACTAAATTCAGCTTACAGTTCGTCCTTAACTTGTGAGTTTTAGTTCCCCTAAATCTGTGTGTCGCGATGCAACAATAAACCTACACAAACTAGAGCCTTTTTAGGCCTTGCGCACTTTCCTTACTCGCTACTTCATTCCGTGGAAGAGATATTTTTGGTCCCAACCAAGCAGCCAGGAACAAATCGGAGACGAATAAAAAGTGTAAAGAACACTATTGTGTGTTATTTCATCGCATGCATGCATGGCAGTTCCCGGTATGTGGGCTACACAAGTTTTCTCTAATGTCTGCTTAAACGCGGCATCCTGTGACCACAATCTCGACAGACTTTCTGCAGAAATGCTGTATCCCGCAGCTACACAGATTGAGCAGGCTTTCCGCAGAAGCGACGCACCAATTGGGGGCTGGGAGGTGACAGGGGCCGACAGAAAATCTGTCAGCTGTCTTCAGATATTCTGTATCCCGGGTGACTCGCGGTCTGCAGAATTTCTGCAGCAAGTCTGTAATGATTTTTGTAAGAGCCTTATCTTTGTCCCTGTTGTTAATGCACGCTTTAACTAATAATAGAAACTTTTAGCTAGTCCGTTACTTCAGCAGACGGGGGCGGTTTTCCGGGTGGTCTGAGGCGTTAACGTGAGCGGCCGGAGTGATGCAGCCTCCTGGTGCAGTAGAGCTCAACATGACACACACAGAGTGACAATTGCAGCAACCTAATATATTCTGCTTCGCTGGTGGAACAAATGTTCGGCAGCGGCGTAATTGTGAACACGAAAATTTGCACCCCAGCTAAGAAAAACATAGTAATTGGCTCTCTGTGAATGTGGTTGAGCTTTGCACTTTCCAGCTGCGCCACCAATCTGGCCGCTCACGTTTACGCCCCCGCTTATGTAGCAAACCGCCCGCGCTTGCCGGATTATCAGACAGATTAAAATTATATAATAATGCAGATGTACCGACTAGCCCATATAGCTACCGTACTACAGTGTAGTCGAGTTCATATGCCTTCTGCTGCACTGTTCGCTTCAAGATCTAATGTCCAGCGTTGCTACAAGTCGACTGATCCGCCATGCAGCCGATGCTCCCACGATAAGAAAGAAATACAGGAGGCTTTGGCAGAATATTGATAAATAACCGCATGAGTGTACGTGCGATCCAATTTGTTACGGGATATAAAAAGTGTGGTACCGTCCATTCTTCCGAAATAATGGGGTTATGAGGCTTGCCAACCACATAATTATAAGAATTGGTGGCTCCCCGCTAATCAAGAGACGGTGTAAGCATGAAATGGCAACCTGCACAGCCAAATGCTTGGAGATGGTACTAGCCACAATCATAAAATGGGTGTAGGGCATCTTCGCGACGGCACACGTCACCACACCACACCGCACCACGCCATGTTATGTACTGATACATATGGGCACTGCCCAGCGTGAAGATACCGGCAATAAGTCGCACCAAAGGCAGCGAAAGACGCCAGGGAGACAGACCACACTACCCAGATAAAAGATGTAAAGCGCCTGAAGGAGGGGCCACGTAGCGTGACGCCATCTCTCGAGGCGACGTAATCTCGGCGTTGCGGCATTGAAGAACCGTTGGCCTTTAAAAGAGCACAGGTAACTCTGTCTCTGTGCCTGAATATGGTGATGAAGTGTGTGCCTTTTCAGCGTCGCTATTGGAAATGAGAAATAATACTTCAGCCTACCTTAAGTTACAGCTTGAGTGATATTGCGAACAAACATTAGGAAGAACTCGAAGCAATATTTTTTTGTTTGGGCAACAACTTGTTTGGGAAGTAACTAGCCTATGTAATGCGGTTCTGTACGGAGGGTTGAGGGCCAGACGCCGCATTTTCTGAACTTTTGAATGGCTGCCCGCATAATTTCCTTTCGTTCCCGCTACTTGCCCGGATAATGGATGTGACTTTTCGCTCAAGATCACTTGAATGTCGCCGGCAACAGGAGCTAACAGTATTTTGTGCTTAAAACCGAGAACAAAATGAAAGCCGGAACCGACATTTTGGCAACTCCTCGGCACAGTATATATGGGCAAGACTGTTCTGAAGGCGCGAGAAAGTAAGGCGGGTGGGCGAGGCAACGACCCATGCTGCGTTAACGACCAGGGTGTAGAATCGAAAAAAAGGATGTGGTACTCAATGTCGGTGGAGGAAAGTATTGTAGCGCCGTGAATGAGTCGCTTGACGTGTCACTGTAGGTTTCTACTTTGGTGGAGGTGAGCTAGACAATGGCGGTGGGCGAAGTGTCGAGGGGGGGGGGGGATTATCTGCTCTGATGGAGGTCAGTGAATTATTGGCTCATTTTAAGTGACGAAAGGTGCTCGCGAAAAAAATTTTAAAGATAAATAAATAATGAAGTAAACGAACGAAAGGAATCAAATAAAGGAAAGTGAGGTGGGAAGGTTAGAATATTATTGACAACCCAATAATAATAATAGTAAAACTAAGCAACCCAATGAATAACAACTAAGTGATGTTCAGTACAGTAAGAAATTTAGTATAGGGAACATTGTCTAAAACGCCCATGCAAACGTTTATGGCTATTGGTTGCAATGCTCAAGACGTTGCAACAATTGGCTCGCTTATCCACTGTCAGTCACTTGTCACCGGCAGCACAATCTGCTGGCGCTATGTTTCCTTGTTTGATTGTCTGTAGCATACTTTATGCTACAGAAAATAAAAAACTACCCGGCATACCCAATACATGTCAACCTGAAAATCTGCGCAAGAAGTCTATACTCTAAAGAGTGCCAAGCAAGACTTATTTCGGACATTTGTGAAGCAAAGATTCACAATGGCCTGTCCCACCAGCTTGGAATGCGCTGACAGATAAGCCAACAGTGTTTTTTCTATTGGGGCTCATGCATCCTGAAAAAGGCGATCGCTAGAGAAGCTAACTCGTAGGTTGAAAAAACTCAACCAGGCTTCCAACGGTAGTTTACGCGTCAGGAGAAGTGGCGACACTCTGAATTCACAAAGTACATCTGAAGCAGCAGGCTCACAATGTTGACCTTCACAAGTAAATCTGATTTTTGCTTGTGAAGGTCAAGGGCGTGAGCTTGCTGTAGAGTAGCACATCCTTCTTTTTCAATTCAACAACCTCGCCGGCAACCCACCATATGCCTCACCCAGCCTCCTTATCTATCTGTCTTTTACAAGAACCTTATCTTTATACTTTGGTAACTAGCAGTCGAAAAAAGAGGACAAAGTGTCCCGTGAGCGAGCGGTGGTTTGGGGCTCGGTTGGGCTCTCTTGGGCGCGGCCTGCAGGACTGGGTCCAGCTGGTGTGGATTGAGGGACCTCGCGGAGCTCACAATATATTGTGCTGAGGAAAGAATACGTCGCCTTGAAGAAGGCAACTCCAGGTCTAAACCTTAGCTCCTTCTTTCATCGTGTTCTGTTTCTTGTTATGACGGTTGGCTGCTGCTCATCATCTTGAATTTCTATATCGCGCATACCTCGTGTCTCCGTTGGATAGCCGACCACATGTGTTTTGTTTTGCACCAATTTGCGCGTGTTCAACTGTTTTTGCCGTCGTCTCCGGATGACCTCATCCAGTGCCTTGCACAAATGACTTGGCGGTGGCACTCTTTGAATTTACGGGAAAAGCAGATTTCCTGGCATTCTAGGTTTTCCTCTTGCGGTATTTCAACATTAAAAACAATGCTTTTTGTGAACTTCAGCTTTTGACACACCAGTAACTCAATCATTGAATGAAGTTTGAAAATTAGTAAGGTAACGACATTCCCGGGCATATCATACGTTGCGTGCTACTCTGCTTCTTGGCGTCTTGTATGCGTTATCTACAACGAACACTTCAAAAATTCTATTTACCACGAACTATCTACCATAGTTACTATGTGTCATAGAAGTAGACATTTATTTCTATAGCCAAATAGTTCAGTAGACTAGCAGCAATAAACTTAAACCTAGAACATGGAATAATACTAAATTATACGGGTACCTCACACCATCAGGGGCATATGCAGTCACATTTTAGGATCTTCAGTCAGTCATGTATATCCATCTGTCAATGATAGCTTAATAGTCGTCCATGATACTTGCCATTTCTGGTTTTGGTGCATAATGATGCATCATGGTGCATCATGGAGAAGTATGGGAGTGGCCTTTGCCCTGCAGTGGGCGCAACCAGGCTGCTGCTGATGATGATGATGCTTCTGCTGCTGATGATGATGGTTTCACAATTTGATACTGACAACTGTTTTCAATTTCAAAGTAAACCTACAGACGCTACAGCCAAACCACAGAAAGTGAGTTACTGGTGCTATAACGTGAACATATTCCAAGCTTTTCTACTCCAATTCTGCATTCAGTCATCTGCGACTGGTCAAACATTGTTGGACCACCCCCTCTTTGCCTGTCTGCCACGCGACGTTAAGAAAACCGTGATAGCTCGCCATCTGATATGACTTGCACAAACTGATTATGCATGATTGGACCGAACAAAAGAAAAATATTTATTCCTTATTCGATGCCTTTTCGCCATTAGAACTCAGCTATTGATCACAAGGACTCGGGCTGCGCCCACTTCAACTGCCTTTCATGCGACGTCTCTAAACAGCGAAAACTCACCGCGTCAAAGTAACCTGTACGCGCTAAAGAAGCAGTAATATGCCGAACAAAACTGAATTTTCTTCTGAGTAGCCGCAGGCGGCCCGTTCCGAAAGGAACAAAAGATGGTTGCTGTTTTCGTTTTTCGTTTTTGAAGCAAACAAAAGGGACCTCCTATAATTGAGGAGAGCGTTTGATTGGTCTCTTCAGACAACCCTGCGACAACCACCAGTGCTTGCGTCAGCGGTTACGCAAATTTGACATTAGGAAATTGGAGCAAAAACACAATGCAATAGTTTTGCGTTATAGGACCCATTCGCCGTTTCATCGTCTTGAGCCAACATGATCGCATGTAGTGATGCTGTGAGAATGCATCGCATGGAGTGGAAGAAAACCATTGCTGATGCAACCGCAAGCATAACCTGGATTGATCAGCTGGTGCTCAGTGCCTTCAGTAGTAGAAATAAAAACTTTGATCACGCAGCTGAGAGGTATTGCAACTGAACCGGGAATGGAAGTAAAGTTCGTTGTAATTGTTGAACAAATAGATGTAGAACGTGCCTTGCCACAGTGTATGCCTGATATATGAGGGGCGTTTGTAAAGTTTGTATTATCATGCCATAAATTTGAAACAGGTGTTCACGTTAGGCATAATCATCAGTGCACGTTTCTATCTCGTGCTTCTGTAAACAGATGTATACCTCACCGAATCTCGGTTATTCCTAAGTGTTCTATTGCAGATTTAAATATGTATTGCGTTAACAGACCAGCGTTGTGGCACAGGGTGAACACATCCTACAATTAGCACACTTGACCGTTAGTATGTTCTCTTATCACTTACCTCCATGGCGTATGATTTGCCATCAACATGATGTTCACTGCCCTCTGTGGACTTGTCTCCCCAGTGGAAGTGCAGTTGCTTGAAATTGTAGGTGCTGGGCAAGCCGTCAATACTGACGGTGGCTTTGCTTGCTTTCCTTGGGACCAACATCACTGCATTTGTAAAACAGGAGTACAAGAAAGGAGGCGAAGGCGGAGGGAGATGGTAGCGTCTTGGGAAAGCGTTACAACAAGCTCACTTTTGAAATACTCGGCGGCTACCATCTGCCTGAGAGACCAGCGACAACCGTGCGATTCGCGTTATATTGCAGCTTTTGTGGAATTTCTAGCATATAAGTCTGTCGCGATAGATGTGCTCGCCGGATATCGGTGCCAGATGTCACACTGTTTCGATCTCAGCAATATCTACATTTTGCTTAGTGCATCCGGCCTTAATCACTTATGCATCCAATATGGGTCGAAGTGAAGTGTGCCGGGTATCCCCATGCGGAATATCATATTTTACAATCCAAACCACAGTTCGTCTCGGTTTCTATATCTTCGGAAAGCAAACCTTCACTCCAATTCAAGTGCAGCAGTATTGTTGTATATGCTACCATATAGTAAAAGCGGGGCGAGATGAATGCCCATGACGGCACGTGATCGGTGATCTGGAAACGCATCTCCTTCTTCGTATAGTACAAGTATGAGAATCTACTAGAAACATGCGGTTATGTGACTCTTCTTCTGGCAGTCTCGCTGTTCCCCCTGGCTACAACAGCACAAGCTGGCTTTGTTCGAAAAGCCGCAATATTATGAGAACGTCCTCACCCTAAAATTTCCGAGCATTAATATAGGTTTGCTCCTCGCTTTCAGAACCTATCTAATTGAATAGAGGTGAGTTCCTGTACCGCTAGCCGTCAGTTTCAGTCGTAGTGCAATTGCGCTGGATTTTTTTTTTTGCAATCCAATTTCACTACTGACCCGTAGTGTAGCCTGCGACCCCAGATTAGTAGGTAGCTCGAAACCTGAATCTAGAAAGTGTTTCATTTTGACAGCAATGATATGGGCACTACAGGCGCATTTGCGTCATCTTAGTCGCTGTGATGTTCCTTATAAAGTGAAAGTCTCATAACATCGTGCCCGCAGGCTATGTGCTGCGGGTGCGAGTGAAAGAGCCCGTGAGAGTGAGCCGACAATTGCGGCTAGACCTGCGTGCAATGGCACCATCCCCAGCCTGCTCAACGTGCCGCAAGTATGAAACAATGGAGCACCTTCTTTGTTTCTGCCCCGCTTTCTCGAAAGAGTCGGCTTACCTGTGCTCGCAATTTCCACGCTTGGCATTATCTGTGGTCTCGGCATCGCAGCTCCTGTTCTCTGTACGGAAACACAACTTCGCCCTAAAGTACATTTGCTTAATGTTCCCAGAGGGCGCGGGGATAGTGTGTACCTTGCGAAGCTGGCTATTGCTTACAGCAAATTGCTCGGTGACCGCCCCGACTTTCTCTGTCTTCTTTTTTCTGTATATCCTTCCTCTGCTTGCCCAAGGTGCTGAGTCCCGCTCTCTAAAGGGTTGCAGGAAATGGCGCCTCTTCCTCGTGTCAGGGCCAAGCAATGAAATCTTCCTTACCTCAGTGAGGAAGCCTTCATTGCGGTGAGGCTACCTTATGTCACTCTGAAAGCTTCCTTACTGAGGGGCCCTCGGTGAAGGCTTCCTTGGTGCTTCCTCAGCATAAGGTAGCTCCAAAGCTACCTTCATGCGTCCTTACGCCGCTCCTGGCCTGAACGAGCGCTTCACCTCACTGCTTAATCACGTGACCTTTGCTTGCACGTGCGCGCTGTCGCCCACCTGCGGAGAAGCGCGAGCACGGTACGTCTTGCCAGGCATGTTCGTTTCAGTCACGCGTGCGGCATGAAAGAGTTGCTAGGCGTTGCTAGGCGTTGCACGACGCCGGCGTGCGAGCGTTGATGGAGCACATCAAGTTTTGCACTATAATGCGCAACTTTGTTTATGTTTAGTAAACAAAAATAGAAGAAAGCGTCCACGCTTCCCTATATTAGCTCTTCAATTTAAAGATTGTGTGACGATACAACATTTTTTTACTGACTAATGGTGGTCGCGTAAAGCTTTCAAGAGATAATCTCGAACCCAGGCATGCGGCAAGAGATAATCTCGAACCCAGGCATGCGGCAACCGCTCCTTACGCGAGGACGGGTGAAGGGAGCTTTCAGAGTACGCTTGCTTCCTGCATCGGTCCTTCACTGTAAGGAGGCCTCACGCAAGGTGAGGAAGCGCTCGAAGAAAAGGAGCGTTTCATTGTTTGGGCCTCAATCACTCACTCTCTCGCAAGGGGGGAAAGAAGGGAGTAAGCGCGCCCTCTTGCATCCAATGCTATGTACCGGCAGGCGCTCGACTCCGGTGGCGGCAGCGTATTGAGCGGCTGAGCAGGGCCGCCCGGGCCCTATCGTGAAAGCGATCTGCCCTGGGTATCGAGCGTTTCAGATACATAAAACTGACTTCACGTAGCAGCAGCGGATCAAAAAGAAAACCGAGTGCTTTAGGCAACCCTAGATCAAAGTCGCTTATAGTGCGAGTGCGAGTTGGCACATTCGAGGCCGTCTACACCTTTATATTGTATAGCTCAGCTCTTAGGCGCCTGTTCCTGCGGCGAGCGTCGGCGGCGTAACAGTGTGAACGAGCACAGCGATAGATAAAAGTGCGAACGGGGAGCGGGATATGAAAGACGCAAGCCGCGAACAGCGGAAGCCAATGAGAGCTGCGTCTTCAATGACGTGCCCACGTGAAACTGGTGTCATGCGGATCCACCCAATTGTTCGATGCCTACTCGTAGCTGGTTTCACGCCCGTATCTTGTTTCGTACTATATTCTGCTCGCGTCCGCTCCCGCTCGCACTTGCTTGGTTTGCTTCGCTCTGTCTCGTTCGCGCTTGTTTCTATTCTCGTGGTTTGCGATTGTTTTTAATCTGATTGTAGGCGCGATGCAAATTGTGCAGTACTTTTCGGAATCTACGCTGTACCACTGATTTCACTGGAACCTTCCACGAGTCACGTGTAAAAGCCGACGCTCTTGACCACAGATGAGATTTTCGACGATTTCCAACTCTGCTACATGTCTCTATAATATTTGTCGCTATATATCGCCAAGTGAAGACACGTATAGAGCTACGCTAAAATTGAGCATTGAGAAGTATCGTAATAGTGGGTGAATTTTTATCAAATTTTCATAGCTTAGTTTGGCACTCTTGCGCCAGTTGGCAAGTTACGTAGTGCAAGTTATCTAACTACGGTATTTGTTTTCTGTCAGCGTGAAATGTTTCGTAGAAAAAAATATCTGCCTGATTTGCTGAACTGTCGACGTGCTACAAGCTTCTTTTGCATTTTACGTATAAAGCATTTTGGAAAACAAGCACAGATAACTTGTTTGAGAATGTTTGTTTCTTTCTTAAAGCGAAAGTTTATGAATATTTTGCTAAGAAATATTTGTTTGCCTGTCGAGCTACGTCATGAGAAAGGTGTGTTTGTGCGACCCTTATGCTAGTTGAAACGTGCCAGAAAAAATGGGAAGTGTGTGCGTTTAAAATACCCAATGGTGGGAAAAACCGACAGCAGTTGCAGACGTATTATCATTACAAAGAAATATTGTTGAAGCTATTTGAGGGAGTTAAATTGCGGTATATCAAAGGAGGTTTTTCGTGTACTTGGTCTTTGTGTAAATCCAGGCTGTGTGAAACATAGCACAAGTTAATCTTGTGTTAATAAGTTAAGTATCTAGGGTTCGACCATCAATGGTGGCAACATCACATTTCATGCCATTCAGTTTTCATCACACCAAAGAGGGTTCTACTCCCGCCAAAGTCCTGGGCTCCAGCCTTTTACGTGACACGAAAGTTCGTGCGTTCGACTACAATGGTCGTGGGTTCGACTCCAACAAAAGGTTGCCGGTGGCACTATTAAATTTGGTGCAATGACGCCAGACGGTCAATTTTTCGATTACGCTTGGCAACGCATTTTCAGACAAAGGGGTATCTAAACTTAAAATCTTAAAAACCAGTAATCATGCCTTCTGCTGTGGAAGCGCAGGCGCCGGCCAAGCGGGGGAACGAAAAAGAAATAGCCAGAGAGCTCACCTTCTCTGGGAGCATTCGCCGCAAGCGTTTCAAGGTAAAGATCACGGCTGGATAAGCTTCCGTTGCCAGGAAGAGGCAAATGTGCGACAACTGTATTGTATAGCGCAGCCCGTCCCGGGTCTTCCAGTCAGTGCGGTGGTCGGTGCGACGCCTCCATATATTGCGAAATAAAAACACGTATGCAGCTGCACTGAAATTTAGCATTCGCGAGTATCGCAGTCGTTGGCAATTTTTTTATATTGGGCAAACGCTCAAAGCACAACATTAGTGGTGGTCACAGTCGATGATCGTCGAAAATCGGATCTGCGGGTCAGACATGTCGGTTATTTATAGACGGCTCAACCAATGTCCAGCGTAATCACTTGTTCTCGCGCAAGTTCTAGAATCTACACGAGTATTTGCCTCCTGCAGAGAATTCGATTACACGATGCTCGCCCACAATATAGCCAACAGCTAGAGAAGCATCTTTAGCATTCGAGAAACTTCTGGTACGAAAAAGCGAGCCTTGTGTGGAGTGATAATCTTCAAAATTTGTTATCCGGTGAAACGTAGTCACCGGATAAAGATAAACGAGTATGCGTGTCAGTTCTCTTAAGTTTGCCCCATTCATGTAAGGTATGTTGTAGAACAAATGTAAATACCATTTTAAAAAAATCTGAGGACACCTAACCAATTGTCATGTAATATGAATGCGAAAGTAATACTGTTCACTTGTGCGCCGCTGAGCAGTCCGAGTTGTGAACTCCTCGCGGGAAAACGAGGGCGTTGAGACGCTTGGTGGGGTTTTATTTAGCCTTACTGAGGCGCAGTGAGATCACGGGCTTGAGCTTGTGAGAGTGAGGGTGACGTAGCGTCGCGGCGGTGCCCTCTCCCTAACGCAACATCTGGCGCGCTAACGAAGCAGCAGGTGTGCCCTTCTGCCTGCTGTGCTCTGTCGAGCCACGTCTGTGACATGGCCTCGCCGCCAATGGGAACTCCGTACTCTCGTTATGTGTCGTAACAGCCAACTGAAATTTAAGTGCCGTTTCACTTCTCCAGACGACTGACGCCGCCTATCCGCTCGATATCTGGCGCTTTCGCATCAAAAAAAAAAAATGATCACAGCTTCAAGACAAAACACCGTGCGTGGCGCAAGTCATCTCTCGTAAAGATAGGAATTGCAATTCCTTGTTTGAAAGTGACTTGGCACTCCGTTTATTTTTTCATTTTCTTTTCGAGGACGCGACTCAGCCTAGCCTACCCGACTAAGCCACGAATGCACGCAAATTGTCTCGAGAGGCAAGTCGCGCGGAAATTTTGCCCATATTCGCGCATTTCTTTCATGCCCGGAGAAACACTTCACAAAAGAGAGCTACGTCGGGAGTTTTTCATGTCGCTCTACAATTTTCTCATTGACACTTTCCATCGAACTATAATATTTGCGAAGTTTATTAATTAATTACAAATAATTACGTAATTAGGCGGAATGCGAAAAATCTGAGTATCTCCAAGCGACGACAAACAATATTACCTTCGTTCTTCCCAGCTACTTGGCATTTCCATATTTTTAAATCTTGATGCATGGCGGATAGAAAACCCTGTACATGTGCCAACCCGTGGCCGCAGAGTTCCAAAAATAAAAGAAAATTACTCAGGAAAAAAATATTCAACGGAAACTTCGCAGAAGCAGTTATCTCGGCCAGAGATCTAATCCGCAATGCCACGAGCTGTCTGGCCAGACATCGCGGAAGATTGTCGATTCCTTGCGAGCAAGCAATTGGCTGTCTTCTAAATAGGGCTGCTACATAAGCGTACTCATTTCTAAGTACCATGGTTAGGCGACAGCCTCACAGTGTGCCCGTTATATTTTATTTTATTTTTTAGTTGTGGTTCATGGCATAGCTCATTGCGGGAATTACGACTTTTCTGAGGTTGATGCGCCGCGTGGTGGCGAAAAAAGGAAGCTGAAGAAAATGTGCTCCCAATTTCTGGGTATGGGGTCACTGCGTAGTACGTGTCCAAACGGGTAGCGCGTCGGGCTGCTGAACTAAGGGAGCGCGGTTCGAAATCAACCGTGGACCCGCTTGGTTCACTCAGTATGTGGCAATGTACCGCTCTTTGACCAACCTCTTTCGCGTCCATATGGGCCACTGTAGATGCAGGACTCGGTAGGTACCGCTGTTCGGAAAAACTCTTTGACGCGGACTTGGTACATGTCACTCGGTCTGTGCTGGTCTTCAATGAACTTATTTGACGCCTTCTTGTTTCACTCGGTATGTGCTATTAGATGTGTACCTTTTTTCAATTAACATCTTTGATGCCAGCTTGGGTAGGTAGATATGTAGCACTAGGAATGTGCAGCTTTACAATGACGAAAAAAGATCGGTGAAGTTTCTCCGATGATGAGTGGAATCGCACCTACATCACAAGCGGTCTTTAGAGACAGCAAACCGACTGTTTGCATGGCTACGCCACAAACCCACTCAGTATGCGCCGCTTTTAAATGAACTCTTGTCACGCCAACGCCTTAAGGAGCAGTGCCATCAACGTAGTTCGTATGTGCCGTTCTGTAATGAACCTCTCGCGAACATGGGTCACTAAGTAATACCACCATCACCTACTACAGTAATATACCTGTCAGTAACAATTACTGGGGGTGTTCTTAATGAGTGTTCTAAAGTGTTTTGAATGAAGAGCGCTAGCAATGGCACGAAACCACTCGTAATTGAAAGAGCCCCCACGATACATACAAGTCAGCTCAAATGGTGACGTACAACGTACCTGTGTGCCCGTTGTTTATAAAGAGGGCATTCCTCATAGGTTCACTGTAATGGGTGTACTTGACCGGGCCCAGGGAAGAGTCGAAGATTGTTGCATTTGTCGTGATATTAATCGGGGACTGGAAGGAGCCACCGCACACGTTTTTCGTCCCCATTCGCACTCTAGGCCACTCTGCAATGCCTGTTTGGGGAAGCTTTGTAATTAACGTATTGCGATGGCAGTTGAAAGCTGAACACAAGTTACAAATACATTTTTATTGTGAAACTCGCAGGCCAATCAGCACGACCATATCAATATTTCACTTCACTTTTCCGGTGTAATTATAAGCGACAGCTAATAAGTTAGACTCCGTAATACCATAAAAAAACTTTTTCCACACGAATAGCTGCTTTATAAGCAGTTATCTCATAGAACACAAGATGATGCGGTGTAAGCGGAAAAACAAAATGATATGATTAATTAGAAGTAATTACTTTTTGCAGTGTGACTTCAGCACAAGTGCTCACTAGCTGAGGGATATTGTGCTTCGATTTACCCTCAATTTCAATAATCATTGTTTCTTCTTTTTTTACGTCGATAACTCTGAAAGCGTTAAGAGGCATATTCGGATGATATTGAAACGTGTCGCCCGATAAAGACAAATACACGTGTGAATATTTTATATACAGGTGCACCCCTTGCTAATTCACTTTTATTTTGCATCCTTGTCCTCAATATATTTTGATGCGAAGCAGTGGGGAGTGGCAACAAAAGTGGTTATTCTTCCCCAACAAGACGAATTGTATGGAAGAACTGAAACCAGTTTTGACATAATTCTACGAATAATACATCCGAGACTTCCTGCTTCCTGGTAAATCCTCCGTAGTGGATGGGAGCCAGTGTGTGGCCCAAGAACAATAACAAGTTTTGGCAGCCACCACTGTCACACGTATCATTGCCCAGTTTGTGAATTGGACCTTCTCGCAGAGCAATTTGTTCTAGCGAAACGAGGTGGCGCTTCCGGCGGCGCGGCGCACGAGGCGTCAGCGACAGCGCACGAATATGAAACCAATACCGCTTCCACCTTGCTTCCATGCGATCAGCAGTCCGAAATTCAACTGAATTTTCGCTCACACACTTTGCTCCAATCATGCTGGATTGAATCATGTGGATGTAAGACGTGTGCATTAGTTCTCTGCAAAAATAGCCACTGGCACGTTAAGAAATAGAATGATTCTATGCGGCCAAGTTCGGGGACCACTGCTACAAGTGCCCGTACGTGTCACGGGCACTTCGACATGTACGGCTTTCCTCGAGGATACAGCAATTTGCTCATCCGCCAGCTTTGTGCCTCTAACATTCAAAAAAAGTGCTTCAGCCCCGGAACGTCGGCAGGAGTGAGTGCTGCTCGTTAAACGCTGACAAAGAGGGCAACGCCGCTTCCCTCCATAGTAAGTTTCGCGCACAGTATCTGCAGATATTTACCCCAACTGACACGGATACTAATGCCTACTCTATCGCCAACGTTTCAATAAGTGAACGGACGCACACTTGAATATATGCGCACCTTATACTCACAATAAGTGACGGTCCACATGGATAGCACACGAAAGGTTGAAGCTGAATGTTTCGTGGCGGCCTACCGGAGTAGGCGAGCTCCTAGCAATAATATATCATTGCTACTAGGGATTACAATGTACAAAGCAGCTACGTTTCAATTATTGCGCACCTCAAGAACAAATCTGTCGGAACTGAGCACACTCGCGAGCGGTTAAGCAGAAAAGAATCAGTTAATGACCACACCGAGCAAATTTTCCAAGTCAAAACTGTGACAAGCCACTGCTTCAATATATTTGCCAAATAAAGAACGAAGAGCGAAACACTTATCTTGATTAAATTCGTGAGCGGAAGGTTCGCATAGCTTGAAATAGGTATTTCACCGCGCTTTTAGAACAACTATCATATACACAGCTCGCGCCGTTTGGACGTGGGTAGTGGATATTGGCTCTGAGGCATCTGATCTTTGTCGACTCTAGAATTACGTATAGTGGCAGAGACACTAAATATTTTGCACCGCATAAACAGAGCTTGTAGAAGACATGCATTGAGGCACTCAGTCACGATGCGATACATGGATAAAATATGTATTTGAAATATGGACATATCTTCTCCAGTGTGTCACTGTGAAGCATGGCGTTTGAAAGCACGGCACGCATTGAACACTCCCCTGTGTCTTTTTCGTCGTCCTGACTGCAGCCGGTGCGAACAAAAATAGGCGTCCGATACAAGTTGAATAAACTTTGTTGCTGGGTGATATGCATAAATATTCTTAAACGATGACGCAGTGCAACACGCAGACGACGCAGGAGAAACAGTCTGTCCGCCAGGGCGTGTCAACTAGTCTTCATCAGTGTTGCACTGTACCTTTGCAATAAAGAAACACTACAGTGTTTTACGGAGAGGATTTCCTTGCTGAAAACATTAAATGCGCATCTGAGATTCAAATGGGTGAAGAGTGCTTTAACACGGTGCACTCTAGTTATACCGCTCAGCAGTGTTTGATCTTACTCTTTTAGGTCTGCTATTAAACACATCTATGTGTGTTATGAAACACCCTGTAAGTCTCTTGCATGCATTAGGCACTTACGTATGCAAAGATCTGTGGTACAGCCAAGAAAAAAGAAAAGGAATTGTACTTGCCTTCTGCCCCGTAATGCCAGCCGCCGACTGAATTGCCTTGATGCACCATTGGGAAATTAAATACGATATATAAACGTGGGCCAAATAAAAGCAACAGCTACTTTCCATCATACAAAGCCGTAGAATAGTCAATTCTAGGGAACATTGACTTTTCGTGTCACTATAATATAGCAGCCTATCATCCGATAACTCCCATATTTTATTGTTAGCTTTTTCACCTGAGAATTCAGCGTACACTAACTTCACCCTAGGTAATCGAAATATACGTTCCCTTCATAAGCTGTCTGTAGGCACAACGGACATATGTCGTCTTCAATTTACCAATGTAGATGACATTTGTGCACTTACATGAGGCGACAGCCATAATCCAGAGGCTATACCCTGCCGATAAAAGCTTTCGTTTGGCTGGCACTAGGGGCATATTTGAGCGGTTACTTCTGGCCCTCCATTCGGAAGCCTCAGACCCTAATCGAGAGCCCGCGAAATGCCTGGCCGTGCATTTCAGCGCCACCTGTCGCTGCGTTACTGAGTTAACACATTCACGAGCCGGGACGTTAAGTTGAACTCCCAGAAAGAAGAAGAAAGGTGACTCATTTAGTCTGAACTCTTGCATGCAAAAACAGCGCGAGCAGCTGCTCGTTCACTGGCAGAAAATTTTTGTTTGCCGTGACTGGCGCTAATGTACTCATAAATAGGTAAGTGAACAAAAAACACAATAAAGCATGGCAGCAGTGTGTTGCTGTAGCGAACAGCCACGAGGAGCGATGAAAATGGAGCCCATATTTTCCTACCAACCAAGTCTGTTTGGTTCTCAAAATGGCCCGAAGCGACATCTGTTTGCGGCTGTTGCGCGCAGTGTGAATCGTATCAAATTACTTTGATACAATGAAGCACCGCGATATCAAGTCCCAGCACATAGATGAGCGCACCTTCGCTATTACTTTACCAGTCTGCTTAACAGAAATAAGTGCTTCTTGAGCGAAATCTTTTCCTCGAAATCTACTATGGAAAAAGCGAAATGGCTTTATTCGATATATGGCAGTATACGGTGCACCATACCTGATTAGATTGGTCGCATTCTTGAAGAACCAAGGTGCGGTTGCTGCATCAAGCATTTATGTTGATGTGTTTTATGTAGGTCATCGATTCTTTGAAATAACAATGTTGCTACACTGGAAAGAAAGTTTGCACCCTTTGGGGTGTACATCTGCCACACAAGAATAATCGTCATCTGGCTTGATGCGTTTCCTTTCCTGAAAACGCAACGCCCGCTACTTTCCTGTCGGGAATGCAATGTCATGCTAATAACGCGCATGCCGTTCGTTACTGGAATGTACCGGGCTGGCAGTGTTAAAGAAAGGAAACGCATCAAGGCAGATGACGATTATTGTTGTGTGGCAGATATACCCCCCAAAGGGGGCAACTTTTCTTAGAGTGTAGGTGCAAAAAAAAACCAAGAACCCGAGGACATATAAGGACTTATAAGTGTTGAATGCGACAGTATGGATGCCATATTGAAGTCTGCTGGATGGTGCTTCGAGTTTTGCGCTACGAGTAATTAAGACGAGTTTCACTGACGGGTACGCTATCGAGTTTTGCGATTAAATTGGTGCTAGTTATTTTTTTGCACGGTTTCTACCTTAGCATGCTGGCTGTAGACCTGAACCCTTTGGTGATACTGCTGAGAAATGAAGGACGCCGCATGTGACCGATGTTCTGCGCCACGAGACACTGAGGAAGCCGCAGCGGCAACGAAGGCGGACCTGCCCGCGCAGCAGCTAAACCCGCTGGCACTTATGTTCCGTACCTTGCAGTAGAATTTCCATTCCTATGCACGAAAATTCCTACTTTTGATAATTTCCCCTGCATTATTATAAAGAAAGCCCGTAAATTTATCTGTATAGCTTTCGCGTAGTGAGCTCTATAGCATCGAATAAGACTAGGTGCTCACAGATTTTTCGCGATTCTGAGTAGGTTACCTTATGGAATATAGATAAAAAATCGCAGCTCGTGTTTAGTACCGAAACAGCACATTAGCTATTTAATAACAAATGCAATTAAAACTTGAAGCCGATCGACTCCAAGTTCGGTCCGTTCATTGAAAAGTGTGTGCTGTATTTTCTCAAAGTGATTGATTGCTCGAAGGCATAGTTCTAATATTTATTTCATCAATCTTAATACTGTCACGTGGTAGTGACGGTTCAGGACACAGCAAGAAAACTGAGAATGGCGAAACTAATTTTATTGGGTGAACCTGTGCCCAGAAAAAAAGGCTACGCTCAAGGCTCAACGAAAATGGTGAACACAATCGGCGATCGTCGAAAATCTGATCAGCGAGTCAAGCACGTCAGCTTTTACAGATCAGTTGTTGAAAGTTCCAGAGTAATCGCTGGGACCCCCGTGCCTTCCTAAGAGCTCTACGCCATTCGCGTGGCGCAAGCATGCAATCAGATTACACAAGGTTCGACGACAACAGACAGCGGATAGAAGTGTCGATAACATTCCAGAAACTTCCGATACATGTAAACGCATCGTGCGCTGAGCGATAACATTTCTTAGACGATAAAACCACTCACCCGTAAAAGATAAACGAATTCGCGTGTCACTTCCCCCCTCTCAAAAACAATGTGTCGATGCAACAAACATGACGGGAAGTAAAACAAAAGAGGACGCTTTAAACAAAGTAACAAAACAACAAAGAAACAAAGTCTAAGGTGACACAGTCCAAAAAAAGTCGAAAGTTCAGCTATGCGAAGTCCCCAAAGTTCATTAGCGCTGGTGGAACGGCTTAAGTCGCAAAACACGAACTACATCAGGTCGTGAGCGGCGCCGCATTGACAGCGAAATGCCGTCTGGCATGACCTCATAGTCGAGTGTGCCAATGCCTCGGATTATCTTGTATTGTCCGAAATAGCGGCGTAAAAGTTTCTCGCTCAGTCCTCGTCGGTGTATAGGGGTCCACAAGCCAACAGGGTCACCGGGTTGGTACTCTACGTAGCGTCGTCGAAGGTTGTACTGTCGGCTGTCGAGCTGTCGGGCTTCTTCGCCGTGCTGCAGATAGGTGGCGACGTCAAGATTCTCTTCGTCGCAGATGTGCGGCAGCATGGCGTAGAGAGTTGTCGTCGGATTCCTGCCGTAAACCAGCTTGAACTGCGTTATCTGTGTTGTTTCTTGCACCACCACGTTGTAAGCGAAGGTTACGTACGCCAGAACGGCATCCAAGGTCTAATGTTCGACGTCGACGTACAGTGCTAGCATGTCGGCGAGGGTCTTGTTCAGGCGCTCCGTGAGACCATTCGTCTGCGGGCGGTAGGTAGTTGTCCTGTCGCTTGTCGGACTGTATTGCAGAATGGCTTGGGTAAACTCTGCAGTAAAGCCGATCCTCTGTCGGGTATGAGGACTTCTGGGGCACCAAGCCGCAGCAGTATGTTCTGGACGGAAAATTTCATTACTTCGGCTGCGCTGCCTTTCGCTGACTTTTAGTTTCAGCCAAGCGGGCGAGATAGACCATCGGCACGACGATCCACTTATTTCCTGATGTTGACGTCGCAAACGGTCCCAACAGGTATATCCCTATGTGCTGAAATGGTCGGCAAGGAGGTTCGGCCGGTTGTAGTAATCCTGCTGGCCTTGTCGGTGGTGTCTTGCGTCGCTGACCGACTCGGCATGTCGTGATGTCCCGTGTGCCGTCGGCGGTCAGGCGCGACCAGTAATACCTTTCCTGTATCCTCGACAGCGTCCGGGAGAATCCGAGGTGCCCAGCGGTTCGATCGTCATGTAGGGCGTGGAGTACTTCTGGACGCATCAGTGACGGAACAACAAGAAGGCAGCTGGCGCGAAGTGGCGAGAAGTTCTTCACAAGGAGGTTGTTTTGTAGCGTGAACGAAGACAATCCGCGCTTAAATGCCCTAGGGACAACGTTGGTGTTCCCTTCCAAATACTCGACGAGGCCTTTTAGCACCGGGTCTGCTCGTTGCTGTTTAGTGAAGGCTACCGCGCTCATTATTCCGAGCAAGGCGTCGTCGTCCTCGCCATCTTGCGCCGGGGGATCGGTGGGGGCACATGATAGGCAGTCGGCGTCAGAGTGGTTTCGTCCGGACTTGCAAATTACCGTGACGTCGGATTCTTGCAGTCTGAGGCTCCACCGCGCCAGCCGTAATGAAGGGTACTTTAAGTTAGGCGGCCAACACAAGGCGCGATGGTCGCTGACGATTTTGAATGGCCTGCCATATAGGTAAGGGCGGAATTTCGATGTAGCCCAAATGATGGCGAGGCATTCCTCTTCAGTTGTAGATTAATTGCCTTCCGCTTTTGACAGTGCCCGGCTAGCGTAAGATATCAACCGTTCAAGTCCGTCTTTCCTCTGGTCTAGGACGGCACCGAGACCTGGCGTCAATGCGGATTTCGGTATCGGCGTATTCGTCGAAGCTTGCAAGTACCGACGGCGACTGCATGCGTCGGTTGAGTTATTCAAATCCGTCGGCCTGTGGCGTTTCCCACTTGAACTCTACATCACATTTGGTTGTCGAACAAGTTGCTTGAGCAACTTTTTCCCCTTTTGTTGACTGCCTTTTGTTGCTTGAGCAACAGAAGGCGAACAACTTGATTGAGCCAGTATTCATGCTTATTGAAAGTGACCGAAAAAGAAAGATGATAGACAAAACAAATGAGCCAACAAACCACAAAGTGCCCCAAAAAGCACTTCATTCCACGAGAAGCCTAGGACTGTCCCAGCCGTCAACTAGCCTTTCAAGGCCCACTGAAGCTCAGAAGGAAGTCCTCAAAGAGCAGCTTATTGACAGCAACATAGAAACTGCAGATAATGACATCTGCAAGGCAGATTAGTGGTAAAAATGAGCGCCTGCAGTTTAGGGTGGTTCGGAGGAGAGAAGTGGTGCAGTAGTGTTGTGCTGTCATATTATTGAGCGGGATGAGGGCTCACGTATTAATGAGCCATTACATGTCGTCTCTGATGGTTAGCCCATCCGTTATTTTCTGTGGCATGCAGCCAGATGTCACAGCTGGACGGTGTTAAAGCACGAGAGATGCCACCATGCCTGTGGTATGAGCTGCTAACAAGTGTTCTCTGAAAATAGGTTCAGACCTTGAATTCATCTCTGGTAGGCTGGTAGGCATGTGTTTTAGAGTACGAGAGGTGCCTCCAGGCTTGTCATGTGAGCTGGTGGTGTGTCTGTACAGTGTAAATAGACCTAAGGAAGCGCATCACATGGTTTGGATGGCGTCTAGTGTTTAAGTGTACAAAAGTCTCTAAGTTGTGTCATGACGTACAAATTTGTGTGAACACTGCGCTAGCACCGTGGTTATGGTGTTCCACTACTGAGCTCGTCCTCGTGGGTTCAATCCTAGCGGAGGCGGTTGCATTTCAGTGGAAATGAAATGCCAAGAACGCTTGTGTTTAGGCACACAATACACAAACCCAGGTGGTCGAAATAATCCGGCGTCACTGTGGTGTCACCTTGTTTTTTTAACTATATTATTTTAAGAAGCGTTTACTTTTCATATACCTAAATAGAGAGGGCGCCTGATGCTATGCCTGAGAAGAGTCTCCCTGCAGTCCTGCTCGTCCAGATTTACCCAGAAACTGTATGTGATGGGAGAAAGGGCAAGAACTACACTGCACTGCGTCTGGATAGGTGCAAGTGCCAATAGAGAAAGATGTCGCGAGGCGCTCCTGCTTAATCCTTGTAGTTTCTGTCGACACGCAGTATTATATAGGTATTCGTTCACCAAGTCTCGTTGGACCTCGCCGGATCCTGCTCCGGCATGTCATCCTTGCACAGTATCATTATCCGTGACAGCAAGGTGAAATTCTTAAATAGGTCACGCCTGCGCTTTCATTTGTTTATTCAAAGCAGCACATTCCGTTTTGGTGGCTATGATGCAGTGCGGCTGACGAGAGTGGTCTCCGTCAGGCGCTTCCAGCGTGTTGATTTCGCCGTTGTCTCTGTCGACGGAAGTAACCTTTATACCAACGCGTATCGAATATAATTATGTGATAACATCAAGGTTAGTCTACTGAAACTACAAAGTTGTTAACATTAAACGCTGATAAATGTGTTTTCTTTTAAACTTGAGGCGTTGCTGATCGAACTTCAACGCGACATCGCCCCCTCCGTGCTGGCTTTCAAGGTGCTTCCTAGTTGCCTAGGTAACGAAAATGTCAATGCGGAGCGCAAAGGGAAAATGCGTCTACTGCTTAACCGCATATTGGCGGCTACGCTCAAGCGCATGCCGTGTCTGCGGATTTTCTTCCCTCCTTTTCGTTGGTGGCATATAACTAGAAGTGTCAAAAAAACACCGATCTCATTGCATTTTTGCTTCTGCTGGATATGATGGATTTCAGCAACTGTTCGGGCGGCATGTCGGCTACGTCGACGCAAAGCTCGCAAATGGCGTGGACGAATGACCATGCGTAATAATTTACTTCGTGCCATCGCATCCTCCTCTGTACGACTTGACATGTACCAATTATAGGGATCACGTAAAGCGGTCGCTCGCATTGGAGGCTATCGGCAAAGAACTTGGCTTCACAGGTAAGCAATGAAATTGGAGACCAGTGCATGCCTTTGTACCGCTTACATTGACTACCGCAATTCCGTGATAACATACGCACGCCTTCTTTGCCTTGCGCGCTACGTGTACATGACAGGCCTTGGCGCACGTGAACTTGACATGCACGCGCTAGGGAAGTACACGTGCGCGAAGGCCTGTTATGGAGGTATGGTCGTGTGAAAAGGAACAATCCTGGAACGCTTGCATAAGTAGTTATTGCACTCGCGCTGACATGCGCTTGCTTGAAAAATAGTGCCACGCAGAATTGGTTTTCGCAGCGGGCAAAGTAAGTCTCCACCGGCACGAACAATCCGATTACCATGGCCACTTTTTCTGCCAGTATGTTACACTAACGAACAGCCTACTTTATGGTGTTACCGGTTTCCACGTGACCGGCAGAAATTGGGAGACTGAAATTTCGCGCCCTTTCTTACGCTACCCATTCGCTGTTTCGCAACGTCATGACCGCGTTGGGCAACCAGCCGCGGCCAAGGCGGCCATGCAGTTCGCCCTTGAAGTGCAACGCCTGACGTCAGTGTGTGTTGCGGACACTATACCATGCGGTGACATGGGTTTTTGTAGCGCATTTCGCCGTGCGCAGACATTGTGCTACACGTACAAAATCTCTGAGTTCAAACAATTACTGTGCAGGCTATGGTTACTGTTTCTCATGAAAGGTAAGGAGTGGAAAAAATAACAATATCAGCGTGGCAAACTCATTAATGAGGGAAACAAAATTGAAGGAAGCCAAAGCGGCGAAACAGTAACAAGAACAGAAGCGTGGTGCTTTTCACGTTTCCATGGAGCCGTGTGGTGGGCCACACGCAAGTCATCATCTGTGCATGCATTTGGATTTCTCATACCTTCAGAATTATCTTATGCACTTGGTAAAAAATTGTTTGTGCAGGAGGGCTCATTACGACAAGATTCCTATGCTACAAGTGTAGCACAGGCAACTGGACATGCCAAAGCGACGGCAGAGAGTAAATGGCTGTTACATGATGCATGCCCTTGGCGTTTTGGAGTGGGACCTAAGATTATCTGCCACTACAATTGTGATTTGAAGATATCCTCACATTCAACTCAGAGGTCCGCCCTGAGGAGCCTTTTTTACCAAATCGTCACTGGTGATGTAAATGAGTGAGTCACGTCCTGAAGAATGCAGCCGTAGCCCTGGCGAATTTTTGCACGGCCTTCCTCACGACCTATTTATTGTCACAGATGGATCGTGCCAGTGCACAGCTAGAAGTTTCACCTCCAAGCGGTTCTGAAATGGCATGTTTGTGTTTGTAAAATATGTGATAATTAATTATGGTTACGCCACACATGATGTGCTACTTATTCGAGTATTTTTCTAAGACCATATTATTTACAGACTGAATCATAAACACAAGTTCCAGCAGAAAGCGACTGCAGACGGAGGGCCAGCATGCAAACAGTGCATGCTGGCAACGCCAGTGATTCCCTGTTGTGTCGTAGCGCAGCATCTGTACCTCAGTGCCACGAAGAAGGATAGTGTAGAAAATGATACTAGTAATAATTCTTTTTACTATTATTATCATGGCTATTTGCACACGTAACAAAATAACCTCGAACGGTGAGCGAGGCCGTGTAGAAAGGTGAAAACCCGTGTGTAAGAGCGCACACCAGACATCCAAACAAGGCGGACATGCAGTGGCACGGTTGCATACATGATTGCATAACAATGCCACTGAGTTATGCTTCTGTATTGATGGGCAGCACGAGTGAAACATTGAATCATTATATGTGGCTGCCATGTAGCCGACTCAGACCGTCATCGGCACGTAGAACGTTCATGCGCTAGTGTACATGCTTAGTGATCGGTAACCATGTGATAGAGTTACGTAGGAAATGGAATACTTTGAGGTGACCTTGCGGCGGCACGCTTCGTTTTCGCGATCTCCCCTCGAGCAGACAGTGCACGACACATGCGTTATTTCTACTTGACCTTAAACTCTTGTTCGATTGGCTGTGGTGTGCTCGTTTCACCTAATCATTTCTTATCTTACTGTCCGTGAAGGTGCCGAATGCAAATAGAACTGGCAATATCTGAGAGAAGTTCCACAAGGAGCTAAACAAGGTAGAAAAGACCAGGAGTGGCTCGTCAGCCACGGAGAATAAGCGGTGGCTTTTTGCTGTGCCTTCTGAAAATCGGAACAAAAGAGCAAGGAAACCGTAACACCACCTAAAACCATAACGGAGTTCAGTTTTGGGCTTCAAATTAAAAGAAATGTAAATTGACCTTCATTTTCTTTTGTAATAATCAAACTTATAAAAGTGGTGAGTTGGGCAAGTTGGCACATGGTATTTCATAAACCTATGTGGGACGATTTAATGCAACTTTGATCCAGTATTCTGCGATCTCATACCCCAGTCAGACAATTAAATTTCGTGCCACTTCGGTCGAGTGGGCGCACTTCGCCTCGCCGAGTGTCACTTCAGCAGGTTAGTGCTAAATGGCAAGTTATCGCGAAATTATTAGCAGTTTTGGCAGAATACTTCGTCAATATTCACTGATGTAGTGTTTCCCCTGAAGTGGTAATTGAAGTACGTATTTGGCTGAGATTCATGCATTGTTAGCTGTGAGCCACTATGCATCAAGTAATAAATAATAACGAAATAATCAAGAAATAAGCACTTCAGGCCAGCTGGCAATCTGCGCCACAAAGCTGACCCAGAGCAATGCATTACAATGCCCTCCTACAGATGTGCATGAGCTGTCAAGGAGTGAATTGCTCCCCCTCCATTTCGTTCACATGTTTGAAAACATACCGAAAGAGGCAAAGTGCCAGAATAGCTGAAATAAACATTTTGGCTCACATTGCAGGACCAGAATGGCTTGCAGCACTACTTGCAGAAACCCATTCCACTACAGAGAGCACGTGATGGCAGGTGCTAATCGAGATGTTCCATGGCTACCTCATTGGCGCCAGCCAGCTGGAATTTTTAAAAGGAGCGTCGGTTATAGCTAGGGCTCAACTATGCCACGTGCACATTTAGTTTTCGGGGCGCACGTGACCCGGTTTTAATCGACTGTATGGAGAGGCTGAGACCGGGACTAAGTTTTATTGCGGTCTACGTCGGTGACAATGACATCGCAACCCCTGAAGCTGAAGATAAGATAGCCGACATCAAAGTACGGCAATTTTTTGGAAATAGTTTGTTGACCCAACAATGTAGCATATATCTAACAAAGGCACGTGCATCAACGCCTCCGAAATCTCTTGCTTTAACTGTGTATATGTTATCGCGTGTATAGTGCGCGTGCACGTGACTTTATTGGCTGTCTTGCTAATGACGTATTAGATTTTTAAATATTGACATCAGCGTAGTAAGAAAAGCCGCGCTGCGATTTACATTAGCTGCAGCTGACGGCATTGCGACCCGCTGCCAGCACGCGCGCTTCGTCCGATGCGCAGCCTGGACTCACCAAAACGCACGTGCGCGTGCGAGCTCGAGTATTTTTCGGGGAAGGTTGCGCTTGGGCATCAAACGATTTGTGGGACAAACGCAAATTAAAGTACCGACCGAGCACACCTGGCCCGTGTACATGTTTCGTTGTGCCGTGGTAGGCGTGTGCAATCTCCCGCGTACAGCAGCTTTTTGAATCACTCTGCTTTCAGTGCAGTAGTTCTTACCGCACGTTCCGCTTGATCACTACCGCGAGAAGACTAATTTGCAATGCTGGTGCGATTATGTTCTGCGACAAATTCTCTTTGAAAATGCAGCACGTCCTGAAATGCGCCTCCGCCGTTGCCAGGAGGGCATTCTGCTTGGGCATTCCTCCACGTCTCCACGAGGGAGAAAAAGAGAGTGAGAAGAGGAGGCGTGTCAACGCGTTTAGGAAATGCACGTGGCAACCATGGAAGTCGTCGTTTATATAAAGTAGAAGTATGTCATATATCTCAGTTACATGTATGATCACATTGCTATGGGTGTGCAAATATTCGAAATCTCAAATTCAGATTGAATAGTCGTGGCAAATAGGTTGTACGCATAAACGCAAAACCTTATAAATAATGGCACATCCTCGTGTACATTACCTTCCGACATCTAGACAGCCTTTTGTATAAACTAGTACAAGTTATGCGGGTTGATTTAGTGCGACTTTGATTCAGTGTCATGCAATGTTATACCCCAGTCAGACAAGAAAGTTTTGTGGCGCTTCGAGCGAGTATACTTCGCTTCGCTGAGTGTCGCAATGGCGGCGTAGTGCTAGATGGCAAAACGACGTGTCATTCGAGATTACAGAAACTGCGGAACTACAGAAAGGGTAATGGTTCTATTTTTCTGAATAGCCTCGTAGACAAGTGTGCTCATATGAGGCGACGGCAGGCTTAATGTCAACCCATCTGGAGAGAAGCCGCAAGCCAAAATGTCCCTGCCATCTCTGACGCTTGGCTTACATTTTTTTCTTTCTGCGCCAGGGGCAAGTCGACCTTCTTCAACACCAGTTTCGTTCTCGGAAACCACCTACTCTTCCTTGCAATGACACCACCAGCACAAGCGGACGTTCGGTGCAAAATACGAGGGGAGGTTTGTTGAGTCGATAATTCCTGGTCGAGCAGCAAACGACACTTGCGTCACGTAAACAAGGAGGACTTCACATATGCATAAGAATTTTTCTCTAGTTTGATCTTCTGTGCAGCTGTCCTCGAGTGTTGGAATAGTGAGTGGAAATTATTGATATTCTGACATCTAGCTACAGGTCTGCCAGATCTGGTGTCCAAACTTTGTAAAAGCCAGTGCCCACACAATCAGAGTTACTGACACTGGAAGTGTACTTAATGAAATAGTGCAACGAATACATAAGTATAAAATATGCTAACATTATCACTTTAAGCAACGTTTTGATAAGTGCTCGGGGAGAGAAACCATGTAGTCACCTTAAGTCCATTTGAAGAACCTAAATAGTTTAGAATTGCATATCGGCGTGTCCGTGGTCTATTATAAATTCAATAAACAAAGGAAAGCACCCCAAGCAAGTGTATATTGGAGCGGGCTGTGAAATGACAGAATCGCTAAGCCTCCGTAAATCAACCATTCGGCACGACAAGTCCAGCTGCAAACCAATCAGAATCACCCAATAGACTATCACGACTTTTATCAACACAGGCTCCTGAGCGATGCAGTTTGCCAAATGTAATATTGCACGAAAGGATTTCAGAATTTGGTCGAACAGGAACCAGCAAGAAGTTAACTACAAAAGATCGTAATAAATACGAGCGAATGTTTTCTATTCCTATTCGCAACGATCAGGCCCGTAGATATATTGTTTTAAGATATACACCTTGTCAGGAAATAATCCTAACTACGTCATTCACTAGTAAGCGAATTAGTCTGCAAATAACACGGAGTTTGCGCTATTTCAGAGAACCCGTATGAACTAGATTTTGAAGTATTACGAGGTTATATTCATTGATTGCACAAAATGTAAGCACGGAAAGCTATATTCTGTTTCGTTGAATATGTTCAATGGTCGTGGGAGTCTTGTGCATTATATTGCAGGCTAGGCTTGCCAAGTTTAGGGTGTTCACACTTATGTTGTGTCTGCTTACATAGTAGTAAAGATAAAAGTTATTGAAGGCGTATGCTATATGACCTCTATCCACAATAAGTCCCTCTCCTGTGCTTATTTTAGTGACTACCTTCTTAGTTGGAGCCAGGTGCCTCCAAAACGTTTGGGGTAATTCAAGTAGAAAAGTCTCCATAGTGACACCATTGTACTTGTACCTCGATTCCTTCATCATTCTTTAGCTGTTTACTTAAGTTTGACAAATCATCCCGAAGAACCGAATCATGTGTACGCTTATAAAGTGCCCTACGCCTTGCAACTTTTCTTTTCAATTGTATGACCTCTTTCGTAACCTATGGGCTGTGTATTCGTCTTGTTTTACATTTGAGAGGTACATAGCGGAATATACATTTGTGAACCGTTCCGTTAAAGTTTAACCACAACTCATCGATATGCGCAGATTCATCTCGACTAAATTTTTCAACCTTCTCAAGAGAGAGCGCTAGTTCATCTATTATTGCAGTATCATCAGCTTCATTAAACTGTCTGTAATATGAAACAAGCCTACGGAGCCTTGAAAAGGAACTTATATTTAAAGACAACTTCACAATCGAGTGATCTGAGATCCCTGGCAGAATGTCAACTCTACAGTATCTCGATACAATGCTATGACTTGCAAAAAAGAGGTCAAGAACAGACTTGCTATTACCGCAGACTCTAGTAAAATCACGTACTACTTGTGCAAGTCCATGTGAAAAGCACATATCTATAATTTCTGAGCCTGCGTCGCGGTCTCGCGTACCCGTTTCCATTTCATCCCATTCAATGTCTGGAACATTGAAATCCCCCGCTATGATTACGTTTTTGTCCTGAACGCGTAAGTCATGCAGTTTCTTATTCAGTGCACCAATACTAGCGGCAGTACTTCCCGGAGCGCGATATATGCATCCTACAATCAAGTCAGGGCGTCCAAGAATTTTACAACATATTGCTTCAATGTCGGACGGTTTGTAAATGACCATGTATTTAGGGCTGCATTCCAGAAAGATGGCAGCGCCCACACCCCTGCTACTGCGGTCATTTCTGATAACGGTATATCCTGGAGGGCATATTTCGCAATATCGGACACCCTCATGTAGCCACATTTCTGTTACAAATGCTATATCTGGGTGATGCGCACGCAAAACGTGCCCCAGGTATACAGCTTTATTAACAAGGCTACGGGCATTGACGTTCAGTAGCCTAAGCTTGCCCGGATGCGCACGTCAGTCATTTAAGGAAGCAGTGGTTCTTCCACCTGTATTACACGGGCTGTCAGTCACCTGATAGCGTTGGTTTTAGGCTTCATCCCATGCGTACACTACTCCGTTTATCTTCATTTTATCATACACAAGTGCGACCTTCTCTTTTCTTTTTCTGTTTTACAATGCGCTGTTCCAAATGCATTGTCTTTTCCTTCGTACATCATGCGAGAAGTCTTCATTGATGAAAATATTCGTGCCCCTAAGCTTATTGCGTAGTACATGCGTTTTTTCTGTGAGGCTTCCTAGGCGCGGAATGATGGGCCTTGGTCCGTTTGAAGAAGGTTTTCCAATTGGATGTAAACTTTCGACACTTGTAACTGATAGATTCAGTTTCCCCTGCAGAATTCCCACAACAACCTCCCGCTTCAAAGTTTGTTCCGTCTCATTCTGCACATCTGGAATGCCTCTGATCACAATGTTATTACTTCTGCTCTGATTCTCTATTTGGTCAACCTTTTTTATCAGTTTTACCACAGTGGATCACAGAGTTAACAGTTCTGTTTCAGTCACTTCTACCGATTTTTACCAGTGCAGGTATCTCGGCCAAAGCCATTTTGGCACTAACAATTTTTCATTTCATTTCCGTTATTTTTGCTTTGATTCCCCTTTGCCCTTCGATCAGCTGTAAGAGCAGTTCCTGCATTTGAGGGCCAGGGTTTGTTTCCATGACTCCACTATACGCTAGCAATAATACAGTGACCTCCCAAGAGTCGGCAACATGTACACTGATTGCCTGTGGGCTCGGCAGCACTACAAGACAACGACTGTCATCTCGAATAGAGTCAAAGTAACGTTTCGCACCAGCCTGTGCAAAGAGCGAAACAGGGTTTAACATTCTTGTCTCTCCGGTGCTGTCGAGCATACTGACAGCACAGATAGCTTCCTGGCTCGAAGAAACCGCCCCCAGGGTTGATGTCGATGATCTTAGGGCCTTCGCTGTCCATGCGCCTTCGTCGACAAATGCTCGTTCCGTAGGTCCAAGAATTTCCTGAAGCTTGTGCACGTCCAAACACGAAGGAGCATGTTCCGACGGAGCGAAATTGTTATCAGCTTATCCTGTAGCCGAACGAAGCAGCAGCAGCACCTGTGCAAACAGCAAGAGAGGATTTAACAATCTTGTCTCTCCGGTGCTGCCGAGCACACTGACGGCACAGATAGCTTCCTGGCTCGAAGAAACCGCTAGGGTTGATGTCGATGATCTTAGGGCCTTCGCTGTCGATGCACCTTCTTCGACAAATGCCCGTTCCGTAGTTCTAAGGATTTGCTAAAGCTTGTGCACGTCCAAACATGAAGCAGCATGTTCCGATGGAGCAGAATCGTTATCGGCTTGTCCTGTAGCCGAACGAAGCAGCAGCAGCACCTGTGCAAAAAGGAAGACAGGGTTTAACATTCATGTGTCTCCGGTGCTGCCGAGATCACTGACGGCACAGATAGCTTCCTGGCTCGAAGAAACCACCCCCAGGGTTGATGTCGATGATCTTAGGGTCTTTGCTGTCTGTGGACCTTCAGAATCAGAATCAGAATCGGTTTTTATTGAGATCATTAGAATGATTACAAGTTGTTAATATTTGGGAGGAGGTCCCGGAGTAAAATACTGCAATGCGACCTCATTTACAAAGTAAACGTAATAAAACAAAAGTACAGCAGTTTTCAACAAATTGTTAAAAAATTACAGGTTTTAGTATGAATGCCATGACTGAAGAATTACATATGCATAAACGTCATGAAAAAAAGCTCTGTAACACAATCTCGTTGACAACTGATGAAGTAACTGCGTAGATGACGTGACGAACTCAGTAGAATTTGTTAACTCGAATGTATATGTGATGCAAAAACAGAAACATAACGGTATGGCAATGAAAATGAAATGAAGGGACCCTGAAAGAATGGTTTTGAGTATGGACTAGGCATCAGTATTCGACATAATGTAATCTTTTAGTTGTTTCTTGAATTCGTGAATTTTAAGTGTTTTTATGTAAATTGGTAGTGTCTTCCAGAATGCGGTAGATGAAAAATGGACGCTCTGTTTGCCATAATTAGTGTGGATTTTATGCAAAATGAAGTTGCTATTTATTGCAAACCTGGTAATATTAGTATTTAATAGAGAAAACTGGGGTAACAAGCTATCGCATCGTGTGTAATTTATTTGACGGAACATAAAGGTACCTAGAATATATTTAACGAGTTGTGTGACTGTAAGAATGTGATTAGTTCGTAAAAGATATGAGGCGTTGTTATTATATGGGCTAAATGTAATTATCCTAATAGCCTGATTCTGTAGAATTCGCAATGAGTTTAAATGGGTTACGTAAGTGTTTCCCCAGCAAGTAACGCAGTAATTAATGTGGGAATGGATAAATGAAAAGTATAATGATAGTAATATTTGATGGTCCAATATGTTTCGTGCTTTTAGAAGTACCCTAATCCCGTAGGTAATCTGTTTTAGTTTGGTTATGTGTTCAGTAAATTTAAGATGTTTGTCTACTTCTATGCCAAGATAATTGCATGAAAAACTTGCAGGGATAGGACTTCCGCCCAATAAGATAGGAGGAATGGAATGAAGTGTTCGTTGGTGGGAAGTGAATACAACAAATTTTGTTTTAGGCGTGTTTATATGTAGCTGGTTAGGTTGGCACCACTCCATCAGGCTGTGTAAATCGCTATTAAGGTTAGATACTAAGGTTGTAATACATTTAATGGAATTAATAATAGTAGTATCATCTGCATAAAGTATACATTTCGAAAAGGACAGGCAGTTAGGCAGGTCATTCACGTATAATAAAAACAAAAGCGGACCCAAGATGGAACCCTGGGGCACCCCAATATTAGTGAACATGGTTTTAAAATGAATGGCTGAAATGGTTACTACTTGCATTCTGTCTGTTAGGTAATTTTGTAGTGACAAGAACGCTGTGCCGGTGATTCCCAATGATTCAAGCTTACGAAATAAGATGCTGTGATTTATTTTCTCAAACGCTTTGCTTAAATCTACAAACACAAATGCCCGTTCCGTAGTTCCAAGGATTTCCTGAAGCTTGTGCACGTCCAAACACGAAGCAGCATGTTCCGACGGAGCAAAATCGTTATCAGGTTGTCCTGTAGCCGAACGAAGCAGCAGCAGCACCTCTGCAAGCAGCAACACAGGGTTTAACATTCTTGTCTCTCCGGTGCTGCCGAGCACACTGACGGCACAGATGGCTTGCTGGCTCGAAGAAACCTGGCTCGAGTGGGCTCGGCCGCACCGGAGAGACAAGCCCGCACTCGGCAGCACCATAGAAGGTTAGGGGATTCGCCACACATAACAAAAAAGTCGCAGTGTCGGCTGAACGACGAAGCATCGATCGCGATAGCTAATTAGTAGATAGCTATACGAAGCAAGTATAGTAGTCTTATTGGCCTAATAAAATTCTAAACAGTCGCCTACTAACTAAATTACCAAGCATGGTGTGATGCGCGCACTCGTAAACACGAGCGTGTCTCGCTCGATGACCGCGGGAATCAGCTGTTAAAACGTTAGAGCGAGGAATGGCGGCAGCAGCAGCGAGCTAATTGACCTCCGTGGATCTCTCACTTCAACACAGACGAAACGTCGGTAGCACAGTGCACACGAAGCTACCGCCACAACGCGCACTCTGCAAACATCTCAGAACGCTTTCAAGGTGAGGCCCGCGCGGTCGCGTATTTTGGCCACGTCGCAAATCGCTTTCAAGATGTGTCAGCCGCCGGAGAACCCCCCACTACCTCGACTCACCCCTGTGCCTCGCACGTGACAGAAGAGGGCGCGCTTATGCCCTGCCTTCATTGCTCGCGCACGCAACATTGAGCTGCGTTCGCCGGCCCACCCTCGCACGCTTGCACTTGCATATACACCATACGGCGCGTGGGGACAATTTTATTGCCCTTGAGCTTTATACAAAATTTTACGGCGACGCCAACGCGGATGATAGAAATGCGCCTGGAGTGTCCATACAATGGTTATCGCAATAAGGCCGGATGAACCGAGGTCATCCTGTGTCGACTGAGGATCGGGCACAGTTACCGTACATACCGATTTCGGTTCACCTGCGATGACTGCCCTGCACGTTTTGCTGGGATGTCGTGAAATAGAAGCTTAAAGAAAAAAAAAACACTTTCGTTTAACATACTATCAGCAAACTCCACTTCATCGAGCAATATTCTTTGGCAATGACCTGCTTTTGGATTGCAATCAGTTTTAGCCTTTTTAAATGATGTTGTTTTACTACATGTTATACACACAAATGATCCGTAGCACAAACACTTATCGGAGGCTACTGCTGTGGTTGTAGTATTTAGAGCACGTGCTTCTCAGCCCTTACATAAAAAGGCGGTATTATAGTGCTACCTGAATATTCTTAAACTCTAATCTTACAATCACTTTGGGACATATATTTTATGCTCATAGCTAACCTTACATGTCACAATTTTATTACATATACATTGTATTTTAAGCATTTTACAGCGAATATTTTAGGCCACTATACACGAAAGTCACATCCACGCAGTTTGTCGTTGCACGCACAACTGAGTACCTCGCACCATTTCTTGGCGCTTTTTGACCATTAGTGGTCCTTGTGCCAATATAAACCCGGTACGCCACCACAGGGCACTTCCAGAACATCACGAAGTGGATTTTGTCTGGACCGGTCCCCTAGCTTTCGGAAACACAGCAATGGGGGTCGTTAAAAAAGAAATTATGGGGTTTTACATGCCAAAACAAGGATCTGATTATGAGGCACGCCGCAGTGGGCAACTCCGGAAATTCGTACCACCTGGGTCTCTTTATCGTGCTCCTGAACCTAACTGCACGGGTGTTTTTGCATTTCGCCTCTATTGAAATGTGGCCGCCGTAGCCAGCATTCGATCCCGCGACGTTGTGTTTAGCAGCCCAACTTCATAGCCACTAGGCAAACACGGCGGGAAATGGGGGTCTTTGGCGCAATCATTTGAATGGTGTTACAATTGTCCGCAGTATGTGCAGCAATTCGGGCCTTCCATGTCGATGGCCCTGTGTCCATGATCGGCGCACCTGGTAATTTGAGGGGAGGAAATTTGGTAAAAAAAATAATTCGCACAGTAACTCCTCTGGGAGTAGTCTATAAATGCGTAAGCGTTGTGCCACTTGTTCACCTCCATGCAGCCCGGTGTCCTTATGAATGTTATGAAACTTGATCCGACCAGTATAAACGGCAGCACTGCGGCGACACGAACTGCTGCAGACTGCGGCGCAAGGTGATTTGATGACGCAAGCAAGCTACCGCAGGTGGCGACACCAAGAGCGCTGATGACGTTACAATTATTAGACAGTTTTAGTTACACGTACGTACGTAGAGGCTTTGCGTGCGTAGAGCTTCTACGTGTCAGCAGTGCGCATGCGTGAAACGTAGCGGATGCGCGCGCGTCTCACCGACGTACGTGAGATTCAATTCTTTGCGTGCGTTTCTTGCGCACGTAGACAGCTTCGCGTGGGAGTTCCGCGAGATCACGAACAAGCGATACCGGGCTGCGCGCGCGCAGACGGCTTGCATTGAAACACGGGGACAGGATCGAATTGGCTACCGCCGTGTTCACATTTCCCGATAGATGTGGCTACGGGGTCCCTATTGGCGTGCGTCGCGTACGCGTAGCTAAAAGCGTTTCAGATGGCGTGCGCGTAAGGTACGTAGGCTTTTCACATTTGCGTACGTGAAGACTCTACGTACGTGTAACTAAAACTGTCTATTATAAGCAATTGTCGCCCTTTAGCGTTTTATACATCTGTGTCGATCCGTAATCAGCTGTACACCGGCGACGGCTGTGTGCTCTGTTCTCGGCACTTAGGCGGCTTCGTATGGGGCGGCCGCGCGGGCCATAGATAAAAAGCGATCTGCAATGGGGACACAGTGCGCCGAGTGCTGATAGCTTCGTGTGCGCCGCGTTCTCACCACTTAATTCGCCTTGAAGCTAGACGCGCGAGCCCCATCTTGAAAGCGATCTCGTCTTGTGACGGACAGAGGAGTTTCCTCGTTGTGTAAGCATAGAAATGCTTGCGCATTTTAAAAAAGCCACGGTGATAACAGACGCGCTAATCTGGTGCCCTGCGGGATGTGTGTTCAAATAGAAGTGTCACATTGGCTCTCATCAAAAGATAGGTACCTCTCGTTCGTGCTGCGATAATGCCTTTTGAACACGGCCTGACGTCATAACTCACAACAAGCACGCTTACGAGGATTTCAAAAAACTGTCCGAAGTAACACAAGGGACTTGAGGCCCCACGTGACGTCGCAAAACGGGAGAGTGTTCCTATGCGACATTGGCTACTACGCGTCCTCGATTTCGTACAACTTCTGCGAGAATCAATGATCGTTGGGGTGCTAAAATAACGCTCCCAGCACGCCAGCCGAACTTAGAATCCCGCCGTCGCTGAAGAGGAGACCGATGCATGTTTCTGTCGATAGTAGAAATCAAAATCAGCCTTCGTCACCTGAGCCCCAGACATGGGATAAAAGTGAAAGCCCCTCTGGCCAAAATTAGACATCTATTCCATCAGACCGTACCATGGTGACGAATGTCGTCGTGACTGTGAAGTCGCAAGGCCACGCACGTACAACAGTCGCGAAAGGCGATATTAACACTGTGGTGTCCCTCTGAGAAGTTGCATCCATGACCTCCGACACTGCCACAAGTGTTTACACTGCGGCGACCCGAAAAGCAAGTAGGGCCAAAGAATGACGAAGACGAGATGTATGAAAAGCACAAACATAAGGAAGCTTCAGCTCGGCTGGAAAATGCGCTTCGTAAGCTTTCTACACACGAGGCGACGTAGTCACTCCGAAAGCCCCACGTGAAAAAAGCACCGAAACGAACCACTTCTGCACACTATCTTTCCGAAACCTATTGTTTTCGCTCACTGTTTCTGCCGAGTGGAAGCCTCACTAGACAACGCTCGCAGGCCAGAGCTTATGACGTTGCTCAACGAAAATAGGCTCAGCACACATCACGGACTTCAACTTGAACCAAGTTTATTTTGTTGATTAAAATATTTTGGTACATGACCACCTTTACTTGTTCAGTCGCTGTAAATATTCGTTAAAATTGTTTCAAGCAGCGCTTAGAGCCTTCACGTCTTTCTGGAACATCTGCCCGTACTGCTGGGCAGCGGTATATTTGTCCATTCTGTCATGTTTCTAAAAATACATTATATATTCTGGCGTAACTAGTGCAAGAAATCGAGACACAGATTGGGACCCTTTGCGTTAGACATCTAAATAACCACCCAATAGGATTTTTAAATTATTTATAGCCTGTAACTTGTCGAAGTATTGTAACACATAGCACAGAAGCACAACTTCAGCCGGCTGCTGCCGCTTCTCCCTATTTGCCGTTCCTTATATTACCATAATTTTAGAAAATGGTCCCAATAAGCGAGCTTCTGCATTAATTTCTCCAGCTGACGCTGGCAGCACCGGGCATCTAAAGCCCTATTTATGGCCACGTATGGGCACCCGCAGGAGCCGTCGCATCAATCACAGCTGTTCCGACATTAAGCGCTCTGATGGAGCTCAAGTATAGGAGCCACACTTTCACTAGACTTTTTCGCTTGTTAGCTGCTGTTGGAACAATTGGGCTGGACCCATAAATGAGTGCACAGGTTTTCACAGGAATTCTATTATGCCAAAATACTTGGAGTATAAGACCATCACAGCACTCCCACTCGCATAAGAGGAGTAGCTACGAACTGTAAGGATGGATGGATGGAAACAACTTTATTCTACGAACTGTAAGCCATATAAAATCCGCAGATGGTTCTTATTTTCTTTGCCCCTGTACCATCGGCAAATTCGACATGGCAGTGCTCAAACAAAATTACACCACAAAAAGCTATCGCACAACAGGAAAATAGCTCTAGTGCGCCGGAGTGAAAGAAAAGTTGCACAAGCCTCACCACTGCCCCGATAAATAATTTATTCAGAAAAACAGCTATTGCAGCACAAAATATTATTGATCGATTAAGAGATTTGCTGGAACGACATGTTTGCGATCGCCCTGTTCCTATCTGCTCGATTGTCAAATCCTGAAGCCACGTGAAACTTATGGTTCGTAGGCAGCATTCTGCGCCATGTAGTTCTTCCAATGCACTGCTTCTCTCTCCCTCTCTCTCTTTTAGCTATATGAAAACAATGCATGATAGCGAGCTCATTTGCACTGCACGTGACACTTCTTACACTGGCCTCAATTTTGTTGATCCAACCTTACACGTTTCCAACGTTTCCCTTTCCCAAGGATCTAGCAGTGACAACCTTTTTTCATAACGGGAGCTAGCATCGCAAAATAGAATTAAGCACGTGCCTGGAAAAGGCAGATGGTTCCTGTATCAGTAAGAGTGATGGTAGAACCTGCATCCAAGCTTCCAGAAAGATCTTTACTAGCCACAAGCTCGTAACGAGTCTGTCGCGCTCACGGTCCGTTAACGGTGCTGTCGTAGGCAAAAACCATGGTCGAATGGGACCTGACTTCGGGCTTAAATGTCGGTTTGTTCCTCGCGTTCACTCAGAGCAAGATAGACGGGCTCGGTGAACAGCGCCGATGCCTACTACGTTCTGTCCTCCTTAAAAGCATTCTCCGAAAGGCCACGGAACTAGAGCAGAGAGGACGAAACGCCCACATACGAAGCGACGGCACCGTGATCTTCCACCCGGGCTTTGCACAGTCATCCTGGAATCTGCCAAGGCCCACCTCAGTCGCCTGGTCACCAGCTCTTCTCGGCGACCTACAAGATTTATTAGAGCGACACTTCGAAGACCTGGACCTTCCTAGCCAGCAAGGGAACGACGGAGCCCAAGATTCCCCATCCGTAGTTTTCAACATATTATGCTTGCTGGATGGACAACCACGAGAAGCCTATCCAGACAGCACTTGCGACACCCCTACAGCGCCAAGCGCCACAGTGGAAGCGGATATGCTACCCGGAGACAGTCAGGCCTCGTTCGACAGGCAGGAACACACTGCGGTAGGCCAGGAACACGCCAAGCAGCCGGAAATACCTGAAAAGGCCGACATGACTCCAGCCCCAGCCGAGACCCCATGGTTGCCACGGCTGCAGTGTTCGTTGCCGGGCGCGCACGGCTACCAGTGGTTTCCATCGATGGGCGAGACTGCCGAGGATAGAGACGAAGTTGCCCTGCAACTACAGCCCCGGTGCCCCAGCCCCGTCAGCCCCGGCGTTGATGTCGACCCTTCGGTTTTGGCGTACCCAGTGACATTTAGATGCCTGTACTTCGAGAGCAGCAGCCCTACAGTACGAAGGCACAGCCTGTGAGAGCAAAGCTGCCTCACAAGTTCAACTACCAAAACTCTTAAGCCGTACTTGAAGGCATGTGTTAACACAGTCACTGCTCAACTGCGTTAGTCGTAGTTTTGCCGGGTGTATTCTTGGCCGCGTGTGCACGCGCTGATCACTCCCTTTATTTTTACGCTGGCAACTGCTACAAATTTTTCAGATGCGTTGCTTGCTTCGCAGTAATCATTATTGTGGTGTTCAAATAAAATAAAATCTGTAAAAGATGGATGAAAAAAAGGTGCGCCTCAACCAGGCATCGAACCGGTGTCATTTACTTCTCCAGCGGTGGACTGCACATAAAAGCATTTTCTTCACAGTCAATATCTTAAGCTGAGGCTAAGTTAAGGCGCCAGTTCCGGCGGACCAAACATAACGTGACGCCGCTTCCGTACAAAGGGAAGTTACGTCATTATTGTTGAAAAACGGGCAATTTGTTTTGTGGCCTGCCATTGAGAGCTGTATTGTAACTCTGCTCCATCAATAGGGACGCGCAGATCTCATGGCCTTCCCTCCCTGAATGGATCTGGCAGAAAGTCACTGCCTTCAGTTTTATTCAGGGGGCTGAGGGGCCGGAATATCAGCTTGAGAAGCTGAGTTCAGGCAACGTCTATAGTTTCATACGGTGATGTTGCGATATCCACTATCTTGTATGTCGGGGTACACGGTAAATTCTTTCATCTTAACAACTACGCAAAAAAGACATAGACAAGTGAGAGAGAAACTAAAACGAATAGGCGCTCGTCTACCTCTTTTTCGCGCAGTTTTTGTGAAGATTGAACCGCACCAACTCGTCCAACTCTCAGTTTTGATGAAATACATCCGTTCTTGTATTGGCAATAGAGACACTGATATACATCTTGCCAGACTTATAATAATACAATACAAGATCACCAAGGATTATCTAATATAGTTTCTAAGTTGCATGTATCTTCGATTACCTTCGATACTGCCCAACATTGGTGTATATTAGCAGGTGAAGTTTAGATGCGCGCCTTCAAGTGCAGCATTGAATTGCATTTGATAGTGACGTGAATACCACATTTAAAAGCGAGCGCTGACAAACAGAGTTGACTTATCTTTCCTCGCCCCACACGTGTACATATATTGCCAAATATTGATTAGTAATTTTATTTCTTTTGAATAAAATCAAACTGTGGCTCTTTCTAATAATTTTTTAAAAATTATTTCTGAACGCTTGTTCCCTCGTCACAAAGTCGCGCTTCAATCACTGCATCCATATCTGCCTTTGCTGACGTCGGTTACAACTTCTTCTGAAACACCTTTTGCCCGAAATTTCACGACCTATTTGGATCAACCTACATGCTTTTGGTAATCGTTATGCTTTATATAGTTGTTTATTCTGAGCACGGAAGAAAAACCGCGGAATATGTGCTCACGCACACGCAACGTGCGTGTGAGCGTCTGAATTGCAGTGCTCTCAAGCTAATTTCCAAAGATGGATGTGTTGAGATGAGGACAGGCTAAGGGGGCTCCCGATTATTTTTAGATTTCCGCGAAATTTTTATTTGAAGTGGGAGAATGTCTGTGTAGAAACGAATCAACCTTCGCTTTGCGAAACTTAGCACGAATTTTTTGAAAAATAATTCCTATTTCATTAAAGGTAGAAAAGAGTGTTTTAACGACTATCACTCAAAAATTGACCAATTTTGCCCTACCAAATATTTTTCGGTATGTCTATACCATGAGTGCTAATGCTAACTTAAATTTATATCAGCCGCATCCTGTTCTTGAATAAATTGCCAAACTTTTGTTCTGAAGCCTCTGACTGACTCCGAAATCAGAGGATTTTTTGAGCATTAAAGCTGGACCATCTTTGATGAAAAAGATTAACTGACAAATACCAAAAAGGTTTTTCACAAACAAAACATAAAATGTATGCGACTGCACCTTGTGTTTTCTCCGTTTTAAAATTCAAAAAAATTTCAATATTACAAACACAGCGATAATTGAAACATTGACGTTCTAAAAATATAATCACTGCCGATTTTGTGAAAATTTTATATAATAGCAGCCAGCACTCATAAGTCATATACTACAAAAACATATTGCAGTATTTTATTTTAGGTGAGAGAATCGACCCTACATTAGGATCGATGTACGGTCATCCCAACAATGTGTATTGTTCTAATAATAAAAACTGCATTAATATTGAACATTTAGCTGATTTCTTTTGCTTTGTAGTAAACAAAAGTTACTCAGGTGGTATCTGCCTAGTTATAGCCATTAAATGAGTTAATTTTGAGTTTTCAGAGCTCTTCCGTCCGCATTTTTACTGTATGTTGAGATAGGAAGCAGACGAGAGTGCGTGTAGCAAGCTTTTATGACTAGTCGGGGTAGCCTATTCCTGGCGTTGATTTCTAATCACATCTGTTATCTGAAATGCTCTCCGTGTACATGAAGGATGCATCAGCCTAATGGGAAGCCGTGAAGTCGCCGCAGTAGAGGATGACGCCAGCTAGATATGTTCACACTAGAACGGTCGCAGACTGTTCCCGAATACTTTAAAGCGCAGCTCTTAGCGCCCGTTGCTATGTTTCGCGTCAGTGTCGTCCCTCAGCGCCATGCCTCGGTGTAACCGAGTGAACGCGCGCAGCGAAAGATGAAGGAGCAAACGTGGAGCGCAGCGGCGCATGAAAGGCGGCGACGGCGAAGGGAGCCCGAGGAGGAAAGTGGAGGAGGAGGGTGCAGCAGAACCATGAGGCGAAAAGCGGAGGACGAGGTTATGGGGAAAGCGTGGGAAGAAAAGCATAGTTCCGCGCAAGACGGGCTCTCTGGCGACGACTGCCAAGAAATGACGCCAGAGTAGCGCGCCGTCATCTGTTCACCGATGGCACGCGGTGAGTGTGTCGAACTACACATCGCAAACAAGCCGCTGCATGAGTGGAGGTCTGTCCTCGGCGGCTGCTGTGAATCGCATCCGCGCGTCGCCCACGCGTCCCCCACGCGCTGCCTCTCGCCATTTCCCGATTAGCGATGCAGTCGCGTCACACTTCGCGCCGTTTACATTGGGCCACACGAGACAATGTCTGCGCCAGCCAATGTATCTCAAAATAAGAACATCTATAGGGTGTCCTCGAATTTCGAATTAGGCGAAGTCGTAAGCGCCGGTGAATGTTTTCATTTTCACTTAAAATTTTATAATAGGCACAAATATCCTTCCACATGGCGGTAGGGCGACTATTTCTCCAACACACGTTTTTTTTTTTTCATAGACAAGAAACCTTAACTGAGACAACGTGCAAAGGCCTCGTTTTGCAGTCGCAAAAACTTGCAAACTATAAAAGCACGTGGTATAGACAACAGCGTTTTCCACACGTTAAACCTTTTACTCCACATTTATACCACCTCACACTGAATTAAGGCTAAATGAATTTAACTATTTTTCACCCGAGAATATGTGAAAAAGTTAAAGGCTTATTATGACTCAAAATAACTTGAGTCATTGGATATGCATCACTCGCTATGTGCCCGTAGAGACAACCTCGGAACTGCGTATGTGATATTGGTATGTGTCCATTGTTGGCCAATTCTTCAGAACGGTTACTGCAGGTGATACCAGGAGTAAGTAGCCCTCCATGTACTAAAACGATGTAACTACATTCTCAGCAGACACCTCCGTGGAGAGCACGGCCGCTTGATTAATTGCCATTGCAGTGAGGTTGCAGAATTGAAAACTGGCCGCGTTGGTGTTTCTTCAAGGTAAACTATGGCAGACAAAGTCCTTCCTTTGCGTCTTTGGTTCTTTGTGAGCGCTAGATTTACCATGAAGTTGTATCCAGGATACTGGGGATACTACGGCATTTCAGCTAGGTAACAGTAATTACATGAGCATATACTGTGTCGTGGTAACATTCGGCACTGTGTGTGGTTCGCAGCGATATGGTGGCGTCGCTCGTCTGGGGTGGCAGTACAGTGTATCGATACAATGCTTTTATGCTAATTGCATTAACGTCGACATTCAAAGTGACATTGGTCCCGCGTGAATTTTTTTTTTCATTCAATCATTGACTTTTTAGGTTAAAGTGAAAGAAATAATCTCGCTTAGGTTCGGGTGTTTAAAGCAGAATGTTAATTCTCACTGTTAGCCCATAACCTATGGGAAAAGACAGTTCTCAAAGACATCTGTATTGAATGCCCATCGCTGATAACTTATGGGCCTACGAAGTGGCACAAATAGCTTGACCTTCTTGAGCGTTGATTTCCCGCGTCTGGTCACAGTGTTTATTTTAGGCAATCAGCACTAACATGAGCAGCGCCTGCCTATCTCTCTGTCTACTAACACAGATTCCCCTTTCAGTCTACACATGCTAAACCATTAACAAAAAGGCTTCTACCAGAACCAATGCTCACTATTGGCAAATCCAGAATCCGTGACTTCTGCTGGCAACACTGTTCAAATAAACAAAGGTGACTACAACATCCCGCTTCACGGCGGCTCTTCCGCTTGGTGGTGCGCTCAAACTTCTCGTTTCTGGTGTCGAATCAAGGTGTGTAGTAGAAGTCGGAACGGTCCTTACTGCCAAGCACCTTGTTTAAATTGGTCTCAAGTATTTCAGCGACGAAACCGTGGAATGAGTTGCACTGTGCGTGTAAACGCCTGGCCTGCCCAGTGAGCCACATCAAATTTTTATAAAACAAAGAGCCTTTCAAGCAGGCTGGTGGTAAAATAAATAAGGCGTTTGTGCGTAGAGAGCCTGTCCGAAATGCGCAATCACTTGTTCGTGGCGTTGCTCCAACGGTACAGCCATCATACTTGACTATTTTCGACCTTCATAGGCAACTGTGTTTTGTGACTCGTGTTTTATTTATCACATATAGCAACTCGAAGTAAACATAACGTAACGTCTGCTTTGTTTTAGGAAGCTCAACACAGATATTCTGCAATGATAGAAGGAAGCAGAAAAGTGTAATGCTATTTAGTCAGTGTGTCTTGGGATAACACAAATGAGTGTTCCGTTCCTGAGCCGGGATGCACCTTTCTTAATATAGTTAGCTGATACGTGTGATAACGTTGTCTGGATCCCATGACTTGTTTATGGTCGCAGTAAGAAGCGTTCGAAATATTGTCAGGGCATGGAAACACAACAGACTCCTGCCGCGCATAGGAATAATCTTCAAACGTACGTGAAACGTGGGAAGTGAAGAACAACCAATATAACAGAATTGACTTCTTTCCGGCCGCTTTCTAAAATTTACCGAGGGATTTCTTTTCAACAAAGCCGCTTGCATTACTGCAAATACATGAGATGACCTCAACCAGTTGTAATACAATTTAGCGAGGTGCACAGTATCTGAAAAAAAAAACGAGGGCGCTGCTTGCAGGTAGAACACTACAAAGCTGGAATGACTGCTGTTTGCAGTTGCTTCCGAATTTCTTGCTAGTAAATAAACTGCCTACTCATCGCGTTGAACAAAAAAGAAGGCATATTCTACTTGCACCACTAAGCTAAACCATGCTATGAAAACGATGTGTTATCTAGCAGCATAACCTGTGTTATTACCAACTTGAGGCCTTCCGAGGCATTATCATTCCTGCTACCGCGCCTGCAGACAAAAAAAAAGCATTAGCGAGAATATTTTTTTTTGCTGCCTAATGCATTAGGAACACTAATGCCGGGGCAGAAAACTGTATGCGAACAAAACGAAATGAACCTTAGGCATACATCACGATTATGTATTAAGGCACCTGCCTATAAACAAAGAACACTCCGCGATTTGAAACGTCATCGCGCTATTTAAAATAAAAAAAGATTAAGCAATCGTCTCCTAGCCAGGAGGAAAGAAGTTGTCCCAAGCGAAATGCTTTGAACAAACGATCATAGTGTCGGTCATCTTTTCCCGATGCGGAAGTTTCTTATCCAAGTCGTTCTCCAATGAGTGGCGTCTGCTTCTTTCGGGAAAAAAATGAAATCATACATTGCTGTCTCTCTACCGCAATGGCACTAGTGGCAGGAAGCATAGGTCTTTCGACATCCGTTATCTTTTTTTTTTTAGTTTTCCGGCTCGTGTGCGGCGGCATTACAGAGATGTCAGAAACACGAGGCATTCAGACTTCAGCGCTTGCCGTGATAGGAGACCCTGTTCCGCTCAAAGCCTAAATCAGCATTGGCTGTTTGTCTGCGCCGCCGCTATGTGGCGAGCGTTTATTTGGAGTCGCGAATAGATGGTCAAACGGCGGCTTTTCTTCTATATTCGTAAATGGGAAATTTATTAGGGATCGCAATAAGAGCTAGCTAGGGAGCTTTAGCTCGCACACAACTTTAAACGAGACCTATTCAAATCCATGTAAATTGTAAAAAACGTTATCTTGAGATAACCCCTTGGTAAATTTTATTGGCATTTGTTGCATTTGAGAGAGAAAGTTCAATTGTAATATTCGTTGCAAGCGAAATTTCGATTTAGGGCCTGAATTTTGTTCAAAAATTTTTCAAAGATTCGAAAGTTTGAAAAAAATAAAAGCACGTAGTTTACAACTTAATAGCTTTGTGTCAAGAACAGATATCTCGGTTCTGTAAATTGCATCCATTAGACTATTCAGAGCGGACAAATTTTATGTGTCAATTTATATCTAATTTGTTACGTTCTGTACAGGCGTTATGCAAAAGCTGTATTACCATATTACTGAGTTTTTCAACATTCATGGCTAACATATCAATTTTGTCCCCTTTAGGCGTACTATGAGACGCAGTTAGCAGAATTGTGATATAATTTTTCTCGCAGAGTTAAGGAGTTGTAAACTTGATAGTTTCGTTTTCTGAAAATTTTTGATTTCTGACAAGCTTCTATAAGAAATTCACGACCTACATCAAAAATTTGAAACCCACAGTCACTAGATTTTAGGTTTTCTTTTAAATGCAACAAACCTTGTAAATTTGGTGGAGTTGTTGCCGAGAAAAATGAATTCTCGTTTTACGTCTATTTAGACAGGAGTACACGAGCTAAAACGTCCTTTTAAGGTTAAGGTCTGTTAAGATCAAAATACTATGGCACTAGCAGCCTTTAAAGCGTATAAGATTGTTTGGTGCTTGCGAATCTGTTAATATCCGTGGCATGTTGCGTACGGAAGATGACCCGTTGTTTTAATCCTATGGCGTAAATGCTGCATGGCTATGTGTGCTATTTAAGCTTTGTACTAAAGTGCTGACTCTGAAACATGGTTAAACGTGTTTCGAAGCACGTTTCGAAATTTGTTTGTTTGTTTGTTTCTTTCTTTCTTTGCTATGAAATGAAGTTATGAAACCTTAATAATTTGGCTTACGCTTACATGTGATAGCGAATCTGAATGAGATATGACTTGTACCTCTATATTTGCGCACAAGCGTACATAACGTGAAGTTTTTTGGTGCAGTCGCAATATATTGTATCAACGACTGCGTCTTAACTTAGTCAAACGCGTGACATTATTATAAAGGAGGCTTCTCCTGCCATGGAGGCTTCCCCCTCACTACCCGCTCCTCGAAAATGGATTTTAATCCAGTGGGAAGCATTTATGTAGCGTAAGAAAGTTCTTCATCTTTTAAAGACCAAAACGAGAAAGTAAGTAATGGTTTTTTTAACGGCCTCAAATAAATAATGATAAATGGGCCGGTGTAACGTATCATTCAATTTTACACATCTATAAAAAATAAAGCATAAAGGAAGCTCCAAAGTGCACGTAAATGGAGAGCAGCCTTGGCTCTATACTTCACTCGTCTGTCATTCGGGTGTTTGCCTCCACAATTAGCGGTTTTCCACGCAGTGCCATCAGGCAACACTTAGCAGATGTTTCATCCTTTCAACTTCACCCATGTACCTGGCTTCACCATACATTAGGATCGAAAGTTGGGTTAGTTGGCGCGGTAACATAATTGTGTTACACGGCGAAAAAACTAAGTCGTCGATGAGGTTCAAGGAAGAAGACGGGTGAGCGCTTGTCCTGTGTACCTTGTCTGCGTCTTTGTTCATTGGCGCTGCAACAAAATTATATTGATCATGCAACCAGGCTCAGTAATTAGCTCAGAGCAAAAGAGGTGCGTACTGCTTTTGACTTAAACAATTGGGACCCCACCGACGAGCGGATACAGCATAGTAGTTCCAGCTCTCACGGAACCTGTTATCGCTCTGAACAAAGAAAATAAAATCATTCCTACATTACAAGCAATTACATAGAGCAAATTGGCAGTGGCCTTAAATATAGGGCATGCTCTCCTTCCATTATAGGAGTGCGGCAGTCATGATAGTATAAGCGCTATCAATATGACCAAGGTCAAATAAGCTTGATGATGTTTTGAAAAAGCAGTAAAAATATACTATCCCCGATTCAACTCTTAGTGGTGGAGGCACCTTTGATGATTGGTAAAGTTTTTATTTTAGTTTATTTTATTTATGTCATACTGCACACCTAGTTCAGTCCAAGCAGGGTGGTTAAACAAAACAATAATACAATGCATTATTCAATCAAGCAGGGTGGTAAGACACAAGAGTAGTACAATGAATCAATCAATTTATTAACTTTGATTATCAATAAAAGTTATTATATAAGTTGTACTTCTGCATTAGTGATTAACGATATGTTTGTTTATCATACAGGTAGAACTTATGGCTTCGTATTATTTATCTTCTGTTGCTTATTTGAGGTATGGTATGCAGATCTAGTACTATGATGCCATTTTTTTCTCTCTTTTCTGAAGAGAGAAAAAAGATGGAATTGTCTTGGGACCGATGGTTGCCGCATCAAGGCTATGGGAACGGAGGTTAGCCGGGCCTGTGTGATTGGAAGTGCAAGGGACCTGTCTAAAATGTGCTAATTGGGTCTAACTATGTTTCACTTGGCTTGAGAATGGGCTATGTTCCATCCGAAATAAAACCCTTAGTGTCAGTTAAAAAGCCTGAATTGACGTTCTTCCATCAAAATTGTTTATGACTTCCAAATGAAAACGACGACATGACCTTGATAATCGACACTTTCGGAGTACCGTGTACAGCAATAATGTGAACTTAAACTGGGTTGACTCCCACATCGCACATGTTTCAGCCTCCTTGCTATCAATCGTTTTTCCGAAGCCGTAAGGTTAAGCGTGGGGATAGTGTCGCGCTTTAGCTCAGGGACGATATTCTGGCTAAGCGCGTAAATGAATTCACTGATATAACTTCTGACTACGAGGTGTTAACTATGCAGAATAATAGCAATGTTTTTCGTTGTGTGCAGACCACCATCATGTGACGCCACCCGATTTCTTGTGTTTGTTGAAAAACTTTTCAGTAATACGTTAGAAGAGAACATCAATCTAACCTTAGGTGGTGACGTCACTATTAACATTCTTTCGTCTTCCCAGCTACAAAAGGATTTTCAGTCTCTTATAACAACTTATGATTTTTCAAACACAATATCTACTGCAACATGCGTGACAATTGAAGATGCATCCCTATTCGATGTATTCATTTTAACCAATATTGATTTATTAGAGGCCGAAGTTGTGTATACTGATATCAGTGATCATCTGGGTAATTTACTACTAGTAAATAGAATTCACTGCAGTACTAGTGAAACTAAACAACCAGTCTTTATTCAGTCCATTACTTCATCAAATCTTGAAGCATTTCGCCAACATATTACCCATGTAGCCTGGAACAGCATTTAGCGAGCAGTATATAGTCAAACGGCGTGTACTGCAGTTACGAGCACTTTCAAAACTATTTACCATGAACACTTCCCCATGAAACAAATGACACGGCCATCGAAAGCACGAAAACCTTGGCTAACACCTGAGCTTCTTGGTGTGGTTAAATACAAACATGCCCAGAATGCTCTATTTGTAAAATGTAGAGATCCAGCCCTGACCAGGGAGTTTAAGAAATATAGAAATAGTCTCACAAATCACCTTAGGGCTGCTAAGGATGCTTATTTCTTGGGAATGTTAGTGACCCAGTCAATCAAAAAAGTTGTGTAATCTGGCGCAACTTGAATGGTTTGTTGAAACCTAATTCAATTTCAACTATTGTCGTAACGGGCAGAAACTTTCCGGAAATGCTATACCAAACGCGTTTCACGAAATCTTCTCATTCAAACCTCAGTTAAATGGTGTTGATGGCCTCAAGAGCTATACTCAGTTCCTGCCTGTAAGCGCATTTAATAAGTCTAATCCTTGCCCCAACTAGCACTTAGAAGTATTTTCTAGCTTCAGCGATATAGATAACAGCTGGTCCCTGGACGCTGTAGGTATGCCGATTCACCCCATAAAGTACGTGGTTGATATTATATGCCCTGTTCTTACCCATATATATAACTTAATATTATCTACAGGTGTATTCCCTAAACAAAGGCAGACTTCATGCGTTGTTCCAGTCTTCAAGCACGGTGATAAGGGGGCACTGAAAAACTATCGACCTATTTTGATAATAACAGGGTTTTCGAAAGGCATTGAGAAATTATTGTTTATCAGATTGCTATCAAGTTTTAATCCCCACAATCTGTTTCCAGATTTTCACCACGGGTTACGTAGCATCGCTCTACCGAAACAGCCTCTCTTGACTCAAAAAGAAACAATTACAGGTGCATTTAGTCGTAATCATTGGCATTAGGCATATACGTTGATTTTTCCAAGGGATTTGACCTAATTTGCTAAGAATGATGGTATGATCAATTAAAAAAAACTATGGTGTGCGTGGAACACCGCATGCGCTTTTAGAATCTTATATTTCAAATGGGATACAATTCGTGGATACAAACAATGAAACACCTGCAGGGAAGTCGGTCGTTGTTGGTGTGCCACAGGGAACCATTCTAGGGCACTCTTATTTTTGATTGACATAAATGACATTGTACACTGCACAGATAACGCAACATTCGTCTCGTATGCTGATGACACACCAGTTATTACTACAGGGAATTTGGAAACAAGGATAGAAGTGATGGCTAACAAAACGCTTTCTGACCTAGATTCATGGGCCTCGGTGAATTCTCTAAAAATAAACCTTTCAAAAACACAAGTTAGTTTGTACACGCCTAAAGGAAAAAACGCTGACAAAGAAGAATGTATTTCTGGGCTCTCACTAGTTAGAGTTGGTGGATCCTATTAAAATCCTTGGCGTATATTTTTTCAAGCCCCTTGCATGGAATGTACATGTTGAAAACCTCCATTGCAGATGTCATCTGCCATTGGTGTCCTTGCACGTACGCGATGTATTCTTCCTACCAAGGTGGAGATTATGATCTACAATGCATTAGTGTCCTCTCTGTTGTAGTACTGCAGCACACTGCGGTGTACTACTGGTGCAACAAATATGCGCAAGCTGTATTTCTGCCGAAAAGAGCCATACGGCATATTGCAGCTGTACATTATGCTTCTTCTACAAAAATTATTTTTACAGAATATGAAATTCTTTCAGTGTTCTGTTTATATGATTCGAGGCAGATGTTGTGTTATAAAGCTCTTGTTAAGTATGGCAACGATACCATAAGTAATCTTGCGATGTTAAAAGCAAACACAAGTGTCCGTCCAACCAGGCACAAAGAAATGTGGACTGTGCCCACCCCTAGAACTACTTATGATGAACAATCCTTGTGCCACAAGCTACCTTCCCTTCTAAACTTTTGAAACCATGAAGGTCTTGATCCTTCGTGTAATCGAAATTGTCTTCTTAAACGCTCCACCCAGTCTATTTATTTTCAGCAATAGTAGATCCTTTCGATTTTTTTTCCCTCTTCTTGTCGATCCATGCTTTTCATGTTCATGCCTTTTGAAGCCTATGCAAATGGATTCTGTTCTTTCGCGCCTTCTTACTAAATTTTGTGTTACTCGATGTTATGCAATATTCCTCAATTTATTTCAACGCTTTGTGTAAGACTGACCGTTATTCTGCTGTTTTACCAACTGTAACGGGGTCGGGACCTCGTCAAGCTGCTCAAGGTTTTAGTCCCGTAGTCCTCCTATGCAAAGGAAATAAATATCATTGATTTAGGCATTATAAACGTTATCACTGCGGTAAGTGCATTTTTATAAAACAACAACATTTATAAAGTAGTTGCTGACGGCCTTGGAGTCTAGCAACGGATGAGGAAGAGGTGTCCGAGGCCTATGATAATCATTAGAAATCACATAATGACGTGACACCGGAACACTCGGTAGACCATTTGTTCTATCATTCGGGAATTTTATGCACAAAGAACCATGACATCATTATCAGCGGCGGCGTAGTCGGGTGCACGGGACACTGCAGGGGCGTCTGCGTCAGCAGGCGTTTGGTGCGTTGCGACACCACGTACTCGAGCACATTAGGGTCGGACCCTCCCGCGTGTAGCCGTGCGCGGCTTAGTCCTGTCTGGGAAAAGGGGGATCTTGGGGGTTGAGCCGATGCCGGGTGTTAGGACCTTTAAGGCCCCCGGCGGAGGCAACAAACCCCTTTGGCCTATTCTTCACATAGGCGGCACCGCCGGACTGACCCACCCTGCGGAAATCGGTAGCTGTCTTTTCCTATCCTCCTGTCTAATCTTCGTCTTTCTCTTGCTTTCGGTTTTTCCTGTCTTCTCTTGGCTTCTTTTTACTGTCACCTTTTCCAGTCAGCAAGGGTTACCTTGTGTGGGATAGCCAAATTTGGTTATAGTGTTGTAGTACAGCTGGCACGTGCAGGCCGTCTTTTCATGGTCCTGGAGCGTTCCCTTCATGGGCTCCATGGCGGGTGGCAGGCGGCGCTACCAAATTTTTCCATATATCTATGGCATGTTCTTTTCCACCACTTTTTAATCGCCCTCATAAACGAGGGCGCAACGAATAAGTTTTCAAGTTTTTTGGAAGAAACATTGACAATTTTCGAAGATTTCATAAAATACATTCAGAGAAAAAAGAAAAGGCAGTGAGAATGATCTCACCTTTTCTGGTTGCAAAGACACTGAAGGTTTTGGCCCAGGTCATAGTCTCCAAGTTGGCAAGTGGCGACCTCCTCTTAGAACTTCGTGATAAGAAACAGCACGAAAAACTCTCTAATATAGTATCTTGCGGGAGTCTCCCAGTGATGGTCACACCACACCATGCAATGAACACCATCCGCGAAGTCGTTTCCGATGCTGATCTCATGGAACTGACTGAATTCGAACTACTGGAGGGCTGGAGCGATCAAAATGTGATCAATGTCAACTGAATGAAAATCAGGCGCGATGGCAAGGAGATTGAAACAAAGCACCTAATTCTAACTTTCGCATCAAGTGTACTACCTGAGACCATTGAGGCTGGGTACATAGTGATCCGAGTCAGACACGTACATGCCTAATCCTCTCCCATGCTTTAGGTGTCAAAGATTTGGCCATAGTTCACAGAACTGCCGAGGCCGCGAGACGTACGCTAAATGTAGTGCCCAAGAACACCCATCTGACAATTGCGAGTATGCTCCACACTGCCTGAACTACGACAGGGAACACGCCGCGTACTCGCGGTCCTGTTACGCCATCTGCCCCCGCGGCGGTTGCAGCTAGCGCTGTTCCGCCAACCCAGCAGAAGGGACCATGGACCCCGAAGGTGGCCGTAGCCAAGGCTGCCTCAACCTCACCGGCCCCTTCCAGCGCTGGGAACAGCCGGCGCAGCCAAATCCCTCAGGGAGCCCCAGCGACCTCCGGGCTGGTGGGCGCAGGGGTCTGAGACCATTGACGCCGGGTACATAAAGATCCGAGTCAGACACGGACATCCCCAATCCTCTCCGATGCTTTAGGTGTCAAAGATTTGGCCATAGTTCACAGAACCGCCGAGGCCGCGAGAATTACACTAAATGTAGTGCCCAAGAACACCCATCTGACAATTGCGAGAATGTTCCACACTGCGTGAACTGCGATAAGGAACACGCCGCGTACTCGCGGTCCTGTCCATCATGGAAAACAGAAAAAGAAATAGTTACGATCAAATTTAAGGAAAGCATATGGTTCAAAGAGGCACGTAGGCGGGTAGCATATCTGCCAGAGAGCAGCTTTGCCAAAGCGGTGCGTCAGGGGCAGCGCCACAACGGCTTCCGGTGGCTGTCCGACGCACAAGCAGTGAGTCGGCAGTTACGCCATCTGCCCCCGCGGCGGCTGCAGCTAAAACCCCTGCATCCACGCGCTACCGCCGCTTTCTTAAGTAGTGACAACCTTTGTATTGCGCCGCCTTTTCTCCTCGCACCAAATACGGTTCCGGTATTTCTGGTTCTGGCATTCCCGGTTTAAAAATTTCCGGTTCCAGCGTTTCCGCTTCCCGGAGTTGCGCTGCGGGAAATTACGCTTTGACTGCTGTTAGACGATGGTGAGACGCCCGCCTATGCTTAGCAGAGCTGTGGCAGTCCCCATAAGAAGAATGCAAAGGGGACAAGTTGTATTCTGCTGAAGTAGTAGTTCGCGGTCAGTTTTCCAAATGCACGAAAAAAGGCAGTGGTCTCCAAGCGCCCAGGCACTACACTCCACTGTACGTTGTCGCTCGTGCCACAACCGGTCGCAGGTTGACGCGAAGCAGCGATCACGAGCAGATCGCTGGTTACAATAGGCGGTGCTTCTTGGATGGGATCGCATTCACAGTTTCAACCGTAGCTGGTGTAATTAAAGCCTCTCCAGCTTCGCGAAAGTAAACAACGCTAAAAAACAAAACGTCACTTCCACTCGGAACAGGAAGCTGCATCTACGCAAGTTTCGCTTGGCGCCGGAAGCTAAGGGGGTGAGTGGGAGAGGAGCGTGCAGGAGGCGGGCAAGTTGGCGGTACTTAACCTGGTCGGCGGAAACATGTATGGAGGGGTTTTAGTTGCAGCTAGCGCTGTTCCGCCAACCAAGCAGAAGGGACCATGGACCCCGAAGGTGGCCGCAGCCAAGGCTGCCCCAACCTCCCTGGCCCCTTCCAGCGCTGGGAACAGCCGGCGCAGCCAAATACCTCAGGCAGCCCCATCGACCTCCGGGCTGGTGGGCGCAGGGGTCTTGCCTACCGAGGCAGGACTCTCTCGGAAAACTTCTCGTTCGCAAGAGCGCGTGTCCGGCGCCTCACCAGAAGCAATGGACACTACAGCTGTCCTCACGGCGCACCAAGTGCCTAAGAGACGGTGAGGCAGCTTCGAACGCTCCGGGAAGGACAACAACCCCGTTACAGGGATACGAAAGAGCTCTCTAATGTAATCTCTGTAATTACTACTTCTGTTTCTGCGCATACAGCACCTATTTACTTTAATATGGATACACAATTTATTCAATGGAACGTCAGAGGTCTTCTTAGAAAGCTTGATGATGTCTAAGAACTCATTCGCGAACACAACTCAAATGTGTCCAAACTCAAAGGAAACACACCTAAAATCAAAACGCACAAACTTTCTCTGACAGTATATAACGTTTGGCAAAGATCGCGATGATGCTGTCGCCTCATCAGGTGTTGTTGCCATTGTTATCCATAAAGGCATTGCATGTCAATTTTTACAGCTACAAACGCCTCTTGAAGCAGTGGCGGTTCGAGCAGTTTTCCTAAACAAACTTATCACCATTAGCTCGCTTTACATACCCACACATTACCAAATAACGAAACATGAATTGCAATCCTTTATAAATGAATGGCCAGAACCTCATGTTGTTCTAGGCGATTTCAATGTGCACAGCTGCCTGTGGGGCGACTCTCGTATTGATGCGAGAGGTCGTCTTGTTGAACAGTTCCTTTTTTCTTCTAGTGTGTGCCTTCTGAGTAAGAAGGAACCCACATATTAGTGTCTTGCCAACAGAACCTTTTCTTCAATTGACCTCAGCATAGTTTCCCCGTCTATACTGCCTCAACTCGAATGGGAAGTTACGAACAATCCTTACGGGAGAGACCACTTCCCCATACTGCTATGAACATATAAAGAAAACGAATATCCCCCACAGGCTCCTAAGTAGAAAATTGATATCGCCGACTGGGTGAAATTCCGGACTCTCACTAGTATCTCACGGTATGACATGTCTTCTTTAGGAATTGATGTTGCTGGGGAGTATTTTACAGCCTTCATAATAGATGCAGCATCTAAATGCATATCTGAAATAAGTGACTTGGAATGCAAATGGCGTGTGCCGTGATGGAAAAACGTATGTAGAATCGTTCGTAGGAAACAGAACAAAGCGTGGAGGTTGCTACGCGCTTCTCCCACTGCAGAGAATCTTGTCTACTTTAAAGAAATTTAAGTCCCAAGGCAGGAGAACCCACCGACAGACCAGAAGAGAAAGTTGGCAGAAGTTTATCGAGTATTAACTCGTTTACAGATGAGGCCAAAGTCTGGATCAGGGCTAATAGGATTAGAGGCGACAAACATATTCACTCCCTTTGGTAAATACACAGGGCGATACACAGCAAGATCAGGCACACTCACTTGGGGAGCACTTTGAGAGCGTGTCAAGTTCATACCATTATTCGCAATCCTTTCTCATATATAAACAAATAGAAGAATGTAAGAATGTAAGTGTCGACAGAATGAACCGTACAACTATCCTTCTAGTATTGCCGAGTTGAGTGCTGCCTTGAGCCCATGCAAGAGCTCTGCACCGGGATCTGACAGAATCATGTATGAAATTATCAAAAACCAACACAATGACACCCAAGTTAATTTACTCGCAATTTTGAACATCTTTTGGGCTGTAGGATACCTTCCAACTGCATGGAGAGAAGCCATTGTGGGGTCCCTGTTTTGAAACAAGGCAAAGATTCTTCCTCAGTGGCAAGTTACCACCCGATAGCCCTCACAAGTTGCCTCTGTAAGGTATTTGAAAGAAGGATTAATCGGCGACTCATTCATTTTCTTGAATTGAGCAAAATGCTTGATTCTTATCAATGTGGCTTCAGAGAAGGGCGCTCCACAACTGATTATCTTGTACGTATTGAAGGAAATATCCGTGACGCATTTGTACACAAATAGTTGTACTTATTTATATTGGTGATTATATAGATATATAACTATATTAGCTTATAGGTTAGTTTATCTATATAAATTATATAGATTAGTTAACTTATCTATATATCTATACACACCTATATCTATAGGCTTGTAAGAAATGGGCATTCATGGTAATATGCTAAGCCTAATAGAAAGCTATTTGTCCAATCCTACCTTCCGGGTAAAAGTCGGAAATGTGCTGTCACGTCCGTTTATACAAGAAAGTGGTGTGCCCCAGCGTTGCGTGCTCAGCTGCACGCTCTTTATCGTGAAGATGACCACGCTTCATGCTTCATTAACACCGGCCATTTATTATTCTGTCTACATGGACGACATTCAAATAGCTTTCAAATCCTGTAATCTCGCAGTGTGTGAGAGAGAGGTACAGCATATCTTGAACAAAGTGTCAAAGTGGGCCGAGAAAAATGGATTTAAAATCAATCCTCACAAGAGTTCTTGTGTTATTTTTGTAAGAAAGAGAGGCCTGGTTCAGGATCCTCGGTTAGAACTGTGTGGACAACATATACCAGACAACAGATAATATAGTTGACTGTAGACTCACATTCATTCCACACAATAAATATTTGAAAGAAAAATGTCTAACGACATTTTTAAAGACAGGTACAGCACAGCTTGAACAAGGTTCGTAAGTGGGCATACAAAAACGCATTTAAAATCCGTTTTTGTATGCCCTTGTAGTTCTTGTGTTCCTTTTACTAGAAAGGAAGGCCTGGTGCCATATCCTTGTGTTCAACTGTGTGGACATCAATTACCTATCAAAAAAGAACAAAAATTTTTAGGTATTATACCTGACTCCCAGCTTACTTTAATTCAGCACATTATCTGAATGAAATATGTGTAAGGACAATAAACTTAGTTAAAATTCTAGCCCACACAACATGGCGTAGTGACAGGAAGGGTCTAATGAATCTCTACAAGAGCCTAATTCGTTCACGCTTCGATTATGGTGCCCTAGCGTATACCTCCGCCGCCCCGAGCGCACCATGGAGGCTGGATCCTGTCCACCATCTAGGTATCCGCTTAGCCACTGGCGCTTTCGTAACAAGCCCGATGGAATGCTTATATGCCGAATAAAATGAGTGGTCGCTCCACCTGCAGAGACCATGCATAAGCTTTACATATTTCCTTAAAGTGCACTCTAATCTTGAACATTCTTGTTTTAATAACAGTGCCGTTATGACGTGTGCTACACTTTTCCGCAATCATCCCTCTATAAGAGAGCCTTTCTCGCTTCGTGTGAAGGAGCTTAACGATGGAATGCATGTCTCACTCCTCGAGCATCACGTAATGCGCCTAGCCAAGTTATTACTTCCTTGGGACGGGCAGGTGATAGAATGTGACGAATCCTTTCTAAAAGTTTCAAAGCATGCTCCAGAGGCCGAAATCCGAATGCATTTCCTAGAACTTCAGTACAAGCACTGGTGCACAGAGTTCTACACAGACGCTTCCAAGTCACATGCCGAAGTGTCCTATGCAGCCGTCGGTCCATCCTTCTTGGAATCCGATGTACTACATCCAGAAACAAGTATCTTTACGGCAGAGGCCTTTGCATTATTGTCGGCTGTTAAGCATACAAGGAAATCAAACCTCCAAAAAGCCGTTATATATAGACTCCCTAAGTGTGATGAAGGCCTTAATGTCACTCTGCAAACATAAAAATCCCGTACATGCTGAGGTATATTCCGACCTATGCATAGCTTATCTATCTAACAAGCATATTATTATACGCTGGGCACCTTGCCGTAGGGAAATTGAAGGTAACGTTCTGGCAGACCAGATGGCCACGTCAATCGCATCCCCTGCTGTTAATACTACTACTTCGCTGCCTCTCATGGATCTGAAACCTTACACACGAAAGAAACTGCGAAACCACTGGCAACGCATGTGGGATGCAGAAATAAATAAGAAGCTGCATATGTTAAAGCCACAGTTAGATTCTTGGCCCTCCGCAACAAAATCACGGCGAAGATACATCCTATTGTGTCGTCTCAGAATAGGACACACATTTGGGTCCCATCATTTTCTACTTACTGGAAGTGAACATCCAACCTGTGGTAGATGTGGTGAGAGGCTCTCCGTCCTCCACGTGCTCCTGGAGTGTCGGGATGGTGAAACGGAGAGAAAGAAACATTTTCCGCTTGCATACCGTTATTACATCCCTCTACACCCGGCTATGTTTCTTGGTAAGCAACCACTTTTTAACACCAAGGTAGTCCTCAACTTCAGAAATGATGTCGTTCTACATGCTATAAGGCCATTAAATTCGTACAACATCCTGACACCAGATGATGCCGCTGCCATAATATTTTTGCATAGTACATGCCTCCAGACCCTTGTGTTTCATGGGCTCTAAGGAGGCAGTAGTGTTCTAGCATATCTTATAACCTGATATAATTTTACACATCGTATCATTCTTTTTAAATTCATCCTAATGTTCATAGTAAATGTCATACGTCATAACCATAATCTTATTATAGAGATTTTACGCACTTTAGAGGGACTATTTTTAAGGCCCCTTTAAAGCCACGTCACATCAACTTCATAGACCTTATGGTTACACTGCGAACTCATTACCACGAACTTGGCGCTCTTTCGCCATACTTGACCCTTGCGCCATTAAACACCATTCATTCATTCATTCATTCATTCATTCATTCATTCATTCATTCATTCATTCATTCATTCATTCATTCATTCATTCATTCATTCGTGTAGACGGGTATAATTGTGACCACCCGGGGTCGCTTAATGTAAATCTATGTACAGGGGCCTTTTCAAAAATTTGGTATACATACCCAATTTTTTCTACGTAACCAATACACACCATTGAAAAGGTCATGACAGAGCAAATGATGAAACCCTTTTTAGTCGTCTGTGTTCACCACCTAACGGATGGTGACGGCCACCATTGCACAAATAGAATGGAAGATGTTGTGCAACGACGCGGATTTCCGTTTACGCGATGCAGCAGGAAAGGAGGACGCTGCCGGGTCCTATGCGGCCCATGATTTGTGGCTGGCGCGGCCTTCAGCTGACGCCACAAGGTCGGGCTATCCGCTTCGCTTCGTCCTCGCAGCCGCCGTACCGAGCGACTCCCTGAAGTCGAACGCAAGATGCCTCACCTGAAAGGAAAAGTTGCCATAATAACTGGTAAGTTCCTGGCCCTTTCGGGCTTTGCCAATCTTGCAATACTGTATGCGACGTTCTTCACCCTGTTAAATGTTTTCACGCGGACGTGAAGGCTGTGCTTCACGTTGGAAAAAAAATTACTGTGGAATTTCGCGTGCCAGAGCCTCGATCTTTTGATGACACAGATTGCACCCGGTCGCTCTGGATGTTTTCTTTTAATTTCCAGGGTTCCTTAACGTGCACATAAATTACTTCAACACACGTTATTGCATTTCGCTTGTATCACAATGCGGCCGCTGCGGCCGGTACAGAACCCACGATTTATAACTCAGTAGCACTCTGCTGCCGCGGATAATAACATTAAAAAGTTCCTCATGCTGCGAGACAGCTGTATTTTCTGAAAATTGTCATACGCGAAAACGTCGACCAAAAGCAGCACCATCGCGTGGCTTGTATATGTCCTAAGGTTTTGTTTAATTTGTAGCTACAATTTTAGCTTTGAGTAGAAAACGAAAGGAATGTAGTCTATGTAGCACACAACTCCATGCATTCACTTCAACTTCGATAGCGAATAGCGAGATTTAGCTTTGGTATATAGAGTGCAATTTCTGATACAATACTACCAAGTGGCTGACTCTAAGGAAGACCGTTACAGAGCATTTCCTGTGAGTTGTCGTGTGTCGCAGACAACTTTGTTTCTGTCCTGGATAAGATTGTGCTTTATTTGAAACGTGCATTGCGTAAGGAGCATATGCTGCCAAATTAATCTATACTGGTATATTTAATTAGTTTTAAAAAGTTTGTTACGGTCGTCGCAGCCCGCAGTCACTACAAGCCCAATAGGCGCGCAGTTAACACATTGACACTCTTATTTTTATATGCGATCAAGCATGTTGCTGCATACTTCTGGTTCTTCTGTACATGTTGCGCTCATGGTGTACACATGTCCCCATAAATTGAAAGAAAATGCTTCTTTTCTATAATTAGCGGCAGGCTTCATTTCATACATTTAGTATGTACCACTGGGTAGTTGAGGGATAAACTCGGCAAATTCGCGCAAGCCTGAATTCGGAATTACACATCCGTAAACATACCTAAATATGCACTGCAAAATATATTAGCGTTCTCGCTAACATGTCGAAAAACAAGTTCCCTTGCTCGTTTCCTGAGAAAGCAATTGTTGTAACGCCATTGGATAAGTATTTGTCCGAAGAAATATGAATGAGATAGTAGTATCAAGATGTTGGTTTGCCGCATATGAGTTCATTGCATATTGGCACGTATTTCGTAGTTCGAACACAATTAACCATGTGAATTATTACAGTAGTATAAAAAAGGCAATTTGCTACTTATGTGAGGATATTTCGAAAATATTTATAGTTTGACCACTTTTTGAAAGAATGCTTTTCAGCAAACGTAATAAGCGCGGTCTTCTATAGGTTATCTTTCTCATGCTTTAGCATAAAGTAAGTAAAAAAGTGGAGTGTTCCGAGCTGTTGTGCAGACCATGTGAATGGCGATTGACGATTTTCTTCACATATGCTCTGTGAACAATGCGGTGGGTCACTTCGAGTGCAATTAATGTTCCTTGTGCCTACGGTATCTAGGTTAACTATAACGTTCGTCCCGTTAATAAAATTGCATGATATTTGCCCATAAAGCGAACTTATAATAATTCCGTATGGCCCAGCCCATCCTTCTTTGGATTCCAATCGTTCCTTGGACGCCGCATTCCTGCAAATTTCATAAGGGACTCACTCACAACAGAGTGCATTGGAACCTTTCAAGCCAGCGGCTACACCTGAAGGTCATTCTTTGAGCACGTGCCGCGCATCAGCAATATGCACATGTATACTATTATAAACCGCAGGAGCGCAGTACGTGTGAAGTTAGTGGCAGTGTCTAAAACTAATAGGCATGGGGCCCTCATAGCACCTTTGACTCCGGATTTGTTCCGTGCGCACAACTTCCTCGTAGCAGGTGGTCTTAAAGAGGGGTTCACCTGGATGTCACTACAAATGTAGCTTCTGTTTTTTCCTCAAGGCCGCGTTCCGCCACTCGCCAGAAGCGTGTTGACCGTGAGCCAAGCAGGAAAAGCGTCGTCTTCGTTCGGTCGCGCTTCGACGCACGCAATAGTTCTATGTCATGTGCTAATTACCAACGGGCACGCACGGTCGCGGCTGCTGCTCGCGCTATGGCATATCGCAATGCCGCACAAGTCGCCTAACACACTGCTTGCGCCGAGTTGCTGCAGCCAAAAAGATGTCCACGTGCCGCCAAAAAAAAAAAAAATCGGTCGAATCCAATGGAATACATGAAATAGAACTTGACCGTGGCAAAGGAAGGCATTCGGGAAGCCCACTAAGTCGCGGATCTAGCACTATGGCATTATAGGCGGGCTTCACCCACTTTGTACATATCCGCGTGACGAAAAATATGGGCCTTTCCCGAAGGCGGCCTACCCTAGCACAGCGCCTAAAGACGCAAACTGTAGCGAGGGAAGAATACCAGAAGCTGGCACGAGACGCGAACGCCAGATGTTTCAAAGGCGGACTTGGGCCCAAGAGAAGCATGCGTCAGACTGTGGCCCAATGGTTAGAGCAGTGAGCTGAACCTTCAGGCAAGCATCCTTTCAGGGCATTATAGCTGGACGAGACTGCTCTGGAGGTATCTAAAAAAAACGCGTCCCCAGTCCGCTCAAAATCACAAGTTCCTATGAGATACGAGACATGAAACAGTAAACAAAACTGACGTTTGGGCGAATTAGCTTAGCTTGCTCTTGGGTAAACAGCGCAACATGGACAAGAGCTAAGGCAGGGACGGGACAGGCGCCGAAACATGTCCAGGAGGTCACCTTGATAAATAACAGTATGCGAGTACGCAAAGACGCGCTGTCAAAACGTCATAATCATCGCACTTTAAGCATGCTCTCATATACCTAAGAGTCAGCGGAGCTACGTACGCTTCTAGATATTCAATTTATTTTTTCTTACACCCTTAATATTGTATAGAGTACTGTAAAAATTGCAGGAAAGAATTTCACCACCAGGGAAATTTTGGCACTTTTCTAGTTCTAATGGACAATCGTTATGAGGTTAGGAAGGACGACAAATTCCTTGAATATGATTGTCAAGTTATCCTATTAGGCGAACTCACACGCACAGGGAAGGTGCCGCTCATTAATTGATAAAGATACATCCACGAAGTTTCCGCTGATAAGGCAGTCCCGCTTAGCTGCGATAACTTAATTCTATAAAGACGATATTACTCTTCGCGTTTCATGAATGGTTTCAGTCGTGCTCCACCTTTGTCACCAAGATTGGTCGTCCTTAAATAGTGGGTGATAATTCAGAATCATAAATAATTAAAAGGATCCCAGACGCCCCTCTGTCCTGCTAATTCACACTTCGTGAAACATCAAACAAGTGTTGTTTCAGCTTGGGCAGCCGTAAGCCCCTTGAATAAGACTAAAACCACCCAGATTGCTCATCGCCCGACCTCTCCGTCTTCTGGTCTCCTCGCTGCTCGCGCTTTCTACCTCGTTGGTCGCCCTCGAAGTTTGCTTCGGGGCACAGTAGTCGCCGCTGAATTCGCGCGCACCGCCTTCGCGTAATTTATACGAATACAGCCTTGAACACTCTTACAGATTAATTGTGTACTTGGTGTTTATTGCGTTTATTGCGCTCGTGCACTTTTCGCAACAGGTTAGTGAGTGGTGGCGCAAATATAAAGATTATCACTAGCTGTTGTGGGGCTACTTGGTTCATACCCTTATGGCAGAAAAAAAAAACGCGGAACCATATCAACAAATGGCCGCACAGAAAATAAACGCCATTCGCAATTATGTTTAGCCAGAGAGGAAAGGTATGCATACTTTTTAAGGTAGGTGTAAGCGTGCGCAGACACATTTTCGCACCGAGGCCTGACCAGATAACAACAGAAATTGTATTGCCTACATAGATGCTTCTTATACACTATTAGGACGGATGTTCAATGCTACTCAGGGTCACATAAGTATCACTGTCATTTATTCCTATTAGGTCCTTTAGGTCCAACTGTTACTTTTTCCTCTTAATAAATATAAAGCTCAAAACCTTCATGTCGGGAGTGCATGTGCGAAATAAGAACATGCGCCTTCGGCCCTCTCAATAATTATTGTTGTCTCCATTAACGCTATAGAATGTTGTCAATTTTTTTACAGCAACTGCTAATGAAATCTATAGAATGAAGAAACAAGGAAATACATATTCCTTACGTTTGTAAATGGAAATAGAGGAAACTAAACTTTGAGAACGTATAAAGAAGGCTAGTCTGTCCGTACTGTGCTGTATTCGTTGCTCACCCAGATTTCGCATAATTCTTACCAGGTAACGTCTCTACAAAAAGTGTTTCGGTTCTATCGAGCAACAATCACGCAAAGTAGAGCAAACGCCCTATGCACCAATTTGCCGACCGCGTGACGTACACGCTGCTATTCACGGAAATCAAACTTACTTTCCAGGTCAATAAGATCGTGTGATGCGAAAGCCATTTGATATAAGGCAACATAAATTTTTTCATTGCTGCATTCTTCAGGCTTCGTAACACGACAGACCCACTGCACACTGGATTCTAACGGCTGTGGTGTTGCGCTGCTAGGTCGAGGTCGCGGCATCAAATTACGGCCGCAGTGTCCGCATTTCGATGGAAGGGTAAACGCAAGGATGCCCGTGTCCGATGCATTGGAACTACGATAAAGGTCCTCTTGAAGTCAAAATGAATTTGGCATTCCTCACTACTGGGTGCGTCATAAATACATTGTGGGTTTCCCACGTAAAACGCAGAATTCATTTCGATTCAATTCACAACACAGCGTAAGGAATGCGTCGGCGACGGCCGCGTAGCAGCAGCGGAACTTGCTCGAAAGACGGTGCATGAATTTTAGTCCGAAGCGCTGTAGGATGGTCAAGAGTAAGTGCATGGTGATGGCGCTAGTCAAACGAATTAATAAAAGACGCAGAAAACAATAAACAAATACTCAGCCTGAGCGCGAGGCGCGTACCTCCTCGCCTACCCTCTCTCCACGGCTCGGGTGCTAAGCTTAACCTTAAATTTTATTCAAGGAGTTCAGCGCAGCAGGGGCGTTGAGCAGTGCCTCCGCACTCTCGCAAGGCCGACCCAGAGCTATGAAATAGGTTTTACGCACCTTTCTAAAACTTCAGATTCCGCAATTCAGACACAATCTTTACACAATCCCCGCGAGTTCCATATTGTAGCGTATGAATTAGGCGAGCTGCTGGAGTAACTGACCGTCACCTTTCAATCTTGCACGCAAGTTGTTTTTCCTTGCTACTCTGACCGTACCGTGTCGAGGATAATGCTACCACAACATAAAACTGGAGGGAGTGTGTTAGAAAGGCGCAAAGACGAGAGGAGGTGAATGCCTTAGGGCAGAACCGTGGAAAGATGGGTCGATGTATTACAGGCACTCGCAGTCCTAACATAGAAAAAGCGCAGCTCAGATAGTCTTACCTTTGCAGGATAAACATATATGTTAAATAGTTACACTTTTGAGCGATACGAGACACTTCAGGCCCATCGAGCATGCGCCGCCTCTCCACGAAACTGTGGTATAAGCATGCTTTCCGATCTACAATTGAAGTACTAACTTAGCGCGATAAAAACACAGAAACAAGAAAGGTGGATGAAGACAAGCGCAAGTCACAACTGTTTACTGGAAGGATAAAATAATACTTATATATCCCCTTGTCACGCATGCGAATGCCAAGCAAAAGAGAGCAGGTACACGCACATCACAGGCGAAAGCGCAAGAAGTCAAATTTTGCATCGAGTAATTAGATAAAAGACTCACTTACACACCTATCTCTATACTTCTTGAAATAGATTCCCTGAAGTGCCAGCCTAGAAGAAGCGTTACCACTCCTATGCAGAATAGTAGTCTTAGAAAATTGAGCGTCACAACCACACGTGATAACATGAGCCACCATATGTGCGCCCCTATGTTCCTTTTTCTTTAGTTTTTGTACGTGTTACCTTAAACCAGTTCAGAGCAGGTACATGGTAAAAGCATTGACATAAACAAAAGAAAAGTTGCCATCATCCTCTACATGCATAGTTCCTTCTACAAATTAAAATGATTGCTGGAAGGAGCAACATCAACGTTGTAAATTTCACAGCCGGTCTAGAAACAAGGCCAAAAAGAACCACACGTGCCGCACGAGGGAAGGATCATAAAAACAACTTCGTTGATTGCAGCGCGGTTGTGATATACCACATTCCTCCCGGGTGTGGACGATCCTAGAATGGCCAAATCGGTAGATGCATAAATGACAGGTTACGAGAACACAATAACAATGTAAACAACGTGGCTGCCAATGGCTTTCTCGGCATCCATTGCAGAGATGGAAATTAAATTATGGGGTTTTACGTGCCAAAACCACTTTCTCATTATGAGGCACGTCGTAGTGGAAGACTCCGGAAATTTCTACCACCTGGGGTTTTTTACCGTGCACCTAAATCTAAGTACACGGGTGTTTTCGCCCCCACCGAAATGCGACCTCGTGCTCAGCAGCTTAACACCATAGCCACTGAGCAACCGCGGTGGGTGAGATGGAAATGCGAACTCAGATTTAAAGAAGCAGTCATCATGAGTAGAAGCAGGTGTGAGATGAGGCACTTGATAATGGAAGCTAGACACACATCAACATTTGGTGAACCATGCGTCAGTAAGCCTTCCACCTCAGTATCCACAAAAGTGCTCGACTATCTTTATTCGCGTTGAACGTGTACATGTCGGTCAACCTGTGTGGCAAAAAAAAATTGCTTGCGTGTGGTTCCCGGTTTTTTGTTCATGCTTACCGAGGTTTCCCACGTGTTGTAACATGTTTCCAGGGTGTGTATACAGGGACGAGAACTGTAAATAAATATATCATTGAAAGTTAGCACTGTGTGTGTCAGATGTGCCTTTCTGTTCTCCTGGTCGTTCAGTTTGCTCTACAACAAAGTAAGATATCCCGTACCAACAAGCCCCTATTGTTATCCTCACAGTGCTGCTACACACGCAAGCGCATCGCCTTTGGCGTATACAGGCGAAACCTTCATTGCAGCCCTTTCACGCTGGGCAAGTATCTTTAGAAAGATAATTGAGAATCTGATCAATGCAATAGAATTAACTCGCGAAGCGGTTTGATTTATGCAAGCAGCGACAGTGTTTTTGTCTACGAGTACGATGCATAGCCGGGGACGACACGACACTCAAAGCTCTGGTATGTATATAAACATCGTGTACATAGGTGTACATTATTGGCGAGACAAAGAATTCTGATTTTGAGCTAGTATCCAACACTAAAAGGAATTTGTATAGAAAACTAGCCTCAAAACCCTTTTTCTAACTGGTAGCAGGCAGCCCACCCGAAGCCACCAAACAAGCGCGCAGTCACGCGCCAAAAAAGCACAAAAGACATCTGCTTCTGCCAGTTTCATTGCGTTCTATCAACACTCCTAGAACAGCACACAGTAATCAAGCCTTAAATATGGTAAAAATTTATTCGCAAACATGCAACCGCAATTTTTAATGTCGTACCTCGTGCAACTCTATGGGTGCCTTCCGAGCGAAGGACCAGAGTGCGAGGTCCGAGAAAAAGCGAGGTCCGAGAAGACCAGAGGAAGGAGAGGCCGGTCGGGGGTGAAGGTCGCTACATTTCAGTTTTATTCACGGATCTTAACCCAGGCCAGTTCACAGCGACGACGCGCAAAGTGACTAGCAAACATGAAAGTCGGCTGACACCGCTTGACGGCGCCCGGCGCCACCGAAACTACATCCAAAACCACTTTTGCGAGATCTTAGTGTTTTTTCCTGAGGACTCTTGCTTCTAATAACGCTGGTACTACGAAGGACGGCACGCTTTGCTCCCCACGTATACGCGCCACTTAAGCGGCAGCTGTCCGTCATCAGTGGTTGACCCGTGTCGCGGTGGCGCGCATAACACAGGATCTGCCACGTCGCAGTGAATTTTCGGCACTCTTCCAGTGCCATGGCCGTTGGCGATGGCATGGGTATGTGTTGTAGGAACAGCGCGATCCCTCATTGCAGGCTAGCAGGCCCCAGTACTGGCCAGTCGCGCCCAGCCGTGTCTCGGTAGCGCAAGCGTGTCATCTTTTTTCACAACTTGCTTCATTGCCGCTATCCTGTCGGGGTTCCCATACTGTTCCTCCTTCTGCGAAGGTGATGAAGGCACTTGCCCACGATAGCCTGCAACGAAGGCATGGCACCTGAGCCGGTGGGGAGCCCTATAGACTGCTGCACCGAACGAGGATCGTTGGAACAGGCAACGTCCGAGTCGCCAAGGTGTAGCAGAAACGCGAAAGCGTTAATCCTGCTTCGGATCCCGGACACACACCTCGCGGACACACACCTTTTTTTTTCAACAAAAGAAAAATCTAGTATAAAATTACACAAAATGCATACATACTTATATACACATACAATTTCGCATTTATGCCTATATGCACACATGCAGATACATGTTATATGCACAAGCAATGCACACATATCTATATACACATATGGACAGGCGTGCTAACATGCACTCATGACTATAATATGTGCATAAGATATTATGACATTCTAGTGTATTTGGCATAACTGACAAAATAGTCTTATTTCATTATTGGAGTTGCATAAAGGATCAAAGTTTTCCTGTGCGTGTACATTAAGCAGAATGGGTACTGTAAGTGTTAATGATTGTTTATCGTAATTGGTCCGAGGTGTGCGTACGTGCCATTCCTCTTTATGCCTATTATCACGGATGCTACGGTTAGCTTTTAAATCAGCCATGGTAAACACAATAGAGTTATCAGACTTCAAGTATGACCTGTAGTTCAAAATTGAACGATAGTTGTATAAAAAGAATACAGGGAAGATTTCAAACTTTGAGAACAGATTTGGCGTATAAAATAAATGAGGGACATTGGCAATGTATCGCACGGCTCTTTTCTGGAGCAAATGCAATTTCGTAAGGTTTACCTTGCTAGTAGTGCCCCAAACGAGGTTACAATATTGCAGAACTGACAATACTAATTATCATAAAGTAACATTTTATTTTAACAGGAAGAAAGGATTTCAATCGACCTAATATTCCTACAACAGAAGATAGCTTTGTACGTGCATTTTTCATGTGATCCTTCCAACTTAAGTCTTTAGCGAATGTTACGCCTAAGACAGAGATCATGTTAACAATTTCTAATTGATCCGTATCTATTTTCATGTTTATTGCACTTCGTAACTTTTTGCCGCTTTGCATATAGACAACAACCTTTGTCTTGTTGGCATCTATTCGGGAACAGTATCCATCGGCCCAATCTTTAAATTCTCTTAACGCTCTGTTCCCCTAAAGCCGTAGTTCAGTTTCTGACGTAGCAGTGATAAACATTGCTGTATCATCAGCATAGGAAATAAATTTTGCCCGTTTTGAACTTTGTGGCATATCGTTTACAAACATTATGAGCAAGAGTGGTCCAAGGATGCTTCCCTGATGCACTACAACTGTTACAGCCTGAAGACTGGAGCTTTCCCTTTCGAACTCTACATATTATACTCGATGCGATAAATAACATTCAAGGAACTCCAAGGCGATACCAGGGATACCAAAAGCTAGCAGCTTAGAAAGTAAAATTTTATGATTTGCAAGATCGAATGCTTCGGGAATATCTATATATATTCCCATAAGTAATATTTTATCGTTGAACGCTTGTAGAATGGTTTCTTTAGGAATTAAAAGAGCTGATTCAGTGGAGCGATGCTTCCTAAAGCCATGTTGGAAATCGCCTAACAAATTATTTTTGTCAAGATGTGATGATATTTTAGCGTGAATTATTTTTTCAATGCCTTTCGAGAATACTGGTAGGATCGAAATTGGACAATAATTGCCTAGCGAATTTTTGTCACCTTTTTTAAACACAGGTTGCACTAGAACAATTTGCATGTCTTTCGGAAATTGGCCAGACGATAGAATCAAGTTGTAAATGTGAGTAAGAGCAGGACAAATGATGCCAAGGACATGCTGTATAGGTGCAATTTGAATACCATCTGTGTCCTGCGATTTACTATCTTTAACATAGCTTATAAAAGAAAGAACCTCAGCACAATTCGTAGGAGTGAAGAAAAATGATTTCGCACTCATGTGTTTAATGGGCAGGGCATCATAAAGACTACTCTGTAAATCACTACAGGGGTTAATTGCTGGATAAAGAAATCGTTAAAAGCATCTGTTAGTGCTGCTATATATATATATATATATATATATATATATATATATATATATATATATATATATATATATATATATATATCGTCATCGTGATTTGGGGCAATTGTATCACTCACAATGTCATATATTTCTTGCTGTCATGATAGTTATTATGTAACGAGGGCGAATTCAGATGGAAACAGTCGGCATTGGCTCGCTTCTCTTTTTTGCGCAATCACGCCAACGTGCTGTGGTAATCGGCGGCATAAGGCACGCATACGCATTGGGCCTAAAGTATCGCGGTAAAGCAGCACGTATCCCGTAAACCGAAATCTCTTACTGATAGTAAGTCGGGTAAGAAAAAGGACTGGAATATAATCGTCACAGTATGCCATTCGCTAGGTGTTATGTATAGCGTCGTCTCTATACGATTTCATCGCCGGTGGTGGCATCTCTGAATACTGGGGCGGTATTCTCGAGTGATACTTCCGAGGGCAGAGTCCCTTTCGCGAGATTTCTTGTGACTCGATCGGCACCTCACGTGCATACGACCCACAACGTTGCTACCAGTGTGCCAATCTCTGCTCAGTTCCAGGAAATCTGTCATTCGTATTTCTAGAGAGAAGGAGCAACTGCTCTATTGAGATAAAGGTTGTGCTTGGTTATTCACGGGTGGAGCCCCTCTGGCCATGCGACTGGTGAGGAACGTGCCGTAGAAAATCTCGGCAGAGCGATCACATCCTTGAGATTGTTCGACTACGAATACAGCCCCTAAATCGTACTGACTCTTACCTAGTCACTTGATATTTTTTTTTATTTACAATGACCTGGGAGCATGATGTAAGGAGCATTACGCAAGGGGGGTATAAACAGAAACAGTACTATATGAGGTAGTGAACATATTATGTAGCAAGTGGTACTTATACATTTCTCATATAAAGCATTCAAACACAAGAGATATAGCAATTTTAAAAAAGTAATTGATGCGCAGTACAAACCATGATGCAGCTGAGAAATAGCGATGAAAAGCAATAAGTTGGTGAACAGATTAAAAGGGTGTTATTGAAAGATGACTGCTGACTTGGTTGCGGAAGGAATCATGGTTTGTTAAGGAAGCGGTAGTGTCGGGCCAATCGTTCCGCAGAGAAATGGCACGTGGAAGCGCAGAGCTGTTGAAGGTTAATGTGTGACCGAAGAAGCGCGAGTAACTGAAATTGATATGGAGGCGTTTTGACATGCGCAAAGGCCTTTCGTGAGGTAGCGGAGACAGCCTATTACCATGAACGTACTTGCGGAACAAACAGAGAAGTGCGATGCAACGGCGAGTTTCAAGTGAAATGATATCGTGATTCTGTTTAATTTCAGTTACGCTATGAGAATAGTTATAATCACATGAAATAAAACGTGCTGCTCTGTTCTGTACGGCTTCCAGGTATATTGATTAGATATTTTTGAAGAGGTGACCACACAGGACTTGCAAATTCTAGTAGAGGCCGGACAAATGCTGCATATGCAAGCTTCCGGATGCTGGTTAGGGTGTTTTTTTAAGTTTCTTCGTAAATACCCCAAAGTTCGTCAGGCTTTGGTGCAAATGGCAGTGACGTGGGATGCCCAGGACAGGTTAGGAGCGAGGTGAACTCCGAGATATTTATATGAAGATATTTTCGAGTCCTGAGAGTAGTTAAGAAAGTAGTTGAATTTAGAATTGACATGCTTACGGCTAAAAGTCATAACATTACATTTAGATTCGTTAAGAGGCATTTGCCAGGTATTACACCGATCAGAAACATTCTTGAGGTCATTTGGGAGTGCGATGTGGTCGTCTATAGAATTATTGGTGGGGTAAATTATGCAATCGTCAGCAAAAAGACGGATGGAAGAAGATATGTTAGTAGGCAGGTCGTTGATGTATATTAGAAGTAGTAAGAGGCCTAAAACTCTGCCTGTGGAACACCGGAAGTCACATAGCAAGGGGGTGAATACGAACTGTTAACAACTGTGAACTGCTGGCGAAGTGACGAAAAATTCCGTAGCCAAGAAAGAGTTACCGAATCTAGCCGGAGTGAAGATAATTTCGAGATTAGATGACAATGAGCGACATGGTCAAAGGCTTTTGAGTAATCAAGTAAAATGCAATCGGATTGTTTGTTGTTATTCATGCTAAAATGTAGGTCGGTTGTAAGTTCAAATAGCAGTGAATCGCATGAAAACCGTTTCCTGAAGCCATGTTGGTTAGTAAAAAAGAAATTTTTTGACTCAAGGGGGTTGTAGACATGAGGAGCGATGATATGCTCAAGTAATTTACAAGAAATGCAAGTTAAGGAGATAGGACGGTAGTTACCAGGCGAATTTCTATCTGCCGCCTTAAATACAGGCACTACCTTAGCAATATTCCAGTCAGAAGGGAGGCGCCCGGATGATAATGATTGCCGGAATATGTGAAGTAATATTTGGCTGGAAACGGAGACAGTGTTTTTAGTATTTTGGAGCTAATGTTATCCATACCGGCATATGTACATAATTTGAGGTTTGTAATTAGACGCGATGTACCTTCGACGGTGATGTTAATAGGTTCCATGTAAGAGTAGTCGGGTTTAGGGATAAGGGGTACAGTGGACTGATCCTCCGTGGTAAATACTGATGAAAAAAAAACTCTTAAAAGCGACAGGGCACTCGTGGTCAGCTAGAAGTATGTTGTTGGCTCTGTGCAGGGAAATCCGAGTTGAGCCATTGTCCGGTGAAATTGTTTTCCTAACCCTTTTTGGGTCCGATTTGAGGAGTGAGGGTAGATCACGGTTGAAATATTTATCTTTGGCAGCAGATATAGCAGAGCAGTAAGTTTTGAAAAAGTTTTTGTACTCAACCCAAGCTGTCGGGTTTTGCTTGGCTTTCTGGTATAAGCGTTTTTCCTATTTTTTAACCTACGAAGGTACTTGTTGAACCATTGGTTAGTCCTGCTATTAGATATGGTAATCAATGGGACATACTTGTCAATTAGCGAAGATATTTTATCTTTGAAAAGGGTCCTGTTTTCATCAACGGGACGTACAGAGAAAGAGGGCATAAATTCTTGGTGTAAGAAAATTTCAAGATCGGAATTCATACCTGTATAGTTACCTTTATTGTAGTTTCTTATTTTCTTGGTTGTAAACCTGACATCTTCAAGTGCTTTGTAAAGAGGTATTTGTAGTATTTATGATCACTGAATACATCGAGCGTGAGTATTTGTCCGACTATATCAGGAGCAGAGGTAAGCATTAAGTCTAACAAATTTTCACCACAAGTGGGTTACTTAATGACCTGAAATAAATTAAAACCTAAAGCTAACCTAATGAAGTCCATAGATTTACGGCAGGGAGAAAACAAGGAAGACCAATCAATTAGGGGATAATTAAGATCTCCAAAATTAGGCATGTAGTCAGAAGGAAAGAGCTCCACAGCTGTGGGTATACTATTGCGAAATTCATCCACAAAGGAATGACGAAAGTCAGGAGGTCGATAATACACACCAATAAGTACCTTAGTCGATGATGATGAGCATGCACACCCAACAATTTCAACATCAGATTTCTAATCAATTAGAAAGGAAGAAAGCTTTTTCTTTATGTCTAGCAGGACGCATCCTCCCTTTTTGTTTAGTTATGCATACGTGATATACCTCATGGGCTATTTCTGAATACACATTGCAACAAGTACGGCATGTCAAGAAAGCAGGAAAGCTTTTTTCTGAGTTGGGCATTTTAGGAGCACATTTACATGCATGTTATTGAATATTGCTGGAAAAAACGGACCTGGCCTTGTCCGTCACGTGTTTAGAATGTATTTTTTTCCATCCACCAGAACAAGAAAGTGTGACAAAAATAGAATCATTTCTACAGAGACCATGACAAATCAATCAAAGCGGAAGCTGTCATTCCTGCGAGTGGTCATAGCAAAGTGTATTGTGTAACCGAGGCAGACCGTAACAATACGCGGTGCAGTGTAAAAACTTCGTCCAATTTCTTTGCCGGCGCAGTTCTTGAAGAACTTTTCTCGCAACTGTAGTGTTGCGAATTGACCGGATGTGCGTTGAATGTATACACGTTCAAGATAACGACTACGTTTTCGTTGCAATATTCTTTGAAGAAATCAACAATGGTTTCAAATAACAAACGTATTCTTTCTTTCTTTCTTTCTTTATTATTTCCTCAGACACAGTCTAAGAGGGGGCGGAAGCTAAAGGCGACAGAGCGCCTGACAAGGGCCCCGGCCCCCTTGCACAATATACACAGACCAAATACATCAACAAAGTTCATTCAGACAGACATAGGTTCAGACAGTGGGCAATATTAAAAGGGGAGACTAGTCACTGCTCGAATATGAAGTCAGCAAATAATTGGTACAAAATATTTATATGTGCAACATAATGGCTGCAACGTAAATACAGAACACAGCAATTTAGTTATCAGTCGGCACGTTCAACATCATTCATAGCCATGGCACTCATCACAAAACCAAGACACAATAACCAAGCACAATTTCACAGCCGTGTATAAAAATTGCACTAGTTGAGAGAAGCATGGCAAGGGAGAACAAAGCGCACTTTGTGAGGTAATTTACAATAATGAAAACATAATGTCACTGTTCACAAGAAACTTCCTACAGTATTTCTTAAATGTATGTACATTTTTATTAAAGTCGACTTGCATATCTCTTCTGTTTAGAGCATTGGTTATTTGAAAAGATAATGCTTGCCTTCCGTAGTTGGTTCTAACTTGCGGCATTTTTCGTTTTGGGTTTCGGGTACTGTATGAATTTAAGCTGGGCACTCCGGAAATATGTAACTTGTATTTAATGATCCATTGCAATAGCTTAAAGTAGTACACCTGGTCAGCCTTCAACATGTTATATTTGGTAAATAATGGCTGTGTTCTCAATAACTGCTTGTTGCCTTTAAAATTTTCCAGTATGCGCAACATTTGCTTTTGTAATACATTAAGTTTGTAGTAGTTAGTAGTCGTTGTTGTTCCCCAAGTCAAGATTCCATAGCTCATTCTAGAGTAAACCAGTGAATAGTATAGCGCCTGCTTTAAAAGTTTGGGTGTTAGATGTCGTACTTTGTAAATGCACCCAATGGTGCGAGAAAGGCTTGATTTTAGGTGAATAAGGTGAGTATTCCATGAGAGATTGTGGTTAAACCAGACACCTAAAAACTTTTGTTCAGTAACCTGTTCCAGCAAGCGTCCTTCAAATCTAATGTTAACCGGGTAGCAGTCATGTTTATTGATTGGCTTAAAAATGACGTATTTTGTTTTATTTATATTTAGACTCAAGCGATTTCTTCGAAGCCATGCAGATAACTGTAATAAGTAGTCATTAACAGACGTCTCTAAAGATTGCATTGTTTCTCCGGTGAAAAAAACATTGGTATCATCTGCATACATTATTAATTGCGGGGATCTATGTATTGCGTTAATATCATTTATATAAATAAGAAAAATTAGGGGTCCCAGAATAGAGCCTTGGGGAACGCCCTGTTGTACGTCGAGTCTGCTGGAGGACCAATTGTTAACACGTACATATTGATAACGTTTCTCTAGATAACTCCGGATTAGTTTTATTGCTACTCCTCTAATACCATATTTTTCGAATTTTCTTAACAATATGGTATGGTATTAGTAGAAAGGCTTTGCTGAAATCTATAAATGAGCCAAGAGTGAGCAATTTTTTTTCTATATTTTCAATTATCTTATCTTTTATGTCAACGAGAGCAATCTCTGCTGATTTGTTTGCTTGAAAGCAGTACTGAGCTTTTGTTATTACTCGGTGTTTATTAAAGAAACCGCTTAGCCTGTGATTGATGACGTATTCAAATACCTTTGAAAACACTATCAGAACTGAAATGGGCCTATAATTATTAATGTTGGTCTCGCCACCGCCTTTGTAGACAGGTGTAACTTTTGCGATCTTCAAATCGTCTGGAAAATCTCCGCTAAGAATCATCTGATTTATTAAATGCGATAATATGGGGCTTATCAAGCTTACCACATGCTTAATAGGCAAAACTTTTATCCCGTCGTCTCCACAAGCGACTTGGTTTTTTAGATTTCCTATTATTGTTTCGATTTCATGAGACGTTGTAGGGGCAAGCATGATCGACTCCATCAAGCTATTTATATGTACGCAGTCACTGGAAGTGCCATGCCGTCCTGAATAAACACCTACTTTAACGAAATGTTGATTCATAGCTTCTACTAAATTGTTCCCAATTAGAAGCACATTGTCAATGCAGATTTCCTTCACACCACAGTCAGCTTGATTTCTTGCTAATATGTTGTTTAGTGGCTCCCATGTCTTTTTGCCGTCATTTTGAACATCCTGGAATTTAGTTTGGAAATAATTGGACTTTGCGTATTTTAGATCCGAGTTCAATTTGTTTCTCAGTTGTTTGAATTCATTCAGTACACATGGATCTCGGGTTTTAAGAAACTGTTGAAATTTTCGGTTTTTCTCTTTTATTCTACTGTGCAGCTCCCTAGTAACCCATGGTTTTCTAATCGGTTTACTTTTCTGAGTACTTTCTCGGAGTGGAAAGGCCAAATCGTAGAAATGTAGAAATTTCATCAAAAAGACCTGGTAAGCCAGTGTGGCGTTACGTTGCTTGAACACATCATCCCAGTTCTCTTCTGCTATATAGTTATGAAACGTCATCAAGGTTTTCTTGAGGAAAAACATTATTTTTCTCGGAAGGAAAGCCCAAGCAGAACACTGGCAAATGATCGCTGATGTCATATCTGAGAACACCAGCCGTAACATTTGCATTATCTATGTTGGTAACACACACATCAAGACACGTGGCAGTATCTACTGTGACCCTGGTTGGCAGTGATATCAGATTAGAACGGGCATAGGAATTTAGTATGTCATGAAAGTCTCTTGCGCATGGACTATCTGATATGGTGTGTATGTTGACGTCACCGAGAAGCATAAATGATTTTGTTACAGTCTGTAAAGTGCGAAGAGCATTGTCGATGAAGTCGATTAATTCCATCGATTTGCCTGCTGGCGGTCTGTAGATCGCGCCAACAGTGACGTTCGACAATTTGACAAACAGGCTTTCAATAACTTGATCGCATCTAGTCAGGTCGCTCAGCACTTCATAATGTATACTCTCCTTTATAAAAATTGCTATACCACCGCCCCTTTTTATATCTCTACTAAGGCTTACGCACTTGTAACCAGGAAGATGCGGTGCCGTGTCTGCGTGTGTTAGCCAAGTTTCTGTTAATACTATTGAATAAAAAATAATGTGTAGGGACTGAAGAAGTATCTCAAGACTATCCACTTTGTTTTTTAGGCTTCGCATGTTTATATGTATAACTGAAAATTGTCTTTTGTTTGACCTGTGCTTTTGATTAAAAGTTTGGCAATCGTAGTACTGGCAATCATTTTGTCCTGCCATCATTTTTCTGAAGTGTGTCGAACAGGTGGGTGCACCATTATCCTTAGTTTACGTTCTCCAGATCAGAATGTTTAGCAATTCTGATAGCAACCGAGCCCTCGTCTTTTCGAGCAAGAATTTTCCCTCCAGAGCAGCACACGAACTTCCATCCTGCAGACTTTTTCTTGGCGATCGCAGCCCCCAGAAGCCTTTTGTTTAAGACAGTCAAATGTTCATTCACATATACCGGAGAAGCTTCTCCTCCGTAGTCAAGGTCTTTCGTAGTTATCCTTTGTTTCTTGCTTTTTTGCAGGATTACATTTCGCTTGGTACGCTGTACAAAACGAACTACTATGTTTTTCTCCTCCGAGTTGTGTACAGCGATGCGATGACAAATGTCCATATCTGTGTCAACGATTGGCTCACCCAAGAAGACGCCAATTTTCTTAACGACCTCTGTAGCATCTCCTTCTGTTGGCACACCCTTGATTTCCAGATTGTTAGATCTCTGATGCTGTTCCAGCTCTTCGAATCTGTTGCTCAATTTGCGGTTCTCGGCTAGAAGTTCTTCATTTCTTTTCACTAACCCTTGAAATTCTTTTCGCAATTCCTTTAACTCTTGCTTGATATCATTTACACCATCACATGTGTCACAGCAGAATTTCACCCTTTCTTTCAAAGCCCTTAGGTCAGCCCGAAGTTCGCGCTTCAAGTCATCAAGGGCCTTAAAAAAATCTTTGGCGTCCTTAGTCATAACTAGGTCGAAAGCGGGCAGCTAAGAGAAGTGCGGTAAGGATACAAGCACAGCACACAGTAGGCTCTCGATCAACGAGAAACAATACGACACTCGTGGCGCACGTTGTGTTCGGCAACAGTGCAAGGATAGTAAGGATTTGTTTGAGGATAGCAAGTAGCCTCACCTGCAGAGTAACAGGAAAAAAATTAAGTCCGTGTTCCCTGTGCACTGTCGCCGAACTGTAGTCGCAGTTGGCTGTCGTCCTCCTTAAGTACGCTGGTGTGGCACCGCCGTCGTAACCAACTTCTCTATGGAGCACGCATGCGCCAGGTAGCCACCCAAACGATGTCCGAAGATGATCAGATAGCAGCCATCTCTGCTGGACGAATCGGCCCTACACAGCAGTCGATCCGTGGCAGGGACTGCAGAGTAACAGGAAAAAAATTAAGTCCGCGTTCCCTGTGCACTGTCGCCGAACTGTAGTCGCAGTTGGCTGTCGTCCTCCTTAAGTACGCTGGTGTGGCACCGCCGTCGTAGCCAACTTCTCTATGGAGCACGCATGCGCCAGGTAGCCACCCGAACGATGTCCGATGATGATCAGATAGCAGCCATCTTTGCTGGACGAATCGGCCCTTCACAGCAGTCGATCCGTGGCAGGGACTGCAGAGTAACAGGAAAAAAATTAAGTCCGTGTTCCCTGTGCACTGTCGCCGAACTGTAGTCGCAGTTGGCTGTCGTCCTCCGTAAGTACGCTGGTGTGGCACCGCCGTCGTAGCCAACTTCTCTATGGAGCACGCATGCGCCAGGTAGCCACCCAAACGATGTCCGAAGATGATCAGATAGCAGCCGTCTTTGTTGGACGAATCGGCCCTTCACAGCAGTCGATCCGTGGCAGGGACTGCAGAGTAACAGGAAAAAAATTAAGTCCGTGTTCACTGTGCACTGTCGCCGAACTGAACTGATTCAAAGAAGTTATATATATAGAGCTTTACTAGCACTCAAAATGCAGCGATATCAATGTTCGGTGAATCTATAGTAGTTCAGGTTAGTCTAGGGCACTAGGGGCCTTTCGTGAATGTCGAAGGGACATGTTTTTCACGAATGCGTTACTCAATTACGTGACAAAAATGTTCGCCCTAGTGAAAACAATTTTTTAGAGCAACAAGGGGCTGGGGTTGGGGGGGGGAAGAGGAGGGTTAGTCTTTAAACGTTACGGCGACATTTACTTTGTTACTCCTGCCCTCAGTTCGCCGGACCAACAAGACAGTTCGCCAGACATCGCAGCCCGATTATTATTTAGCTAGCTTTGATAATTACTTATTCATTCGTGCTTCAAGGCCCAATATGTTGCAATGGCAGTGTTGTATCAGGCTGCCGTGCGAGTCTAATGTACGCATTTCCGCGATGTGAAAGAGCCATTCGTTGTGGAGATAGTTGACGACGAAATTGACTATTTGCCACTGCGGTTTCAAAAAAGCGTTGGTATTGTCGGTCAATCAATATAGAGGATACCATCACATTCCCGAGATTTCGTGCAATCGGGACCGCATGACTCCGCGTCTGCGGATGACTGCGTTTCTGACACTTTGGCAGCAGTGACTGCTTGGCCATGTGTTGTACGTTTCTTTGTGGTGCGCCGAAAAGTGAAGTGATCTCTAGCATATATTTGATTTTGTCTCGCGGAAACCTTGGTACTGTGCGAGAAATGCTGTAGGCCCTAGAACTCAACAGATTCGATGTTCCAAGTCATGCTTCCAAGTAACGCGAAATTCAAATGAACTTGATTCAGCGCGACGAGGCGAGAACGATAATAAGAAAACAACCCCAACACAGGCTAGAGCTGACTGCCAACTTGAAGAAGCACGAGCCATATATATTATTTCGAAAAAAGAATTACCAACTGTATCGACAGGCACATGTACAAATACGGGCGTTTTTGACGAAAAAAGAACATCTCCAGTTTAAGTGGGTGAAGTGAGGCTAAGCTGGCACACTTATCTTTTGCTTTTGCTGCTCAGTACTCTACAGTATGTTGTGTTTATCGGAGGACGATACTGCTGAACAGTAGAGCATATATATATATATATATATATATATATATATATATATGTATATAATGTTGCAGCTCACTGGAGACAACAGGGGGCAAGACCCTTCATATTTAGGGAATTTACGAAATCCTCGGTTATCTTGGCTTGCCGAGTTGCAGTGGACATGACCGGACCTAAAGCCATGTTGATTGTCATGAGGCAGTTGGTTATTTTCTAGATGTATCATAATCGCCTTAAATATAATATGTTCTAGCATCTTACAAATTGTGGATTTTAGGGAAACTGGTCTGTAGTTGTTTAATTCTAATGGTGTTCCAGTCTTGTGAATTGGGACTATCCTTGCGGAGCGCCAGTCATCGGGTATCACACAAGATTCTAACGAGACTGTATATATTTCACACAAGTACTCTGCTGCCCAGGTCGCATATCTGTTAAGAAAAACGTTTGATATTTCGTCAGGACCGGGTGATCTTTTTATATCGAGTGTATGCAAAAGGTGAAGAATGCCCTCTTTGCTTAAGTTTACTTCAGGCATCGGTTCAAGAAGTGCATAAGATGGCAAATGTGCGTGTGACGCCGTCAGCGTGAAAACGGACTGGAAGAATGCGTTGAATTTTTCAGAAATTATGGAGGGGTCATCGATGATTACACCCAATTCTTTATTTCTGTAATACCGCTTTTATCTTTAGACAAATAACGCAAAAATGTTTTGGATTGTTCTAACATGAAAGAGGACAGAGTGCAGGAAAAAAATTTGTTTCTTGCTGCGTGCACTTTTTCCTGAAATGTTTGTAGAAGACTTGGAAGCTGTTGTTTGTCACACCACGTTTACGACAGCGTTTAATCTTGCGTTTTATATGAATCAAATCACGATTCATCCATGGGTAGTCCCTGCTGACATGTTTCTTTTTTAGAGGCACATAACTGCGCTCACAATGAAATATCATTTCTATAAAACATAACCATAACTCCTTAAGGTGTCTTATTTCATTAAAATATGTGAACATGGATTCCATATAGCTGACTACCGCATTTTCATCCGCATGCGTGTAGTCCCTGATCAAGATGTCAGAAGGCTTGACGAGTGATCGTGAGCCATAAATAGGACATGTTAACACGAGTAACTTTTGATCAGATATCCCATCTCTGATACTAACAGAGCAATTTGGGAGCGAACTGCTTGCAAACGCAAGGTCAAGAACAGAAGAATTGGAAATCCTGGTAGCTTCGGAAACGAGTTGGTTTAAGGAAAAGGTAAACGCAGTTAGTAGCAGAGGCTCCGCATTTTTAGAATCCTTGCCGTCATGGGAAAGACTGGGCCAATTAATGCCGGGTAAGTTGAAATCGCCAGTAATAAGGGTGTTTGAACGTGAATTGGTATTTCGCAGCAAGTAATCATATAGTGCTTCTATGTACTCAGGGGAGCATTCGGAGGACGATAGACACCACCCAAAGTTATATTCTTATCGTAAAATTTCAATTTGCACCATATGCTTTCGTGATTGTTGATACAATCTAAGCGAGTAAAGTTAATGTTGTTTTTTATCGCAATTGTAACTCCGCCACCACGTGATCCTCTGTCTCTACGGATTAGCGTGTAGGAAGATGGAACTATTTCAGTATTTTGCACATCTGAATGTAGCCAGGTTTCTGTTATCACTAAAACATGTTGCTGATAAGTCAAAATTACATCTTCAAGTAACTGTACCTTATTAAGAACACTGCGTGCATTGAGTGAAACAAGCCGGAGCGTCTTGCTAGATACTGGTCATTTCCTAGCGCTCTGACGGGTGGTCGCACGCGTGGACTGAGAAGGCAACTGTTGGGATTTCGCAGACGCAATGGATTGGGACAACTCTACTCTGCAATTTCTAAGTGTGTCCCATACATGCAGCTTTCCATCGACTTACAGCTTATCAAAAACGAGGGAAACTTGAGAACCACAGCTGTTGTCTGCCGGAGTCAATTTATTAAGTTAACTCCGAACCACTGTCTTCATTGTCGACACCGCATTTACCCTTGAGGCATGAATAAAAATGAAGCAATTAAATAAAGTTATGTTGGCGATCAGCGTCAGTGCTGATGTGATTATTTTCTCCGTCTTCTTGACCACGTAGCTTTGTGCTGCTTCTACTTACATTCAAGATGAAGCAACTCGCCTAAATGAACGTGTAAGGGCCGGGTTCCAACAAGTACGGCTAAGTACCAGCGTTGTCCTGTCCGTTTCTTCTTACTTCTGCTATCGTCCGTACTTGCTGGAGCACTTGCTGACGCCGGTCCAGTCGGTTATGTTCTTCTCGAGTCCTGGTCTTCTGCGCCTTGCCTTTACTAATTCAAGTAGTTGCTGGAACTCCTTATACATTCATCATCCACCAAATGGCCCATCAAACCACACTACTAAATCACCTAAATGAAGTGGTCAGCCTACAGTGACTGACTGTGAATAGGACCCCAGGAGAATCCGGAACATTGCCTACGTAAGGTATCGCTCGTCGTTTCGCTTCTGTTCAGCCGAAGTGTCCGTCGCCCGTGCATCTTTCAGTGTCGAGGGTCTCTTGGCGACTAATCTTCGCCGGTGGCACAATCGCGCGGTTACAGACTTTGTACCTCAGCCCAGCTCCAGAGGATGCTGCCGACCGAACATCGCGTGTGGACCGTATAAAGCACCCCTCTGGCGCTCGGTTTCCGAATGAGTTCATATCAGGCGAAATTTCTCGGCAATTATACCAGCAAATGATGGCGATTTAAAAAGGAAACTCTGGTCTTGTTGGTTCGTAAGCTTCTATAGCCTCCTGCGGCCGCACCTGAAACACTTTAAGAACGACAAGCTGCTTAAAACGACAAATTAACATATAATGAATGAATACTGATAACATGCTAATTGACACCAATGGAAGAAATGGACCTGGGCAGGCCATGCAATGCGTATAACAGATAACCGGTGGACCATTAGAGTTACAGAATTGGTGCTAAGAGAAGGGAAGTGCAGTCAAGGATGGCAGAAAACTACGTAGGGTGATAAAATTAAGAAATTCGCAGGCGCTAGTTAGAATCGGTTGGTGCAGGACAGGGGTCATTGGAAACCGCAGGAAGAGGCCTTCATCCCAGCAGTGGACAGACCGTGACTCGATTATCAAAAACTTTCCGTACTGAGAAGATGTTTAGCGAGGGAATAATCCTGAAATAAATGAAATCCTCTTTTTGGCAATGTTTGTTTCCAATAAAACATATCTCTTCGCAACAAAAGGCGACAGCCTTTATTTACGCAGGATGAGGGTAAGTGGAGGATGAAGGGAGAGGCCTTCGTCCTGCAGTGCACATAAAATAGGCTGCTGCTGATGATGATGATAGGTATGCTGGTCCTCCCATCGCCGAGCAGCATTGAAAGGACGTATACGCGATAAATAGGGCCATTAGGAATTTGTTCTTGATTCTGCGCTCTTACAAGAGCTACCACAGCTATACTGTCTCTTACAGTACTGAAAACTGCACAGTTCCTTAATTCATCCGCTGTCTTTCATGCATATATGTATTCACTTTAACTAATAAATTGTTGCGAGATCAATGCCCGTCCACACCTGTATTTTTTTTTCGTTGTGCTTTCTGTTGCGTCAGGCGGCCCATGTAAACATGATTGTTCTGATGTTTGTTTTCTTTCTCTCCCCACAGGCGCCTCGTCGGGTATAGGCGAAGGAACGGCGCTGCACTTCGCTTCTCTGGGCTGCTGGCTTTCGCTGACTGCAAGAAACAAGCAGTCTCTGGAGAGAGTTGCCAAAGAGTGCTGCGCCAAGGGAATTCCCTGTGACAAGGTAGGCCCACAGTGATGCAATGTCGCAGCACTTGCTACAAGGGCGAGTCTTAGCTTGTCCATAAAATTGTTATTGTTTACTGATCACTGCGCTACCAGACATTTGCAGTAGCAAGGCTGGTAGTGACATATTCTGATGCCTTGTCGAACAATGATGCGTCTGAAACATGTTTTTGTCAAGTGATTGTTCTCGTGAAAAGACAAGCGTAAAAGGACAGCCTGTTTAGCGGTGGTGTCGCTGCGAACGCTTTACACAAGCATTTAAGTAGAACATAGTATGCCTTCAGGGCAGTATTTTTGTTGTGTGCTCCCTGGTTAACGTCAGCCTTACAAGATTTCACTATCAGCGTTATAGCTGGCCTTCAGCTATCCGATAATGCGGTATCCGGCAGATGAAATAACATTTAAGCACACGCCTAAACCCGGTAATTAGGAAAACTTAGCCTATGATTAAACGTATTGCAGTTAACTCTACAACGGGTTACCAGAGACCGTTGTGCGAGGGGTGCTTTGGTGGTGCCCTCTAGTGTCGCCAATTTCAACCAGAGAGGGCAGAGAGCTGTTATATTAGTAACCAGCTGTACTCTACATGTTCTACGTGGCTGCGCATGTAATACGTTAACATTTAGCGTCGCTAAATGTTTCCTCGACAAGGACAATACGTAGTATAAGAACGTCGTGAAAGCATTGTGGTTGAATAAAATATTTTAGGAAAGTTACGATGTCACTTGCAGCGTTGTTGTCGCCGTTACACGTCTCCGGTCACCCGATTCTCCATGAAATTCAATAAGTCTATGTACTACCGAAAATTGTATTGCTATATGTGCTCCCGCTTCCATAGCAAATAGAGTCACTGTGGCGATTGGTTGTTCCACAGTTCATGCGGCACTAACACGGCGCCGATTAGAAAGAATAGGGCACAGAGGTATTACACTGTGGAAAAGAGCGATAGAAACCAAATTGGCTGCCTGGTGGAGACTGAGGATATTTCGTCCGCAGTGCTGAAAATTCTCTGCTAAAAGAGGGAAACGAGAAAGCCAGTAGATACGGAAGAATCAGATGATTCATGGATATTTGGCCAGCTGCTACCAAAGCTAGCAAATAGTCAACAACGCTGGTCAAAGCTCAAAATAATGGCAATTCGTTTGTTGAGGCGAATTCTTCTGTGATTCTATACATAGGGAAATACTTGCTTATTCATGTTCATATTCATCACGAAAGGAAAACAAGTGAAATTTAATGAGAACGCGAACATCCACTAAAATAGACGCATAATTAAACACAGTGATCATGTGACCACTCAGTGGTCAAATGTCGATGTGGGTGAAATCCAAATACCTTCCATTGCGCGCATGGTAAAGACCTGCAGGTTCTCAAAATTGATCAGGCTCCCCCCCCCCCCCCCACTACGCTTTCCCTTATAATCAGGTCCTGGTTCAGGCACGTAAAACCCCAGAATATAACTTTCATGGTCCGGTAGATTGAAGAAGCTAAAACGTACATTTGGAAAGTAGACTGATGATGCACCATATGGAATAATTTTTTTTTTAAACAGCGCCGTTCAATTTCAGGTGATTATTGTACCTGGTGACATATCCGTGGAGAAGGACGTTGCTGCTGTGGTGGAGAAGACTGCAAAGCACTTTGGAAAAATTGACATTCTCGTGAGTGTAACGCTGCGTATACCAGATCAATTAGGCTGGACAGAAAAAAAAATCGGCAGACCCCGTCTCACAACGACGATCGACGGTAATGCGTTTAGGATTGAATCAATATACCGAACGTGTGATATGAGTTTGTTGAATTGAGTTCTCTGTGAGGCCTGTAGTGCAACGGCATTCCTCTTTTGCGCTTCTCTAGGAATACTCCACGCCATCTAGCCTATCAGCGGCCTCCTAAATGTATCGTGTGGAAATCTACCCTGAGAAACGCGACATGTGGCAACCGGCTTCTTCTCTCGCACTGCTTTCTGGATATGCCGCGCCAACTAGTGGCGCTGTCGTGATGTATGCGCGTAGTCTCGGAGACGATAATCGTAGAACAGCAGCGTGTGCGATGGCTGAGAATTGTTGGCTCGCTTGCCGCGCACCTAGTGGTACATACTCAGTTACCTAAGTTGTCGAGAATTTCATTGTAGAGCTACACATACCCAGAGCATTCATGACTGAGATCACCCAATTGTTGGCGCGAAAGACGGTAATTGAAAACCGGCACATACCCAGTGCATTTCTGGCGCAGCCTTCTAAAGCGTCTGGTTGTATCCTTGAGGAACTCTTGTGATGCGGACTCGATTCCCCCGAGCACCGGATGAATTTAAAGGATCTTTTATTATTGTACAGTGGCACATTCACAGTGGCATATACCTAGTCACCCAAGTTGGCGTCAAAGGCTTTCGTTGAGGAGTGGCACACACCTACTGGCACTTACTCACTGACCACAGTTGGCGTCAAAGAGGCCCGCTGAAGACCAGCACAGAACGAGTGGCACTCAGGCAGTGGCGAAGTCGGCGTCAAAGGGTTTCATTGGGCATCGGTGTCTGCTCAGTCCCACATTTACAGTGACCCATGCAGGCGCGAAAGAGGTTCGTTGAAGAGCGGCACATGTGAGTATATCTACATACACGCAGCTACCCCATTTGGTCGGACGGTTCGCTTACCAACCTGTTCCCTGAGCACAGTTGTCCAATGCGATAACCATTGGATCACTTACCCACCCACTCACCTAGGCAGCTGGGAGGACGATTACAGGCAAGCAAATATGCATGCATGCATACATAGTGCTAGGAGGCGCTGCAGTAGCGAACGACATTGGGAGGAGTGACAAAGACGACGATCGCGGAGAGTTGCGCACGCGGGCTCCATCTTGTATGCCTGTCTTCTGCCGGTTCTATATATATTGTAAATATAATGTCAAGCGTCTTCTCTTCCCGTAGAATTTTGGGGAAGGTGCGGGTTTTGCAAGCTTCAAGAGGCATTTACGCAGCGGATGCTCCTTCGCAGCATCTATAATGCCAGTGCAAGATGGGGAGGAGAATTCTTCGGGCAGGTCACTGTGATGCCCAAATATGGGGACAAAGGTTCGTGCACTCAAAAGGTTCTGACGGTTCTCTTAGGCGGAGCCTCCTAGAACCCAATTGAGGACAAAGCCGTTCTTTTCGACCACACACACAAACATTTAATGGAACAACAATAAAAGCCTAAATAAATAGAAGAAAATAGAAAACATAAACGAAACACTCAAATAGACATAATCGCAGAAAGAAACACACTTGGGGCTAGTATGGAGCTAACTAGAGCACGAGTCCGGGCTTGCCGCGACGGCAGGGACACACAACAGTCTCGATGCGACGACGCGGCGACAAGCTGACGAAAGGAGTGGCGCCAGTCTGACCAAAGCTCGTGGTGCACGTTGGTTGACCGTGGTTGACCGGGCGACCGGAGCTGGCCAGCTCTGGCTTGGAGACATAGAGAAAGGGAATTGAACAAGAGCGGACACTCGGCGAAAATTGGAAACAGGAAACACGTCACGCTATACTTTTAACATCGACGAACTGGGGTCGCGAGCATCGAGAAAAAGAAGAATGTGAAATGAGATTAACAGCAATTGTTTAATTTATTTTATTCTTTCCCGGAAAAATTAAAGATATCTGCGTATAAATTAAGTTAAACTTTGCGGCTTACTTCCGTTGCCTAGCGACAGGCGAACGGGCGAATGACGAGGCAGATGTTTGAGTCATTCGTCAGACACGCCGCCGAAGCATGGCCGAAGCGAGAGCGACCGGCCGTGTATCTGAGCGTTGGACTGTTTGCTCACCCGTGTGACTGTTTTTCTGTTTTGGGATTTAGCCTGGTTTCATGGGCACCCGGCGAATTCTAGCGTTCGTTCGGAACTGCGACATGACGAAATTGCACTATTGGACAACGGCAAGGTGAGAAACTTTCTTTGACAGTCTGCGACGCATTTCGAGCAATTAGGCTTATCTGGCATCTAGTCTAGACTTGTGACGCAGTTAACGAAAAACAGCGTGGCCGTCGTGGAGCAGTTAATTTTAATTAAAGAATCGTACTGGGAGATGTTTGCGACGCTTCCTGTAAGCCTTAACTAATTTTAACTAATTTCAGTAGTTTTTGGGCACGCGACGCTAGCATAGACGCTAGTCGCACAGGGTGCTGTGACGCTGCGACGCAGTTTCGCGTCTACTGATATTGGCGCTTTCGCTGACCCCCAACATTATTGTGACTAAATTGGTTACTTTTTGGGGTACTTTTCAAGCGCAGTGGGTGCGCCTGGCGCTGCGACGCAGTTAGCGAAAAGCAGCTCTGCCGTGGTGCGCGGTTTCGCGCTTTAATGCACTGACAAGTTCATGGCGCTTTTCTTTCTCTGACGCCCAACATTGTTGAAAATTATTTTGAGGCCCGCTCGCCGCGCCTGTCGTGACGCAGCAAAAAGCAGCTCGGCCTTCGCGCTTTAAATGCATCTAGCAAGATAAATTTGCGGCCCTTCCTCTGGCGCCCAACGTTACTCTAACTTATGTTTTGTTAAATTAAAAATGTTAAAGCTAATTGCCTTTGTTCGTAATCTCGTCTGTTCGCCGCTTTCGCGCATGTCGCCTCTTCAAGCGCTTTACATCAATGACACATGCTTGTCATTTACGTTTCTCAACAGATGTCCTCCTGTAGTGGCTCGTACGGCAGTTACTGTTGTGTACAGTGGTGCCAAAACAATGGAAGAACGAGAAAGAAGCCCGGCACCAGTTTTTTTCGTATCCCACAGGACAGCAGGTTTGTTGTGTTGCAATTTAGCAGCGCACTGTTTCTGCTGCTTTAATGAAAATATGCAGCAATGTCGCCCGATTATAACATTTATTTAGCTGAAGTAATCCAGTGAGGGGCATAATGTGTACGCTCTGGAATCAGTGTGGGATTCTTAAAAAATCATGAGCATTTACACATTGCAGCAAATGCATCTTTTTTTTTGTGGTATAAGCGTACCATTGTACCTGTAACTTAAGTGTTGTGTACCTCTTTGTGAGTATCTTGTTATAGAAAATTTGCAAAATGAAACATTCTATCGCATTAAGTGGAACATTCTAGAGGCCCCTACAGCTGTTCGGCAATTTCAAAACTAGTGTACAATTTTTTTTTATAACTAATGTAGCGCATTTTAAATTCCTGATTTGTCAAGCATGTACACACTAATGCAATAAAATGCTTGATGCTTATTGTTTGTGCCATACAACATGCTCTTTTAAAACGTGCGCAGGTCGACGGCATGGGTGGCATATTCCCGCAGAGCCGACCTTATGGAAAAGCCGGCAGGTGTGTTGTACAAGTCATACAGGATATGCAGCGACCATTTCACTGCAAAAAATTTCCTGGACCCAGGTCGCACGCGACTCATTAGAACAGCTGTACCTACAGTTTCCTCAGGTACGCAATAGAGCAAAGTTCCAAGTGTCAGCACTGTCTTGGTGCACTTTGCTGTAGCTCATGTACGTCTCTGTGTCTTCATAGAATTGCTAGTGGTAAGAGTTTTGTGGCAATTATTTCGACCTGAACCAACCTCAGGTGAACATTTTTTTCTATTTAGCTTTTGCAGATGCTGCCGATGTGCCATCTGTTGGATTCGCTGTTGCATCACATCAAAACACCGTTCCAGAGGACCATCTGGAAAAGTCTACTATAGGCATCAGCACTATGTTTGAAGACCCTGCTTTGCAAGGTACTTGTAGTGTCCTGTGTTTGCGACTAACACTCAGTGTTGCCAATGAATGTAGGCTGCAGCCGTCCTGCAAGTGAGGAACAAGCTGGTGAGGACGTCCTACATAAGACATGCGAGCAAGGCTCCCTCATGACGGCAAGCCATGCTGCTAAAGGTGAGTTTGGTGTATCAAGTTAAACTTAACAAAGTGGCAATGATGGGTATTTTTCCAGCAAGCCTACAACAGATATCTGGCTGCAACACCCCTGTGAGCGAGCTAGGTGCAACGACCTCCCAGGTGGATATGTTTGGCAGCAGTTCTACCGAGGATGAGCGTTGTGCTGTTGATGGTAACTATCATACATTTTGTAGAGCAGACGCATAGTTCTTTTAACAACATTATTGTTTCAAACCAGGGTGTGTTGAATTTGATGTTTAACTGAATCTGAAAAAGGTTAACCTGGCGATATAGATAAGGCATTTCTCTTTAGAGACTTTTTATGGACTAGTCAATATTTAATTGTTTTTCAGAAATCTCTCTCGACGTCTGTTATACTTTCTGCCTGGAAAACAGCTAAAGTTATTCCGCTATTCAAATATGGTAGTAAGCAGTCCTTACTAAACTACAGACCCATCGTTATAACGTGTCATTCTTGTGAAATACTTCAATGTGTAATTTGCGAACATATTGAATTCTTGGAGTGTAATGGTTTATCTGGTGCTCAGCACGGTTTGGATTTATCACTGCAACCCAGCTTATTGAATACACTACCGTCGCACAGGCCCCATCAGGCCCTCTATGCAGGTGATCGAATTGATGCAATATTTATTGATATTTCAAAAGCTTTCGACACTGTGTTGCACTCTGAATTGTTCAAGAAGCTCACTGTTATTCTTAACAACAAAGTGTTTAACTGGATTTCTTTTTTATCCAATCGGTCTCAGTACGTACTATGACGTACTCTTTAGGTCTTCTCAATCCTCCACATGCAGTGTAACGTCTAGTGTGCCTCAAGGTTCAATATTGGGTGCGCTTCTATTTTTGATCTTAATAAATGATCTAACAAGTAATGTTCCTCTTAGAATCTGCATTAGGCAGATGATTGTGTATTGTACCATACGATTAAAACTCGTCACGATCACATGATCCATAACGACTCGTTTGCATCACTTCAATCATGGTGTGACTTGGCAGATGCAAATCAACTTCCAGAAAGTTGTACCTATGTCATTTACCAAACATTTTCCGCCTTCTCCACTTACCTATTCGTATAACGACTACCCTCTAGGAGATGCTTCACATCGAACTCGTGCAACCTAGTGCTTAGGCTGCTTGCAACGCATATTACGTTCATCCCCACTTAGCACACGACTCCTCACTTATAAAACGATGGTTCGTCCAATACTGAAGTGTGGCTCTGGCGTTTGGAATGCACACAAAATATCTATCAAAAAAAGTGCATCTGACAAGAAATCTGTGGGCTTCGTTTATCGTTTTGACAGGTATTTTTTGCCCATTTCCCATCTTAGTCTTCAACTTGCCAGTCTCTCTTCTCGTCGTCACTTTGAATCTTTCAGGTTTCTTTATACTCTTACTCCCCACAATTCTCCATTCTCCTTACTTGGCAAGTAAGGGAAATCTAGACCCAATATCACCAGTCACCATGAGTTGAATACGTCCACTTGTCACCATCATACCGAAGCGTTTAGTCTCCCTGTCCCTTCTGAGATTGCGGGGTGCGCTGCCTGGTTACGCAAGATCTTTACCACTCAATGAATTTCTATTGTATATTAGTCATGATGTTCTGTGCTCTTTATGCTATTCTATGTATTGTATTTCCCCACTCCTGCGATAGCCCTTCTGGGCTGCAGTATATCGAAATAAGTGAAATTAATAAATAAGTCCTTAGTCGACCATAACCTTTGAATAACCATTACATACGAGGTAACTGGAAGGTCAAGGTGCGATATTTAAGAGTACTGTTCAGATTGGAGCACGCTCATAAAGTGCACAATCTTTTAGGATGATTATTCTTGTGACATATATTTTCCATATATGTGTACTATGATTGTATCATTGTTAAATTGTGTGGTGGACACTGGCACTTCTCATATCAGAAATTGAAGCTTTTATGAATGCTTGTCTGCAGAAGCATGAGCTTTGTAAATGCGTAGAGTGATATCTCTAACAAACACTGTAAACACATGACGTACAACTTATAAACTATGCAATATTTATTTTGTTTAAAGAGCACAGTGGTATTAACTGTTGATGCTTAGCATTTGGTTAGGTCTTGCTGTGCAAGTTAGGAAATAATTGTCAACGCACAAGCTACCGTTGCTTTGTACTTTCAACTATATTGGCAGTAAGTGAGGGAGGTAATGCAAAATTGTGCCAGGCAAGTTCTTGTTAGCATTGTAGCTCAAAGCATGCTTGGGATGCATAAGCTGTTTGGGTAATATCTTGCTCTGTGTTTTTGTGCAGATGCCATTTCCGAGGTGTCCCCAAGCGCCAACATTTTCGATTCAGCTGAAAGACCAGTAGGAAACTATCCCGGTAAGTGTTTGGTTCATTTAACGCTAGCCAAAGGCTTTGTGGATTTTCTTCAAGATGGGGGGTGTTCTTGTAATAGTGGTTCATTTTAATAATGGAAAAGTTGAGCAGCCGAAGGAAAGTCATATTGTTTGATTTTTGTACTATTTACTCGAACTCCTTCATGAGTATATGCGAGAAAGGCTCCCTCATGGCTTTGACACAAAGCAATTTAGATCTACTTTTAATTGTGTTCATGGAGGCTCTGTGTAGGAATTGTACCTGCGAACAATGGTTATATTTGGTTGAATGTATCGTACTGTTTTACAGTTTCATAATGAGCTGTTCAGTATGAAGTAACCAGTAAATTAGTGTTGTATCAAGAAATTGTCGAATTGTTGTACACGTAGCTTTATTTATGCGTGCATATTTTTTGTATCTTACAGTTGCTTGGAAGAGCGCAGTGAGGAGCTCTCCGTCAACAAAATTTAGGGCGACCGTCCGGCGACTGCAGTCCAAGCTAGCAAGATGCCAGCGGACCATCAAACGGTTGCAGAAGAAGCAGAGCAAGCTACCGCCATCCATTTCGAAGGCACTGGGCATTATTCGTCCATCAGTGACAGAGGAGGTTTTTAAGCTTTTGTGTACACACCTGCGATTGCAGCAGAGGGGAAAAGGCAAGCGCTTCCCTATCTGGCTCAAAAAGTTTGCCTTGCATTAGAACTTCCGTGGACCCCGTGCATACTGTTTTTTGGCACCAATTTTCTCTTTGCCAACACAGCGTACTCTGAGACGCTGGTTGTGCAACTTTAGGATGTCACCAGGAGTGATTCCCGGAATTATTCAAAGTATTTCTGCTAGCACTCACGCATGGAATGAGCGCGACCGAGTATGCACCCTCATGTTTGATGAAATAGCTTTGAAAAAGAACTTATCCTATGATGCCGGTGAAGATATTGTGCATGGGTTTGCAGATTATGGCATCGAGCGGTCATCAAGTATTGCCGACAGAGCCATGGTTGTGCTTCTGGCAGGTATATCTAAGAGGTGGGTTCAGCCAGTCGCATTTACGATAGGGCATGTATTGACATGGGCAAATGTTATTGATAAATTACTAATCTCGATTATTGAGCAACTTAAAGCCGTCAGAATTGTTGTCAAAGCGGTAATCTGTGACCAAGGCACGTCAAATGTCAGCTTGGCGCAGAAATTGGGCATCACGATTGGGAAACCATATTTTGAAGTTCTAGGCGAGAGAGTTTATTTTATTTTTGATGTACCTCATTTGATCAAAACGACCCGCAACAATCTCGAAGCACATGAGTTGCTCATTGGGAAAGAAGTTGTGAATTGGTCTCATATTGAACAACTGTACAAATCCACACATGAACTAAGGTTACGATTGGCTCCAAAGCTAACAGAGCGGCACATATACCAAAGGCCATTTTGTAACATGAAAGTCAGCAGAGCTGTACAAGTCCTGAGCTCATCAGTTAGTATTGCAATTATGACATTGGTTTATGTAAATGAGCTTTCCTCTTCAGCTGTAGCTACAGCAAACTTTTGTGACCGTATGGATAAGCTATTCGACACATTGAACAGCTCCAGCCCCCATAGGAATGCTCAGAAATACAGATATGCCATAAAAAAGGGGCAAAATGAATTAATTAAATTTCTGAAAGAACAGCTTCCATGGATTGCTTCTTGGAAATTTTCTGGCAAGCGTCAGCCGCAAACAATCACTGGCTGGCAGATAACAATTCAGGCTGTCATCCATCTTTGGGACGATCTCTCGGCCAATTACAACTTCATCTATCTGCTAACTCGTAGGCTCCAACAGGACCCACTAGAGAACATGTTTGGGCACATCAGACAAAAGCACGGTTGCAATACTAACCCAAATGTGTCTCAGTTCATTTGTGGTTTAAAGCATATTTGTATTCAGAAAGCCTTCAAACTCTCTGAGCAGGGCAACGTAGAAGATGATAGATCTAAACTCCTCCATGAAGTGTCGCCGTTCTCTCTAAATAGCACCTCTCTGGTTGATGTAGTCGAATCAGTTGGCCCTGATAACTTTCCGTCTCTCGAAGACATTTCAGTTCTTGCAAAAGACATTCAGTCGCATATCATTGACGATTCAGCAGCATATTACGTGGCAGGCTTTCTGGTCAAAGTGTTCCTGGCAAAATCATTCGAAGGGTGCACTTGCCGACAGTTGCTGCAAGGTGACATAAATTCAGTGAGTGCCGAGCACCAGTATTTTACACTACTGAAGGCTTATCACGTACCGAGCAAACTGTTTGGAAATTTGACAGTGCCATCACAAAGATTGTTCGATTTTGTTCAAGAAATGGAGACCCACTTTCTTGCCGTGATTGAGGCTACAGCGCATCTTGCACATGTGTGTGATGTTTTGTATCAGTATCTGTTTGGTGTGGGGGAAATGGAATTTTGCTGCATTGCATGTCGCCAGAGATTTGTCAAAATGTATTGCCGGATACGTCTGTGTTGGCATGTTCGATTCGTAAACCGCAATTTAGACAAAGTTAGGTTTCATTCATCAGTGTCTGGCGTGCAGCTTGAAAAAGTTAAAGGTTAATGCAGTACTTCTTTTCACCAATGAACATATAATTGGCATTTAAGGTCTGCTAGGGCTCCCTTGCTCAAATTGAATAGCATTTTGGCAGGGTCACACTATTGATACATTACAAGTGTGTGGTGGTAGGTGGAGGGGGGCGGGGGGGTGGTGGTGGGGGGCGGGGGTGGTTGTGGTGGGTGGTGGCACCCTCCGGAGGTGCAGCAGCTCCTCCGGGGGGAGGGGGGGGGACATGGCCCTACAGAATGCTATTCCTTGTGAACACGGCACCCACAGCAGGCTCAAAACAATTTCTTTTAACCTTTACCAAGTGCCAGAGTATAGAGCACTGGCAGTGCGCACTGCGCACTGGTGGTTGCCTCAAAAATGTTACTCTTGCCTGCGTCCGGCTGAAACGTTTAATGCTTCTATATTGATTTTGCACACCTTACTGAGCTGATAAGGAGTGGGTAAGGATTTAAGCCCAAAGCAATGCAGTTGTCTCAGCAAGACTACTTTGTTAATTGGATATATAACGCCAAAAGTATACGAGGACGTGTGCACGAGGAGGAGGGGGGGGGGGTTAGGTTGTGGAATGAGGGATGGGGGGGAGGGGGCACGGATTTAAATGTAAAGCAATGCGGTGGTCTCAGCAACACTACTTTGTTAATTGGCTATCTAATGCCAAAAGTATGAGGGTGTATTCACGAGGAAGGGGGGTGGGGTTAGCTTGTGGATTGAGGGATGGGGGGAGGGGGCACGGATTTAAATGTAAAGCAATGCGGTGGTCTCAGCAACACTACTTTTTGTGTTAATTGGATATATAATGCCAAAAGCATGACGATGTGTGTGCGAGGGGTGTAGGGGGTGTTAGCTCGTGGAACGAGCGATGGGGGAGGGGGCATGGATTTAATTAAGGGCAAAGCAATTCGGTGCTCAGCAACACTGCTTTGTGGGTTAATTGGATACGCAGCGGCGACAGTATACGTGGATGTGCGTGTCATTTTTTGTATTTCAGTTTGCTTGCAGCGCGCAAAGTGTATTGCTGATAGATGTATGTTTGGTGTGAAAGCTGCTTTCTTATGAAGCGAGATAAACATTAATTTTTTCTTTTTCTCTAAGGTTCTGTATTGTATTCAAAGCTTTATGTTTTGTATGTATCAGCATTCGTTTTAATGCTCCAAATGGACTGCATACCACGTTTGTTTTATTTTGGGGGTAGAGGCCATGGATTTATATTTAAGTGCAAAGCAATGTGGTGGTCTCAGCAAGACTACATACTAAACTGTGTGTTAATTGGAAACGCAACGCCAAAAATATACGTGGATGTGCGTGTCATTTTTTGTCTTTCAGTTGGCCGTGCAAAATGAATGCCAAATGTATGATTGGTATGAACGCCGCTTTTTTATGAAGTGAAATAAACATTACTTTTTGTTTTTCTCTAAGCTTCTGTAGTGTACTCATAGCCTCATGCCTTGTGTTATGTATCAGCATTCTTTTTATTACGCCACATGGACTGCACAGTGTTTTATTTTGATGGAATGAAATAAATATGGAATTCCATTGAAAGCTTATCCTAGCATCTCTTTTCTGGAAATGGCACTGCTGTACAAACCCTGCCTGACAGCTGCCTTTCCGTATATTTTCACATCCTACAAAATGCTGCTTCCCGCCCTAAGCAGCGCGCCCCTGTAGAAATAAAAAGCACGCGCATTAATGGTACGAAAAGGGGATCAGCGCAGCAGGCGCCACGTGTACCAGCTAGTATTCAAAACGCGCGCGCACAAAACCGAAACCGGAAGTGTCCTTCAGGTTTTAACGTCGACGGCTAGGTGCGCTGCAGTCAATTCGGCCGCTGGGCTCTATGGGAGTGTCCCCTCTTATTGTATTTTTCTTTCTCTATGTTGGAGAGGTGAAGCAGGCGGCTTGGTGGCACGAGTAGACGGTGGCGGCGTTCTGGCCGGGCACCTGGGTGTGGAGCTCGGGCCCGTAGCCCGACTGCTCTTGTCCTGCCCACGGGCACAGAAGCTCACCGGCCTCGGGCAGCAGGCGGCACGAAAGACGGGGGTGGCGTTCTGGCCGGGCAGCTGGCGTAGAACTCGGGCCCGTAGCCCGACTGTTCTCGCCGTGCCCACGAGCACAGAAGCTCACCGGCCTTGAGGACCTGGCGGCATGCTCGGGTAGACGGGCGACGCACAGGAACAGGTTGGCAGAAGGCCCCGGTCGGGTGAAGTCCTAGTGGCTCGGTTCCGGAACCCGACGGCCCGTCTTCAACTCCCGCTCCGGTGGTTGACCTCCTCCTGGCTTCGCTTCCTAGGACTCTCCTGGCGTCTCCCATAGCGTCTCCCTCCGTCTCGCCCTTCTGCCAGCGCACTACGCTTTTTCTTCTCTCCGGCCGATTAGGCATTCTCGGATTGGCTGCCTGACGCCCCGTGGTCTTTTCTCATTTGTTTGCTTTTCTTCTTTTAGTTGTTTTTCTTGCGCCGTGCGTTCTCGTGCCGGACGCTCTTCGGCGCCGTTGTTTTCCTTCTTCCAGCACGGAATCCGCCTGGGCGCGCGCACTCCTTGTCGTCTGCTCCTGACCGTCCCGATCACCGCACCATGTCGCGCACCACACATCGCAGTCACAAGCCGTAACTCAACCATCCACCGCCAACCAACCCATCGTCTTCACACGAACCCAGGTACCTTTTCCGGCTCTGACAACACTGACGTCGAAGATTGGCTTCAACAGTACGAACGGCTGAGCACTAGAAACGACTGGCACCCGACTGTGATGCTAGCGAACATCATATTTTACCTGACAGGCACAGAATAAGTGTGGTTTCTGAACCACGAACAGTAACTTAGGAGCTGAGAGCTATGTAAGCAAAAGCTCATCGATCTGTTCGGCAAGCCTGTCGGACGCCGTCGTGCTGCGCTGAAAGAACTTGCATGCTGCGCTCAGATTTGCACCGAGTCCCATTGGAGCTGCTGGGGGCGTGCTGGCGCTTTCTCGCAAAGTCGATGACAAGATGCCGGAAGCACAAAAGGTGGCGCATATCCTCAAAGGTATCGCGGATGACTCGTTTACACTTCTGGTTTTTATGAACTCATCCACAGTGCAAAACGTCATCAATGAATGCCGACACTTTGAAGAAGCAACAAGTCGCCGCATTTTTCGGTAGTTCACACGTCTTCCGAACACGGCTGCGACATCTACCTGCGGGGACGTCCTTCTTCCACCCGTTCCATCCGTTCCTGCTGCATCCGACAATATTGTGAGCATCATCCGCCCCGAGATTGAAGCTGCCTTCCCAGCTCCCCTTCAGGTGCTCATCCACGACGAGTCCTATTCAACCATTTCCCTTAGCCAAACTATTATTTATTTATTTATTTATTTATTTATTCAAAGAACCTTACAGGCCCTATGGCAGGGCATAAAGGAAGGGGGTATATTAAACAGTAAAGGTATAACAAGTACAAATTTCCAACAGGAACAGTGCTATAAAAAGATTCGTGTGTTACAAAATATCTAAAGGCACACGAACACTTGTTACTTTTAACGGAGCAGAAGGAATACTGTTTATGAAAATAATATACAACATAGAAAAAATGCGCGATCAAATACAATAGATTGGGCACTCGTGAACGGTAATAAATGGGAAAAGCGTGCGTAACTGAGAGCGGAACGTGTCGGGATTAGATATGGAGGCTATATTATAGGGAGGTCATTCCAGAGACGAATGACACGAGGTAGTGCAGGTGAATTAAATGCATTTGTTTTACTGTGTACGCGCATGAAACTGAACTGATTATGTAATCTGCGTGAAAAAGAGTGGGGCATTTGCAGTTGTTACCGCGTTCGTTTATTAGTGTAAATATATTTGTGGAATAAGCACAGAAGAGCGATGTTGCGGCGGATAGCTAACGGCCGCGACGGAAGGTCTAGTTTATTTGTGTAATGCTTGAGTTTATACCGCAGTAACGTGATATGAACCGGTCTTCTGTATTTTGTATCAGTTCCGTCATATTTATTAGGTAATTTTGATGAGGGGACCAAATTGAGGAGGCGAATTCTAACTTTGGTAAAACGAATGTTTGGAAAGCGAGTTGTCAAATGTTTGTAGGGGCATTTCGCAAGTTGCGTCGTAGATAGCCAAGAGGACATCATGCTTTGGCGCATCTATAAGTGATGTATGGAACCCATGAAAGATTCTCTGTAAGAAGAACGCCACCGTACTCGCATGATGAAGTGTGTGAAAGCATAGTGTTATTAAGATGATAGGAAAATTTAGAATTTACATATTTACGGGTGAAGCGCATCACCTCGCACTTTGTAAAGTTTAGTGTCATGAGCCATTTGTTACACCAGTTAGCGATAAGGTTAAGATCTGCTTGAAGTGCCAAGTGATCGTCAGTCGTGTGAATAGGACGGTAGATTATGCAGTCATCGGCGAAAAGGTGCATGCAGAAAGTAATCTGGGTGGGTAAGTCGTTAATGTAAATTACGATGAGTAAGAAGCCGTGGACGCTGCCTTGTGGCACACCAGGGCTAACAGAAGAAGACTGGAAAGAGAAAATGTTAACAGCAGTAAATTGTTCTCGAAAAGAAAGAAAATTACGAATCCAGGATAATGTTAAAGAGTCAAGTCGTACGGCAGATTATTTAGAAATTAGGCGACAGTGGAGCACACAGTCAAAAGCTTTAGAAAAGTCAGGAAAGATAGTCAGTTTGAAGGTTGCAGTCCTGTTAAAGTGCAGGTCAGTCGTTAGCTCAACTAATTGTGTGCCACAGGAAAATTCCTTCCTAAAGCCATGCTGATTATAAAAAAAGAAATTGTGAGCTTCTAGGTGGCTGTACACGTGTGAAGTGATTATGGGCTCGAGCATTTGCATGTGCATTTGCAAGCTAAAGATATCGGCCGATAGTTGTCAGGTGTATTAACATGTCCAGATTTGTGAATTGTTATTATTTCTCCTATTAACCAATCGGTCGGTAATTTTCCAGATGCTAGGGATTGTTCAAAAATATGGCATAAGATCTTGCTTGAGGCAGGGCTGGTGTTCTTTAAATTCTTGGAATTAATGTTGTCAAGACCTGCTGAAGTAGCTATTTTGAAGTTACTAATGAGTAATTCAACGCCTTCAACAGTGATAACAATTGGTTTCATGTATGCGGCGTGAAGTTCGGGAAAACTTGGAACATTGGAAAGGTCCTCCTGAGTGAAAACAGATGAAAAAAAACGTATTTAATAGAGTGGGGCAATCGGCGCTAGAAATAGGTATGTTTTCTATTCCGTGTACAGTTATGGTGTTAGTATTTCTTGTCGGAGATATGAGTTGCCAAATTTTTTTAGGAGGATTGGAAGTTAGCAGCGATGGTAGGAATTCCGAGTAGTATTTGTCTTTGGCGGAAGATATCGCTGAGCAGTCATTGTTTAAACAGTCTTTGTATATCTGCCAAGCCTCAGCAGTGCGCACGCGTTTAGCCCTGTTATAAGAACGCTTCTTTCTATTCCTTAGTTTGCGAAGAGATTTGTTGAACCAAGGGCTGCATTTGTCGTTAGCTATGGAGACTATACGGAGGTACCGGTCTACTAATGCAGTTAATTTTTCTCTGTAGAGTACCCAGTTGTCGTTTACGGATCGACAATTAAATTCGTGTATTGACGATGCCACCCGCATAGGTGGCGAAACCTCTATGTATTTGTTACTTTTCGTTAAGTAAAGCCAGTGAAAACAACACTTTGAAGCATAAATGAAGGTAGTAGCACTTCGCGAAAAAATTATTCTATCGCGACTTTGTTCTGTTCTTGTGCCAGACACGCGCTTGCGGATGCTAAAAGCTAGTTGGATGAGGTTATGATCACTAGAGCCGCTCACATTCGAAATGGAAGCAATTGTGTCAGGAGCGTTTGTGAAATCCAAGTCAGTGACATTTGAAGTGCGTGAAGGCGCCTTCACTGTTTGGGACAGGTTAAAATCTAATGCTAGATTGATTAGTTACATAGACGGGTGACATGTAGATGACATATGTTCCCAGTCGATAAGGGGAAAATTAAGACCCTCAAGAAGATGAACGTGGTTGGATGGGCACAGCAGGAGCACTTTAGTAACACTGTCCCGCAAGTCATTCAAAAAGTAATGGTTACAATCTGATGCCCAGTAACAGGTCCCAATAAGTACAGCGCTGGAGGTCACATAAAAAGCAGCCCACACAATCTTGAGAGGTGACATGGAATCGATAAAGTATGAATGAAGGTTTTTTTTAACGCCGATAAGTACACCCCCTACCGTGCCTATCGATGTGGTCATTTCTATAAATTTTGTAAAGATTATTTGCTGGCTTAATCTCATTGTCATCGATATCTGGATTCAACTATCTTCCAGTTAGTACTATTATGTCAGAGTCACTATCGTCTAGAAAAGCACAAAGTGTATCGCGTTTAGGTAGCAAACTTCGGGTATTAGTGTAGGCCACTGCGAGCGAGAGAGCGGCTTGCGGCAAGAAAGGCAGCTGATTATTTGGCGAGTTTGGGCTTGTATCTACCTATCTGGTAGATTGGATTACTGAGTCGCAAGCGGTGTCGTAGATATATACTTGTTTGTCTATATAGAGCTTGTCGAGCACCAACTTAAAAGGCTTTTCAAGTGACCTGGCTTTCTTTTAGCCACACGTGTTGAGGATGCGAAGTCTTCGCCAATTGAAAATGTTGTCTCTTTAAGTTTACGTGCTGCGCATAGGATACTTTGCTTGTCCTTGATTGAAGACAATTTTGCTATTATGAGCCGTTTTCTTTTCAGTAGAATATTTTCCTAGGCGATGAACCCTTTTGTACTGCATACTGGTTGTGGGAAGTTTGAGTTTTTCTTCGCAAAACTTCATAATTTTTTCTTCAGACATGGCCCAATCTCCTTTTTCGTTATCCTCTATCCCGCAAAACAATAAGGTTGATCGTTTTAATCTGTTTTCTGCATCGTCACATCTGCATGGTATTTGCAGTAGCTGGCTCGAAATATCTGGCAGGGTATTCTGAGGGGCAACCGCTTCAGTGGGAGCAGTTATGGTTCCACTAGCTTCAAGTGTAGTGACTTTCGCTAAATGTTTTTTGATTTCATGGTTAGCAGCGGCTTGTTCGTCTTTGACACCCTTTAATTCAAGCAGAACTGACTTCAGCCCAGATTGGAATTTTTCAATTGCCTCCAGGGATGATTCAAAAGTAGCGGACTCTGTCTTGCTCATTGGGCCAGAGTTCGACTCAACATCTCCCGATAACATTAGAAGCAAGTTAACTAGAAAGATACACACTGTAAACAAGTCAATATCAGCTTTTTAACTCTAGACAGCTCCAATGGGCACGACGCCGCAATAAGACAGCAGTTGCTATTCTTGGCACATGCGGCACGGTTCAAGTAAATGACCTTTGCGTCAAGAACTAGCAAACACAGGATTACAAAGGCTTAGCCCAGTCAACGTACTTGACCACCACCCACCCGCTCCACCTCAATTATATAGAAGCCCATACGTTCGTCCTCATTGTCAGAATTATGCTGAATGGCGCACCTCCGATGACAGGCCAATCTCCTTCTTTTGTAGGCGCGTTGGGAACATTTGGCGCCATTTTCGCAGTTCTTGGAGCACGTAGCATTGGCCATGCTAGCGAAACACCCGACGTCCAGGTAGTAGTTCCGTAGTGCCGGTAAAAACTGGCTACGACAGCGCTCCGCTATCATAGCCAACCGCTCCCCTTCGCCATCCCCCCCCCCCCCCCCCCCACCGCTCATCTTTGCGTCGTCGCTCCCTTTCTGCCTCATACTCCCTCCGCTCATGAGGAAACTGACGGGCGCAGCTCCGAGAGGTGAGCTTGCCACGACGACCTGACCCGAAATTCCTCGGCTCCCACTACCTGAACATCACAACCTCATCAATGCAGGCGTGGACAGTACATCTGTTCTCACTCAATGACACCGGCGCCCACATATTGGTCATAAACTCAAGCCTCCGTATTCGTCTGAAGAAACATGTTACCCCGACTCCGATAGCTGTAGACCACGTAGCCGATGGCGCGGCTCCAGCTTCTTCTTCGTTATGTACCGCCCCTGTGACTGTTACCGGACGCCACACTTCAGCTTTGTTTTACATCTTAGATAACTGCACTGATGCAATCATGTAGGACGTGACTTTCTCTCGGCACATTCGACTCTTATTCACTACTCTGCAGAGGTTATCCAGCTTGCGTTACTTCCTCCCATTGAGACTTCTGATCCTACGGCGTGTCAGCTGTGTTCAGCCGATTACATTCGTCTCCCACATCTAGCCGTGACGTACTTCGACACAATTTCTCACAGCTTATCCAGGGCATCTTGTAGACCTGCGCTACAAAGCAGAACTTTACAATGGAGTACCAACTTCCGAGCATCGGCCTCACAGAGCGGCTCATTAGAACTATCACAGAAATTCTCGCTATGTACGTCTCTAGCGACCAATGTGACTGCGATATAGCTCTGTCATTCGTTACATTCGCTTACAACATGTGCTGCCTTGATTACGCTGGTTTCTCTCCATTTTTTCTCTTGCATGGACGAGACCCTATATTACCGTTACCGTCGCAGATGCTCTCGATACAGTCAGAATATTCACAGATTCACATATACAGTCAGAATTCCGCACATTTATTATTTTAAAGGAAAATGTCTAAAATGCATTACCTTCCTTAAAGTCCTATCCTACACTACATGGCCTAGCGACAGGAGGTGCCTGTTGAATCTTCACAAGAGCCTAGTTCGGTCACGATTTGACTATGGTGCCGTGGTTTATCACTCTGCCGCCACGACTGCGCTAAAGATGTTGGACCCCGTTCACCCTATCGGTATCCGCCTGGCCACTGGTGCATTTAGAAGAAGCCCTGTTGAAAGTTTATACGACGAGTCAGATGAATGGTCACTCCATTATCAGAGAACGTACATCGGCTTTACCTATTTTGTTAAAGTTCGCTCAAATAGGGAACATCCGTGTTTCACAACCGCTAATGACTTGACGTGTGAAACAATATTTCGTAATAGACCCTCTATGAGAGTACCTTTGTCACTGCGTGTAAGAGAGCTAAGCGAAGAAATGGATGTCCCAGTTGTCAAACGTCGCTTAATGCCTTCAGCTAAGCTACTACCGCCCTGGGAGCGCCAGGTGACAGACTGTGATGTATCCTTTGTAGAGGTCACAAAGCACGCTTATGACCTCGAAATCGCTATGTATTTCCGTGAACTTCAATGGAAGTACAGCTGCTCCGAATTCTACACAGACGCGTCAAAATCACATGCTGGCGCATCTTATGCTGCTGTTGGTCCCTCTTTTTCTAAATCTGACGTATCGAACGCCTTAACAAGTATCTTCACTGCAGAAGGCTATGTTGTATTGTCTGCTGTAAAACACATAAAGAAATTAAAACTCGACAAAGCAATAATGTTTACAAACTCGTTAGGTCTTGTGAAAGCGCTGATTTATTTACAAAAGTTTACAAATCCTGTTTTAATTGAACTTTACTCACTCTTATGCAGCATTTATTTATCATATAGACAAGTAAGATGCTGCGTACCTGGCCATAGAGGCATCGATGTTAATGTACTAGCTGACAAAATGGCCACCTCACTCACATCACTAGCTATTACTCCTACGTCTACTGTCCCTGTCACAGGTCCGAAGCCTTTCTTACGTAAGAAACTGTGAAACTACTGGCAGCGCATGTGGGACGCAGAAATAAATAATAAACTGCACTGTATAAAGCCGCAGTTAGGTTTTCGGCCGTTCGCAACAAAATCACGGAGAAGAGATGTCCTATTCTGTCGCCTCGGAGCAGGACACACATTTGGCACCCAAAATTTTCTACGTACTGGAAATGAACCTCCAACCTGTGGTAGATGCGGTGAGAGGCTGACCGTGCTTCATGTTCTCATGGAGTGTCGGGAGGCCGAAGCTGAGAGAAAGAAATATTTTCCTCTGGTATACCATTAATACATCCCTCTTCACCCGGCAAAGTTTTTTATCCGCGAACCGCTATTTAACACCAAAGCAGTCCTCGGTTTCTTAAAGGATGTTATCTTACATGTTACAAGTCCACTAAATTCGTTGAGCATCCTTGTTCCAGAGGATGCCGCTGCGATAACTGTTTTGCATAGCACATGCCTCCCGACCCTTGTGTTTCAAGGGCTCTAAGGAGGCAGTAGTGCTCTAGCAAATTTTAGGATCAGATATATTTTATACATCGTATCATTCTTTTCAAATGCATCCTAACGTTCATAGTACAGGTCACATGTCACGGCCATAACCTTATTATACACGTTTTACGCAATTTAGAGCGACTATATTTAAGGCCCCTTTACAGCCACGCCACACCAACTTCATAGAACTCATAGCTACAGTGCGAACTCATTACCAACAGTATGGCGCTCTTTGGCCATACATGGTCCTTGCGCCATTAAACACCAAACATTCACTCAGAGCTAGTGAGGGACGTGAGATTCAACGCCTGCGCGAGACCACTTGGCAGGAAAAGCAACGACGCATATATGACGCTCGTCACCCCGATGCCCACTTTAACCCTGGTGATATTGCGCTTCTTTGGAAACCAGCACGGCGAGTTGGCTTTTTTGAGCAGCTGATTTCGCCCTACTGAGGCCCATACCGTGTCTTGCCTCAAGTGACGACGTGGCTTACGGGTCGCAACTGTTGATACCTGCACTCGCGATCTTCCTCTGATATCGTTCACGTCGCTTGACTGAAGTAATATCACTCGAAGCTACCAAGCGGCGGGACAGCACCTTCGCCTCTGGGGGTCATGCTACGAAGCGTTGCAGCGAACGATGATGAGGGGAATGACGAAGACGACGATCACGGATATTCGCGCGCACGAACTTCATCTTGTATGCCTGCGTTTTGCCTGTTGTATATGTTTCAGTGACAGTGTCTTGGCGCAGGTGATATCGACACAATGAACAACGTGTTGCCCTTGCGGTTTCTCGCACGCCGGCAGGTACGAGACGCCCGTCGCGGAGCTGTGACCCTTTATCAATGACGGCAGAAGCTTTTCGGCAGCACTTCTGCTTTATAATATGATCGAAAATGTATTTCCCAACGACGTGAGTTGCAGCACAATTTAAAAATGAAATAAAACATGCCACACTTTCTTTTCAGTTTATCTTACCTAACGCGGTCGTAGTCTACCCTAGTCAGTGCGCAGAAGCCGTACTGCGGCCAATTCACTCGAAAACAACACACTCGAGCCGCTCTGCACTCGCAGCGTGCGCTCGCGCTGGTGTTGCGAAGCGTTCGAAAACGCGTGTTGACAGCGCATGATGACGTCACGGCTCAGCAGTAGCTTGCATTATTCAACGTGCCTATCAGCGAGGCATGCTGAAAGTAGTCATCGCAGAATGCACCCCCAGTTCTGGGCAATAGCACCGAGTGACTAGGCTGTTACGTAGCATTATTTTAAATCTTTTTAAATGTGTGTGTTTCTCTAATTTCCTAATAAATGGAAACTCACACTGATAATATTTTTGACCTCTTCATTAGCAAGCTTCTAAAAATATACTTAACTAGTGATGATGATTTCAATCTCTCGGTGAGCAAGTTTGAATCATGTATAGAATGTATAACACTCTCCAGTAAGAGGCACAAGAAAATACAGAGCTTTCAGAATCAGTTTTCAATATGTCTTTTTTTTAAATGTCTGATTTCTGGTGCCACTTTCACTAAACTTACTTTTACAGTGTGACCTCCTTCTGTATACCTCTACCTAGCTTTACAGTACCTTTATGTAATAATAAAAAGAATTATTGAAAAAACTGAGGCGTGAGCGTTGTGGCTATTATTTGCATGGCCTTTGCCCTTGGCAGCTACTTAAACAGCTACAAAAAAACAATAGAGGCAGATAATTTGTGTCTCGTGATTACGGCTCATTAACATCGCAATCGTGTGGTAACAGTAGCAGCCGTATGTCAGGGGATGGCCTTCAATCATCGCATTTACGATCTCATGCACAGAAGGGTGATAACTGCAAGAAACAGTCGGCAGTTGTTCGCGCATAATTTTAGGTTTCGACTTGGTGCGATTTTATTACTCACCAGTGCACTTCGAAAGTCCTACCACAAGTCCAACATGCACAACTGAGCATTCTCACGGTATTTAGTACACTTGTTCAAAATTGAGCCCCTTCAGAATATCGGGGGGTTCGCAGTAAAGATCGCAAAGGATTTCCTACTTGAAAAGTAGTGCCGAACCTTCAAAATATATCTAGGAATATGGCCAAGACGCTGATCTGTGAGCAGTGCTATCTGGAGCGCGAAGTTAAACAAAAAGCAGCTTCTACAGAGTTTCCTCTAGGGCTAGCTCGTACCTGGTACTTACGATGCTAAAGCAATGTGTATGTTTCTTTCTCTTGGGTTTGTCGCTCTGTATTTGTTCTAAAACCAACCATTCGCAGGCCAATAATTCACAGCCTACGTTTTCCACACAGCGTTTAAGAACTGCCTCTCAGCATGGTATGGGCAACGTGCTTGTGGGAAACGTATTTTTTGAAAATATTTTCACTACAATTTTTTCTATGTAGACAACATTACAAGGAGCACTCGATAAGCCGGCTTTGTAAATATATTATATGTATTAAATGTCTTGCAACCTATATATTGCGGAACCCCAAATAGGTTTCTAGAATTTATGACGGCTCCTTACATCCCTGAACATGGCTTATGTTGGTAAATCTTTGCTCAGATACCTGAAAAGTGGTTATGCTCCTGTTGTAATAAGAATGTTAATAACAAGCTGGATACGCCTACATAAAACAAAAACAAAACAGAGGCCAGAACGAACTGAGAAAATCGTTCACCAAAAATGAACGGGTGAAACCAATTGTGGGTTGGCGACATGTCTACTGTTGTATATTTTTATTTATTGCAGGTGAACAATGCTGGTATGACCATGCAAGGTACAATTGATAGCACTACGACGCAAGACTACAACCGCATCTGGGGCACAAACTTTCAGGGCCCGCTTTGCATGATGAAGAACGCTCTTCCATACTTGCGTAAAACCAAAGGTATGGATTAGATTGTTCCCGGCGGGGTAGGGGCGAGGCGAGGACATTTACTCCTTTGTATTAAAATCTGTTGATGTTAATGACTTCAGTTAGCCTTGTCTGCTTAAGGCAATCTCATGCACCACGAAGGTATTATTATATGCAATAAATATTGTTACGGTGAAGTGAAGGAAGACGTTGAATTGGACTAGGGAGAAAGACGAAGTCTGGCGGTTGCCTGAACGCCATATCCATCATTTGTAAATATAAGTTATTTTACACTCGTGGGCCTGCTTTCCTCCCGCAACATTTTGGTGGAAGGTGCGGGGTACCACCACGGAACTTCGCAGCGGACGTCATCTACCTGCTGCCACAATGGCAAATCAACCGACACAAGCGACAACGCCTCGGCAGCCCGTGCCCACGGTCATCCTCACTCACCCACGGGACCCGGGAACATTTTGTGGCACGGACAACGTCGACGTCGAGGACTGGCTTACGATGTACGAGCGAGTGTGCGACAACAACAGGTGGGATCCTACAATGATGCTTGCAAACGTAATATTTTATCTGAAGGGAACTGCGAAGCAATGGTATGACACACATGAAGCTGACCTAACGAGCTGGGATGTTTGCAAAGAAAAAATGCGAGACCTGTTCGGCAGACCTGTCGGTCGTCAGCTGGCAGCTAAAAAAGAACTTGCGTGCCGCGCTCAGACGTCCACAGAATCCTATGTCGTGTACATACAGGATGTGCTGGCCCTCTGTTGCAAGGCTGATGACAACATGACCGAGGAAGACAAGATTGGCCATATATTGAAAGGTATTGCAGACGATGCCTTCAATCTCTTGATGTGTAAGGATTGTGCCACTGTGGATGCAATTATTAAGGAGTGCCGGCGCTTCGAACAAGCGAAGGGCCGCCGCGTCACTCAAACTTTCGACCGGTTGCCCAATACCGCCGCGACATCTTCTTGCGAAGACCCGCCGCGGTTCGTTCAGCCCGCAGGACCGGAAGAAATAACGCGCATCGTTCGCCGTGAGCTTGAGGCCATGGCCCCGGCTCCCGTTCGTTCAGACTGTCGGGAAAGCGTACCCGCTATCTCCCTTATACAAGCAGTCGTTCGGGAGGAAATAGCAAGTTTGGGCATTCCATCTCTCTGCTCAGTCTGCCATACCAACACCTACCAAATTTCTCCGACCGCTCGCTCCCGGACGCAAAGCTTTCCACCACTCCGTCGCAACCCAGCTGAATGGCGCACAGCGGATGATAAACCCATCTGTTTTAATTGTTCCGGTATTGGACACATCGCCCGTCATTGCCGCAACCACTGGTCGTCGCCTCCTCGGTGGTCGTCTCCGAGTCACTACAGCCAAGTACCCGACAATCGCACTTTCTCGCCCTATACGCCGACTAGGAACATCAACGCCGACAGTGCTCCACCAAGATCCAGCCGATCCCCGTCTCCGCAAGGTCGTAGGTCCCGTTCGCCTCTCGTTCACCGCTCTTCGTCCCCTTCTGCAACCGGTCGCTTCGCTTCGGGAAACTAGGCGGTGCAGCTCCCGGAGGTGAAGCTGCAACTCCGACCCGGCCCACAAATCCTCTATTGACCCTGCCTACATGTGGAAACCTGCTGGACATTGAAGTCGATGGCGTTCCTGTTAGATCTCTCGTTGATACAGGAGCGCAGCTTTCAGTTATGAGCGCTGCTCTCCGCCGCCGGCTCAAAAAGGTTCTGACCCCCGCCGTACCGTGCACCGTGCGAGTCGCCGATGGGAGTACGTCACCTGTCCTTGGAATGTGCACAGCACGTGTGACCATTGGGGGCCATTATACCGTTGTTCTATTTATCGTCCTTGAACACTGCCCACACGACCTAATTCTCGGCCTCGACTTCCTTTCGAAACACTCTGCCCAAATTGACTGCTCCGCAGGTGTTGTACAGTTGGACCTGCCGCTTCCTGCCGACGCAACCACTTGTGCTCCACACCGCTTATGTGCTGCTGAATTTGCAAGGCTGTCTCCACAGGCTGCTACAAATGTCCTGCTGACGCCCTGTCCTCCCGTACCTGATGGCGAGTACGTCCTGTCGCCGCTTACTGACGTGGTTTTGTCGCGTAATATTGCCCTACCGAGCACCTTAATTCGGATCCGCGAAAACTGCGCTCGCGTGCCCATCCTCAATTTTGGGTTCTCGTCACATGTTTTGCCACACGGTATCGCCATAGCGCATATCACTCCTTTGGAAGAATTTCAGATTTCTTTTTTGACCTCTGAATCCTTCCTCAGTACGAACGCACCTTTGTCATCCACTCCTTCGTACTCGACGCCTGCGGACGATGTTTCTAAGATGATCTCCCCCGACCTTCCTTCCGAGCAAACAACAGCTCTTCGTCATCTCCTGTCATCTTATCGGGACATCTTTGATTTGGACGACCGTCCACTTGGCCAGACATCTGTTGTCACGCATCGCATCAACACCGGTGACGCCAGCCCCATTCATAGGCGGCCATATCGTGTCTCGGCAACAGAAAGGGCCATCATACAGAAAGAAGTAGACAGGATGATGGACAAGGACATCATTGAACCCTCCAGTAGCCCGTGGGCATCACCGGTTGTCTTAGTAAAGAAAAAAGATAACTCGTGGCGCTTCTGCGTTGACTACCGTCACCTCAACCGGATAACAAAGAAGGATGTTTATCCCTTGCCTCGCATTGATGACGCTCTTGACTGCCTTCACGGATCCCAATACTTTTCATCAATTGACCTCCGCTCCGGCTATTGGCAGATTAGCGTCGATGAGATGGACCGCGAGAAAACCGCCTTTGTCACACCGGACGGTCTGTACCAATTTAAAGTCATGCCCTTTGGATTATGCAATGCGCCAGCTACATTCGAGCGCATGATGGACTCTCTCTTGCGCGGCTTGAAGTGGTCTACATGCCTGTGTTACCTCGACGATGTGATTGTGTTTTCGCCGAACTTTGAGAGCCACCTGCGGCGCCTCACAACCATACTCTCCGTGTTTCGCAGGGCTGGCCTTCAGCTAAACTCCTCCAAGTGCCATTTCGGTCGCCGTGAAATTAACATGCTTGGTCATCTCGTCAACGCCGCCGGAATCCAACCTGATCCACAGAAAGTTCACGCCGTGCGAAATTTTCCTGTACCTTGTTCAACGAACGATGTCCGTAGTTTTCTGGGCTTATGCTCTTATTTTCGGCGATTTGTGAAAAATTTTGCGGACATCGCTCACCCTCTCACTGACCTTCTTAAGAAAGACGCCTCTTTCTCTTGGGGACCGCTACAGCAGAAAGCCTTCTCTACCCTGATTGAGCGGCTTACCACTTCCCCGATTCTCTCCCACTTTCACCCTTCTGCGCCCACTGAAGTACGAACTGACGCGAGTGGTCATGGCATCGGCGCTGTCCTCGCTCAGCGTCAACAGGGCCAAGACCGTGTCATCGCTTACGCTAGCCGCCGCCTTTCCACGCCCGAGCGAAATTACTCCATTACTGAGAGAGAATGTCTCGCGCTCGTATGGGCGGTCACGAAATTTCGCCCGTACCTTTTCGGTCGGAGCTTCTGCGTTGTCACCGACCATCACGCCCTCTGCTGGCTCTCCTCTTTGAAGGACCCAACTGGACGACTTGCACGTTGGGCATTGCGCCTACAAGAATATACATTTTCTATTATATATAAGTCAGGACGCCTGCATAAAGACGCTGACTGCCTGTCCCGCAATCCCGTGGATCAACCGGACGATACCGATGCAGACTCGGACATCAGTATTCTGTCCCTCTCCGGCTTCCTCCACATTGGCGACGAGCAGCGCAAGGATCCTGTTCTTCGAACACTTATGGAACGCCTAAGCTCCTCGCCCAATGACCCGTCCCTTCGGATGTTCACTTTGCGCGATGGAACTTTATACCGTCGTAGCGTTCGTCCTGACGGCCCGGAGCTCCTCCTAGTCGTCCCCAAGCACCTTCGACTCACCGTGCTCCAGCAACTTCATGACGCTCCTACTGCTGGACATCTGGGCGTCACTCGTACTTACGACCACCTGCGGCGCCGCTTCTTCTGGCCTGGCATTTATCGCTCTGTGCGCCGTTATGTCGCTTCTTGCGACCTGTGTCAGCGCCGGAAGACGCCTGCTATGCCTCCCGCTGGTTTGCTTCAACCCATTGATATACCTACAGAGCCCTTCTTCCGTGTGGGCCTCGACCTCCTTGGTCCGTTTCCAATTTCCATCAAAGGAAACAAATGGATTGCTGTAGCAACCGATTATGCCACTAGATATGCCATCGCACGAGCCCTGCCAACCAGCTGCGCTACAGATGTCGCCGACTTCTTACTAAAAGACGTCATCCTGCACCACGGCGCCCCTCGCCAGTTGCTGACGGATCGCGGCCGCTACTTTCTATCGAAGGTCATTGATGATCTGCTCCGCTCCTGTTCTACAGAACATCGGATTGCTACCGCGTACCACCCTCAAACGAACGGCCTCACCGAGCGACTCAACCGCACACTCACTGAAATGCTCGCCATGTACGTTTCCAACGATCACCGCGACTGGGACGTCGCTTTACCATACGTCACTTTCGCATACAACTCGTCCCGTCACGACACTGCCGGATTTTCACCATTTTTCCTTTTGTACGGCCGCGACCCCACCTTGCCTTTTGACACGTTGCTACCTTCCGCAGTACAGTCACCCAGCACTGCTTACGCTCGCGATGCTATTGACTTAGCCGCCCAGGCCCGAGATGTCGCCCGTCATCGCCTCACAGTCTCGCAAGCTTCTCAAAAGCGACGCTACGACCTTCGGCACCGAGACCACCATTTTTCACCTGGTTCCCTTGTCCTTCTCTGGACGCCTTCACGTCGTGTCGGCTTGTCGGAAAAATTACTGTCCCGTTTTTCTGGTCCGTACCAGATCTTACGCCAACTGTCCGACGTGACCTACGAGATCGCCCCACTCGGTCAGCCTTCCGTGCCTCCCAACTTAACCAGTGATGTTGTTCACGTCACCAGGCTCAAGCCCTATGTCCCCCCAATAAGTGAGGCTGTTTAACTTGCACCGGGACGGAGCTCCCCCACCGGGAGGGTGATGTTACGGTGAAGTGAAGGAAGACGTTGAATTGGACTAGGGAGAAAGACGAAGTCTGGCGGTTGCCTGAACGCCATATCCATCATTTGTAAATATAAGTTATTTTACACTCGTGGGCCTGCTTTCCTCCCGCAACAATATTTAATGGCCAAACGAACTCAGTCCGAGAGGAAATGTGACACACTGTGGTAAGTGTTCAGGAAGTAGAAGAGTGTAGTGTCATCTTCTGCATCGAATAAACCGGCAAGCTGGGCGAGTTGGGTGATTGAACATGTTCCTATGGGTGGGCAGCGCAACCCGGACGAAGGACGAGGGGAAGTACACAATACGAGCGCAGACTGACAACTGGGTTATTTTTTCAAGCAACGCACTATAATGTACAGAAAATGAAAACACGTGCAAAGCGACGTTTACAAGGGTGTTAGCCTATCTTGCCATTCAAAAAATCAGTTTCTTTATCCTCCAGAGTGATAGAGGTCTGGCTGACGCATGCGGCTAGTTCACATGCAGGAAGTAGGCCTCTACGATCTTGCGGTTGATGTTATTCCTGTTTTTATACAGTATTTCCAGTTGTTGAAACATGGTTTCGCATAAGCAAACTCCACAATGCGCGGCCAGATTAGAACATTTTTTCATTCCTGATCGCAACTTGGTACTCCTTAAGGCGAATGTTAAGGCAGCGTTCCGTCTGCCCAAAGTACGTTTTGCTGCACGAAAGTGGAATGACGTAGACCACTCACACGGCCTAATGCAGTGCACTTCCCAACAATCTCTCGTGTTGGGCAGTTAGGCCTTTTTATTATAGTTATATAAAACCCAGAAACACGTTTCTAAGATAACCACTGGACCGATCTTAATGAACGTTGTTGCATTTCAGAGAGAAAGCAAAATTCTAGTTACTGTAGCAAGCATAATTTCCGTATAATGGCTGAATATTGTGAACATCTTTTGAAATCTTGAAAGTTCGAGAAAATAGCATGAAGTTTACAAAAATAATTGTTCTCCATCAAGAACAAAAGTCGCGGCTCTTTCTCAGCGGCATCCATTAGACCATTAAAGCGGACAAATATGATATGCCAATTTATAGCTTACGTGGGCTTGCTACGTGGTGTACAAGAGTTCTGCAAAAGCTGCACTTCCGTAATACTGATGTTTGTTTTCTAATTCAGGAAAAACGGCTGGATTTCGGCCGCTTTAGATGTATTCTTAGTTGCAATTGACAGAATTGCGATATCGTTTTTCAATGCTGAGTTTCAGAGTTGTAAACTTGATTGTTTCGTTTTCTGAGAAGTTGCAATGTTTGCAAATCTTCAATAAAAAATTGACGACCTAAATGAGAAATTTGAAATAAACCGTCACCAGATTTAAAATTCCTATATTCGCGGCAACAAAGTCGTCATATTTGGTGCAGTTGTTGTGGAGAAAAGCGAGTTCAGCTTTAAAAGGTATTTAGATAGGAGCTCCTGAGCTAAAGCTTCCTGTGATGGTTGTGGTCCACTTTATACAAGCCAACACTCAATGCACGTTATACTGGTATGACTATTTCACCGGCATGTGGTTTTCGCTAACATAAATCACATGGATTACCTTGCCCATGTTTTTATCTTTTTGATATCTTTCTGCAATAAAGAGCAAAGGGCTGCAGGTATCACCTAACCAATTACCCATGGCTCATTTCTCGTTTAAGGCGTGCCTGCTGAACTTTTAACTCCTTGTGACAAATTTTATGATTAAATAGGAAATGTTTATCAATGAGGTGCTCGTCATTCGATTCAGTTTATGTAGTAATGCGGGAGGTCAAGTAGGTGAAAGGTTTGGACGCACGAAACCCCAGCGGATACGATGGTCGCTGAAGACTGTAAAGATAACTGCTTCCTATAAGACATCGGTGAAAGCGCTATGCTCTTTCATTGAGGGCTGTGGCCGTTGACAAGTTTCGATGACCATTCTTGCTTGATGTTAGTTATTTCTTGTCGATCGCTTATACTGTATACGTACGTTCATAAAGAACACCTCATACGATGTCGTGCCGATGGCCCGCGCCGGCTGCGATGATCACTGATGCGCTAAATCTCTTGCAGGTAGCATCGTGAATATTTCAAGTGTTGCGTCGACGATTGTGGTGAGTGATCCTTATGGAAATATCAGTATTTACTTGAAGAATAGATTGGCTCTCCTGGGCCTCGTACGCTGTCTTCTACCTGAAAGTCTCACACCGGTTATATGCACCAGCAGCAGTTTACGGAGAAAATAATATTGTAAAACGAAAGCTGGCGTACATTTCTGCGACGCAATCTTGAATGCCGAAATGTCTCCGTCAATGACAACGATTCACTACTTCGCACACTACGATCCAAAAAAATGCCGGCTCAGTAGCAAAGATGGATGATGCAACTCGTGGGAGCAGTGTTCGGCTACGCTAGATAAAGTATAGTAGAATGGACTGAGGACTTAAATCGGTGAAGCATAAGGTTAAGTATGTATATTTCGATTCTCTAGTCGGAGTCTTTGAAATCCCATTAGAGCAACGTTCGAAACATATCGCCCGGAGATTACCTTCATTGTCGTGTTCTGCTTTACAAACACGGTACATATTTTTTTAATGGATCCGCAAACAGTGACCTTGAACTCATAACCAGCAGAAAAACTATGAAGGCTGTTTACTAAGTATGTAATTGCTCGTTTTAATCTTCGCGTCGTCAGGTGGCGCTAGACGGTGAACTGCCGCGTTTCGCCCCAGCATCGCGAATAATACTTCAGTACATTGCTCTTTCATAGTTATCTGCAAAAGCATTGTTAGCATTCATAAGGCTCGTTTTTGGTAATGGGGCACAGATCGGTTGCGACGACGAAGCACGAAGCAACGTGGACAAATTGCGGGTCGTTTGCGTCGCGCTGCGTTCGTGTTTCGTCTACTCAATGTCCTCTGTGCAGTTGAAAAGATGACGTACACAGCAAAAGACCCCACGGCCCAGAACGTCCACCTTACTGCAATGTATCTATTTTTCTATCGCTTTCTGGACAGGTCAAAGGTTTCACCCCTTACTGTTTGACCAAAGTAGCACTGGATCACCTGTCACGATGCGCTGCTTTAGGTGAGTGGCGTGGTTCTTCAGCGAATTGTGCAAATTGAGCAGAAGTTTGGCGGCACATTTTATTGCAGTGGCGCAGACAACCACACCTTTTGTAGAAAACCAAGAGAACAATCAGCTTTCCCGTGAACTTCAGTAATTCTCACGAAGAGAAATGCGCTCGTGCAGTATCGCGTTGTAGAGCGCGTTTCTCAAAGGTGTCATTATTCAAAAGACCTGCGCAAACAACATGGACACAGAGAGAGAAGACAGAGTCTTCTCTGTCTGTGTCCCTGTTATTTGCGCTAGTCTTTTGATTATTCATGACACACCAACTAGCCCAGCTTTCTGCCTTGATCTCAAAGCTTTCGCGTTCACAAAAGCCCGGCTAATGCTTTATTTTTTATGGTTGTCCGATTACAGGAAAACGTCCCTGGCCCTATATACCCGTACTTTTCAGAACATTAGCCTTGCTTCCATTCGCCAAAGCAAGAAGGCCATTTTATTATACAAAGCCCCTTCATTTGCGTTGCTTCCTCTCATCACTACTGTAACGTTAATTCGAGGAAATGGCGTAATGCCTTGGGAAAACTGAAATTTCGCGACTATCGCACTTTCATATATCTAGAATCACAGAGAAAAGGAGCTTTCAGTATCGACAAGGTATCTATCAGTGGCGCGTGAAACAGATTGTCTGGAAGACTGTTAGGAATTCTACAACGGCGCTTTTTTTACGTAGTACTACGCTAGCTTTGACAAAACGCTTTGATTGCAGTAAACTAAACGAAGTCACGTCGTTAAAATTAAAAAAATTCGAGAGCCATACTACTCTGAAGGTGGATGACCAAAGAAGTTTTATGGATGACATAATGAAAAAACAGATACATAAATGTATTGCTGTTGTTTATTATTTTACGCAATTTACTATAGCTTTGAAGTCACTATGGTAGACGTCCAAGGGTTCGGCGACGGCGATGGGCAGATTCTTGGCGAAAGTTACTTTCAAACACGAGCGCCGCGTGGGCGTTGGCACCACGGGACCGGTGTAGCGCTGTTGCCCGAAGCGTTCGAGCATAAACGAGGGCAGCCAATTGCCTTCTGGCCACGTTGAAGTCGCCAACGACGAGGACTGGTGTTTAAACGTCATTGGGCGGGTCGAGCAGCGATCCGAAGTGGCCGTTCATAAAGCCCTCGATGTCGCGCTTGGAAGAGGCAGGGCGAACGTACACGGCGGCAATGACCACCCCGTCGGCGGTCTTCACGGCATGCATGTCGGCACAACACATCGCGTTTTCCAGTTCTTGTGTAGTGAGCGAAACGTCGTACCGGCCGATCGTGGCGGCTACGTCATTCCTCACGTATATTGCAATTCCGCCATCTAGCGAGTCGACTCGACAGGCGCACGCCACGCCGGTGTTTTCTCTTCAACGAAGAAATCCGACCACGTCTCGGAGAGAAACAGGAGGGAAATCCGACGGAGTAGGGCGCAGTGGACCACGTCCTTAGTGTGCATGCGCAGCGACCTGACGTTGAGAGTCGCCAGCGAGAAGATATATTGCGAGCCGGCGAGTCCAGGCGCACGCGCTTTGGTGACGGTGGGAAGGTGGTGGTTATCTAGACGCCGAAACTCGCCCAGCACGTCGCGGTCCACGTTCTCTCGTATGTGGCAGATGGTGTGACATCCTTTGGCTTTGGTCAGGTGTAGCCGTTTGACGTCCGTGCGCTTCGTGAGGGCGGCGTAGACCAGCTTTGAGGGACGTAAATTGAATCCAAAGGCGGGCAGCATCGCACGCGTTTCCCTCCCGGTATTGGATGTCCTGCAACGCGCCGACTGAGCCGTTGACGAGTCCGCCTGTGGCGTCGATGTTCAATGTGAGCATGTAGGGCTTGCCGCGGGTGAGCACGATCGCGTGTCGAAGATTGCCCATTACTCTGTGCGTCATGCGTGCCACCTCGGCACGCGTCAAAACGGGTCAGCTGTGGAAGACTACGATGCTCGAACCATTTGCTAAGGATGATTATTGATGATTATTGTGGTGGTGGTGAGGAGGATGATAGTTTCCGCTTGTCAATAATTGACCAATGGCTCATACCGTCTTAAGCAATGAGCGGCAACGGAGCCACCTGTGGAAGGAGACGACAAACCCGTGAGCAGTGGGACGAGCAAGTTCCCGCGGTTGTGGAGAGGGGCGCCAACGAGCTAGTTCACGGGTCGCTCGTAGATGACGGATGGGGGCAATGCCCTAGCAATATGCAGCGTCGCTGAGAAACATTGCGCAGAAAATGCTATATATATATATATATATATATATATATATATATATATATATATATATATATATATATATATATATATATATAGAACTCAGCTCAGCTAGAGAACTCTAATTGCGGAACCTGAGTGAATAAGGAAAAAAAATCATTCCGGCATATTTATTTAGCTTGTCGCATGCATAGGTATACGAGGACATAGGTTTTGTGCCTGCGGGTTTAGCTTTTGTGAAGAACAATAAAGATGTTGTCAACCTGCAGTGTACACTGTAAACCCATCTGCACTCTAACAGTGTTTTTTGTCTCGAATTCACACCCTTGTATCCGTAATGGTGAGATTTATGAACCAAAAAAGATGTATTTATAGAGTTTATGACCGTTAAAGATGTAAATTCGTTCACATAGTATTATACAAGACTGCAGGAGCATTAGTAGAGTAACGACCCTACTAAAAAATCCTATTTGTTTTCAAACGGGTTTCATCAAATAGGGTTATGGAACGGGACCCCGTTTGATCCTGTTCAGTCCTGACCTGTTTAAATCCCGTTTATTCCCGTTTAAACCTGACCCGTTTAAATCCTGTTTAAACCTGACCCGTTTAAATCCTGTTTAATCCTGACCCGTTTGAATCCTGTTTAATCCTGACCCGTTTAATCCCGTCCTATCTAACCCAGACCTGTTTGGCCCTGTTCAGACCTATTTTTTGCTACATCCATACCAGGTCCTTTCAGAATGGATTGATGTTGCTTAATATAATGTACTCTTTACACCTATTTTGTACACTTGTGTATTTGCGATCAGCATTGAAGAGAAGTAGATCTGCATTAGGTTCGCAACAAGAATGCCACTTTCATATGTAGGTTTGCCTGGTACATTGCTTGATACGAAGATGAACACAATTTTCGGCATAAATTGATTAGCACTACCAACACTGATGTGATACATCATGAACAAGTTTTGTATGACCCACGAGTACGTTCTCTATGTATGACCTACAAGAAAATGCACCCTGAAGAAGATTGTACCTCATTTTCATATTTACTACAAGTATGCAAATGTAATTCTTGCAAGTTTAGTATATGTTCGATTACTTGTACTCGTCTTAATGCAGTGCTTTTTGCTGTAATGGTTTGTTCACAAATCCACAGTAAAGCATAATTTTGGGGTGAAAAATGTCAGGCAAAGTATTGGCATGTACTTGTAAGTGAAAAAGACAAGTATACTTTACGTAGGTATTTCTGTACACCCACTTGAGCTTTCATTAAGCCTGAAGTCCTCCGGCTTAAATAAAAGCATGTCATAAATGTCCCAAGCACTGTTTATTGGACCTTCTAATGGTATTTCGATGCATCCAGTCTGCCGAGAGAAGACCGCTGGAGTGGGTTGCTTGGGTGAGAGCGAGCAGGGCACCTGAAAAAGTAAAGCCAATAATTTATCTTGACTCATGCAACAGGTTAGCACATAGGCAAATTTGCCTATGTTCTCACAGATAAGAAAGGTTCAGCATTCCGGTCATAAAAGATAATGAATAAATCTTATTGAAAAATATGTGGTTTCATGCACTGCCGATGTTTCAAGGGAACATGGATTACTGTGGGAGAATAAGCTGTCATAATTAGCAGGCGATTGAAGCAAGTCTTATAAGAAAAAGATGGACACATCGTTTGATTAACAATAACTACTAGTATTGAAGCAACAGAATACAAACATGAAATACTTTTAAAAACAACACCGACAGGTTGAGATAATAAATTATTCAGAAACTAAACCCTTCTGCCAGCAAAATACCGCAGTGTACTGGCTTTGACATTGCGCTGCTCAGGCAGAGGGCATGGGATTGAATCCTGGCCACAATGGCTGCATTTAGATGGTCGGGAAATGCCAAAACCCCTATGTAAGCTCTATTGGGTACACGTTAAAGGAGACTAGGGATCCCACCAACTTCAAGTTATAAAAACCGGGGTAAATTTCGAGATAAGCAAACTCACAAAAGTAGAAGGCCCTGGCCATGCGAAGACCATATAAAGCCTTTTAAGGTAGGTGCCAGCAGCCGCTAAATTTCTTGCAATAGCGAAACATAGCAGAAGCGGTATTTTGGCGTAGATCACTTTTGCAAGGTATTTAACAATTTGACACCCGACATGTTGTGCATCTACGGGCAACAGCAATTCTGGCATAGATCATAGCAAACACTGTTGCAACTAGGTATACATAGACACATAGGTATAGGTACAGTCGCCGACTGATTTTCCGGACATGATTACTCGGTCTGCTTCACAGCATCGCCATTCTCCCCATGGACCATAATGTATAACAACTTCCAAAAATTCGGACGCCTTGCAACCTCTCGTCTGATTTTTCGGACAATCCTTGAGCCAACTTGATCGAGAGCACCATGCACCGACTCTGACCGTTGCATGGTTCTACTTGCTGAACGCCATTTTTGTTTTGAACGGAGCCTCCTTGCTGCCCCACGAAGTGGCGCTACTGCAAATCCCTGCTCATCATCATCGTTTCTGCCTGGTTTGTAGCTACAGCAGTTCCGGTCTCAGCTTAGTATGCAATGTCAAGACAATCCAGCAGCTGATTTGTTTGTTTCTTCGTGCACGACGCTGCAAGTAGGCCAGGTTTTTTGTTTGTGCAACTGATGTCGGCGTGACGATGTTTGACGAAGCAAGATGGGCCAATTCATTTCACTAATATTTAGAATAGCTACCTGTAAGCACCACCTACCTTTCAACAACGTTTGCAAAGCAAAAACCTCATCCTGAAAATCTGCACATGAAGAAATCGGCAGCATCATCAGCGTGGGGCCTCAAGATAATTCGGCAAGCCAAGAAATTACTGACAGCATGAGTGCAATCATGCCAACAGGAAATCAGTGGCTGAATAATGCACCTTCTACCACTTGGTAGACAGTGCATTTTCGCAAGGCCCTAACTATGGCAGATCATTGTTCAGGAGTTCCCAAATGCACAACTCTATGCCATTTTCATGCTGACTCTAGGGAAGCACCTCTGCACAGTTGCAAGAAAAAAAGCTAGATGCCCCAAGAGAAATGAGCCCACTCAAGCCATGGAAGTTATGTTTACCTTGTCTTCCTACAACTACTCTAAACCTAGGACTGCTGTTTTGCACAAGGGAACAAACGTCAACATTGGTGCCTCGCCCAACACAAGTGGTCTGCGCCGTAGAAGGTGCCATCAGTCAGCCCACAGATGAGGCCCACACCAGTGCTGTCAGTGTGCTGTACAAATTGCAGAAGCACAGCCTACAAGCTTGTCTGCCTTAGTGTGATCGCAATAATGAACGAAAACCAACGAATCAAGTTTGTTTCGTGCTGAGAACAGTTGCCTCATGCTGGATTTTCCTACAATTCTTTATAAGCACAGATAATGCTTGGTTTGTTGTGTAGGCATGTAAATAATGAAAAAGCCTGCATCACTATCTCTGAAAAAAAAAATCATGTAAGAAAGCACGTACAGTACACAGGTGCAGTGTCTATCACATACCATTTCGTGCAGTAGAGGCTGCATCGGATAAACCGGCCAATGTATAAATGACTGGCAGCGTGACCAAGCAAACTTGATGCGTGGGTCAGTTAGCAGTGGTAGTGCACTACTCTCGGTGCACATGCACCTATGTTTGAAAGCTGCTTGATCGTGACAAAATATAAAGACAAAAGCGCTGGAGAGATATCTGAGGCTTTTCTTATATGTATGACGAGGAACCTAGCACTAGCTCCCCATGCAGAGAATTACTAGGCAGTGAGACTGCTTCATATCAATGTAAAACAAGTGTCACACTCACCATGTGATGCGTCCTTTTTGTTTCTGTGCAAACAATATGTATTCAGATCTATTCTCCCCCCTTTCACCTTTTGCACAATATTACTGTGCGAGCTATAATACTGAACTGTTAGTAGCACTCTGTCCTGTTGCCTCCTTTCTTTCCTTGTGAATTGCGTGCTAAATACGGCTTTTTTTAGTGAAAGAGCACTAGTTTAACGCATAAACTAGCGCCATGGCACTTTGCAATAAAGGACTGTTGTAATTCTCTAAAAATATGTCCATGCAGAACAGTGTCAAAAGAACGCCTTAAAGAAAGAACATGAGTGTATCTATCATAAAGACCAATCCTTGTCTTTTTTCCTTAACATAATTTTCAATACCGATATTAAAGTACAAGCTCACCATATTATATCACCTTGTCAATGAAGCAAGGCACAATGGCGCCCAACTGTCGCGGGACCAACTTGGATGTGGAGATCAGCGCAGATCAGCAACATAGCATGGTCTGCTTACACTCCTTCTCCAGGTCCAGCCATACCTATAGCAGCTACAAAACAAGTGAGCTTAGAATCACAAGCGAAACAATATAAAAAGTGACGCTGAACAAAGCAACTTTCGTTAGGCATAAATAGGATCGAAATGCTGACATTATGCACATAAGTAACTTCACTTTGAGCAACAAAGCATCCAATTTAAGAAAGATATGTATGAGCTATCTATGTGAGAAAGATCAATCGAACGCCGTCTATTTGCTATACCCCTCCCCTTATGCATGGATGTCTCCCTGACTGAGTGAGCTGGGCTGATCTCAGGTATAGTGTAATTAAAGGGTGTCACTTGGTGGGCCAATCCCGATACCATTGCATGACTTGTGCAATAATTTTAATGTGTATTGTAATGCTGGCCATCCTGCAGGCACTGCAACATTATAGCACCCATAAGGCTAATGGTATTACCTGATAAGGTTAACTAATAAGTGTCCCCAGAAGCATAACTCGGCATGTATACTCGGAGGCCATTATTATAAGAGAAGCAATAACAGAGGTGAAGCTTTATCTTGTGCCATATGCAAAATGGCCGAGCACGCCCAGCTTTTGGTTACATTCTCACTTGTGACCACTGCAACAGGCTGACTAACATGCGTAACCAGCAGTTTGTAGGACCACATTTTCATAACCTGCATTTTTTTTAGATCTGAAGAGATCAGCTTCAAGCTCCATGCTGTGCTGCACTCAAGAAGCATTATAAACTGGCAACATTTAAATGCTATGCTGCATGGTTTGTTGCATGCTTTAGGAATTTACTTATTTATTATACACATAGCTCATAGGCTCCAGTTGGAGAATTGCATGCGGTGGCAAGAAACCAAATTCTCAACTAACAAGGAGAACATTCAACAAAACAAGTCAGACCAAAGAAAAAAAAAATAACGTACTCTCATAATGAGACTATGTATCTGGCAGCTAGCTTATAAAAAAAGACAATTAACCCCCCGTGGTTGCTCAGTGGCTATGGTGTCGGGCTGCTGAGCACGAGGTCGCGGGATCGAATCCGGGCCACGGTGGCCGCATTCCGATGGGGGCGAAATGCGAAAACACCCGTGTACTTAGATTTAGGTGCACGGTAAAGAACCCCAGGTGGTCAAAATTTCCGGAGTCCTCCACTACGGCGTGCCTCATAATCAGAAAGTGGTTTTGGCACGTAAAACCCCAAATATTATTATAAAAAGACAATTAGGAATATTTTACTACTGGTAGCGCTTTAGGGGATGGAATGTAGAATTCCAAGCATCATACACTTTTAAGCCACCTTTCGTGGCTTTTTGTTTTGAAGTTGTTTGTTTGAAGTGTTTTGAAGTGTTTTGTTACAGTAATGTAACACAATAATGGAATGCACAACAGTGAATACTTAGAAAAATGTAATTAAGAACATGGAGTCTATGTGGGCACAGATGTTAGAATTCTACATGAAAGCACAATAATAAAGGTGGGCAGAGCATTTATGCTTCTGTCGGGCAACCTACAGCAAGACATACAGGTAAAAGGATATGCATGCCTCACAACACAGTCCCTAAAAATATATGTCACAATACAGTGAGTAGGTATATCATGCTTATCTACAATAGCCCCTAATTATATTTACCTCAGAGGGGGCTACCTATGTAACTTGATCAAACTGAAGGTGGGCCAAATTCTAAATATACGATTCAAGTAGACAGAAAATGGACGTTATGAATATGGCATCTACAGCAAAAGTGTTGTACATTATCGTTGTACATTATGTCATACCTGCCAACCTGTGAACATAATATTTTGTAAAAATGCTGCAGACACTAAATTCTTTGTCGGGGACATAGCACACATTATTTTAAAGCTTGCTCTCAGCACCCGCATTGTTGCATACTCACACACATTATTAATAAAGGGAAAATCGCACATCCACCCACTCGCAGCAATTGCTACAAAAGAAACCCGTACGGATTCCTCGAAAGGAAAGCCTCACAGTTGAAAAAAAGAAACCGTCCAGGTCCGGGACCACTGTCTTTCCGGGACAGCCGCTTTACAATCTAAGATAACCAGGCGGCTAGCAGATGGCCGGGCGAATTCGAATTTGTCGACAACATGAAGCAAAGGCAAGAGTCTGACGTAATAGTTCTGCGGAAACACGTAAGGTGTAGAGAGGTAATTAATAAAGGGGAAAAAATATTACGTCAAACCCTTGCCTTTGCTTCGCGTTGTCAACTAATTCGACTTCGCCCTGCCATGTGCTAGCCACCTGGTTATCTCAGATGGTAGAGTGGCTGCATCGGAAAGGTGGTAGTCCGGGGTTCGAGTCCCGGACCAGGACGAATTTTTCTTCAACTGTGCGGCTTTCCTTTGTAGCAAATGCTATGAGCGGGTGGATGTCTGATTTTCCCTTCAATAATTACTTCTCTCCACCTCGTGTGTTTGCGCAGAACTATTACGTCACACACACATTATCAACCATTATTTAACTTGTAGTGCAGCACAAAAAGCAGCAGCGAACTTGAAACCAGTAACTGACAACTTTGTTTTCTTTTTTTAGATTACAGAGCTTTTTCAGCGTGTTTGCTGCTGCCGCTTTACGCTGCTCCATGAATTTATCTGACCAAACTTCCCTAAAGCAAGTGTCCCTCTGATGTTCAGATATTGCATCGCTAATAATAAACCAGTACCATTACAATTTATTTTTTACATGCATTTTAACAATGTCATGCCCTTAATCTCTCAACAGCTTTAAAACATCTTAACCAACACAACTTCATTGTCTTTCTAAAGTGACATTCATAAAATTGTAAAATGAGCCCACATTTGTAAACCCACGAAAAATTCAGGAGAGTTTCCAAACATGGATGATACCAACAAAATCTGCAGCTCGTGTAAGTGGCAGCAACTGCTTTGCACGCACCTTGTCACAGCATGCTCATCAGGTACTTTGCCGTGCTGTTGAGGCTGCAGAAGTGCCGCAGGTGCATATGTGGAGGTGCCTCTGGTTCACAAAATCTTGTCATCCCTAAACAATAATAAATGCCTAATTTATTGTAATCCCTGCAACCAACTGCAAACTTGTGATATAAAAAGATCACGTCATATTTTGAAAAAAAGTCTCATACAACCAGTTACATGAAGCTGCAACTGGTTGTGCAAATATCTGACCGTAACATCACAGGCGGTTAAATAACACGTAAATCGAACTGTAGCAAACATGAATCTACTATGAAAAGGTTCACACAAACGTACAGCTGTATAACGTGAAATGTGAGTTGTACTATCAAAAAATTCCTTAGGACATGAAAAGCGTTCCAAAACCTAATTTGTTTATGCGGCGCAACAAAGCACTGCTCCCAAAGGACGATGCGCTCAAAATTTCAACAGACCACCTCTTTTTCTGGAGAGACAATACAGAAAAGAGAAAGATTTTTCGATTAAAAAGAAACATTGCTTTTGTAATTTCGGCTTCTCTGCAAGATCGGAACCCTTTACAAGTACACGAAAACACACAGAACACTAATACACGTCATCTGACGACACTCTATAAACAGACGAATTTCCATACAAGCTGAAAATCTGGCCATGCGTCGATGAAGAAATCGGGTGCTATCTCGCGCAGCTGTTAGCTGTGAAGACGACACATCGACGTACTACTTCTGGAAATGCCTATACCATTTCTCAATGAAAAATTATGTACACAAACAGTAACTTTCTTTGCTTGAATTTTTGTGCCCATTTAGATAAAAGAACCACCCGCGCTAGCGTGCTTCATAGGTGAAAGTAAATAAACCACAGATAGAGCTGTTGGTAACATGAATACGTTTTAGGGCAATTTCCATGGAACTTTTTGCTAAATGTGCACTGCGACATGAAGAACAACCATTTGAAAAGCACATTTATAATTCTTGCTGCTTTACTCATTCGGATTCGGTTGTTGTACGGATCTTGCGATACGTACAAGAACGCACACTTCACGAACCAGAGACAGGAAGAATGCGCGCAAGCGCCGGACTTACCTTTCTAGGCGTACTCGGAAAACGCTCCTTTTAGCGTCACAGGTGCCGCGGCATTGACTGCACCAACGGTCCTTCCGGCGCACACACTGTTGAATTGCGGATCAACTACAGGACGTAAGAGCACAATTTTCACCAAATTCTTCCGTACAGTGTGATACGATGCGAGAGTGCCAGAGGAGGAGATCCTTTTCGTGAGCCCGGAACAAAGAAAGTGGCGAAGGCTCATACCTTCGACATCGGCGCACCACACGAAGGATACTGCGGGCTACATTACGCGGTCCCAGGGGTTTTGTGATTCTCAATGAATACAAAATGCACCACAATTACTCTCGGCACAGCGTACACACGATTAAACAACTGCATCGGACGGCGTCAATGCAGCGCGCACTCACATGTAGCTAATACCTGTGTCACACGGGCACATTTGGAAGGCCTTCCAGTCAACGGCCTTTGAAACGCCACAACTCTATCGACTCAAAGGAGCTGTCACGCTGCTACACGGCACTTTTGAAAGGCCGTTGAGTAGTTCAGGCGTTTCTCGCACAATTTTGTGGCGCTGCGGATCTTTATTTTCGTTTTCATGTCACGAAAAGTTAAACAACATTAAAACCATTTAAAAGCACTATAATTTCTTTTATATTTGTTTATACACTAAAAAAAAGTTTGTCTCTTCATTGCCATACATATATGTTTAGTTGTTAAGTTGTTGAGTAGCGAAACTGCGGCAACGTTTGCGCTGCTCGATGCGGCTGTCGTTCTGGTGTGTGTTCGCACATGTCAAGTGGCAAAAACAGTTTATTGAATAATGAATAACACTCATATATAGTATTTCAAGAGCATTTGGTTTCATTTGTTCTTTCTAACCGTGAGTACGAGCACAATGTGAACGAGAAGGCATGTTCGCGCTGTTTCCGCTTCCGTTGCTCAAAGGCCATCGAGATTTCGATAGAGTTGTAAGGTGCTCCGTTGACTCGATAGACCATTGACTCGGCAGCCTTCGAAACGGCCCGTGTAGCAGCTCGAACTTGACCTTTGAGTCAAATGACTATCGGTTGGAAGGCCCTCCAAACGCCCGTGTGACACGGGTATAAGGCTGAAGACGGCAAAATAATATCACCTGTAACTTTACCGGCGCTACCTGTGCTGCCATCTGTAGGCCGCCACCGAAAGCGACCGTGCTTTCGGTGATCTCATGGATGGTGACGGCGTTGTATTTCGATGTTATGCGAGTCGTACAGCGTCTTGTACGACGTGTTTCAGCAACGTTGCTTTCAATAGAGAGGACAGCAATGTGCGTATACGCCGTATAGACGTCCCACCCACTTGAATAACACAACAGGAAATTTTCAGTCTGTCGTATTTTGGGACGTTGTGACTGTCGTTCTGTTCTCTGTAGTGTGACGTCTTGTAGTCGAAAATTCTGTAGCTTCTGATCAATATATTTGATTAAAAATTGACAGAGACCTCTTTAAGGTTAAGAAAAATTATTAATACAAAAAAAAGAAAGTCGAAAAAAAAAGCTTTCGCACAGGATTTGAACTGCGGACCTCACGATTCCGAGGCAAGCATCTTACCACCGCACCACGCCGAACACGCCCACACCTCGACTAGGTTAGCAATATAAATCTCTCTCTGGGTTGCTGTTTACATTTACATTTTAAAAGCCAAGATGCGCTTTCACTTCACCGGTCGCGTCAACTGCCGTATCTCTATATGCGCAAAAGTGTTGCTACCATCGACAGGTACATCGTGGAATGCTAGAACATCAATTTTGCTGTAACGATATCCATATTTCATAAGATATTCAGAAATAGACAACGGTGACCGGGGACACTGAAGGTTTTTACTGCTAATTTCGACACTTGTCTCTTGCTCTTTACACTTTTGAGCTCGCATATAATTCGTGCGTTCAATGCAAAATAGCTACATAAACACTCGTGGGTGAGTCTTGATCCGGACAGTATACTGGCTTCTCACGGCAGCGCTGTACCAGATTAATGAGACCCGAGCGAGAAAGCTTTTCACGCAACTTTGTGGAACAATCCAAAACTTCTTTTCCGCTTCGCATAAGCTTGTGCAATATTTCTGGGAAATTAACTAATGTGTCAGTGTAACCGCACATGTAAGTCCACAGGACTGTGTGCCCCATCTTACCAAATAAAACAAAGCGGATACGCAGCCATTCCCGCAGATGGTATGATTTTGATCAGCGGCCGATTTTGAGGAGGCCGGTAGCGCGTTGCTGGTGCCGCGTCGTCACGGCACAATTATAACAATTGGCCACGTCGACTTTAATACCGGTGTCGGTGCTATCAGTATTGCCGGCTTCAGAGAAGCACGATTGAATACCGCGCAAGAGAAAAGTGCAGTGTACACCACCGATGCGAAGCTGACATTTTAAAGGGCCGCGACGGAAAGTGCTTCTGTTGCGACTTCAGAACTCTTGGCCGTCGCGACCGAATGTTTCTGTTGCGACGTCAGAATTGCTGTCGTAACGTCAGAAATGTCTGTCGCAGCTACAGAAACGTTAGGAACTTCTGTCGTACAACAGAAATTTCTGTATTTGCAGCAGGAATTCCTGTTGTCTTTTTCAACTGGGCAGGACCGGGAATCGGTTTGAAATTCGCAGCTAGCATATCGCAGTTTGGTCTGTGAATGTTCCGAGGTGTTCACGCAATTTCTGTAGAGCTTGATAATGGCCCAATTTAGCACTAGGGGTTAAATTGTCAGGATGTCGAACAATAAAAAAGCTCCTCCCCAGTTATATTCAAGCATTAAACTGGTATGCATGATGCCATCCAGTATAGTTGCCACAAAGCTCCAGATTAAACCAGCTTTTGTGACAAACAGGCGACCCTATATAGTGCCACTGCGTCCAGTATAAGCCAGTTTAGTTGCAAACAGGGCTCCTGTTAAGACCCATTTCTGCGTGAACTGGTCATGCCTATACCTGCTTGCATGCCAAACGGGACCCCGTTCAGACCTGTTCGTGTGTGAACTGGTCCTGTTTATACCTCTTTGAATGCCAAACGGGACCCCGTTCAGACCTGTTCGCGTGTAAACTGGTCCAGTTTATACCTGTTTGAATGTCAAACGGGACCCCGTTCAGACCTGTTCGTGTGTAAACTGGTCCAGTTTATACCTGTTTGCATGCCAAACGGGACCCCGTTCAAACCTGTTCATGTGTAAACTGGTCCTGTTTATACCTGTTTGTTGCTAAACAGGTCCCTGTTAGAACCAGTTTAAACCTGTATAACCCAGTTTGAATTTAAATAGGATTTTCCAATAGGGGAGAGTCAATACACAGGATGAAGAAGCATTACACATGAGGGCAACACATTTCTATTAGCTTCAGTCTTTCCTCAAGACGAGCCACAAATCACTAAAGACGAGAGCAAACGGATGTAAAAGAAAAAAAATAACGAGTTTAGTGGAATCGGCCACCAGCTCGTTTCAAGAGGATCCCATCCATCCATCCAGCCTTCAAATCGACGCTCTGTGGGAGGTATCTTCTTTGATGGCGAAGGACGCCGTGATCCAAAATCACATTTTTTCTTCACGTAATCTGGGTAGGTTCTTGTGTACCGGCACCATATGTTACCAAAAGGAACAACACGGCTGCTTTGCGGTTCCACGTTTCGATTTCTAATTTATTGTTCAATATATCTACCGGTAATTGCAGTTTGTAATTTTGGGCCATACACAATACAGTAGTCGTTATGAATTAGTGCCGCTTGCAGATTATGTCGCGCTTCCTGTATCAATACGTGCATATATACAGTACCGAACGCAAGATATAATACTTTTCATTTAGCGCCTGGGTGTTCAAAGGTTCAGAACGTTATGGCTAGTTTATGCCCGACCTCTAGCCTAGGGCTATGGCCTCTTGAATACAGATTGCTTTGGTACATTATCCACGGCGCATAGCCCACCCAGCTTGTACATAATTTTTGCACCCTAAGAATGTGTCGCAAGAAAATTGTAACAAGAACCATGCAACAGTAAAAATACGTGCGCGCTCTAGACAGAAATCTTAAAGATGGTTCCGAAGTATAGATGACCACTAGGCTGAGTATGCTACTACATGTTTCATATCTAACTATAAATCAAAGGCCGGTAGGAAAGAAAGAACGCGCACCCTTCTCCTTGCACCAAACTTCGGAAAAGGGCAGCATGAAAAGAACAAGATGGAAGGTCGTGCTTTGTGACAATGTCAATAAAGAAAATATCATGCATTCCTCCCACCAGGGCTGACGCATTTTCACAGCTGGTTGATATTACGGTTTTCTTGTGACAAATTCTTGGGATACGCAAATAATGTGCATCGTGGCTGCGTGGTGCGGCGTGAATAAAGTAATGGGACAGTGCGTTTTCAGGAGAGCGTAGCCCTAGGTGATTGGTCTCGCATAATGCCGCACTCAACTTCTGGGCCGTTTAGCTCACACAAGCCAGCCGTAGAATCACATATGCTGTTGTTAATTACTTTTCTTCCCACAGGATGTAATGAAAACAGTCTTCCGTCGGAGGTAAAGGCGGTGAACATAACATTATGTCCAGACGATCGCTCATGTCGCTGCATGCAGATGATGTTAAAGCACTTAACTGATTTTTTCTTTTCTTTTTATTTTTTTGCAGAGAATGCTTCCTTTGGTGTACGTGTCAACACAATCAAGTAAGTAAAGACGATTTTACTTCACAAATTTTAACTTAGGAGTATCAGAAATAGGAGTGCCATTGCAGGCCGGCGTGCAGTTTATGCCAATATGCTCCTGATCTCTTGGATTTCTTACGTCTGTGTGCGCGGGCGAGCGGGCATATATACCTGAACTACAGCCTGCTTTATACTTCATACGAACAATTCGTAATGAACGCAATGAAAACATAAAATGTTCCCAGAGAACATACAATGGCTGTATTCATTGTGCCACCGCAGATTGTGGCCACAGTGCTTTTCTGCAGTTAAAGCATAGAGCATGATGATGGAGAAAAGAAAATTCCTAGCTTGTACGCAACTCGTAGAGCCTCGGCATCGTAAATTTAAGCTGCAGCAAAGTAGGGTACAGGTGCGCGACAGTTGCGACTGAGTTCGCCTGGTAGGTCATTGACTACGTTTGTTTACTGATAGCAATATTGGCTCGCAAGTAGTGAGTAGATCAGGTTAGTGTTGAAGGGCTCGAGAAAATAATAAAGCAGAGTGGAAGCGAAATGTATGTAAATTAGGTGTAGTCAACGCTATGAAGCGAAATCGACTACCGGGGAGTGGAAGTGCTGGAAACCACAAGACTGAGCTCGTTGCGGCAGACAATGAAAACTCATCATCAGACCGTAACTCGTGCTAGCGGGCTTCGTTGCAAATCACGGTGTGAAACTTTAAAAAAAGAGAGAAAAACAATGGTGAAGGTCGGGCTCACGGCGCTCCAAATCACTTCGGTTGAGTTGTGGTCCAGTGAAACAGAAAATTCTAATGGCTCGCGAACCAGTTCGCAAGGCTGAAGTGGTTCGGCGCTGTCCACTTTATTCTCTCCGATGGCGACACAATGTACAGTACTATCGACTTGTCCGCAAACCGCATGCGCAAACTTCCCTGGATCGATCAAGAATTTATTGACATATTGGAGGTAGCAATTATTCCTTTTAGATGACTATCAAAGGAAAAATTTTAGTTTTAAAGTAATACAACGAAAATTTACGTAAAGAGCAGGAGATTCCCAGTAGATTCCCTCCATACGGAATACGTGCGAAACCATACAGAGATGTCTTCCGATATATTTAACCACACAGATTCCAATGTTCTTAAAAGCAAATCTCACGGTGTGCTATTGTTGTTGAGGGCTACATATTTTATAGTAGCCTTCCGTGCGTTTACGTGGTGCACTAACAGGACAAGAATATTAAGTTTTCTTTCTCTGTAACCAGAACACATTTCAAAAGCAGTGTTCTTAGCCATGGAGCACTCAAGTGAGTTTTCTATTTATTCCGAGGACGATGGTAGCGCGTTGATGCATGTTGACGTGGTGAGACGTTTGTTATTACAGCAAGAAGGTCCCAAGCTTGAGCGGGCTACTCAAGGAGGACAAGTGACCAATGTAACTTTGCGTATTGGTTTCTTTATTTGATTCTCTCTCTATGTTTTCTTTTTTCCAGCCCCGGTGTCATCAGAACAACCTTGGCGTTAAAACCTGGAGATAACGTGGACGAATACATAGAGGTGCGTATGTCAATACCGGCATCAGTCGCGTGGGTTAAATAAGGCTCAAAGGAAAATGCGAAGACGTTGATTGCAAAATAGGAATTTGTAAGGGCAGAGCATAATACGAACATTTAACGATGATGAAAATGAGGAAATAGAAGCATCGAAAAAAAGTCGTGGCGATGCAGTATACGCAGCGTGATTTCCGGCTGGTGGAATTATTTCGCACAAAGACGATTAGTTTGCGGTATTCTTATTCAACTGGGGATATTATAGAGGCACAATAAATCAACCATCGCAGGTAACGCTGCATCAGCGGCATTTTGGTAGCCTATCCGTTTAATGAAAGACATTCTACTATATATGTGACATGATATATCACCTCTTCATAGGCGGCGATCTGGATGATGCACCGTTCACGCTGTTTCGCATCTTCATAACAGGATCATGTTGCATGTGGTTGTTCCGGGTTGATACGACTTCTAAATTTATTCTACTGGGCTGTAAGACAACTTGGATGCCTGACCACGCTGGGCCCTATCCGTACTCTTCTTAGAAAAGTAAAAAAAAAGCTAGACTTTATTTCTCCCGCTTCTGTCTGTCCTGCACTAATGAAAACAACACCGATAACTTGGTGATAAATACCTTAACTTATCTCTAACATATTCTTTCCATTCTTGCAATGTTTCCCGGTTTTGAATATAGGATTGACTTTGAATGGTCAGGCTGGTTACTGCGACTAGCAATTCATTTTCTTACAGAAGATCACGTCAGCTGGTCGGTAACCAGCACTCAGTTTGTCTTAATATATACTGCATACTGTTTGCATAGGTCCCCGCAGGGGCGTCTGCGCAAGCAGGCGTTTGGTGTGTTGCGCCACCACGTACCCGAGCACACGAGGGTTGGACCCTCCCGCGTGTAGCCGTGCGCGGCTTAGCCGTGTCCGGGGAAAAGGGGATCCTGGGGATTGAGCCGATGCTGAGTGTCAGGACCTTTAAGGCCCCTCAGCGGAGGCAACACATCCCTCTGGCCTCGGCTTCACGTAGACGGCACCCCCGGACTGACCCACCCGGGGGAAATCGGTAGTTGCCTTTTCCTGTCTCTCTCTCCCTCCAGTCTTCGTCTTTTTCTTACTTTTCATCTTTCCTGTCTTCTCCTAGCTTCCGTTTACTTCCAAATTTTCCAGGCAGCAAGGGTTAACCTTGTGTGAATAACCAACCTAGGTTATCTTATATTTGGTTATAGTGATAACGTACAACTGGCGTTTGCAGGACCTGTTCTTACAGTCCCTGTAACGTCCCCTTGTAGGGCTCCACGGTGGGTGGTTGGCGTTATTGCCGAAAATTAAATTATTCTATGGCTAGTTCCTTCCCTACCCTCCCAGATCGCTCTCAGAAAAGAGGGCGCACCGAAGACGTATTTCAGTTTTTTGGACGACAAAGACCCAACTTCCCACGATTTCACGTAATTCATTCGGAAAAGTCAGATAAACAAGTACGCACGATCTCCCCATTTCTAGTTTCGAAGTCTTTAACCGAGGTTCTTGGTCCAGGTTACAAGGCATCAAGGATGGCAAGTGGAGATCTCCTTTTGGAGCTCCGTGACCTGAAACAATACGAAAAGCTACCTAATCTAGTGTCTTTTGGATACTTTCAAGTGACAGTGACTCCGCACCGCACCATGAACACTACACGCGGCGTTGTCTCAGACGATGACCTGCTTCAGTTGACAGAGGCAGAGCTCCTAGAGGGCTTCAATGAGCAAAATGTTGTTAATGTGAAAAGAATAAAGATGAGGCGCGATGGTAAGGAAATTGCGACCAAACACCTAATTCTCACATTCAATTCAAGTGTCCTGCCCGAATCAATCGAGGCCGGGTACATAAAGCTCCGTGTCAGGCCTTACGTGCCCAATCCACTCCGTTGTTTCAAATGTCGGCGCTTCGGCCACAGCTCGCAGAGCTGCCGCGGCCGCCAAACTTGTGCTAAATGCAGTGCCACAGAACACACCACTGAAACTTGTGAGAACGCTGTCCAGTGTGTAAACCGTGATGGGGAGCACGCCGCGTACTCACTGTCGTGCCCATCCTGGAAGAAAGAAAAAGAAATAGTAACGATCAAAGTGAAAGAAAATATCTCATTCAAGGAGGCACGCAGGCGGGTTGCATACCTGCCAAAGAAAAGCTTTGCCGAAGTGGCGCGTCAGGGGGCAGCGTCACAACGGCGTCCGGCGCCTGTCCGACCCACAAACAGTGAGTCGGCAGTTACGCCGTCTGCCCCCACGGTGGTTGCAGCTAGCGCTGCTCCGCCAACCGAGCAGAAGGGACCTTCTACCCCGAAGTTGGGCGCAGCTGAGGCTGCTCCAACCACCCCGGCCCCTTCCAGCGCTGGCAACAGCCGGCGCAGCCAAATTCCCCAGGGAGCCCCATCGACCTCCGGGCCGGTGGGCGCAGCGGTCTTGCCCTCCAAGGCGGGACTCTCCCTGATAACTTCTCGCTCGCAAGAGCACGTGTCCGGAGCCTCACAAGAGGCAATGGACACAACACCTATCCTCAAGGCGCCCCAAGCGCCTAAGGAGCGGCGAGGCTCCCTCGAACGCTCCAGAAAGGGCAAAACTCCCGTTACAGGGCCTCGAAAGAGCTCTGTACCCTAAGGCATCTCCTCCCTTTCCGTAAACACAGCACTTATTTACATTAAATATGGATACACAAATTATTCAATGGGACATCAGAGGACTCTTTAGAAACCTGGATGACTTGCAAGAACTCATCCACAAACATAATCCAAAGGTGCTGTGTTTACAGGAAACACACTTAAAATCCAAACAAACAAACTTCCTCCGAACGTATGTTACGTTTCGCAAAGATCGCGATGATTCCGTCGCATCATCCGGTGGTGTTGCGATTCTCACTCATAAAAGCATATCCTGTCAACATTTACAGCTACGAACGGCCCTTGAAGCAGTGGCGGTTCGCATTGTTTTGCTAGACAAACTTATCATAATTTGTTCGATTTATATACCCCCACACTACAAACTAAGCAAACATGAATTTCAGTCCTTCATAGATGAATTGCCAGAACCTTACGTTGTACTTGGGGATTTCAATGCGCACAACAGCCTATGGGGCGACTCTCGTATAGATGTGCGAGGTCGGCTTGTTGAACAGTTCCTATTCTCTTCTGGTGCATGCCTGCTGAATTAGAAGGCACCCACATATTATTCTCTCGCCAACAGAACATTTTCATCAATTGTCCTCAGCCTAGTTTCGCCGTCTATACTGCCCGAACTCGAATGGGAAGTCATGAACAATCCTTACGGGAGCGACCACTTCCCCATACTGATAAAAACATCTAAAGAAAACGAATATCCTCCACAAGCTCCTAGGTGGAAGAGAGACACAGCCGACTGGCAGAAATTTCGAACTCTCTCTAGCATCTCATGGGCTGACCTGTCTTCTTTAGAAATTGATGCTGCTGTGGATTATCTTACAGCATTCATAATAGATGCGGCATCAAAATGCATATCCGAAGTAAGTGGCTTGGCATGCAAACCACGTGTACCGTGGTGGAACAGCGAATGTCGGACCGCCCGTAAGAATCAGAACAAGGCGTGGGGGTTGCTGCGAGCTTCTCCCACTGCTGAGAATCTTGTCAACTTTAAAAAAATAAAATCCCAAGGTAGGAGAACCCGCCGGCAGGCCAGAAGAGAAAGCTGGCACAAGTTTTTATCGAGCATTAACTCGTTCAGAGATGAGGCCAAAGCATGGAACAGGGTTAATAGGATTAGAGGGCGGCAAATATATTCACTCCCTCTAGTAAACACACAGGGCGATACACTGAAAGATCAGGCCGACTCACTTGGGGAGCACTTTGAGAGTGTATCAAGCTCAAATCATTATTCGCAATCCTTCCTAAAATATAAACAAATAGAAGAATGCAAGCCACTCATCAATAAATGCCGACAGAATCAACCATACAATTGCCCTTTCAGTACTGCCGAGTTAAAAGCTGCCTTGAGCGCATGCAAGAGCTCTGCACCGGGATCGGACAGAATCATGTATGAAATGCTCAAAAACTTACACAATGACACGCAAGAAACACTACTTACACTTTTCAACACTATGTGGGACGCAGGGTACCTTCCAACGGCATGGAAAGAAGCCGTTGTGGTCCCTCTTTTGCAACAAGGGAAAGACCCTTCTTCAGTGGCAAGTTACCGCCGGGTAGCCCTCACAAGCTGCATGTGTAAGGTATTTGAAAAAATGATAAATCGGCGACTCATCCATTTCCTTGAACAAAACAAAATGCTTGATCCCTTTCAGTGTGGCTTCCGAGAAGGGCGCTGCACAACCGACCATCTTGTACGTATTGAAGGACATATTCGTGACGCGTTTGTACACAAACAGTTCTTCTTATCGATATTCCTCGATATGGAGAAGGCGTACGATACGACCTGGCGCTACGGAATCTTGAGAGATTTGTCAGAAATGGGCATTCATGGTATTATGCTAAACGTAATAAAAAGCTACTTGTCCAATCGTACCTTCCGGGTGAAAGTAGGCAATGTGCTGTCACGTCCTTTTGCAGAAGAAACCGGTGTACCCCAGGGTGGCGTGCTCAGTTGCACACTCTTTATTGTTAAGATGGCAACACTTCGTGCTTCCTTACCACCGGCCATTTTGTATTCCGTCTGTGTGGACGACATTCAAATCGGTTTCAAATCCTGTAACCTCGCAGTGTGCGAGAGACAGGTACAGCATGGTGTGAACAAGATGTCAGGGTGGGCAGAGAAAAATGGATTCAAAATCAATCCTCATAAGAGTTCTTGTGTTTTGTTTACAAGGAAGAGAGGCCTAGTTCCGGATCCCTGCTTAGAAGTGTGTGGACAACAGATACCTGTAAACAAAGAACATAAATTTCTAGGTGTCATACTTGACTACAGACTCACTTTCGTCCCCCACATTAAACATCTTAAAGAAAAATGTCTGAAAACAATGAACATAATGAAACTTCTTTCCCAGACTACGTGGGGTAGTGACAGGAAATGTTTAATGAATCTATATAAAAGCCTCATTCGATCACGACTAGACTATGGTGTCGTCATTTATCACTCTGCCACCCCGAGCGCACTAAAGATGCTAGACCCTGTTCACCATCTGGGTATCCGTTTAGCCACAGGAGCCTTCAGAACGAGTCCCGTACAAAGTTTATATGCAGAATCGAATGAGTGGTCACTTCATATCCAGAGAACGTACATCAGCCAAACATATTTTTCAAAAGTCCACTCTAATCCCGAACATCTCTGTTTTAACACCATTAATGATATGACATAGGCTACACTATTTCATAATCGCCCTTCCGTAAGACAGCCTTTCTCGCTGCGTGTGAGGGAGCTTAGTCATGAAATGCATGTACCAATCCTCGAACTTCGCCTAATGCATCCAGCTAAGCTGCTACCTCCTTGGGAGTGGCAGTTGATACAATGCGATACATCTTTCATGGAAGTTACAAAAAACGCTCCAGAGATTGAAATCCAAATCCATTTCCGGGAACTCCAGCACAAACACTCCTGCACGGAGTTCTACACAGACGCATCGAAGTCACACGACGGGGTGTCCTACGCAGCCGTCGGGCCATCCTTCTCGGAAACCGATGTACTGCATGCGGAAACTAGTATCTTTACGGCTGAGGCTTACGCACTATTGTCGGCTGTGAAGCATATCAGGAAATCAAAACTCCAGAAAGCAGTCATATATACGGATTCCCTTAGTGTTGTGAAGGCCTTGATGGCTTTCTCTAACCACAAAAATCCAGTAACTAACGAACTTTATTCTGCTCTGTGTAAAGCGTATATAGGTAATCAGCATGTCATCATATGCTGGGTGCCAGGTCATAGGGGCATCGAAGGTAACGTTCTTGCGGACCAGATGGCCACGTCAGTTACATCGCATTCAGCTAATCCCACCGCTGCAGTTCCTGTCACAGACCTGAAGCCCTTCTTACGGAGGAAGCTACGGAACCAGTGGCAACGGCTATGGGACGCGGAAACAAATAATAAGCTCCACGTGATAAAGCCACAGTTAGGATTCTGGCCTTCAGTAACAAAATCACGCCGGACAGATGTCCTATTCTGTCGTCTAAGAATAGGACACACATTTGGCACACATAACTTTTTACTCACCGGAAACAAGCCTCCAACCTGTGGTAGATGCGGGGAGAGGCTGACCGTCCTCCACGTCCTCCTGGAGTGTCGGAAAGCCGAATCTGAACGAAAGAAACATTTTCCCGTAGCCTACCGCCAGCACATCCCCCTTCATCCAGTAATGTTACTAGGCCCAGAACCGCTGTTTGACTCCAGCGCAGTCCTGGGCTTCCTGAAAGATGTTGTACTACATGTTATTAGACCCACACACTCGTAGCGTCTCCTCTGTTTAGAGGAGTCCGCTGTGATATCTGTTTCATATAGCACATGCCTCTAGGCCCTTGTGTTTCAAGGGCTCTGGCGAGGCAGTGGTGCTCCAGGTAATTTCACCATCTAATATATTTTCTGTATTGCATCACTCTTTCACGATGGATTTTATTACACATAGAACACATCATTTGTCATCGACATAATCTTATTACATATAGATTTTACGCACTCTAGAGCGACTATTTTTAAGGCCCCAATACAGCCACTTTACATTAACCCCATAGAACTCATAACTACATTGCGAACTTACCAACACTGCCTTGGCGCTCTTTGGCCACACTTGGCCCTTGCGCCAATAAACACCACCTATTATCATCATCATGTTTGCATAGGTGTTTTGCTTCATTCGTACTTGATGCCATATGTTGTACAACGTGCTCAGGATTTAATTCCTACCGCTGTGCAGGCTATGGAGAAAAAGACCGGTGCTGCTCATGCATTGGGAAGAACTGGGACGCCGGACGAGGTGGCGCGCTGCATCGCCTTCCTGGCTTCGGATGATGCCTCGTTTGTCACAGGCATATCAATGCCCGTAGACGGGGGCATGCTGTTGATGTCCTCCCTGTCGCACGGCACCCCTTTTGAGTAGAATAAGTGGACTGCGTAAGGGACAGATTCGACACTTCTTCAATGCACGCAAAAGGAACGAATGACACAGCTAGTTTAGAAACCGTGCTTGTTACCAAACAACATGTATACACTGTTCTTTGTGGGTGCAACAGCCTTACCATGAATAATTACTAACTGACCGAGCCTTCAGTTACTCTGTCGATGTCCGTTGGCTGATTCGATAAATACAGCGTTTCGATTTGTCCGCTCTCGGCCTTTTGATGCTTAAAGCGCGGTATAAAGACGTAGGTCGTGTGCAGTGTGCTTCTGTTGAGGCTGTCTGTCATTTTTCTTATTTCCTCTAAAACATTGTGGAAGAAATAGAACATAGTGTAATTATATATTGCAATACTGTTGGTTGTGTTTAGTTAGATTTATTGTTTAGATATAGAGGAGGAGAAATGCGATAAAAAATGGCAGATCCCATCTCACAATCATTATTCACAGTAAGGCGTTAGCATGGAATCGATACAGCAACACAATGCATTTCCGCGCTCAAAACGAGTTATATCCGAGGCGTGTATGGCAGCAGTACTCTTCTTTCGCACTTCTCTAAGAACAGTCAGTGCCATCTAAGCCTGTGTGTTGCCTCCGAATTCTTCTCTCGCTTGCCGCACACTCACTAGCATATACTCAGGGACTCAAGTTGGTGAGAGGTTCATTGAAGAGCGGCACCTGCCCTATATCTCAATGAAACAACTGGCTGAAGTGTTGGTGGGGCGAGCAAACCCGCCGTGGTTGCTCAGTGGCTATGACGTTGGGCTGCGGAGTATGAGGTCGCGGGATCGAATCCCGGCCACGACGGCCGCATGTGGATGGGGGTGAAAACACCCGCGTGCTTAGATTTAGGTGCATGTTAAGGAACCCCACGTGGTCGAAATTTCCCGAGTCCTCCACTACGGCGTGCCTCATAATCAGAAAGTGGTTTTGGCACGTAAAACCCCATAATTTAATTTTGTTGGCGTGGAAGGCGTTCATTGGAATGTATCCTATGCACAGTGCATTCGTGACGCAGCCTGATAAGGCGTCAGTGTGCTGTCGTTGAGGAATCGTTGTGACGTCGGTTCAATTCTACTCCACAACAAAGAAGTTTAAGAGGTGTTTGTCGTCATTGTAGAGGCGACGCATTCCCAGTAGCTTCTTTTATCTTTAGTGCAAACTTTGACATTGAAGGTGACCGGTTGCAAGTCATAAAACGTGTCGCCCACACTTGGGCTAACGCGGAGTTAACTTGTTTACAACGAGATCAAATCATCAAGTACAGATATCCACTCTGGTAGATCAGAGAACGGGCGATACACCTCCCTCTGACATTCCACCCTGTCAATGAAGTGTGGTATGTATGTGGTATGTGACAGGACGACCAACTGGGTTTGCATGCACAAATTCCGTTCTAGTTTTCCTAGAAGCGTAGAGGCTCACGACCATAATTATATCGTACGGTATATCGTCTGATGTATTCACTTGCAAGAGTCGTATACTATATGGGTTAAGGGGTAACTGCTTCTTTAATGTGCGCTGGAGTATATCTGGTGAAGCCTCGGGCCCCAACAGCCTAGAAATACATCTTCACTTGTTTCGGGTTTCTTGCATAAATATCAGTTAGTTGTCCAAGGTACGAAGATGCCTTTAGCGCTAAGCCATTCCGAGTGGGTTATACCTAGCCAGCCAAGTTGGCGTCAAGGAGTTTAATTCAATACCGGCACACACTTACTGACGCATACACAATGATCCAGGTTGGCATGAAGGACGTTCATTGGAGACCAGCACAGACCGGTGGTACATGATGATGATGATTTATTGGGATAATCTTTGAAACAAGACAGTGACAAATAGTCACGTAGCCTGCAAAGCTGCCCACGCAGGCTATAAATGCTCTCCATTAAAGCATTTTTGCAGAGATTTCTGTTCTCTTTTTTTTCTTCCGCTAAACTTCTCTATCTACTTTGTACCGCTACTTATGCAGGTGACGGATACAGTCGCATCAATCTCTCCCCTGCCATTTTAGAGCGCTGCTCGTAGGCACCCGTTCCTCTGTTGAGCGTCGCCGTTCTTCGGCGTAACAGCGCGAACACGCTTGTGCCGCTGCTCGCACGTTCGTCGTCATCTTCTTCTACAGCTCACTACAATGCTGCTCATCATGCTAGAGTTCGCAGACTGCCCCGCCCTCTGCGAAAGTTTAGAGGGGTGGCAGTTTGGGCTGGTTGGTAACCTATCATGTCTGTGTTCTACTTATCGCCTTCGTCCGCGATTTAAACTTATTAGTCTGCAAAAGCGCTGAAGGCACTAGTCTACCACCAGTTAGTGCCGTGATTTCTTTCTCAAATTCTTTGCCTCAATATATCGCGAAATGAAAACAGCTGCGAATAAGTTTCTCATTAGGGAGTATCGTAATCGCCATACATTTTCCCACTGCACTAACCGTTTCTCGCTTATCTCTCGACTGCTGACCAGCTGTCCATTTTAAATCCAAGCGTTTCTGGAAAGTAAACGTTACATTGGGCATTACAAACGCATTGGGCAAAATCATTGTTTGGAAAGCTTCCGGTCTGAGTTGGCTTGAAAGAGCTTTGTCGAACAGCGGTGCTTACCCTGTCCCTCAGGTAGAGTGACCCATCTGGGCGCGTGAGGGGCTCATTGAAGAGCGGAACGTATGTACACATTGCCACACGGTGACACAAGTTTGTCTGATGATTGGTATCGAACCCTGTATCCTCAGCACATCAACCCGAAGAGGTAATCATTCGAACACAAGCTACGCAATGAACCAGGTACGTGGAAAAATATTTAGATACGTACAAACATGGGAGCTCCCGAATGGGCATGAAGTACCCAAGGAATGCATACGTATTAAAACGCGCAAGTACTTATATTCAGGTGCAGATTAAAGGGACACTAAAGCGAACTAGTTAATCAGTATAGACTTGTAAAGCATTGTTTGAGAACCCAGCAGGCAGTCATTTCAATATAATAGTTGGTTACTAGATGAGAAAATAACGGTCGAAGCATCAGTATTTGAATTCCGCGCCTGAACCCCGACGCCGGTACGTCAGTGTGACGTCAGGGACTCCAAAGTATTTTTTCGCATTTGGGCCGCATTGGTTGAGTAAAGTTTACGAAACTTGCTGTGCGGCTCAAACACGGCGTAGACAACAACCTAGTCCTGACATCGTTCACGTCGTACGCATGAAACTACATGTTGCGCGCTCTTGATAATTTTTTTAAAAATTTGCGATGATATTTACAGCTAAGGAGGTTACTTCTCTGTTTCTTGTGTCTCAGCAAGTCATGTATGGTCCGTGTTGTATTTGTGTCTTTCCTGTAGCTTTGACTGTATTCTTTGCGCGAGCATCTGCCTTGACCATGGGCGCTATAACGTAAAACTATCCCATTATGTTTTTATTCCAATCTCCTGACGTCAAATTTGCGTAACCGCTGACGCAAGCATCGGGCGGTGACTCGCAGGGTTGTTTAAAGAGACCAATCAACTACTTTCCTTGTTTATAGGAGGTCACTTTTGTTTGCTTTAAAAACGAATAACATTGCCTACACTGAACGGCTTGTCTTATCTCATTGGCTTATAGGAGGCGAGGAGCACGGCTCAAGCGGAGAGGGATTCGATGGGGCCGAGCCAGTGCACTTAAAATCGATAACCGGATGAAGAGGGTGGTGCGGCGTCTGCGATTGATCCGCTTCCCCTTACTTAGCTTAGGGTGTCTCGTCGAAAATCGCGGCGGCATGCAACGGAAGGTTAAGAATACTGCTAAAAATGATCATCAGCAAAGGAAAGTTGACTGAGCGACGTCGTAAACGTGTCGAAAGTGCTCTAAAATACTAAACAGCCCCGTAAAAAGCATTATTATACGCAAATAACCAACATGCTCTCCGGCAGGAGCGAGTAGCCGGTGCCTGAGCGATCGGTGGCAGCCATCTTTTATTCCTCTCGGAACGGGACAGCCTGCGGTTATTGACAGAAAAAGGCAGTTTTTTTTTCGGCATATTAATGCATCTTTAAAGCGTACACGTCACTCTGACGAGGTGAGTTTTCGCGGTTTTGTGACGTCGCGTGACAGGCAGGTGAAGTGGGTGCAGCCCTAAAGCTTTTGACCAATAGCCGAGGTCTAATGGCAAAAAGTCGTCGAATAAAAAATAACTATTTTTCTTTTGTTCTTTGCAGTCATGCATAATCAGTGTGTTCACATCATATCAGATGGGGAGTTACCGCGGTTTTCGTAACATTGCGTGACAGGCAGACGAAGTGAGAGTGGTCACGAAAAGTTGTTGGCAAATGGCGGAGGGATGATTGCAGAATTGGAATAGAAAAGTTTGGAATAGCGTAACGTTATAGTGCCCCATGTTTCTTTTCCCCCTCGTTTTCTTACACGCATTCTTAACCAACGAGGAGATTCTCTCGACCTCAAGAGCAACCACCTCGATGGTCCGAATAAATGTTTTTTCTCTCTCTTTCTCTCTTTTCGAGGAAGGGAAACAATGCCGCCTGCAGTAGTGGGCACAGTGCCAGAAAAAAGGCAGGAAGGACAACAAAGAAGATGCGCGCGCACTACCCCACCCGCTCGATAGCAAGGTCCCACCGCCATGTTTTTCGGGAGCCAGCTGTCCTCATCATGCGTCTCGAGCCCTCTTTGAAGACCCATGACGATATGATGCTTCGTATTTCTCCAGAAATCAGTTTATCTGCCAATGTCACCATCGCACGCTTGCAATTTTTGTCAGGAAATTTGAGCCAGAAGGCACGTGACGTAAAGGGTGGTGCTGTTCCCTTTGATTGTTCGGGAATAAAGGTCATACTTTAGATCTTATACCCGCCATGGTTGATCAGTGGCTATAGTGTTGGGCTGTTGAGCACGAGGTCGCGGGATCGAATCCCGGCCATGGCGGCCGCATTTCGATGGGGGCGAAATGCGAAAACGCCAGTGTGTTTAGATGTAGGTTCACGTTAAAGAACCCCAGGTGGTCGAAATTTCCCGAGTCCTCCTTTTACGGCGTGCCTCATAATCAGAATGTGGTGTTGGCACGCAAAACCCCATAATGAAATTTGTTTTCTATATCTTACGGGCATGCGTGCTATTAGCGTGAAAAAAAAAATTGCGTTTTTGAAAACTGAGTAGAGGTTATTACAGTGAACCCTCGCTTGAGTGAACTTCAAGGGACCGAAGGAAATAGTTCACTTAACTGAAAGTTCACTAAACTGAATATTCACTAGACCAATGTAAGACATGGCATGCAGAGTCAAAAGTTGGAAGTGCACTTCATCGAGCAAAAGAGATGGCATCCATAATGTTAGAAATGTGTGAAATGGAGTTTGTACATATCCATGAAAAACACACCACGTGGGTCGTTTGTGTGCACGCGCCGAACCGACGAGACTGGGAAGAGACGACAACCATGCCACCACTAGCCGGTCGGAAATAAACACACACCACGTGGCTTGGGGAGTGACAGATCGCCGCTTTGCTCTGGCGGCATTGTAACCGCCAGGGATGTTACTTTGTTCATGGCGTCCGAGGTTACATACTTGCTCGTTTTGTGCGGGTAATCTCGGAGGCCATGCCTCGTTGCCGTTCGTTTTCAGCGCCGCCGCTCTGCCCCAGGGGCGCTGTAGCGCCCGCGACGTTACATTGCCGCTGGAGCGGCGGTTTGATGAGGGCGGGCATCGGTGGCGCCTGCAGTGCAGTGCAGTGCAAGCCTTGGTACTCTGAGCGAGTTCGTTAAACTGAAATATTGACTGTACTGAAATTCGTTTAAGTGAAACATTTTTGCATAGAATCTATAAAAAAACTGCCGGGGATTTTTTGAAAAGATCGTTGTTCTGAAATATTCTATAAACCGACGTTCGTACAACTGAGAGTTTTCTGTACTGTGTGCAGTGTAAAAACACAATCTTCACAAGTGATAATAAATGCCCTCTTCGAAGCTTTACACAAACAGGCTCGCTATAGTTTACGCAGAACATGCTCTTCACCTCTCGTCATGACCTACAGGTAGCAATTTAGTTCTTTAAAGGTGTTGAATCGTATGGAACGGCACATAGCGCTCAACTAATATTCAGGATATTGGGCCCTATAACGTAAAACTATTTCAAAATGTATTTGTTCCAATCTCCTTATGTCAAATTATTGTAACCACTGACGCAATCATCAGGCAGTGATCCGCAGCGTTGTCTGAACAGACAATCAAACGCTATCCTCGTTCATAGGAGACCACTTCTGTGTGCTTGAAAAACGAATAACTTTGCCTGCGCTGAGCGGCATGTCTTATCTAATTGACTGACAAGAGGCGAGGAGCAGGCTCAAGAGTAGAGGGATACGATGAGGCCGAGCCACTGAACTGAAAATCGATAACCAGATGAAGAGGGTGGTGCCGGCGTCTGCGATTGTTTCGCTTTCCGTTACATAGCTTGCGGTGGCTGGTCGAAAATCGCGGCAGTATGCAATGGAAGGTTAAGAATGCCGCTAAAACGGATCTTCAGCAAATAAGAATTGGTAGAGCGAGGTCGTAAACAACTGCTCGAGAACGTTACATGGCCATGAAAAAAGTTTATTATACGCGAATAAACCTATGCTTTCCGGCAGGTGCGAGTAGCCAGTGCCTGAGCGATCGGTGGCAGCCATCTTTTATTCCTTTCGGAGTGGGGCAGCCTACGGCTATTCAGAAGAGAAGTCAGTTTTTGTTTGGCATAATAATGCATTTTTAACGCGCACACGTCACTTTGGCAGGGTGAGTGCTTGCGGTTTTGTGACGTCGCGAGACAGGCAGGTGAAGTGGCTGCAGCCCGTAATCTTTTGACCAACAGCCGAGGACAAAAAGGCATCGAATGAGAAATAAATATTTTTCTTTTTGGTCAAATCATGCATAATCGGTGTGTACACGTCATATCATATGGGGAGCTATCGCGGTCATCGTGTTGTCGCGTGACAGACAAGTGAAGGGGGGGTGGTCCAAAACGTTTTTGACCAATCGCGGAAGACTGATTACAATATGGAATAGAAAAGTTCGGAAGAACTTTACGGTATAGCGTCCATTGAGTTTCGATAACGTCCTATGAGATAAATTAAATAGACATTTTCAATTTGCCCTAAGTGTATCACAGCTGTGTAGAGGTACCCTGGTGACAGCTTGCAGTAACTTCAGCCCGTGGAAATATAATTGAAGCTGCCATATTATACATACCCGCTATTCCACAAACGTCGGCAACAGCAATCGTTAGGGTACACTAGTTTCTGCTAAACTAGAGTATGCATCCTACACCATATTGGAGTGTGAAGCGGGGTGTCAATCTAGGGCACACTCCTGCATAAACATTGTGACTGTTTCTCCTCGTATGCAGCGCTGATAATTGTTGTAACGACTGCAAAAACATGGTGCCTGTTTGCAGCACCCGTAGAGAACAAGGTTAGCGAATGTTTAATCAACAGTAAACATACCAAATAATCGAATAAGCTTTAGCATTTTTCAATGAATCAAACAAGTTTTGGCTTGCACTATGTAGATTTTTTTTTAATTCTAAGGTTGGCATGTGGGCTCAAGGTTTTACTGGAGGACGTCATTTAACATGAAAAAGTGCAGTTGTGTGCATGACATGTCGTCGGAAACGCTCTGCTGCACAGATTGTCATGGGCTTTATTATCCATCGGACGCCATCTCACAAGCTTCGCCATTTGGAGTTAGAATGAAAGAATATTTCAACCCACATTTGATATCCTAACAAAAGATGATTGAGCCTTCTGACTCCCTTATTCTCCTTACTTGAAGCCTGGTGCTATAATTGTGTGATTGATACGATGAGCGTCAATATGGTGCGTAATTATTCTATGTAGGGGTGGTGGTGCATTAATTAGTGTAGCAGCTTTCTTGGAGGAATTTCAGAAACATTGTGGAAAGCTTTTTTTTTTCTTTCAGTCATTGCTGCCAAACTTCACTTTTGATTGTTGCAACAAGTATGATGTAGTTCGCTAGCTCTCCTGCCAACCTATATTATGTGAAGGAATCTGTCGGGAAAAAAAGATAACGGTATCTGAGGATATCAGATCCGCTGAGACCATTAAATTTTAAAGTTACAACAGTGAATGGTACTGCTGAATAATTTCTCACTCAGTATAGCTGTCCAAAACATTTTTTTCCGTTAAAGTGAGATTGAAGCTTTGAACAGCATCACGACTTATACTTGTTTGAAAAATGGCCCATTTCTTTGTTGAAATAAGACAGAGGTTTAACAGGAAGACAGAAATTTGAAGTGTTAAACAGTGGGATGAATATGGAAAGCGCTCAACTTTTCGCAGTTTTGCACCTAGTTTCATGCATTTCCAGAGCTTAACAGAATTAGCGAAAATAAGAGAACAGGAAAGACGCAAGGACGGGTAACACTCTCTATACTCAGCTCATTGTAGTAAATAAAAAGGTACATATCATGCCCGAACAGACGGTGGAACATGAATAGTGTTACCGTATGCCTGAAGTCACTCATTAAACGTACCTGGGTTCTGATATAGGTAACGGTGTTGTTCCATTGACAGAACAAAAGAAGCTGTGTGTTTTGGCAAAGTGAGAGGCATCTTCCTCGACCGTATTGATTATTTTTGAACCTACACGCAGCCGTTCGCATGTAGCAAAACCTGTATTTCATTGCAAGCTAACAATGTCGAATCTGACTCGGTGCGTGCGGCTGGCGACGGCTGACTCATGCAAGTGAGGTTGAAAAGTCTGTTAATCATAGATATTTATTATCACCTAAGCGACTGTAAGCACGGCGACGTAATCGGGCTGCGTCTATGACGCTATCTTATGAATGAGTGGTCGGCTCCACGTGGTCCGCACGAACGACATTTGAAGTGTTGAAGGTTCATCTGTTTCATCGTCTATACGACATCCATTGCGATTGCGATAGGCCGAAGTCATGTCGGTCGATCCGTCGCCTCTAAATATTCTGTCCCACTGCCAACCTCGTCGGTTGACATCATTCTAAAGCGCCGATTTTTTGCTTGTCATGAACAATGGCACATTACATGGCATGTTTGTGCGATAATATGGAAAATTTTGGAGGTTGTATGCTTTACACTTCCATTGTTGAAGTTGTCCACGCGTGTAATTTATTGCCTGTGTGGAAACCCACATTCTTCTTTGAGTATTGTACATAAACTTTGCTTTTTGAGTGCCTCGACGGTTATGTAGGGTCCTTTTGTGGGGGCACTGAAATTGTATTCTACTATAAAATCGGTGCTTTGTGTTATAACGCTATATTGTTCGAATTATTTACTGCATGCTTCTTTTATAAGCAATAAGGCAGGTGGTGCCAGACAAGAACGGACGACAAGACACAGAAACACTGCTCTGTTGTCCCGACGGTGAAGAATCCGAACGTAGCAGAACGGCTATAGTCTCAAAACTAGCTCTTCATTGAGTGCACCGGTGCCCCCAAGAACAAGCTACACTCAGGCAGAACAAGAGTGACGACCGCATTCGTCGACCCCATTTGCTTTCGTTGAATTATCAGTGTCTCTTACACCGTTATTTTTCATTTTTGGTATAGTAGCTGGTTAATAGTCTGCCGCAGTGAGTTTTTGCATTCTACGAAGGAAATCATTTTCATCGTCACAAACTCAGGACGCCCCTCTTCGCAGAGCGACTTTCACAAAATAAGAACGCAATCAATAGACATCAACGTTGCGTATAAAAAGGCATTTGGAATGAAAGAACCGCTTCCTTCTCGATATAGATGTCCACCAGCGTCGTGTGGTGTCCATCGCGCAAATGCAGAACACCAGTCCTGTCCTTCACCTGTGCGACTCAAGCACAGGAGAGCAGCGACCAGATGCGACACTGTCGGCCGTCTTTCATAGTTGCACACTGACCTTGCGGCGACGACACCTGCACTCGCAGCACGCAGACAGGTTCCGCTACTACGCGCTGACGAAAGGAGGGAGGCGTGGGGATTCTGCCGGCTGCACAGCACATAAATTCGGATGTGGTGTAGTTCAGTCGCCGCCGCCAGGATGCGCTGTACCCTTCGCTGCTTGAGTGCATTCGACTCCCGCTCTGCCTTCCAGGAATTGCACGGACAATGCCAGACCTGCAAGGAAAAGTAGCCGTGATAACGGGTACGTTTTTCCACTTTGTGCGCTCTGTGCGGCGTGTTCATTATCGACCATCCAAGTGTATAAAATTCAGATTCTTCGATCTTATGCGTAATTAAAACCCGAATATTGTTATGAGGCTTGCCGTAGTTGGCAACTCCTTATCGATATTGACCACTTGGTGTCTTTGTGCATAAGTCAGCACTCCTGCATTCCGACACCATCGGAATCCAGCCGTTACAACTGGGTTTAAATGGCCGCCTTGGGCTTAGCACCTTAAAGCCCTAATTAGCCACTAAGGTATCGTCAAGGGTACCAATGTTTTGATGTATACAATTAAACGTGACCCTAAAGGGCCACCTGTAGTTCCTGGTCCCTACGGAGAGGCAGACATCGTCTACTTCCGTGCGCCCCTATTAATACAAAATATTATGTGTGACAAACTTGCCGACGGCTAGAAACACATAATTAAAATATATCCTGAACGTTTTCGTTGCATTGTGCTGGGTACTGTTCTTTACCGGAAAAAATGTAAAAATTTACGACAATTGCGCTTTGACGCACCGATACACGGTAACCAATATCGCGAGTATCTAATAGGCAATCCGTTTTGTGAGAATATGCAGTCTAGATTACATTTTTCTTAGAATAGGTGCGGTGATCTTCAAAGGTTACGGTCTATACGAGTTTCAACTAATATCAATAAATTCACGAGGATCCTTTTATGGACCCTCTTCGTATAGTTATAATTTGGCAAAGATGAGATCGCACTCATGTATATTCCTAAAGAACAAATTCATTTCAAGCAAAATAAAACTTTCATTCCCAGTATTCCAAAGTTGTAAAAAATAAACTTGACATGTCGTGCCTTATGTCTTCTCACACCCGATCTTGCATGCACAAAATGTGCGCCAGTTTTAATGCGCAGGTCCGACGCCTATTAGAAGCACGTTACCCTGGTGTATCAGTGGCCAGTGTGGCTGAACGCCTAAAGAAGTCGGTTTCAACAGGGACAGACGTGATTACAGAGAGCAGTAATAGCAAAAAAATAGTAGTGGCTATTCCGTACATTCATGCACTCTCGCACAGGCTTAAAAAAGTTGCAAGTAGATATGATGTTAATGTTGCTGTCACTGCTCCCAATGAGCTAGGTAAGATATGCGCTGCCATGCAGAGGAAAAGGAGCAGGTAAAAGGCAAAAAAGAGCAGATATTTGTCCAGTGAAGCACAATAAGTACAACAGTTTTACTGATTGTCGTATGGGTGTGGTTTATAAAATTCCCCTTAGCTGTGGCCACTTCTACGTAGGGCAAACGGGGCGGTGTATCAATCAGAGGCTAATGAAACATAAAAGGTCCTTAACCGGTGGATTGCCTTCTAATCTTTCTTTACATTGCCAAGATTGTAACCGAACGCCAGGGTTAGATGAATGCGCGGTATTGTACAGGCATAAGAATGAAGATACGCGTATTATGGTAGAGGCATGGCATATCTCTAATGGTGGAAGTGCTTGCGTAAGTCAGCCTTCGATTACTTTACATAAGGAAGAGAATAAGTGCCTTAACAGTTATCTCTCATGTAGACCGGCACATGTACCCGACTGACGCGTGGTGATACCATTCTGGAGCTTGCGCAGATGAGTTTTGTGCTTTCTTTTTTCGCCTCCGTGCTTCTTTCAGTTGATAGTCGGTGTTCGTGTTGTCCACTTCTCTACTCTTGTGTCCTGTCTGCACGCCTCACTTCTTTTTTGGATAATGAATCCTTGCCCACTAGCTCAGCTTTCTGTCGCTGATACGGTGTCTTTGAGTGGTGGCTGCATATTGAGATGCTTAGCGATCGCCACCGCACGTCTCTTCAGGCAAATAAAATACAAGTGTCCTCCTTTCTTTAATGAACTGCTAACTTCCCTCTGCTCTCACGAATCAAACAAGCAGTGCGCAAGTGGTTTGTGAATTCTTATACAACCGTCCTTACAACAGTCTGAAAAACAAACTAGGCCCTCCACTCCTGCGCTAAGTGCCCTGAAACATTGCTCATCGGCTATCGATGTTGCAAGTCAGTGTCCTAAAACGAATTTACATTGCAATGAAATGCTGCAGGTCCGCTGCGTCTCCAAGGAAATGTTGATATTTTCAACCAGCATTAAATAAATCACCGAAGAGCCACCCATGCGTGGCGAAATGGAAGCACGGTTGGTGACTAATAATGCTATTCCATTCGAATTGCGTTCTCGCTTCAAGCGTGCCAACTGGTGTTGCGCAAGGACGGTCTCCGTGCTGTGAAAGCACGCATAGATGATATTACTGACACCGTTTGCATGTTGCGACCTCGTTTGTTGCGCTCCTTTCTTCCATTTGCAACAGCACGTGTGACCTGCTTGCATGCTGTGACGTGAAATCAACCTACACTTACCCGCAATTGTACGCCTACTGCATTGGTGACTTGGTTGCTCACGCTCTTGGGAGTAGTGTGTCCCTTTTTTCAATCTCCGGCTCCTTTCTCCGGCGTTCCGCCATAATTTAAATCTTCATTTATGCCTCTGCTACATATAGGAGCTCTAGCGACCCTCCACGCTCGTGTCTATTAAAAAATTACGGGGTTTTACGTACCAAAACCACTTTCTGATTATGAGGCACGCCGTAGTGGAGGACTCCGGAAATTTCGACCACCTGTGGTTCTTTAACGTGCACCTAAATCTAAGTACACGGGTGTTTTCGCATTTCGCCCCCATCGAAATGCGGCCGCCGTGGCCGGGATTCAATCCCGCGACCTCGTGCTCAGCAGAATAACACCATAGCCACTGAGCAACCGCGGCGGGTCGTGTCTATTCACCTATAGCACGTCGTCTCAATACTAGACAGGCAACCGAGAGGAACCAAAGTATTATTTAAATTTCAACGTAAATCACAGATAGCGACAGCGCATGAATGATGCTTTTGTTCTTGTGTGGATGCTGCGTTACTCCTGGAGAAGACGGCGAGGTTCGGCAACGCGAACGCGCCTCACATGAGCTCCGGTTTATTACATCAATGCCTGCGGAACTACTTCTTATTTCGACCTGACACCGACGCCAATCAGCGCCGCAATTGAAGACATCTTTCGAGGCTATGCTCAGGCCAGCACAACAAATCTTATGGATTTGGTGTTCTCGTGTATTTGGTGTATTATGGTTGTCACGGACTCGTTGTAATCGAACAGCTTTGGGCGCACAATTAACGCTGAAAAAACGCGAAAGACGCAGCTTGGCATGCAGCTACGCTATCCCACGAGCAGTTATGCTTCGCCATGCCTTAGGTAAGATGATGAAGACGCTTTGTTGAGTCGTCAACGGCTCCTTTTCGAGGGCTCCGTGGCGGCGACGAAAACATGTTTTTCTGCATACTTCCAGCCTGCTTTTGTTGTTCATTTGCTGGTTTTTAAGCCTTTAAAAAGTTTTTGGCGAGTTTTCTTTCGTTTTTTTTTTCTTTTCGTGGGCGCGTGTGTATCGTATATATTTGGTTTTGCAGGATAGTCGCAGCGTCCCTTTGCACCACCTGTTTCAGCACGTGCAGCTGTGTGGGACGTTAAGTCTTTAGAACCTTTACATACTAGTTTGCAAGTCAAAACGCTATTAGCTATTAGTGGTTGTAGTGTGTGTGCATCCGTATCTGGGATATTGATTTGTTAGGACAGTGAGAGCGGGGCCCTGTGTTTTAACGCGTGTGAACACTTCTCATGCCTTAAGTCTGTACGGCATTTATTGCTTCTAAAACATCACTGATATGCAGGTTCATATGCAGGTTGGTGCAACCCCATCTCTTTATTGTAAACGTTCAAGCAAGCAGTGTTTCCTGCTCTTCCTGTGCCCAAGTGTTGTTTGCGATACCTTGAATGACTGTATATTTGTGGTTAAACTTCTGATGCTAAGTGGTGACGTAGAAGAAAACCCCGGTCTTCCCCAGCCTGACCGTATAAAATCGCACAAGGAACTGCTTCATGCCATTACTGCCTTGTCAACAAAATTTGACAAGCGTCATACGGAAGTAATGGAATCTTCGGCAGAGTTAAAGGAAAACATAGGGGCACTTACGCAAAAAGTCTCAGATCTTACAGAAAGAATGGTAACGTTAGAATCTGTTGTTGAATCTATTGAAAATGCGTCGGCGCCAACTGAAATTAACCGCCTTGTTCATGAAACTGTTAAAACTAAAGATGCCGTACTCAACTCGAGGCTCGACGAATGGGAAGATTGGTCTCGAAGGGAGGAGGAGGAATAAACTTTTGTTGTAGGGACACTTTATTATTTTATGGCATATCTGACAATGCTAACAAGACGTGGGCACAGTGCGAAGACTGTATAAAAGATCTGCTGCCGCGTCATCTAAGCTTGAACGTTACCGATAGTATTACCGACAGAGCGCACAGGCTGGGTTCCTTTTTTGAACTAAAGACTCGCCCAGTTATCGTCAAGTTTGCCTCTTTTAAAACCAAAGAGATTCAGAAAGCTAAGTTGAAAACAGCTGGCATCTCTGTAGGTGAAGACTTCTGCAGATCAACATGGTTGTCACGAAAAAAAATAATTGAATACGGAAAATCTAGCGGCAAACCTTTTTCACTGCGCTTTAACAAACTTATCAACAAAAAGCGCTACATCTACTGCGCATCCACTAATAACGTTTGTGAAGTTGGCTCCCCTCGTGAGTCACATGGTAATCGCAACCCACTTTAAGCAATACTGACAATTCATCTGCGTAGCTATCTTCCTGCCTCGCAAATGATGTGTCTCTTCTTTTTAGCAATGTACGTAGTGTGCTCAACAAGCGAGCGACACCCTCGGCTCATATTGATTAATGTTCCGCCGATATTGGTATTCTATCCGAAACATGGCTTTCTGCAAAAGTTCAAAGCAGTGAAATCTTTGACTGTGAAAAGAAATACGCTATTTATCGATATGACCACGATCTTCGTATCGGTGGGGGTGGGTGTCTTGATCGCTGTTAATGAAGAGTTTCCTTCCTCAAGTGTCCCAGTCGTGTCAGCTTTAGAAGTGGTGTGCGTGCGTATTACCATTGACAATAGGGATTGCATTTTTTGCCTATGTTACAGACCCCCAACTGCTCCCCGTTCTTTCTGTGATGAACTTCATGATGTCTTCAATAATATAGTTACGCGATACCCCACGTTGCCTTTTCTTCTGTTGGGAGATTTCAACCTTCCAAACATCTCATGGCACAGCGGTACCGCCACTATCACAAAAAATTCTTCGGAATGCGCACAGTTTCTTGGTGTTTGTTCCGATTTCAACCTCGCGCAACTTGTTGATGAACCTACTCGTACTACTGCAGTTTCCGCTAATATCCTTGATCTCATTTTTTCTACTACACCTGACCTGGTTTCCAAACTTACTTATATCCCTGGTTTAAGTGACCTCTTCATAATTCATTTCACTTTGCGTGCCCATGTTTCTAGTAAAAAGAGCTCTAAGGTTGTTCGCGATTACAAGCACGCCGATACGGCTTCTATCACGGCAGAAATGGAATCATTCACAGCTGCTTACATCTCCGGTTTTGGCGAACGCTCAGTTGAGGATAACTGGCAACTTTTCAAAAATAACCAACTATCTTTCACTGACAGTTATATACCTCAACGAAAGATACCCTCAAACACTAGATCGCCATTGTTCAGCAACTGTCTTACACGCCTGCGCAATAAAAAGAAATGGTTATTCCGCCGGGCCAAGCAAACAAATCTCCCCGCTCATTGGTCAACGTACCGTCAAGTGGAAACTGAGTACATCCCTATGGCTAGTAACGCTAAAACTACCGTCTTGAATGTTACACTGCCCTCGTTTCTTCAAACGAGTCCGCGAAAGTTTTGGAGTGTTGTTAATGGCACTAAAACAAACATTATACATCTAACTTACCCTGATGGCACCAGTGTTCCACCTAATCAATGTTGCAGCGTTTTGAATGAGGCGTTTGTCTCTTTCCTCAATGCCAATATTATCGTAAATTTACCGAGTGCACCAAGTTCAAACTTCCCTCTGATTGATCCCATAATAATTGACTGGGTTGGTATTAGCCAGCTAATCAATAATTTGCAGATTTCGTCTGCCAGTGGGCCTGATAGTATTAATTCAAAAATATTGAAATGCACTGACGTGTTTTCATCTGTCATTCTTTCTAAAATTTTTGCTCAGTCGTTGCAGTGTTCTTCGCTGCCGCGGGACTGGAAGAAAGGAAAGCTGGTTCCAGTCCCAAAGTCAGGCAATGCGCATGCTCCCGAAAATTACCGTCCCATTTCATTGACAAGCATCTCATGCAAACTTTTGGAACACATCATTTACTCTCACCTTGTTGAATTTTTGGAAACCAATTCATTCTTTCATCCCTGTCAACATGGCTTCAGAAAAATGTACTCGTGCGAAACCCAACTAGCTTGCTTTACTAGTGATCTTTTTGCTGCATCTGACAATAACTTTCACGTTGACTGTATTTTCTTGGACTATTCTCAGGCCTTTGATACCGTAACACACGATTTACTAAACCTTAAACTCGATAAGCTTAACATTGATCCTTTAGTATTAGCCTGGATTAAGGACTTCCTTTCCAATCGAACTCAGTACGTAACTGCCAAAAACGCTTCCTCTGCTTTTTCGTCATTTACATCAGGGGTCCCGCAGGGATCCGTCCTTGGGCCTCTGCTTTTTCTAATCCATATAAAAGATCTCCCTGACTGCGTGAAATCGTCTTCAATTAACCCATTTGCTGATGACTGCGTAATATATCATAAGATTAGTGACCCCGCCGGTTCCACTAAACTACAAGAAGACCTTAACAATTTATCTGAATGGTGCAATGCGTGGAACATGAAACTAAACGTAAATAAATGTAAATATATGCGCATATCACGCCGCTCTAACAATACTGACACACGCATGTATTTTCTGAAAAGCGCTGCTCTCTATCAAGTTAAATTTTACAAGTATCTCGGCCTTTACATCACTGACGATCTATGATGGCACAAGCACGTTGAATTTATAACTTCTAACGCTAATCGCATGCTAGGTTATTTACACAAAACCTTTACGCCCTTCCTGCATCTTTAAAACTAACGCTCTACAAAACACTCGTTCGATCAAAATTGGAATATGCCTCGTCCATCTGGGATCCCCCTCAAGTATCACTAACCCTCTCCCTCGAAGCCATTCTCCTCTCGTCATGCTAGCGTAACACTCATGAAGCGAACCCTTAACATACCGGAGCTTTCAGTACGTCGTGCATACAGTCACATCTGCCTTTTCCACAAGACTTACCGCAACCCGGTATTAAAAGAAAAACTTCTTGCTCCTCCATCCTATTCTCATCCCACAGCGATCACCTTCATAAAGTTTTCGTGCCATTTTGTCGCGCGATCGCGTACTATTACTCTTTTTTTACCTCGCACCTGCAATGACTGGAACCACCTCCCCACATCGGTCTCTACTATTATAGACTCATCGAGGTTCAAGACTGCTCTTTTCCATGCCACCTAACAAATATTTTATTCCTTCATCTGCATTCTTTTTCTGCGTATATGTACCACTCCTTTCTTTAGCGCCTACGGGCCTTGAAAGTATTTAAAATAATAAATAAATAAACAATTACTTTGTAGCATTTTAAGGATTTACCTTCCATCGTATCGGCCTTTTCTAGAAGGCACGTGCTCTGAAAGCTTCGGTGTTTGTATTAGAACAAGTCATGTGTAACATATGGCAAAAACGACGGTAAAGCATGCAGCGTGCGGGAGTCTCTCAAGGTAGAAAAAAGAAAATATGAGAAATTAGAGTAAACCGAATAATGTCTATGCTAGGCTGAAGAAAATAGAGACTTTCCAGGATGAACTTGTCAAACAAATTGAATAGATCCAAAATTAGTTAAATATCGAGCATGATGCACAGAAGGCAGTGAAAGAAATGCTTCAGGCAGCCGAGGAAAAGCTGAACCGGGCCGCGATCGCGAACGAGAAAGGTCTTGACAATGGAGTGCAGTCTCCCCGCGGGAAAGGAGATAGCGTGTCAACAAAGCACATGGAATGCGCACAAGGTGGGGGGAGGGTAGCCGGAAAGATATGCACTTCTCCGCTCAGGTGCACATCATGGTGCACACGGTGCCGGAGGTGCCTGTATGTGACAGTCACGTACAAAGACCTGTAGTGGCTGCTAGTGAGGCGATATAGAAAATGAGGTGACAGAAAGGTTTCGATATTCTAGGAGCAAACAGGGAAATGAGGTGTGGTGGCTTCCAACCAGACGGGATCCACTTCAATCACAAGCTTCGATGAGCAGTGGGCTGGTGACTTGCTGATAGTGCGGTTACATTTTTTTTTTTTGGGGGGGGGGGAACCTACGAGCGATCAGGAGGCCAGTGTAGGTAGTAATAAAGAAGGTCACCTAAGAGAATCTAGGAATAGCGTCGCCGTCAGCAGGAGAAAAAGGAGGAAAACAAGAAAGACAGCTCGCAGTGCAATAGGCTACAAAACATACACGGTGGCAGTAGAAAGTAAAGGGGGCATAGGGATTGAGGAGCGCTTAAATAGAAAAAAAATAGGGGTGTCTTCTTGTTACAAGGACGCACCTTAGAGAGTAGGAAGTGCCACGAGTTTTTGAGAATTATGTTTCCGAAGGGTACAACCAAACTAAATCAGAAATAAAGGGAGGTGAATCGGAATGCTCATCCATCAGGGCGCCAGATAGAAAAATGTAAATTCGAAATGTCAAGAGCATCATTGGTTATCATGTGCAGTGATGAATCATGTAAAAGAAATATTGGCTGGGCGTAACGTATTCGTGGACCAGAAATAACTGCAGAAAGAAGAATCAAAAGTTAGTGGAATGCCTAAGTGCTCACATAAACGGTGTCCCGAATGATGCCAAAATTATTTTGTTAGGTGACATGAATGGCCTCATACACGATCAGGACAGCTATAACGACAACAACGGGAAGTCATTGCTACAATTTTGTGAGCAACTCAATCTCGTTATCGGGAATGTAGGGCCTAAGTGGGATGGGTAGACCACGTGGGAAGTGGAAAACCGGCAATCGACCATCCATTACGGTCTGATGACACAAGCAATTTATTGTCAGTTGAGAGAAATGGTCATTGACGAGTAAAGGTATAGCAGCAAGGGAGTGACCACAAACGCATCATTTGCAAAATAAGATATATAGTCATAAATACATGTAATAACAAATATGTCAGAAGAGTCGAGGTTAAACTTGGCAAATGGTCAACGAAGGACTGGGGATATAATGAGCTTCTAAGGGCAATAACGACAGAATTACGGAAACAGAAGCAACATGCTCGTTCGAAAGGAAAATATAAACCGAAAATCTGGTGGAACAAACAGAGCGACATGAGAAGCGAGTGCCGAACGACAGAAAGCATGCCGAGGCAAAGGCAGGCAAAAAAAGTGCAGTTATGGCAGTATGTAGTAGACAGAACTCAGGAAATGTACCAGGGAAAAAAAAAGCTGTGGTTCAACTGCTGATTCAAGCAGAGAAAATAGGAGAAAGTGAACTTTGGTTGTCAGAAATACATTATAAAAAGAAGACTGCACCTAGAAGATTGTGAAACCACATAAACGTATTAGGCAGGTAGTCTGGAACAATACAACAACATATCCTAGACGAAGACGGAACCTAACTGGAAGGGGACGTGTCATCCAAAAAATAAGCGCCGAATCTTTCCAAGGCGATGAGGAGGTTATACTAGAGGGAAAAAAAGAGCATGGAAGAGAAGCAGATGGAAAACTAGCTGGTGCTGACAAATTTCATCTGGAAGAAAGCCGAAGAGAAAATTCCGAAGCACTTAGCCACAGAACTAGACGACGTTCCCATTATAGGCTGATTGATAAACTAGGTCGAAAAAGTAAGGAAGCTCTATTGAAAGAAGTAGAAAAAAGTTCAAAGGATAGACGGGTATTAGACAGTTGGCGACAAAGTTAAGTGAACTTAATTTATAAAGGTAAGGGGAAGCAAGAAAGAATTCACTCCTATAGACTGTTGATCATTACATCGGTAATATAGAAGTTAGCAAAGCAGGCAATTAAATTAAATCTGCAAGCACGGGAAGAGAGCAATGCCATTTTGCGAGAACTTCAACATGGCTTCAGAATATGCAGGCGTCTAGATGATAACTTATTTGTCCTTACTCAGTGTACTGAAATATTCAGAGTAGAAAGAAGAGCGCTATATCTGGCCTTTCTATAGACTGTTTTTTCGTAGGTGCCGCCATATTGTGAACGCAGTGGCGCCCCCTATGAGCAGTGCCATACTCGCTTGCGTGAAAGCGGTCTTTCGCATGGCAGGTATACGCTCGGCGGTAGGTTCTGGAGTTTGTTTTCGTGGTCGTGCGGTCTGTTTAGTTTGACGTGCGCCTTCTACGTGGTAAACGGTTCTGTGAGACGTGCTGAAGTGGTTTAAGGTGTCATGTTCTGCTGGACGGAACACGCAGCGCGATGTGCGCGCGCATATTTGAGCCTTCGATCAGCCTCGGAGATCAATTGTGTATTTCTGCATGTTCCAATCACTAATGTGACCTTATTGCAGTATTATCCTCTATTTCTAAGCTGTGATTTAGGAGCCATGAAAGATACTCGACGATCGTAACAGCGTGGGTGTACCGTTCTGCTACTATAGGAGCTGTGATGTTATACTTTGACAACCGTTCAAACAGTTCGCTGCAGGTTACATTGCGTGACTACTTGGTTCAATGGATGAGGTTTCCGCTCCTGAATAAAATAGTTCTGGTAAGTCATAGCAGCATACCTTACAGTTTTAATTAAGTTTCTCCAGCAAAGGAACTGTTTACGAACTGCACGAGCGTCCTAAGCAGTGGCAGGTGCTGGATTACAGATATCTATTTATTATTTATTTTTATTTATTTCATAATACTGTGAGCCTTTCTCAGGCTCTGACAGGAGTGGAATGTACAATAGGTGGTACAACAGGTTTGGTGTTCCGGAAGATGAATGAAAAGATACATAACTTATATAAATAATAGAATCAAAGTGTGCAGAGCTGTAGAATCATACAATTCATGACTCATAATCAAGAAGGCTGTGACTACAACACATTTACAAAAGCATTTTCAAAGAAAGATTCAACGTTCGCAACAAAGACATCAATTGACACATCATTCACAATATGGCGGGGCAGGCTATTCCATAGTTCTATGGATCGAGGAAAAAAAGAAAATTTGAATAAATTACATCTAGCAGCAAATGGCCGTATGCACAAGTCGTGATTGATTCTTTTGGAGCGGTGGTGAGGTGGCTTTAGGTACACGTCTTTAGTTATGTTGATGCAATCATGATATAACAGGAAAAGAAATTTCATACAGGCAGTTAGTCGTCGGCATTCTAACGTCGAGATGCTAGCCCTTTTACGGAGAAGTGTCACGCTATCGTAGCGGGAGTATAGGGAGTAAATAAAACGGAGTGCTAGGCTTTGAATTCTTTCAAGTTTCGCTTTCAGGTAAGACTGATGGGGGTTCCAAACTATGGCGCTGTACTCCAGGATGGGTCTTACTAGAGTCATATAGGCGTTTAGTTTTACATGCGCAGATGCAGCTGGCAATTTTCGCTGGATGAATCCAAGTTGTCGGTATGCTTTTGTACATATGTTATCTACGTGGGATTCCCAACTCAATTTTTCAGTTAACGTTACCCCCAAGTACTTTACTTCATTATTACGCGTCACAGCAGATCCTGATAAAAGGTAAGTAAAATAGATGGGAGTTTTTTTCCTTGTTATGGTGACAGAGGACGTTTTGCTTACATTTATTTTCATATCCCAAGTTTTACACCAAGAATCAATGTTAGTTAGGGTTAAGTGCAGATTATTTTGGTCATCTTGTGAACGAACCGTAGTGTACACAACGCAATCGTCTGCAAATAATCTGAGTACAACATCTGGAGTGACACAGGAAAAAATGTCATTTATATAGATTAAAAAAAGTGTGGGTCCTAATACTGATCCCTGTGGAACACCAGAGCAAACGTCTAGGCTAATGGATTTGGCATTTTTTATTTCGACGTATTGAGTACGGCCCGAGAGGTAAGCTGTAATACAGGAAACGATGTTTGAATTAATACCAATCATTTTAAGCTTCTCAATTAATTTACAATGTGGAACAGAATCAAAAGCCTTTGCAAAGTCAACGAACACTGCATCCACTTGCAAACCAGAGTTAATAGCAGCCGCGAAGTCGTGTGTAATTTCAAGTAATTGCGTAACTGTTGACAGTTCCTTCCTAAAGCCGTGCTGGTTTACATTTAAAAGCTTGTTGCTTTCCAAGTAAGTTATGACTGCTTTGTTAATTACATGCTCCATTAATTTGCAGCAAGAGCTAGTTAGTGATATAGGCCTGTACATGCTTACCAAGAGCCTATTCCCATTTTTTTTTGAACACCGGGACCACTTTCGCGCAAAGCCAGTCGGCGGGTACGGATACTGTTGCCATGGATAAGGAAAAAATTTTTTGAAGAAGGGGAGACAGTTGTTGCGCGTATCGCTTTAGAAAAGCATTGGGTAATCCGTCGGGCCCAGGTGATTTCTTTTCATCAAGTTGTAGCAGTAAGTTAAGAATGCCGCATTCTGTTATGACAAGGTCAGGCATGCGGGAGTGGTATTCCGATAGATTGAACTCTGAGGTAGAAGCACGGGTGAACACAGACTGGAAATAGTGATTAAAGGCGTTCGCGATACCATTTGCGTTATCCGTAATGGCTCCGTCTATTTCCATTTGGTCGATAGACGCCCCCGGTTTTGCCAGGTAACGCCAGAACTTTCTTGGCTCGTGCGTCATAAAATTGGTCAGTGTATTTGTGAAGAAATTGCTTCTTGCTGAAGAAATTTCTGCTCTGAGCATTTGTGAAAGTTCATTTATAGCATCGACGTTGGTTTTCTTTTTACGCATTCTTTGTAACTTTCTTTTGAGGTGGATAATACTGCGTGTAATCCAAGGTGTCTTCCTGTTTACTCGTTTTTTTATTGATGGGATGAATTTTTCTTCACAGTACGCTACTATTCGTTTCAGCTTTAACCATAAGTCATTCACGTTTTCAAATCCCGACTGTAAAAGACTATCTAGGGTTATTTCAATGTAATCAATAACACTGACATCGTCTGCCCTGCTGTAATCCTTGACAGATATACGAGATATGCTGGTGCTTTGGTTGGGACTGAAACTGAAGTTATCAAAAGTAAGTAAAAGCATTTTATGGTCCGAGATTCCATTTTTGATACTGATATCAGGGTTTAGCGTCTTGGAAACGAAAGCAAGATCAAGAATGGAGCTTGCTTGCTCTTGTATACGCGTTGGCTCCCTAACAAGCTGGGTTAAAGAAAAACTAAACGTAATATTCAGAAGCATTTCACAACTATTGTGCTCGTTTCCACTAATGGTCAGATTTCCCCAGTCAATCCCAGTTAAGTTGAAGTCTCTGACTAAGATTAGCTTAGTACGCTCGTTAATTTTACGGCACAGAAAGTCGTGCAATTCAGCAAGATAGTCAGTTGGCGCATTTGGTCGTCGGTAGATGCCGCCAACGAACACTGACATTCCATTGATAGTGATACTGCACCACTCACTTTCGTGATTGGGTATTCCTTCGTCTTTCTTAAATGATAAGCCTTCTTTAATAGTTATGGCAACGCCACCTCCCCGGCCATCGCGGTCGAAACGAACGATAGAATAGGAATTGGGAAGCACCTCTGAATCGTCAATGTGAGAATGCAACCAGGTTTCAGTGATGACAATTATATCGGGGCTGTATACCAGCACCATTTCTTCTAATTTTTCGGTTTTATTGACAACGCTTCTTGCATTCAAACATAATAGCGAGAGTTGTGGTGAATTTTGTCATGAGCTGGAGTGGCTGTTATCATAAGCCATACGGCTTTCGCGCTTCACGAGTGTCCTCTTATTTTCAGTGCTATCCCAAGCATACAGATCGCCGTTTATCCTCAATTTATCAAATATAAGCTTGACCTTGTCTCCTCTGGTACGATTTTCTTGGGATGAATGCCATAGTTTCCGGCGCATTTCCCGTACCGCTGGTGAGAAGTCTTCCGAGATAGATATCTTTTCGCCTTGCAACTTGGAACAGTTTCGAAGAACTGACATTTTCTCAGTGAAATCGAAAAAACGAAGGATTACTGGGCGTTCACGTGCAGTACGTTTCTTGCCAATACGATGAATCCGTTCAATAGATTTAACTTCAACTGCAAGAATGCCTTTGAAAATGTCATGTATCACGCGTTTTTCGAAAATTGCCGGGCTTTCGTTGTCTCCCTCTTTGAGACCATATATGATTCAATTGTTCCGACGACTTCTGTTTTCCAGGTCTTCTAATTTATTGTTTAACCGAGCCATCTCGCGATTCATAGTGTTAATAGCTTCCTCGCATTTTAGAACCTTTTCATTATAAAGCTGGAGGGAAGCAAGATTTGTCTCTATTTCCGTAAGCCTGACTTGGACACTCAGTAGACCTGACTCTAACTGATGTTGTGATGTCTTAATTGCGGTAACAGCACTTAAGATCGCATCCAGTTTGTCTTGATCGGGCCCTGGGTTCTCTTCAATGTCACCACTAAGCTTTAATAAGACGAAAATAACACGAGATAGGTCAACACAACACTGGAACAAGCAGTGGGGACTCGGCAGCACCAGCAATCCAACACAGTTACTTCTAAAAGGACTACTACAAAATTGTTTCTCACCAACCTGTACAAAGCAGAACACGAAATTCAGCATCGTGTGCCGTACGGTGCCGCCGAGTCCACTGAAAGGTGCAGCCGGTCGATCCGTCTTTTTATGCCCATCTGATGACGTAATTCGCCTGGGTCGTGCGCAGAACGAGATGTCCAGTTTGGGCAGCCCTGCGCAGTTGTCCTCTTGCGGCGGTGCTTTCGGTGGGAAAACGGATGCATCAGTAGACCACACGTGATTGTGCAGACACAATGCTGTTGGTGACTCTGTACATGGACGGGATGTGTAGTCAGCCGGTGGCAAGGAACAGTCATGGGCGGATCCAGGTAACCACAGGAACACCTGTACAAAGCAGAACACGAAATTCAGCATCGTGTGCCGTACGGTGCTGCCGAGTCCACTGAAAGGTGCAGCCGGTCGATCCGTCTTTTTCTGCCCATCTGATGACGTAATTCGCCTGGGTCGTGCGCAGAACGAGATGTCCAGTTTGGGCAGCCCTGCGCAGTTGTCCTCTTGCGGCGGTGCTTTCGGTGGGAAAACGGATGCATCAGTAGACCACACGTGATTGTGCAGACACAATGCTGTTGGTGACTCTGTACATGGACGGGATGTGTAGTCAGCCGGTGGCAAGGAACAGTCATGGGCGGATCCAGGTAACCACAGGAACACCTGTACAAAGCAGAACACGAAATTCAGCATCGTGTGCCGTACGGTGCCGCCGAGTCCACTGAAAGGTGCAGCCGGTCGATCCGTCTTTTTATGCCCATCTGATGACGTAATTCGCCTGGGTCGTGCGCAGAACGAGATGTCCAGTTTGGGCAGCCCTGCGCAGTTGTCCTCTTGCGGCGGTGCTTTCGGTGGGAAAACGGATGCATCAGTAGACCACACGTGATTGTGCAGACACAATGCTGTTGGTGACTCTGTACATGGACGGGATGTGTAGTCAGCCGGTGGCAAGGAACAGTCATGGGCGGATCCAGGTAACCACAGGAACACCTGTACAAAGCAGAACACGAAATTCAGCATCGTGTGCCGTACGGTGCCGCCGAGTCCACTGTTCTTCGTTCTATATACCGCATGGTCCAAGCATATGGCATCAGCGGTTATATATTCATAAATGTTGTGCGGCGTCACTATGCGAGGTCATATTGCGGCGTTAGCCCGTTTTGTCTTGCTTTTTCGAGAAAGAGGATGATAACCGAATTTCTTTTTCGGTTGTGTTCGTTCCGTTCTCTACGATGCACTCACACGTATTGCGGAAATTTTGTACTCAAAAACAGGCACCGCATTCATTTTACGCGATCCCTCTCATATATTATGGCTGTATACAGGCCGAAAAAGCAATGCCGAAGCGCACAGCTTACTTATGTATCGTGCTGGTTCACCAACCGCAGTGATCGCTGTGTTGAGCAGCGCCACCGGCCTCACGCGGGGAGGCTAGCGTAGGCATATGGTATTTTGAAGCCTACTAGACTTGAAATGAGTGAGAACAATGCCAGTGCACCACAAATATTTGATAGCGCCTGCCGTTTAGATGTTTGGTGGTTGCCTTAGGTTGGTGGTGTTTGGTGGTTGCCTTATGCTTTATGTGTTACTCCCTACGCCAAGCGATCCGATAGTGAGCAGATTTGCCATTTCATGCTGCTAATGCAGAGACACTAGTCTTCTTTGTTGAAATAAATCGGATATAAGCAAAATAGTTCACAACACATACACACACCGCAACTCATATTGTGCGTACACCGCGGCTGATAAAGCGCGTCACATTTTTTGCGCCCACAAGAGATATTTCCGCCTACTGTAGTTATCGATGCACCGAAATGCTGCCCTGATGACCTTATATGAACGCACATGGCGTAAATTTCACAAAGTACTATCTAAAACATCTAGAAATCGTTCCGCAGCACGCGACAGCAATACTTTCAAGCAGCGCCGTGCCGGATCACCCAAGCCAGAGAGGAGGCAAGGCTCTGCGCGCACCCTATGCTCCTCGCCCGATTAAAAGGTCTATATATTGTGGGAGCATATGACAATGTAGACCGCAATATTTTCGGGGCTATTCTGGAAGAGGGAGGTTTGGGCGAGGATTGTATACAGCTTTTGAAAGAAATTTAGCTAGAAAATGCCGTTAGCCTTGAATGGGAAAGAATGAGGAGTGAGGAGAAAGTTGATTTCAACATGGCATTAAGGCAAGGGTGCCTTTGATACCCTATGCTGTTTGGGATGTACGTGGTGAGGATGGAGAAGGCGCTAGAAGAGAGTAATATCGGGTTTATTCTCTCATACAAACAGGCAGGTGCAGCAATAGAGCAGCAGCTTCCGCGTTGGTTTTATGCGGACGACATTGTGTTGCTAGCTTACAAGCAAAGTGATATGCACCATCTCGCTAATATATGTCAACAGAAAGGCGAGAATTTCAGTTTGAAATTCAGCGTTGGAAGATCAGGTGTTATGGTATTCAATGAGGACAGCGAACAGACAGTGTCAATTCAAGCTCAGGAAACACCTCGCCTGAAAAAATATAAATATCTTGGTATATGGATAAACGAAGGCGATAGATATATGGAAAGACAGGAAAAAGAAATACGATTCAAGGGAAGAGAAAAGTGGCCGTATTGAAACACAGGGTGCTAGGAGGATACAATAGCTACGAGCTTCTCCAGGGTATGTGGAAAGGTGTACTGGACTTACTTTTGTAAATGCGGCTGTTCACTTGAAATCGAGGGTACAATTAGGACTCAATGGCAACCAAAGGTCAGCCGGACACCTCGCACTAGGCGCTCACGGGAAGACTACAAATGAAGCTGTGCAGGGTGATATTGGTTGGACAAGCTTTGAAGTAAGAGAAGCTCACAGCAAACTTGATTATGGAGAGCGACTGAGGAATACCGTAGAAAATAAATGGGCTGGGAGAGTACTCAGATATTTGTACAGCAAAAGCTTTGATTCACGGTGGAGGAAAAGAACTACGAAGCTTACCAGCAAGTATGCGACCTGTATTGTGAACACGACAACAAAGAACGCCTTAACGAAAGAAGCGTGCGAGAAAGGCGTAGACGAGAAAGAGAGAAATGAAAAAGACGGACGCTACTCACAACTAACAGTTTATTTCCAACGAAAGAGAATAGGTAGAAAACTACGCTTAAAGTAGAACCACCCTCTGATGTGCGCACGAGAAAACGTCAGTAAAATACTCGTGGCAACACCAAACCTGGATAATCAGGAACTGGTTTGCACAAACTCCCGAAGGTAAGACACTTCTGCCTGTGACAAAGCTATCTTGGGTTGACTGATGCATCTGTCACCCTCCAAAAACATCTAAAAGACTTCCATTATTTCCCTTGTCTTTTGCGCTCTATGCATGCACAAAATCTGTTGTATCAAAAACGGGGTTACACATTTAAGCGACAATGAACCGCGAAATGCGAACCAGTGTCATTCTTTACATTGATTGCATGTTCCCGAAGCCTGATATTTAAACATCGATTTGTTTGCCCTACCTAGACCTTTCCACAAGAGCACGGTATTTCATAAACAACTTCAATTTTGCAATCGACGTACTTCTTATGATTAACACAGCATCCAGCAGGTTTGTCACTCACCACTCGATTCGTTTTTTCTTCTTTTTTTGTGGACAGCTCGACGAACCTGACCAAGCTTGTGAGCTACACTAAAGACAGCATCAATTTTGTACCTGCTTGCCACGTTTTTATACTTATTCTGTTTCTTTGGAAATAAAGTGTTAGTTGCGAGTAGCGCCACATGTTTTCTCGTTTCTTTCTTTCTCGTCTACGTCTTTACCGCGCACTTCGTCGTTAAGATGAAACCGCACCAACTCGCCCAGCTATCACTTTTGATGAACGAGGAACGTCAAGCGAATAGTGAGAGAGGCAGAGATAATCTCATGGGTGGTGGCAATAGAAACTAAACCTGCTATGAGTGACTACTTAGAGGAAAGAGCCAAATCAAGACAGAAACAATTTATCATAACTCAAAGGGAAGCTCACTACTTTTCGAAGCCAGATCATGATACATAAGAACACGCACTTATAAAACCAGGTATAAGAAGGAAGAAGAAGCATGTGCTCGCTCCTATAAAGCTAGAGGAAGGATGGTGCATGTTTTTTTTAGAATGTGATGATATCTGCCCAGTGGTTAACTTAGGCATCTCTGACCTCATTGACGCCCTTGGGTTCAGCGACAGCATGGGGAAAGTAAACATGTCCATCGTAGAGATTAGTGAGCGGCAATAGCAAGATTGGGGTGGGAGTATGGAAATGACAAACAACGAAGGCGTGCAAAAACAATGTTCAGAAATGGGAGTCAGAAAGTTAGGTTATAGGAATTCATCGTTTTTTTCTTCTCTTCTGTATCATAGGTACGACATTAAGCAATATAATATTAGCATGCCGGGGGGGGGAGGTAAGGGAACCAACCGCTTCGTTCCAAAGGGGACGCGCATAACATCCATCCATCCATCCATCCATCCATCCATCCATCCATCCATCCATCCATCCATCCATCCATCCATCCATCCATCCATCCATCCATCCATCCATCCATCCATCCATCCATCCATCCATCCATCCATCCATCCATCCATCCATCCATCCATCCATCCATCCATCCATCCATCCATCCATCCATCCATCCATCCATCCATCCATCCATCCATCCATCCATCCATCCATCCATCCATCCATCCATCCATCCATCCATCCATCCATCCATCCATCCATCCATCCATCCATCCATCCATCCATCCATCCATCCATCCATCCATCCATCCATCCATCCATCCATCCATCCATCCATCCATCCATCCATCCATCCATCCATCCATCCATCCATCCATCCATCCATCCATCCATCCATCCATCCATCCATCCATCCATCCATCCATCCATCCATCCATCCATCCATCCATCCATCCATCCATCCATCCATCCATCCATCCATCCATCCATCCATCCATCCATCCATCCATCCATCCATCCATCCATCCATCCATCCATCCATCCATCCATCCATCCATCCATCCATCCATCCATCCATCCATCCATCCATCCATCCATCCATCCATCCATCCATCCATCCATCCATCCATCCATCCATCCATCCATCCATCCATCCATCCATCCATCCATCCATCCATCCATCCATCCATCCATCCATCCATCCATCCATCCATCCATCCATCCATCCATCCATCCATCCATCCATCCATCCATCCATCCATCCATCCATCCATCCATCCATCCATCCATCCATCCATCCATCCATCCATCCATCCATCCATCCATCCATCCATCCATCCATCCATCCATCCATCCATCCATCCATCCATCCATCCATCCATCCATCCATCCATCCATCCATCCATCCATCCATCCATCCATCCATCCATCCATCCATCCATCCATCCATCCATCCATCCATCCATCCATCCATCCATCCATCCATCCATCCATCCATCCATCCATCCATCCATCCATCCATCCATCCATCCATCCATCCATCCATCCATCCATCCATCCATCCATCCATCCATCCATCCATCCATCCATCCATCCATCCATCCATCCATCCATCCATCCATCCATCCATCCATCCATCCATCCATCCATCCATCCATCCATCCATCCATCCATCCATCCATCCATCCATCCATCCATCCATCCATCCATCCATCCATCCATCCATCCATCCATCCATCCATCCATCCATCCATCCATCCATCCATCCATCCATCCATCCATCCATCCATCCATCCATCCATCCATCCATCCATCCATCCATCCATCCATCCATCCATCCATCCATCCATCCATGGTGTGAATTGAATACCCATAGTCAAGCAATATAAGTACTGTGCGGATGCTTGAGTAGGTCTTTCGTATGTGTGTACACCAAAGGTAATCCACGGGTGAAGGGCAAGCGGAACGCAGAGATAATGAACCATACAGCACTTGGGGAATAAAATAAAGATGCGTTTGTGGGAGGAAATCTGTGAAAAACGCTAATGTTCCGAAATGCCATTTTGTGCTTAAATTCAGCCATGTTTTCGGGGTTGAAAGTTAACGAATGTTTTATAGGCCTGTGAAACGACAAATTGGGCCGTGCAGGATTTCGTGGGGTCCCCCTTTTGAAGTCTGAGAAGCACACAGCAATACTTGTCTTGAAGAGAGGCACAGAAAGATCGATCAGAATTAACGGGCGGCTCAAGTGCACGAATAGCTGTGCTTCATAAATTTTGACACATAAATGAAGAAGAGGTCAAGAATGGCGGCAACACATTGCAGAGTATACATATGTGCAGGTATATACAGGCAATCAAGGGTTTTGAAAATGCTGCTGAGAGAAAAAGACAATAAATCGGATAAAACGGATGTAATATAGTAAGCATGGAAATATACAAGAATGCCAAGGAAGAAATTGGAAAGAGAAGCTCCTACGATAACACAAAGTCCCTTCCTTTTTCGGGACTGAGATCCTGCCTAAGGACAACACAAAAAGGAGCAAACATGCGCAACCATAATAGGCATTGGTCCGCTGCAGAAAAAAGCTTCGGACAAGTCAGGCCAGTATAGCTGAATGCGAAGTGAGACCCGTAGGAGTCATTCACCTTCCAGAAGGCTTTTACACCCACCGTTCATTTATACCCACAGTATTTGCGTTTACACCAATAGTGGAAAGTTTAAGTTCTGAAATAAGACACTTTTGTGATGCCAACTCTATATGCGATTAGTACGTGCCTCGCATAATATACATAAAATGTCATCTTTTCTTGTGCGCCACAGGTCCGTATTCACAAAATAAACAAAGGAATTTATTGCGATAGCAAATATACGGGCACTCGTGGGGTACCCACGCCGCCGATGTGGCCACCGTCGTTCTATACTCCCTTCAACGGTACGCGTGCAACCTGCGCGTCAAGGGTCAGAAGGGCTCCTCTGGTGCGCGTTGCGTTTTCCGAAAAATAGTGACGCTTCCCTTCGTGAACGCGGTATACGCGCAAGCGTGCGGACTCCGCGAACACGCATAGTGAGCACCGCGCCATTGAAGCAGAATTTGAAAGGGCGCGAACGCAAACGCTGCACTGGCCTCGACGGGGCGACGCCTGGTTTGCCACAGGGAAAGCCCGTAGTGCAAGTCATACAAGGAAGAGACGCCGGTAAAATGCACTGACAGCACAGTGGCGTCGAAGCTCAAACAGAAAGGGCTTATCTTCTCCACCTCCAGGCGCCTTCATCCTCGGTTGTTGCTTTCCTCACGGCTCCAAACGTAATCTTGCCCATATCACAAGCGCACCAGATAAAAAGATGAGAGGGCTCCGTATTTTTTTTTTCATTATCTTACACATTTAACAAGCACAATGACATAAAAAGAGTCCATGCGAGCGCATTCACATTTCGCTGAATTTGACTTCGGCTCCTTTCGAAATGGTACATCAACTTTCTTGAACGTATCGCTCTTGCGTTTTCGCTTCACGTGTCTCGCTTCCCAGTCTGCTTATTTCGCTTTTATTTTTTGACATGAACCTGTTTTTGTAGCCCGTATAGACCCTAATGAAAAATACAACCATAACTTTAATTTGTGTTTGGTCCGAAGCAAGTTTCTGGGGCGCAGTATAGGTAGCTGCCCGCGCGCTCTTTCGATGCGGTGCGAGCAGAGCTGGGCTTTGGAAGCACTCCATGCCTATTCTATTGTTTTTCTCGTTTCGCTCCTGGTCACAGCAGCGCTTCGGCTGCGTTATCAAGAGGCTTTTCTTTATCAATGTGATCAGTCGGCCTTGAGAGACGGATAATAAGTTTGACGCACAAACCAGAGGAAGGAATAGGCATGAAGCCACGAAACCTGCTGTTGGTGCTCCTTCCGTACCATTATCGAGCTGAATAAATGTTGCTTAGGGTTTGCGACAGGCGAGCAGTTAAATTCGATCAGCGTACACGAGGGCGCTGCTTTATGATGCCGGTGAAAGTGCAGTCACGTGGTATTTTTATATTTTTGGGTTTTCGTTACCAGTCGGTAAAACTGGTACACAATTAGGACGTCGCTGAAAACACGAAAGTTAGGTGTCGCTTCAGGGTCCCTACGATTGCCTCCTTGACAGTTTGATCATTACGACAGTACTTATCGAGTTACTAGATAATTATGATGGCCTAATAAAATCTCAGTAACGAAAAAATTACTGGCGACTACTTCACTCTACTGGAAAGAATATGCACTAGGTTTTCTTCGAGTAATGCAGTTGCTCTATTTTTAGGTCTTGGTGCTTGATAGTAGGGATACCCTGTATAGTTCAGTCAAACACCGAAATGAGGCCAAGCCAGATTCGCTCGAAATCGGAATCAACAGCAGTCATGCGCCGCAGCGCTTACACTCGAACTCCAAGAAAAAGAGAAAGAGAGAGATGCCGCAGTTTCTCCGTAAAGGCGAAGCTGTTTTAGTGATAGCGAAGTATACAAAGATTTCACGAATTAAGATTACACCACCGAGAGACGCCACTTTCTTGATGCTGCGAGAGGACTCACGACGCGCAAAACACTGTCTCCTACTGTGAGGTCTTCTGTATGCTATTATATGACTGTAACATTAGTGAACAAATCTTCGAGCTCACACGAAGGGCTCTCAGGAAAAATTAAAGCTTTCCGTTTATGCTTTGTGCTATATTCCCTTGTATGGAATTCTTTTCACGTTATTTGTAAGTGTGAAAATGGATGACTTTCTGTGTTTATTTTTGTTTGCTAATGAAAACAAAACAAGAAGGTTCTAGCTGTGTTCTGATAGGAGAGTAGTGCCGCCACATTATGGAAAAAGAAAGAGCATCTGCGGTCTTACGCAAAGCATAAATTTTCCAAAAAATTTCGACTACGACCGGCAGCATGCACCTTTGGCGCAAATTTATACGGAGCTGAGAAAGGAAAAAAATACACAGCCTGGATATTTTTTACGGAATATTGTACATTCAATTAAACAGAGAGGAGCAAATGAGGGGAACAGTCAAACACTATGGTTCCGTGTTAACTTTCGACAGGCACCGGTACTCGACGTTCACTGCGTTTCCTTCGTTTACCTTGCGGATTTAATTTCCATTCGATCCTATTCTGCTCTTCTTACTTAAAAATCAAACAAAAACAGTTCTGACTCTTTGCCGGCGTTATAACGGACGCTTAGGTATCTCACGGCGGTGGCAGCCTGCCACACGTGGAAAACAAAGTGAAAGAAGCTGTTAGGCCTGCAGCTATGCTGTCCAATGAGTGGTTGCGCTTTACCATGCCGTAGGTAAGAGGGTGAATGACCCATTGTTGGGGCGCCCACAGAAGACTCTAGCAATATCAATATTCATTCTATCAATTAAACCACAAAATACACCGAGAGCAAAGCAGTAGAAAAACCTTGCCCTATACACAATAAGAGGAAGTACTTAGACAAGTCATCGACCAATATGTCGTTGTCATACCGCCACACCACAACCACCTTCCTCACGTTTGGGTAACGAGACATCGTAGTCGTCGCACCTTCATCGTCACTCCAGCACGGACCTACCGTGTCCGTCATCATGCCGTTGCGGTTGACACAGCGTGTCATTTTGTCCTGGCAATTTAAGTGTACTTGTTACAGCTTGGTTGTAATTCGATCACCATTCACTGCGTCGTCCTTACACGATCATCTTCATGATATCTCGCTCGTTTCAACGTTTCAACGTTTTGTTTCAAGGAATGACAACGATTCAACGTAGTCATTCCTTGCTCATCACGCGTATTATAAGCGCGATGCGCAACATGTTTCTGTAGAACTACAGGTGGTTTCCAGTCTGACTGCGAACCCGGGTCGTGTCATGTATACTTAGAAGTGATAGCTAAGGAGCGATACCGTTATTCAAAAATACGAATTAACACTTCGCTGAAACCGATTCTCACAGCGCGAGGGATACGCACATTTTCTTTTTTTTTCTTCCTGGACACGGTCGTACACTTCCATGTAAAGGAATCGCAACATTGGTGCCAGGTTTGAAGCATTCACTCAATTCAGTTGAGGTAATGTGTTTAATGAACAAAAGCGCAGCTCCTGCATTATTTCCTGCTCGCTGCGGTGTGTCACAATTGTCAATGTTAGACAACCTACTAAGCGCTACAAAACACAACTGTTTAGCATAAGCACGTAACTATACCCATTTTCAAGTTGCAATGTGTACGTGTAAAAAAGAAAGCGCTCTACACCTTCTTAGCAAGCGTGATACCCAAACCAGAGAAAACCCAGTGCTTAAAATAGGCGTGTTAGTATTCTTCTCGACTACGTGTGGCATTTGTTAGAGTGAGACGCATCTTGGTAGACCGTATTATTTCATTTTGAATCTAGACGTAGCCATTTGCGTGCAGGGAAACCTGCATTTCGTTGGATGCTAACAATATCTGAGCAGTTTAATATTATTGCTCATCTTTCACACGTCACTCTATTGTTATTATTAACCAAGGGTCCCCTTGCAATGTTTGACACTTGAACCCTGGTCTGTAAATCCTCTCTTAATGATTCATGTTATTTAAAGAAAAATAATCTGAAACTGAAATTGGTGCTGGCGGCTGGCGAAGGCTGACTCATGCAATCGAGCCTCAAAAGTCTGTTAATAATATATATGTTTAGTACCAGCTGAGCGACTATAAGCGTGGCGACGTAATCAGGCTGCCTCTTTGGTGCAATCTTATCAATATGCGGCCGGCTGCACGGGGTCGGTGCCAACGAGTTTTCAAGGCTTCAATGTTCAAGTATTTCATGTCGTCGACACGACAGCCAGTAAGGCTGCGAAAGCTCATGGCCATGTCGGTCAATCCGTCGCCTCCAAAAACTACGACAGAACAGCTACTGTATCGCGGGGCGAATGTTGCACTAACACGAGTGCAATCAATCAACGTGCCGATAGTATATATTTCTCTAGATGGGATAGCTTCTGTGCATACCTGCACTATGCTTTTGTAGTGTTTTCCAGTAGAGTTGTTGTGCGCTTTTTCACGTGTGCTGCTTGCGGGTATGTTTTCGTTTGCTTTTATTTGCTTGAGTGTTGCTCGAATAGCCAATCTGAGCTTTTGGGATAGCCGTCTCTACAGTAGCCCTAATTTTTGTACGTTTGCGTTAAAGCATTGCACAAAACAATATTCCCTCCACTTGCACATACCCTTGGTCGTCGCCGCATACTTAACGGATAGTGAAAGAGGCATTGACGTTATTGTTACATTTCCGTTCCTGTACATGTTCATCCTCTCAATTAAAAGGTAAAACGTACCAAACGAAAGCGACCATCTTTCTCATATACATGCATAAACATTGCCGATTATCTCAGGCACCTTTTTTCGAAGCTTTTTCCAAAAGAGAAAAGAGATTTGCGATGTTAAGGTACTGCGTTATTTACGACAGCAGATTGGTTTCTCGCGAAGAGGTCGCCCAAGCTTTTATTTTAAAATCGCGCCGGCTCGCTGCCCCGAATGCAATACTGGAATCGGTGCGAGGTAACCCTAGCCAGTGACGCTGTCCGTGCACGACAGCGGAGTCACCGTACTCGCAGTACGTTACTAGCACTGAATTTCTCAGCTCTTGCAATGCGGTGTCGTTGAAGATAATCCAGCACCTCCTCCAGATGTTGCGGCAACTCTTTTCCAGCGACTGCATAGCCTTCCAAGGGATTGTCGGTGAGCACGGGTGTCTCCAGTGCCGTATTCCCGTAAAAAAAAAGAAAGAAAAAAAGAACTGGTTTTAAGCTGAAGCTCGCTTGATTCATGTGCTGGGTTTCGCAAAAAAGTGGCTTTTCAAACGAGAACTATCTTTTTGCCCAAACCTCCGTCTACAACGGCGGATCATCTGAGCATTGGCACCATTGTTTTTTGCGTCTCGGGCACCTTATGCTGGTTCACCGGATGCGTTAAGTGCCTATCATCGTAGCTCTCAGTTCACCACGAACCACAGTGACGCGCACCTTCGCTCATTGTGCTTGTTCGTTACTATATGTTGTCGCTTAATATGATCAACGAGTACAATTACGTCTTAAAAGTTTAATTTGAGATCCCGAAAGGGAATGGTCTCCGGTTGGAAAGAAGAACGCGCAGGAAAAACGTGATTGGGTTTTGGCGGCACCTCTAAAAACTCACCTAAAGTTGCAGAAGAAAAGAATAAATTATTCTTCGGTCACGGAAAAGTGCTAAACAGAGCGGAAAACCAAGTATATGGCTTCGTGCTAACGTAACGGCATGCCATTTTAGTACAAAGGTGAGAGGCAGCGAGATTCACGAAAGCAGCAGCACCTGGGCGCGAAGCAATCTCCAGTACCAGTGACGCCTGCTACGCGGTTTGTTTCAGGAATGCCGCCGCCTTGCCTTTGTTTTCCAGGAAGCCCCATTGTGCTCTGCCACAGATGTTCCGGCCACGCACAGATACTGCAAGTACGTGCGTGGTTTCCCACTCTTCATTTATTTCTCTCAATTATAAGATTCGTGCGCGCTTTGCAGTAGTAGAAAATGAAAGTGGAAAACGCATCCCAGTTGTCACAACTTGGTCGTCGAGGTGTTCTCGCAACGGTTCTTGTAAACAAGATGGCGCAGGTGATGCTTTCAACATATGGGTCCTCGAGGAAGGATGGTTGGCGTGCTTGCTTCTGTTCTACGGCCAACCTCGTCGGTAGACGTCATTCTAGCACGCCCACACTTTTACTTGCCGTGACAAGCTTAGATCGACAGAAAGCTCAGCTATTTGGTAAGGATTCATTATGCAAAAAACAGGTGAAGCGTGCAGACAAGTCGACAACATGGCGTTCGTGTTGTCCACTTCTCTACTCTCGTTTCCTGTCTGCACGCCTGAGCTCTTTTTTTTTGCGTAATAAATCCTTACCGACTAGCTCAGCTTTCTGTCGTTCTAAGCTTCATTTCTAGTATTCTGAGCTATTTTCTATGTTCCCCTACTTATCTGCGCAATCCTGCGGCGTTCTTGTTGTCCAAGTTACTACTCTTGTGTCCTGCCTGCACGCCTCACCTCTTTTTTGCATAATGGATTTCCATGACAAATGGCACATGACATGACGTGCTTGTGCGATAACATGGAACATTTTGGAGCTTGTATGCATTACATTGCCACTGTTTAAACCTTCAACGCGTCACACTTATAGCCTAATCGTATGGAAACCCAGGTTGTTTTTTGCGTATTGCACATCTGTTTTGTTTCTTTAGTGACTCGAAGGTTATGTACGGTTCTTTAGTGCGGACACTGAAATTGTATTCTACTAAAAGATCTGTACATTGGACACTATAGTGTTCAAATTACCCACTCCATGCTCGCTTTTTCAGCAATATAGTAGGTAGTAAAAGCCAAGAAGGGACAACAACGCATGCAAATCCTCTCATGTTGCCCCGATAGTGAAGAGCCCGAGCGCGGCACAACGGCTAGTCTCAAAAGTAGTTCTTCATTGTAGCGAACCTGCGCCCACAAGAACACGCTGTAATCGAGCAGAACAAGTGTGACCACAGCATGCGTCGATAGTCGAAAAGCTGATGAGTTAGCCAAGCATGTTTGCCATATATAGATGGCTCGACGAAGATTGCAGCGTAATTACTGGTGCTCGCGTGCCTTCAAGAATGTTCAACAGTATTCTCGATTCGCATCTAGCATAATTATACAAGGTTCCGCTAAAACACAAACAAGAGATAGAATCGGCGTTAACGATCAAGAATTGTCTTGCACTTGCAGGCGCGTCTTGCGCTGAGCAATAACATTTGACATTTCCTAGCGCGTGAGCAACGATCAGCTGGGAAGGGTAATTGCACATTTGAATGTCTTAGAACAAAATGTTGGATATGACGTCAAGACCTTTATGAATGTTGGGGATAAAATTAAGAAAGAGTAGGGCGCCATGAAAAATGTTTCATATTGTCGTGATTTATTTGTAGTTTGTCGAATTCTAATGCCAAAAAATGTCGAAACGACCGTTTGTATAATTTTAAGTTTGTGTGAAACCGTCTACCGCACTTTTCTTTCGCTTTATGTTCCTATCTTTTTCACTTTTCTTTTTTGGAACGTTGACTTCTACATTACAATTTGCTTGATTTATCAGTCTGGTTCGTACCTTTGCTTATATCTTTTGTATAGAACCCGATTCATGGTCTTCCACAGCCAGTTTTTGCCATCTATGAAGGAAATGATTACCATAAAAATCAAACTGAAAACGCCCCTCGTCGCAACGCAGCCCCTAAAAAAACATAAATAAACATCAAGGATAGTTATAGAAAGCCCTTTGGAAATACAGAGCAGCTCCCTCCTCGATCGAGATGGCCACCAGCAGCATTGTGGGGTGTTCATCATGCGGATGTTCCGAGATTTCCAGGGCAGCGCACTCGGCAGCCAAGAACGGTGATGAGTGCAAAAGCAGAATACCAGTCCTGTACATCACCTGCGCGACTGAATTACTCAAACATGCAAGGAGAACTTCATGAGAGCGATGAATAAATGCGACGCTGTCGGCCGCCCTTTGAAGGTGGACACTGATGTTGTGGCGACGACGTCTGCAGTCACAGCGCACGTATTCGTTTCACCACTACGCGCACAGGAAAGGAGACAGGGGTGGGGATTCCGCCGGCTGCGCAGAAGATAATTACGGATGCGGTGGAGTTCAGTTGCCACCGCAAAGCCGGGCTGCTCACTTCGCTGCTTGAGTACATTTGACTCCCGGTCTGCCTCCCAGGAATTGTACGGACAATGCCAGACCTGCACGGAAAAGTGGCCGTGATAACGGGTACGTTTTTCCCCTTTGTGCGCTCTTTGCGGCGTGTTCGTTATCGACCATCCAAGTCTCTAAAATTCCGGTTCTTGGATCTTACGCGTAATAAAAACCCCTTTATGATTATGAGGCATGCCATTGTTGGGAACTCAGGATTTATTTTGACCACCTGGTGTTCTTGTGCATAAGTCAGAAGTCCTACATTCCGCCACTATCGGAGTCCGGCCGTTAGAACTGGGTTTAAAACACGTCCTGAAGCTTAGCATCTTAGCCTTAGTTAGGCACTAAGGTACCGTCGCAGCGCCGCGGGCACAAAAGTTTTGATTTTTACTAATAATTGAGAGGCTAAAATTTGACCTGTGGTCCCAGCACCATACGAAGAGGGAAGCATGACTTTGTTAAATGCACCCCGTATTATGCACAATGTTTCGTTTGAGAAAGTTGCCGACGGCTAGAAATACGCATATAAAATATATTCTGAACGCTTTCATCGCACTTTCGTGGGGACTGTTCTTGAACGAAAAAAAAGTGAAAATTGTCGACAACATTAGGTCCACCTTAAGGCATCGTCACACGGTGCTAAATAACGTGCGCATGATATTAAGAAGTATGCAGGGACAACATGGCCATAATTAGTACATGACCGGGGTAGTTGGATAAGTATGGGAGAGGCCTTTGCCCTGCAGTGGGCGTAAGCAGGCTGATGATAATGATGATTATGATAGTGATGACGATGATGAAATAACGTGCGCATGGAATAGGCAATCCGTTTGTGAGAATCTGCAGGCTAGATGGCCATTTTCCTAGAATAGGTGCGGCGCTTTTCAAAGGTGAATGGTCTATAAGGATTTCAACTATATAAATTCACGTGGAGCAAAGGACGGATATTCTCGGGATAGTTATAATTCGGCGAAGATGAGCTCGCACTGGCGTAAATTCTTAAAAGCAACAAACAGGTGCGACGTATAGAGAAGAAGTTAGTTTGACCATTTTTTAGCAGCTTTATTATCGATTCCCTATTAAACGAAGCAGCGCCTTTCACGCACGACCTTGCAGTCAATTTCAGGTGTCATTAACCGTTCAACGTGGCATTCAGTCCCCTATGACCGGTATGAAAGAAGTAAGCGATCAGGGAGATGATCAGGTATTTAACGCCCTTTCTCAAATTCACCTCAACAAAACGCTCCGGCCACGTAGATGCGCAATAGGTGTAATAGATGCAATAGATGCAAAATGCTCGCACCCGCGATCTTTCATGCAGTGTCTTTGAGAGGTGTCTGCATATTGAAAGGCTTAGCGATCGCCACTGAACGGCTCATCAGGCAAGCAAAAATGCAAGTGTTCTCCTTTGCGCTATGAACGGCTAACGGCTAACTTCCATGTGCTCTGACGAATCAACCGAACAGTGCGCAACTGGTTGGTGAATCTCTATACATCCGTCCGTACTACAGTGCGTACACAGTTGCAACCAGCATTAAATAAATCACCGAAGACTCTGCCATGCGTGGCTAAATAGAAGCACGGTGGGTCACTAATAACGCTATTCCTTTCGAGTTGCGTTCTCGCTTCAAGCGTGCCAACTGGTGTTGCGCAGGGACTGCATCCGCGCTGTGAAAGCACGCATAGATGATATGACTGGCGCCATTTGCATATTGCAACCTCGTTTGTTGCTCTCCTTCCTTCCATTTGCAGCAGCACGCGTGACCTGTTGGCATGCTGTGACATAAAATAAATCTATATTTACCCGCGATTGCACGCCTACAGCATTGGTGACCTTGTTGCTCACGTTCTTGGGAGTAATGTGTCCATTTTTGCAATCTCCGGCTCCTTGCGGTTTGTTCCGGTATTCCGCCATCATTTCCGCCGGATCACACGAATAATTCTGGTGTGATCCCAGCTCACAATCTCTACAGATATCGTCTGAGTCATGTATATAAACTGGAAATCCATCGAAATATCAGCAACCTGCGTACTCTAGCCCAACTTCAGAGAAAATCTACAAATTACGTTACAAGACATTTTGAGGATTGGTTAGTACCAACACCACGTTCTAACTATGGGAAACAATGCCTTAAATACACAATACCAACACTGTTAAATTACTATAATTCCGTCCGATTTGATCTTTTCACGTCATCATCCAAGGAACTGAAACTTATGTATACGGTTTCGATGTAATATCTGGTAGCGTTATGTATCTGTGTTGTTGCATTCTTTTGTTAACATGAAAGTGTGAGTGAGTAACATGTTATTGCACCTATGTACACAGCTACATATATGTATGTACATGTATGTGCGCATATGTTATGCTGCCTCCCTGCAGAAACAGGGATTGTGGACACGTCAAGCTGTTGAAGGACAGCTTTTTATCTACAGTCCCTCCATCTGTAAATGTACAGGATGGCAAATAAACAATTTCATTTCATTTCATTTTCATTTCATTTCATTTAAATCTTGATTTTCGCCTCTGCTACATACAGGAGCTCCAGCGACCCTCCACGCTCGTGTCTATTCACCTATAGCACGCCGTCTCAATACTAGACAGGCAGCAGAGAGGAACAAAGTATTATTTAAATTTCAGCCTAAATCAGGGAAAGCGACAGCGCATGTATGATACCTTTGTTCTTGAGTTGATGCAGCGTTACTCCTGGAGAAGACGGCGATGTTTGGCCACGCGAACGCGCCTCCTGTGATCTCCGGCTTATTACACCAATATCTGCGAAATTACTCGCCATTTCGACCTGACACCGACGCCAATCAGCGCCACAATTGAAGATCTTTCTTTCGAGGCCACCCTCACGCGAGTACACCAAATCTTACGGATTTGGTGTACTCATGGATTTGGTTCATTACGGTTGTCACGGACTCTTAGAAATCGAACAGCCGCGGGCGCACAACAAGCGCTGAACAAACGCGAAAGACGAAGCTAGGCATGCAGCTGCGCTATATAACGAGCAGTTACGCTTTAGCATGCCGTAGGCAAGACCATGAACGACGCTTTGTTGGGCCGTCGACGACGGGTTTTCGAGGGCTCCGTGGTGCGACGAAAACAAGTTTTTCTGCAAGCTTCCAGCCTGCGTCTATTTCTTTATTTGCTGATTTTTAAGCCTTTAAAAATTTATTGGTTAGTTTTCTTTCGTTTCTTTTTTTCTTTTCGTGTCACGTGTGTATGTATATATTTGGTTTCGCAGGATAGTTGGAGCGTCCCTTCGCACGACCTGTTTCAGCACGTGCAGCTGTGGGGGACGTTAAGTCTTTAGAATCTTTATAAACTAGTTTGGAAGTCAAAGCACTATTAGCTATTAGTGGTTGTAGTGTCTGTGCATTCGTATCCGGAATATTGATTTGTTAGGACAGTGAGAGCGGGCCGTGTGTTTGAACGCGTGTCTTAAGTCTGTGCGGCATTTATTGCTTATAAAACATTGCTGATAATTACTTTGTAGCATTTTAAGCATTTACATTCCGTCGTATCGGCTTTTCTAGAAGGCACGTGCTCTGAAAGCTTGGGTGTTTGTATTAGAAAAAGCCAAGGGTAACATTTGGCAAGAAAGATGGTGAAGCATGCAGTGTGCGGGTGACCTTCAAGGTTGAAAAAAGCAAATATGAGAAAGGGGATTCAATCAAATAATGTCGATGCTAGGCTGAAGAAAATAGAAACTTTCCAGGATGAGCTTGTCAAACAGGTCGAAGTCCTCAAATATTTGGTAAATATCGAGCATGATGCACAGAACGCCATGAAAGAAGTTCTTCTAGGCAGCTGAGGAAAAGCTCTACAGAGCCGCCATCGCGACCCAGAATGGTCTTGACAATGGAAGGCAGTCTGCCCCCACGGGAGACGAGATAGCGTGTCAACAAAGCACTTGGAATGCGCCCAACGTGGGGAGAGGGTAGCGGGAAAGAGTTGAACCTCTCCGCTCAGGAGCACATCCTAGCGAATGCGGTGCCGGAAGTGCCTGTACGTGACTGTACCGTACAAAGACCCGTAGTGGCTGCTGCAGAGGCGATATGCAAAATGAGGCGAGAGAAAGGTTTCGAGGTTGTAGAAGCAAACAGGGAAATGAGGTGCCGTGGTTTCTAACGAGACGGGATCCATTTCAATCACAGGCTTCGACGAGAAGTGGGCTGGTGACTAGCTGATAGCGAGGTTAGTTTTTTTTTTAGGGGGGGGAGGGATCTACGAGCGAGCAGGAGGCTAGTGTAGGTAGTAATGAAGAAGGTCCCCTAAGAGAACCTAGGAACAGCATGTCCATCAGCAGGGGTAGAATGTAGGAAAACAACAAAGACAGATCGCAATGTAATAGACTTCAGCGTTAAAAACAGCTGTTGTGGTATTCAATGAGGACAGTAAACAGACAGTGTCAATTCAAGATCAGAAACACCTGGCCTGAAAAAAAAAATATAAACGCCCGGGTATATGAATAAACGAAGGCAATAGATATATGGAAACACAGGAAAAAGGAATATCAGTCAATGGAAGAGAAATGCGGCCATAATGAAACGCAGAGTGCTACGGGAATACAATAGGTACGTGCCTCATAATCAGAAAGTGGTTTTGGCAAGTAAAACCCCATAATGTTTTTACAATAGGTACGAGGTAGTCCAGGGTATGTGGAAAAGTGTACTGGTTCCGGGAGTTACATTTGTAAATGAGGCTGTTCGCTTGAAATCAAGGGTACAATTGGGACTCAATGGCAACCAAAGGTCAGTGGGACACCTCGCACTGGGCGCTCACGGAAAGACTAAAAATGAAGCTGCGCAGGGTCATATGGGCTGGACTAGTTTTGAAGTGAGAGAAGCTCACAGTAAACTCGAATATGGAGAGCGACTGGGGAATATAGAAGAAACTAAATGGGCTGGGATAGTTTTCAGGTATTTGCGCAGGAAAAACTTTGATTCTCGGGGGAGAAAAAGAACTAGGGAGCTTACAAGCAAGTATGCGACCTGTATGATGAGCAATATGCCAACAAAGTACGCCTTAACAAAAAGTGCGCAGAAAAGACGTAGACGAGAAAGAGACAAACGAAAAAGACAGGCGCTACTACGCTGAAAGGCCTGAGAACTGCCACCCTCTCAAGGGTGCATGAGAAAACGAAAGTAACACACACGTGGCAACAGTGCAGCTGCATATTATACAACTTATTTGCACAGATCCACGAAGGTAAGAAACTTCTGCATTTGACAAATCTATCGAGGGTCGACTGATGCATTTGTCAGCCTGCAATAACATCTAAAAGTCTTCCATTATTTCCCTCGTTTTTTGCGCTCTATGTCTGTACAAAGTCTGTTTTATCAAAAAAACGGGTTTACACAATCTGAAGCGACAATGAACCGCGAAATAAGAACCAGTGTCGTTCTTTACATTGATCGCATGTTCTCGAAGTCTGATATTTAAACATCGATTTGTTTGCCCTACGTAAGCCTTTCCAGAAGAGCACGGTATTTTCGAAACAACTTCAATTTTGCAATCCACGTAATTCTTATGATTGACAGAGCATCCAGCAGGTTTGTCCCTCGCCACTCAATTCATTTTTGTTTTTGGGAGCGGCTGGACCAACGTGAGGTAGCTTGTGACCTACACTAAAGACAACATCAATCTTGTACCTCCTTGCCATGTTTCGCTACTCATTCTGTTTCTTTGGAAATAAACGGCTAGTTGCTAGTAGGGCCCATGTTTGTCGTTTCTCTCTTATCTAAATCTTTTCCGCACACCTTTCTTTAAGATGGAACGGCACCAACTCGCCCAGCTATCAGTTTTGATGAACAAAGAAGGTCAAGCGGACAGTCAGACACGCAGAGATAATCTCGGGGGTGGTCATGAGTTGGTCTTTCGTGTGTGTATACACCAAGGGTAATCCACGGATGAAGGGCAAGCGGAACGCAGAGATAATGAACCATACAGCAGTTGGGGGATAAGATAAAGATGAGTTTGTGCGAGGAAATCTGTGAAAAATTCTAATGTTACGAAATGCCATTTTGTACGCAAATTCAGCCGTTTCCGGGGTTAAAAGCTAACGAATGGTGGGTAGGCCTATAAAACGACAAATCAGGCAGTGCAGGATGTCGTGGGTTCCCTCTTTTGAAGTCTGAGAAGCGCATAGCCATATTTGTCTTGAAGACAGACACAGAAAGATGAATCAAAATGAATGAGCGACTCAAGTGCACGAATAGCTGTGCTTCATAACGTTTTACAGATAATCGAAGAAGAGGTCCTGAATGTCGGCACCACAATGCAGAGTAAGCACTGGCATATATAGACAATGAAGAGTGTTTAAAACGCTGTTGAGAGAAACAGACAGCAATGTGGATGAAACGGACGGAAATGAGTAAGCATGGGAATTTACAAGAATTCCGAGAAAGAGATTGGAAAGACAAGTTCCTACGGTAACACAAACTCCCTTGCCTTTTGGCGACGGAGATAATGCCTAAGGACAAAACAAACAGGATCAAACATGCGCAACAAGATTAGGCATTTGTCTGATGCAGCAAAACCCTTCGGACAAGTCAGGCATTATAGCTGAATGCGAAGCGAGACCCGCAGGAGGCATTCATCTTCCAGAAGGCTTTTACACCCACCGTTCATTTATACACACAGTATTTGCGTTTACACCAATAGTGGAAGATTTAAGTTCTGAAATAAGACACTTTTGTGATGCTAACTCTATATGCGATTAGTACGTGTCTCGCATAATATACATAAAATGTCATCTTTTCTCGCTGGCCACAGCTCCACATTCCCAAACTAAACGTATGAATTCATTGCCGTAGGATGAATTCATGTCAACGGTACGCGTGCATGTACGATGAATTTCTGCCTCCTGTCAACGGTACGCGTGCAGCCTGCGCGTGAAGGCTCAGAAGGGCTCCTCTGGAGCGCAGTGCGTTTTCCTAAAATAGTGACGCTTCCCTTCTTGAACGCGGTATACGCGCAAGCGTGAGGACTCCGCGAACACGCATAGCGAGCACCGCGCCATTAAAGCAGAATTTGAAAGGGCGCGAACGCAACCGCTGCACTGGCCTCGAAGGGGCGACGCCTGGTTTGCCACATGGAAAGCCCGTAGTGCAAGTCGTACAAGGAACAGGCACCGGTAAACTACACAGACAGCACAGTGGCGTCGAAGCTCAAACAGAAAGGGCACAATCGCGGCGATTCTCTTCTCCACCTCCAGGCCCCTTCCTCCTCGGTTGTCGCTTTCCTCGCGTCCCCAAACGTAATCTTGTCCATTTCACAAATTGGCCAGATAAAAATATGACACCGCTCCGTTTTTATTTTCATTATCTGGCACATTTAAGAAGCACAATGACACGAAAAGAGTCCATGCGAGCGTATTCACATTTCGGTGGATTTGACTTCGGCTCCTTTCGAAATGGTACATCATCTTTCTTGAACGCAACGCTTTTGCCTTTTCTCTACACGTGTGTTGCTTCCCGGTCTGTTTATTTCGCTATTATTTTTGTACATGAAGCTGCTTTTGTAGCCCGTATACACACCAATGAAAAATAAAAGCGTCACTTGAATTTGTGTTTGGTCCGAAACAAGTTTCTGGCGCGCAGTATAGCTGCTCGCGCGCTCTTTCGATGCGTTGCGAGCACAGCTAGGATTTGGAAGCATTCCATGCCTATTTCATTGCTTTTGCCGTTTCGCTCCAGGTCAAAGCGGCGCTTCGGCTGCGTTATCAAGGGGCTTTTTTATCAATGTGATCAGTGGGCCTTGAGAGGTGGATAATAAGTATGACGCAGAAATCAGAGGAAGGAATAGGCGCGAAGCCGCGAAACCTGCTGTTGGTCCTCCTTCCGTATCATTATAGAGGTGATGAAATGTTGCTTCGGGTTTGCGACAGGCAAAGCAGTTAAATTCAATCAGCGTACTTGAGGGTGTTGCATTATGATGCGGGTGAAAGCGCAGTCATGCGGTATCTTAAATGTCTTGTGGGCTTGATTACCAGTCGGAAAAAATTGTACACAATTAAAAGGTCAGTGAAAACACCAAAGTTAGGTGTCGCTTGAGGGTCCCTACGATTTCCTCATTGACACTTTGATAATTACGACAATACTTAACGAGTAACATCATTAATAATGATGGCCTGAATAAATATCAGTAACGAAAAAATTACTGGCGACTACACTGTACTGGACAGAACATGCACAAGGTTTTTTTTTTTTGAGTAACGCAATCGCTCTTTTTTTTAAGTCTCGGTGCATGATAGTTGGAACACCCTGTATAGTTAAGTCAAACACCGAAATGGGGCCAAGCCAGATTCGCTCGAAATCGGAATCAACAGCAGTCATGCGCAGCAGCACTTGCACTCGGACTCTAAGAAGAAAAGAAAGAGAGAGATGCCGCAGTTTCTCCGGAAAGGCGAAGCTGTTTTAGTGATTGCGAAGCATACAACGATTTAACGAATTAAGATTACATCACCGAGAGACGCCAGATTCTTGATGGCACGGGAGGACTCACGATGTGCAATTCAACTGTCTCCTACTATGAGGACTTCTGTATGCTCATATAAGGCTGAAACATTAGTGAAGAATTCTTCGACCTCACCTGAATGCGCTCTCCGGAAAAATTAAAGCTTTGCGTTTATGATTTGTACTATATTCCCGTGTATGGCCGCCTTATCACGTTCTTTGTAACTGTGAGAATGGATGATTTTCTGCGTTTTTTTTTTGCTCATGAAAGCTAAACAACAAGGTTCTATCTGCGTTGTGATAGGAGAGTAGTGCCTCCACATTATGGAAAAAGATACGTAAGCATTTGCGGTCTTACGCAAAGCATAAGTTTTTCCAAAAATTTCGAGTACGACAGGCAGCATGCACCTTTGGCGCAAATTTATATGGAGCTGAGAAAGCGAAGAATTACACAGCCCGGATATCTTTTACGAAATATTGTACATCTCATTAAAAGGAGAGGAGCAAATAAGGTAAGCAGTCAAATACTATGATTGAGTGTTAACTTTCGACAGGCGCCGGTACTCAACGTTGACTGCGTTTCCTTCGTTCACCTTGCTTATTTAATCTCCATTCGATCCTATTCTGGGCTTCTTATTTAAAAATAAAACAAAAACTGTCATGACTGTTTGCCGGCGTTGTCACGGACACTTAGGTATCTCACGGCGGTGGCAGCCTACCACACGTGGAAGAAAAAGTGAAAGAAGCTGTTAGCCATGCAGCTACGCTGTCCAATGAGTGGTTGCGCTTTACCATGCCGTAGGTAAGAGGGTGAATGACCCATTGTTGGGGCGCCCACAGAAGACGCTAGCAATTTCAATATTCATTCTATCAATTAAACCACAAAATACACCGAGAGCAAAGCAGTAGAAAAACCTTGCCCTATACACAATAAGAGGAAGTACTTAGACAAGTCATCGACCAATATGTCGTTGTCATACCGCCACACCACAACCACCTTCCTCACGTTTGGGTAACGAGACATCGTAGTCGTCGCACCTTCGTCGTCACTCCAGCACGGACCTACCGTGTTCGTCATCATGCCGTTGCGGTTGACACAGCGTGTCATTTTGTCCTGGCAATTTAAGTGTACTTGTTACGGCTGGGTTGTAATTTGATCACCATTCACTGCGTCGTCCTTACACGATCATCTTCATGATATCTCGCTCGTTTCAACGTTTCAACGTTTTGTTTCAAGGAATGACAACGTTTCAACGGTGTCATTCCTTGCTCACCACGCGTATGATGTGCACGATGGAGCGCAACATGTTTCTGTAGAGCTATAGGTGGTTTCCAGTCTGACTGTACACCCGGGTCGTGTCATGTGTACTTACAAGTGGCAGCCAAGGAGCGATACCGTTCTTCACAAATACAAATGAACGCTGACAAATGACAACCTATTAAGGGCAGCAAAACGCAACTGTGTAATATAAGCATGTAAATATACCCATTTTCCAGTTGCAATGTGTACGTGCAAAAAAGAAAGCGCTCTACACCCTCTTTGCAAGCGTGATACCCAAACCAGAGGAAACCCAGCGCTTAAAATAGGCTTGTTAGTATTCCTCTCGACTACTTGTGGCATTTGTTAGAGCGAGACGCATCTTGGAAGACCGTATTATTTCTTTTTGAATCTAGAAGTAGCTATTCGCGTGCAGGGAAACCTACATTTCGTTGGAAGCTAACAATATCTGAACAGTTTAATATTATTGCTCATCTTTCATACGTCACTCCGTTGTTAATATTAACCAAGGGTCCCCTTGCATTATTTGACTTTTAAACCCTCGTCTGTGCAAACTGATTCATGGTATTTAAAGAAAAATAAGCTGAAACTGAAATTGGTGCTGGCGGCTGGGGAAAGCTGACTCATGCAATTGAGCTTCAAAAGTCTGGTAATAATAGATATTTATTACCAGCTGAGCGACTATCAGCGAGACGACGCATTCAGGCTGCCTCTTTGGTGCAATCTTATCAATATGCGGCCGGCTGCACGGGGTCGGTGCCAACAAGTTTTCAAGGGTCCAATGTTTAAGTATTTTATGTTGTCGACACGACAACCAGTAAGGTGGCGAAAGCTCGTGGGCACGTCGGTCGATCCGTCGCCTCCAAACACTACGATGGAACAGCTACAGTATCGCGGGGCGAATGTTACACTAACACGAGTGCAATCAATCAACGTGCTGATAATATACTTCTCTAGATGGCGTAGCTTCTGTGCATACGCGCACTGTGCTTTTGAAGTGTTTTCCACTAGAGTTCTTGTGCGCTTGTGCTTGTCTGCTACTGGCGGGTATGTTTTTTTGCTATTATTTGTTTGATTGTTGCTGGAATAGCCAATCTGAGCTTTTGGGGTAGCCGTCTCTACAGTAGCCTATCTTCATGTTTGTACGTTTGAACTGCGTCAAAGTATTGCACCAAAGAATATTCGCTCCGCTTACACATGCTCTTCGTCGTCGCTGCATAGATAACGTGCATTAAAAGAGATAATGCCGCCGTTTTTGCATTTCCGTTGTAATACTTGTTCATCCTCTTACTGAAAAGGTAAAACGCACCAAACGAAAGCGACCACCTTTGTCATATACATGCATAAACATTGCCGATTATCTCAGGCACCTTTCTTCGAAGCTTTTTCCAAAATAGAACAGATATTTGCGATGTCAAGGTGCTGTGTTATTCACGACAGGGGAGCGGTTTCTCGCGAAGAGGTCACCCCAAGCTTTTATTTCACAATGGCGCCGGCTCATTGCCCCGAACGCAATACTGGAATCGGTGCGAGGCAACCCTAGCCAGCACAGCTGCGCGTGCACGCCAGCGAAGTCACCGTAGTCGCAGTGCGTTATTGCACTGAATTTCTCAGCTATTCCTATGCGGTGCCGTTGCAGTTAAACCAGCATCTCCTCCAGCTGGCCCGCCAACTCTTTCCTGCGGCTGCATTGCCTTCCAAGGGATTGTCAGTGAGCACGGGTGTCTCCAGTGCCATAATGCCGTAAAAAAAAAGAAAAAGGAAGAAAAAAGAACTGGTTTTAAGCTGAAGCTCGCTTGATTCAGGTGCTGGGTTTCGCAAAAAGGTGGCTTTTCAAACGAGAACTCTCTTTTTGCCCAAACCTCCGTCTACAACGGCGGATCACCTGAGCATTGGCACCATTGTTTTTTGCGTCTCAGGCACCTTTTGCTGATTCACCGGATGCGTTAAGTGCCTATCATCGTAGCTCTCAGTTCACCACGAGCCACAGTAACACGCACCTTCGCTCACTGTGCTTGTTCGTTACTATATGTTGTCGCTTAATATGATCAACGAGTGCATTTACGCCATAAAAGTTTAATTTGAGATTCCGAAAGGGAATGGTCTCCGGTTGGAGAGAAGAACGCGCAAGAAAAACGTGATTGGGCTTTTACGGCACCAAGAAAAACCTCACCTAAAGTTGCAGAAGAAAGCAATAAATTATTCTTCGGTCACGGAAAAGTGCTAAACAGAGCGGAACATCAAGGATATGGCTTCGTGCTAACGTCTAACAAACGGCATGCCATTTTAGTATAAATGTGAGAGGCAGCGAGATAGACGAAAGCAGCAGCACCTGGGCACGAAGCATTCGCCAGTACCAGTGACGCCTGCTACGCGGTTTGTTTCAGGAATGCCCCCGCCTTGCCTTTGTTTTCCAGGAAGCCCCATTGTGCTCCGGCCCAGATTATTCGGCCACGCACAGATACTGCATGTACGTTTAATCATCGGTAATGGTTTTAAACTCTTCGTTTATTTCTCTCAGTTATCAGGTACGTGCGCGGTCCACAGTAGTAGAAAATGAAACTTCAAAACGCACCCCAGGTGTCACAACTTGCTCGTCCAGGTGTTCTCGCAACGGTCTTTGTAAACAAGATCACGCAGGTGAAGCTGCCAACGTATGGGTGCTCGAGAAAGGAACAGCGTCAGAGGCCATGTTCGCACTGCAGAACGGTCGGCGTGCTTGCTTCTCTTCTACGGCCAACCTCGTGGGTTGACGTCATTCTAGCACGCCCACAAGTTTACTTGCCATGACAAATGGCACATGACATCACGTGCTTGGGCGATAGCATGGAACCTTTTGGAGGTTGTATGCAGCACATTGCCATCGTTTAAAGTGTCAACGCGTGACACTTGTAGCCTAATCGTAAGGAATACCCATGTTGTTCTTAGCGTATTTCACATCAGTTTCGCTCCTTTAGTGACTCGAAGGTTATGTACGGTCCTTTAGAAGGGACACTGCAATTGCATTCTACTAAAAAATTTGTACATTGAATTATCACGCTGTAGTGTTCAACTTACCCACTCCATGCTTGTTTTCTCGGCAATATAGAAGGTAGTGAAAGACAACAAGCGATGACAAGGAATGCAAACACTCTTATGTTGTCCCGACAGCGAACAAACCGAACGTGGCAGAATGGCTAGTCTCAAGCCTAGTTTTTCCCTGTGTGAACCTGCGCCCACAAGAACAAGCTGTACTCGAGAAGAACAACAGCAACGACCGCATGCGTCGATCGTCGAAAATCTGATGAGCTGGCCAAGCATGTCGGTCATTTAAACAAGATTCGTAGAAGATTGCAGCGTAATTACTGCTGCTCGTGTGCCTTCAAACATGTTCAATACTATTCACGATGCGCATGTAATATAATTATACAAGGCTCCACTAAAACACAGACAAGGGAGAATCTGCGACAACGATCGAGAATGTTCTTACACTTGCAGGCGCGTCTTGCGCTCAGCAACATTTGACATTTCCTAGCGAGTGAGCTACGATCAGCTGGAAAGGGTAACTGCACGTTTGAATGTCTTAGAATAAAATGTTAGATACCACGTCAAGACCTTTATGAATGTTGAGAAGAAAATTAAGAAAGAGTTGGGCACCATGAAAACTGTTTCCTATTGATGTGACTCATTTCCAGTTTATCGAATTCTAATTCCAAAAATTTCGAAAGGACTGTTTGTATAATTTTAAGTCCGTGAGGGACCGTTTTGCACTTTTACTTTGCTTTAAATGTTCCTTTTTCTCACTTTTCTTCTTTTTTTCGAACGTTGACCTCTGCGTTACAATTTGCTTGATTTATCAGTTGGTTTCGTACCTTTGTTTATATATTTAGTATAGTACCCGATTCATGGTCTTCCCCAGTAAGCTTTTGCCAGCTATGAAGGAAATGATTACCATAAAAATCAAACTGAGAACGCCCCTCGTCGCAACGCGGCCCCCAAAAAAACATAAATAAACGTCAAGGATAGTTATAGAAAGGCCTTTGTAAATACAGAGCAGCTCCCTTCTCGATCGAGATGGCCACCAGCTTCGTGTGGTGTTCATCACGCGGATGTTCCGATAGTGCGAGGGCAGCGCGCTCTGCAGCCAAGAACGGGGATGAGGGCAGAAGCAGAATACCAGTCCTGTACATCACTTGCGCGACTGAATCACTCAAACATGCAATGAGAACTTCATGAGGGCGATGAATGAATACGACGCTGTCGGCTGCCCTTTGAAGGTGGAGACTGATGTTGTGGCGACGACACCTACAGTCGCGGTGCAAAGATTTCTTTCACCGCTACGCGCACAGGAAAGGAGGAAAGGCGGGAGATTCCGCCGTCTGCGCAGCAGATAATTACGGATGCGGTGGAGTTCAGTTGCCGCTGCAAAGCCGTGCCGCTCACTTCGCTGCTTGAGTGCATTTGACTGCCGGTGTGCCTCTCAGGAATTGTACGCACAATGCCAGACCTGCACGGAAAAGTGGCCTTGATAACGGGTATGTTTTTCCACTTTCTGCAATCTGTGCGGCCTGTTCATTAGGGACCATCTAGTGTCTAAAATTTAGATTCTTGGATCTTACGCGTAATAAAAGCCCCATTGTGATTATGAAGCATGCCGTAGTTGAGAAGTCCTGATCGATTTTTACCACCTGATGTTCTTGTGCATAAGTCAGCATTCCTGCTTTCCGCCACCATCGGAATCCATCCGTTACAACTGGGTTTAAAACATGGCCCCGAGCTTAGCAGCCTGAAGCCTTAGTTAGGCACTGAGGTACCATCGCTGCCTCGCGGGCACGACAGTTTTCATTTTTACTAATAATTCAGGCGCTAAAAGGCAGGCTGGGGTCCCTGGACCATACGAAGAGAGCGGCATGGCTTTGTTAAATGCGCTCCCTTATTATTAAAAATAGTCTATTTGACAAAGTTACCGACGGCTAGAAACGCGTAAATAAAATATATCCCGAATGGTTTCATTGCACTTTGCTGTGGACAGTTCTTGAACGGAAGAAAAAGTGAAAATTCTCGAAAACTTTAAGTCCGCCTTAGACGCATCATTACATGGTGCTTAATAACGTTCGCATGGAATAGGACATCCGTTTGTGAGAATCTACAGGCTAGATTGCCATTTTTCTAGAATTGGCGCGGCGCTCTTCAAATTTGAACGGTTTATAAGAATTTCAACTATCTCGAGAAATTCGAGTGGAGAACAGGACGGCTGTTTTCAGGATAGTTCTAAATTCGGCGAAGATGAGCTCGCATTGGCGTAAATTTTTAAAAGCAACAAATAGGTGCGACAAATACAGAAGAAGCTAGTTTGACGATTTTGGCAGCTTTAATATCGATTCACTATTAAACGTAGCAGCGCCTTTAACTTACTACTTTCTAGTCAACTTCAGGTGTCATTAACCGCTGAACGTGGCATTCTGTCATCTATGACCGGTATGAAAGAATTAAGCGATCAGGAAGATGATCAGGTATTTAACGCCCTTTCTCAAGTTCACCTCAACAACATGCTCTGGCCACGTAGATACACAATAGGTGACATTCCAAATGCATAGTGCTCCGACAAAAATGCTCGCGTCCGCGATCTTTCATTCAGGGTCTTTCAGGGGTGTCTACATACTGAGAGGCTTAGCGATGGTCATCGTACGGCTCTTTAGGCAAGCAAAAATGCAAATGTCTTCCTTTCCACAATGAACTGCTAACTTCACTGTCCTCTCGCGAATCAACTAAGCCGTGCGCAACTACTTTGTGAACCCTTATACATCCGTCCGTAGAACAGTCTGCAACACATTAGCTCCAGAGCTAAGTGTCGTGAAACATTGCTCACCCGCTGTCGATCTTCCACATCACAATTCTAATAGAAACCTACATTGGGATACAATGCACGAGGACTGCTGCGTCTTCAAAGAAATACTGATATTTCCAGCCACCAATAAATTAATCACCGAAGAGCCCCACATGCGTGCGAAAGCAAAGCACCATGGGTGACTGCTAATGTTATTCCGCTCGAGTTGCGTTCTCGCTTCAAGCGTGCTAGCTGGTGTTGCGCAACGACTGACTCCGCGCTGTGAAAGTGCGCATAGATTATGTGACTGAGACTATTTGCAAATTGCGACCTGGGACGCTATAACGTAAAGCTACCCCAAACTTTTCTATTCCATTTCTGCAATCAGCACGCCGCGATTGGTCAAAAACATTTTTGGACTACCTCCACTTCACATGTCTGTCACGTGACGTCACGAAAACCGCGATAGCTCCCCATCTGATATGACGTGTACACACTGATTATGCATGATTTGGTCGAAGAAAATGAAAAGTTATTTCTGATTCGACGCCTTTTCGCCTATCGCTCCCCGGCTAATTGGTCAAAAGTTTTCGGTCTGCACCCACTTCACCTGCCTGTCACGCGACGTCACAAAACCGCAAGAACTCTCCGTGTCAGAGTGACGTATACGCATTAAATATGTATTAATATGTCGAACAATACTGTATTTTTCTTCTGAATAGCCGCAGGCTGCCCCGTTCCGAAAGGAATGAAAGATGGCTGCCACCCATCGCTCATCGCTGGCTACTCGCACCTGCCGGAGAGCATGGAATTATTTTCGTATAATAAAACTTCTTGCGTGTCTGTGTAATGTTTGAGAGCACCTTCGGAACGTCTACGACCTCATTCTGCCAACTCTTCATTGCTGAGGATCCGCTTTAGCGTCATTCCTAAGCTTCCGTTGGATGCCACCTTGATTTCCGACCAGCCACCGCAAGCTAAGTAAGGGAAAGCGGACCAATCGCAGACGCCGGTACCAACTTCATGGGGTTATCGACTTTCAGCTCTGTGGCTCTGCCCTATTGAATCCCTCTCCTCTTGAGCGTACTCCTCGCCTCTTGTCAGCGAAATAGATAAGACAAGCCGCTCAGTGTAGCCAATGTTAGTTTTTCAAGCAAACAAAAGCGACCTCCTATGAACGAGAAGAGCGTTTGATTGCTCTGTTTAGACAAACCTGCGGGTAACCGCCTGATGCTTGCGTCGGCAGTTACGCAAATTTGACGTCAGGGGATTGGAATAAAAGCATATTGGAATAGTTTTACGTTATAGGGCCCCTGGTTTGGTGCGCTCCTTTCTTCCATTTGCAGCACATGTGACCTGTTTGCATGCTGTGACGCAAAATCAACGTATAATTGCCTGCGCTGGTACGCCTACTGCATTGGTGACTCGCCTGCTCTCGTTCTTGGGGGTAGTTTGTCCATTTTCGATAACTCCGGCTCCTTGCTAGATTTTTCTTATGTTTTCTCGCATCACTTAAATCTTGATATAATGTTCTGCTCCATACAGGAACTCGAGCGACCCTGCAATCCCATGTGTAGTCGTCGTATAGCGCGTCGTCTTATTACTAGACAGGCAATTGAGAAGAACCAAACATGAAAATTCCAACCTAAATCACGGAAACTGACAGCGCATGTATGATGCCTTTGTTCTTGTGTTGATCCTGTGTTACTCCTGGAGAAGATGACGAGGTTTGCCCACGCCAACGTGTCTCAGATGAGCTCCTGCTTATTGCATCAATACATGCGAAATTACTTGTCATTTCAACCTGACACTGACGCCAATGAGCGCCGCAATTGAAAACCTATCATTGCAGACCACCCTGATGAAAGTACACCAAATCTTACGGATTTGGTGTACGGATTTGGCTTTTGGTTTATTATGGTTGTTACGGACTCATAAAATTCGAACAGCGTCGGGTGAAAGACGCAGCTAGGCATGCCGCTACGCTATCCAACTAGCAGTTACGCTTTACCATGCCATAGATAAGATGATGAATGACGTTTTGTTGGACCTTGGATGACTGGTTTTCCAGGGCTCCATGGCGGTGACAAAAACAAGTTTTTTCCTCACGCTTCCAACCTGCTTTTATTTTTGATTTGCTGATTTTTAGCCTTTAACTAGTAATTGGTTTGCTTCCTTCTTTTTCGCGTGTGTGATTGTGTATCATGTATATTTTTTTTGCAGGGCAGTCAGAGCGTCCGTTCGCACGACGTGTTTCCGCACGTGAAACCGTGTGGGACGTTAAATCCTTATAACCTTCATATATCAGTTCGGAAGTCACAACAGTATTAGCTATTAGCGGTTGTAGGGTGTGTGCATTCGTATCCGGAATATTGCTTTGGTAGCACAGTGAGAATGGAGGAGGAGGAGGAGGAGGAGCAACATTTATTAAAAAGAAAGGACAAGCAGGTGTCTTTCTGCTTGTGCGGGAGGCGCCCTTAGTCCAGGGCTCCTGCGGCTCTTGCTGTCTCCCGGGCCCGCCGCACCAGTTGCTGCTGGTTACGAGGGTCCGAACTAGTCAGCACGGCCTCCCACTGGGGCCTGGTGTTTAAACACGTGTGAACACTTGCCATCCCTTAAGTTTGTGTGGCATTTATGGCTTCTAAAACATTGCTGACAATACCCACCATGGTTGCATAGTGGCTATGTTGTTGGCCTGCTAAGCACGAGGTCGCGGGATGGAATCCCGTCCACGGCGGCCGAATTTGGATGGTTCTTCAACATTTCGATGGAAGCGAAGTGCGAAAACACTATTGCCACCTGGTGTTTTGGGCCAGCGCTGCGTGCCCAGCAAAAACGGTGTTTGAAGACGACGAAGTCAAGGATCTTGCGCCGGCTGGTGAACCGTCCTCCTTGTGTCTGACATTTTCGTGTCTGGCTGCTGATCCTGCTGCTCATTCTTGCCTTAGCGCGTGACAAACAGGTGGAGGTGCTGGGTAATCTAATCTATGCACCAAACCCCTCCGGGCAGCAGGAGCTCCAGCCCCGTACCGGTGGTTACGCCTGTACACCGCGCCAGCAGAAGTATCCGTGGACAAGCCCCTGAGTTTGGACTCCTCCCAGAGAAAATGGCAGCTCCGACCACCCCAACCGGTATGGAAGGCACAACGCCGATTCATTGTATGCTACTCAATCCGCGAACGCCGAATCCCTTCCACGGCGCCATACATGAGGACGTTGAAGATTGGCTGTTGCGCTATAAACGTGTTGCCGCGTTCAACAAGTGGGATGACGCAGACAAGCTGAAAAATGTCTATTTCAGCCTTAACGATGGCGCACGTGTATGGTACGAGAACCGTGCAGATGCCTTAACTTCATGGGCAGAATTCAAAAGGCGGATTCTTGAGACATATGCGAGCCCTGATCGCCGAGAGCGAGCTGAGCGTGATCTGCAGTCCCGTATCCAAATGCCGAACGAGAGTGTCGCAATGTACGTCGAGGACATGACGCGTCTCTTTCGACAAGCCGACCCCAGCATGTCGGAAGAAAAGAAGGTGCGGTACCTGATGCGCGGAGTGAAAGAGCAGCTGTTCGGCGGTCTCGTGCGCAGTCCTCCCAAGACTGTGTCAGAATTTCTTTCCGAGGCCATCACCATGGAGCAGACTCTTCGCCAGCGGACACCATCATACGACCGTCAAGTGAACACTGCCTCACCTACGGACTTCTTCGGAGCTCTCGGGGGTCACGTCGATTTCTTTCGAGAGCTCATTCGTTCCGTGATCCGCGAAGAACTCCAGAAACTGTCGGTACCTTCACAGCCGACGCTCAGCTCCTTGTCCAGCGTTCTCCGTGACGAAGTTCAGCATGCGCTTAAAGAACCACCCTTCAATACAGAAGCTCGACCGCTAAGACATGACAGCCCACATATGTCATATTCGCAAGCTTTGAGGCAACCTGCCCCACCTCCCTCCCCGCTTCGCGGCACGCGCCCGGCCATGCTCGAGCCCGTCCAAGCTGCCTCGTATTACCCGGACCACCGACAGGCCCCGAGGAAATCAGACGTGTGGCGGGCACCTGATCGCCGTCCCCTTTGCTTTCACTGTGGCGAAGCTGGGCATGTCTACCGACAGTGCTCCTATCGAGAGCTCGGACTACGCGGATTCTCAGCGAACTCGCCGCGACCTAGGTTCGGCCAGCGTCCTCCTGAAATCGAAGAATACGTTGCCCAGCAGCGCGGATCTCCATCAGCTCGACACCAGTCACGCTCCCCTTCGCCGCGGCGGTTTTCTCCGACTCGCCGTACGTATGCAAGCGTGGTGCAGGGTCGGTCGCCCAGCCCACGACGGGAAAACTAACCACAGCGACCTTTGGGGGCGAGGCCGCTCAGTCTGGACGTGCTCAAGGACCCCCACTGACGCGTACGTGGACCGACGATACATCGACGACGACAGTACCTGCTGACGACAGAAAAAGAATTTCCTTGGACATTCCTGTACTGCTTGACGGTCGTGAATTGAGTGCTTTAGTGGACACTGGAGCGGATTATTCTATAATCAGCGAAAAACTGGCCACCCTTCTGAAGAAAGTGACCACGCCTTGGAATCAAACCCCAGTTCGTACAGCTGGCGGGCACATCGTCACACCACTCGGCATGTGCACGGCACGAATACAGATTCGCGGCTCTACGTTTGTTGCCAGTTTGAGCGTTCTCCCTCAGTGTTCTCGAGACCTAATCATTGGCATGGACTTTCTCAGGGAGCACGGCGCTATAATCAACATTCGACAACGCCTCGTCACTTTCTCGACAAAAAGCGCCACAGCGACGACCAACACCATCCACCCTCGAGCATCTCTTCGTGTCATCGATGACGCTTTCACGTTACCACCGCGTGCAAGTGTCGTGGTTCAAGTGGCATGTGACAAGCTCACACACGGTGAACCAGTCGTAGAAAGCAATCGGCCTCTCCTGCTTTCTCATGGTGTTTGCGTAGCAAGAAGCCTTGTCGATCTCCACGATGGCCACTGTGAGGTTCTTGTCACCAACTTCAGCTACGAACACCGGCACCTTTTCCCCGGTACTGTCATCGCCTACGCCGACCCGATCGCCGATGTCACTGAGTGTTTTGTTTCCGAGGCAACCGGCACTGCTGACGCACCTCTACGCAACGTCGACATTAGTCCAATGCTTCCTGAAGAGAACAGACAACCCCTGCGCGAGCTGTTGCTTGAGTTCCACTCTTGCTTTGCACGGTGGTCGAAGGTACGTCAAACATCGATTACGAAACACCGTATCATCACCTATGACGACGTGCCCCCCATACGGCAACAGCCTTATCGTGTTTCCCCGACGGAACGACATGCTATTCAAACGCAGGTGAAAGAAATGCTTCAAGACGGCGTAATCCAGCCTTCATGCAGTCCCTGGTCATCGCCAGTCGTTCTTGTTAAAAAGAAAGATGGCACGCTTCGATTTTGTGTAGACTACCGGAAGCTAAACAACGTCACAAAGAAAGACGTGTACCCGTTGCCTCGTGTCGACGATTCTCTGGACAGGCTGAGGCACGCGAAGTATTTCTCCTCTATCGATCTGAAAAGCGGCTACTGGCAAATTGAAGTAGATGAGCATGACCACGAGAAAACTGCTTTCGTAACTCCGGACGGCCTTTACGAATTTCGAGTACTCCCTTTCGGGCTCTGTTCCGCTCCAGCCACATTTCAGTGAATGATGGATACCGTTCTCGCTGACCTCAAATGGAAAAGCTGCCTCGTCTATCTAGATGATGTCGTTGTCTTTTCGGAAACTTTTGACGAGCACCTTCGACGCCTTCGGAATGTACTCGAAGCCATTCGATCGGCTGACCTTACACTCAAGCCAGAGAAATGCCATTTCGGTTACAAGGAACTGAAGTTCCTTGGTCACGTCGTAAGCGCGGCAGGTGTTCGGCCTGATCCTGAGAAGACTGCTGCCGTAGCAGCTTTTCCCGCTCCAACCGATAAGAAAATTGTCAGACGATTTTTGGGCTTGTGTGCATATTATCGACGCTTCATTGAAAATTTTTCGAAGATTGCAGATCCGCTATTTCGCCTTACGCGTGACGACACGCCATTCCTCTGGACTGATGCACAACAGACCGCCTTTGCGGACCTACAACGTCGCTTGTCTTCTCCTCCCGTGCTCGGTCATTTTGATGAGGATGCCGACACAGAAGTACGCACTGACGCCAGCAATATCGGTCTCGGAGCTATCCTGGTGCAACGACAAGACGGCACTGAACGAGTCATAGCCTACGCGAGCCGCACTCTGTCACGCGCAGAGTCCAATTATTCCACCACAGAGAAGGAGTGCCTCGCGGTTATTTGGGCTACCACAAAGTATAGGCCGTATCTCTACGGGCGGCCATTTAAAGTTGTGACCGACTATCACGCTTTGTGCTGGTTGACCAACCTCCGAGACCCTTCTGGACGATTGGCACGTTGGAGTCTGCGACTCCAGGAATTCAACATCACCATCGTGTACAAGTCAGGCAGGAAACATGAAGATGCTGACACGTTATCACGGGCACCTATTAAATCTCCGAATCCTGACGAGGAAGACGACAGCGCCTTTCTGGGAGCCCTCAGTGGGCCGGATCTGCTCGCTAAACAGCGATCGGACGCTGAGTTAAGACCCGTCATCGATCACTTAGAAGGCGGCATCGCGTCCATTCCTCGCCCACTTTCGCGGCGGTTGTCGTCATTTTGCCTACGAGGGGGCATCTTATACAAAAGAAACAGGTGCCGGCGACAAACCACATCTGCTAGTAGTACCTCAAGCCCTCCGCGACGACATCCTATTAGCCTCCCACGACGAGCCGACATCTGGTCACTTGGGCTACTCAAAGACTCTGGACAGGGTACGGCAACTGTACTACTGGCCTAGACTGACTGCTAGCGTCAAACGCTACGTGAAAGGATGCCGTGAATGCCAGCGCCGCAAGTCACCACCCTGCAAGCCGGCAGGCCTTCTACAACCCATCGGCCCTCCGCGTACGCCGTTTGATCAAGTTGGAATGGACCTTCTTGGACCATTTCCCTTGTCTTCCTCCGGCAATAAGTGGATCATTGTCGCAACTGACTACTTGACGCGTTACGCTGAGACGAAGGCACTACCACGCGGGACAGCATCTGAAGTTGCCCAGTTTTTTATGCATCACATTGTGCTTCGGCACGGCGCACCGTCATTCATCATCACTGACCGAGGGACGGCATTTACGGCGAAGCTTCTGGATGACATATTCAAGCTGAGCTACACGAGTCATCGAAAGGCCACTGCATACCACCCTCAGACTAACGGCTTGACAGAAAGACTAAACAAAACACTGGCAGACTTGCTCGCTATGTACGTGGATGTGCAGCACAAGACGTGGGAGGAAATCCTACCGTACGTAACGTTTGCGTACAACACTGCCACGCAGGAAACTACACGCTTCCCGCCATTCTGCCTCGTTTATGGTCGAGATGTCCAAACTATGCTAGACGCCATGATGCCATATGAAGATACCGACCAGCTCGACCAGTTAGCTCCTGACGTCGACGAGTACATTCAGCGCGCCGAGGAAGCGCGTCAACTGGCCCGCGTGCACATAAGACAGCAGCAGTGTACCGATGCAATAAGGTACAATCTCCACCATAGACAAGTTACCTATGAGCCTGGTGACCAAGTTTGGGTTTGGACACCCATTAGACGGCGAGGCCTCAGCGAGAAACTCCTCAGCAAGTACTTCGGACCATACACAGTACTAAGGCGTGTAAGCGCCGTGAACTATGAAGTGATCCCAGATGGAGACCTGCCATCGTCCAAGCGCTGTTTACCACGCGCAGAGACTGTACATGTGATCCGCCTCAAGCCGTATTTTACACGGTGAAGTGTACTAGTGAAACAACCTTTTTTTTTCGCTGTCGTCGCGTCTTCCTCCAAAGAACTGTGAAGCGTTTTTTTTTTTTGTTCCCGACCACAGAACACATTTTTCCGTGTGCATTTCCGTATGTGTGCTAGCGCGTTCCCCCCCCCCCCCCCCCCGCACTTTTCTTGTCTTACCTAATTTGTGTAGTTTCCATGTGCGTTTTGTGTTTGAGCATCGAGTCGATGCTCCGTTGGGAGGGGGAATAATGCCACCTGGTGTTTTGAGCCAGCGCTGCGTGCCCAGCAAAAACGGTGATTGAAGACGACGAAGTCAAGGATCTTGCGCCGGCTGGTGAACCGTCCTCCTTTTGTCTGACATTTTGGTGTCTGGCTGCTGATCCTGCTGCTCATTCTTGCCTTAGCGCGTGACACTATGTACTTAGATTTAGGAGCTGATTGAACCTCAGGGGGTCCAAATTTTCGGAGTCCCCCACTCCGGTGTGCCTCATAATCATAAAGTGGTTTTGGCAAGTAAAACCCCATAATTATTATTTGCTGACAATTACTTTGTAGCATTATGACGATTTATATTCCTTGCGTATCGGCCTTTTCTAGAAGTCATGTGTTCTGAAAGCTTCGGTGTTTATATTAGAAAAACCGAAGTATAACACATGGCAAGAACGACGGTAAAGCTTGCAGTGCGCGGGGTTCCCTCAAGGTAGAGAAAAGGAAGGATGAGAAAGGAGAGTAAATCGAGTGATTTCGCTGATAGGCTGAAGAAATTAGAGACTTTCCAGGATGAGCTCGTCAAACAGGTCAAAGAGTTCAAAACTTAGCTAATTATTCGGAATGATGCACAGAAAGTAGTGAAAGAAAGAGTTCAGGCAGCCTATGAAAAGCTGAACAGGGTCGCAATTGCGAATTGGAAAGGTCATGACAATGGAACGCAGTCTCCCCACGTTACAGGAGAGAGCTAGCCAACAGAGCACGTGGAATTAGCGCACCGCGGAGAGGGAGTAGCGCGAAAGTGCGGCACCTACCTTGATGCGGCCACAATGGGAAAGCTGGAACACATGGGTCAATGCCCTTGTCAAGTACAAATCACCCAGAAAAGCATGACGAAGGCAAGCAGGATGAGGCCTCGGCCGTAGCAGAGACTGAAAGGGTGGTTGTGGTAACAACCTTATTGAGGTTCTGCTCAGTTATCTGGCAGGCCCGAGTCGTAGGATGGCCCCTCACGAGGAGCGACCCTTTCGGCCCAGGCAACGAAGGCTTCTTTTCGTTTTTCATCCGGCGTTCTGAGCAGCTCCTCCCACGTCTGTTGTGAGAGAGCTGGCAGGAGCGACCTGGGAAGGGGTACGCCCTCTCACCCCCAAAGAATGTGATTTTGGGTAGCCAATGTTTGATTTGTGCAATTTTGACATATTGGGTTCCATTTCCCGTTGGTAATTATGGCCAGCCAATGTGGGCTGGGGAACGACTTAGTGTGGATTCGATGCAGGATTGAGGCTTGCGCTCGCGTGAGGCTAGCGTTTGGAGGCGGGTAGATTCGCCTTTTTTGCTTGTAGTAGTTTGTGATCTCGTGGTATGTCGTCGGTTCCTCATCCATGGAATACGAGTCTGAGGGACACACCTCCCGGTTGATTAGACCTCGGGCTACCCAGTGCACCTCCTCATTCCCTTGATTCCCCAAATGGGCAGGGACCCATACGAGTTCTACAGTATTTTCATTTGTAAAGTGCCGTAGGACTCGCGCTGCACAGACGCCTATGCTGCCTCTCGAAAAGTTTACTATTGCCCTTTTTGAGTCGCTTATGACAGTTTGCACGAAGGGGTTCATGATGGCCAAAGCAATGGCAGTCTCTTGCGCTTCCACGGTGGACACTGTTTTTATGGTCGAGCGTTGAGGATACTTCCCTTTCCTGTCACGACGTTCACTACGTAAGTTTGGTGATTTTGCTTTGCTGCATCGACATAAGCGGTGTGCTGATTGCTTTTGTACCTTTCTTGAAGGGCCTTGGCCCTTGCAGACCGCCTCTTGTCGTGTGATTATTACCGGTGACTGAAACTGGCTAGATGCTCAGAGGCAAGTGTGGTGAGGGTGAAAGGTGACAAATAAGTGCTGGTAGGGACATTTCAAGGACGGACATTTGGCACTGTCATGGCGCGAGCAAAAGCAAAGCTCGCAGAAAATTCCCACGGACGCAACCTTGTCGTAGTAGCAGGTGGGCTAAATGACGGCTTAAGCAGGAAAGGGACACGACTAGCCCAGGGCTGGGCGAAGGGCTTACACGACTTGCGCGAGCTGTGCCCTCAGGTGCAAATCGCGGTGCGCAGGGTGCCGGAAGTGCCTGTACGCGACTGTCACTTACAAAGAGCCATAGCGGCTGCTAATGATGCCATATGGACAATGAGCCGAGAGAAAGGCTTCGAGGTTGTAGAAGCAAACAGGGAAACGAGAAGGTGTGGTGGTTTCCAACGAGACGGGATCAACTTCAATCACAGTCTTGGACGACAATTTTAAGCACCCATCCCGGCCCACGGCCGATCAGCAAGCCAGTGCAGGGATAATCAAGGTCTTCAAGGGGAACCTCAAAATCGCATCGCCGTGAATAGGAGAAAAAGGAGGAAACCAAGAAAAAGTGTTCTTCATGCAATAGACTACTTAAACATGAAGGGCGGAAGAAAGCGAAAGTGGGTAGAGATTGAGGATCAGTTAAACAGAGAACAAATAGGGGTGTATGCGGTTACAGAAGCACCCCTTAGAGAATATTAAGAGCCGCCAGTGATGGAGAATTATGTCTAGGAAGAGTGCAACCGCACTAAATTGGAAAGAAAGGGAGGATGACTGTATTGCCACTTTATTTAGGGTAACATAATCGCGCAGTGCATCGATAAAAAGAAAGGCGAGATTTTAGCTGTAGTCCAATTTGCGCCCACCCAGACCCACCGCCATCGGCGCAGAGTTCCTAGAGTGCCGCGGATGTCTGAATGTGCGACTTGCGCTTCAAAATAAAACCGCTGAAAAACTCAAGTGGCAATGGCAAAAATAAGTGAATAAAATCGACGCTGCTGTTTATTTAATGCCTGGGAATCGTGAGCCTTCTCTTTGGGCTGCCTCTAATTGTCTCGCTTGAATAATTAACTACTGCGTCCGCCAAGTATTTCTTTTCGATCACTGATGTTTTGATTGTGGAAGTTAAATAAGTAATGCATTACTGACTGCTTCGTAAGTGGTTACTGGGAGACATTTCAATGTGTTAATGTTGTTGGGCGCCGTTGTCGTCATGCGACGATATCGTTTTACAAAAAGACAGCGCGAAACGCAGGCATTGGTTGATGTATATCCACTTAAGCTGCAACATAGTTTATATTTTAAATTTTATGGTAGTTCATGCTCTAAACGCGATTGTACATGACATGTAGGGAAGGTTCTTGGAACTTAATGTGTACAGCCTAGTCTGGCAATGCTGCAAACGAAGACAGTACAGAAACATGTCTGCATTATGTTCGGAAAGCATCAAACAGAAGGAAAAGGCCGACGCAATGCATCATCATTTTCAGAGGCGCCAATACAGCCTGTGTTTGTGTACACGTATGGTAAATGGGAGAGAGCGCCACTCTTTGTAGAAGTTTATAAAGTGCAGCTATAGTCGGTATAATTGCATTGTCACTAAGTACTGCATGGACACACTTAAGCAGGGAAAAGGAGCAAAGCAAGGCTCTCACTTTGCTGGCACGTGAACGAACATATCGGCTAGCTTTGGCGTCATCACACAAGATCGTAAGAAATAAAAATATAAAAAAAGACAAGAAAATTGTGACATATTCCGACGAGCCACCTCCTTCGTCCTCCAATAAGATAAAAGCCTGGCTTACGCACTCATCACCCGCTTTCATAATATGATAGGGCTCAGTTATCAATCTAGTGAAAGCCCGCCTATTTCAACCAACTTCGTATTTTCATTAAACTTATCCTTCCTAGATTCGTCATTGTTTCCGGTTTTCTTGCTTCTTGTTTCTTCATCATGAAAGAAGGTAAGGCGCGAAGGCATTGTCACGAAAGCTACAGAAAACACATACGCCGACGATTATTTGAAAGGCACATTGTGGCGGAAAATAAAGGCACAATGCTTGCCTGCGCCTGCTCACGTAAGGTAGCGCCACCTGTCGATCAGAAGTACGTGCGGGCCTACGCAACAGATAACTGTTTAGGAATTTCTTTTCTTTTTATGCGTGTTAGTCGAGGGCTGGCTCACACATCCACTTCCACTGTTATTGATATCCCAGGCCTCAACCCTCAGACGCGTTTCTGCGTTCTTGTGTCCGTGTAACATAGCGCACTCATTGAATATGGGCGAGCACTTACTATCTCGACTGTGCAAAGAAAGACAAGATAGCAATCCTCCCGTTAACGTCCTTTCATTGACAAGTGGCGCTGCCACACCTTATTCTTCGCAGATATATTTTATGCCTGTTTTCGTTCCCATCACAGTGCCCCCTTGAGTTGATGGTGCATAAACAGGGATCTGCTAGATCAGCGCTTTCTCCCATCCCGCCTCACGTTATCATGCATGCGAGTGCACCACCGTACCCATCAATTGTGTCGTGACATTCTAATCAAATAACAAGACAGACGATAGTATTCATTTGCATAGGATGAGAGGAAAGTCGTATCACCTGGGCAATAATAGCTCTGCCAATAAAGGAACTGTAATAGCTCAGCAGCTACTGCTTGCGTAAGCTTGTAATGATAGGCGAACTTCTGTGCAATATACTTTTGCCGTTGCCACTGTCTTGCGACATATCGCTCCCTTCATAATTGTTTCTTCTTATTGCTACAATTGCTTTTTAGAAGTTTTTGTCGTATTTATTCGTATGATCTTACATAAGACGCTTAGATGCGAGGAGTGCAGCTCAGCTCACGTGAAGTCAGTAGCACTCTCTGTCCCAGTTTCCTTACGCTAACTACATCAGTTGCCTATGCTTGTTGTAAAAAAGATGGAAATAACGGAAGGGTTTAATGTGTTGTCCTCTAAAGCAAGGCTACCTATAAACAGGGTTCAGCGAACGGGACTTTAGTGTTCCACGTGCGGGCGAAATTATTTCGACCGCATACGCGCTCGGGAGCATTGTTGCCCTGTTTCCGATGTTAGATAATTTGTCCACTTCATTTGTTTCAAGCCATTCATGTGATACACCGCAATAAACATCGTGCGATCGTGGAGAAGCACATCGGTCGGAAAATATATAGGGGCTGGGTAGAGGGGGCCGGGTTTCGGCGGCACCCTGGTTCCCCAAAGACGAACAGACTGGGAGCCCCTGCTCCAGGCATAATGCGCTCTGTCCCGCTGAACAGTGGTGGAGTACTTTTTGTTGTGAAGGTGTACGCTCTGTCGCTAAAGCCGTCGCTCCATACCAGCTCCTGTCTGCTCAGACATCGGTCGCCTGTGCTTGCCTGACAAAAGGCACATTCAGTTCGTCGGTCAATGTGACTTTGCCACCATGCGTCTAACTTACATGAGCTTACGGTTTCGGTCGTGAAACGCCCATCCTCTATACTTTTTCAATGCACTCTTGATTCATTCTGGCAAAATAATAATAATGATTATCAAAGGTTTGTAGGTGAGCCACACGTCACTTTGACAGCGCTGTCTTCAATTTATCCCGGCAGGTGCTTCATCAGGAATCGGGGAAGCTACGGCAGTGCGTTTCGCCTCCCATGGCTGCTGGCTTGCGCTGACTGGAAGGAACAAAAAGGCCTTGGAAAGCGTGGCTGAGGCGTGCTGCGCGAAGGGGATTCCTCAAGACAAGGTGAGTGGCCTCGAAGGCACATTAAAACCCCACAGCTCTAAATCACGGGCGGAATCGACTCTAACTCGCCCTGTTCTTACGGAATTTGTTCGTCAGAAACGTTATTCCGCTAAGCTAAGGGTACAGCCGAAATGGCAGCGCGTTTAACTTACCGCTCTGTATGAGAATGAAAAGGAAGCAAAGTTCATAATAAACGACAAGAAACTAAGAAGCGTGGTCAACTGACAGCATCGCCGCAGGGGCGTCTGCGTCAGCAGCCGCTTGGTGCGTTGCGATACCACGTACCAGAGCACACGAGGGTTGGAACTTCCCGCGTGTAGCCGTGCGCGGCTTAGCCGTGTCCGGGGAAAGGGGGATCCTGGGGGTTGAGCCGATGCCTGGTGTTCGGACCTTCAGACCTTTAAGGACCCCCGGCCGAGGCAACACACCTCTTTGGCCTCTGCTTCATGTATAGACGGCACCCCCGGACTGACGCAATCGGGGAAATCGGTAGTTGGCTTTTCCTGTCTCTCTCTCCCTACAACCTTCGTCTTTCCCTTACTTTCCACCTTTCCTGTCTAGTTCTGGCGTCTCTTTACGTCCAATTTTTTCCAGGCAGCAAGGGCTAAACTTAAGTTAAAACCAACCTAGGTTATTTCATATTTGGTTATAATGGTAATGTACAGCTGCCGTTTTCAGGCCGTGTTTCACAGGTCCTGCAGCGTCCCCTTGTAGGACTCCACGGTGGGTGGGTGGCGGTACAGCCGAAATCTCACAAATCTTTATGGCTATCTCATTCACCCCACTCCCTGATCGCCCTCAGAAAAGTGGGCGCACCGATGAAGTATTCCAATTTTTTGGGCGGCAAAAAGAATCTTTCCCTCGTTTCCACGTCATCTATTCTGAAAAACCAGCTAAACCAGTGCGAACAATCTCGCCATTCCTTGCATCGAAGTCCCTTACCAAAGTTTTTGGTCCTGGTTATAAGGCGTCGAGGATGGCTAGCGGTGACGTCATATTGGAGCTCCGCCATGAGAAGCAATTTGAGAAACTTCATAAACTAGTATCATTTGGGGAGACCCAAGTAGTTGTAACCCTGCACCGCACGATGAATAGCACCCGCGGCGTTGTCTCGGACGATGATTTGCTGGAGCTCACTGAGGCTGAACTCTTGGAGGGCTTCTGTGAACAGAATGTTATAAATGTCAAAAGAATTCCGATGAGGCGAGATGGGAAAGAAATCCACACCAAACACTTGATAATCACCTTCGGTTCGAGTGTCCTGCCCGAGTCAATCGAGGCAGGGTACATCAACCTCCGTGTTACGCCATATGTGCCCAATCACCTTAGATGTTTCAAATGCCAACGTTTCAGCAACAGTTCGCAGAGCTGCCGAGGCCCTCAAGCCTGTGCGAAATGCAGTGCCCATGAACATACCTCTGAAGCTTGCGAGAACACTCTCCTTTGTGTAAACTGTGAAGGGGAGCACGCCGCATACTTGCGGTCACGCCTAACCTGGAAAAAAGAGAAAGAAATTGTTCCAATCAAAGTCAAGGAAAACATAACTTTCAAGGAGGCACGCAGGCGGCTTTCATACCTGCCCAAGAACACCTTTGCCGATGTGACGTGTCAGGGGGCAGCGACACAAGGGCTTCTGGCGGCTGACCGACCCATAAGCAGTGAGTTGGCAGTTACGCCACCTGCCCCCGCGGTGGTTGTAGCTAGCGCTGCTCTGCCGATCCATAAGAAGGGACCATCAACCTCCGGGCAGGAGGCCTCGAAGGTCTCGTCCAACGTGCCGAGGCCTTCTCGTCAAGCAAAGCGCTCGCAAGAACGCTTTGTTCAGCGCTCTTGTCCAGCGCCTCGCAAGAGGCTATGGACACAACTACCAGCCAGACGGCGCCACCAGCACCTAACGAGCGGCGAGCCTCTCTCGACCGCTCCAAAAAAGACAAAACTCCCGTCACAGCGCCCGCAAAGGGCCCGTGAACGAATATCACACTCTTAAGCACTGAGCACCGAACACATTTATATATAATAGAGACACAAATACTACAGTGGAACATACGATTACTTTTACGTAACCTCGACGACATTAGAGAACTGTTACACATACATAATCCAAGGTTGCTGTATGTTCAATAGACACATCTGATACCTACAAGCATTAATTTCCTTCGTAATTACTCTGTCTTTCGGAATGACCGCGACGAGGCTACCACCTCTGGTGGTGTAGCAATAGTAGCCCTCAAATATGTCGCTTGCGGACCCATCGCCCTTGACACGCCCCTTGAGGTAGTGTCAGTTTGGGTCATTCTTTCTCATAAATTAGCAACTGTGTGTTTCATTTGTATACCGCCGAACCAGCGTCTCAAAAAAACAGACTTTTATAACCTCATTGATCAGCTTCCAGAGCCTTACATACTCGTTGGAGATTTTAACGCTCATAAGCCGATGTCGGGAGACTCACGATGCGACGCGAAAGGTCGACTTATTCAAAATTTCCTTTTAAACTCCAGTGCGTGCCTCTTTAATAGGAAAGAACCTACCTACTATAATTCACAGCATAATCCATACTCTTCAATAGACCAGTCTATCGGTTCTGGTTCTATCTTCCCTGATTTAGAGTGGTCTTAGAGTGGAATTAAAAATCCATTTGGACTTCCCATTAACTCTAAACTTAGTAACGCAACATGACTCCCCTCCACCTGTTCCTCAGTGGAAACGAGCCGAGGCTAATTGGGAATGCTTTCGAAAATCCACCTACATATTACCAGATTTTATAAGTGATTTTAGCATAGATCATGCCGTATCATATTTCGCCGCTCTTAACATTGATGCAGTAGAAAAATTCGTCCCTCAAACAAGTGGAACTTATTGAAAAGACGGGTCACCTGGTGGAATGACGACTGTAGAGATGCATGGAGGAGACAAAATAAAGCTTGCGGCAAACTACGTAAATGCCGTATGGCCGAAAATGTTGTAGAATTTAAACAGGTTAAATCTCAGGGAAGATGAACGCGACGACAGGCCAAGAGGGCAAGCTGGTAGAGGTTCGTTTCAGCAATAAATTCATATTCTCAAGCGGCTAAAGTGTGAGACGGGCTTACAAGGCTAAAGGGACAAGAAATTCATCCGTTGCCCCTAGTAAACGATGAAGGCAATAGCTTAGAAGGTCAAGCTGACGCACTCGGGGAACATTTTGAGCCGATTTCCAGCTCAAATAATTATTCCAAGGGATTGCAAAAGCACAAGCAAATAGCAGAATGCGAGGCCATCAACCATAAATGCAGACAGAATGAATTATATTACCTGCCCTTTACCATTGCCGAGTTGACAGCTGCTTTGGCTGCATGTCAGAGTTCTGCACCTGGACCTGACAGGATTATGTACGACATGCTTAAACATGTCCACAGCGATACTCAAATAACGGTACTCGCCCGTTTAAATGCTATATGGGCTGCCGCGTACGTCCTATCTAAATGGAAAGAAGCTATTATGATCCCTGTTTTGAAGCACGGTAAAGATGCATCATTGCGGACCAGCTACCTATAGCGCTTACTATAGCGCTATAGGCTATAGCGCTATAGCGTCTACTATAGCTGCCTATAGCGCTTACGAGCTGCCTTTGTAACGTTTTTGAAAAAATCATCAATCACCGTCTCGTACATTTCCTAGAGTCCAGCAAATTGCTTGACCCCCTTCAATGCGGCTTCAGGCAATGGCGATCTACAACCAACCATCTCTTGCGTATAGGAGCAAACATTCGCGATGCTTTCGTGCATAAACAAACCTTCCTATCTGTATTTCTTGACATGGAAAAGCCGTGCGATACCACTAGGCGGTACGAAATATTGCGCGAGCTGTCGGCGCTGGGCGTCCATGGCGATATGTTAAACATTATCGAAAGCTACCTACAAAACCGTACGTTTCAGGTGAAGATAGCTAATGCACTATCGCGTACATTCACAGAGGAAACTGGTGTACCCCAGGGAGGCGCACTCAGTTGCACTCTCTCTATCGTTAAGATGAACACACTTCGTGCTTCAGTGCTAATAGCCATTTTTTACTCCATCTACGTAGACGATATACAAATAGGCTTCAAATCCTGCAAACTCACAGTGTGCGAAAGACAGGTACAGCAGGGTCTAAACAAGGTGTCCAAGTGGGCAGACCTAATTGATTTAAAATCAACCCCCACAAAAGTTATTGTGTTCTGTTCACAAGAAAGAGAGGCCTGGTCCCAGATCCTTGTGTAGAACTGGGCGGACAACAAATTCCTGTCAACAAAGAGCACACATTTCTAGGTGTTATACTTGACTCCACGCTTAATTTCACATAAACTGTCCTAAAGCAAAATGTCTTAAAACAATGAACTTATTTAAAATCCTATCCCCCACAACATGGGGTAGCGACAGACAGTCTTTACTGAATATTTACAGGAGCCTAGTTCGATCACGGCTGGACTATGGTGCAGTGGCTTACCACTCTGCCGCCCCGAGTGCGCTAAAGATGTTAGACCCCTTTCATCATCTGGGTATCCACCTGGCCACTAGCGCATTTAGAACAAGCCCTATCAAAAGTTTATACGTAGAGTCAGATGAGTAGTCACTCCATTTTCAGGGAACATACACCAGCTTTACAAATTTTTTAAAGGTGAGCTCTAATAGTGAACATCCGTGTTTCACAATCGTTTACGACTTGACGTGTGAAACACGTTTTAGTAATATAGCCTCTATGAGATTGCCTTTCTCACTGCGTGTAAGAGAATTTAGCAACGAAATGGATGTCCCATTACTCGAACATCGGCTAATGGCTCCAGCTAATCTATTACCGCCCTGGGAGTGGCACGTGATAGACTGTGACATATCCTTTGTAGAATTCACAAAGCATTCTCCTGACCTCGAAATCGCTGAGCACTTCCATGAACTTCAATCGAAGTACTCCTGCAGTGAACTCCTGCAGCGAATTCTAGACAGACGCATAAAAATCGCATGTTGGCGTATCACGCTGCTCTTGGTCCCTCTTTTTCTGAAACTGATGTGTTAAACGCACTGATAAGTATCTTCACTGCAGATGCCTATGCAGTATTGTCTGTAGTAAAATATATAAAGAAGCTGAAACTTGAGAGGGCAATCATATTCACAGACTCGTTAATTCTTGTAAAAGCACTCATTTCTCTACAAAAGCACAGAAACAATGTCTTGAAGGAATTTTACTCACTCCTATGCAACATCTATTTATCGCATAGGCATGTAGTAATATGCTGGGTTCCCGGCCATAGAGGAATCAAGGGTAATGTGCTTGCCGACGATATCGCCAAATCAATGGCATCGCAGGGTATTCGTCCTTCAGCTGTCCCTGCCACAGACATGAAGCCTTTCCTAAGAAACAAGCTGCGAAGCCACTGGCAGCACTTTATAACAGAGTTGATAGGCGAATGTGTGTGCGTACCTAAATTGTCGCGATGACCGCAGAATAGGGCAATAAATATGTTCATGCCTTCGTTCAATATCCTGGGTCACCTTTGTGTCATGCGCAAAGCAGATTCGCTGGCCATCCACCTTAACAGACTGGAATGGCTCCTAGTTTTTTATATAGCTCATAAAATTTACGTACTGATTCATAACATAGAAGAGACGACTGCTGTCCATCGTACACAAACGTTCGCTCACACTGTGACCACAGGGTGAGCAAAACGCTAGGCACAGACACCATGTGGACAGAAACTATGCAGGTTCCACTTATTGCTGAATTGAAACTATGAACAATATAATAGCAGGTGGAGGCTACCTGCACAGAAGACGACATCCAATTCTTCAGCAGTAACAGATTTTGATGATTAGAATCTTTTAGGCGTTCTTTCCATTGTTTTATCTCGCATGGAGAATTATCGTCCCAAAAGCGTCGAGAAAAATAATCATCCGCTGACCATAATCAATACTTACACGCTATCAGGGTGAGAAAGCGCGGAGTAGAAAAAGAAAGAAACGATAGAAGTAAGATAACACATCAGTGACAAACTTTACATTTGTCAGGGACAAGCGTTGCACTTCTTGTTGCCGCTTCCCAGTATAGTGTCATGATGAGTATGAGAAGTAAGGCTACTGCGCCCTTATATAAACACAACCGATGAGACGTGCTGCTAGTAACAGCGCAAAATGTAGACAAGAGACGAGACGAGAAGACACTACAAGCGCTGCGCTTGTGGTGTCTTCTTGTCTCGTCTCTTGTCTACATTTTGCGCTGTTACTAGCAAGATGGAAAACCAACGAGCCCAAGCTGCTATTCTAGCTATCAGACGTGGACATTGAGCGTGATGTCGTAAAACAGCAATATTGTTACTTCTTTCACAGCAGCGTACTACCAATACAATACCACAATAAACTGCTCAACGCATTTCGAGAGGACAAATCAGAGCGTGCCACGAAGATAAAAGCATGCGTCGTCCTAGACTATCACTAGTTGCCTCTGGCCTATCGGCCTGAACAGTGCGTTCCAACGCTTACCTGCGTGAGCTCGGAGGAAGAAGACTAAATGAGAGCGTTCTCCCGTGTGCTTCGTCCGCTGTGTTTTTCTGGTGTTTTTTTTTTGTCATCTGCCACCTTCACGAGGGCGCCTTCCGTTAGAAAGGGGGGAAGGCTTTCCACCAAGGCTACCTGAAGTCAGCCATCCGATACCTACATGGCTCCCGATGGAAGATATCGTGAGTGGAGGCATGGGGCACCCCGAATCTTTGGTAAGCTCCATAAAAGTAGCAATGGAGTCACAGCGTGGATTTACGATCTCCAAAGGTCGTCGTTTGAAAAGGAAACATCTAAGGACGCCCAGTTCCTTATGATAGGACATAAGGCTACATCAACAGGTGACAACCTGAAAAGTCATTATAGGCAATTCTTAACATAATTATTCGGCCATATAGCGCCGGCACAGATGCATGAAGTTTGCATGAAAGCCTGCAAGAACATACGGTTGATGCGGTAAACCCAATGATACTAGAGAACTTGAAGGAACTTCAGACCCTCAGCATTATTCCGGTGGGTCCTTTCAATATGTATGTGAAAAATACCTTAATTGGTGTGATCTCTTACGTGGCCTCTCCAATCACGGATGCGAATCTCTGCTAGCTTGTGACCTCAATGGTTCGGATATTGAATGTTCACCGCTTCTGGCAGTCACGTTGCATTAAGCTTGTCTTTGCCAGCTTTGTCACCAGTGTTCATAAGTGTGTGCTATGTAAGGAACCCTGTGCCGCCATCTTTGCCAGAGCTTCTACTATGTAACAGATGCCAGTCGATAGGTCCCGTTAGTGTAGGCTGCAAGAACACCGTAACGTTTCGACAATGTGGTGGGAGTCACCGAATTGAACATTCGCATGTAAAAGCACCAAAGTGTCTCAACTATGCTGGATCTAATGACGCGACCTCCAAGTTGTTTCCAAAAATAATACACGAAATATGGATGCTCGAAGAGATGGTAAGAAACAGTTCTTCCCAGAGTGAGGCAGCTGCATCTGTGCCCCGACGGCAACGCCGCTCACAGCAAAAGCACAAGCGTGCCAGCAGTACAACCAGACCATATGAACCAGAAGCTACAGAAATGCCCGGCATCTTTTCCGCACAGCCGACAACAAAATCACGAAGCATACGGAAAGCACGAACGATCGTTGCCGGTATATCGAGTCCAGTTGGAGCACCCACAATGACTTGCCCCACACAAGATGCTGCTGAGGTTGCCTGGCCTTCTCTGCCATTAATGGCTTCTCGCAAGGATCATACGGACCAAGGTTCAGTGATGCGTCCTGCTGACAAACTTGAAGAAGCCCAGGTCCAAAGCATGCTTAGACAACTGATGAATACAATGTGTGATGTGTTTCCAGCTCTACGCACGCCATCAGCGTTACTGCGTTACAAATAATGAATACCCTAGAGCCACTTTTTTCAGCTCTACGTAGTATCTCAATATGGCGCTATCAGCAAGAACTTGTACATTTGAATAGTACATGTGTCGATCTGTTATCTTGCAGTGGAACGCGTGTTGCCTACGTGGACGCCTTTGAGATTTTCGACAACGCATATTGAAATACCATTTACCCTTTGTGATTGTTTCCAAGCGCGACATTCTATCTCCCTTCCTCCGACCATCAGGAGGTTAGCGACTTTGGTCACGGAAAGGCATTTCCAGAAACAAGGTTCTGTTGTGCATATGTCGTGACATGGTGTACGCCCGACATATGGTCGCGGAACATGCCTCTAATGAATACATTTGTGGTAGTAAGGCATAACCAGTGCGTGTTTTCGATCATTGGAGGCTAAATACCTCCTAAAAAGTAATTTTAACCCTTACACCAGAGTTTTGCCGTCCAAATGCACCTTGGTCCACATAAATTATCGGAGACTTCAACGCACGCCACCCATGATGGGACAGTGTTACGATGAACAGTGGAGGTGAAGAATCGGCAAACCTGATAGGTAACGACGATTTGGCAACCATTATCGACGGATCCTCTACATTTCTCTGAGGCTCGACACATAGTAGCTCCTTAGACCTTTAATTTGAGTTGAGAAGGCTAATATTCTCAACAATCTGGTGGGCAGATTCTGAGACGCATGATAGCGTGTGAAGTGAAGTGATTATTAAAGAGAAATGGAAGAGATAAGTGCAGTGCCGTAACTGTCTCTCACAGGAGGACACCTCAACCGCACTGCACGGGGAAAGGGGTGTGCGGAGAAAAAGATGGAGATAGTGACCGGAAGTAAAATGAGAGAGAGACCGGAATAGCAAAAAAGAAAAGACGACAATGTAGCTAAGCGTTTGCGGGGCCTACAGCCGCGCTCTGAGGTGTCTTGCTTCGCAGAATTCCATCAATGCCGAAAATGCACGATTGGTGATGGAACTGTGAGCATTGGGGAAGAGTAGGCACTGCAAGGTGGTGGATGGCAAGCCACATCGGCGGTAGGAGGCGTACAGTGCCTCCCTCTCGGTCCCGAAGTCCGGGCAGTGAAGCAGAAGGTGTTCCAGTGTCTCCACGTCGTCGCAGTTACCACACACGGGGCTGCCGGTTCCCGTGAGCCTGTGTGTGCGCGCCGCTGTTTTGTCGCAGCCGATACGCAAGCGGAGAAGGAAGGCGCAGTCAGCCCGAGAGAGGCCCGCGCGCGGGAGCAGGCGCGGGGGCGTTCCCGCCGCGACGCGCCGATCGGGTTGTCGCGCAGTGAGGCTGCGCAGAACCGCTGTCTTGGCCGCGTCGAAGCTCGTCACCAAGTGGGTGAGGGGAAAGCGCTCACCGTGCGCCGCCTTGGCGAGGGAGTCAGCCTCCTCGTTGCCTGGCAATCCGATGTGTGCGGGTATCCATTGAAGCGCCAGGTCGCAGCCTTGATTCACGATGTGTCGCAGCTTGCAGCCAACTCGAACAACAAGGGGCACTCCGCCGTAGTCCCTGGCCAGCATGCAAAGCGCCGCACGAGAGTCAGTGAGAATGGCCGCTGACACAATGTTCGGATGTTCCAAAAGGAGGTCGGCAGCGAGGTCAATGGCAGCGAGTTCGGCCACTGTCGATGACGCGGCAAAGCGCAATCGGCACTGGCGCGTTTCCGAGATGTGCAGTGCCGTGCAAGCCGCAGCACCAGACCCGTCCGGCGTCACCGAGCCATCGGTGTAGACGAGAAGTCGTCCTGCCAGTCGCTCGTGCAGTAGGGAGGCGGTCTCCTGTCTCATGGCGCACACCGCAGTTCGGCGCTTTGATGCGACGCCAGGCACCGCGATGTTCACGTCGAGCAGACTGGAGTAGTACGGCAGGGAGACGAACTGTGGCAACGACCCGATGAGCTTTGAGAACTCGGTGGCGCACTTGCTCATTCCCGAGTTCGGCAGGGAGTGGAGTATGCAGACGAGCCGCTGGCCCTGTGGTGAGCGCTGCAGGCGCTCAATCTGGTGGAGCGCCTGCTTTCGTGCACGAAGCGATGGCGGCCAGTTGCCCACTTCCGCGAGTGTCGCCCCTACTTGGGAGGAGCGAGGGAGGCCGTATAGGTCTCGCACCGCAGTACGGTGCGCCATGTCAATGGCATTCCAATTCGCCGATCGAGCGCTGGTGGTGGGGAGGGCGTAGAGTGCCCTAGATGTGGCCACAGAGTTGTAAACGCGCAGTGCGAGTTGCGGCGTGCATCCGTGTCCACGCGCCAGAAGAGAGCGCGCGGCGCTGGCGACTTTCCTTGATTGCTTGCAGATGTGGGAGACAGCCGCATTGAAGTTGACGCGGCAGCCGATCTGCAGGCCGAGGTAACGGACGCTCTTGCGCCACGGGAGAGGGCAACGGCGCAAAGTCAGCGGTGGAGCTTCGGAACGTGCTCGCGTTCCTCGTGGGTGCACCAGCAGTGCCTCTGTTTTGGTCACCGACAGCTGGAGGCCGATGCTTCCCTTGTACTGGTCCACCGCGTCAATTGCAGTCTGGACAGATGCACGCACCTGATAGCCGACTTGAGTAGGGCCAGTCGCAAAGAGGGCGATGTCGTCAGCATAGATTGCCACCCGCACTTCGTGCGACGTCGTTTTTGGGATGTAGTCCGGAAGTCGCTCGAGGGCAAGATTAAACAAAAAGGGGCTCAAAACACTGCCCTGTGGAACACCAGAAAACACACTGCGCGGCCGGCTGAGTGCACCTCCAACCCGCACCCGAAGTGTGCGATCAGACAAGAAGGCTCGCACGTAGTCGAGTAGCCGGTCGGTGATGCCGAGCTCGTGCAGCGCACTGACGATCGTCGAATGCGGCAGCTCATCAAAGGCGCCCTGTACATCGAGCAGGACGAGGTAGCCGGCCTCGCGACGGCTCGCCGCCTGCTCGAGAGTAGCGACAACCTCGGCCAGGGCGTCAGCCATTGCGCGTAGCCGGCGGAAGCCGCTCTGCTCGGGAGGGAATGCATCGAGTGCCGCCGCAATCCACTCCAGACGACGAAGTGCCATAGCTTCGAGTGTCTTACCGGCGACAGACGTGAGTGAAACCGGGCGGTAGGAGCTCACGCTGCTTCGCGGTTTGCCACTCTTGAGGAGAGGTACCACGGTTGCTTCTTTCCACTCGGGAGGGACGACGCTGGTGCGCCAGACATGGTTGTACACCTCCAACAGCGATGGGAGCTGCTCGTCGTCGATGTTTCGCAACGTCTGGTAGGTGATTCCATCCGCGCCCGGCGCAGAACGTCCTCTACGAGCGTTGAGCACGATGCGAAGCTCGCTCAAGGTGAAGTCCTCCGTGCACAGCGCCTTCACCTGCTGCAGAATTCTGTTCGTCGGGCAGTAGCGAAGCGGCGCGAGGAGAGCGGCTTTGTTGTGCTCAGGAAGCTCGGGAAGCTCGAAAACTGGGCCATCCGGCGGAAGCAACGGCGGCGGCGGTGCAAAGGCGGCGGCGAACGCGTCCGCGAGCTGCTCTGCGCTCAAGCCCTGTGCGACCGCGATGGAAAGCGCCGGACAGCGAGGAACTTTGGTCGAAGGAGAGCGCCGAGAATGCGCCACGGGCGAGATCTGTTGCGCGTATCGTCGAGCGACACACACAAACTGCTCCAGCTCTGATTGCGCCGCTGCCTGGCATGACGGCGCCACGCCGCATCAAGGCGATTGTAGAGAGTCCCATCCTCTCTCCTGTCACTCTTGATGGCTCGATGTTCAGCGCGGCGCCGGACAGCTCGAAGGTTAAGCAGCTTGATGTCGGGCACCGGCGTTCCCGCAGGCACAGAACAGCATTTCGTAGCGGCGCCGACACAACGTGTCACGTGAGTCAGGAAGTCCGTGTTCGCAGTAGGGGGCGTGGCACAGAGTTTCCGAAACTGTGTCCAGTCGGTAACACGGTAGGAGTGCCGCGGTCCATGGGCTGTATCGTGCGGCTCGAGGGAGATCGGGTAATGATCGGAGCCCTGAGTGTCGCGGCTGCGTCGCCACTCGTAGTGGCAACCCTCGCTCACAAGCGACAAGTCGATGGCGCTCTTCCGCGCACCCCGGCGCACGAATGTGGGACTGCCGGTGTTGAGAAGTAGGAGGCCCGCAGAGAGGATGGAGTTCAGCAAGTCCCTACTTCGAGGCTCGGTGTACGGGCACCCCCATGTTGTGTGGTGACTGTTGAAGTCACCCAACACCAAACAGTCACCTCCGATGCGAGCGACAAGTGAAACCACGAACGAGTTGTCCCACCGACGCACGGGCCGAACATAAACACTGGCGACACAGGTGTCGGCACCCCCAACACGCACAGTCACGGCCACGCACTCGATTCCACTGGTTACGATGTCGGTGACATTTACGTCGGCTTGCGCGAGACATGCGCGAACATACAGAGATGCGCGGGACCGTCCAGGCGAATGCAGCGGGTCACAGCAATGATTCTTGTTGCAGGTCTGCGACTAGAATTCGGTGGCACTGTGATAGGCCACAAATACGGGGAGGTTAAACTCGCTGGGACGCGCGTAAGTTTCTTGTAGCGCGTGCACGTCGTATTCGTGTAGTGAGAGGTGCTCGGCGAGTTCAGCGTGACGGCAGCGCATCGAGCGGACATTCCACTGGAGGATGCGCGGCCGACGTTTCGGAGATCGCCTATCCATGCTGGGGCCGGGCTTGCTGGGCTGCAAGGGCCGCGACGCACATTTGCCGAGTGGGGCGTCCATCGCTGCTGTCTCTATGAGGACGCGCAGTGCTGCTGCGAGGGCCGCAATAACGGCATCCACACCTACATATGTACAACTACAATGCTTCCTTCAAGCTCCTCCACCTCGTATTCGTTGTACAGACTGGCGAGATTACTAGACATTGGTTGAAAACGCTTGCTCAGACCAATGTACGCCGCCTGACCTAGAACGTATTATTACCCCAGCTCTTCCTGACACGACAAAATTCATATGCGTATCACTTAGAAGCTCAATCGAAATCGGATACGACAAACTACGAGATGTGCGTCACGACGCCCAGAGGAAATACCGAAGAAGCAAATCTACCTGAGACAGTTCCATCTGTCAGCGAGCTCAACGACACGTGCGCTGGAAGCTTCACAAACTGGACACTAAGCACTGGAGAGGAATTTGTACTTGCCTTCATTCTCTCAAGCCACATAGTTAAATTGTGCAGGTGATGCGAAGCTTACAATGTCCCTCCCAAGAAAAGTACTAATTCCGAGCTCTGGCAGTAGTGCGATGCAGAAACAATGCAGAGGTTGCAGAGAGCTACTAAAAAGGAATGTGGCTACAGCTTCTCGTCGACATTTAATAATTGATGGACAAACTCCACTATCCGGATATGGCTGCCTTGGGATCATGTTCACGACGCAAGAACTAGACACCACACTCGCTTCCTCTCGAAGATCTTCGGTGGCTGAGCCAGGCGGCATCAGATACGCTGCCCTGCGAACTTTGGGGGGAAGACGCGCGAACTGTTGTCATCTCCCTCTTCAGTGTATCATGGATTTGGGGCTCTGTGCCGGAGAAATGGAAAACCAGTAGAATTGTTAGTGCTTCTGAAGCCTGGCAAAGCACCTCGTGCCTTATGTTCCTACAGATTCATTGCCCTGGCAAACAGTGTGGGCAAAACCGTGGAGAGAATGGTGCTGATGAGGATAGAGTGGTTTCACGAAAAGTACAACATTTACCCACAGATGATGACGGCTTTTCGCAAAGGAAGATCCTCCACTGATAGCCTGATTGACTGGATGTCAAGTGTCCAACAGGATAAGAAGCGCTCACGCTTGTCAGGAGCACTCTTTTTGGACGTCAAGGTACATTTGAAAATGTGCTGCGTGATGCCGTCTTTGACGCACTTGAGGAGCTGGGAATTGGAAGTAGGATGTTTTACTGGCTAATTACCTTACTGGAACTGGACCGGCCTTACTGGTTTATTGTACGGGTTTACTGGAACGCCTTTTGCTGGTTTTACTGGAACTACCTTACAGGCCGGATCATGTTGATGACGACGACAGATCGGGACACCGTCGTTATCAAATCAGCCGTGCGGTTTCTCAAGGAGGCGAACTCAGTCCTACACTGTTCATTATAGCCCTTATGGAGCTCGCCGATATAGTGAAAAGGACTACTAATTTGAGCCTATATGTTGATATCTGCATATGGGCTTCTGGTGTGTCGCGGCCACAACTTCGTGTAAGGCTGCAACGCGCAGTGTTGGTCACCTCGATGTACTTGCGGTAGCGAGGTCTAAAACTGGCGACTGCGAAGTGCGCGGCCCTTGCATATATTCGCAAGGCAATGAACTGCTACAAGATTGCGATCAACGGTCTAGCCATACCGTACGTCACGCACCACGGATTCCTAGGTGTGATTACTGCCTGAAACTTTTGCTGGTTGAAGCGACTATCGATGCTCAAGTCACCATTAAGCAGCTTCATGTACACGCCTAAATATAGAGCATGCATGAAATGGGGCCAGACAGATCATTGCTTCAGCTGCATGCATCACTTTTTGTAGGCTACCTATGATGCAGTTTACCTAGTGTTACAAACATCCGGGCCTCCTGCCGACATACACTTGATGGCTTACGAGCTCAAGCACTGAGAACATGCGTTGGTCTGCCACGCAGCACTTCGTCAAAGGGCGTGATTGTGGAAGCACGCGTACCTCCTATAGATGCTTATCTCTAATGCGAACCGTTAGAAGTATGTCTCCGACAAGTGACCCGCCGTCAATTCCACCCACTATCGACCAATCGCATTCTACGTCCAGACAGCACTTTTACGAAATCTCATACGCGTCATGAGAGCGTCCTTCCCTGAGCTTTTACTGAGGCAATAGCAGCAGCCGTTTAAGCGTGTACGTTGTCAAGACATGTGGTGAACCTATCCATTCCCTGAGTCATTAAAAAAGTCACGTATGCTCTGATGTGGACTTGAACAGTTGAGAAAAGGTTTATTAGCGCTTCTTATGCGAAGGACGCAGCGGCCGGGAATGGCGAGGCAGCCCAAACACCGTCCGAGAATACGCCAGCAACCGGCAGGGTGAGCAGAGCCGAGCTTTGCGTTGGCGGTGCGGCTGTACAGCGAGACAAGTCTTCTTCTTCACACTCTCCCCCCGAACAAAAAGCGCCATCAGGGTGACTTAAGAATCGGGAGGCAGAGGGTTGGGGTAGGGCTTCAGACACGAGCCGTGGACAATGTCACGTCCACGCTGGCGCAAGTCGCCAGGTGGTGACAGTGGTTCAATGAGAAAATTCGCCGGGGATGTTCGCTGCAAGACTAGATAAGGTCCTTCGAATTTTGGGACGAGCTTTGAGGAAAGTCGGGGCGTTTGAAAAGGGACAGAAAGCGACACAAGAGAGCCTCGAGCGCAGGCGGTGTTTGGAGGCTAGTTGTTGCGGTTTTCTCTCTGGCACTGCTGTTTCTGTGCCGCAAAGGTGTGTGCGAGCTGGCGGCATTCTCCGTCTTATCGGGCGACGTCGGACACAAGTAGACACTCAGAGACGTCTGTCTGGACGGTATGGGAGGAGTGTGTAGATGGTATACTGAAGCTCATGGCCATACGGGAGGAAAAAAGGCGAAAATCCCGTAGTGTCCTCGATCGCGGTGTTGCACGCGGACGTGATATACGGAAAGATGCGGTCCCAGATACAACGACCAGATGTCATGTACAGTCAACCGCAAATGTTTACGGGCCGCAGCGTCTCCCAAGAAGCTGAATTCTCGCGAAGCGTGGTCACACAGCCTCGAAATAAATGTTCCAGCACAGTAGCCTTCGCCACCTACACAGCGATTCATAAAATACGAAGTGTCATGACTTAACAGTGCGGGTATTCACATTTGAAAGGTAAACCGCATCCCGTAAACTTTTGCTGTTGACTACACGTCGAAAGCACATCACATAGTGTGCGGTTAAATCGCTCTTGGAGTCCCTTAGTCTGGGGATGGTATGCCGTGCTTCTCCGATAGATAATATGGCATTGTGAAAGCAAGCCTTCGACGACTTCTGCGATGAAGGAGCGGCCTCTATCGCTGAGGAGCTCTTGAGGTGAGTGGTGTCGAAGAACGAAGCGATGTCAGACGAAAGAGGCTGCATCCTTCACTGTAGCAGTTAGTAAAGCAGTGGTTATGGCATAGCATGTCAAATGGTTAACAGCAGCTACGATCCACCGATTGGCGTCTGCTGTGATAGGAAGCGGGCTTATGGGTTGATGCCGACGCAATCGGAGGGTTTGGTAGGGCACTGGAGCAGCTGCAAGGAACCAGACGGGCGTAAAGGCGGCGATTTGCGGCGTTGACAGTCAAGGCGGCACAGAACCAAATTTTGTAAAAGTTGTACATGCTGCACCAGTAGCAGAGGTGCGAATTCGTTCGAGCGTCTTGAAACCTCCGCCGTGGCCACATTGCGAATCATTGTGGAAAGAGACATATTTGTCATCTTCAGCTGCAGGGAATAACCAGAACGGCACCTAGAGCCTTTAGGAGCGTAATTGCGTCGGTGGAGCTGTTGGTCACAAATGTCCAAATGAACGGCTTGGCGTCGGAGGCTTCGGGTTACAGGGATGGTCGATGATCCAGATAGACAATCTGGCAAGGGTTATGACGATGTGCTGTGGCAAAGGAGTCCATGTCGAAGAACGACACGGAGTGTGCGCAAGTTGTTCCCTAGGCCTATTCTGGAGGTAAATGTGAACGGGACATGGCGTCTGCGTCTGAGTGTGTGGGCCCGCTGAAGTATACGACGTGAATATCGCACTCTTGGATGTGTAGGTTCCAAAAGGCAAGGCGGCCTGTGGGATTTTTCAAGTTGGCGAACCATGGCCTTCTACATGGGTATTGTCGGAATTTGCCAAGTGCTGATCCTAAAGTCAAGCACTCTTTGTCGGTCACGCTGTAATTGGCCTCAGGCTTCCTCAGCGTTCGACTCGCATAAGCGGCTACGTATTCGGAGTAGTCGGGCTTTCGTTGGGCGGGGACGGGGCCGAGACCAACCCAGCTGGCGTCTGTATGTGCCTCAGTTGCAGCTGATAGGCTGAAATGGCGAAGAATAGGTGGGGAGGTTAGAAGACAACACAGCGTAGCAAAGGCGGAGTCACATGCCGGGGACAAGGAGGAAAGGACGGCATCACCGCGTAGAAGCTGAGTCAATGGTGCCATTATCAACGCTAAATTCTAAAAAAGCGCCGGGAATATGGAGCATAGGCCCGTATAGCTTCGGAGTACATTGATGGTCTTAGGCTTTGGACACTCAATGACTACTCGAAGTTTTGCAGGATCGGGTAGAGCACAGGGATTAGACGCAACGTGGCCAAAGAGGGTGAGCACCCGTGCGGTTATGCAGCACTTTTTGAGGTTGAGTTGGAGGCCGGCGTTCGTTAGACAGGTCAAAACATGTGTGAGGTGGAGCATGTGAGTCGGAAAACCAGGCGACAGAACCACGATATCGTCGAGGTAACATAGACACATAGACTACTTGAGGCCGCGCAGCGTGTTGTCCATGAGTCGTTCAAGTGTGGAAGCGGCGTTACAAAGCCCGAAAAGTCATCACGTTAAATTCATCTGAGCCGTCAGGCGTAATGAATGCGGTTTTCTGGGGATCGGCTGCAGCTATCGGGACCTGCCAGTACCCTGAAAACAAGTACAGGGAGGAGAAGAATTGTGCTCCCTGAAGACTTTCGAGGGCGTCATCGATGCACACAAAGGACAGACGTCTTTGCGCGTTACCCTATCTAACCATCGGTAATCGACGCAAAAGCGAATGGACCCGTCCTTCTTGTGAACGAGAACGACAAGGGATGCCCTGGGACTGTGCGAACATTGAATAACGTCACGGCTCAGCATATCTTATGCTTGGGCGGTAATGACACGACGCTCTTCGGTAGAGAGACGCGGTATGGTGGTGGGCGTAACCGCTTACGCGACCCGGTGTCACTGCAGTGCTGCACTTCCAACGTGCCGCACAGGTAAAGTTGTGAAACATCAAATTAACTTTTATAGTGGAGCAGGAGGTCAACAGGGTCGGCACGTTCGGCAGGTGTGAGGATGTCGGCGATGGTACCCGAGAACATATCTCTGGACGTCTCCTGAAGCGCTGAAATCGCAGATTGTTGGCAGGAGTCGACATCAAAAGAATCCCCGGGGACGTCAACCAATGACGAAGAATCGAGGTGCTATATTAGAAGTATGTATTGCTGCAGCTGCCGGTAATGTCAAGCGTTGCGAAGGGTAGTGGTAGAGCTTTACGGATCATCAAGACGGTGGATGGCGTGAAGAGGACCGTTGAATCAGTGATGACATCGCACGATACGGGTAGAGGGTGAAAGAGCCAGGCGGAATATCTGTGTCCTCGCGCACGGAAGTTTAGAAGGGCGAACACGACCTTCGTGTAATGGTGCGTCACTCAGAGGCGAAAATTCAACTTCGGCACGTTCTCTGTTGATTACGGCTTTATGACTGGATAAGAAATCCCATCCGAGGATAACGTCATGTGAGCAGGCGGGAACAAAAATACACTCGACGATATGAACAGTGCCGTGAATGAGCGCACGTACAGTACAGGCTGCTTGGGGAGTGAAGTGCGACGCACTTGCCGTATGAAGCGACAGTCCAAAAAGCGGCGTGGTCACCTTTTGGCACAGTTTGGTGGCTATCATAGGAACGGTTTCGCCGCTATCCAAAAGACCGAACGTAGAAACACCTTCTACGGGAACTTCGACCACGTTAGCGGGACAGGCACGACGACTTAGATGGTTCGAACGGGGCGCAGCTCTTCCCTCTTGAACTGCGATGTTTAGTTTTCCTAGTGCCATGGTGCGAGTGACCGACCCAATGGGGAGAGCGAGCGTCAGCGAGGGGATGGCAAGCGACGTGACGGAAATTTTGGGAGGCTAGCACGAGCATACGGTTGGGCGAAGGAGCGGCGTATTGGTGGAAGGGCTGGCTGCCGTACTTTAATGGACGAACTGCGTCGCCGAACGCTTGAGGCCGACAGCGACAATATCAGGCGGCGTGTCCGGGAGTACAGCAGGAATAACAGACGGGACGATTGTCAGGTGTCCTCCAATGATCAGCTCTTGGTGCGGTCCAAAATGCAGCATTGGCTTCCGGTGGCACCGGTTGGGACAGCGTTGACAAAGGCGCCGGCGGAGGCATGGGTACTGCCTGCAAATGCGTAAGAGGCGCGTAACAGGAAGCACTGACTGCGCATAAGTGACAGGCATGGCGACATGCTCCACTCTCAGTGCAGAGTTCAGATTCGCGGCTGCAGATGGGTGGTTGTATGCAGAAGGGACAAATTGAGCGACCTGTTCGGAAATGAGAGTGTGGAGTGTGTTCGGTAGACGGGAGGTGTGCTCCTAGGAGAAGGGGACTGAAGAAAGTTGGCGTGGAACGTCCTCACGGGCGAAGTTCTTCACCCGCTGAAAGAATAAGGATTGTTGCATGGTCGATTGGTCAAATTGGTGTGTCGAGGCTCCCCAACGAGTCATCGCTTCCCGCAGGACGCCGAGACAAAGTGCGTTTCTTCCTTAACTCATCATAGCTCTGGCATAGGCTGACGATTTCGGAAACGTGTCGCGAATTCCTGGCTAGGAGCATCTGGAATGCGTCGTCATCAATTATTTTCAATATGTGGTGAATTCTGTCAACTTTAGGCATGGCGGTGTCGACTCGTTTAAAAAGGCCTGTGACGTCTTCAATGTAGCTAGCGAACGTTTCTGCCGTCTGCTGTGCTTGGGCGGGCAAACGTTGTTCAGCGCGTAGCTTGCGGACAGCAGGGCGGCCGAACAATTTCATTAAGGTTGTCTTGAAGACTGACCAAGTGGGCGTGTCACTTTCGTGGTTGTGAAACCACAGTTGGGCAAGGCTCGCCAGATAAAAGATGACGTCAGTCAATTTGGCCGGGTCACCCTCTTGGGCGCGCTCACCCGTTGGTATGACGATAACCTGTCTTCCACGTCTTCGTAGTCTACACTGCTGAAGATCTTGGGGTCCAGTTGTCATGCAACGCCGGTGCAGGTAACGAACTGTGCCGTTGGCACCGTTTGGGATGAGCTGTCGGTTTTGGCGAACAGTAGCGTTCGTGATCGCAGTTCCAAGGTTTTAAGCGACGGGGTTTGAAGCCCTGCACTTCCATCAATTCAGAATAGGTTTATTAGCGGCTCCTTACGTGAAGGGCACAGCGACTGGGGAACGGCCAGGCAGCCCAAAGCACCGCCCGAAAAGACACCACCATCCGCCAGCGCGAGCAGAGCCGAGCCGCGCGTTGGCGATGCGGCGGTAGAGCGAAACGCGTCTTCTTCACACAGCTAACTTTACCCCATATATCTGAAAAATATGCCGCTTCCATACGCATATTTACTGACGGGTGGGTGTCAACAACCACGTCAAGCTCGTTATTTATAATACCGAATACGAGCGTTGGTCAGCGCTTCCTTCTCGACCACCAAACTACATCAATGGCCGCAAAGATTGTTGCCATTCGGTATATAATCAAGTTTTATCGATGGAGACGCCTCAGACTCGGAATATGTTTTGCGGTTCATAGCCGGAACTCCAGTTGATCGATTCCGCACTCAGACGAGAACCTTCCTATGTCCTTTTGAAGAGGGGATCGAAAAACAGCTGGTCATTGTATAAGCTTTCAGTGCATTCCGAGACACTGTGACTTATATAAAAATGAGCTCACCGATGTGGAAGCAAAGACGGCCCACATTATTGCCACACCAGTGTCCATCCTATATTCAGGACCAGACACTAATGCCCTAATGTATAGACGTCTGCGCGACAATACCGCAGTATATTGGGCCTCGCAAGGCCATCGTCATCGCTGACTTCATGAACTCGACTGGGAGATGAAAATGCGGATACCACCCACCATGAAAAGGCGTAGTGCAAGCTTGCTTCACACATTATGATTAGATGTGGCCTTCGCCCTGCGTAACCAGAATCTCATCGGCTGGGCGACCACTTGGAATGGTGAGGAATACGGTAGTCCATAGACGACAGAACACCTCTTTTGCAGCTGCCCATGATTTCATATATAGAAAATGGCTGATACACATCTTGTCAAAATTTGTCGTAGCACCGTTGACTCAAAAGGTAATATTTGGACCTTCACCTGATCCTGGTCGTCAGCCTCATAGTCTGAAGGCTGTCAACAAATTTTTTGCACAAGAGCGTACTGGACGAGACACTTTGAGGTGTCCTGGACAATGGTAGCTTTTCACCACCATATTCACCCTCTCAATCAATACCTTCTCTATTTGTTGTACACCCTTTCACCTTCCCCCAACGCGGGGCAGTAGGTGAGAACTTTGATTTAGGCCGACTTCTCAGCTTTTCTCTCATAATAACTTAGCCTCTCTAACTCTGCGTTAGCTCGAGCGGCGTGGACATAATTACGTTCGTGGGACTATTACCCCCATTTCTTGTAAATTTCTTCTTGTGCCGGCAGCTGCGACGGCTGTTTATATTGTTCGAATCGACTCACGCTTACTATTGGCACAAGTACAATATTTCGCACCTGTGGTACACCATTCCACATGCGCCCTTTTTCGACTATAGTGCTGGTCGTTTCAGTGGCAGGCATCGCAAGCTTGCTAATCTTATGAACACTTTCAGCTTCGTGAACACGCTTTCTTTCGCGAGCTGCTTCTTGCGCGAAACTTTGTTCGTAAGTTCGCTTAGTGAATTCCGCCCCAGGTCCACTCAGGGCGCTTCCGCACCTCACATGGTTGCAGCGCTTATGCATTACGGAATCGTCGTGACTAGTGGGAGGACGACAGCTGGCAACCTCTGAGTGTGTGATGTTAGCCTTATATGCACTAGTACTGTGGTCTTTCTTGAGTGGCTCTCCTTTTCCGGGATTTCTGAATATTTTAGCCAAGATGTTTAAATTTGGGAGCCACCTATCCATCTTCCTTTATATTCGTTGGTCATTCATCGAGAAAATAATTTTCTCTCACAAACTGTACCGACCTGCAATGTGCCTTCCGAACCTATCTGGACCTTCCCTACTTGAGACCACGCTATGTCGATAGCTACAGTCAGAAGTAACTCTCGGGTTAGTCCACATGGAAGTGTTTGACGACTGTGGTTGCCTATATTCTAAATACGCCGTGTCTCGCGACTTTGGTCACTCGTGTGTTGAAACGCCAGTTTTATACACGAATACTTCGGAGTGCCACTTTTATCGGTCATTGCATCATGTGGTGACGAATGCACCGGCGCACTTCGTAAAGGCAACAGTGCTGTGTAGTAGTCTGTAGCACTAACTGTTACTGGTTGACGGCTGTGCTTATGTATTTGTACATATTGTCTTCCTCTTCTATTTCGACCTTGCTTTTAAACCATCTCTTCGGCGTCCCCAGAGTAGGCCAGCAAACGGTAATCTCCTTTCTGGTGGACCTCCCTTATTTTGTAATTTCTTTCTCGTATCTGTCTACTACCGCTTTGGCCGCATTCCTTTTGCTCCCTTTCGTACTTGAGGCATAGGCTTATGTATTCCGTGATCCCTTTAATTATGTTTAACTTCATAGCAAGCATCTATAGTCAGTGTTGTTAATAAATGTGATGTAGTGGGCATCATTATACTTCCTTCCTATAAATTTACAATTATTTTCGAAAGACAGAATATCGGATTATATTGCAAGGAACAAATTCAATGGTGCAGATTTGGCGACATTTACAGGTAAGATGATGCCGAAATTTCAAGTGTTCACATTTATTGAAGTGAACCTTGGCTAAGCATTTTCCGATGGTACTAACTTATGATAAGTATTGGAAGAATAAATTCAAGGCCAGCCGCAGTCTTAAAGGGCATGACATAGATCCTAAGATGTTACGTACCGTTAGTGGAGACTGGCAAATCTATTCCGACTGTAATTTAATGTGGATGCCAAACGTAGTGCCATAGCTATACTTTCGCAGTGTATTATATTCTGATTATTTCCAGGTGCTTGTGGTACCCGGCGATATCACAGTCGAGGAGGATATTGCTGCTATAGTGGAAGCGACAGCCAAGCATTTTGGAAAAATTGACATACTGGTGAGTATGAGCATTACTGTCGATTGCATAATTTGGTACAACATTAGGATTACGTAGTGGTATTTAGCAAATCAATCTCTGTGGCTGCCTGGTTCCTGGTAACTCGTAAAGCGCGTGGAATCGAAAAGCACAACGCAAATTACAGCGACATACAGAGCCGCGCTGTCGTTCTTTACTGGTGTATCTGTCACATTCCTCGTGATGTGCTTCATCATTTTACGGTGTTTTGAGTAGTAAGAAGTGGTTAGCAGAGCGAGAATCACCTCCAGTTGAATAGTGGTAACCGCAGTAGCTAACACAGTAGGTAACATCCTTCGATCAACGACGATCACACAACAGGCGTTCGTAATGAATCACGGCAAGAACTGTTATTTATAAAATTTATTATTTGAAGAAAATGCCGGAGATCCAACCAGTTGGAATCTGTAGACAACGAAGCTTTGTGTTAATGCATAAAGAGTGGAAACACAAGTGCGCGCACGCACACGTACGCACGGACACACAGTGACAAACACTAATTATACCGAGCCTTTTCTTAAGCGGAGTTTCTGATTACTACTGAGTATAACAGACGCCTTGAACGCATCAGTTTCATAGACAGCATGCCCCTACGTACATAGCGCAATTGGAATCCCTTTTATCCCAAGAAGTGTTTACTTCCTCATTACGGAGCAGCCACGGATGCAAAAAGATAGCTTTCTAGTTCTTTTCCCCGAGCCCCATCTGGTGGTGTTGCAAGGAAACCCACGGCGCGCATAGTCCGCTCTCATTGGTTGGCCTGTTCGGCAAGAGAGTAGCCAAGCCATAGCCACGATTTCGAAGCCAGGCGAGGTTTGCAAAGAAAAGCTACGTTTTCATAAACGTGGTGGGACGCACATACGATGGGATGAAACGCCGGCTTGGTAAGCGAGAAAGTGTTTTCACCCATTGGCGGCAGCTCTCAGCGGCTGTGGCATTTCGCTGCTGAGCCCGAAGACAGGGGTTGTATTCTGCCCTACGGCGGCTGCATTCCGACAGGGACGCATTGCAAAGCGCTCGTGTAGCATGCTTTGCGTGCATGTTGAAGAACTTCACGCAGTCAAGAGTTATTCGGAGTCCCCCACTATGGCGAGCTTCTTAACCAGATCGTTGTATTGACCCATATTTTATACTTGATATGTTTGAATTAAAGATTCTACTTTGTTGAGAACGTGTTTCCCGCAAAACGTACTTTTGAAAAGGTTGGCTACCAGGCTTCACGAGTGGACCTGCAGTAGCAAGCTTTTGCACAGAAACCAGAGAAATCCAATCAGCAGGCAATTAACATAACGCGCTCACTCGCTTGCTGCACCTTATCTCTCGAAGAACATCTTCAGTCCTGGATTATGAATGAGAATTTGTCCCGTCATAAGCGTTTTGAAACGCAAGAGTCACTCGGATACCCCACTCCCTCGAATCTACAAGTAACTTAGAATAATGCAGCATGGACAGAAAAGTGCCAACGTAACGTCGGGACACGATTACTTAGCATGATTTACTTATGCACGCTCCAACAGCTGCCAGTCGCTCATAAGAGAGGCTCGCGGCTCCCTCTGGTCAAGGTGTACAAAGTGTACAGTTACCTTTACTGCCAGCTTGCACGGAGCAAGAGTGGCCCAAAGAGTGGTTCTTGCAACCGATGTATACAACACTCGCCGGCTCACTCATCGCAGGCGGATGGTAACGAAGACGTGGTGCGTAGTCCAACGCTCAAGCGTCCGTAAAATTCAACCTCGCACCACACTACAGCCATAAGTCCCTGCAATCCTGCTCTCTCGCTCAAATTAAAATGTTGACAGTCACTTCAGAGTATGCTATGGAGGATTAAGGGGAAAGCCTGTTTTCTCATTCGAATACATTCTTTTTCCTGTTACTTGTTTTCTCCCACCAAATGTCGTTGGTTCGAATGACTTAACTCTTTCCTAATTAACTTCACCTTAGATAAAACCAATGGTTGTGGGTTTGGCCATCAGTGGTGGCAACATCAATCGCGGGTGTTATTGAAGTTTAGTCTGACCAAAGGTCGAGAGTGCGATTCCCCCAGACGTCGCGGATTCGAGTGCCTTAATTAACTATATCTTAATTGGCTGTGTCTTGATTATGTTCGTCTTTATTAACAAGAAATGTCGTAGGTTCGAGTGCCTTAACTTACTGTATCTTAATTAACTGTTCCTTAATTAACAACAAAGCACATAAGTTGCACAGCAACCAATAGTCCTTGATTCGGCCACCAATGGTAGCACCACCCATTTTGGTGTCGTTCAATTTCGGTCCCACCAAGGCTCGTGGGTGCTAGTGCCTTAATTAACTTTACTATAAATAACACGAACGGTCGTGGACTAGACTCCCGCAAAAAGTTGCGGGTTCGAGTGCCACCTATAATCGTGGCTGGCACCATCAATATTTGTGCGTTTGAATTTTGGTGCCATAAGACTGGACGGTAAATTTTTCGAAAACGAAGGACGTCAAATATTTCCACCCATGAGGCAATTCAGGCTTTCGCCTTAATAACTACACGTACATTAAAAGCTGAACTGAAATGACAAATTTTATTTGCAACAATGTTGCTAGAAACCAAGCAAGGAGCTCAATGAACAGCTTTAGAATACTTTGAGGATTATTTCATTTTCATTTTCGTTTATTTCATTTATTTTCTTAAAGTTATGTTCTTCCATCACCATGTAAACTACGGAGAAGTAAGCAACAATAAAAGGATCAGTCGTGGTATTGGTAAATTATTTGACTATGGCTGACACGAGTAACTGGAGATCGCAGGAAGACACATTCGTCCTGCAGTGGACATAAATAGGTAGGTGATGATGATGGTTGATGTATAATTCTTCATATAAGATATTCATATCGTCATATTCACATTCACATTCTTCATACATAGATATTCTTTTGGGAAAACTGTAGAAGAATATTGAGGACGGAAAGTTTAGTTCATAGGACAGGATGAAGCAGACATGGACAGGTTCTTTCTTTTTTTAATCAAAGTGTGTGAACATGTATAGAAAAAACCAGCGCTATAACGAAAGCACATAGGTTTCCACATGCATTTTCAGATCAAGCTGGTAGCACGTGCGCATTTCACTAAAACCACCGGGAATAAAGTAGCAATGTGATAACTCTAATGTTCCGTCCCGTCCCTGTCTTCTCGTGCTCCTGGAACTGGCATTTTCTGTCCTTACAGTTGACTCAACTATGGCATCCGATTAAAAGGGCTGGCCATATTTGAAAACAATAATTGTGACATTTTGTAACGTTCTCATTTATTACAGGTGAACAATGCAGGAATCACCATGGGGAAGACTCTTGAAAACTCAACTGTAGAGGACTACAATCTCGTCTGGCAAACTAACTTTCGGGGTCCTCTCTGGATGATAAAATACACTGTTCCCTACTTACGGCGAACGAAAGGTGCAGGTTCGATGCATGCTTTTCCACTGGGCGCTTTATCACTTTAGCAGGCTGCAATGGTTGTATACTACAAATGAAGCAGGTGGCTGACCATAGCAAAACAAGGTAACGTTTGGAGTTGTACAGAGATCGCTATTTCAGAGTCAAAAAGTGAACTAGTATAATCAATAAGTGATTGATTCAGATCCAGAAGCGGATTTTTTTTTTACTGTGCTCATTGAGCCAGCTTATTCATAGGATTTATTTCGCCTGATCAGATGTTATTTCATCGAGTTCTAAACTACAAGACTAGTGAACCAACCAGTAGGTACTTTTGCCAAGGAATGGGTGAAAGGTCGATTTCACCCACTCTATATAGAAATGCTGTCATGGATGCCTGTTATTGAATTTTGACTTCTGCTTGGTTTCTGCCAGAGAAACGTTTCCGTTTCGGTGATAAGCTTGCCCCACAGTGTATGGTTGTCATGCCATCATGCAAAATGAGCTTGCATGTGCCGTCTAGCATACTTGACCATTGTGGTCAATTCATTGTAACATGGGTACAATCTGATGGTTTGTGTACGCTGGGACATTCGGCATCTGAAGTGGTGCAGGGTCTTCAGCTACAGTAACCTTTCGCGCCGCCATAGATGCTGTCCACTCTCGAAATACCGCGAAAAGAAGGAGAGAGCCCGCAACATTTTACTACTTGCACGATCTGCCGACACAATTCCTCGTTATCACATTATTAGCCGAGCTTTCCGAATTTTGATCTACTGGCTCATAGAAGTTTCTCTTCCCTCTTACCACTTTACAAAGAATCTGCATAGTAACTGTTGCGCTTTGCTCACCTGCCATGCCAAGGCGCCATTTCCAGAGTGCCGCGATGGTTGGCTTAGTATTTGGCTGGTGTTCCGATTGGTGCGCGGCGAGGGATTCCGGGGGCAGCGGCGGCGGAAATCGGCCTGGTACCGATTGGCGATGCACCGCGTCCGAACTGGATTCAGTGAAGCTCAGAGGCGCCAGATGCTTGACTATCAACGGGCCTTCGTGACGTGGCGATAGCTGGAGCATATTCTCCTACCGACGCGAGAAACGTCGTTATGTCCGCTGTACTGCATAAACTACAACTCCTGTATTCCAAGGCTACAATAACACAGCGGTTCCTTTTTTTTATTCTATTCGTATTTTTTTATCGTTTACTGCTTACGACAGGATACTGCTAGTAATAACGTAGGTGCTGTTTGGATCATTCATTACGCGCAAAAATATTGCTTAACTATAGAATCATGGTATTATGTGAACTGAGTAAAGGGATCCCATTCGAGAAACCGCGACGGGGCTCACCGCTGTCGTGGCTGCTGAGTTTTTTCTCGCTCCTCGGCATAAGTTACCCAAAATAAGACTTACCATAAGAAGCCAAAAAATCGGGCCCCTCGGTTAACCCCCTTTCTTCTCGTCCAAAATAAGACTGTGCTGCCTAATCTTCTTTCCACTAGGTCACTTAGGTTGGGCTTTGCCTTAGCAACATGTCCATCTTCTAACAATTCACCGTTTTCTGTCACAATTTGTGCCCATATTCTGCCTGAAAATTCTCTTAAGAACACACTTAATGCTGTGGTCATCGGCTCGAAACATACAAAAGATTAGTCGCAACAGCATGAAATCTGTCTCTACGTCCCCCGGTGAGAATAAACCGTATGTGAGTTTATGATTCGGTAAACTCGAGCATACAAAACTGCTCAAACAGAACCAGCGCTGGGTCACGGCTAGAGTGGTTCTGACAGCGTCTCTATTTCATTTCAAAACTCAACAGTGAGCACATCTTTCGCATTACCAAGACATCGAGCCTATGGAGCGCAGCAGCGCAGCCTGCTCTAGGTTTGCCGCTCTGTGACCAGGACATTATAGCGAACAAGCGGAAGAAGCCAAGACTACAAAATTAAAGAAACAATGAGTGAAGAAAGAAGTTTTATAAGAATAGCATAGTGAAACAAGTAGGGGAGAAACATGTGAACAATAATAAGGCCGCGTTTAGCGAAGATTACTTACCTGACAGGCAAATACCACTGTGCTTGCTGGATGCAGCAGGCACTGTCTCAGCGGGCAAACACGTTGCGCAGAGCAACCACCTTCACTGTATAGATATTATTTATTAGATCTAATGTAATTCATGCAGCGCAAAAATATCCGGCGTTGCATGTTGCTAGCAGAGGGGATATTTTTAATGCCGCCAACCCTGTGCTACAGTCAGCCAAACCTGATTTTCGGCTGTCATTGTAAGTGAAAGACTCGTGCAGGCGCTATAGCCAGTCAGTTGCTCCGCCACGCGGTCTTATTTTTTACGCGGTGTATCCAGCCCTCCTGGATGGGCAGTAGCGTGGACAGTTCCGCCCGTGAGGCGTGATAGGTGCGCACGATTAACGGCGCGTTCATGGCACCAATATCTTACTGTACCCGCGGCCGTGGCGTGACCTTTGTTGCGGCATTACCTACCGCCGTTCCATGGGTACTTTCGCTTGCGATCAAGCCCTGTTGAGCCTTCGGCCTGTACCATTTCCTCAGTGTAGAGGCCAGAGTAAGCTACCGCCCAGACCGGCCTCTCTGCCTTTTCGTAAACAAAATGTTCTCCCTCTCCATCCGGAGTGTGTGCTGCTACATTGGTACATTCAATCGCGAGCTAATTTAACCCGGATTCAGTTAATCGCAGTCACTCCATCGTAATGAAGTTTCATGATCACAATTGTAGCGTTTTGATTTTTACTGCATATCAGACAAAGACGTCGAGTACTATGGACCCACTTAGCGACAACTGCTGTACTTCCAAAGGGCTCCGATTTCATGAGCAGGCATCTGAATTCTGAACTATCCCAGTTCAATGCAACGGCGTTCACACTAAAAATGAAAAGACAGCCGTTAGCAGCGTTAGGCACGTGCCGTTTGTCGAGCCTAAGCTGACTATGCAATACTGGTCAAGGGCAGCGGCGACAGCTTGAATCTATCCACGTGTCCAAGTGTGCCATTGTGTACATATTTCAAGTTCTTGGAACCAAATGTGAGTTTTATTAGTATTTTAATATTTTACTCAAAGAAGCGAACGTATTGCCGGCGCTGAATCATGCCAAGGTCCTTTACTGATCCCGTTGCGGGGAAGGAAATTCGCATTTACAAGGTCATATGGGGCGTCAGAACTCTGCAGAAATGAGGATTTAATAGCGTTTACTGTGGCACCTCTCTGTCATGGCACCGCATGCGTGTCTATGGCGTCTATCGTTTACAATGATGGCGGGAAACCAATGTTGCCTGGCGCCAGAAAGCATTGTCGGCGCTGTGAAGAAGTTTTGCAATGCTACGCTCCGTAAGTTTCCTTAAGGCAGCTCGTAAGAGGCCATGAAACGGTATAAACGAATGTCATGAGACCTTGCATACGTGGCAAGCTCGGCAGCAGCCACATGATGTGAGTGAGATCCAGCGGTGAGCCTCCCTGCTTCGGCAATGCATCTCAGAAAGACCAGAACAGCGCAATTATCTTGCTTTTCGTGGCCTATAACGTAACTTCCCAGCTACCAGAGGACAATACAGAAGTGCTTGACGCGGTGTTTTTCTGCTGCCAAGCTTGGTACATGCGCGACGCTGCTTCTTCATCTAGCGATGCGTATTTTCCAGGCAGCATTGTCAACGTTTCAAGCATAGCATCGACAATTGCGGTAAGTAGAATCTTAAAAAGACCTTAGTATGCTCGTCGTAATTTGAAGCAGGGGCTTATATGTGCACGGCTTAAAGGTAGTCATGGTATATTTCTTTTTCATGTTTTCATATTCAAGAAATCTGGTGCCATTTCATTCTGTAAGGTGGATGACGAGCGAAGCTGTGCATGTAGGCCTTCTGACGGCCAACTGTCCACTGCGCTGCGTCAAACGCCGCATGCGCATAAATGGGAGGCGAGGTGCGACTAGCCGCTCCTAAACGATGTAGAGCCTTGGAAGTTAATGAGGCACCGGGAGGCATACATACCCATGTCTTGTTGCAAAACGCGGCACGACACCTTTTACTAACGAATGCCGGCACCTAGAACAGACACTTACCACATCGCACTCGGAGGGCACAGATTCCTTCACTGTAGCCAAGGCGATCATGCGTTGATGGACGTCGGGCAGTGCAGTAATGGTTGTGAGGTCAGTGGAAAATCACAAACGATCACACACAACACAAGCCACAGAAAAGTGGTTCCCACAAACTCCTTCCGAAACCTGTCCGTTGCTCCGGTGGGACGTTCTAAGCTTGCAGGATCGGGGCCGCAGGGGCGGTTTACATTTTTTTCCACCCTCGGTTTTAGCAGGCACCACGCTTTCGGGATCGCCACCACGGGAGAGCGGAATGAAAGGATAGAAAACACGCAAGCGCTTGGAAGGCCGATAGTGAGAGGGTGGTGCGAACGCAGACGTGGCTGACGCTGGCCAAAGTGTAGTATCTGTTCTTATTAGCTTAATATGTCTTACGAATTGCATTTGGACCTAGCATATTAAACTTACTTTTGCAAGTTTGCGGAGTGTTTAAATCCAGCTTCACTTCCGCAGTGGGTCCGCCTGATAGTGCACTATCTTTGGTATCGGCCCACGTATGGGGACAGAAAAAGCCATATACAGCTTCGCTGTAAAAACAATCCAACGCGAAAACGGTAGTTGAGTTGACACCTACAATTAATTTTGTGGAAGGGCATGAACCGAGCATCAGATGGAACATGTTGCTATGATGAAAAAGTCGCCATAAGCAAAAAAAAGCGCTGCCCATCCGACGTAATAGTCACTATGCCAGGGGAGCATAAATGCGACTACTTTCCTTTACCCATGAGGTCTCAACCTATTTACGTGTAGTATGCATATATTTAGGAGTAATGCTCCTGCATTTTTTGGCAGTGCAGCTATCAGCGCATTCCTGCCAACAGCGGCCACATGCAGTTTCTGCACTCATGTCCTAGCTACCGGAAGCATTGCGCAGGGGTGTGACTTTGCACATGCGCCTGCATACCTTCCACACAACCTTAACGCGCCTTTCACACACATTTCGGAGAAACAGCGTCAAGAACCCTCTGTTGTTCAAGATCGCAGTGTATGCCTGTCTGAAAAGCAGGATATTCACCCACAAATTAAGGTATTTGCTTGTAGAGGTCAGCCAACATCAGCTAGTGGCAAACGGGGTGCGAACGCATTTCTTCTGGGGGTCTGCGGTGACGGAACGCTCCCGCCCGGGTCATGCACACACAGGGAAGAGTCTGCTGGGCCTGTGGACAGATGTCTTGACAAACGACGAAACCCAGCCTTCGAAGACGCGTACACAACAGGAGACAAAAGACACACACTAGGACTATTAACAGGGCTTGATGAACCACTTGGGTAGAAAAGAAAATCAACGCGCGCAAGCGCCATTCACATTCAAGAAGTCATAAAATATATCGCTGAGTGACACAATCTAAGGGCGAGAAAAAAGGCAGTCAACCTTTTGGCAAGGTTCTGGGATTGTTTCCCACCTGCGGCAAGTTGTTTTTCATCCACTTTCATTGCCTATTATTCATCGTTCCTTTATTTCTTTTATCAATCCCAAGTAATTTCCCCCATGTTGTCCTGGGTGTCAGTGCTTCTTGGCTTCTCATGATATGATAATATAACGGCGGAATTTTGCCAAAAATGCCTGTTTCTTTACGTGATAGCGATAAGGACGGTACGCTCACGCACTGATTGTGACCTTGTTCTTTATTCGATTTTATGTGCTTCAATGACTTCCGTCTCAAGTTAAGTGGCTCCCCTACGAATAAATTGTGCATATTGATAAAGAAGATCGCGAGGGCAACTGCGGCAGTAAGCCGGCAGGGTCGCCCCTTCATCTGACGTTAGATACGTTTCGTGCTGTATTAATCAAACATTGACACAGGGTCCCGTCTCCCCCATGTAAACACTACCACACGAAACTGGTATGCGATAAAGAACATTGGTAGTGGAGTCTGCGAATTTAGCAATATGGGGAATAGTGCAGAAGCGCTTCAGTTTCCTAAAAAAAGTAGCCACTTGGCATGGCGTACGAGTGGTGTTCTCGGCTTCATGTAAACTTTCAAGACTGTGCTAGGAGTGAAAATCGGAAACGTAAGTCTGCAGTATTCGCCAGGTTTCTAAATTCACAGACTGCACTACCAGTGTTATTTATCGCATATCGTTGTCATGTGGTAGTGTGTACACCGGACAAACATAACGCTGGGCCAATGTTCGATTAAACGGGCATGAAGCGTGTTTGATGTCAGGTGGAAGGGCAACCTTGCCTGTTAAATTCCGAAGTTGCCCTTGTCATCCTCTTTATGAAGATGCTCAAATTATTGGTAGGGGAGCCACGAAATGCGAAGGAGAAATCATAGAAACATATCAAATCCAAAAGCACGGTCACAATGAGTACGCAAGCGTACCCTCCTTAGCGCTCTCATGCAAGTAAGCGGCTTTTTTTTTTTGAAAAATGCCGTCTTTAGGTTGTGTCATTCAGCGTTGTTTTTTTAGGACTCCCTGGTTTTCAATGGCGCATGCGCGCGTTGGTTTTATTTTCTTTACGACTCAAGTTTTTCATTGAACTTTGCTGCTAGTCCCAGCCTGTATGGTTATCTTTTACCTCTTCTTCCGTATGTATCTTCGAAGGCTGGGTTTCGTCGTTTCTCTTGTATACATAAGTAGGGCTGTTACGGAAGACAGCGCCCAGGCTTGATTCCTGAAGCGATGCGAGAAGCAAAGGAGCGAGTTGAGGAGGCGTCGTGTCACAGCGTTCGGTTCCTTTCCCACGGTCGGGCGGCAGTACACACCGAGGCACGCAAGTTGGCGCCAGTATTTCACCAAACGCACACGAAGCCAATGAACTTTGCTGTTCTTTCTGCATCTGTTGTTTCAATTTCAGGTGCCATAAAACTTCCAGTATTATATGCAAAACTAAGGGAGTTTAGTTCGCGCTGCCTATTGCAATAACACCAACAGGGGTTCAATAATACCATGTTTCATTTCTGGTTTCACGCAAATCTGTTTGGATTTCAAAACCAGCTCCTCGTTATCTACGCGGAATTCCTTGGGAAATATAATTATTTAAGAACATATCAAAAAGAAAGTACTGACTATAGATTCCACATGGTGGAATGGGCATACACTACTGGACAACGATGCCGGAAGTGTTTTCGTCTTCACGCTATTCTGCTGCTAATTCAGTGTAAAAATTTAAATTAATTTCAGAAGATAAGCTACTCTAGTTTCGGCTACAGTGCGATGTTGAATTGTTCGAAGATTGTAGACCCTGCCTATATTTAACCTTTAACTGGCAGCTCAACAATATTGTTTACGTAACAAGAACATCTGCAAAAACAAGACAAATCTGAATATTGGTCTGTGCGTCTCAATTTACATCTGTTTATGTCTCGGCTGACCAGTGACATTCACAGATATGTCAATTGTGAGCAGCAGAAGAAGTTTTCGTGACACAACTTCGTCTTTCTCGTTGCGCACGTGGGGGTCATACTCTCGCCAATGCGATTTTTTTTCATTGTTTAAGCAAGCTGTAATTTTTTATCCCCGTAGAGGTGAATTTCCCGAACACGAATTGACCTTCCCAAAGCATGTACCAAACACCAGTTTTTGGCCATACATTGACCGCCAACCAGCTGAACAACAATATATTTGACTTACTGCATCTTGTTTGGTTTTTAGATAAATGCTTCAATATTTCAGCTGGTGTGTATTCGAGCAATATAAAGAAGAAATAAAACAATAAAACTATTCTAGCCCAAGTCTTTCTTATTCTGCCAGTTAAAAAAGTGGAGGCAGGCGACAGAATTACAGAGGTGTGAGCGACGATCCTAGCGTTCTCATTATTATGCTTTTCTGATTAACGTACGCCTTAAAGATTGAACGTTACTTTGCCATTTGGCCTAATGAAATTTCATACACATGCTGCATACCTATGGTCAACTTGTGTCAGTATGTTCTAGACATATGAGCTATGCTTCGCTCTATTACAGGTACACAATGAAAATTACGTGTTCTTGCAGTGCTACTAAAACCTGGAGAGATAAGACAACACCCTACAAGCAAAAAGCTAAATGCGCATAAGCTGGCTATGGAAGGTATAATGAGAACCAAGTAACCTTCACTCACTCACACGTACACGGTAGGTATTGTGCAGCAGCTTCAATAAACCAGAAGAGAGGAGTAGAGACCTTATAAGTAAAGGAAAGTCATATCTAGGGATTCCGTAAGCACACAGTTCATAATGCGTTTAGGTGGCACTCAAAAATAAAACATTCTATACACTTGCACAGTTGCTAATAAAGATCCATATGCAAGGCTGGGGATATTATTTGTCGATTAAATCGGCTGCTTTGGACAAATTTGGTTTTAAGGACAAAAAAGGCGCGCAAAGTTTGTACGCGATAACATGCGTTCGATCATGCGTTCGATCGTGCGTTCGATTTGTTATTATTTTTGGCCCTAATATCCATGCCTTTAGGCGTTGTGAATACAGGAAAGGTGGTACTAGTAATTTTTTGACGACACGGGGTTCGTGCTCATCAAATTTTCAATCGTCTCTCCACGTAGGTCAACGTCGCAACACCTTACTGCGTAACGAAGGCCGCACTGGATCACCTGTCCCGATGCGCAGCACTAGGTAAGTGAGCATGGCCACCCAACAAACTGCACGCCTCCGCGTGAGGGCAACGCGCGTAGCTGCTGCAACGCGCGCTCCGCGCCAATACATACTCGGGAGACAAACATTTACTATGGATAACATGTTGAGCTCGGGTGGACAGAGACAAGAGCGACTCGCTGTCATTTCAAGTACAGCGAAATGTCCCACCCCTAAGATTGGCCCGGGTGACAAAGAGCCTATGGAGTTGCGCAAAAGAATGGTTGCATCCGATGGCTCTCGCATACGTAAAAGATTGTCCATGATTTTGAGGTCATCGTTAAAATCGGTCTGATGGTGACCTAATGGCAGAGTACCCATGCACCGCTGCTTCAATGCCTTTAAAAGTGACGCTTCTGCCTGAATAGCCTGGCCATTAGCGCTCTCGCTTTGCAGAACTCGTATTTGGTCGACGAGTTCCCGCGCTGCGAGTTGCTGCTCTTCAGAATGAGCGACTCAACACCCCCAATTCAGGAAAGGCTCGGCTTTAGATCTCTCTACACCACTTTTAGAGCAATGCTTGGGCTGTCGTCTCCAACTTAAAAAAAAGAAAACATTTACTGTCTGTGTGACGATGTTACAGTGGAGCGTCAATACTATCGACAGAAAAGCCTGCTTGCATTCCGCATTGCTACCCTAATACCGATATTTTTGCCCTATTTACCAGTTCTTGCCTGTTCTCTTTGCCAGCTGAAACTTTTCTCTCCACACATACACATCAGCATTGCAGTTTACAAGGGGATGTTTCAGCTGTTGAATCGTTTTGCTTTCCTGGCATAATGGTGGTTGGACTGGTTCTAGATAATTTCATGGTAAATAACAGGGACGGTGACGGCTATGCATTGAAGCAAATTGTCCGTCTCGTTTTTTAGTTAGAGCAGCATTGAAATATTTCTTTTGTGCTATTAACTTCTAAAAATAACATTGCCGCTTTGAAGAGTGCCAAGAGGACATATGGAAGGTGCTTTTATGGAAGAAAGATAAATTGTTCCAATTCAAAACCACCTCATGGCCACTCCACCACGACATTGCACTAACGCGTGAATGCACAATTACGGACGCCATCGCATTGTACTGTACAGTATTACGCTATTCTGAAGATGGATGCAGGAGTTCAGATGAAATGTTTTTTTCTGACGCTAACAACGTGGTGTGTTTCCTTAATGTTCCAAAGAAAAATATGTCAACATTCTCTCCATTAAAATATTTTTTTGAAAGAATATAACTTGAGTATGGTGGGGTCCGGTTGGTATATATGTCTATGCGGTGGTGCTTAAGAGGCCCTTGGCACGGCACGTTGAGCTTAAACTACATAATGAATTCATCATACCTTGCTAGTGAAGCAGCGGACTGACATGGACACAAAAAAGACACACAAGACGAACCTTCACTACAAACACACAGTGTAGTTTCGCGATCTACAGGGTTCTCCAAGAGTCCTGAGGGAATCCTACCACTTATGCGTGCCTTCCCTGTGCGGCAGTCGACAGTAGCACCACACTCCCGCAAGAAGTCCATGCCGAGAATAACATCATGAGTCAACCGAGGAATAATTACAAACTCTGTAGTAATAACATGGCCTCCCAAAAACACGCCAGGACTACACACCCCGATAGGTCGCAACGGCTCGCCACTCACTCCACAGAACTTCGAATCTTCGTCCCATTTGACCAAAACCTTTCGCACTAACACGTCTTTAAAGAAGACACTCATGACCAAAATTGTTGCACCTGTGTCCACCAGAGCCATCACAGGCTCATTAGCTACAAGAACGCACAGTTTGTTTTTAAGCATTAACACAGGAGCTATTTATGTCAGTAGCACGTCTCCAGCGACCTCACCTCCATCGGCCGCGCTAGCTAGTTTTTCGGTGACGAAGGGGACGCGGTGCGATGCAGCGGTGAGGGAGAACGGGGAGTGCGACGTTGCTGTGGGGGTGTCAAACTCCTGTCAGATTCTGGGGAGGAATTCTGGGAGCTGATCAGCCAATACTCGTCGCCAGATGATACGTGTTACGTGCGCTGGCAACGGGGACCGCGTGGCCGTACGAAGGGATGAGAAAACTTTGATGGGTGGTCATACCCCATGGTTATACGCTGGTGGGAAAACCACGATATATTACCCGGGACACCACAAGCGTAGCACATCGGGAAAGGTAGAAACCTTGGTTGTTCATCAATGAACCGCATATTATCATTTGCCCTTGTGCAGTGGGTTGGTTATTGGCGTGTGTCACAACGATACATCGGGCGTCGAGAAGGCGTGCGCTGAGCGTGTTGGTCATAGTGTGGAGTCGGAGGGCGTGTTGCCATCCTCGATGGTGGGGCTGCGCTGTACTCTACGGCCGCTGCGCTAACCATCGGTTGCCATGGGGCCAAATGTGGCGCTGTCATAGCCTCACGTGACATGTACACGCCATGGTGGTCAGCAGTTGAATACAACATCTCTTCGCGGCGGGAAAGTTCCTCGTGGACAATCTGTCAGATGGTCGAAGGAAGGTCGCGGCAAGGGCCCGTGTTCACACTGGCAACCGCCGTAATGTTTGCCAATAGACCAAACTTTGGCGTAATCCGACGCATCTTGAGCGTTTCAAAAGCTCTGCAATGCCGAATGACGTTGGACACATAACTGAGGCTTTCCTTTCCAATTAGAAAATTGTACACACCCTCAGCCACTCCTTTCAGCAAATGTCCAACTTTATCCTCTTCCGACATGCAAGCACGGACCACCTTACACAGGTTTAACACTTCTTCGATATATGTGGTGCATGTCTCACCTGGTGGCAGCGCCCGTTGCGACAGTGTCTGCTCTGCACGCTTCTTTTTGGTCACTGAGGGCCCACAACACGCATTTAACTAATCAACAAAATGTTTCCATGTCGTAAGTGCGCCCTCGTGGTTCTCGTACCACACGTGGGCGGTATAGGTCAGCAAGAACACCACATTCGTGAGCTGAGCGTTTGCATCCCACCCGTTGTACTTGCTCACTCGTTTGTAGTGGACGAGCACTTGTCGACATCTTCCCCTGCTTTTCTTCCGAAAGTGGATGGAACTCGGTAGTATGGCAGTGGACTGCTAGGCGCGGCCCTCGGAGCGGCTACTTCTTCTGGCATGTTGAACATGGTCACGGCTGATTGCGGGAGGCCAGCAAGTTCAAGGCTTCGATGAAGCTGCAGCAGTGACGGTTCTGCTGTTGTGAGCGCTACCCAGCGCCTCCACCACTTCGTTACGCGTGAAGGAGACTGTTTATCACCCTTACGGATGAAGGGGGCCGTTTATTTTAGGTCGCGAAGGTTAGCGCAAGAGCGGCGAGCTGGTTGAGCAACTCAGCGTCATTTTCTTCTTCTTTCCCCCCCGTGGGACCGCAAGCATGTACACCGGGCTTCGTTTTCCTCATGCATAACAATATGTTTGATGGCTGTGAGTATCACTTACGCTTGCGCAATGAATATGATATACTCGTGTGTGGATTTAATGCAGAGGATGTTGACAACGACGCTCCCACAGCTGCATAAGCCGCACCCAAGGGAGACTTGGAAGCATCTGTGTAAAAGTCTTTGCAGGAGTACTTCTCTTGAAATTAGAGGAAGGGATAACGTATGTGCGTCTCAGATGCATGTTTTGATACTTCTATGGAAGAGATATCAAATTCTGTGGCCTGCCATTCACAGGGTGGTAGAAAGCGAGCAGGAGTGATTATGACGCTTTCTCTAAGTGGGACAACCGTTTCCACTGCCGTTGCTTCCAAACGCAGGGGAAAAGGAGGCCTCAGAGCTAGGCGGTTCCGATATAGCCTAGCAGTGGATGCGTCACAAATAATTGAGTGACATGGAGTTCAACATTTGATGCTGCCTTCAGGGAGTAGGATAATCTTAAATATGTATTTGGGAGATGTAGGGGCCATTGATCAGATTCTACATACTGGCTTACTATAGGACTAATCCTGAAGGCACCTGTAACCAGGGGGATACCCAGATAGTGAACAGAATCCAGAGTTTTAATGCACTGGGGTCATAAAGTGATAAAGAATTGCGCCGTAGTCAAGACGTGATGGTATCGGACTCTCATACAAGCTCAGGAATTATCCCCTGTCCCTTCCCCAAGATGTGCGTGACAGAAGCTTGTGGGGTTGCGCGACCCTCGCGCCTCCCCTGATGTTTTTCCCGCATAGCGCGTCTCCTGTGGTCCCGCTTCGCCGCGTGGCCTGCATGACGTCAGCGCGGCCGATGTGGTTGAAGCGCAGTCCGAGAGACGGCGCGAGCGTCGCGCCGCCGCGAGGTTACTTGGGCGCCGAAAGGAAGACGCTTGCTCTCTTGGGTTCGAGACAGGAAGCGGGACGGTCGCGCTGCACGTGCGGCAGCAACGCTTCCCCGGCGGGTCGCCGAACAGCGCGGACATTCCGTGCGCGCGGCGACCGATGCATCTGCGAGATCGCCTCGCGTGGCCGCCTTCGAACACGCCACGATTCGCGTGACCATACACGCGAACGACCAGGCGTTGGGATCCAGCATGGAACGAACATATTCGCTCGCGAGGACGGGGTGAGTCGGACTTCTAGATTTGTCGCGCGCCCATTGGCATGTTTTGTGGATAGCAACTTGGCTAGCAGGCATTGATGTATGAAAGGTGCAATAAATGCCCTTGTGATTGCACTACTGTGTTGTCGTTCCTTTGTCCCAAGAGTACGGTGTGAGAATCCCCACATCAGACCCCACATCTGGCGCCCAACGTGGGGCTTTTGGGGCATCGGACGATAATTTTAAGTGTTGCTTCGTTCGAGACCTTTGTTTGAACCGAAGCGTAGGCCTAGCGTGGATTTTGATCGCTAGCGTCAGCGGCGTGCTTTCTTGAGCGAGGCGGCGGTTGCTGTAGTGTGTTTGAACATGTCAACATACTAAGCTTTTTCGCAAGTGTTTTTTTTTTTTAATGGCATTCGTCGGTACGAGAGACACGTGGTCTGCAACCTGGGAGAGCGAGGCTGAGCGCCCGCGGAGCAGTGGCAAGCCTGAAGCGAGTGAGTACGGAAGCCTCGTGGGTGGTCCGAATTTCCTATGTAAATAGCTTCTTCTGTCTCTTTGACTCAGATGAAGTCGCGGCTCTGGGAGCCGGGTGGCCGCGGGCCACGGGTGCCACTACGGGCTGACTGGTATTGCGGCCTGGCACCGGGCGCTCCGATACCGTCTGGGACGGTGGGCGCCGTCAACTCGGATGCTGTGTGCACCGAGCGGAGTAGGACCAGCTCACAGAGCTGACGTCTCCTCGCGGCTGCCTGTTTTGCGCCCATTTTGGGTGTTGTTTTTGGATGCCGGTTGTTGTCAGGGTAGCGACGCTTTAGGCCTAAGGCTTTACGAAGCTGCCTGTCGCACGTGGAGGGACACAACCGGGTGGACCGTGGCATTGAGGCGTTGCAAGTTGCTTCCCTCATTCTGTTTAGCCTCGCACGAATTGAAATTGCTCGTTCGACTCAAGAAAGCGAGCTTCGTTCACGTGAACTTAGCATCTGAGTTGCTGCCCGATCTTTTGCTAGCCGAGTTGAACATCGTACCACGTGGGCGATACGCATGGAGAATTCCTCTCCCTTGCACTACTTTAGTGTTTGCCGAGTGTGTTGAGTTTACGCAGTGTGATTGGAGTCACCCCTGGTTTGCCGTCACCTGCACATCGTCTGCGGGCGATGGTGATGCTGTGGCCAGTTCGACGCGGCGACTTCGGCGGCCTCCTGTATCCAGCTCACAACCCTCGGCGGCGGACAAAAGAGCCGGCGGTCACCGACAGCTACTGGGGCTCCCGCCAGCAGGGCGAGTCGGCGCGAGCGACGCTTGCTCGTACCGACTACTGCGTCGTCGTCTCCGGAGTCCTGGCCTGGGATCGTGCCATCGAGGCTGCAAAGCTGCTGCTGTGACCGGCGGACGCCAGCGGTGTACCCAAGGACAGTCGGCTCGCATGTTATGGACAGCGTGTGGACATTTCCTCAGCGCGACCACTGTTGCATGTACCACCCTGTTCGCGAAGCACGGGTTAATGTTAGACCGTGTCACATGTTTCGCCGGAATAAGAAGTGATTTAAGGTTGGGGGGATGTGGGGATGCGCGACCCTCGCGCCTCCCCTGATGTTTTTCCCGCATAGCGCGTCTCCTGTGGTCCCGCTTCGCCGCGTGGCCTGCGTGACGTCAGCGCGGCCGATGTGGTTGAAGCGCAGTCCGAGAGACGGCGCGAGCGTCGCGCCGCCGCGAGGTTACTTGGGCGCCGAAAGGAAGGCGCTTGCTCTCTTGGGTTCGAGACAGGAAGCGGGACGGTCGCGCTGCACGTGCGGCAGCAACGCTTCCCCGGCGGGTCGCCGAACAGCGCGGACATTCCGTGCGCGCGGCGACCGATGCATCTGCGAGACCGCCTCGCGTGGCCGCCTTCGAACACGCCACGATTCGCGTGACCATACACGCGAACGACCAGGCGTTGGGATCCAGCATGGAGCGAACATATTCGCTCGCGAGGACGGGGTGAGTCGGACTTCTAGATTTGTCGCGCGCCCATTGGCATGTTTTGTGGATAGCAACTCGGCTAGCAGGCATTGATGTATGAAAGGTGCAATAAATGCCCTTGTGATTGTTTGCACTACTGTGTTGTCGTTCCTTTGTCCCAAGAGTACGGTGTGAGAATCCCCACATCAGACCCCACAAGCTTTAGTAGATTCATCGTTTTGAGATATTTTTCTTTAAGATATTTCCGTTAACGGATGAAAGTTAGTTTGGAATCTTAGATTACACCTAGAAATTTAGTTCGAGGGCTCACAGATAGACGTTCTCTGCTCAGAAAATATCGGCGTGGGCTAATATTTCACTCTTATTTGAGAAGAGCATGCAGGTACTTTCCTGTGCGTTTAGACTAAATCCATTCTCAACCCCACACTTACACAGTTTATTTAAGCCAAGCTGTACCTGTCGCTCGCAGATTTAAAGATTACATGATTTGAATCCAATTTGCAGATCGTTCACATATACCGAGCCACATACACCACATGCCGAGCATGAAACATGGTGCTCGGTATAAAAGTATTCAAACAATTCCTTTTTACAATGACCAGGTACAGCTCAACACCTCGGTGTGCACCTGCCTCCTGAGTGAATGGTAGCGATAGGACGCTGCTAACTCTCACACATATTGTTCTATCACATAGATAATTTTCAATGACGCTCAACAGCTTGCCGTGGATGCCCCTTCCAGACAAATCTCGGAGAAAATCAAGGCGCCTGGTAGTATCGCAGGCCTTCTCCATGAGAAGAAATGCTGATAGGAAAAATTGCTTGTGAGTGAAGGCATCCCGGACGTTCGCCTCCATAGGGACAATGTGGTCTACACTCGATCTATCTTCCCCGAATCCACAATGAAGGGGATCTAGCATTTTGTTATGTTCAAGATAGTAGATCAAGCGCCGATGTACCATTATATCAAATAGTTTACACAAACAGCTTGTCACTGTTGTTGCTATTTGTCAATGCCGTCACCTATTGACCTCGGGTCAATAGCTGACGGCTAAAGAAGGGCCCTTACGCTCTCCGCGAATTGGGATTACGATGGCTGGTTTCCAAGCGGGCGGAATGTAACCTGTAGTCCACATAGCATTTAAAAGAGTAATGTTTTGATGAGTTTTAGGGTTTAAGTTTTTTATCCTGTGGTGTAATATTCCGTCGGTTACAGGGGCAGTGAAGCCTGAAACGCAGCCCTGCTAAATGGCTGATTATATGGTTCGTTTCGCATGATTTTCCGTTCTAAGGGCAGTAGCTCTGCTTGTTGATGATATCTTATCGATGCGGCGGAATAGTGGGATGAACTGGATATATGTTCTAAGTGTGCACCTAGGAAATCAGCTTGATCTGTGATGGTATCTCTCTCGATATTTACTGGCGGTGGAGGATGAGAATGTTGACCTTTTAATTTGTTTACACTGTTGCATGCTTTTCTTTCGTCTGTACAAGACATGCTGGTATACTCATGTATTTCTGCCAGCTTTCCCGCTTTGCAGGGCGGCGTGTTCTTCCTGGTGACTTAATCGCCTTGAAGTTAATTATGTTTTCTATTGTTGGGAGTTATGTCGAAGATTTCAAGCCCTCGTTTTCTTCTTCCGTGCTTCCCTACGCTCGTCATTCCATCAGGGAATATGTCGTTTTGAAGGTGACCTGTTTGCTTGGGGAATGTATAGCGATGCAGCATGAATTACAAACGCTGTTAGGTATGCTTCTGCGTCGTCTATGCTAATATCACGGGCGTCATCGAAGGGCAGATGTGTTTATGATACCGCGTCCAGTCGACCGAATCCACCTGTCACCATGGAACGTGTGCAGAGCATTCAGGTTGTTCCGTAAGTCTGGAACAACGGCGAAGTGATCATGTTCATAAGAGTTATTAATCACATCGCAGACCAGATAAGGAACAATTGTACTGGATATATTGCTTACGTCTATGGAAGCAAAGGTTTTGTGTGTAGGGCTGTAGAATATCGTTTTTTTTCATTGTGAAGAAAGCAAGCATTGGAAGAGAATAGGATGTTTTTTTATTAGCCGTCCTCTGACATCAAAGCGAGGGTCTCCCCAAAAAATGTTATGTGCGTTTAGATTTCCGAAAACTACGTATGGCACCCGAAGTCTATGTAGTGTATGTAGTTTCGAAATTTGGTTTGGTTAAGTTGATAATCAGGAGGAGCGTAAACAGAGCTGACAGGGACTACTCTATTGGGGCGTACGAAGTTTTAATTCCCGGCAGACAACAGCTCTGTCGACTGTAATAGCCACACCGCCAGATGACTCGACAGTGCCATCGCGGTATTCAAGAAAGATAGCATATTGTCGAAGGAAATTTGTTTACGTGTGCTTTAAATGTGTCTCTTGAGCACACAGCACCTTTGCGTTACACTTATGTAGGAATTCTTTGATGCCATCAAGGTTGTGGAGGAAACCTCTGACACTCCAGCGTAATATATGTGTATCCATGTTTAATGTGGTCTTTTGTACTGTGTGTTTAAGAAAAAGGAGTTAGCTCACAGGGCCCTTTCCTGGCGCCGTGATGTGAGATTTGTCTTTTTTGGAGCGGTCCGGAGATTTGCGCCACTCTTGCGGTGCTAAGGGCGCCTTCTGAACGGGTGTTCGCCTGTTCCAAGACGCTGGACACCCGCTCTTGTGAGCGGTATGTTTGATGAGAGGGTCTCTTCTCAAGGGACGAGACACTTGAGGCCACCAGCTCGGAGGTCGACGGCCCCATGTTCTGGAATGGCTGAGCAGTGCTAGCCGCTGCCGCCGAGGGGACGGATGGAGTCACCGCCGGCTCACGGTGCGTGGTCCGGACAGCCGCCTGGGGATCGTTGTGACGCCGCCCCTTGACGCTTCACTTCGACGGATTAGACACCCGACTTTGTGCCTCCTTCAATGATATATTCTCTTTAACTTTAATTGTAGCGATGTCTTTCTCTTTCTTCCATGATGGGTGGGACGGCGAGTATGCAGCGTGCTCAGCATCCCAATTCACAAAGTGTGGAGCATTCTCACATGATTCGGACGGAAGTGCACGGGTGCATTTGGCGCAGGTTAGTCGGCTTCGGCAATTCTGAGAATTCTGGCCAAACCTGTGGCACTTGAAGCAAAGCAGGGGATTCGGGATTCGAGATATATGGTGTGACACGAAACTGCAGATAATCTGTCTCGATGATTTCGTGAAGCGCACTTGAATCGAATGTTAGAATTTGATGTTTGGTTTCGGAGCACTTTACCATCACGCCACATCTTAGCTGTCACATTTATGACGTTCTGGTCACTTCATCCCTCCAAAAGTTCCCTCTGAGTAAACTCCATCGGATCATCATCGCAAATGACGCTACGAATGATATTCCCAGAACGGTGAGGGGTGAAACTCACTGGAATGCCCCCGAAAGAAACAAGAATAGTTAGCTTTTTGTGTTGCTTCTCATAGCAGAGCTCCAGAAGCTCGCCGTTTGCCAACTTTGAGAGTTTATAACCGGGACCAAAAACATCACTCACGGTTTTCGCAACCAGAAAAGGTCAGGTAAATGTCGCTGCTTTTTTTTCAGAATGCATTACATTAAATCGTGGAAAGTTGTCAATATTTCGGCCAAAGAACTTGAACACTTCTTCGGGGCACCCTCGTTTCTGAGGGCGACCAGGCAGTGGGACAGACGAGCGTAGCATAGGTATTGATAAATTTTTCTGCACCAGCTCTAGCCACCCACCAAGGAGCCGCACCAGGGGACGCTGCGAAACCTGAAGACAGGCCCTGCATACGCAAGCTGTACACCACTGCTATGACCACATATGAATAACAGAGAGTGGCTAGGTCCCACGAGGTTAACCCTTGCGGCCTGGAGAATCGGAAGTAAAAGGATATAAGGAGAGGGGGACAGTAAATAGTGAAAATGCGGGAGAAAGACAGAGGAAGCAGAGCAGGACAAGAAAACAAAGGCAGAGGAGGACAGGAAAAGACCACTACCGATTTACCCCTGGTGGGTCAGTCGGGGAATGCCGTCTACGTGAAGCCGAAGCCAAAGGGGTGTGTTTTATTTAAATTATGAGGTGTTATGTGCCAAAACCACTTTCTGATCATGAGGCATGCCGTAGTGGAGGACACCGAAAATTTCGACCGCCTGGGGTTCTTTAACGTTCACATAAAGCTGGGTACACGGGTGTTTTCGCGTTCCGCCCCCATTGAAATGCGGCTGCCGTGTGCGGGATTTGATCCCGCGATCTAGTGCTCAGCAGCCTAACACCATAGCCACTGAGCAACCACGGCGGGTTCCAAGGGATTGTGTTGCCTCCGCCGAAGAGCCTTAAATGCCCAAACACTCAGCTTTGGCTCAACCCCCAGGATCCTCTTTTCTCCGAACACGACTAAGCCACGCATGGTTAAATGCGGGAGGGTCGAACCCTCGTGTGCTCGGGTACGTGGTCTTGCAACACACAAAATGCCTGCTTCCGCAGACTGTCCTGCCGGGAGGAGCTGCCAATAAAGAAGCGAAAGCAAACGTAACGAAAAACAAATTGATCTAAAATGGCGCATTAGATAGCCGTATACGATACTTTGTTTCCATGCATTAAATAATTTTTTCTTTTCATTTAATACTGAGCCTATATAAAGGGCAGCTTCGCACAATTGATATTGAACAATGAAGTATTTATGAGTATGGACGCAACCACATCAAAATGTTTCTCTAGCCTCCACAGCATTGCGCTTGAAGACTGAAACGGAGTATAATTACTAGAACATCAATAAGAACCATCTGCACGATAGCGCAAATACCGCTGTGGTGTTTTACTTTATCCGTAAGTGTATTACCATTTACGCATTACCCAATCACCGGATAAGTGTACAGCAGCAACAACGCTGGTAGCGACATTTTTTCTGTGACGCATCGGGTATACAGAGAGTGCGTAAAGCTACAATGACCTATAAAATTCTACTTATGTGCTGGCGTAAAGTGTTCGTTACCAAATTATTCACTTATTCATGTGGCCTAGTGGCAGCGGTATCAGCTTGAGAAGAAGAGTTCAGCCAACGTTTATAGTTTCGCACGGTGATGTTTCGATAGCAGTATTTTGTATCTTAGGGCACACGCCTGCCTAGATGCATCATGATCAAGATACAATATACTCAAAGAGTATCTAAGAGATCACCAAAGATACATGTATCTGCTATACTGCCCAGCACTGTGCGCGTCCTTATTGCTGCGCCACGTTTGTGGTCCAAAACCTGCACCCACTAGCCGCACAACTTACTTTATTGGTACTAGAATATCAGTAAGTCACGTACGCAATTACATGGCACAAAGTACCGCACAGAAAAGCGACACATGTTGTGGAGATGCTCCGAGTACATCGACGTTGAGGTATAATCTTGTCACACAATTGCTCATGGAAAGAACACATGTACTCAAATGAGGAAAACCCGCTTTCGCACAAATGCCGGTCACGAAGTTACTCACGACGCTGCTCGAGAAATCGTTCACCGCGCGCGTCACCCGTCATCAGAGCAGCGAAAGCTCCCCCCCCCCCCCCCCCCGACAACCTGCACCCCAGAAGACTGAAGATGAAGCAGTCGTCTCCTGACGCTGCCACGCGGGAGGCAGAATGGTTGTATATCGTCAAATCCTGCTGCATTACTGTAAGGCAAGAATTAAGTACGCACCTCCAGTCAAGTCACTAAATAGCACTAGTCGACAACATGGCGACTACTACAGACGCGCACAATCCTCACACACTCGCTGTGCACTCACATCTACGCAGATGCTTGCGCACCACAATGCAAAGCGTGTGGGGCGGCTCGCGCCGACCTCGACCGTATTGTCCTCAAAACGCGCGCTATAACCGTGTTCCGTCAAAGCCATTAACTGGGCATGTCCCGCAGTGGCACACTTCATTAAAGACAGCACGCCCCCCCTCCCCTCCCCCTCCTCAGTGCATGCCCAGAGGACGAAGTCTGGGCAGTGCGGCTGGCCGACGACGCCGCCAAATCTCAAGATCTGGCCTCCGCCTGAGGAAAGGGGCTGCAGTGGGACTTGTCTCCCGGTCCCGGCCTCCCTTGACTTTGGCAATAACGTTTAATAACGTTTTGTCTCCCTTTCTTGCACTTAGACTGGATTCATTTTTTTGTCTGTTTTTGACTATGCATGCTGTTTCTGTGCAAATAATTGACAAGAGCAGGAGGAGGAATAAATCTTATTTGCGCTCAGCAGATTTGAGACCTAGGCCTCTTCCAATTTTTTTTTTTCAATTTGCCTCGAGGACTTGTAACGCAAGTTTGAAGTTTAGTTTTTTTTTGTAAATATCTTATATTTTATGTCTTTTTATCAATAGAGTCAATAATTAAGCATGAGCGCTCACTCGTCTCATTAATTTATTCATCGTCCGCTATCACACAGTTCGTCTAGGATGAATTAGAGCCTTAAAACCTGAATGGTGTGACCCTTAGCCAAGATGAACGCAAATACATAACCTCTCTGAATGGCGAATTTATCCGTTCATCCAGCTAGTGACAATGCAGTGAGCCACATCGAGTTAGTGATTCAGTAGTAGTCATCCACGCTGTTAATTCATCCCTTCTTGTTACTGATGACACTTCAATAGTAGAGGTTGTTCGCAAATTTATTTCATTTTTGCGTGTTATCTTTTTACAGAGAATGCGCCATTTGGGGTGCGCGTGAACACCGTCAAGTAAGTGAAATATACTATGTTTCCGTTTTTGGTCTTCTTTATGATGACTTCGTTGTGCTTGGCAACCGTTCGCTCCATCGCATGCGCAGGATCTACGCAGGAAATGCAACGAACAGACCTCGCTGGTCATGAAATATTGCGAACGTTAGCACGTCTCGCATTCCCTCCGTGTATATAGTAGCCTCCCACAAGTGCACTGAGCATCAAGAGCACCAGTGTGTGTTCTGAGGGCCCATGCATGGCATCCACGCGTGCATGTGTACGCCATATTCTATGGCAATTGAAAGCTGAAATGCGACAACGGTAGAAGGCTTTCGTAGGAAGGTGAACATTTCAAAAAGAGTTCATTCAAAGGTAGTGTAGGGGTAGTTTGGGGGTAAATAACGTACGACTGCGTCACGTAGTGCTGCGTTACGTAGTGCTGCGTCAGGATGGCTGCAATGGGAGCGAACGTGACGGCCATCATAGTTGCATTCTCGGCCGCTCAAGAGGGACGAACAGCGCTAGTTAGCGGGCATGGGACGCGTCGGGCTACGGCGTTCCAAGCGCGTTCCCGACGCATTTTCTATGCTGATCCCACACAATAGTCACCGGCTGACTATTCCTATACGCCCTGCGCTATTGGTAGCATATGGCTGGCTAGTGCTATTTACTAACTTGTTTCTGTTTTTAGGGACAACTGGCTAGTTACGCAGGTTTACCTGTTCAATGTTGTGTTTTCTATTGTCTTGTGATTGGCACAGCATGCCTTGAGTAGTCTTTGCGCCATTAAACCCCTACTATCCAATCAACCAACACCATCTCCGATGCACACGGCAGGCCGCGTCTTTCTTTATTTTTTATATTTATTTATCCTGCCTCCATGGCAGTACATTCATCTTTAGAGTGTTGGAATGACTGGCGCTGGTTTTCGCTTCACTTCGTCTCTTCTGTATCGGCACTTTGTTCTGAAGATGAATGTACACCAAACCGCCCATGTATCGGTTCTATTAAAGCCGGGACATTATTGAATAGAGTGGCCTTTTGCGGTAAACACGAAAATGAAACTATATTCTTTTTCATGTGGGACTTGTCATGCATGCAATTGTGCGCAGTGGAACGATACAAGAAAGCGCTGATTGTAGTGGTAATTTAAAGATTTGTAAAGATGCCATCCGTGGATCTGTTTGTGTCCTAAACGAGAATTATTCCTCAGAGCATATGGCGCCGCCCTCATGAGCTCGAAGTTGCGTTTTCAATGATAACGAAGTTCAAAAACGCTCGCTTACTTACTTATAGGTCAGTGCCAAAGAACCCCAAGTGGCCAGAGTTACTCCGGGGCCTCCTGCTACGGCATGCATTAAAGTAATATATCGAGTTTCTTCCCCGTGAAACGCCAAAATTTGGGTAGACCGTTTTGTTTGCATAGCTGGTACTGATTCATTCTCGTGTAAATTGTACTAATTTACTATTGTTTGTTGTCCTGTTTTGTGCCATTTCTACTAAGGTGAACCCAGAATTTGTCAGAATTTTAGGATACTAAGTCTGGAAAAGCCGGCAATCCTACAGGCAAGCAAGGAACCTAAATTGAATCAAAATTAAGCGTTCAAAAAATATTGGAGAACGCTTAAGCCTGGCCTTCAAGAGTGGAACGCGATATCGCTATCGCACCGCGTTCGCACCGCCCACTCATTGGCTCGGCATGCTCTTAAGTCACACAAAGACGAAACGTACGCCTGAGAAAGCGGAGCGAACCAATGAACTCGGTGTCTCGAAGGGAGAAACGATCTACACGAGTGAAACGTAGTGATCGGCACGGACAGCCGGGCCGCTACGCACCATGAAGGCGGATGCGAACCTGGGGCTGACGCCTCGATCATATCGTCCTCTAGAAGCGGGCGTGTGGCGCGCCAGCTGTCGGGGCAGCGCCGTACATTGCGAGGAGGGGGTCTTCTGTGTTTGCCGCAAGATGGCTCTGCGTGCTTTCCAAGCGCAGAAGAAATGTAGCGGAAACGTACTTCGCTACGCATTTAACTACGACTTCTGTAATTTACATGCTCATATTTACCGATATACACCGCAGTATAACTTTAATAATATTTGGGGTTTTACGTGCCAAAACCACTTTCTGATTATGAGGCACGCCGTAGTGGAGGACTCCGGAAATTTTGACCACCTGGGGTTCTTTAACGTGCACCTAAATCTAAGTACACGGGTGTTTTCGCATTTCGCCCCCATCGAAATGCGGCCGCCGCGGCCGGGATTCGATCCCGCGACCTCGTGCTCAGCAGCCCAACACCATAGCCACTGAGCAACCACGGCGGGTGCAGTATAACTTTCTACAGCGCGTTTCTAAGGCAGCACCGCATTCACTAGAGGTGCTTTTGCCCCGCTTTGAAGCATCGAACTCATGGCTGAGTGGTAGCGTCTCCGTCTCACACACCGGAGACCCTGGTTGGGTTCCCATCTTGCAAGTTCTTTTTATTTTGGAATTGCCTTTCGCCATGTTATTTGCTCACGGCCAACGCAGCCGACGCCGAAGACACCGGCTTTTCTGCGACACGAGCTCCTTAACGCTATCGCTTTAAACGTATGCTGAAACACTTTGTGGAATCAATGCGCTACATTTCCTTCGCCCTCAGACTCCAGCCGCTAAAAGCGGCGCGCGTGTCCTCACCGTACTGGAGCCGCTTATCGTCGTTCGTTCAATAATTTAAAGATCTTTCTTTCCACCTGTGCTGCTCATGCAGGAGAAGCCTACATACAAACTTCTTCGTTGCGCATTTTTATGGAGTTTCAATTGTATTTGTGACTCCTGCAGCTATGCTCTGGATAGCGGATGACACTTGTGGGTGAATTTTTTTTTACTTTGCTTATAACCATGAGAATGCGAAGTTGCCGTCATCACTGTGCACCCTTCTTCTGTGTCATATACGCCTCGCATATCCAGCATTTGCATGCCCGTTCCCCCCTCCCACCCCTGTGCGGATTAGCAAGCAAGAGCACGCTAGTATCAGGCCGACCTCTCTGATTTCCTTCAAAAAAGTTCTTTCTTTCTCTCTCTCTCTGTCTCTCTCTCTCTCAGAATTTCAATTGTGCTAAATAAGCGAAAAACGTGGGATAAATGGCATTAAGTTTCGTGTAATGTGTATTGATTACCCTCATGGGAAATTCATTTCATATGGCAAAGCTTAGGCTAGTGAACCAGTGATCCCACTTGCAGGAAATCTGTTACGAAAAAGATGAGGATTCAGTTCTGAAAAAACAAGTACCAAAGGTAAAACACTTTTGCATATTGAAATTCTGCTTATCCGATAACTGATATAATTTAGTAACTCGATGCAGTTTACATGGTCTCGCCAAGTTATCTATGGCAGAACTCCTTGTCAGCACATTGAATCGTTAAATTACCAGTACCTTGAGCTACATGCCACTGTGCATCCGGTTTGCGGCAGCTTCGGCAAACAAGCGTTACGTGGCGAAACTGGCGCCAAGTCACTTGGACAAACAGCGATGCTGTAGCGCTGCTGCGTGCTATAACAAGGAAATGTTCGTTAGCACACGGGACATGTGCAGCTGCAGACTCAGGTGCAGATATCGGAAGTCTCAAGATAGATTTTTCGCTGTCACGAGTACAGGTGTTCAGAACAAAGACAATGTTCAGTGGGCCCAAAATATTCTAATGCACAGTTAGCTACCTAAATACTTGACCGTGACGGCTAAGTACGGCAAACTCAAGTGCCTCGAGCACTGAATCAGAAACACAACTTTTTGAGGGCACATTTAACGCAAGAAAACCCGGATACATTGTGCCCTTGGTAGATCTCAGCTACTAGAATGCAAATGGACCAGATGAACACACGGAAATATACTTTAAATCATAAACTGTGGGCAACACAGGAATACCTCTTCAGACAACGTTTCGATAAGGGTTCTTATCAAGGCAACAATTGACACTTGTCTTCATGTAGGCACATCTCTTGATTGCTGAGTGTTGATAAGTATAATCTACTTGAAGGACAACATGAGTCAGTTTCGCTATCAGTAAACGAACAGCCAGGTAAGAGAATGGCGGTTCAAACAATTGACGATATATATTGCATTGTGCCGAACTGGGAATTTCAGTGTCGTTTCAGTAATCTAGTGTTCAAGGTTTGGAATGTGGAAGTGGAAACATATGCTGAAGCTTTACTGCAGGAGCTCCTCCTTTAATACATGGGAAATCGGCAGTCGTTTTTTTCAGCAACATCTGCACCGAATTCATTGAGTTAGGTTAAAGCAAAAGAAAAAAAAAGTAACTGTAGGGATCTCAGCAAGTGAAACTTTTATTTAGAAGTCAATATGTCTGCAGCCCATAAAAAGTGCAAGATTTCAAGACACAAAACTTGAAGTATACAACTCTGTATCTAGGCAACTAAAAAGGTATCGCAATTCTGTAAGCTGTATCTAATAATACATGTAAAGTGGGAAAAAATTATACATCATATGTCAACGAGAACTATAAAACGATGTTCTGAATATGACATTTACAAAGCCCTTTCAAATATCGTAATCAATTCACATAGTCAGTTCACATAAACTTTAAATTCATACGTCAAATTTGTTTGTTTTAGAGGCTCGAATAGATGCAGTTGATAGCAATGCGATTTTTGTTTTTAATGCTCAATTACGGAATCGTAAACTCTGCAAGTTTTGTTAAGGTTTAGCGATTTACGGCAATTCTTGGAAAACGAATTCCATGCCCTAAATAACAATTCTATTCGCTGCAGTCAATACGATTTCACTTTCTCTCCTAAATGTTGCAAAGATCATCCAAACTGCTTCAGCGGTTTTGTCAGAAGCCTTCTTGCGTATTAAATTTACTCGACTAGCCGGCATCGGAGATATGGCCTAGCTAAAGCTTCCTCTTAAGCACGTCGTCGGAAACTGTTTTTAGGTGAGGACACTCGAGAGGCGCGATCGATAACGGTATCAACGGTGCGCGCCCGTCGATTCTCTGACGGCAGCGACAATCGGTGGGACGACGCCATTTAAAGACCGAAAACATTTTATCTCTCGTTGCTATAACAATCGCCACTCAACGGGAAAATCTAAATGTTTAAGCTACGCGGAGGAAGTATGTCGCTCACGGACAGGAATGGGTGGCCATGTTTGGAGCATCAGCTTGCACTTGTCACTGAATGCCGATTGGCCGCAGTCAGTGGCAATGCCGCTTGCTACATCAATGGAAGGTAAACATTCGCCTTGTTCAAGTTACCGACAGACAGTCGCTGTCGCCGGGGGACCAACGCGCGTGCACTGTTATTACATCATGTGGTCGATCGCACCTCGCATCCAAGCCGTCCAGTGTGCCCACCTAAAGAGCGTATTTCTTACACCATGCTTTTAAACAATGCATCCAACCGCTTCCATAGGAAACCCATAGAGAAAGAAACTTCAACAAGAGTGGACACTCCCATATAGCCCAGCGGCCGAATTCAGTGTAGCGCACCAAGCGTATGGTATTAACACCTTCCAGTTTCGGTTTAGGACGCGTGCGTTATGAACGCCAGTTGGTACATGCGACGGCGGCTCCGCTGATTGGCTCGTTATTTTTTTTTTTTGCCTTCTATTGCTTAACCACGCGCGGCCTTGGCGCGGAATCGTTTTATTATTTAGCAAAAATGATTGCTAACGATCTCTACAAGGCTCCACCGAATCTGTGTCATGTGCAATTTCATAAAGAAAACGCAAGACGTCTTCTGAAATGACGTCTTCTGGCCTCAGTCGACGCGATGGTACAACAAGTACACATAGGTGGCTACAACACAGGGTCTCAACCAGACCATGTTACACGCCTGCAGAATGCCTTCTAGTCACACTCAAGACAGAGCCGTGAGTGCAAAGCCTGTTTACAGTCGGTCAGAATAAAGAAATGTCAAGTTCTTGAGCTCCTCGGCGCTATCTTTTAATTGCCATGCCGGCGCAAGCAACACACTCCCGTGTTATCACTCTTGGCAATCGCTCGTCTCGTTTTCGAGAAGCTTGAGTACCGAAATGAGGTATACATTCTTGCAGGGCCATAAAAGTGTCACAAACTTTCCCGCTAAAATTCAGCACACGCAAAACTAACTCACCACGGCCGGCTTGCTTTCTTGCCAACAGCTTCACCATCCCAGACGTGGCGAGCATGCCTCAAAAGTATCCCAAAAGTTAAGAAATTAATTGCAATAATTGTTGGGGCAAGAGAAGGCGCCGCGAAATTCTCCCAGTAAGATTCAGTACACGCGAAACTAACTGCAGCACACAGCCAAGCTGCTTTTCGCTAACTGCGCATCTGCACCGAGCGCGGCCACTGTGCTTGAAAGTCCCCCAAAAAGTAGCGAAATAAGTTACAATAATGTCTGTGGTCAGAGAAAGCGCCAAGACTTGTCCCGGTAAGATTCAGTACACGCGAAACTGCGTCACACGGCCGACGTGCTTTTCGTCACAAACCGACGTGCGGCGGGCGGGCCCAAAAACTACGAAATGAGTTATTATAATGCTTGGGCTCATAGAAAGTGTCGCAAACATCTCCCAGTACGAGTACTTAACGCAAATTAACTACGCTCGGACGGCGGAGCTGTTTTTGATAACTGTGTCACTATATAGGTTCAGTTTTGTGCAGTAAGCCTAAATGTGCTTGAAGTGCGTCGCAGACTGTCAAACAGAATTTCTCACCTTGCTGTAGTCAAGTAGTGCAGCGGTGCTCTGTCGAAATGCAGATGGAACGCAAGAAAACGCCGGGATCCCGACAAACGCGCTACATACAAAAGAGACGGGTCACTGAGCAAGCGAGATTCATATGCACAGCCGGCATCGCTCGCTTCGGTGGCATGTCTGGCGAATGACGCATGCATATGGCGTGCCTGGCGTGCCGCTAGCTTGTTGCTGCACTCTTAAGCAAAATTACACCCTTTTGCCACACAACGATAATCATCATGTCTTGTCCGCATTTCCTTTCTTTAGCGCGGCGAGCCCGGTACTTTCCAGTAACGAATGGCATGCGCGTTATCCGCAAGACATAGCATTCCCGATAGGAAAGAAGAAGGCGTGGCGTTTTCAAGAAATAACCGCAAGCAAGGCAGATGGCGATTATCTTTGTATCGCAGATATACACCCCTAAGGGAGTGCCTTTGCATACACTCTAAGAACAGTTTACACCATTTGGCTTGCACCTTCTACCACACAGCAACAATCGTCATCAACCTTGATGCGTTTCCTTTCTTTAACGCTGCGAGCCCGGAACTTTCCAGTAACCAACTTTTCAGCGTTATCAGAAGGGGCACTCCCAAGGGTTTAAAGTGTTCTATGCTGATAACGCGCGTGCCGTTCGTTACTGGAAAGTACCGGGCTCGCAGCGTTAAAGAAAGGAAACGCATCAAGGCAGATGACGATTATCGTTGTGAGGCAGAAGGGGCACGCCAAAGGGTGTAAATTGTTCTTAGAGTGTACAATCTTACACTCTTAGAAAACTTTACACCCTTTGGAGCGTATCTTGTCCCACAACAATAATCGTCATCTGTCTTGCAGAGAGCAGCAAGCGATCTACAGACAAATACAGGCAGGATCCTTCCCGCACCCTTACCTTGAAAACAAGATGTACCCGGAAAGGTACGAGGAGGATTGTAACTTGTGCAAAACTCAGTTAGGCACGCTCCATCACATCATTGGAGTATGCGATTTCATCAAGGCGATCCCTCCACCTCTTAACTGCCCCGCTACCCTACCCCATCCCTCATCCACCCTTACCGAGCGACGAGAGACCTTGCTAACCAGCACCGCCCTGGAAGACCAGCTCGTCCTTATCTCCAGGGGCCAGGCGGCTAGGGAAGCATATGGGTCCCGTGACGAGGGAACCACTTCCATCGACGGCGTCTAAGATGTCGAGCTCGGCCCAATAAAGTTGTTTCTCTCTCTCTCTCTCTTGCCCGCGTTTCCTTTCTTTAACGCTGCGAGCGCGGTACTTCACAGCCACGAGCGGCATGCGCGTTATCAGTGTGACGCAGCATTCTCGACAGGGAAGTAGCGAGCGCCGAGTTTTCAAGAAAGGAAACGCAAGCAAGGCAGATGAGGATTATTGTTGTGGGACAAATATACGCCCCATAGGGTGCAACAGTTTTAAGAGTGTACACTCTTAAAAAAATTTACACCCTTTGGAGCATATCTTGTCCCACAACAATAATCGTCATCTGTCTTGCCCGCGTTTCCTTTCTTTAACGCTGCGAGCCCGGTACTTCCCAGTCACGAACGGCATGCGCGTTGTCAGTGTGACGCAGCATTCTCGACAGGAAAGTAGCCAGAGCCGAGTTTTCATGAAAGGAAACGCCAGCAAAGCAGATGACGATTATAGTTGTGGGACAAATACACACCCTAGCGGGTGCAACCGTTTTAAGAGTGTACACTCTTAGAAAAATTTACACCCTTTGGGGCGTATCTTGTCCCACAACGATAATCGTCATCCGTGTTGCCAGCGTTTCCTTTCTTTAACGCTGCGAGCTCGGTACTTCCCAGTCACGAACGGCATGCGCGTTATCAGTGTGACGCAGCATTCTCGACAGGAAAGTAGCGAGCGCCGCGTTTTCAGGAAAGGAAACGCAAGCAAGGCAGATGACGATTATTGTTGTGGGACAAATATACACCCCAAAGGGTGCAACCGTTTTAAGAGTGTAGTCAAATGTACACCCTTTGGGGTCTATTTCTGCCACACAACGATAATCGTCATCTGTCTTGTGCGCATTTCCTTTAACACGGCGAGGCCGGTACTTCTTAGTAACGAGCGGCATGCGCGTTATCAGCGTGACATTGCATTCCCAAGAGCAAAGTTGCGGGCGCGGCGTTTTCAAGAAAGGAAACGCAAGCAAGGCAGATGACCATTATCGTTGTGTGGCAGAAATACACCTAAAGGGTGTAACTTTGCTTAAGAGCCCTCTAAGAAGAGTTTACTGCCTTTGGAGTGCCCCTTCTGCCACACAACGATAATCGTCATCTGCCTTGATGCGTTTCCTTTCTTTAGCGCTGCGAGCCCGATACTTTCCAGTAACGAACGGCATGCGCGTTATCAGCACGATAGCATTCCCGACAGGAAAGGCGCGGCGTTTTCAAGGAAATGCATCAAGGCAGATGACGATTATCGTTGTGTGGCAGAAAGGGCACGCCAAAGGGTGTAAACTCTTCTAGAGTGAGTGTAAGAGTGTAGGTGACGCAAGAAAAATAGGTCGCGAAGTATAAGTTCATTTATGCGCAAAACTTTTAAGTTTTAGCGCGGAAGAATAAAAAAATTCAAAGTTTTCTGTAAGTTCATTTCCCATTCTTTTTTTCCGATGCTCGCGTCAACTAACGGACGGAGTTGACACTAGGAGTGACGTGTTTCCTGTTGCCAGTTTTTGCCGAGTGTCCCCTCTTCTTGAATATGTTTCTCTATGGAAAACCCAGAGAGTGCTGACATATACACAATCCCCCAGCCATATTTATGTACAAATAAGGAAATCCTTCAAGAATATTCAATGGAAGCTTCGAGGGAGAAGTTATCTCCACCAAATATCCCATCCAGAAAGCCGCCGAGCTGTCTGGCCAGGCGTCTAGCAAAATCGCCAAGTCATTGTCAGCCGAGCAAGTAGCTGGCGTCTGCGAGATACTGCTGATACAAAAGCGAGGGGGTAATTGAGGGGGTCAATCGGAGATCGTTGTTCGGCGCGTTCGTTCGGTTACCGGCGCGCGCGATTGGCCTACTCCGCGCCGACGTCACTAGCCGCGGTGAGCGGCCAGGTTTTTGATGACGTCAAAATGACGACACGCTCCTGTCCACCATCTTGCCACAGAGCACGTCGTCTGCTAGGCGCCGAACCCGGTGGGAGTAGGGAATTTTGAAGCGATCACACGGTCTTTACAAAACCGGCTTCGCATGGCCCATCTGGTGGATTGGATTGGATCCAACCGGCGGCTGCGGCTGCGGAATGGAACGTTCGCATCCAATTCATTGTTTAATTCGAGAAAATGGCGCTTGCGGTGGGAAAATAGGTTGCTGCGCCGGCGTTGCTCAAGGAGGAAGGAGAGCGGGTGACGGAGCGAACCGCGTTTGAAGAAATGGCAGAAAGCGAATTCCGGCGTCTCTTTCGTTTCTCGAAACAAATAGTGAGTCGTTTGTACAGCGAAATCGATCCCACCATCCGTGCACACGAGCTACTGGAATGTTGTTGCTTCCTCTTGAAAAGTCCGCCGATGTTCCCGTCGTTTCTTTTTCTTTTTTCTTCTCGCTATGTGCGACACCACCTCAGGACGACGCCGAAAAACTAATAGTTATTAATTGCAGTAGTCACACATGCTACTATTTGAAAACTTTGTTTAAGCTTGAGAAAAAAATTCAATTTTAGATAAAGATATAATTTATTTGAAGACGAGAAACATCTCGCGTTGCAGTAAACTGTCTGCAAGCAGACGACAAACAAGGAAATTAAACTTCCGGGGTATTAATCTTCGGGGTACTATATCTTAAGCATATCGGTTAATGCAGCCAGGATTCGAAGAGCTATTGGCAAGGCAAGGCTATCCGACTGGACCAAATTTCGGGAAAAACAGGAAACAATCGGCAGCATAACAGACGTAGGAGAATGGGCCGAGGGGATCCGAGTTATTCACTCTAGGGTCACAAAAACAATTGAAACGACAACGGAGGCTCCAGCCGTGGATCGTCACCTCTTGCATCTCTGGGAAGCCCGGAGAGGCCTCACAAAAAGGTGGAAAAGGCAGAAGCTTAATCGCAAACTCCGGACACGGATAGCTCAGCTAGCGCAGGAAGCTAACGAATACGCACAAAAGTTAAGCGACAGCAATTGGCGTCAGTTCAGTGACTCGCTTCGGGGCACGTTGACTACAAAGAAAACATGGCGCATTCTTCGAAGTATGATTGACCCGGGAGGAACAAAAACAGTCGCGAATCGCACAGTCAAGCTACTTGAAAACGAGTTTGAAGGTCGGGAAGCTGCCATGATAGACAAAATTAAAGAGATATACGTAGGAACTGTACCGACCGGGCAATCCACCAAACCCGTTTACGAAGGTCAGGACCAACCGGAACTGGACGCCCCCATAACCTTTGAAGAGGTTTACGCAGCGGCACACTCCTTCAAGAAAAACACGACCCCAGGGGTAGATCAGGTCACGAACGCAATGATTCGCAATCTAAGTGATGACACGCTAAAGAGCTTGACCAAATTCTTTAACGACACGGTCTGGACAGAGGACGGCGTCCTTCCAGAAGAATGGAAGGAAGCAAAAATTATTCTTATTCCAAAACCAGGTAAGCCTCGTAACATCAACAACCTTCGACCCATCTCCCTAACGTCGTGCGCGGGGAAACTCTTTGAAAAGGTTGTGCAGGTCCGGCTCTCGAACCACATAGAGCTAAACAACATGTTCCCCTCCAACATGTTCGGTTTCCGACCCCACGTGTCAGCGCAGGACGTTTTTCTACTACTAAAACACGAGGTCCTGCACCCCAACAGAGGGTCGGAAGATAAATTTGTATTGGCATTAGACATCAAAAAGGCCTTCGATAGCATCTCCCACCACGCTATTCTGGAGGGACTGGAAGCGGTGAACTGCGGAACGCGAATTTATAACTACGTGCGCTCGTTCCTCAGCCACCGCACGGCCACAATCGGATTAGGCTCCACGAGGTCCGACACCTTCAACTGTCCCGACAGAGGTACCCCTCAGGGAGCTATACTCTCTCCACTGCTTTTCAGTGTAGGGATGAGAATACTAGCGCTGGAGCTAGATAAACACCCGAATCTCGGTTGTGCGATATATGCCGATGATATTACGTTCTGGGCTCACCAGGGGTCCTACGGGGACAAGCAAGAAACCCTTCAAAAGGCCATAGACGCAGTCGTGGAATACGCGAGGGCGGCGGACATGGTATGCGCACCCGAAAAATCGGAATTCATTCGGGTGCGTGCGAAATACGCAAGAAAGAAGGACTGGGTGCCGCTCACTCTGACTCTCGACGGGGCGCCAATTCGTGAAGTGGAGACACTCCGAATATTGGGGATGTGGATACAGCAGAATGCTGGAACATCTCACACCCTACAAAAACTAAAGGCGGTCACAGGAAACGTGGCCAGAATGATAAGGAGAGTGGCAAAAAGCAGAGACAGCCTAACTGAGGGAGAGACCATCAGCCTGGTTCACGCATTCGTAATTAGCCGACTCACATACGCCCTTCCATATCAGGCCTTGACAAACCAAGAGAATAAACAGGCAAACGCAATAATAAGAAAAGCCTTCAAAGCCGCCCTTGGTCTTCCCGAATGCGCAAGCACAGAGAGATTCGAGGGACTGCTGGGCCTGCACAATACTTTTGACGAGTACGCAGTCGCGACGTTATATGCCCAGAAAGAACGACTTTGTTCTTCAACTCAGGGCAGGGAAGTATTGGCGAGGTTAGGCTTTCCCCTGAGACCCCAGTATTGCGGAGAGGAAACGGCACAGATAGACCGCAATGTTCGATCGCACATCGCGGTGGCCCCAATTCCCAAAAACATGCACCCCAAGTACCATCCCGGACGACGCAGAGCAAGGGCAAAGACCCTTCACAAACGTTTCGGCATGGGACCGGGGGTGTATTATACGGATGCCAGTCGAGCCAGCTCAGACACTTTCACCGTAGTTTCTACATGCAACAACAACATAACAACGGCATCCTTCAAAACCGCCTCGGCATGCGTGGCAGAGGCTGCAGCCATCGCCTTGGCCATTCACGGCGCCGAGCGCCAAACCAATTCGGCTGTCATATTATCCGACTCACAAACGGCTTGCCGCCTGTTTTTGCAAGGAACGGCACCCAAATCAGTAATCAAAATTTTAGGCACTCAACTGGAGGGGCACCACACTATCGTCTGGTGTCCGGCACACGAGCGACTGGCAGGAAACGCTAGGGCAGACCGTATTGCTCGAGGTTTGAACGTCCGAGCAACGGCATGGCCTAGCGATGACCTTCCACCGAATTCTCGTGACATCCTCCTACAGCAAAGGCAGGAGCGGAGACGTTTTGGACATCCTCACTCCGATTTAAACAGCCAACAGGAGAGGGACTGGCGTCGTATTCAGACGAATACATACCCCAACCTGCACCACCTACACAGAATACACCCCACGAGGTTCACTGACGAGTGCCCGTGGTGCACAGACACACCCACACTAAAACACATCACATGGGAGTGTCCCAGGAGGCCTCCGCACATAGACAGTCCCATATTACACGAACATCCACTAATGAGGAATAGGCAGTGGGAGGCATGGCTTGCGGACGAGGGTCGGGAGAGCCAGTTGGCTCTTCTGGACCAAGCCCAGCGAGCCGCTCGTGCCAGTGGGGCCCTGGAATAGGGGCTCCAACCACCGTGCCTTGTTTTATTTATATTAATAAAGTTTTGCTCTCTCTCTCTCTCCGGGGTATTAAGCGCTCGCCGATTGGCTGCTCTCTTCGCCCCCTTCTCAGAAACTTTGCAGACGGCCACTTTGTGACGTTGCAGCAACCGAAGAGGACGCGAACAGGACGCGTATCGAAGTAAGATTTCCGATTGCGTCCCAGGTGCCGAACTGAAACGACAGCCTCGGAGCGTACTATTTCTTTTTGTCATTCCTTAAGTTGTGCATCACAGATACGTCACGGTGCTAATGTCGAATTCGTTAAGCTGGATATGACATGTGGGCGCAAAGAAAGAAAAGAAAAATAGGACACCGAACGAACTTTTCCTAATTCCTGGGTATATTGCCACAAGTCGATTGTACATGTGAGAAATTTTATTACGGTGTACATTTTACCACTTTTGAACATGTAAACGTCGCACATTGCCATCAATAACGGCGAGAGCCGCGCTGGCTTGCATGTTTAATGATATTTTAAAAAATTATGGGGTTTTATGTGCCAAAACCACTTTCTGATTATGAGGCACGCCGTAGTGAAGGACTCCGGAAATTTCGACCACCTGGGGTTCTTTAAAGTGCGCCTAAATCTAAGTACACAGGTGCTTTCACATTTCGCCCCCATGGAAATGCGGCCATCATCATCATCATCATCATCAGCCTGGTTACGCCCACTGCAGGGCAAAGGCCTCTCCCATACTTCTCCAACAACCCCGGTCGTGTACTAATTGTGGTCATGCCGTCCCTGCAAACTTCTTAATCTCATCCGCCCACCTAACTTTCTGCCGCCCCTGCTACGCTTCCCTTCCCTTGGGATCCAGTCCGTAACCCTTAATGACCATCGGTTATCTTCCCTCCTCATTACATGTCCTGCCCATGCCCATTTCTTTTTCTTGATTTCAACTAAGATGTCATTCACTCGCGTTTGTTCCCTCACCCAATCTGCTCTTTTCTTATCCCTTCACGTTACACCTATCATTCTTCTTTCCATAGCTCGTTGCGTTGTCCTCAATGTGAGTAGAACCCTTTTCGTAAGCCTCCAGGTTTCTGCTCCGTAGGTGAGTGCTGGTAAGGCACAGCTATTATATACATTTCTCTTGAGGGATAATGGCAACCTGCTGTTCATGATCTGAGAATGCCTGCCAAACGCACCCCAGCACATTCTTATCCTTCTGATTATTTCCGTCTCATGATCCGGATCCGCCGTCACTGCTTGCCCTAAGTAGATGTATTCCCTTACGACTTCCAGTGCCTCGCTGCCTATTGTAAATTGCTGCTCGCTTCCGAGACTGTTAAACATTACTTTAGTTTTCTGCAGATTAATTTTTAGACCCACTCTTCTGCTTTGCCTCTCCAGGTCAGTGAGCATGCATTGCAATTGGTCCCGTGAGTTACTAAGCAAGGCGATATCATCAGCGAATTGCAAGTTACTAAGGTATTCTCCATTAACTTTTATCCCCAATTATTCCTAATCCAGGTCTCTGAATACTTCCTGTAAACACGCTGTGAATAGCATTGGAGAAATCGTATCTCCCTGCCTGACGCCTTTCTTTATTGGGATTTTGTTGCTTGCTTTATGGAGGACTACGGTGGCTGGGGAGGCGCTATAGATATCTTTCAGTATTTTTACATACGGCTCATCTACACCCTGATTCCGTAATGCCTCCATGACTGCTGAGGTTTCTACCGAATCAAAACGCTTTCTCGTAATCAATGAAAGCTATATATAGGGGTTGGTTATATTCCGCACATTTCTCTATCACCTGAAATGCGGCCGCCGTGGCCTAATAATTTTTTATAACTATAGGTGACGGTAGTAACAGCTCAAATGAATTTTGCAGCGGGAACATCACTAGAGTTCAGTGCCAGGTGCCATGTCTTAGATACTATAACGTGAAACTTTATGTCTTCGAAAAAACGGCTGGCGTATGTAAATGTTCCTCCGCTGGATGCAAAGGTTATGTCTCACTAAAGTTACCGGACATGCTTGCTTTCTTTGCTTATGCTGTTAAGGAGACAAACGTACACGCCCAAATACATAAGTTCTCGGTTTCGCAATAATTACGTCAAGTTACCGCTATACGGGTATGTTATCGCGTAAAAGAGATTTGCACGATTACCTTCCGTGTTTAGAGAATAATAAGCGCACGCACATATGCGCGCCGTAACAACAGAGCCTTTGCCCACGTGCCAACTCACATAGGCTGAAAGACATACGCATGCGTCTATTTAAAAACGAGGTTTGGCCAGCAGTTTGCTAAATCCACTAAGCCTTAAGTGTTATCCGGTTTTTATTCCTTAGTGCTTAACCTGGAGTTGCTGGCGGTTCAATGCGCTCACAATGACAAGTTGATTTGCTATCCGTTCACCTTTACATTAGCACTAAGAAAATTCAAGATTCATCTCGCTTTCTTTCTTCTTATCCAGCCCAGCGGTCATCAAGACCCCCATGGGAAAACAGCCTGGGGCCACGTTGGAAGAGCATATGCGGGTGTGTGTTAAAATTATTGTTCCCCTAATTAAGTTCCTAAGCACCGCCTACCCAACAACATTGCTTCTTCTCGAGCGCGCATTCATTGAAAGTGCTGGCGCTGCACATCGTTTTGTTTTATTGTGTTCAAAGATTCCAAGGCTGTAAGTACACAGTTGAGAGCTTCGCAGAGAGAGGCATGTCGAGTGCATAATAAACTCGGAGCACGATGGAAAAACAGTGACGACAAGACAGACACGGAAAGGCCCCATGTGCCCATCCTGTAGTCACTGCGTTTTGCTTCACGCTGCAAGGTTTGTTAGTTATGGAATACCAGCTCATCCATTCTCAAGCCTTTACAGTAGGTTAAAATGGCCGCGTGTGGACATAGCGGGTTGTCTAACTTGAACACTAACGCCACCAGACAGAGCTACAAATTCCCGGACGTAGGTAAAACGAATAAGCATTTGTACAAGTATGTAGAAATAGGCATTAAGAAGGTGACAATCAATCTGTCTTTTATACCAGACATTGCAGCTTAATGGAATACCCTGCCTTAACATGTTGCCGCTGAACGTGACTGTAAAGAATTTCAAAACCTTTTTTACACGCATACTATATCTTGAGTGCTGTTATCTCTCTGCAGATTTCTTTTTCCTGTTTTTTTTTTGCTTTCACATGAGTCATGTATTTACATGTCGTGAACAGTGTATTCTGTTTACCTAAGCATAATTCCTGTGTTTACATTTTTCTACCTTCTAACACATGTCCTCTGCTTATATAATATTTGGCAGTGTTTCGTGTTTTGCAATTTTTTATTCAGTGCATGCACTACATCAGTGCAGTGTTATTTTATTGTTTTTGGTCAATGTAAATATTAAGAGTGCGTTGTGTGCCCCCTCCCCTCTTTGTTTTTTTTTTAGTACGCTCTGACAGACGGACTTTAGCGTATTGTGAAAGAAGTGAATTAATAAATATATAGCTGACCGATAGTGGACACTCCATACCAGGCCGTCAGGGTGGACTGGTGGCGTCTGTGTACGTTCCAAAAATGGTCCAGCCCAACCTAAATAGCGTTTGACAACATCGGCTTGCTCACCCACCGTCGGCTCGCTGACCCACCATCAAAGTTTTGATGTCATAAGGTTACATTCTCGTTGGAAGGGAGTCGCCCTACAAGATACTTTTGGAAAGGAGTCACCCTACAAAATACTTTACAATGAAGTACTTGACGCTCCGCGGCGCCGTCTTGCAATGTCCTGCGTGCGCAAAATGGCAACATCGCATGCACTAATTTGCATCAGCGTAGAAACGTAGACACGTGTGTGTCTCCCGTTACCGGAATGACTCACTCGAGGTCAAGTAACAAGAAAGCGTGTACAGAAAGAAATGGTTCCATTGCAAAACAAACAATAAACAAAGGAGCCTTCGTTGCCTAATGAAACTCGCCAAGGTTTAGCCATTAAAAGAGCGTGACAGAAATAATATGAAAGTGAGGAATGTAGTAATGTTACCTGGAAAGTGTCCAGTTGGCTTTCCTACAAAGGGAAGAATAAAGACGCAAGAAAAACAATAATGTTCTTTTTTCGCCTTCTCGTACGCAGAAAGTCTCACGTGAAAAACTATCGCATAGGCAAGTTGCTCTTCAAGATGCAATATCGGGTCGTGAGACGCGCACACCGATCGCCTGCGAGGCCTATGTTTTGAAGTATTAATTCCGAGAGAGGCGTGCCCACGGGACCTCGCGTATGGGTCCGCCCGTGCCTGGGTTATTTCTGCTAGTTTTTGTAGGAAGTTCGATGGCTATTACCTGTAAATTTTATACGCAAACGACGCCTCGAGTCGTGGTAGGTCTGTAACACACGATGAAGTATCAGGCATGAAACCGCAATATTTCGCTTCTGGCATTTTAAAAGCAGCACCAGTTACAAACTAGGGATGTCTGGCGCTTACGTGACGTAGCATAGGGGATGATCACTCGCATGGCTCTCGCCGGGGGGTTGGTGATAGCGATCAGATGTTTGGTTGAAATCGTGTTCCCGCTGAAGCCAAGCACCACTCCAGTCAGTGATCTTTCAAGACATTCGTCAAAAATATTATCTACTAGTTATGCCCACCCCTTATGTAAATCCCCGACTGGGGTATCTGAGGTATCAATACAATTTATTTATTAGAACATAAATACTTGATGATGACCTGAGCTACACCGCTTAAGTTAGGCAGTGGTGCAGTCCATTTCGGTTCGTTATTTTACTATGTCTCCAGAAGTGCTATGACTAAATGTGTTCATCGTCTGACTTGCGCATCCGTGCAGACGCTGGAGCTGACGGGTACCGCACACGCCTTGGGCAGGCCAGGCACCGCGGACGAGGTTGCCCGTTGCATCGCATTCCTGGCCTCGGACGACGCCTCCTTCGTCACTGGAATTACAATGCCCGTCGATGGTGGATTGCAGCTGTGCTCGACCCTCAACCGTCGTAATATCTGAAGGGAGACCTAAAGGGCAACGTGATAGCAAATCATGATACATAGGCGGCGTTGGCGAGTGATGCACAAGGGAAGAGAAAAAAGTTTTGGGATTGCACTGGCTCCTGATATGAAGACATATTCATCAAGAATCATTAAGGAGCATATGCATATATGTTTATAGACTAATAAATATGTTTTGGCTGCACACAAGTTTTGTTCTGAGTTACCTTTTCAAGCACCTCAGTTCGTGGCGCTGCCGTAAGCACGTTCAACGGCAGGGCATGTCCTATTTTCTTCTTGTCATACTGAAAGATATATGCTTACTCTAACAGTGGTTTTTTCTATTCTGCGAAACTTGTTCTGCCATTGCCCCTTCCCTAAGTGTTGTGTAGCCAAACGGGCTTAGTCCTAGTTTACCTCCCTGCCTTTCACTTATCTTTCTCGTCTCTTTTTATTTTTCGCGAGCCCCTTTTCGCGGGCGTAGTGTGACATTAGCAGGTAAGATAGAGTGGTGAGAGATGGTTATGAGGATGCGGCGAGGTTGGTGTAGTGTGCTTGTGATTTTTGAGATGAAATCCGCCCAAAAGTCATTTGCAGCAGCTGCTTCTCTGCTGTCAGCTATTGCACGCACGTTCTGCTCCCCAACGTGTGCGACAGAACTTACGTGGTCCGTGGTGAAATGGTTAGCGCATTGAGTGGCGATGCTGATGTAACAGGGTTCGAAACCAACCATCGGACCAACTTGGTCACTGCGAATGTGCCAATGTGCACAGAGGCGCGCCGTTCTTCAACGAACTTCTTTTTAAACGACATGGGTCACTGCAAATGAAGGACTGGGAGGTACCGCTGTGCGGATAAAGTTTTTGACGCTGACTAGGGGCACTGGATATGTGGCGCTCGGTCTGTGCTGGTCTTCAATGAACCACTTTGAAGCCAAATTGCGTCCGTGAGTATGTACCACTGGTGTGTTCCGCTCTTCAATGAAGGACTTTGATGGCACCTGGAGTAAGTAGAAATGCACCAATGGGAATGCGCCGCTACAGCATAACCTCAAAGATCCCATAAATTTGTGCGATACTCAACTGAATCAAATCCGTGTCACAAGGACTCTTCGGGGACAGCAACCGGGCGCATTTTCAGGCTGCGCCACAAGTTCGCTGGGTGTGTGCCACTCTTCATAAACCTCTAGACAACTTTGGTCACTGAGTATGTGCCTTTGAGTGTTCGGCAAGCGAGGGAACAATTTTTAGCGTTCGCAGGCACCGGCGCGCCACGAGTCTCGTCTCGGAGGCCTCGCGCGGATCTCTCGGCAACATCACTAGATGGCGCAGCTTGCCCAGAAAAAAGCGAGAAAGAGTAGCCCGGTAGCCGCATGACGCGTTTCTCAGCATTCATACGCGCCGGCGCGCCGCGCACTTCGGAGGCCACGTGCAGCATTCACGGCGGCGGCGCTACGCGGTGCCGATTGCTCTTAGGGATGTGTGAAAGAGGAATGCGACTGCTGCATTATACGCGTCATTACTCGTTTGGGTCGTGACAATACGTTGTGTCGCCATATTTATTCAAGGCTAAGCGCATTACCGTGGATAGTCATCGTGAGATGGTTTCCGCCGATAACGTTACATAGATAAGGCAATCTGACCTGGCACTTTTCTTGTGTCCTCTACAGGCATTGCTAATCTTCATTAACCTTTGTTTTTAAACGAGTTTGCCGGTGATTTTTCGTCGTTTTTGTTGCGTAGATATCCACAGCGACACTGAAAGCCCACTTATGGATGAAAAAGAATGCGATATACTGGGGGATTAGCCAGCATATACAGTTTGTGTGCTGAGAGTTAGGCGGCGCTGTAATGTATACCGGGTCTTTAGTAGAGCGCAGTGTTTCCTTGTTTCTTAGGCGTGGAGGAGAAACTGACTGGATGATCCAATAAAAGTCATAAAAAAATGTCCATATGTAGTTTCTTGATATTAAAATCCTGATAGCCTGCGGTATGGATACAAACCAACACCGCTTAAATAAGTAAACAGAAAAGAAACGGTGGAATCCACGTCACAATGTCTGTCGACTGTAATGTGTTTAACATTGAAACAATATAGCCACACATCGTATTGCCACCGTCAAAACGAGTGATGTATGAGACGTACTGTAGCGAGACTACTTGTTCGAGTTTCCCTAAGAACAATCGACGCCATGTAGCACCACCGCCACGAAGCCTGCGCGTGGCATCTAATATGTATAGCTTGCCGGGGTATGTGAACACTGAGAAAAGCGTCATGCCCACCGTGCTCCTCTCTCACACTTCTATCTTAAGGTCCCTCTATAATTTCCAAGGTAGCGACATCTGCCGCGCACGCCACCTAGGAAGTTCCTGTAGCAGACGGCGCCCACGCTAAACCACGGCGCCGCGGCATTCGTGAGGTGAAAAAATATCTGCATACGTGCGGAAATAAAACATACTGGTGCCTGACTGTGGCGAAAAGTGAAAGAAGGACCCGAACTGCTAAATTTAGTCCTTTAATTTCAAATGAGTGCTCCAAGAAAATAGCCCAAGAGAGCGTAATGAGGGCTTGATCACCTCGATTCCGCGTGTTTACATTTCGCTCGTTTGCGCTCAATCACCGCGCGAGCCCTGGTGATTGCTTACGCTTAATCCCGTATGCTCTGTGAAATCTTTTGCATGTAAGTGTGCTGCGTACACGTAGCGGTTGCATTGAACGAAGAAGTCGTGCAAAAATGAATGCTGACAGTCGCTTGGACCGGAAAACTTTCGACATAACGTCGCTCAAACGTGCGATTCTCAAAGCGCGCGACCCTCACGGCAACTAAACAACATCCTGTGTGTTTGTGGAAACGAGTGCGCCAACAGTCTTCTTGTCGCTGAGTGTGTCTGTCGTGTAGCGATTACACGACGACTGCTGTGTCTTGTGTCTTGTGGTTCAATGCTACGATCCAGTGCAATTGTCGTGACATGATGAAGAGGCGGTATGGATCGTGTCAGCGTGTCTCCTCAATCGTGTTCGGGCTGCCAGCGCGATCTGATCTCGCGGCACACCAACACCGAGCGTAGTGTGTGCGCGTGTGTGAATGTGGTTGACTGTTCTCGTGAACCGTGCGACGTCGCCGCATAAACTCGAATCATGACGCGCATTGTTGTGTTTATCCCTTTTCGCCTCCGTGCACCGCTAAAGCCCCGTAAGAATTAGAGGGCCCTTATACGAAACGCAGGCGGATTGACCCAGCTATTACTGCACTGTGTTTTGCTGGCAATCCGTGTATCGCTTGTGGCGTTTTTCTTATTTGCAGTTGTGTGTTTTTCATCAGTAAAATGGCATTGCCGATTACTGAAACATCTTCGAGTGTAAGGGAAACATGGAAGGAACGAGCTCGCAGCTGTATGTAATGTATTCTCATATACTACATTACGCTTTATTATTTGACGGCCAGTAGCTGTGGCTATGTAGTATTCGTTTTTAGAAACAGAGTAATGCAGGCACTTAGAGATATATTTATTCACATATGCAATGCACAAAATACAATTTGGATACTGGAAATTACATTTTGGACATGTTGTAAAGCGCAATTAACAACGCACGCACCAACACAGGAAAGTGTAAAAGAATTCGCTGCTGAATTTTATTTTTTATCGCACGTAACACAATGCGGATATATGTCAGCGAGTTAATGCGTTTCTGCCCCACTATTTACTTGCATGCTAGGTCATACTGCACTTGCTAAGTCAACGGGCTCGTAATGCACTAAAATCAGTAATCTCCACAAACTTCGGCCGTCAACATTCATGCGCGCGACTGAAATAATACTGCAGCTCTGCACACACGGGTGTATACTTTCTCTCGCACCTTCATATCGCTCTACGTTACTTTCCTCGCATAGTCGTGCAGTTACCGATGGTTCAGTCTTTCCGTCCATTTCTATGCAACCAGAATTACCTTCTGGTTAGGTTTTGTTTGCTGCGTGGGATGCAAAATAACTTCTTTTCGTCCTCCGTCTGATCTCGGCACCCATCCGCACAGCAACAAGGCATTTCGGACCTCCCGGAACGAAATTATCGCAGCGATGTGCAAAGCACAACAGGCGAAACGCGCGCTCTTCGCCCGGCGCGCAGGAACTTTCATGGCGGCAAAGGGGCGGAGCAAGGTCACATGTCACCGATCAGCCTATCGCAGGCGTTGTCGGCTGGATCAAAGCCTGGCGGTACTTTTAAATGATTGAGGGACTTTATTCTATCTGGACTCGTTGCGCCATCTAATGGCAGTGCTGAGAAGTCCGCAGGTGGCTTCCCAAACGAGGATCGTGGTGCACCAGCGCGCGCCAGCACTGAGAAATGCTTCGTCGCTTGCCGCACATTTAGTGCCACATACTTAGCGACATAAGTAGGCGAGGCGCTCATTGAATAGCGGCACATATGCAGCGAATTAGTGGCACAGCTTGATAATGCGTGGGGTAGCGGTTCTTCAGGAACCCTGGTTACGGGGGTTTGATTCCGCTTAGTATCGGATAAATTTATGGGATCTTTATGGCAACTGAGCAGGGTGCCCTAGGGGATGTTGCAAAGTCTCTGGAAAAGCAACCTAGCGCTATCAAAGAAATTGTCAAGGTATTCACCGAGCTCGTATTCAAGCTAGATGCATTCGCCACTAAAATAAAAAAAAGATGTAGCCAGGGTTGTTGCTTCAAGTACTGAAATCCACACGGAACATAGTGGCATTCGTAGCTCCATTGGGTTTATGAATGATGGTTTTGAAGAAATTAAGAGGGATATTGAACATTACAGGGAGGAACTTGCTGAAATGAAGGCTGAAGCTGCGGAATGTCCAGCGGCGAACGAAGAGTTGAAGGAGGAGCTTAAACAGGCAAGAAATGAGATAACAGGGTTGAAACAATACAGTAGAAGCATGAACCTTGAAATTTAAGGACTTCCGGTTGCAGCTAATGAGGACCTAGGCAAGGCTGTTGCGGACATTACAAAATGTCTGGGCACAAGTGTTAGTGACGGTGACATTGATGTAGTTCAACGTGTGCCTTCGAAAGATAAGAAGAAACCTAATGTTGTGGTAAAGTTCATCTCAAGAACTGCTCATGAAAAGTTGCTGTCAGCTGCTTGGAAGAAAACTCTGAATGCAGACAGACTGGGATTTGACACAAGCGACCTCGTGTACCTAAATGAGCATTTGTGAGTCAAGAACAAGATGCTGCTGGGTAAAGCTGGAAAGCTCAAAAAGGAGAAAAATTGGAAATACGTGTGGGTATCACAAAGAAAGATTTTAATGCGCAAAAGTGAGAACTCTTCAATCCTGCATGTTACCTGTGAGGTTGACCTGGCGAAGGTCGCTTAAGTGTTTTTCTTATCAGCACATAGACCACCCAAATAGAATGTTACTTGACAAGTATAGCAACTGGAAACATATGAATATGACTTCTCTTGTTTGTGTTCTTCGGTACAAATGTTTTGACACTTTGACATTTAAAACAGTTATTTACTGCTTCGTGATCTTAACCCATGTGTCTGCCAGCTATGCTAGACTAACCAATAATGAGGTTTGTAAATACCTGTGTGATGGCTGCACTAAGACAGTCGGTAGTGCCTTCTTCCTCGACGTCGATTTAACATTTACTGACTTTTATGCCGTGCCCTGTAAAGTGTACAACTTGTGCACAGACGTGGTGAAAAAAATTGTTTCTGTGTCATGCTGTAAGCATGCCCATTGCAGTTTACATTGGCATTTCTTTTTCAAAGCTTCACTCTTTAAACTCTTTTGGCTTCTTCGTATGGCCATAGTAAATAGACTGCAACATATCGCTTCTCTGAGATCGTGGCATCAATGAACGCTTCAAGTTATGATTTTTTGACACCCTGCGAGCTGAGCACACGTTATCAGACAAAAAGCGGTAATATTTCGTTTCTGCATCTGAATGCTCGATCAGCGTGAAACAAAAGCGATGATATATGTGCCTTTCTTTCCAGCTTTACCTTTACGTTTGACGTTGTAGTGATCTCTGAGACATGCTCCGAAAGCCACTCTGCTGTTCTTAATCTGCCTGAATACTCCACATTTTTCCTTAACCGGTGCTCTAACAGAGGTGGAGGGTTGCGACGCTGTCGAAAAATTTTTAAAATGCGAATTACTTGACAACGCCTGTGTTGTAACCGATGACTACGAGGTGCTTAACCTAAAATAGAATTCCTTGCTTTTTACTGTCCTCTACCGCCCACCCAGGGGAAGCAGTACGAAATTTCTCAATTTTATGGACGAGTGCTTCAGCTGGATAAATGATCATAAATACACGCTCATATTAGGTGGGGACTTGAACATAAACTTGCATGAAAGTCAATACTTCAACAAGAGTTCTATATTATACTAGAGACCAACGCATTCTTCAATATCATAAATCAACCAACACCCACTACACCCGAAATATCAACGTTACTAGACACGTTCATTACTAATGCATGTGATGAATTGTCCATATCCGGTGCACTGGCAGCTGATCTTAGTGATCACCTACCAATTTATTTAATTACAAATCTCTCAGTTGCCCCTAACAAACCTGCAACAAGGTTTGCTATGAGTGTTCAAGACATAAACCAGGCTACTTTACAGACGTTTTATGATAAACTGTCGCAAGCAAACTGGAACAACGTCTATGAGGAAACTAATGTTGATGAAGCTTATGATACTTATATTTCCACCGACAATCAGCTGTATTGCGAGTCTTTTCTATACAAAACAAGAGTGGGAGCTTCGAAGGCGCGTAAGCCGTGGATAACTAAGGAATGCCTAAATGGTGTGCGAATTAAAAACATACTTTTTAGCGCTTTCTAAAAACAAAATATATTGACGATTTGAAGAAGTTTAAGGCTGCGAGAAATAAAGACAACAGTATTAATTGGTAGGCCAAAAGAAACTATATGAGTAACCAATTGAACGACGAAGTAATAAAGCACTCCGATATTGTTTGGGGGAGGCTCAATTATTTGCTAAACTTAAAAGACAAGACTGTAGTAGATGAAATAGTCATGCATGGCACTCACTTGTCCGTTTCTCAACTAACAGATGCTTTCAATAATTTCTTAATTTCTTCGCGTACATCGCAGACGGCACGCAGCCCAACCAATACCTCAACCGCATGAGTCAAAAGGTTAGCGAAACCGCGTTTTAACCCCTGTTACAACTAACGAAGTTCTGTCGGTGCTACAGTCGCTGAAAAATAGTAAAAGTAAAGACATTGATGGCCTCCAAATATTGCCAGCGGAGTACACATCGCACATACTTGCACCGATACTAGAATACATAATAAACTTGGCATTTTTCTCAGGAACTTTCCTGAAAAAGCTACAGGTTGCCAAGATTACCATAATTTTTTAAAAAACAGACAGAGAGAGAGAGAGATAATTTAATTGAAAGAAGGCAGAGAGGTCGGCCTGAGCTAAGGTGCTCTAGCCTGCTACTCTGCACAGGGGGAGGGGGAACGGGGACATAAAGATGTGATGAGGGATGATGATGACATAGCAAGAGAGATGCGCAAAGGCGATAGCAAGTTCAACACTCTGATGATATGTCGTCCATGAAGCCACAATCAGGCTTCGCATCAAGTTTGTAGTCACCAATTTGAGTGAACATAAAAATAGAGGCGTTAGGACGAAGCTGGTGGGGCAGAAAGAGACAGAAACGATTTCTAGAACTACCGACCTATATCGATCTTGCCAGTTTTTTCGTAATGTTTTGAAAAAGCTTTGCTAGTAGGTACAGTGGGGCGTGGCGTTTCTCTCAGCGCTCCATGTTTCTACGCAGGCGTGAACAAGATCGGGTGCGAGCGAGAAAATCTTGGGACCTTGCTCCTTGAATATGTGACTTCCTAGGCACTACGGAAGAGGTTTCTTAGCGCGTGTTGTATGCGCTTGTCCTCTAGACTTGCCAGCAGTGCGGAGTGATGTCGAGTTTGTTTACGCTGCGCCGCTGGCTGCCCGAGCGGTGAGTTATAGGACACAGACGCCCCAATTGGTGATCGTAATGTGTGAAGGGCATGGTTCTGACTGGCGTTGTATAAGCGCGGGTCGCTTTTTTCGTCGTGATCATAAATTGCGTTTTTTACAAGCACTGCGCAAGGATGGCGCATGTAACCGGCAAACGGATGCCTCAGGAGAGCACCTGAGGTTATAATAAAGCAGACGGCAGCGAGCTCCAGGGCACCACAGGAGTAGCGGGAGGATCAAATATGGAAGCAGGTCGGCGACCTGGGTTGGGACCGCGGAGACCGAAGCGTGTCAGGGGGTGTTCGCATAAAAAAAAACAGCCCATTGTACATACCCCTGGCACGCACAGGCCCCCATCCCCGTTGCCGCGTTGGTGTCCTGGAGGTCAGTACAGTGGTATATAAGATCGGCTGTTAGTTGTCGCGGACAGCCAATTTTTTATTAGAACACCACCTGGCACGCTTGAGCCTCGGCGAGCGCCAAACCACGGACCAGTCCGGGTCAAGCTTTGATGTCACCGTGGCCCCTTCGGTGTCCTGGAGGCACCGCCAGTAATGCGAAATAATGGCACGTTGCTTCAACTAGTAAAAAAGTTCGATTGAATAAATATAACTACGTCCAGCCGCCAACTTGCAACGCTAAATTCAGCACTACCACGCCCTGCGACTTCTGCGTGCACGCCTAGGCAAAAACCCAAACAACACGCGCTAAGAAACTTCTCCGTGGAGCCTAGGCAGGATCGTATATTCAAGGAGCGAGGGTTCCCCCATTTCCTCTCTTGCACGCGCTCTTATAGCGCATGCGTGATAACGTCCGCCATCTCTGCATGTGCCATGCCCGGCTGTACCTACTAGCAATTGCAAACACGTGTCCAGTTTCTGTGTTCAGCAGTGAGCTATGACAGGGCCGCTTACAGCTGCTTCCCAACTGCGAAGGTTTTTCCTTTGCCACCGTGCCAGCCGACGACGAAGCGCACAGAACCTTACAACACCATGGCCTCAAACAGTTACTTTCAATCGAGATCGCGCCCGGCCGGATCAAATTTCACAATTTCGATCAAGAATGGTCGCTGCTGTACGATCCGAATATTCGAATTGAGTCACGAATTGAATCACTCGGCATGACGGTGTTGATGACAGCCTACGATCACAATAGTGAAGATCGAAATCGATGCGTGGATCATGATAGACTGAACGCAGATCGAAAAAATCGACATTCAAACTGACTGTGCCAGCTGCAAAGTCAGTTTGAATCCAGATCGCTCCCGATGCAGATAGAATCCAGATTGAATCCTGATTCCATCAAGATTGAATCCAGACCGGTCCAGGTCGAGCTCTATGGCGATCTAAAGTAACAATCTGACATGGGCATCCAATAATGGGCCATGGCGCACAATGCGCAGGGTGGAATTGAGGTATGCATCGCCAACAGTGAGGCGTCAAATAAAAAAAGCAACTATATTACAGGGTTTTACGTGCCAAAACCACTTTCTGATTGTAGGCACGCCATAGTACGGCTCTCCAGCATTTTCGACCCCGAGAGGTTCTTTAACGTGAACCTAAATCTAAGTACATGGAGGTTTTCGCATTTTGCCCCCATCGAAATGCGGCCGCCGAATAAAAATTGGTAAACCTATTAGAAGCGGAACGTTCTGACGGTGCCAGTTTGCGACTTCAATGTTAGTGTCACAGTAAGCTTTACTCACGTGCAGGATGCCTTCTTTAATTGCTTTTCCAGCTGCGGGTGGCAGTTAGCGTGAGCGACAAGGCCGTCCACTTCTTTCGCGGAGAGAAAATGTGAAGTAGCGTATAACTTGTCTCCGCTGGTTAACGTAGCACAATGGAAGTAAAAAGTATTTGCGGCATCACCGATGGCCATGCTTGCACCTTCATTTACACATGAAACGGCGAATCACGGATGTGCGTCTGGCTTTCTGCGACATGTGCACAAAATTTAACTTTCGCGGTCTTTCCACATTCTCAGTGTTGCGCCGCTAGCTACAGGCAGTGCTGAACAGCGCGGATCCACTGCTGCTCAGTGGCGCCGCCTACCTACTGGACGGAACTTATCGCTGTTTGTTAAATCCAGCCAATCGCTCGCTTTGATGTAGACGCGCTGACAGAAATGTGCCGCTTCGTCTTTATATTATTGAGAAACAGGGAATTGAATTATTCTCAAACAATATATAACGTGTGAGACTGAATTTTTTTAGGCTTACCTATTTTTTATCACTTTTTGTTGGCGTCGGTAGTGGTACTATCCTTCTTGAAATTTGTCAACCGAGATACGTGAAAGCTGACGATCAATTTGCCTTCCTTCAATGCAGGCAATGTAAAACGGCTGAACTGAATATACACCGTCTGATTATGTGCGCAATACACTGTTCAGCGTATTTCAATAATTCGGTTAAATTGTACGTCGTTTCTCGTCAGTGATGCAAGCATTGCTTAAGTTTTTCTTGAAACAATGGATACTGCAAATGTTGCAACAAGAGTACATAATCAACCATGGTCTTGAAGATGTTGTGTGCTCGAGAAATATGCTGATCAACTCGCTATCGACATCAATAAGATGTTTATAAGGTAATCATTAATAAAACAAGAGCAAAACTTTCTTCCAGAAAATGTACTGACATCATAAAATGACATTCAGCAAGGAATCATATGTATGCCATCACTCTCCGGTAATTAAGCATAACGCATATTACAATGGGCTCATCTATGTAGCTTCTGCAGATTACTGAAAATCGTGCGATACAAGCTATGAAACCCAAAGGCGTGAAAAAGTTGTCAAGGCTATTGTATCAGTCGACTAGTTACATTTCACATATACGATGCTTTGTCTAGAGTACATGTTCTCTAGCAGAAGAAGCGCATGTTTGCTCTGCCACTTCCATTTAGAGTAGGAGCCGTGGAGGAGTTTAACTCTACTGTGCCGTAGGCAAGTAGCTTCAGCAGCGCTGCAGCATAGCCTCCTAGAGAGTTTATGGCTGCAGTAACTGCACTACCTAGTTAGAGTAACTGCTGTACAGCTGTTGCAGCTGGTCAGAATACGTGCAGTGGTGTCAATTTTACTCCATGCATCTGGTTGTGGCAGCTATTCCCCTGCTTGTAAAAGAGAATTGTTACTGAAAGTCATTTCATAAATTACAAGAAATCTCCAACTCTGAAGGGGTGTAGTTATGCCTAGATATGGAGCAGTGCTTATTGCTGGCTCACCACTGCATTGTACGCATAGTTCAAAGTCTAAAGGTTGACTCATACCGGCGGCTTGAGGATGTCGCGCAACCATTAGCGACTGTTGCTCACACTGGCATACCCGGCTGAGCACGACTTGCAAGTCGCAATCCCGTTGATTTTTCTTCTCAGCGAGAACTCTACGGTTCTACGCAGTTCACGTGCACATGGCTGGATTCACTTTACGATAATAGCGGCGGATTTTGATTCTAGTGAGGGTAAAGACGTCGTCACTGTGCTGATGTGCTCTGCCGAGGTATCAGCTGTGGCAGTGTGCAAACCACCGAAGATTAAGCGAAGCTGGTGTGTGAGCCCGCGCCTCTGTTCGCGAGAAGTGGCCGACCAAGCAAGCCGCCTTCCGCCACAACTGCGTGCGCATGACGACGAGTATTGTCGAGAGCAAGTGGTAATTCTTGTTCGCGTTGTGTCGGGATCGGTGCACAATTTTTCTGCTTTATTTTGATACAGCTTAGATTCCTGCGAATGCCGCAGTGTCCATTCGACACGTTGCTGGAAATGCGGCGCCGCAGTATCACAATGCAATACACCAATTACAGTCCTGCAGTCTCGGCACATGATCGGTTGGACATGACTATGATGCATGTCATTCCAAGAAGTGTACACATCACGTTAGGGTAGAGTACGCTTCACATCTAAAGAAGGTCACATGAACCGTGAATATGGATGCGAGATTAGAGCAAGATTGACGTTTTTATTTTGTATACGTGCCACCCCTCACCCTATATAGACAAACAAATTTAAGTGCACTTGATAACGCTGGATTTTTTTATTAGGATGAGGGATATAATTATGACAGTTATGGTTCTTGCTTACATTGAGGGGGAGGAGGGGGGCATGCATTCAATATGTTACGGGGTTAAAAACTGTCAGGCGTGTACTTATAGAATATTTAGAATAATTATATCAGCTGACGAGATGGTAGCCAGCGCGAAGCCCAGAACATCGTCTTCTTCCGACGATGATTAAAACATCTTCTTCGTCAGCATGTCACATGACCCCCGGCGGCTGAAGCACCGGCTCGGTGCTGGTTAGGAGGCGGGCGAGTGATACAACTAAAGACGCGCGACGTGGACCACGACGGAGCGATCCGGAGCCACGGTTGGCTCAAGAGGGGCAATTTCGTACGTGACGTTAGTTACTTGACGCAAGACACGGCAAGGGCCGGAGTAGCGTGAAAGTAACTTCTCCGAGAGGCCAACGCGTCAAGACGGCGACTAAAGGAGAACCAGGGCACCCGGTGTGTAATGGACGTCACCATGGCGGGCGTCATACAAGCGCCGCTGTTGTCCTCCGAGCCCACAAGTCGACGTCGAGCAATATGGCGTGCCTCTTGTGCTTTGAGGATGGCTTCACGGGCGTACTCGGATGTGGAATTCAGACTAGAAGGCAGAACGGTGTGTAACGGTAACGTACGGTCACGGTCACACAAGAGGGAGAATAGAGAGAAGCCTGCGGTATCATGGCGAAACGAATATAAGCGAAAGTAACGAACGGCAGCGCAACGTCCCAGTCGCGATGGTCATCGGAGACATACATGGACAGCTTGTCAGTAGGGATACGGTTAAGGCGCTCGTTTAGACCGTTCGTTTGTGGATGGTAAGCAGTAGCAAGTTTGTGTTTAGTCGTACACGAGGGAAGAATGTAATTTACAACTGTAGAAAGAAAGTAACGGCCTCGGTCGGTGAGGAGCTATCGAGGGGCGCCATGGTGAAGGATGACGTTTCCTAGGAGGACGTCGGCGACATCGGCTGCACAGCATGTGGGAAGAGCCCGTGTGATTGCATTGATGGTCTTCTTCCAACGATGATTAAAACATCTTCTTCGTCAGCATGTCACAATATAACGGGATATTGCAAAGTTCTGTAAAATGGTGAGCGAGGTAGATAACTTTTAACCTCTAAATTGCCCATAGCACAGTTGATCTTGGGCTGTAATGTGCTATCATATTGCAGCGAACAATATTTAGCACATCTTTGAATACTACAAAGTTCATTCGCAGTGCTGTTATTATAGTTTCCCTAAAGCTTTTTAGAAATATTCAGGAAACAAAGCAACAGTTTAATCCTTTGTCCGAATAAAAAGGCAGATTTCATCACTTTGATACATTTTTTTGCCAGAGGTGAGACGTAGCCGGACATGTTGTTCTACTTCCTGGTGGGCAGGTCAACTGAATCCTGAGTAGTGTCTGCAGTGTCCCGAGCTCTGTGGGCCGCGTTGAATTTACTCTATTATCGGCATCTGCGAACAGCTGACGAGTGGCTATACCCATTTACCTAGATCTTTCCTAAGAATGAGTTGTAACATATTGCTTGTTCGCACTACTTGTTTAGCATATTTCATAAAAGAAACCGCAATAAACATTTTTTCCCCACAACCGTCAAGTTACAAGATAAGCTGGCTGCGATAAACATATGTCACTGAACGCGGTTTCTCACTTATGGGGCTCCACGCTATTAAGGCATTGAGGGTAGTGATCGATGGATCGACTTTGCCGTATGTCCAAGCTTAATCCAACTTACTGTTGGAAGCAGAATTTCGATTTTTTGGCTGCATTTCGTTAAAAAATTTTCAAAAATTTAAAAGAACGAAAAAAATAGAAGCACTAAGTTTAGAATGTGATATCTCTGTATAAAGAACAGATATCGCCGTTGTGTAAAAGGCGCCTAGTAGATCTCTGAAAGCGGTCCAATTCAGTTTGTCATTTTATATAGTACGTAAATTTGTTACGTTGGTGTACAAGGGTTGCGCAAAAGCTATATTTTCATATTATAAGTTTTTTTTTTAATTCATGTGTAGCGTATCAGTTTTGTCCACTTTAGATGGACTATTATAAGCAATTCATAAAATTGTGACGTCATTTTTCATTGCTTAGTTAGAGTTGTAAACTTGATAGTATGGTGTCTGAAATTTTCCAATTTTTACAATTTCTAATAAAAGAATGACTATTTCAATCGAAAATTCGAAACTTCAGTCACTAGATTTTAATTTTTTCTTTTAAATGCAACAAACCTCGCCAAATTTGGTGTAGTGGTTGCCGAGAAAAAACGAATTCTCCATTTACGTGTATTATGATAGGAGCACCCGAAGGTAAGCTTTCTCTTAAAGGGTCGCGCTTTTAATAAACACTCTCTCAGCCTCGGTTCCCGTCTGCGTCTCTCTTCAAGCCACGGTCTTGGCGTGCCCAACGTGCCCGACGTGGTGATCATGGCAGCAACGCCGACATAACAGAGAGACAGACAGAAGATTCTTTCTACACTGTATTCACACCGCAAGAAGGAAGGAAGGAAAAAAACTTTATTTACACCGCAAGAGGGACACTCGCTCGCGCCAAGAGCCCAGACACCTCATTGCCTTTCTCGTGGAGTCTGGTGTCTTCACCGTCTGTCGATGGTATCGAATCATATTTTCAGAACCTATGAAATGCAATCAGGCATAGCGTACCTGCTTCATACACAGAGAGCAGATGTTGCGGAAAATGGCAAACGCGAAAGGAGCAAATAATGTTTCGTCGTGTCACAAACGCGCCGCAAGATTTTCTATGAACAAAGAGGATACAAAATTGTGCAACTAACAGTCAGTGGGTAACGGATGTTCAGCGCCCGTTGTACAAGCAGCTGCATGCTGCACTACGCCATTCAGGCTTGTGTACCTGGTTGGGAAAAAATTTTGATCTCTTATTTTGGTGGACGCTCGCGTACCTGGGGATGATTACGGAATAAAAAAAAAGCATTCTTGTGAAAGAGATCCATCTGGGTACAGAGGCCGAAAAGCACTCCACGAGAGGCGTCATCGTTTCAAAAACGACTCGCTAAAACAGCCGCACTCTTATCTCGGTGCCGTTATAGGAGCCTGAGCGGCAGAGAGCGACTGAATCCAACTGTATCCAGTGTCTTCACTCGCTGCCAGGCAAACGCGCTAGGAGGTTGCTGGAGGCTTTTTTTTCCAACATGCAGAAACTGAAAGACAAGGTCGCCTTGGTTACTGGTGGGTATAACGACTTCGTTGCATATCATCCAGTGTTACCTTGATTATGTGAAACGCGGTGGATGATGTTGGATCATGTGCAGTACTATTGATAAGGGGTTACCAGTGTTAGCGCATGTCATCTCTATGTTGACTGAACCACCGCATTTCGCGTGTACGTGTCGGAAAAGCGTAGCACTCGCTGTTTACAGAGTGTTTTTCTTTAGCTGCACCAAATTTTTGAAGTTAGAAAAATATAAATAGTGCTAACGTTATCTTTATCATTCGAGTGTATGGATTGGCAGCCTCTAAATATAGCGATATTTCCGTAATCACGTTTGTAACTAGCGAAGTAACGCTGACTAACTTTCAATTATGAGCAATATGCGGCCACAGCAAATGAATACTTTGGGGCCCGTTCTCCACACTACCTATCCCAACGATCAAATTTTGAATATCAGTGTTCATGTCGGAGCTACGCGAATTATTAGTTCCGCTTGGATGGCTCCTTTAAACTGAAACTGGCTGGCAAAAGAGCGCCTGTGTCGTGGATATCTCGCCTTTCGTCACGTCTCCGATGTCCCCGTCGGTTCGGCACCGTGAGCAGCTTGCGGTATGTCATTGCTGTCTGCCGCGTCGGCCTAGCGCTTCAATGCCGGCGGGCCGTGAGATTTATTTCGTGTTCCCCACCTATGACTGTTAATGGAAATTGAGGATGGCAGTCCGAATTTGGCATTGCAAACATTGCAGTCATGAATTTCAGTTTGTGCGACTCAAATACGAAAAAAATAGTTGTTGTTTTTCTTGCGGCCGTCTGGTCGGTATACATTTGCTCACAAAAGCACCGCAATAGATGCTTCAGAGAGCAGATATGACTTGAGATACCTGAATAAAACATCAATAATCAGCGGGAAAAGGATGCCAAAGAAAAGTAGCGTCGCACGGGGTTTTTCATGGCGCGTTTACTTGCTCGTCATCTTCATGTCTCATTCCAGTATTTTCCTTTGCGACAACCGATAGCCGGGAGCAGTCGCGGGTTCCGTTTAGCTGATAGCAACAACGAAATTATACACAGGCCAGAAAAACAGATTTGAACTAAGTGAGTGCACTTGTCTCATGCGCATCTCTTTTTGTTGCGTACCTTTACTAGCGATGGCCATGTTTTAACGAGGTATGCTGAAATTATCCACAAAGAAAGGCCCTCATCAATTACGTACATAGTTATATGATTCATGCGTCTGCGCTCTGCCAAGGTCATTAAACTGGCTCTTATCTCACTGCGCAGTTATTGCAAGCACGTGCGCAAAACACGGCAGCTCTAGTTTGTCCGTTCATTGCGGCGCTTGCCAACGCACCTGCAGACCTAATTCCACTGCCTCGGTCCCTGTATGAACTCTTTGAATTTGAGTCATCCCTCCCGCCCATGGCAGCGGCATTAGGATGCGGGCGAAATGCGAAAACACCCGTGTACTTTGAATTAGGTGCACGTTAAAAACCCCAGGTTAAAAACCCCAGGTTAAAAACCAGGTTAAAAAACCCCAGGTGGTCAAAATTTCCGGAGTCTTCCACTACGGCGCCCAGTTGAAAAACACAACAGGAAATTTTGACAGTCTGTCGTATTTTGGGACGCTGTTTCTGTAGTTCTGTTGCCTGTAGTTCTGTTGCCTGTAGTTCTGTTGCCTGTAGTTCTGTTGCCTGTAGTTCTGTTGCCTGTAGTTCTGTTGTCTGTAGTTCTGTTGTCTGTAGTGTGACGTCCTGTAGTAGAAAGCTCTGTAGTTCATGATCAATATTTAATTAAAAATTGACAGAGACCTCCTTAAGGATATGTAAATTTGTTAGTACAGAAAAAGAAAAATATAAAAGTGAAAAAAAAAATAAAAAAAAACGTCCGCGGCCAGGATTCGAACTTGCGACCGCACGATTCCGAGCCCGACATCTTACCACTGCACCACCGCTGACATTTTTTTTTTCTTTATTGCATGGAATTATCGGTACTGTCAAATCAACGCAGTTACATTACATATGAACATACAAGAGAAACAAATTCACAGCTAGTATACAGTCCAATGACAGTTCAAAATTCTGGCAAACAAACACAAGCGTCCAGGTGTGAAATCCATTCAGGGACGGGATCATATGTAAGCACCACACTACGGACTTGAGCAGTCTCTTCACGGAAGATAGACCTTGTCGAGCGAGGTGGCTCGGCATGTCTGTCGATCATTCGACTTCTCCATAATGAATAAAGTCCTAATAACATAAACAAATCATATGGTGTATTACTGGCTGTATTTTTGAAAGGAAGGAACCGGATACCATAACATGTGAGAGGAAAGTCTTTTTTGATAGTTCTTTGTAAAATGTCCCAAAAAAGAAATGCGTCACGACAAAGTATAAAGCAATGTTCTATTGTCTCGGGTTGATTGCAAAGCCTACAATTTGTATTCCAGGGTACATACAGTCCTTTTTCCTGAAGCCACGTTTTAACTGGCAGTGTGGATGTGTGCAGCTTAAAGAAAAACGTTTTCGCTGCTGGCGCAATGCACATTCTACGGACACGGCAAAGAACATCTTGACCAAATAGAGACAGATACGGCTTTCGGTACAGAGGTTCAGGGAAAAGGTTATCTATAAGTGCTACGTTTAGCGACGTTCGATTAGCGGTAAACAAATATTCAAGGGTGAATCTGGCTTTTAAGAATGAAATAGTGTCGACAAGTTCCTTTAGGAAGCCCCATAGCGGTAGTTCTTGAGCAAAGTTTGTCGTGACAAACAGAAAGGGTAGGTGTGACGCAAGACGTGCTTGATTAACTGCGAGAAGGAATGGATGATGGACATTTTTAAGGTAAAATAAGCGCATGACCAATTGTCGCACAAATAAATGCACAAGACCCAGGCCTCCCTTTTCAAGCGGGAGAAAAAGGTTGTCCCTTCTCATAGCTTCCCATGATGAATGCCAAATAAAACATGCAAATATTCTATGAAATGCCTGGACATGGACACGTGAGCAGTGCAAGACCTGCAGAACATAAAGAAGCTTAGTAGCGAGAAATGTATTGCATGCCTTAGCTCTCACAAAAATGGAGAGATCACGTCCCTGCCAGGTTGTCACCTTTCGACGGATAGTGGTTATCGTGGACGTCCAATGAGGTCCACTATTACGGAAGTTATCGAGAGGTACTCCAAGATATCGCAACGGAGACTGATTCCAATGAATATTCGCGAATACAGAGGGAGTGAGTGCCCACATGCCTAGCCAAAAACCCCTACTTTTGTCAAAATTTACAGTAGCTCCTGCAGTCTCACAGAAACGCAGGGTAGCGTTTATTGCCTTGGTAATGCTTGGCTTATCGACGCAAAAGAAGGCAATGTCATCTGCATAAGCTAGCACTTTAATTTCCTCACCGGCATACATGTATCCTTTAATGCTCGAGTCGCAAAGCACGCTTAAGCAAAGCGGTTCTAAGTATATGGCGAAGAGTAAAGGCGAGAGCGGACAACCTTGACGAACGGATGACTGTACTTCTATTATATCTGAGAGGGTACGGTTCACAATTAACTTTGTGGTGCAATGTTTATAACAAAGTGTTATACCATTGTATAATACATCCCCTAATTGTAGATGTCGCAGTAGTTGGAACAAAAATCCGTGTTGAACCTTATCAAAGGCTTTGGCGAGGTCAATCTGGAGAAGAGCTACTTGATCCATACTACCCTCTATGCACTCAAGGACTGAACGTGCGATATGAATATTTGTCTGTATAGAGCGGCCTCGAATTCCGCATGTTTGATGATCTCCTACTAATTTAGTAATGACTGTCTGCAATCTATTGGTCAGTATTTTTGCAAATATTTTGTAATCCACGTTACATAACGATATCGGCCTATATCCGTTTACTCTCTTTATTGTTTCATCATCAGTGCTTTTTGGTATTAAGGTTGTGTGGCCCTGATAGAAGGATGGAGGAAGCTCACCATATTGATAGGCTTCTTCGAAAAGCTGCTCCAGAAAAGGACACAGGAATTTCTGAAATTTTATATAAAATTGAGCACTAAGGCCATTAGGACCAGGCGTCTTGTTCATCTGCAGCGTTTCGACAGCAAAATTAATTTCTTCTCGAGTTATTGGCCCATCAACGCTGAGCCGATCATCTTCTTCTAAGTGTGGCATAAGGGAAATAAACTGATCAGCGTTTTCTTCGTATCCATTTTGGGGCTTAACTGCAGCGAAAAGATCTTTATAGTGAGCCTCAAATAGGCTTATTATTTGGGACGTGTCGGTGTATATCGACCCACCAGACTCAATTTCTAATATTTGCTTGGAAAGCGCGTATCTCTTCTCATCACCGAGAGCCCTTTTTGTGGGCTGTTCCTCTGTGAAGCGAGTTGTGCGTGAACGCACCATTGCTCCTTTGTACACTTCCGTCTCATATTTCTGTATTTGTGCGCGAACTGTGTTTATTTCATCGCTATACAACCCTGGTTCCTGGCTTTCGAAAGCGTGCAGCTTGTGAAGTAGATCATGAAGTTAATGCTTTTCAGCTTTTTTTCTTTGATACAGCTCACATGAAATGGCAATCGCTTCATTTTTCACTCTATTTTTGAACATTTCCCATTGAGCAAACAAAGGGAGCTGTTGACATTGTGTTATTTCTAGCCATAATTCTTTCACTTTGTTTACAAAACTTTCCTCTCGCAAAAGTTGTGTATTAAGTTTCCACAGTTCCCAGTTTGGAGCAAACCTGCGAAATTTTCGGGGACCCCATGATACAGCTACTAAACAGTGGTCTGTAAAAAATACAGGCTTCACGGCGTAGTTGTGAATGTTAGACCAGAGATTTGTCGAAACATACACACGATCAAGTCGAGCATGGGAGACGCCTTGAAAGTGCGTGAACCGCACCCAAGATGGTGTGTAGGCGCCCACGTCTATTAGATTGTGATCTTCCGTTAACTGATGCAGGAAAGTAGCACTTGCATCATAACGATAAGTTAGGTATGAGTGGTCTCTGGAATGACAAACACAGTTGAAGTCTCCCAACAGTACCAAATCTCTGTCAGTATCTAGGAGCGGAGCAAGTGAGAGGAAGAAAGCCTTCCTGTCACTCACTTTTGAGGGAGCATAAACGCAAATAAATTGCCAATTACGGGAATGAAAAGAGAGGTCACAGCATATAAGGCGGCCTTCCCCATCAACACGCAGCGACAATGAAGAATGATTTAACTGCTTGCTGACTAACAAAAAGCATCCAGCGGAAGCACCACATGCTTGGCTAGTACACACCTCGTAATAAGGTTGAAAAGTTTGCAGCGCAAGGTTGACATCACCAGCAGACCATATCTTTGTCTCTTGCACTGCACCAACATCAACTTCATGCTGCCTAAGCACGTGTAGTAACTGCTGCTGACGCCTTATATGCCTCAGCCCACGTACGTTGAGTGTCGCTACACATAAGGGGAGGGTGAAGGCAGTAGCCATTTTGCTCACCTAAAGCTTTTGTGTTTCATCGCCCTTGGCCACAGGTAAATCTGTGGTCTTGCTCCCTTTGGACTTCTTTGTGGCACTCTCCTTACTACGCTGATAAAACCGGCGCGGCACATTATCACCAGGAGAGGGAGTTCGCTGAGCACTAGCAGACACTTTCTCGGGCGCCTGTAGAGCACTTTCTGTTGCGTCGTCGTTGCATGGTGCCGGACGTTTCCTTGCCTGACTTATGTCCATCGCCTCCTCCTCTTCTGCCTTGTCATCAGGGGGCTTTTCTTTTAGGCTTGCTAGGCCAGGTGGGCAAACTGAGTCGTCCTCGCCGGTAGCTTCGCTAGTATTACTTGAGCTGCTTTGACTGGTTGGCGTTGGCTTCAAGGACTCCTGGTCCTCGTCTCTAATGCCACCTGTAGTCTCTCCGGTGGCATCTACCACCTCTGTAGAATCCATGAGATGGTCCAGTTGCGGCTCGTCTGCGCTAGGTTGCCCAGAACGAAGCTTATTGGCGTAGGTGGACACGCAGGCGTCCGCTGAGTGACCAAATCGGTGGCACTGTAGGCATCTCGGTGTTCTGCATTGTCGTCGAACGTGTCCCACGCGCTTGCAACGAAGGCACAGCGGAGGCCTACCGGGGATAAGTACGAGGCACTGGTGTCCATAAATGGACATAATGTGCGGTATTGAGGTTACGGTGATAGTGTCCTTGAGCACCAAGGAAACCTCCCGGTTTGTTGTCACCCACTGTTCCATACCAGTGCATCTCCATACTTCTCTCTCCACCGACTTCACCTGACCATAGGCCTGGAACGCCTCTTCAACGCGTCGTGGTTCAAGGTGAGGTGGAAGCCATAGTAATTTAAGCTTGATGTTTTTAGTCTCCGGATCTATCACCATGCACTTCAGCCCTTTGACACGTAGCTCACCACAGGCGACGAGAGTCTGTTTTGCCGCACTACTAGCGCAAGTAACCATCCATACATGGCTCATTTGATACTGTCCGACACCAACAATATCTGAAGTATTCACTACCTCAAGCAGAGCGTCTCGGAAGTCGGGAGCACGGTATGGTCTGCCACTCAAGTCCGCATGAAGGAAAATAGAATTCAAAACATCGTTACCGGTTGGTAGACGCGGGAGGACAACTTTGTAGCTTGCATCTTCGTTCAAAAACGGGGTCGACCATCCTCGGCCTGGGGCCGATACGCTGTTTCCAGCAGCGAGCATTTTGGAGCACAGCCGTTCCACACGGCTTCACCGCTGACATGTTCTTCGAGAGTAAATTTTTGGCTTTTTGAACAGTACGATGTGCTGATGCGCTGATGTTTACATTTGCGTTTTAAGGGTCAAGATGCGCTATCACTCCACCGCGTCAAGTGCCGTATCTCTAGAAGACCAAGAGTGTTCTTACCATCGACAGGTACATCATGGAGTGCTAGAACATCGATTTTGATGTACGATATCCATATTAAATGAGAAATTCAGAAATAGGCAACGGTGACTGTTAGGGTTGTTTCTGCTAATTTCGACAGTTGTCACTCTTTCTTTACACTTTCGAGCGCGCATATAATTCTTGTGTTCAATTCAAAATAGCTACATAAACATTCGTGGATGAGTGTTCTTTCTGACAACATACTGGCTTCTCACGGCAGCGCTGTACCAGATTAATGTGACCCGAGCGAGACAGCATGAGACAGCCTTTCACGCAACTTTGTGGAACAACCCAAAACTTCTTTTCCGCTTCGCATAAGTTTGGGAAATATTCCTGGGAAATTAGCTAATGTGTCAGTGTAACAGCACATGTAAGTCCACAGGCCTGTGTGCCACATTTTACCAAATAAAACAAAACGGATGCGCAGCCATTCCCGCAGATGGTACGATTTTGATCAGCGGCCGATTTTAAGGAGACCGGCAGGGCGTTGCTGGTGCCGCGTCGTCACGGCACAATTATAAGTATTGGCCACGTCGACTTTAATACCGGTGTCCGTGCTATCAGCATTGCCGGCTTCAGAGAAGCGCGATTGAAAACCGCGCAAGAGAAAAGTGCAGTGTACATCACCGATCTGAAATTGACATACAATTTTAAAGGGCCGCGACGGAAGGCCCTTCTGTTGCGACTCCAGAACTCTTGGCCTTCGCGACCGAATGTTTCTGTTGCGACGTAAGAATTGGTGTCGTAACGTCGGGGTCGCTGTCACGATATAAAGCTGTTGTTCCGACTTCAGAACACTTGTTGTCGCGACAGAACGTTTCTGTTGCGACTTCATAACTCTTGGCCTTCGCGACAGAATGCTTCTGTTGCGACATAGAATCTCTGTCGTAACGTCAGAGATGTCTCTCAATTAAGAAACGTCAGGAACTTCTGTCGCACAACAGAATTTCTGTAGTTGCGGCAGGAATTCCTGTTGTCTTTTTCAACTGGGAATTTTTAAACTGAGTTATGTCTTCACAGTAGGCTATGTGTCAAAACGAAATTCCGTGCTACATATATGTAGTACTCACTACAAAAGCTTGCCGCATAATTTCAGTGCACTTCTGTTGTCATCATTGGGTACATGTTGCGGCGATAGGTTTCTGTCGTACAACAACAGATCTCTGTAGTACAACAGAAGTTTGTCGCATTACTTCAGGGACACTTCTGTTATGACAATTGGGGGCCTGTTGCAGCGATAAGTTTCTGTCGTACACCAACAGTTCTCTGTAGTACAACAGAAGTTTGTCGCATTACTTCAGGAACACTTCTGTTGTGACAATTGGGGGCCTGTTGCCACGATAGGTTTCTGTAGTATTTCAACAGCTCTCTGTAGCACTACAGAATTTTCTTGAGTTACTTCAGGAACATTTCTGTTGAGACAACAGGGTGCCTGTTGTGCTGACAAATTTTTCTGTAGTACTACAAAAATCTATTGTAGAGCTTCAGCTTTCTGTTGTAACAACAGACATACGACAGAGTGTACTTCTGTAGTCACAACAAGAAATGTCTGTTGTACATCAGAAAAGTCTGTCGCTCCGTCAGGAATCTGTAGTTACTACAGAAAAATCCTGTTGTACAATAGAAATTTCTGTAGTTGCGACAGGAATTCCTGTTGTCTTTTTCAACTGGGGGTGCGCCTCATAATCAGAAAGTGGTTTTGTTACGTAAAACCCCATAATTTATTTCGTTTTAATTTGAGCCCGCAATCAAAGGTTGCGTTAGACACTTTCATTTCAGCACCCCATCTGGCACAAAATACAAATACACTCATACCGTACTCTGTGCAAAATGAATTGCTTAGCACTTCGCACTTTCGTCCCAAAATCATAAGAGGCTCGATCAGGCTTTTTTAGAAGCCATGGATCGATCGATCCTATGCTGCTTGTCATATGTGCGCGAGATGCACGGTTCACATCGTACCAGTTGCAATCATGGCCACATTTAAAGTAATATATTCATGGTTCTGCATTCTTCACTCTCCTTTATTGCTTGTTTTAATGAGTTTGTGAGATCCCCTGTCCTTGCTAATCTGTGTCGCTGTTCTAAGCAGTAGCGCATGCATCTCTCATTGACACCTTTCCCCTCTTGCGGGGTGTGAATTACTTTTCCACGTTTAGTTTGTTTTACCGAAGTCTCCAGTTTCCAAATAATTTGGATAGTCTTCCAAAGCGTCGAAACAGTTAAAAAGTAAAATAAATTATTGCTCCGTCATTACCGCGGAAACAGCCCCGCACAATTTGTCTCGGTTCCTTACCAAACTTCAATAATTCTACGCTTAACCTTCCCCAAGAGTTTGGTTCCCGTATTCAACACCGCAGACAAATTCGTTCCTGGATCCCACTATGAATGTATTACACCTGGACACCCGGTATGCGTGTTTCCTGAAGCAATCAGGTATGAGCTCCAGCGTTATAGCAATGGCTAAACTAGAGCAGTGGCACAAAGTATTTGATTTTGGATACCACAATGCTAGATTAAGTTGAGCACACCCCAAGCCGACTTCCATAAGTTATTGTCCTCTATACGCCTCGTGCACCGCCTATAGAGGCGCAACTGAGAGCCACCTAGCGGGCTCTTCGAACAGTACGCGTGGGACCGCTAGCAGTCGACATGCCTTTGCAGCACGGATGGCTGAGGTTCGCGGCTGCGATGTCTCCTTTGTTCGGGTGCTGCTTCTGCGGTGACATCTGTAGGGAAGACGCTGACCGCAGTGGGAGCGGGTATGAACATGATGTTACCGGTGCTTGGGACAACATGGTCCACATACGTGACAGGTGCGTCCCGCAGCCAAACGCTATGAACTCCATTTACATCAAGTGGAGCTCATGTTAACTAGCCGATACATTTTGTTGAGTAATGCGATCTCGCGATCGTTTTTATTTAACTCTACCCTTGCCGTAATGCTGTTTTTGTACATCAATAATTAGCATCCGTCGTTAGTGCAGACTTATATCAAACAGATCCGCACGGTGCGATGTCTGCATATGCCGTTGTGATCTTTATGCCGATGAATACATGTGACATCGCCGAATAAGTGCAATCGAAGTCGCCTCAAGAACAGTAATTGCGAATTTATTAATGGAAACGCGCACATTACTCAATGAAGTCACCAAACGCATGGGTTAATAAAAGCGCGTATTAGTGCTGTACCGCCGATGCAATTCTGCTGCATACGCCGATGAACTGCTGTTCCCGCTACAGTTTTTGCTATTTTAAATTTCCCAAGGGAGCCGCTTGGAAACGTACAAAGCTAAAGTCTGACCAACTTTTCAGTACTTTTTTATATTAGATTGAAGTGCCACATGATATATCTAAAGGCAGAGCAGCTCCCTTCAAAGTATATGAGCACTGGCGGCAAGGCCAGGTCTAGTACTCTGCAACGTAAGCATAACAAGTAAGAATTTAGTTGAGTGCAAAATTCACATGCAAGAAGGGCCAATGTTGTGAAACAAACAAATTGCTCGGCATGTTAAGTCTGCTCAGGCAGCATCGAGGTGTGATGACTTCCCAAACGTGACACAAAGTTGTCAGCGAAAAATGGATCAAAAATAGCAGATGCAGCAACTATTAGCAATTCTCGCCCTGAACTACCCATTTTCTAAGCACATTTTCAAAAAAACAACACGATATCTAAGATGCCCTCGGGGGAAAAGAATAAAGCTGTTAAAGAAGCACTTCCTTGGTATCATTCCGATAAGACACAGCGTGATTTATACTCTTTAAAAACTACGCAGGGTGAGAACCTCGCAGCTCAAAAGAATCAACAAGAGTTATGCATGAAGCAAATAGCAACTATTAAACATGTGCGAAGCCACGCATAAAACTGAAGTAAAAACATCAAGTGAGCGACAGCTGTTGCGAAGATTTGCCGGACCACATAAAACCAACAATTTCAATGCTTGCAAACTTCAGTAGCTTCGAAATAGGACACAATGCGTTCGTGCAGTTGTGCTGCCTAGATAGCGCAATGCGGTAAAGAAGCGGAAAACAATATAAGCGGCAAACGGCATTCCGATCTTTAGTGAAATGCCTTTGAACTGCATGCTGCACTGCAGACGAACTTCGTCGCTTACGCGTCTAACTATGATGGAGTGTAAAAAAAAAAACACCAACGCGACAAAAGGAAGGGTGAGACAAGAAATCTCCCGCCGGAGCGATGATGCATTTCTACCGTCGCTATCACTGATGAGGCTTTGCGGGGAATGATTAGAACCGTATCACCGGTACGTTTTCGCCGTTATTTGAGCCCCCCACCAAGCAGCGGTTTTTCATCGAAATTCCTTGAAGCTTTGGCCACCCCACATATGCGAAGGGTGTTGCCTATGTGCTCCGAAAACTTGAATAAGACAGAGGAGCACTATCAACGCCACAACAAACTACGGCGCGCGGCTATCTCCTCTCCCATGTGTTCTGCGCGAAGCCTCCACCAGTGGCGCGTCCATCGGAGTGCACTACGCATCCAGAAAGTGAAAACCTTAGAAGAAAAAGGCAAAGATGGCCCATAATAAAGTGTAAGCATTAGGAGCATATTATACTGCCCCGAACAACCCGACTTAAATTCTAAATAGCAGTATTTTATATAACAAAATCATGATTCGATTATAAGGCACGCGGCAGTGGGAACTCCGGATTTATTTGGACCATCTGTGCTTCTTTAAGGGGCACCTATTGAACTACAATAGAGCGTCTAAAACAGGGCTTATGATATAGTATGGTGGCCGCTCCAAGTCTTTTCCTCTGAACTGCCATGATATGGCGCTCCCATCTGTCTGAGTCAAGAGAGGCACAGCCGGAGACGTCTAGAGCGATGAAAACGGACCTGCGGGCAACTTCTACAATTACACGACTGCAGCACCAACTCCCTAGCACAGCGCACACCCTAGAAAACTGGCGACTACCTATTTCGTCGCTAATAAAACGTAAGTGGTGGGCTTCACGTGTTCGGAGCTTCGCACGATCTCAGTGACGCTCCGATCAAGGACAAGGTCTGAGATGGGGCTATTTGCTATTCTACGCTAGTGTGGCTTGCAGCTCTCACCGCGACAAGGACAGCAAACCAGGAAGATCAGCGCTGATGCGTAAAATTTCACGTATATATATATGTATGTTATCTATGGGAAGCGAAAAAACGCATTTGGAAGTCAGCGCTTGTGTCCTTCGTTTGCTGTCCTTGTCTCGGTGTGCGCTGTGATTCACCGACCTCGGAGTGGCTCTGTGCGCACTAAGGGAGGGACGCTGCTTGGTGGATGAGATCGCAAGGGTGCAACCAGCCCAACACATTACGAACGCTCCGTTTCAACCAGATGAATACGATGTCGCTTGTCAGAGCACTCTGGGTTGCTTGATAACGACCTGCCGAAGGTAAGACAAATTCGTATGAGATGCATGCATTGCTTGAATCAATGTAAGAGAAGCTTTCATGAGATGACAAGGTGAAACGGAGCACTTGGAAATGAAACGTCCAGTGGTTCTCGGTGACGAACGCGTCCCGTAACTCGCCCGCATGATCATCAGCCGCGTTGGCGTGCAGAGAGCCAAGGAACGTTGCATACAGAGGAGCTATTCTCTTTTGATCACTTCCGGTGGTATCTCATCTTCTAAAGATTTCGCGTATTTCAATATCGCATGCTTCGAAGTGGATGGACGAAAGTGTTTCTGGCACAGCTCCAAAAACACTGGAACCGCATGCTGTGTTTGTTGCGACAAGAACGAAACGCGGCGGCGGCTCCCGCGCCGCCATCTCCTCGCGTGAATGCGAGGATGCGTTGCTGGTAATCGGACCCCTCGAGCACAAGGCGCGTCTCGACAGCTGGCGAGGTGCTGAAGTACTTTGCGGTTGTCAGAGCTCTCACGCAAAGGGAGGAGAGAGTGGGGAGGAGAGGGGCGGTGCTCGGTGGCGTCTACCGCACTTGAGATGATTTATTGGCGTCCCCTTTGAAACGGGGGGATGGCAAGCCTGCTTTAATTAATCAGTTATGCTATATGTGGTTTTCATTCTAGCAGAATTATAAACGTCTCTGTAATCTCTAGTATATTAAGATTTCTCCTTGTACCTTCCACAGCTACCTATGCTTGCAGCGGATCCCGTCGAAATCAGTCTCTTACCAGCTTTCTTTTTTGTACCAATGCTCTAAACGCTTTTTGCTGATCCCGACTACTGATCTGTTGTTGCTTCGATACACTTTACACCCAATCGCTTCGGGAAAGTGTACGTCTCCTACAGGTCTAACTTCATGAATCTCTTCGCATTTCATTAGATGTGCTGAGTGGTCTCGGGATTTTCGCTGTAGCATACGCATGCCTCATGTGGTTGCGACTGTTTGCTCAAGTATGTTTTTGTCCTTATGCAACCAGGTCAAACTTCAAACAGCAAGGCGTGGCGCGGCGCTTTGGGTTATCGTACCGATTTTTCCTTCTGATGCCTTTCCTCTCGTTCTTGTACATCCCCATGGTCTTTCTTTCTCCATTACTTGCATCCAATTCACTGTCTCTGTTTCCCCCATTTCTTTTGATGTCTTCTGGATGTCTATTTACACTTAGAATAATCCTCAACTTGGTTGCCTACTTTCATGACCTCTTTTTACATTATGTGTTCATGCTTTTGAGGTACAGATACGTGGGCACTTTGGTCGCCCATTATTTTTTTTTTCAGATCCCTTTTCCTGAGTCTCCAAACTAATTTTGCTCTGACTTGAGAAGAGGCGCAACGAATGTCACCCTACACTGCCCCATTTGTGGTTTTACCATGGGTTCCCAGACGCGGTAACCGTCTCAACCATCTAAGGGCTCAACCGGCCTAGAGATCTTTGGTTAACTTCTAACCCCTACAATACATGCGATTGTAAGCACACAATGGCATTTGCAAACTTTAGCGCTTGCATGATTGCTTCTTTTCAGGATTCACGCTCCACCCCATATTTGTTGTGGCCCCAAAATGCTCTATGTTGCATTATTGCAGCATTCCGCTTCAGCTTTATTTTCAGATTATTTTGGTGGTTGCTTCAGTAAGTATTTCGTTCGTTTATGTATACGCCAAGTTATCTAGATATATTGGTTGACTATGAGCATGACTTGCTGTTGGATTGGCACCACGGAATTACTTGCCTCTTCATTAAAGATCATAATTTCCACTTTCTCTGTGCTATACTTAAGGCCTAGATTTGTCCCAGCATTGCTGCATATATGTGCAAGTGTCTGTAAATCACTTCTTGCACTGTCCGCTGGTAGCACTAGGTCATATGCACGCAGCTGTCCAGGGAACTTCTTTTGCACTATTTCTACATCAGACGTGTACAATAAATTCAACGCCAATTAACAGTTTTTTTTCCAGTCGTATTTGTGCCCTCTTAACGTAAAGCGTGAACAATAATGGAGACAAGAGAACATATTGCCTCAGCCATCGGAAATTTCCTCTACTTCATTACATCTTCAGCCTTCCGATACAACATGTACTCAGTTGTCTCTATATACCTCCCTCAACAGCTCCACCAAATAATCATGCCTGCGTGCTTCAGAACATCCCATAACTATTTCCTGTCTACGCTGTCATAGGCTCCCTGTCTAGAAATGCTATCAATGCTGGTCTACATTGAGCTAATGAAATCTCCATGCACTGAGTTGGTACAAACGTATTCTCTTCTAAGCGTCTGCCTGGTCTGAATCCATTCTGTAGTTCTCGCAGTACATCATTTCTGTCCACCAACTTTCTAAGATTTTAATTGCAAAGGTCACAAGGAACATAGTGGAAGAATACTGCACAAGGCAGGCCAATTCTTGTTGTTGCTGCTTATTGAGCATTCAGAATTGGGCTGCTTCTGCACTAGCATTGCCCCGCTGGCTCTCGGTATTTTGTTTCTGAGTTAAGGCGCCCCACTATGCCAAAAAATGTGGTAGACAAGACGAAGTTTCTAACTTATGACATGAGTTAGAAAATTCAAAGTTAACAAATATATCAAGAACAAGCTAAGGACCACGCAAGGAGTGATGCAACTTAAAGATGGGCCCCTCACCAAGTCTGCCATCTTGAACTGACAAGCGCAGAGCATACAATGCGCGCCAACGATCTAATTTGCAATTTACTCGCGTCCCCCGCCTACGTACTCGGGTTCGCAGTGTGACGTCGCCCGAATTGACGAATTGGATTATTATTATTATTATTATTATTATTATTATTATTATTATTATTAGTTATGAACACATATATACAATTAACAGGAAAGGGAAAGCGAGGAGCAGGCTGGCAACTGCCACCGGAAGGGGCACAACGCCTTCCTACTCATCTGAAAGGAAGTGACAGTAACACAGAAATTGGAGATAGGAAGGAGGGGAGGAAAGAGGAGAGGAAGAGCAACAGGACAAAGCTAAAGAATAAGGTATAACTCACAGTATGACGGGTCACTGAACCTCACGCTACTAAAGAATGTGGAATAAAATAGTTTCGACGCCACAAACGTGAACCTAAGTTAGTTCTAGAAAATTCTGCAAAAGTAAGTAGAACGCGATGAGCCTGATCAGGTTTGAACGTACAACCACTAGGGTACAAACATTCATCGAGTGTCGTACACCGCAGGCCAAGGAGACGATAGCCTCTCACTAGCGACATGCGCTGCGCACTGAAAGCGGGACATTCAAATATAAGATGCTGAAGTGTCTCGCAGCGGCCACAAGACGTACACGATGGACTCGCCCTACGTCACTGTCTGTATAAATGTTCGTACACGTTCACATAGCCCACCCTCAGCTTGAGCTCCAGCGCGTCCACGCAACCCTCGACCACGAACACGGGGTGGGAACGTTCCATTTGCGACGCACTGCTCTGGATGCTGCTTGAGTAGGTGGTGACGAATCAGCAGATAAGTGTCATCAAGCTTGCGCTAAATTTCTGGGTAGTCACAGTTATGAGCGCAAGCTGAAGCGAGCCGATCAGCCTCCTTATGTCCGGCGATTCCTACGTGGGAAGGTTATCCATACAGCAACGAGAGATACTCCACGTGATAAAATTTTGCTCGCAGAGTCAGCAGTGCTGCGCAAAAGTGGATAATCAATCTCACTGCTTTGTAACCTGCTAAGGGCAGCGCGTGAAAGATGTCAATCTTCGATTTAGTTAACTCATCTTGCACGTATTTCAGTGCAACGTTAATCGCTGCTAGCGCAGCAGTTGTTGACGAAGTTCGATCAGGGATTTGAAAGATACGCCGTACTTGAGTCGAATGGCAGAAAAGAGCTGCAGAGGCGCCTTGGCCGTCGCTGTCTACAGATGCATCTGTGAATACTTGAAGATAATCTGGAAACTTTTCGAACATGTGAGATTGAGCCAATTGAAATATTGCCGAAACAGGCTTATCAGACTTTTTGTGCATGTCAGGGATAGTGAGGTAAATAGGAAATTCGTGTTTCGTGACATCTTTTGGAGGCGGAGGCGTAACTGAAACAGCATGTTCAGAAATGTCAGTGTTATTTATAAAGAATGCCGCCATTTTTCCCATGCGAGATAACGGGCGGTGAATGAGACGATCAAGGAGCGAATGACCGTTCAATGCGCGGTAAAGACCCTCAATATGACATAGAGCTCTCTGCTCTGCTTGCAGCCTCAGGGGTAATTGATGCGATTCAGTGAGTAATGCAACACATTGCGCCTCACGAGGTAATCCAAGCATTAGTCGAAGGGCAATGCGATAATCTCGTTCCAGTTGGGCCATCAAACCAGGCGGTATGTTCAGGACTGGTAACGAGTGCATCATGCCTGAGAGTACAGATGACTGGTACACCTGGAGAGCTGTTGTTTGGTCGCAGCCAGCACCTCTAGCAGTCAAGGCGGCCACATATTTGAGGAGGGAGTGCGATTTGCGTCGTACACATTTAACGGCATGACGCCAAGAGATGCGATCATCTATAATTAACCCCAAATAACAGTGTTGTCGCACCCAGTTTATAGGCGCTTCGTCAAAGTACAGTGGGCTCATTGTTCGACGAGCGCGTTGTTCAGGGTGTTATGCTACTGCAGCCTACTTAGCAGGTGATATGAACATGCCAACTTTACCCAAGTACTCTCAAGTAGCGTTTAGAGCTCTATGCAGGCTTGCACGAAGCCGCGGACCAAGGTGCGATGGGCCACTTATTCACAAAGCAATGTGATCTGCGTAGACAGCTGCGCTCACAGGGAAGTCACTGTCATCCCGAGGCAAATGACTTGGAAACGCGGTGAGTACGGTATTAAACAAAAGCGGCGATAATACGCTGCCCTGTAGGACTCCGCACTTCACATTCAACCGGCGCTCCGATAGAAAATTATGGACAAAGTGGAGGAGACGACCCGAAATTCCCGCGGTTGCAAGGGCGAAAATAATAGCCTTATGCGGAACTGAATCGAAAGCTTGCTGTATGTCTAGGAAGAGCATGTAGGTGGAATGCTTGTTTTCTTTAGCAAGTGCGAGCGCTGAGACTAGGTCTGATATGCTGTCCTGAGCTGAACGGCGGTGACGGAAGCCACTCATGACATCAGGGAAAAAATTCAGCTCCTCTAGCCTGACATCTAAGCGAAACAAGACCATTCGCTCCATTAACTTGATTTTGATTTGAAGTTAGGGAAATTGGTCGGTAGGACTTGAGGTGTCTTGCAGAGTGCCCGAGCTTTAAAATTGGTATCACCACGGACGATTTCCATTCACCTGGGATTATACCGCTTCTCCATATTTCATTATACTCGACCAATATATGGTCATGAAAACTCTTATCAATGTTCCGCAATGCTTAATGCGTCACACTATCTTCACTTGGAGCATGCGCCGTTCGGAGAGGCTAAGCGCATGTCGCAGCTCTCTAAGAGTGAAATCTGCCTCGTCCATCTTGCAGGCTTGGCCGTAGGAAGCGGTTATGGTGCTGTGAACCGTCAAAGAAGGAAAGTCGCCATTTGTGCTTTCACTGGAAGCAGGAGAGAACAAAATGTCTGCAAGTGCCTTCGCTATAACTTTTGTTCACTAGCCAGTCGCTATGCTCAATGCCGCCGTAGGATTCATGCAGATTTCAGCAGTGCGGAGAGCCATCAGTATGCGAGATACACTTCCAAAACCACTTCCAGTATGCAACGAACTACACAAAGCTTTCTAGCTCTTGCGACGAAACTATCTTGTATGCCGCCGTATGGTTGCATCAATACGATTAAATATAGTCCAGTCGGTGCATCGTTTAGAGCACTGTGCCCGTCTATAAGCGCGCCGTCGACATGCGCGCAACCGCAAAATCTTCAGATCAGGGTTTGGGTTGCCGATATTCCGTCGTCTTTGTGCTGTAGCTTCTCGTACACACTAAACATTTTAACACCCTTAAGGGTGTAAATCAGTTTGTCGCCAGACGAACACCCTAAGGGTGCTGTTGTCTACACCCTACAGTTGGGGTGCCACTATAGCACCCTAAAGGAAGGGTGTCCAGCAAAATAAATTTAGGGTGTAAGGGTGCTCGTCCAAATTAACACCCATCTGTGTGGGTGTTGGAAGGGTGTAAAACCTTTTATTTCTAGCGTGTATGGAAGGCAGATTCGGCAGTACACGCCTTCAATTACTACTATGTACAGCGATCCTCGCGCAACTATTGCGTGTGCCAGAAGGTTCAAGTTCGGCTACCAAACGCACTGTCGAACAGCCGGCCTTGAAGCTTCGATGGGCATACACAACACCTATACGTATGGATCACATTACATATTAGTAATTCATGGTGTATATTGGAAAACCTGTCTTTGCTGCACAAATACAACCTAGCAAACTTGACACTTTTGAGCATGTATATCAACACCAAGGTTATCACGATTTCCATATCCAAATAACATGCAACACAGACTGGTAAGATATATGCTGCACTTTTAAGAAAACGCAAATATATTTATTGCATGCTGCAATACAGAGTACAACATATACATAAATCACATGAAATATAAACATGCACAATCACCAAACACATCGGAAGTACAAGAACATGTACATTCCCCACAAAGGTACCTAAAATATATGTATTGATCAAATCTGTTATTAGAGAAGAAACTATGTATAGCGGCACAGAAAGAGCCTGGGTTGATTCGCAGTGTTTTGGGCCACATAAAGGAATAAATTTTTAGTATTAGGCTCCAGTGAACGAAAATTCAAGTTTTGATGCCTTAAAAAAAGGCATATTGCAAAGGTGAATTAGGGAAGCAATTGAAATGCAGAGCAAACGCACAAGAAAGGCACGTGTTATTTTGTACACTAATGTAATCGCAAAGCATTATGAAAAGTTTGGAAAGTCGATGTAAAGCATAACTGGCCAACATTTTTCAGACTGAAACAATACTTTCCAAGCATAGACATGCTTTAAGTGAGGTTTATGCCAGAAGCCTTATTGCTAATTTTCTATTTCCAACAAGATTACTTGAGCACAAAAAATACGTAGAATTTTTTAGTGCCTACATAGTTTGTCCTCTTTTGTGAAACGAAAGTTCTCTGGGCTAAAGGTGCTGTGTAGCGGTTTTTCTAACTACAATACCAGTTTCTATAAATTTTTGTTTTGTAACTCTAAGGCACTGGTACATATACAATATGTAGTTTGAAAATAGGTTCTTTTCTTACTATAAATCAAGAGTGCATATTCCACATCTACTAGTGCCTGGGTGCAAAGTGCAGCAGGAGGCCTGATAAAAACAAACCACTGTTGATTAAACGATTTTGCTGAGCACAAAATGTGGACAGTGTTTTAAAATACATAGTAAATTTCTAAATTATTTGCACTTAGATGCAGTAATTCAAGATTAAGGCATGCTATAGCATGTGAGCATGCAAATTAGTAAATATGGTTTAATAAATTAGCCATACTCTGGTTACTAAAAGAACACAGGCATAGGCAGTCATGCAAAAGTTCAAGTTAAATATCACACTGTTAACATTTGCCAGCAAATGGTCGTATCAAACATTATAATTATACTGAACAAGGGTAGTTTCTTGGGATAGTTTGCAATTATTGAGATAAAATTACGTACAGCTTGAATGACAAGAACTGCGAGAGATGACAGACTGCGCTGACTTCCAACAATATTTAATTATGTTGCCACATCATGTGTATTTGTACAAAAGCGGGCATGCGCAGAATATGAGTCACAAGGGGTGTCTAACAGCAAGTGACTGTACTAAGAACATCGCCCTTTGAAAAAAATAAACATTAGAATTTCTATCTGTTGAGATACAAGACTTCACTAGGAGTCAGCACGATAGAGGGGTCACTAACGCACACACTAACCAGTTTTCTAGTGAAATCTGCTTCTATAGTTTCCCGGATGACCTGTGTCTCGCTAAAGCTTCCGTACCTTCAAAGAGGGGCACGCAGCCGCAGTCCCAGCAATGGATGCCGAAGTGGCCTTGAATAGTGTTATGGACGTTGTTATCGTGCTCTCCTAAATGATTGTTTAGGCGCCTGCCTGTCTGTCCAACAAAGTCAAATGAGATATTGTAAAGCTCTGCCTCCTTAACAGCCTCAATAAATCTTGCTCACACGAGATGCAACATAGCGTTGCTGCACAGGCTGATTGCCTTTCTTGGGTTGGCTACCCTTTGGCCTTAATTTCAGGCATAGCGGAACAGCTTCTGAAGTGCACAAAACATGATGAGCTCACTCAGTCAAGGAACCAGCCGGTTGAAAGACACAGGTTTGCAGTGCTACCGTATGTTCATGATGTCTCCCATAGGCTAAAAAAGATTAGGGAACCTACAGAAATCGCAGTCCTTTTCTCAGCCCCGGAAAAGCTGGCAAGGCTCTGTAAGTGTGTAAACGCGCCTGAATCACGTCAGAGTTGTTGCTCTGCCGGGCACAGAAAACGTTTTGCGATGTGTGCAACGAATGTGGTTTCCCAAATTCCCATTTTGAGGCAGTAAATATATTGGACAGATAGGCAGGCGCCTAAATGATCGTTTAAGAGAGCACTATAACAACGTCAATAACACTGTTCAAGGCCACTTGTGCATTCATTGCCCGGACTGCGGCTGCATGCCCCTGTTTAAGATACGGAAGTTTCAGCGAGACACAGCTCACCCGGTAAATTATTGAAGCTGATTTCACCAGAAAACTGGGTAGTGTGTGCATTAGTGGCCCCTCTATCACGCTGACCCCTAGTGAAATTTTGTATCTAAACAGATAGAAATTGTGATGTTTTTTTTTTTTCAAGTGACCATGTTCTTTTTACAATGACTTGCTGTTAGAACACCCCTTGCGACTGGCTTTCATTTTCTGCGCATGACCCCTCTGTGTATACACACACGATGTGGCAACGCAATAAAATATTGGTGAAAGTCAGTGGAGTGTGTCTCTCGCAGTCCTTGTCCTTCACGCTGTACGTCATTTTTTATACTGAACAGCCAATATTGATTCAAAATTAGAAAAATATAGTACACATCTGAGCTGCAAAAATGCAAGTGATGCAGCAAATGGCCTTTAGCTTTCCAAAAGAAAAAGAAATGTTCACGGTTAACCACGAGGTGCAGGGACTCCATTCTCTGAGCATCTTGACCAATAAATGCAGCGCATGGCATTGCTGGAATCTTGCATCCTGCATTAGCAAAATCAGAAGAGAATCATGAGAATTCAGCCCGTGCAATTACACACGTACTTTGCGGGAAAATGATAATTAATGTGACTGGGCAGAATGCACCGCTCAGGCAACTGGGCAAGACAAGAAAGGTAGGAGAAGTTTCTATTTTGCAAATTAAGGAATTGCATGTTACTGTGAATGCTAAACCACTATGTCATTGTGAACACAAGGTACATACAGCAGCAAAAACAAATTTACAGTAGCCTTTTCACCATAGAAAATAAGAGTGAATAAAGTTTAAGACTACCAATGACATCTCTCAACAACAGACATTTGTCCAAGAGTGTGTATGTGACCTTAATACAAAATTGACATTATGAAATCTGCAATATATCTGCATTACACTTTATAAATACTGCAGGTGAGAAGCTTGCGGGATATGGCACATTAAGAGTTAAATGCACAAGGCATTAAAAAATGACTGTTTTTACACAACATTATTACACTAGGAGACAAAGAGAACTGTTTTACAGAGTGTGCACACAAAATGAAAATGAGGGAATCCCCACTGGCATTCTCATTTGCCCTGAAATACATGCATCCAGCCCAACAATATCCAACTCTACAATGCAGTTTATTAGACACTTTCTGCATCCTAAAATTTATCGTGTATTTCTTATTTACTAATTTAGTAAGAATGGGCATTTTGGCATACTTTCCTCGAAAATTTAGCATGTGTGATCAACTATTTTTCTTAGAGCACGCCCCCTTCTTTCAATGGGTTAGCTTGGCAATGCACTGACAAGTAGTATTCCCTTATTTAAACTTATGATCCTTCCTCATGCTCCCACTTCATGCTCTAAACTGTGATGCCACTCCGATGCAGTTTATGTTAATCTGTGACTATTTACATGGTCCTTCTTTCTGTAGCCTCTCAACTAGAGCCTGAAATTTCTTGTCTCCTAGAACAATCGTTTTTCTTGCCCAAAACATATTGCACGGTTACCCCTCATAGGGGGTGGGGGGGTGTACTGTATATGAGTTTTCACATATTCAATGAACCTCAGAGACACAACCATTTCTCATCCCGTGTTGCTACTACCCGCATGAGTCACAATGGTTGTAAATTGGCTACCTGCCCTCTCTCGCTTAAAAGTACATTTTGCATGTGGAAAATAACCACAAGCATCACATTTCATTGAATGAGTGCTCCTGTGCATGTTTTTTTTTCCGTCCTGTAATGGCTAAGTTCAACATGGTCAAGTTGTTTGAAAACTGTCTAGCCTCAACCAATACTTTGTGTAGTTTCAAAATTATGATACATTCATTTTTCAAAACTTGTCCCAAATTTAGCACGAGACATTTTCATGATGCAAATGAGGTAAGGTTGTGCTCAGAGACTATGATAGGCCTGCTATATCCTGCAAAACTATGTGAAATGAAATATGCTTGCAATTTTCGTGAGCAGCTAGCTCAGTGCAATTAGGCACATTACCTGCGGAAACGTTTTTTTAACGCTCTCGAGAGGTCCTGGTTTCTTGTAATTTCTTCAAATCCCTTGCAGTCTAGATTGCAATCCGGTGCATTTTGATTTTGATATTGTATTCAAAATAAAAACAGCTGAAATTTTAAGGTTTTGATAATTATATGGGAATAAATTAAAGGTAGAAGAGTGTAATGCAATGAGCAAATAACAAGCTCATTGCAGAGTACACAAATATTCCTTTCCTGCAAATAAATTGGTAGCAGGAAGGTCATACGAAATTAGCAGTGAATGCACAATAAAGAATATGATGCTACAATGCCCCGGCATTCTGTGAATATTCTTGCACAAAGAAAATCCTCATTATGAAAGACCATCAAGAAAATGCAAATGTATACTTTGGATCAGCAGTCATACCTGCCGTATGCACTGTACCATCGGCAATATTTACAACCACACACAACTGCACATCATATCAAGCTTAGGCGGCCAAGGAGCCTGAGTTTTAAATTATAACTTGATTTATTATATTACACTACACAACTATATCTACTTACAATGTTGTCTTCTCAACCGCTTTCAAGAAGACATTAACCATCTGTCTGAAGGCGAACGCAAGTGGCTTGCTCTTGATGGGGGGCGCCAAGGCTGGGCATTGTGAAATTGCTGCTACCATCTGCATGACCTGCGAGAAACGACGCTCTAAGTACAAAATAAACAAATACTATTAGAGCAAAAGACAAGATCATTGGCAATGAGCCTCGTTTTGGTTTGAACGAGAAAAGCCAAGAATATGGACTTTGTGCTGCTTACTGAAGAAGCAAGCCTCCTTCCAGATGTTGCAGTCATGCATTAAGATTGTCACACAGCTGCATGCTTGTATGCTGCTGTCGCCAGTACGCCAGTATGCTTTGAAGTTTATTATTTCAAGTTAAATTGATTATTGTGTTTTCTTGCCAATTCTTGGCAAACAGACCAGCAATGAAATAGCTCACTTACACACATACTCCCTTTTGAGGAGAGAATTCACACACACGCACGCATGCATGGGCGCACACACACACACACGCATGCTTCTACAATATGAGCAGCTTCCTGTGCTTGACACACATACATTTTTTTTTATCCTGTGTCACTCCTACTGCTAAGGCATAAAAAATCCTTTGTGTTACCAACCCCAAACTCCTCAACCTACACCACCAGCTTAAACACTTTCTCGAGAGCCAGGACAAGCCTTCTAGCTTCCCCAGTGCTCCAAACTGTAGTTACGAATTTCAATAGGGCTATAGGCGACAGCTCTCGAAGGGCATGCAAATTACTCGGAGACCTAAAGCTTGTATATGATACCTCTAAAGCACAACACTTCAAATTTTCACAATTCATTAAAGCTCCTGAAGACAATTGCTATATACGTAGAACGTCTCGAATAACCTGCCGCTAACAATTTCAGCGGTTGTCTGCATCAAAAGAAATGTGGGCTAATGGGAAATCCACGTCTTTAAAACACACTACCAGATTTCTTAATCATTTATTTATGCTCTAGATGTACCGTTCCGTTCACAATAAAAAACAAGGCTATTGATTTATCAGTGCATGGGAGGAAAAAGGACGAAGCGTATACTTGGCGCCTTCCCACTGGTCCTCCCGAGAAACGGCGCCTCATACAGCAGTTGTCCAGGGTGGCTTGAAACCAAACTCGGCTTTCAGGCGGGAACATTCGCTGCACCAAATCGGAAGAGTTTTATTGCGAGTAAAACTCTACGGGCCTCATGCAATACACACGCACGCACACAAAACGCACCCACACGCACACTCAAGTATACGCACTCTCAAAGCGCAGACCCAAAAGCGCGCACGCGCACATTGATGAACACAAACAAGCACACATACATGCATGCAGGCAGACACGCTAAAGCCTGTTTCACATGATGCGATTTTCGTCGCACCGGAAGTGCGATTTCCGTCGTTTGCGATGAAAATCGCAGTCGCAGTGCCGACCCCCCGATTTTCGGCTGCGACCAACCGGTTGGTCGCACAGTCGCACCGTCGCACCGATCGCTGCGATTTTCCGTCGAAATTGCGCGGAGAGCTGTCAACGGAGCTATTTCGCCGGTTTGTTTTGATGGCGTCTCGCACGAGCAGTGCAATCGCGGAGACGTGGATCGTCGAATTAGGTACGTGCGCGAATTAAGGGAGAATAAAAAACTTGTACAGATTGCATTCTCCTATTGCTATGCGTTTGTTGAAACGCTACACAGCAAATGAAGTGCATTTTCACCTTTGCTTCGTGCGCCTTTGCGAGTTGTCAGTCCTAGGAGGTGTTCGATCCCCAGCAGACGACGAGGTCGTCACAATTTTCTTTTGTTGAGTAGCATGCAAAAATCGCGCTTACGGAGCAGCTTGAATTATTTCAACCTCGGCAAGGGCAAATGACAAGACAGCAAAGTACCCGAAGTTTCTACGTTGCGCTGAACGCGGTACCGTTCAGTTGCATTTTCTTGTCGGTTTTCAAGCATGAATTTCCCGATTCATCTTGAAAGCTTATCTTGCCTCTTATTAAATTTGACAGAGCAAAAGTGTAGGCTATCGTAATGAATTTGCTACGGTAGTATTAAATCCGTGGCTTGAATAAAATATTACATGCACGCTAAGTTGCACCTCTTCTCTGGAGATTTTTTTTTTCTTGCACAGAAACCAATAAACATAGGCTATGTTGCGGACTTTGTATCCTTACTGCATCTGTATGAACACTTGCTCTGCAAGGTAATCAACTGTACAGCTAGCAGATTAATTAAATTGCTTGCTATAGAGGCAAAGTGACAACGTACCCTCCAGCACAATTATGTAGAACTCGTGCAACAATGCGAAAAGCAGGCAAACGGCCTGTTCTTGTGGGGATAAAACAGTATAAAACGACACGCTGAAGAAAAGTAAATCAAAACTGTGCAGTGAAGTCAGCCAGTACAAGCAGTTCTTGCACATTCACAGCGGATCAAGTGTGCAGAAACATGCCTTCCATGTTCCTAGTAAGTTTCTAATAAGTTTGTGATCACATATATTAGTGTGTAAATCCATATAACGATATCCGCTGCGATTATTATTTTTATAAGTAATGAAATACCATGCTACTTGCAAGAACATATATCACCCAAGGATTTCAGAACAAATTTCTGCATTTCAACTATACACAATATGTGGCTTATTCAATAAAAGACCATAAACTGGGCTTTTTTGCCATGACAAATTTATTCCAAACTTTACTTACATACAGGCAAGAAAAAAAATTATAGACAGAAATATTGTTCTTCAATTTGTTCACCTGCCACTGTGGCTATAGCATTCTGCTGCCAACACAAGGCGAGGGGTTGATTTGCCAGCCATGGAAGTCGCATTTCGATGGGAGTTGTAGGTGAGAAAAAAAGCTCTTGCACTTAGATTTAGTTCATCACCTTTTATTGAACCCTTACACTTCAAAATACTATTGCATAGGGGGGCATGCTTATGCAAAATCTAACACCAATAGAAAGCAAAGGGCAGAATTGTAAACCAACCATCTTTCGTGATAATTCGAGTGTGTAAATATTCATTGCATCGATATGTATTGTTCAACAGCACTGCACAAATAAGCATGAGCAGGTGTAGCAAGTACTCTGTCAGGAAGCTGGTTCTACAGATGTATAAAAGGCATGAATGCTCATACTACGTCGCACACATAGCACAAAGAAAACCTTTTTCGAGAGTTGTCCCTTCTGGCAGATATGAGTGGGACATAAGCAGCAGAAACTTTATTGCAGGACATTGTGTAATACTGCTTATGAAAGAGTGAAGAGAGTGAAAAGGCTTTTAACAGCAGTACCTCATGCTGCTCTAATAAGAGGAACGATAAGCAAAAACATTTCTGGTAGAGCACTTAAACAGCAACTTTCTGAAAGACAGAAAATTTCAGGTGAGAGTTGGAGGTACATTTGGCGCACACACACCAACAACACGGGCATACTACAAGAAACACTACAGCCTATGGTGTATTACAGTCCATGGGAAAGCTATCTTATACAGAAATCAAGAATGATGCAACAAGCCCTCGACAACACTGCAGACTTTCTTGGCCAGTCTGGCCTCTCGCTTTCTGATAAGTCAGCTCATATGGACGTCGGAAAAAAAAAGAAAGACTAGAATCAAGAACTACCCAAGATTGCACATTGTGATCCACATAGCTGGACAAATATGCCCGCAAGTCAACATCCACAAATCCTCAGCTAGTGTAAGCCCGTGACGGCAGAGCCAGCACGTGGGTGAAACAATTATGCAATGCCTGGACGCAACTTCCACACCTGGTGAACAGAATAATCTCGAAATAATGGGGGTGGACTAGTGCATACTATAGAAAATCGCAGATGCTGTGCTTGTGTCCAAGGTATGGCACGGTATGAATTACCAGCAGCACACAAAAAAGACAACTCATCGAATACAGGCATCGGGTAGTAATAACAGGTCTTTCCAACTGTACCATGCTTGATGACCTCTATGAAAAAGAGCTGACGAACAAGCTCTTAGACGGAGTAGAGTTGCAGCCTGCAGCACAAATTCTTTGTCTCAAGAGCTCAGAACCTCGTCCCAAGATACTATGCCAGCTAGCATACGAGATGCAAAGATGACTACCCCTCCCTTCAGAAACACAACCTCGGGAGTACCTGAACTTGAAACACAACAGGCCCATACCGTGGAATATGGGGGCAAACAATTAGGGCAGGAGACTATATGCAACTGCCAAACACACAGAGGAGGTTGCTAATCATGAAAATGCAAGCAAACATAAGGCACATATAGTACACTCATCTGGCAATACCAGTGTAACAGTAGTATGACACTACATAAAACTAAACGCCATATAAGTGAGTACCATTCCAGGTCATCCTACACCTAGAAAAGCTGAACTGAAGGCAATCAAAGCAGCACTTGTAGTGCAGATTACACCCTGCATGGATTCACCAGAAACTGTCTGGGCCTGCACGTCACACAAGATTGTCAGGAAAATCAGGAGATTGACACGCGACTTGCAAGCACATAGCCAGAAATTAAATTACAGAATACATAGCCATGCAGATATTTCAGGAAACAAGCGGGCTTATAAGCCTGACATAATAACTGAGAACTAGATGAGTTTGTGTATATTCATTATTAACTAAAGTGCTTCAGATAGACAACAGACAAGAAAGAAGTACTCGGTGTGTTCACTTCGTTCCTGTCCATCGAATTTCTGTTGCAGTATAGTTAATGAATTCATAAGGCTGCACAGGAGAAGAATGATACCTCTGCCCAAGGGCCCGATCTCACATCCAAATCCACGCGTGTGCACACACACACACAAATGTTGCAAGAGTGGATAGCATGAAGCAGTATCAACAGGATGACACTAGATATGGATGAGGACGAACTTTCAACTGAGGTTCATTTGTAAAAATGTGGCGAGTTATATAAATTAGCACAAAAAAAGGACGATGAGCAAAACGAGAACAAGGTGAAAGCAGGAGCCAACGTTTCGACAAGTGGACTTGTCTTCTTCAAGGTCCACGTGTGAAAACGTTGGCTCCTACTTTCACCTTGTTCTCATGTTGCTCATCGTCTTGAATTTCCATCTCCTGCCTTCCCCGAGTTTTCCCCAGAAAAAGAAAGACATCTTTGAAGGATAGATAAAAATTGGTGCTTGATACAGGCAAACATAAATAAAGATGCTACAGAAAGAAAATATAGAAAAATTCCAAGTGCAAGAAAAAAAAATCATTACAATTGCCAATCCTGCATGCCAGCACCTTTCAAGAAACTTTGTTGTTATTCCAATAGACGGACTGACAGCTTGTTTATGCAAGCACATACTTCCAGTTCCATGCCACTGGGAAAAAAATGAGTTTCCTGGAAGGTAGCCACATGCACACTTGATGATCACAATATTTTTTTTTTCCCTGGACTTGTATATCTATATGTATTTTCTCCCTTTCCTGCTTTTATGTTTGGTTTCATCAAGCACTAGTCTTTATCAGGTTTTATTGCTGTACTACTTTGTGGTAACCTTTATAGATCACTGCATTTTCACAATAAACCTTTTAATCAGAAGTTAGCATACCCTGTTCTTACTGCTTCACACTGTACATTCTTGCTACATTGGCCAAATAAAAGATTTTATAAGGTATCATGAGGGCCATTAAAGTGACTTGTTGCAGTCTAAAAAAAAAAACGAATAGCCTGGCTGCAGATGGCACCAGAGAACACATAGGACAAACCAGAAAACCGAGATGATCTAACAACCAAAAGTTTAATGTACACACCGAGTAAATGCTCGCTGACAAGCAATAGACTGAACATGCACAAAAAGGAGAATCAAAAATTCATGTGTGTTTCCCGAGAGGAAATGCATCCATTTCTAACGGAGGCCGTGCTGACAGGATTAACCCAACATTTTTAGATCTACAGCTTGCGTAATTTCTCTAGGCAGCTGATCTGCACAGAATGCTAGCTTCTTCCTCTACAATGCACGCTCAGATGTGGAGAGTGCATTGTAGAGGAAGAAGCTAGCATTCTGTGGAGATCGGCTGCCTAGAGAAATTATGGATGTTGTAGATGCAAACACACTGGGAGAATCTTGTGTCAGCATGGCCACTGTTACACTTTCAGAGATGGATGCGTTTCCTGTTGGAATCTGTATGGACACACATCAGATCTTGCATCTGCTTTTTGTGTAAATTCGGTTTATTGCTTGTCGAACAGCATTTACTCGGCATGTTCAATAAACTTTCATATATTAATACACCTCATGATTGCCTTGGTTTCTAGCAGAAAGGTGTTCATTCTTTTTACAGTGAAGCTGTATATGCCTAGGCGAAACACTCATGGTCCGATCCCAAAAACCCTAGTGTAGGGGTATGAGCCATTGTTTAAGGGGGTGTGAGCCATTGCATTCGTCTTGCATGATGGACGGCGACATTTCTTTTTGGGTAGACAGAAATGCTTATGCATTTCAAACATACATTTATCTGCGTATTATTGCAGGGAAGGGACACAGAGGGGGACGGGGTTAAGACAAGATCATGATGTCATTATTATCTCACAGCAAAGATATGCTGGGCCATTGGCTGGACCGATAGTGACGTCGTTTCTCTCTAGCAGCAGAGCACGCGTGCAGCAGTCTCTCTCAGACTTCCCAATAGGTTCGAAAATGTGTCCCTGTATTTAATTAAATGAAATGTGCAGCCCCGGTGTGTCACTTCGTAACTGCAGTGCATAACTGAGTCATAAACATTATGATTAATGCATTAAAAAACACAAGTGTGTAACATAATTCAGAAAGACTTTGATGGACCCGCTGGAATACCACAATGAACCACTCATTGCACTTTCCATGATAGTGATCTTGCAAAGTGCAATGTGTGGCATTCCAAATAAACAATGTGATAAACCCAAGCCAAACATGTGCATAACCTCATTAAGAAACACAGACATAACCAATAATATAGAAAGACTTGAATAAACCATTGAAATTAACCCAGTGATAAACACCGGGGCTGCACATTTCAGCTTTGCTGGTTTACTGTCTGTACAGGGTGCACGGGCAGTAACTTTTTCTGTTATTGTTTGTTAAGTATTGTATAATGTTGTGCCAGTAAAACACGGACTAGTTGGTGCAATGTATTGGCACTGCTTTTTTTGATGTTTTTTTTTATGTTGTGCCCTTCTTCCTTCTGTAGCTACTTTTCTATTCCCCCTCGCATAATACTCCAACCTTGCAGCCTGCGAGGTATATAAATAAATATGTATATAAGCACATGTCATTCATTTATCTGCATATACCTCGCATCATTTCTTGCTCAACAAACGTCACTGCATTGATGTCTCGCAGCGTGCATCTACATTAACTGCCATTTGCGTTTCGGTATGGTTTGTGAACAGTGTAATGCATAAAAATTACATTACATTAAGGTTGTGACCTATGCGGTGCATAAGCAAACCTTGCAAAAGATGACATGTTGGATTGTTGAAAATAAGACAAATTGTATATATCGCAGTTACTTTAACAGTATTTAATTGACCACTTGACAAAAACTTCACTTCGCATAGATTCCAACACGTACACTGAATCTGCAGTTTTCTTCTTTGCTTATTAATGCAGTCGTTACTGCATGGCCACATTGTAGATTTGAAAACAAAGTGAAATAAATTTGTTTGTTGCAATATAACAATATGTGTAGATCACTGCGATTGTAACACAAGAACTTGATACATACATGCACACTATAGGATGCAGATAAATGCTCAGGACAAACTCCAGAATGTTTGCATCCGGATACTTATGAAAGTGAACAGTTTCACTCCATGGCTGTCAATGAGAGGGAGAGAGAAAACTTAATTGTGTTCGTAGAACAAAAATGCATTGATAAGCTTAGACATATAGTCATTGCTTAACACTTTCGAAATGAATAATTATAGCTTGCTATCGACATTGAAGCAGCCTTTCGACAGCAAGAAAAGGAATAAGTTTCTCCAGCTCTGAACATTGAATTGCAGGAAATGCAAGCAGGCATAAAATTCTGCCAATACAATCTGTTTAGGAATACCAAATTGGAATAAACACTGAGGCTTGCATTTGTTCTTTCTCTGGCTGAGCAATCTAGTTTTAAATGACTCCCGTAAACACGTCGTAACAATGTTGATCTAATACAGGTTAAATGCATGACTAGCTTAAGAAATCCGGATGATTGCTATAAATTACAGTGAAGAAGCTATAATATCTAATAACATTAATAATATAATAATAATATTTATTTCCACAAAACAGGCTAACCTTGAGAGGCGTGCGAGGCTGAGCAGAAAGCTGAAAAATTCTACGGCAAGTCCGCCTGCCGTGGGCCTACGATCCTGCGTTATGAATAGCGCGTATTGATATGGTCTTCTTGTTAGAAGTTCCTAGTATACTACCAGCGCGAGACACGGGACAACAAAGTGGACGAGAAGCGTGTCTTTTAGAATGCTATGTTACAACGTACAGGTTTTTACAAAAGTGACGGTAACTGCTCGAAACATTTGATGCGTCGGCTTTTGCGCCTTTAGAAATATTTAGAGAGGGCTCCCATATATACATTCGCAGCGCGAGCGCGGCGATGGACGAACCAGGCTAGCGCTAAGGTTGAATTTCACAACACAATTTTCATTCCACGTCGTAATCACACAGATCGTTTGAGGCTTCGTTCAGGGGCACACGCGGGCGTTCGGGTTGGTTCTTCTTGTTGCGTTTGGCTTAAGAATATGGCTAGGAGCAGGCACCACATATGCGCAATGACGGGCAATATACACGCATCATTTCTCCAGAAGCTGACGCCGAGCACGGGTAGCGCAAGGATCTTGTTGGGCTGACACGACAACTTCGTGGCAGCCGAATTCCGAATACTGCATATACGGTGAGGGTAGCTATATGAACTTGTCGATAGGTCATCTTGTATATTGTTGTAGCGCAGGCAGAACGAAACGGTCATAGAAGGTAGATAAAATAACACACAGCGCTGAACCATAGAATAAAGAATCGCTGAACCACCTGCGAACAGCTGTTTACCATTGTTTACGTGCGCGATGTCGCACTGAACTACAGAAACCGCCGTCGCGCACTCCGAAACAAATGTTAACTTCAACACGTTTTTAAATTACAAAACAAGCATATTATTTGCTCCTAATAAAGAAAAGTCAACAATATTATAAGTTAAACGTTTTATTCATTACAATAAAATAATTGTGCAACGTGTGCCATGAAACCTGGCAGTAAGCAACCCTGGGAATCGCACCAGTCGCATTGTTAAAATCGCAATCATGTGAAATGGGCCCTCTAAAAATCGCTCTGCGACGCGTGCGACAGCACCGATTTTCGTCGTTCCAGTCGCAGCATGTGAAACAGGCATAACACGTGCACGCACACACAGCGACCCACAGACAACACACTCACAAAACACGTACGCACTAGACACGCGCAAACACGCCGGCCCATACAAACCGGCATGTACTGAACGCGCGCGCACGCACGCACGCACGCACGCGCGCGCACGCACGCACGCACACACACACACACACACACAGCGAGCCGAGCGCACGCACGCACACAAAGCGAGCTGAGCTGAGCGCACACACGCACGCACGCACACACAAATCAAGCCGAGCGCGAGCACGCGCACACGCACACGCACAGACAAAGCGAGCCGAAAAAATGCTGAAGGCGTCCGGCAAGCAGCAACAGCAGCACGCGACCGCATCAGGGAGAACCAATACCGCGCCGGTTCCTTCGAAAGGTGGCTAGGCCAGTCCTTTTTCTACGCGACGCAAAAGTGGTCGACCACATTTAACTGAAGTGCGAACGACCGTATTACAAGCAGCCGCGCTGAACGCACAAGAGAATCACATCAATGAACGTTCAAGCGCTGAGAAACAAAGCGTAACTATGCAGGCGCACCACGCCCGATGTAGATTTGACAAACATTAGTCACACGGGACGCGATCGAGGTAGTTAACTTGCCCTAGTAGAAGTGCAGCTGCTCTTGCTCTTACATTAGCGAATTATGAATTATGCTACGAGATCACAGTGAGATATTTCTAAAGCGAACAAAACAAATACCAAATAAACGGGCACTTGCCTGAAAGTTTCCACCATGCCAGTACTACCGACCGGGCACGTTGCAACTTCTCGTTTCAGCCTTCGTGGATCCATCTTCCAGTGCGTACGAACGCTTTGCTTTGAAGTGGGGCACGAGTAATACACAAAGCATGGGCCACATCTTTTTCTACCCCGCGCGCAAAACTAATCACACGTTTAAAATTACTTCGCACAGCGCGCGACGCGAACGCACGCGAAAACGAGCATGATGGCGCAGCTTCCGCCTTCCTGTCCTGCCGCGCGCCGAAGTGATGGTACAGCGTCGGCCGTCACTTCCGGTCGCTCTTCATTGGGCATGGGGTGGCCGCGCAAATTGAACGTTTATTCTGACAGGTTTGCTTGCTCGCATGGCCGCCTGTTTGCTGCTGCTTCGTTGTGGTCTCTAACTAGAGCGGTGAGGCGGGTAGTTACTACTACGTTTCGTGCGGGGCATTTTATTTTGGGGTGGGGGGCGCAGTCTGTGCTGCATCACTGAGGGTACAGTACACAAATCGGGACCGTGAGCGAGACGATCGGCGCTCTTCTGCTGGTGCGATTAGATTATTCGCTGCGTCCGAACGAAGCAACTTTGCGAGGTCACAGCGTAGTTTCAGCGATATCATGGCTCGATAAAGACGCTCACATCTTGGTCGTGCGACAGCGACGCGTAAACATTCATGAGGAGACTGAAGACTGCGTTTGCAAGTGCGTATGCTCTGGATAAGAAATTACAGCTTTGACGACACCAGCCCTTAATATATAGGCTCAGCCTTACAAGCTGTATTTGAGGATGCACTTAGAAAGCAGATCAGTAGCTTAGTAAGCCTCTGAATGAATTAGGCAAGGTACGTGGAAATTCGGGTTTGAGAACTTCCAACGTGATCTCGCCTCTATAAGTCTTCTTTATGGATTCACCATGCAAATTGTATGTTGATGCCATTGTACAGCAGAGGCTCGTCCAACAGCACGTCCCTGTTTGTTCAGCAATGTATCGAAACAGCTTCTTCCATTTCACCACTTTTTGTTGGGCTATTAAGGGCACCAAAATATTAGTGCAGAATTGCGCAAGTTGCTCTCGGGTTTTCGCTCTGCTACTGCACTTTTTCTAGAAGTGTTTAATTGCATGTTAATGTTCCTGTGAGCATGAAAAATAATGATAATGGAATTGTAAGTGAAAGGGCGTTCTTTTTCTGGATGATACATTTTTGGAGTGGCCGTCATGCCAGTAACATCAGAATCCTTGAAGAAATATCGACAGTCACTTAGGAATGGGAAAACTTAATCGCTTCACGCATCTACACTTGCAATTGCCACGTGTTCTTCACAATACTACCTTAATCTCCCGTAATCCACCGTGCTATAGTTTGTACGAACCTTAATGCAATTTATTCCACCCTTATTCACATTATTTCACATTATTTACCCATAATTGCTCATACTTAACGTTGTTGTATTTACTACCTTCTGTATCACTACTGACGTCATACAAGACGGTGATGACTTCACATTTTATATATTTATTACATACATTCAAGGCCTAGTAGGCACAACAGAAAGAAGTGGTGAAAATATGCAATAATTGCAATGCAGCGCAAAAATAGAAAATCAAACCATGAGATAATTTGAACGGCGACCTTGAATTAGTGGTGTCACAAATTGAGACTGTTGAGGCGGGAAGGCGGTTGCATTCAGTGGCTGTTCTTGGCAAAAAGGAAAAATGGCACATCAATTTTGTGTTGATGGTCGATGCGAGACGAGAACTTGGTGTGGTGAAAAGATTTTCTTTACGGGAAGGGTTAAATTAGCATATTCTATGAAAAAGACAGAGACGAAAGTATTTGCGACGTAACCAAAGGTCAGGTTCACCTAGTGTTCTTTTCATGGACGTGACGCTAGAATGAAGTGAATAATTTGAGAGAATAAAACGGGCGGCGCGGTTCTGAATGCTTCCTGAATGCTTTCAAGGGAAATGACAAGATTGGCATGAGCAGGGTCCCGTATGGATTGTTGTTGCGGAGAACGCCACCTTTCCTACCTGAAAGGCCATGAAACGCTTTCGCATTAAAAATGCAATACATACACACATTGCTCAATGCGTGGACGTGTACACGTTACTCAGATTTATGCATAAATACGTTCAACACCCTTCAGGCGTCGATTGAACACCCTTCTTTGAGCAAAGTCACACCTTATGTGTGGTATCCACCCTTGTGATAGGGTGCTTTGGCCGAAAAGGGTGCTAAAAGGGTGTGGGCATGGGTGTAAATGCCGAAAGCACCCCTATTAACACCCATAAGGGTGTAAAAATGTTTAGTGTGTAAGCACTCACTCCGAAGTTTAAACAGGCTGTCTTGAGATGATGCCTCTGAGATCAGCTGACGGAACTTGTCTCAGTTAGTCACTGTATAAACGACATCCTGGCGACCCGCATTTTGTGTTGGTGTTTACCAAATGGGTAGTTGATTTGAGCCCCCACGGGTCAGGTTTACATGACCAGGCTAAACACACATAATATATAACGCATAAAATAATAATAATACATAATAAAACACACAAACGGAATGTCTGCGTGTTATATGTTTTACTTCGCACCGAAGCAAGAGAGATGTACCTTCGCTTCATCTGCTTGTTCACAAGGTCATGCAGTGACGTGTGCAGGTACCGAAACTATGCCATTTTCTACCGTGTTCCAGCGCGTATCCTGCTCTGTGATCCGCTTGTTCTGCCTCAGTAGTCGTGTAGCACTAAATTAAACTGCTGGCCATGAATCATTGTGCACAGCACGTAAAATCATGCTCTGCGCAAACCTATGCAATCAGAACAGCTGTGCGGAGTGCCGCAATAAAATAAATAAATAAAAAATAGGCGAGGAGAAAAAAAAATGAAGGCGGGACCTGTGACGTATGCGTCACGCGATCCTCGAGGTCTGGTATGGGAGAATGCAGGGCAGGAATTTGGCTTGGGGAAGCTAGACGGAACGAGTGGAGAGAGTGTCTCGCTATGCAGTAGAGCTCGCCCACTGTAATCATGGATTCGCGCACTACAATATTTTTATCTTTCTATTTTGTATTCAGCCATACGGCGGCATACAAAATAGCTTCGTCAAAAGAGCTGGAAAGCTTTGTGCAGTTCGCTGCATACTGGAAGTGGTTTTGGAAGTGTATCGTGCATGGCTTTCCGCGCTCCTGAAATCTGCAAGAATCCTACGGTGGCATTGAGCATAGCGACTGGCTAGACAAAAAAAGTTTTAGCGGAGGTATTTGCAGACATTTACTTCTCTCCTGCTTCCAGCGACACCACAAATGGCGACCTTCCTTCTTTGACAGGTCACAGCGCCGATTTGAAAATATTTTTACGGCAGAACGGTCCCTGTAGAAGACGCAACAACTTTCAGCGTATAAACAAAATTAGCTATGGTGCCTGCTGAGGGACGCTTTAGGAGACAGGATGAGAGCAGTGTGCATCATACCTCAAATGCGGGCAGCCAATCTTCTAGTGGACATTAAAAGAAAACATCAAGTTGGCAGGTAATGTTATGCGTAACACAGGCACCCGGTGTATCATTAAAGTCACAGAATGGGTGCAGAGAACGGCAGCGCTGCCGGCGATGGCAGAAAATTAGGTGTGGTGATGAAATTATGAAATTTCCTGGAGCAAGTCGGAATCAGCTAGCGCAAGATAGTGGTGATTGGAAACCCCCGGGAGACGCCTTCGTCTGATAGTTAACATAAAAAAAGGGCGACGATGTTGAATAATGGAAACATATTTTAATAAGTAGGACTTGACTGATGCAGTGGTGGTTTCCTTACTATTTGCTCTTTCAGCACTGAGCACACTAGATGGTAGATCAGTCGTCGCAGACCGATTGCTAATTATCTAAGATTGAATAATTAAATTAATATGCGAAGCGTTTTATAGAAAGCTCTCAGCAAAGTTTGCACTAAAAGTTAACTAACCAATCTTAGTTAGTTAGCAAATGGTTGCAAAGACCAGGGGCACGACTTTCCAGCATTAGAGACCTATTTCTATTGTCACCCCTTGCTCCCGAGTATCTCCATGGAACAGCTCGATGCCGCACTCGGTGACTGCAGATGTATTTGGTCACCTGGTCCCGATGGCTTTACATGCTCTGCAATTGCATAGGTAAAACCGTGGTACAACGCATCCTGGAGCGACGGCATTGTCAGTACAACGAGAAAATCCAGTCACGTGGTGCCACTTCTAAAACCTCGCGAATCTCCATTGGAATTGTGCTCTTATCGTTCAGTAACACTGGCCTGCTGCGTCGGTAGGGTAATAGAGAGAATGATCCGTACGCGGCTAGATTGGCAGTTGGAATTTTACAACGTGTGTGCAGATGTAGTGGCTGGCTTTCGGTGCGCACGCTCGTCAATAGCTAGCCTTATTGACCTTGTAACGAACGTACAACACGAGGAACACCTTAAACGTATCACTGCAGTCTCATTCTTTGATGTTAAAGGTGCCTACGACAATTCAGCTCACGATGCAATCCTGGATGCCTTAGAAGCTGCAGGAATTGGTGGACTCATCTTTCACTGAATACGCCGCTATTAGAACAGAATACCTTTCTTTATTTTCATTGGAGAGAGAAATTAAGGCTGTCCAGTTAAATATTTCATCGCGTACCGCAAGGCGGAGTACCCTGTTCAACCTGGTGCTTGTTGGTTTCGCCAGTTTGTTGCCGCCAACCGCGCAGCTCTTTGTATATGCGGGCGACATTTGCGTATGCGCTTCAGTAGTGACATGCGCACAAGTCCGCGTATAACTTCAGAACGTTTCAATGGCAGTGTCAACTTGTTGAAGAAAACAATGTCTGGAGCTTTGACCTAAAACATGTGCACTCGTTGCTTTTACTCGGAATAGGATGGCCCCGTGTGCTTTGCAGATAATTGGTCAAGATGTAATAAACAGAGTGTGCCCCGATTTCTTGGTGTCATCGCCTATAGACTTGTCTTTGAGCCCTGGCGTCCGGTTCATGAAGAAGTGTTTCGCCGTTTCTGTGGACCTTCTTGCGTTTCTCGGCGGCAAGTCCTTGGGCGCAGCAGTACCAATAATGTCATAATTATATAAATTGCTACTTTTTTAGCTTGCTCTGGTAGAACTTAGGTGATATAGGAAATACATGCGCTACAAATATTCGCAGACTGCACAGTGGGCAAGCCACGTAACTCAGAACGCCTCTTCGTCTCCCAAATGGTACATCGATTGTGACAGTGGCTAATACCAGAGACTCCTATGACAGTCTACATTGTTATAGATGGGCCTGGGCTCTCAGGGCGACAGCTGACTTAGATTCCCGCTTGTTTGCCACATTCAACATTTGCCAAAAGTATTTATGAAGCCAATCTTACTTGCTAACAGAAATCATACCCGCAACACGATTGTCACCCACATTGTAGTGTCTGCACCAGCCGCAAATACAATTGACAATTTCGGGTATAAAAAAGAACGCAGACGTGCCATTGCAAGCTTTTAAGCAAGTCAGTTCGGAACAGATATACAAAGTGCACAGATTCTGGCGACACGTCTACACAAATGGTTTGGTAAAGCTCAACAAATCTGCTGATGCAGTCTTCATCCCGGCTATATCTGAAGAAAGAATAATTATCTCCCCTTCCACTCTCTTTCTCTTTTTATCCCCCTGAACATTCTCCCCGCGAATGGTAACCAACCGGAACTACCTCTGGTTAACATCCCTGCCTTTCTGTGCATCCTTTTCTCTCTCTCTGTCTCTGGCTATTACTTCATGTATGGCCACATCAGAGCGTGCCGAGCTTGCGGCACTCCAAGCTGCACTTCATAATAGTAATAAGGCATCGCCGCAACAATGGACAACATTTAGTGATTCTAAGGCAGCCTTTCAGTGCACACAAACCCAATGCACCACATACCGAATGAACAACTGGCCTCAGAAATTCCACATATATCTCATTGCAGCGATAACAAAGGACACAACATAATCTTTCAATGGCGTCCCGTACATTGAAACATCAGCGGGAATGGCCACGCCGACGAAGCCACGCGATCTTCGCGTGAAAGTGGTTAATGTGTCTTAATTCCGCTTTAGCGAACAGACGCTGCGGTTGGGCTGCATTTGGTATGCCTGTGAATTTGCTTTTTTCCTGTTGAACTCAAACAATTTCACCTTGTGTCTCTTGCATTCGTTGTCTCCGGATATATAGATGCATCGACCTCCTAAGTTACCACGACGAAGAGGCAACATCAATTAAATAAAATATGCCATTTGTATTGAGATACTCGTTCACTAAGATCATAATTTTTTCGATCTGATGCCCAAATTAGGCGCAGAAAGCTGTCGCAGCTACCCACGTGAAGCTTATTGGCTTGCTTGGTTGCTTTACGTCATGATTTCGCACAAGCCCAGGCAACAGACACAGTTGCATAGGTCGGTCGAGGGAATACTATGAGGAAACAACGCTGTGCCACCTATGATTAGGCATCGCATTCACCAGTGCATATACCTCATTTATTGGAATAGCTGATAGCACCGACTGTGATGCTTGTGGTGTCGAGGAGACTATAGAGTATCTATTGTGCTACTGTCCATCTTTTGAAAATGAAAGACATGACCTCTGCACGGCTCTAAATCAGTTAGATAGAAAACACTTCACCGTGAACGAACACGATCTTGGTACCACGATCTCCCCTATCGCAGTTACAAAAGGCTACAAGAGCTATGCTACGATATATTAAAGCTACAGGTTTGAGCAACCATCCGTGATCGGGATTTAATGACCGTCAGTGGATATATAACACAAAACTGTTACCGCATCGGCAATATCCGCAGTACACTTTCTCTTCTCATCTTTCCCTCCCCCCTTCCTCCAGTGTAGGGTAGCCAACCGGGCTCAGTCCTGGTTAACCTCTTTGCGTTTCATTTATTATTTTCCAGCTGTCTCTTTACGTCTTCAGGTTGACCGCCTGTGCGCACATTAGCATCTTACCTCGAGAAGACCATGTCTGGGTGACCTACTTACACTTGCAGCACAAACCTTCGCAGGTCATCGCATCGATGTGTTCTACTTCATAAGGGCGCCGAGTATCGCGGATATGGTGCTTCCAGCGATGGGTGTGCACCCACGTTCGATGTCTGAGCCACTAAAGTGGATTTCTATCTATCTATCTATCTATCTATCTATCTATCTATCTATCTATCTATCTATCTATCTATCTATCTATCTATCTATCTATCTATCTATCTATCTATCTATCTGTCTGTCTGTCTGTCTGTCTGTCTCTCGGTCTGTCTATCTATCTATCTATCTATCTATCTATCTATCTATCTATCTATCTATCTATCTATCTATCTATCTATCTATCTATCTATCTATCTATCTATCTATCTATCTATCTATCTATCTATCTATCTATCTATCTATCTATCTACCCTTTTAGACGACGCAGAGGCCCAACTCATCTACTTGATCGGGCTACCACGTATGGGCCCGTGGTAATGATACCCCCGTGCTCGTTATATCTTCGTCATTCCAGCTTCTTGGTCTTACTGTGGTCATGCCGCCGCTGCCAAGCCTTCTATCTCAACCCAGCAGCCAAAGTTGTCTCATAGCATCGATTTCTAATTATGGACTCGTGGTCGTGATGCCTTCATGGTCGTTGCATCGCCTTCATCCCACCTTTGTCCCCCGACTCTCGTCATGCCGTCGTCATCACGTCATCATCATCATGCAGTCATCACGCATTCTCTCTCACACCGCCATTGCGATATCGTTATGGTCGTAAAATTGTCGTCATTCCTGCTTCGTGAGCTGACTCTCGTCAAGCTGGCGTCGTGATGCCTTCCACTCCACCCTAGTGGTTGAAGTCTGAAGGCTGGGGCCACTAGGGATGCGTTCTCGGTCGTGATGCCGTCGTGGTCCGTGTATCGTCGTCATTTCAGTTTTGTCATTCGACTTTAGTCATGCAGTCTTCATCACGTGGTCGTTTTATAAGTGTCAAAACATCAGTAACGACATCCCACTGTCGTCAAGCCTTGACCATTCCATCAACGTCAGTCTTTCTTCAATCAGGATTACGCCTCCATTGTCATACCATCATCGCGTGACAGTCGCTATTATGCATCGGTTGTCGGACCGTTCTCATCATACCAGGGTGGTTGTGCCACTCTTGTCACCGCAGTTTCGTCACCCGATTCTCTTCATGCCGTCGTCATCACGCTATCTTCGTCATAGCAGTTTCGTAATACAACCATAGTCACGTCAGTGTCACAGACCAGCGCCAACCATGCTATATATATATATATATATATATATATATATATATATATATATATATATATATATATATATATATATATATTTCTTGGAGTGCGTTTTTCGGGCATCCCGTACCGAAGCTACGGGAGGAGGCCGCGAGAGAGGGCGGAGAGGACTGCCCAGGGTCGGGGGGCATCTGGAGACGGTCGGCTTTGTGAGCCGCGCAAGCGGCTGTTCTTCGGAGGCGGCTTCGCTGTCCCCTTCGACGGAGTCGGGGCTTGGCCGCGGTGTAAGGTTACCAAAGTGGACCAGGCAGAGCACACGGTGAGCAGAGTTGTGCGCCCTGTGTCCACTGTTCGGTCGCTTCCGCTGGTCGGGATCATGGGGACGGCCGGGCCATAAATCGACACTGCGCATGCTGTCTTCGGTGGCGCCGCGGAAAACGCCCGTAAATAATCGCTGGGCACAGCACTCTCTTTGACCAGTGTCTTCCGCCGGTTCCTTAGCACTTCGGTTGGAAGATAGTCGGTTGCAAACAGGCAGCGAAGAAGGGTGTGTGAGTCTTTGCGGCGTGCGGGGTCGAATTCCTACCGGCGAAGCGCGCGCTTCATCCCACCGGGCCCGCCGCCTTCGAGCCATCGCCGTAACGACTGCCACCCGAGCCGTCCCCGTTCTTCGCCGCGCTCCGATATGGTATGTCCGCCGGCTTGTCCTCTTCTTCTTTTCTGTTAACTCTCAATGATTCGTGCGCCTCTAAACTAATTTGCTTGCTTTTGTTGTAACACTGCCTAATTATTGTGTGTTCTGGTCCCGCTTCGAATTGTGTGCTTTTCGCCAATTTCGTTCGTTCCTACTTTGAATTCTTTGTTTCCTTACGTACGTACGGAAGATGGTCCGACTACCGAGCACTGCATATGCCTAGGAGTTCCCCAAGGCGGGGTTCTAAGCCCTATTCTTTCGAACCTCGCGCTTCTTGGGCTGGCCGAATCCCTACCGGAAACAGTGAGTGTCTCAATCTACGCCGACGACACCTGCATCTGGTCATCAGCGGTCACTCGTCTGCAGGTTCGCGCAAGGCTGCAGAAAGCAGCAACACAGGCATGTCACTATCTTCACACACAAGGCCTTACCATCTCAGCAGAAAAATGTGCGTTAGTCGCTTTTACACGAAAACCAATGTCTCGTTATCCAGTATGCATTAATGGCCAGCCTATCTACTACAAGAGAAATCAACAGTTTTTGGGTGTCATTGTGGACCGGGACCTCTCTTGGAGTCCTCATGTTGCCCACTTGAAGAAGAAGCTCACATCTATTGTTCATATCGTCAAGTTTATCGCCGGGAAAACATAGGGATCGTCAGCGGGCTCCATGCTACAGTTATATCGAGCACTTTTTATCGGATTGCTACGTTATAGTTCTCCCGTGCTCGCTAAAACATGCAAGTCAAATCTTCGAGAACTAGAGAGCGTGCAAGCACAGGCACTACGTGTTAGCCTAGGATTTCCGCGGAGCAGCTCAACAGCAGGAACCATTGTAATGGCTCGAGACCATCCGATCACGACTTACATTAGCATCGACACGCTTAGGGCCCATGTTCGTCATGTTTCACGCATGCAATCAAGCTCTTTTGCCTGCCTGCCAGAATGACGACCACAGGCGTCCTTCTCCAACGAGGTCAGCATCCATTGTGCCTGTCTACCTTCGGGCTTCACACACCCTCAGAACGTTCAACCTACGCTTTGTGGTGTTTATAACAACCTCAAGTGCATCTCACGGTTCCAGAGATAAGAAAGAACACCGACCTGCCTGCCTTAGCCCTGAAGCAAGCAGCTCTGCATTGTTTGAACACTTTCTACTTTGACCGAGTCCACATATATACGGATGGATCTTCCACTAAGACCAGCTCCACCGGCACCATGGCTATACCATCACGATCAATTAGCGTCCAATACAAGATTTCTCACATGACCGCATTTACCGGATCGGAGCTTGTTGCCCTCCGAGGTGCCGTTGATTACCTTAACAACCAACCCGCTAATCGGTGGGCAATATTCTGCGATTCGTAGGCGGCCTTACAATGTCTTCTGTCATCTCTTCGTCGCGGGTCGTGTGAAAAACTAGTGTCGGAGATGCGAGAAATGCACCATCGTATGATAGCGAAAGGACACGAGGTCGTATTTCAGTGGCTGCCTGGCCATTGCGGTATCTCCGGCAACAACCTCGCTGACGAAGCTGCTAGGAAAGTACACGAAGGAGCAACCCTTGTTTCTGTACCTTTATCGCGGGCCGACGCAGCCCAACACCTAAGCAAGGTAGCACACCGTATGACATTAGAGAAGTGGCAAACACCTGAATTCACCCAAGAACGATTGCATTGCCTCGACCCCTCTATGCCACTGCGGCTGTTACCAGGACTTCTGCGAAATGAGGAAACAATGCTGTGCCCCTTACGCTTGGACGTCGCATTCACCAATGCATATACGTTTTTGTTTGGAATGGCTAATAGCGCCGACTGTAATGCCTGCGGTGCCGAGGAAACTATAGAACATCTACTGTGCAACTGCCCATCTTTTCAAAACGAAAGACATGACCTCTGCGCAGCTGTCAATCAGCTAGATGGAACACCGTTCACCTTGAAGAAGATCTTGGGACCATGGCCTCGCATATCGCAGCTACAAAAGGCCACAAAAGCTCTGCTGCGATATTTGAGAGCTGCTGGACTGAGTCAGCGTCTGTGATCCGGAGTGAATGACAGAACGATATTCCCAGTGGACTTCCTCTTCTTCTTTTAATCTTTCCGTCCACTTTTCCCTTTCCCCAGTGTAGGGTAGCCAACCGGGCTCAGTCCTGGTTAACCTCCCTACCTTTCCTTTATCATTTGCTCTCTCTCTATTGTTTCCTTATTGTCCTTGATCAGTTTTGTGTATGATTAAATGCTTTGTTATCCCCCTTCAACGGGTTTCTGCGTGATTGCCGACGCACCGATACCCGAGCAGCTTGCTCGGGCTGACCAACCCGGAATAAGTAAATGTTGTACAAAACCTCTCGCCTGTAGGCCGGGGCGAAGCGTAAATCAGACCCCTGTGCTCCGTCGGCTTGGGCCTGGCAGCCGGATCGGCGAGCGAGGTGTAAGTTCTGTGACAGTCATTGTCATCACACACTCATCGTCATCCCAATGTACTCATGAAGTTGTCCCACCATCATCGTCTTTGCGTGGTCGACATATTGTTGTCGTCATGTTATATTTCTCTTACTATCGGCATGATGCCGTCTTGGTCCTTAAATTGTTGTCACTGTAAGTTCGAGATACGATTCTCATCATGCCATTGTCGGGAGCCATCGTCGTCATACCGTTTTAATTTTTTATCGCTGTCAATTGGTTGTTTCACCAAGGTCATCACGTCAGTAACATCAACCATTGTCGTCATTTGGTCCTTGTCATACTGCCTTCGTCCAGCCATCGACGTCTTTTTTCTTCCTCATGCCATCGTATTCATGCTGTCCTGATCATTCTGCCGTTGTCAACCCGTCGTCGTTCGACAGATGCTATCATACTGTCTGTAATATTGTTGTAATAATGTCCTAGTCATTCTGCCATCGTCGGGCGATCTTCGTCATTCCAGTTTGTTTCTCCGGTTCTTGTCATACTGTCGCCGTCGCGCCATGATGGTCATAGAGTCATCGTTGTCTCATTGCTCTCATATTGTTGTTGTCACGCTTTTGTACTTACCGATCGCAAAATATAATAATCGACATCTTTTCTTCATGGCATCGTCGTTATTCCGCCTTTGTCACTTCATCGATATTTTTATTCGACATACCGTCGTCACTGCGTTGGCTTCATGTAGTCGTCGTCATGCGGCCATGCTTATGGGCGATGTCGGCAAGCGAGTGGAATAGCAGAATGGGACAATATCGGAGTATGTGTCATATAGCCCTGGCCACAAAACTCACACAATTATCGCTACACGTATTAAATAAATGTGACATCAGGTATCTGGTCTGTATTTGCATTGCACAAATGCTATTTGCATTACTACCGACAATCATCCGTGGCATCAGCTCTGCTGTAATATTTCATTTAAATACATAAAGACACATCGCACTTTTTGAATCCACGGAAATATATTTTGCCTCCGGCGGCATTCTCCTCCAATATTCATCATGCAACGTTGACGTTAACAGTTACAAACCAGTAACTAGAAGTTACTTAACCAATGCTAGTTAAATAATTATTACTTCTCGACTATCAGCGTGCATCATGCTGAAAGAATTAGTGCTCAAGAAAGCATCATCGCATTGGTTAAATAATTTTCTTCAACCGTTTTCATTTCAGCGCCCATTTGGGGTCTATTCATTTTTCATAGCCTTGGTCTAGTCGCGTAGTTGCAGGCATGACTCTATACCAACAAACCCGGTTTTCCAACAACGTAATAGACTGTACAAAATCATTTTTCATTCTACCATCATCAAAATGCGGCTGAGGGAACAAACGCATGACCTAGTGCTTTGCAGTGCAGTCGCCACGGAGCTATCGCCGCAAGTGAACATATCAGCACTTGGTAGCGGTGTCGCTCGAGCTAACACGAACGAACAGGACACATCAAATGTTCGCAATTTGAAAGACTTCCACATATATAAAAGGCTTCAATGCCCAGTAGCAAGAGACACAGCGCCTGCAATCACTACCTTTATAATAATGGATACGCTTAACGCTGGCTCGACAAAATGCCGCCTCTGCTGTGGCAGATGCCACAAATCCTACGCAGCCATCACGCGCCATCGCACTCGCGCTCACAGACCCAACCACCACCCACGTCTACAGCGATTCACGCTCGGTCGTCAAAGCCTTTCAGAAAGGAGCAGTTGCAAGCCAAGCACTACAAATATTCAATAGATCCACACCGCAGCAGCATCACACCATCTGTTGGTTCCCGGCAAACCTCGGAGATATCAAGGACGCCCCTCGCAATCTCAATGAGACGGCTCACAGGAGCGCACGAGACCTAACCCTCCGTGACGCCACCTATTCTCGTCGTGACCATCCCAGCGAGAATGGGGACCTTCCTTCCACATATAACTAGATCACAAAGCACTTTTATCTAGACCATAGAATATCCAGCACACCTCACAATAAGCTCACCAGGCCTCAAGCCCTCACGCTCAGAATGCTTCAAACAAGCACGTACCCCACGCAGAACAGACTACATCACTACATGCCTTACCTATACAAAACATCTTATTGCGAAAATTTCCATAGTACACTAGATGTACATCACTTGCTCTGGCCGTGTGATCGGACCCACGCAAACAAGGATCAAGACTCCGCCAGGCTACAAGAAGCATCACGCAGCACGGACCTGGCGGAGCAGCTCTGGGCCGTCCAGCGAGCCCACGATGCGGCCAGGGAGTTACAACTCCTGGTCCCAACGTGGGAATAGCCCGCTCTATGGGACCTTGCGCCCCGTAGCTCGAGGAACGTTTATTCAAGTTATTCCATCCATCCATCCATCCAAATCCTAAAGATAATGGCGCGCAAGAACACAGTAGCTACAAAGACTCAACTTATGCACGTGGTGGAGGTGGTATATATAAAAGCACTGCGATAAAGTTTCAGAAAAACTGAAACCGCCTCCTCCGGGGAAAACACTGCGAGTTTATAGCACATAAAGTACCGGGTGCCGCCTTCATCTCATTTGCTGTATGTAAGTTGTGGTTCACAGCGGTCACAAAAATCTATCACGTAATATGAAAGCGCAACTCTTAATGTTTGTCCTCACTTGCGCAATATAGCGTGCGCCACATTCCGAAGGCGACACCAGTGCGCGTTCCCGGTCTCGTAGAGCGGCGAGCAGGTGAGTGTTCTCGTCCTCTCTCAGCATGCCTCGGGAGCCCGCGAGAAATTCCGCGCGTGTTAGTCGTTGTTCGTCCCCGCCTGTTGGGACACGACACGCTCGCCGGTCGGGCTCGCCAGCGAGAGCATTCATTAACCTCACCGCCTGTTATTGGCGGAAAAATGGGTTCCGGACCCATCGTCGCGCGGCAGATAATTCTTGCCGCAAAAGCGTCTTGCGAGCCCTTATTTCCGCAAGCGAGGACGTACCTTTAGACGCCCGTTCCTGCAGCGAGCGTCATTGGCGGTTTCGTAACCAAGCGAACGAGCACCGCGAAAGTTGAAAGAGCGAACGCGCAGCGAGAAACGAAACACGAGAGCCACGAACCGCAGAGACCAATCAGAGCTGCAGCTCCAATGAAAAATGAAAGTGGCGTCTTGCAGACCCACCTGATCGGTAGTTTCCTAATATGCTCTGCTCGCGTCAGCGCTCGTTCGAGCTTGTTTCCTTTGCCTGGCTTGGCCTCGTTCGCGTTTGTTTCCATCGCTATGGTTTGCGATTTTTTATTATAACTGCGCGCGCGACGCGAATTATTTAGTACTTTCTTCAAGCTGCGCGGGTACAAGTAATTAAACTGGAACCCGCGACAAGTCATTTATAAGATCCGATGCGCTTGACCAATAGATCAGATTTGTGATGGTCGCCGACTCTGCTCACCGCTATTTTTGTCCTCGACGGTTCGCCCAATAAATAAAGAGCTAAATTTGTAACTCAGAGTTTCCACACTGTGTAGTTCTTCTCTATCACTAGCATTACAATATAGTCAGCCAAAACAGTGTCACAAATAGTGTTACAAAATGTTGTCAGCCAGTTTTCCTTGTTTTGCTGAACAGTGAGCGACGTGACTGGTGGTAGTGCGTCGTCTGTCCAGCGGCTAAACTAGCTGCCTCAGTCGAGGTTCAGCGCCGCCGCCGAGAGGATTCTGTCGTTTAGGGTCAAATTTTCGGCCCAAAGTAGTCCGAATTCAAAATTCCTGAACAAGTCCGATCAAAACTATCATTAGCGAGTCTCGCAATCGTCGGTGAGTGAGTGAGCGACGAAACTTTGTTGTGAACGCCTGCAGAACGGTTCGCCTTCCCCTGTTAGGGAGGCGTTACCGTGACGCGGCCATGACGTCTTCGCGGCGTGTGGCGCCTCTACTTCGGCCGCGGCCGCACTATTCCCATTGGTCGACCACGCCTGCCCCTCTTTTCGGGTGGCAGCTTCCCTCCGGTTTCGCTCGGTCGTTGCCTTTCGAGGGCCGCCAAGATCTGCTGGACGGCCTGGGTTTGGACGTCTTGGTCATAGGACCTCGTTGCGGCCTCGAGCCGCGGCGGGATCGTTGTTATTGTTGCAGCTTCATGTGGATTTTTAGCACAGTCCCAAAGGATGTGAGCTGCAGTGGCTCTTTCTTTTCGGCACACACAACACAGATCACTTTCATAAACACTTGGACACACGTGCCTCATCAGCACCGGGGTGAATACCGACCCCGTTTGAAGTTGTCGGTATAAAACCGCCTCCTTACGGGTCAAGCCCGGATGAGGTGGCGGCATAGTCCTTCGCTCTAGTCGGTACCATTTCACAATTTCATTGTAGGAAGTCATTTTGTCCTTGGTTTCCCACCATCACGACGGGTCGGCTGTAGTAGCAGTGGCACGGTTGGTTAGTCCTCGCGCCGCCGCGTTCGACGTCTCGTTGTCGTTAGCGTTGCCGCGACCCGACACATCACTGCCCATGTGGGCCGGAAACCACTTTATCACCAAACACCGACTTTCACTCGCGACATCGACCACACGCAACACACGCGCGGCTTCACCACACACCCTTGCTCTGGCGTCATTTTTCACTGCCATCCTAGAATCAATCGTCGGTGAATTGTTTTCGTTTCTTTTTGTTGCGCTATTCGCGATAAATGAACCATGCACAATAACCTTATTTCTTGGGTGTTCCAAGTTATTTGTCCAAGAAAAGCGTGTGACAAACGCTTTTTCGCCGACGCATAAGAGAAGCACGCTCCATCTGATGCAAAATTCAGAATGCCACAAAGATGGTTTTTTTCGATGCGAACACCTATAGAATACTCCTATAGAGTATTGAGTTAAAATGCTCAGGCAGCGTAGATGTTCCATAGTTTCCTCGACAAGGCAGGCATCGCACTCGGCGCTATCAATCACTCCAATCAAAAACGTATATGCATTCGTGAATGCGACGCCCAAGCGTAAGTGGCAAAGCATTGTTTCTCCATTACGCGGAAGCCCTGGTAACAGCCACAGTTGCATAGATGGATCGAGGGAATGCAATCGATGTTGAGTGAATTCAGGTGTGTGCCACTTCTCCAATGTCATAAGGTGCGCTAGCTTGCCTAAGTGTTGGGCTGCGTCAGTACGCGATAAAGGTATAGAAACAAGGGTTGCTCTTTCGTGTGCTTTCCGAGCAGCTTCGTCAGCGAGGTTGTCGCCGGAGATACCGCAATGGCCAGGCGGCCACTGAAACATGACGTCGTGCCCATTAGCGGTCATGTGATGGTGCGTTTCTCGTATTTTCGACACGAGTTGTTCACAGGACCCGCGACGAAGAGATGACAGAAGACATTGTAAGGCCGCCTTCGAATCGCAGAATATTGCCCACTGATTAGCCGGTTGGTTCATAATATAATCAACAGCACCAGGGAGGGAAACAAGCTCCCAACCGGTCGATGTTGTCAAGTGAGAAATCTTGTATTGGATACTTAGTGATCGTGATGATATAACCACTGCGCGGGTGGAGCTGGTCTGGGTGGAAGAGCCATCCGTGTATATGTGGATTCGGTCAAAGTAGAAAGTCTGCAAACAATCCAGGGCTGCTTTCTTCCAGGACAAGGTAGGCACGTCTGTCTTCTTTCTTATCCCTGGAACCGTAAGACACACTTGAGGTTGTTTTAAACACCACAAAGCTGAGGTTGAACGTGCTGAGGGTGTGAAGCCCGATGGTAGGGAGGCACGATAGATGCTGACCTCGTTGGAGAAGGACGCCTGCGGTCGTCGTTCTGGCAGGCTGGCAAGAGAGCTTGATTGCATCCGTGCAACATGACGAACATGGGCCCTAAGCGTGTCGATGCTAATGTAAGTCGTGATCGGATGGTCTTGAGCCATTATAATGGTTCCTGCTGTTGAGGCGCTCCGCGGAAGGCCTAGGCAAACACGTAGTACCTGTGCTTGCACGCTCTGAAGTTCTCAAAGATTTGATTTGCATTTTTTAGCATCTTTTGAATATGAAAGACAAGATCTCTGCACAGCTCTCAATCAGTTAGATTGAAAACCGTTCACCATGAAGATCTTGGGACCATGGCATCGCACATCGCAGCTACAAAAGGCCACAAAAGTGCTGCTGCGATATTTGAAAGCTACAGGATTGAGTGAGCGTCTGTGATCCGGACTGAGTGACCGAACGATATCCCCAGTGGACTTTCTCTTCTCCTTTTAATTTTTCCGTCCCCTTTTCCCTTTCCCCAGTATAGGGTAGCCAACCGGGCTCAGTCCTGGTTAGCCTCTTTACCTTTCATTTATCATTTGCTCTCTCTCTTTCAGCTCAGGCACCGGCCGCAAATGAGGAGTTTGTTCAGTGTCAAGAATATTGGAACTACTGTGCGATCACAGGATTTCGGCAATGCGTTCGTCGAGATTCTCATAGCGGCGTTTCGATGACTGTCCTATTGAAACACCATAGTTCTTCTCCCGCAATGCTCACCTAGCGGTAGTGTATCTGTAAAATTTGGAATGCCCTTGAAGAATCCAGTGCTTCAGCCATGAATGACGAGTACACCGTGCATGAGGTCTCACCGTATCAAGGAACGGGGCTCACTTCGTGATAATCTGATGTGTGGGTTGCCATGCAGCACCCTTATTATCTGCACCTTCCCTCCCTGCATGTAGGTTAAACGATAGTGCTGATACTGCTACTACTAAGCAACATTTCACAGAAACTCGTGCTGTGTTGACATGCAGGCGCATCGTCGGGAATTGGAGAAGCAACTGCACTGCACTTCGCCTCCCTAGGGTCTTGGTTGTCGCTGACGGCTAGAAATTTGACAGAACTTCAAAGAGTCGCCCAAGAATGCCATGCCAAAGGAGCGCCAGAAGAAAAAGTGAGATGTTTTGCAGCTTTTAATTGTTATAGCAATCATACGCACTCTCTTTGTGCATTTCTACCATCACCGTTGGCATCGTCGTGAGGTTCCGTGAAAGGTCCAAGGCCAATAAAATCGTCGCATGCGCGAGTAAAAGCGTGCAAGGGTAAGTTGACGATGGCACCTCAACCTCGCGCCCGCAAGGGAGCAATGCGAGGAGGAGTGGTGGGAGCGATCTACTTTGGCGGCTGCTGCGTATGGGGCGTCCCTGCGGTCTCTATCTTGAAAGCGACAGAGTCCAGGCATCTAGGCGCCCCGAGGGCTGACAGCTTCGTTTGGGCTGTGTTCTCACCGCTTAGTTCCCGATGAAACGACAACCCGCATGAAAGTCAATTCGCTCGATTCTTCTGCCGCGCTTCCTCAATCCAGCGTTCTGACAGCAAGTTCCTGCGCTCATCGTGTGAGATGGATTCATGTTTGCTTGTGTGCGCGTCACACCATGCTTGTTGATTTAGTGAGTGAGCGAATATTTACAAGTTTTTACGGCCGATAAAACTACTATCCTTACTTCGTCTACCAATTTGGTATCGTAATCAATGCTTCACCTTACGGGCAAAACTGCGACTCTTTTTCCCAGGGAGTGCGTCACCGTTTTTCGTGAGAACTTAATGTTGAGAAAGTTTCTAATAGATCTACTAAATATGGCATTAGAAGTGCTGCTGTACGTTGGCATAATATATTACAGAACAAAGCATAGAGTCTTCCAAAGAGTTCATTATTAAATCTAAGAGTGGACGCGATGGCTTATAATCGTGATTTTTTATGCCAAGGTTTCTTTCATCATAACTATTGTAGTACACAGCTAACGCCTTTATTTGGCCCAGAAATCAATTTTCTCGCATAGACGCCAAAAAAACCCTACAAGGTCCGAAAATTGCGTAACAGCTACTCACAAAACATGATTGCATAGTACAAGAGAGTTATAGCTTGAACACATACTTCCTACCGTTCGTATTTTACCGGGTTACCCGAGAGTGTCACCAACAGCTAGGCTGGCAGCGATAGCTTGTGACGCTGAGTTTAACAAAAGAGCACACGAAGCCCATGCCGCGGTAACCTACCGTATTTTGCTTTCCGGCTGGTGCAAACCGTTGGTAGGGACGTATTAAGTGTTCTATAGAGGGTTCTTTTCATTTTACATCGACGAAGAAAACGCGCGACGCGCACACTGGAAAAAGTCACCGCCCCTTCCAATCCGTGAACATGGTCGAACGGCGATCCTGTGTTAGTTACACCGAGTGTTATACCATGCAAGTGAATCTTCGCAACCAGTCAATATTTTAAATACTTTATTTCACCATTCTTTCACCTTCCGACGCTGCCGATGTGTTTCCGCGTTTCGGGCGCGCACTTCAGGATCGGCTTCCCGGCGCTGCCATTTTGAACTCGGCATCTCTGGCGCGCAACTCGGGGTCGGCCTTAGAGCGACGAGCCTGTCCAGGAGCCAACCTTCGGTGGCGCTCGCGGTAGGCAGCCTCTTCATCGGGAGTACGCACAACACGTGGTCTTCCCTTAGTTGTAACTGAGATGGAATATGGGAACCACTAATCCAAATATCCGTATATTGGGCGCGAGGCCCACCACTGGAGATGCGGGTGCCACAATCGTTTTGAGGATTGGTTGGATTAGCTTGACGATTGACGTAGCTGCCAGCACTTCTTGCACCAGCAAGAAGTACTGGCAGCCACGCGCTTTTTGTGTCACGTTTCAATCGCTGGACACTGTTCGCTGGCCGCAAACCGCCAGCATAACATTTGTTTCTTTTGCGGCGGGATATAATCAATCATCGATAAATTCAATCGATGTCCATCAGGTTGGATCGGCGAAGCTGCACGGTGTGACCACCGCATAAGATTCGCGTATAAGAGAGCATTCTGACCGGGCGAACGGGGTCACTCGAACCCCTTTCCACCGGTTGAGCTCGTATTTGCTTCGCCCGCTAGGTCACGTGGCTCCCTTTTAGCGAAGTCCGACAACGCCGGCACAGGGTCCGCATAAACAGCTTCGCTGTAAAAATCATGAGCCATTTCACTCTGTGAATGTGGATGATCAGCGAAGCTTTTTAGCATACGATACAGAGGTGCCAACGAATTTTGAACATACGTACGGACTCATTTACTGTGATTTTTGAATACATTCGCTTCGACGACGGGACCACCACCCTGAGGCGCCGGATGAAACTATACACGCGTGGCGTTTAGACGGAACCGCAACCACGGGAGAGCGGAAGGAAAAGAAATGAGATGTGCACGCGCTTGGAACGCGGACAAAGAGAGGGCGGTGCGGAAGTGGACATGGTCGACGTGGGTCAAAATGTATTATCCTTTCTTGTCAGCTTAATGTCTAATACGGGTTGCATTTGGACCTAAGCTATTAAACTTATTTTTCCAAGTTGGCGGAGCGCTTGAAGCCTGCTTCACCTCAGCCGCGCACCGGCCTGGTATTGCACTATGTTCGAGATGGTCGCATGGTTTTTGGTCTACGGACATCAAATCGCTGGAAATAACCATATGCAGCTTCGCTGTAATAAATCAGGCAGTCTTACAACTTATAAATGAGACATCGAAATTGAATAAAGGATTCCTCGAAACCATAGGAAGTCTTATGGGTCTGTTCCTGTAAGAACGCTTATATGCTGGGGGTCTGGGCTGAACCGAGAGGATAACGCTTCAACCGAGGACGTTATGCAGAGCTTGACTAAGAACGTAGTAATATAGAGGGTAGGTGAAATAAAGTGAATCAAGCTGTAATAAGTGGTTCAACGTGGACTAAGGTTAGTACAAATTAGAGCAAGGTTATAAATTAGAGCATGGTAAATTAAAGTGGATTAGGCTGGACCAACGTTGATACTAACTAGAGTGAGGTGTATGGAAGTGTATTAAGTAGAATAATGCGGGATAAAGTGGATTACGGTTGGTACTAATCAGAGCCAGGTGGATAAAATTGGAATAATGTGGAATAACGTGGATTATGATGGAATAAAATACATTATATTTCGTAAAATTTACAGCAAGGTGGAATTACGTGAATTAAGGCTGGTAAAATATAAGAACTACGTGGATTTAGGAGGATTCAGGTAGAGTTGTGGTGTCATACTGTCTTCGCATTCAAATCGCGTAGAGAACTAAAGCGACTGACAATTTTGTTGTCGTCGGCGACATCCCACACTTTGCAAACCTGCGGTTCCGGACCACCGGCGCGGGAATCAAAGGCCCCCTGCGCCAAGGGCGAAAAATGCAGAAAGGGGCGCCACTAGCAGGTCGCTGCGGGAAGATGGCTTCCCACAACACGCCACAAGAAAAAGCCCCCCCCCCCCAACCCCCGGGTATGCTGCTTCCTCGCGAGCTAACCAATGGGCACACTCGCGAGAGCTCTGACAATCTCCGTCGGCTTGGGCCTCTAATAAGTGCGGCTCGGTGCAGCAGGAGCACACGTTACTAGCACTCGGAAGAAGGATAAACACAAGGAACGCGTTCGCTGTAGATGCAAAGGAACCGTAGGAGAGCTCAAATCCGAGGCCCTAACAAAGGGGCTGGGTGACGAGTCCAAAAATGGCTGTGGCTTAGTTAAGGTTAAGCCCAGGATGCGAAGCATACTAGCCTTTATTTTACTTGTTGAACCACTGTTTAGCCTGGTGAACTGCTGTCGCTTGGCTTTATTTGGTTCGGCTAGACGAAGAAACAACACATGCAGGAGAACGCACGAGCTGAGACCCGGCTGTGTAGCTACGCGGCCGCAAGCGAGCGCACGAGTTGAGCCTCCGCTTTTGCAGCTGTTATGACGTCATAGGGTAGCTACGCGGCCGCGCGCGGCGCAGCAAGGAAGAGCGTGGTTGTGCGGCTAGTATGCTACGCATAATAAAAGCAACTTAATACCAAACATAGCAAACCTAAAAGAGAATAGACCCACATATGAGACGCGCAGCAATGATCAATGGCTCATACCCTCAATGGTAGCTACGCGGCCGTGCGCGGCGCAGCAAGGAAAAGCGTGGTTGTGCGGCTAGTATGCTTCGCATAAAAACGTGTACGTACCCAATGCTCCACCCAGCGCGTCATCCACGCCGCCATAACGCTGTGGCCGCCACGGTCTGGCCTACGAAGTGCCACCATCGGGAACCGGTTCCTGGCAAGGCCATCATAGACAATCGTCACGAGTGGAAAGGGTGAGGCGTAGGGACGGCAGAGCAGGTTGATGCCCGCAATAAGGCCCCGAGGCATACCTCAATCCCCACAGGTTTTACTATTTCACGACTAGACAAAATGCTTGACTGAGCGCTTTGCAAATAACGTATTATTTCTTGTTCTGACCGATGGACTGTTTATTAGGTTCTGGTGACAACAGGGGACGTGTTGCATGAAGACGATGTGGCAGCTGTTGTTCAGAAGACCATACAGAAGTTCGGTCGAATCGACATTCTCGTAAGTTGGATTACGTTTATAGTGTCAGGGCAATTACGTGTTGGTTTCGCCACCCGTCATCATAAGGTGCAATATTATCTGGCATGTTCACGCAGCAGCGTGAGCAGGTACGCAGTCACGTACTTTCGCTCGCGTCTTGCATACTCCCGGCCAGTGACGCAAAGATGATGATTTATAAAAATTGCTCTTGGCAGAGGAGACGTATCGAAGTGAATATTTTCAGAAGCCTTGTAGACTTTACGAACAGAGTGTTGAGAGGCCTACAACGTACGCGTTAAAATTCTAAATACCTGTACAATATTTGTAGAAGTTCGCGAAATGACCGTATAACAGGACGCGCAGGCCCTACGACAGCGATAGGCCCGTGCCAGGAAGATCTGTGGGAAGCAAGTACAAAATCACTGGTTGGAACTCTCTGCGTGCTCGTGTTGCGTGCTAAGTGTAATGCAGCATATGTCGGAGAGTGCCGACACCAGCGATTTTTATGCGTTAGCATTAGGACGGCCATAGTGGAAAAAAGTGTTTGGGAAGCCACTGACGTGGTAGAGGCGCGCGCGCACACACACACACACACACACACACACACACACACACACACGCGCGCGCGCACACACACACACACACACACACACACACACACACACACACACACACACACACACACACACACACACACACACACACACACACACACACACCGCACGCGTATTAAACATCAGACTTCAAAGTGGTGCGGCGTAAAACTAACGCTGTTCACTCGTATTTACTTCTGAATTGCGTATGAATTTTGAAAAAATTGTTAGGAATAGAAAAATAGGAAGGTATGCTGCGATAGTTCTCGCTATACGAAACTCCAAAACTAGTTACTCAAGCTACAATAAAAAGGAAAATATAAACAAGAAGTACACACACACGCAGAGCACAGTTTTTGTTTCTTGTTTTTTGACGTGGTGCCGCTAAACCTAGCATTTCACAAATGGGATACATCGGCATTGAACAGCAAGGATAACTTGCGGTCGAAATATTAGTGCGTTCTTAGATGTATGCTCAATTTTATTGTTCCCTTGTGGTCTTAAATTTGGCTAATGCAGCGCTACTGAAAAGCAAATCCCACAGTAAAATTGGAAATATATGGTTCAGCTAACGCATCTAATTTGTAACGTTTGCGCGTCGTCTACAGATTTTTCGCTACTCGCTAGGAGGTGGGTTCATAGAACTGTGTACCTGTTTGCATCTCTGTGCATAAGATTGAATGCGCTTACTTGCCCAGGTGAATAACGCCGGCATTTACTTGGAAGGATCGACGGACAGCCCTTCGCTTGACAACTATGACCAGCTGATGAACGTCAATTTGCGAGGCCCCATACAAGTATTAAGATACGCCTTGCCATACTTACGGCAGGTTAAAGGTATGCTAACTTACCAAAATTTCTATTCTCAGGTATTTTTCTCAAGTGGCAGCAAGTAATGAAGAAGTGTTAATCGCCTTAATAGACTAAAATCATGTCATAGTGCTTTGCATTCACATTACATTGAAATACGTACATTGCCCCCTGCTTCTGGTGCCGTAAGATAAGCTATTTTCATAAATGATCATAGAGACAAGAACACAAAAATCGACTGATGCTGGCGCACAAAGGTGAGAAAAGTTGTGGCATTTCTTATTTTTAACTGCAATAGCAACTACAAGGGAAACTCTAGGAGAAATTCCTTCGTCGGCGTCGCCGCAACCGTTGGCGGAATGTTCTGCATAAAATCCAAGTGTGATCATGACCAATCAATCACCGCGGCGCCTTTTGTTGTAGGTGCGAAGGAAAGCATGAGAGGGTGAGCAGAGAAGGATGAAGACCCCTCGCTCGCCCAATGTTGTGCGCCAAAGCTGGGGGGGGGGGGAGGAGGGAAGTGCTTGAGTGCGTGCGAAGAGAGAGGAACGCGGCATTTGAGCACGGAAGTCCTAGCTCTGCGGTACATGGCGCTGCCACACACGGCATATCTGGAGGTTAACCTGCGCCGGCTACCAAGGCTACAAGAGCAGAGATCACATGTGCCCTTGTATGCGCGGTGTCCTCGCCTGCCTAGTGTTGGAGGTTGTGTCATCTCATCTATAGAGGACCCATTGAAGCTAAACGCTGTAATTAGCGTTAACTCGCCTCTACTTTTGCTCTTCTACAGGAAGCCGTGTCATCACCTCTTAATCAGCTTTTCATATGCCCTACCCACTTTCACCGTTGTAGACAGTATAGACCTGCTGGACATTTTTCTGGCGAACATGCATGTGTTCAACATGCTTGTGTAATTCTTTTCATATTCTCTCTTTGTTCAGTAAAAGAAACGCGTTAGAACATTCTGCGTTCATATGTGCGAATGCCGTAGATGGAGCATTCCGTATTTCACTGGTATTTGTGGTCATTACGTCGACCAGAATTACCCTCCGCCTTTCAAAGGGATGCACGAATCAGTAGCCAATCTTCAATGTTTGTTTTGAATAGCAGTTAAAAAGCGTCCACATCATGGTATACAGAGCCGATATTCAACTTGTCGTTCATGCGACTGGTAGAGTCGATTGGCCTCGAATGAAGCGCGTGTAGCGTGAACCAAGCACACTGCACCAGCACTCAGAACCAAGCACCGTTGCGCCCAATGCGAAAACCAACGCACAAAATGGCGTGCACCGCGTGCACACCATTACAAGCGTCACCGGTGGAACGATGCCTTGCATGAGAGCATTGTGAAATGTAGATGCCGCTTTGTCAGCACTACGTTTGACGTGAGCCGCCTAAGTTTCGAAATTGAGACTACACATTCGATCATTCGTTTCTGCATTGAGCGCTGGCTCATTGGTTTGCCACAATTCCCATGACGATTTTCACCTTGTCGATGAGAACCAAATTATCCCGCTGGGAAATGCTGCCAAGACACGGCATAAGCAGTTTTCATATGGAACAGTGGTAATAAGCACATCTCCCCGATGATTACCGCAAGTATGGCTTTCGCACGTTACGCGACACTGTGATTCTACAAGTACGCACCTACATTATGCCACCTTCATGGTACAGAAAAAAAACAAGAAGAAACTCCTACCTGCGTACTCCTAAGTTAGATGTCTATATGTACTTTATGTGCGTGAAGTCCTATGCTAATTGTTGTTATCAAAACATTTATTATGGACAACTTGCTGTGAAATGTTATGTTCTCTCGCCATTACGCGATGGACGCAACGCGAAGCTTCCGCCTCTCACCATTCTGACGGTGGAATTTGCAGTAAACACCTAAGTCTCAGAGTTTTCAGTTCCGGCGAAGTTCAAGAAATGCACTTATGAAAAGGTTAGGTTAGGGCAATCTTGGGAGCTTCTAGGCTATAATCATGTGAGTGCTTGCTCTGGCTTAAGCACAGCGCTCATATTCCAATCAAATCGATTATTCCATGAAGCTGAATGCTTGGTAAGTATTTTCAAGTTCACACAACTAGGTTGCCAAATTACGCCATTAGCAGCGCTGGGAGATGATCGAATACCTCCCTAATATGTTGTATCCATCACTCATGCCATCTTGTCTTCCCTTTCTCCTCGTCTGCCAGGGCCGAGAAAGCGTTCAGTGCATAGAATCTCAGCCCGAACTCTCTGCCTTTCCTGGAATGAAATACATCTCACACAAGCCAACGTCTCAAAATACAATGTTTGCTTTGACACTTGTTTTCTTTCAAACGCTTTTTGCTACTGATTTGTCTTCATATCTGCCGTATTAGCGCTGTCTGCATGGCTTCTCAGATTTTCCTGTTTCTTCTCCATCTCCTGTCGGAATGAATATCATGTTAACTCTGGATTTAAATTATTTGCTCGCAGGTAACGTTGTCAACGTGTCCAGCGTAGTGTCGCTGAGGGCGGTAAGTGGTTAGGTTACACGTACAGCTGATGAATTGATTGAATGAGTGATCGACGGTGTAGAACACCCAAGAGAGACCACCGCCCTTTATAATATCAGGGACAATTTTCGCCTAATTTTATTATAGAACACACAGTCGAGGTAGCTGACACGCATATAGTGACTTCTGCTAACTTAAGGAGTAAATGAGCAATTAGAAAATGCGCTACTATTGTCAGTGTCCTAATGAAGCACTGCACGAGCGTTCGCCACGTTTACAGTAAATCACTGTTTCAGCTAGGTTTGTTAACCACCTAAGAATAAATATTAGATGATCATCTTACTGCCCACACGTGGCATAACACGACACTTTGTAAAATTTAAAAGCTCGAGGAAACTGTGTCAGCGCATAAACATACTTCTGGCACTAAAATATACGTTATCGCTGCTGGGACTTTTCTAAAATTCCTATTGTAGATGCGTAATCAAGAGAAGAAACAGAGAAGCAGGCGTTTCAATGTTGAGTTACTTGCTGAAGGTCTCTCCATAAATGTCAACCTGAATTAGTTAATCTTTTTTTATGTTGTTCCTCGCAGATTTTTTGTTAAGAAATAGCTTCGAATTGACTTACGTGCTTGCTCATTCTTATCTGCCTGTACTGTTTAAACTCACATAAACCCAACCGCCTTACTGAAGTGACTTTCTGTAGGACGTCCCGCGAATCACAATCGTTTTCGTCGCATTCGCCGCAACAGGCTCACGGTGGGATGTTTTACAGCATCAGCAAGGCTGGCCTGGATCAGTTAACCAAATGTGCGGCCCTTGGTGAGTGTCCCACCGAAGTTGGCGTGGCTTTTCTATCACCTTAATGGATCCGTTTTAAAGTAGTGAGCTGTGTGAGAACATTGTCATGAAAATGAATAATTTGTACGCGCATTGTTACATCGAATCCACCTTATACCTTTGTTTCTGGTGGTCTCACTTATCGATAACTTGATACACTGTCCGGCAACAACAAGTTGAAAGGTAGAGCCAATCTCAATTAGTGGACGTGCTGAGCAGGATTTATTTCTTTAACCCTCGTTAACATGCCACCACTCACGGACAATCGCTGAATCAAATTTATTATGCGATGCAAATCAGCGTAGCAGCAATTTATTCCGAAAGTATTCATGTCAATACGTATTCAAGAAAATTGTTGTAATTTCATGACTAAAACGATTCACACTGTTTCATTTTGCGTTGCTTTGCCTTATTTCATAGCACTATAGTTCATTCACTGAAATTCTGGAAACTATTCTTTCTTCTGCAGCATGCGCTTTGACGCGGCTTCTTGATGCCTCGTTCTTTTCTCTCTCATTATTTTGAGCCATAATGCTTGCGCTTCCTACATTCAGCCTGCAATTGATGATGCAATATATAAATGATTTATGTGGGTGTACAATGTATCAATTACTTTTGTCTTCGTAAAGTACATGGTGTGGAAGCACGATTCCTTAGAAAATAATAAAGCATCCTTATTATTATTTTTACAATTATTATTATTATTATTATTATTATTATTACTATTAACGGCGCTATTATTATGACACTATGATTATTCTATTTATTATGCTTTTTTCACTAAATTCCCCAATTTTTACTGTTATTATGTTATATCCCCTGTACGCACCCCTCATGTAATGTGCATTGCGGGGCCCTTGAGGTAAAAAAAAAAATAAGCCGTTCATCTAGTTCTAACGTAGTTCTGTTAAATTAAACAAGGCCCAACTCGTCAATAAACAAGTCGGAAATACTACCAGCCTTCAATAACTATGCGGTCTTTCGTACAGAAAGGAAGAACAATCTGCGTTGGGGTGGTGTTATCCTCACGGCCCATCACCAATTACTTTGCTCTCCCGTTGAATTACCCACAACCTTAGAAATGTTCTGTGTATCCTGTAGAACTAATATTCAACATGTACTAATTAGTATCTGGTATCGTCGATGCAGCACTGACTCGTCGTTTATTTCATTGTTTCATGACGGTATGTGCATCATTAACATTGCCTATCCAAGTTCGCCCATTCTGATTTTCGGCAATTTTAATTTACTTTCGCTAGACCAGTCTGATAAAGCAACTACATTATCAAGAAAGAACTTGGTTAGCGAGTTCGCGAGCGCATTTCTAAGCTTCGGCTTATCACGGATAATCACCTACACTGCCAACACTCTCGATCTTATATTACTGGCACATCCCGATAGCTTTTCCGATATCACACACTTACCAGGCCTTAGCGATCACGTACTCATCCATAGTACGTTCCCTTGCAATCTACTAACCAGGAAAAGCGCTAAAAAGGCGCTCACTCTTTACAATAATGCCGACTACGTGAGAATAAGTAATGAACTAGCAAAATTATGTGATCGTTTTACATCTGTTTTCACTTACGGACTGTTGAGTCAAATTAAAGTTCAAACCTAAAATGCTGCGTTTAATAAAACTACATATTCCCACTATAAACATAACTGAGCGTGCATGCTCTCCATGGTTCAATACAAGTTTGAAAAGATATAAAATAAGAAAAAGCGGGCATTTCGATCAGCTAAAGCCTTAGGTACTTCCTTGGGATCTTAACATGGGAAAAGTATTACGCTGCAACGAAGCATTACCACTTAAAGTGCAACCAAATACAGTTTCCATTCCTTTACACTCCCCTCGATGTTACAGTGTAATCCAAAACATTTATGGCGAACCATGGACTCTCATCAAGGGAGCATAAATAATATTACGTTTGACCCGCCTGGTAATTTTAAAGTGATTGATTCATTAAAAAATTCACCGCCAACTGGAATTGAGGCAATCATGTTCAAGGTAATAAAAAACCATCATTCCAGCGTCATTTTTGCCAAAAGTTTTCACCAATCTCTTAACACAGGTACTATATATGTTGACTGGCGTGTTGAAAGAGTAAACGCAGCTTCTAAACAAAGGTACTAGGTCTTGTCGCAAAAATTACCGCCCTATTTCAATCGCAAGCGTCTGCTCCAAATAAAGCGTAGCGGAACTTCTAGCGTAGTGAAATTTCTATCATCTATGAGCTTTTTTCAGTCCATTCCTGCGGGACACAGTTAGCTTTATTCGTGCATGACATTCACTCATCCCTTGATAATAATATACCTGTCCATGTATTTGGCCTTGACCTCAAAAGGCATTCGATAGAGTACCTCATGCTCGATTACTACTCAAACTCTCACGATTAAATCTTCACCAATCAGTTCCTTATTGGATGCAAGCATTCTTAATGGACCGCCGTCAATTGGTATATGTTAATACATCTTGATCGTCATTCTCACAATTCTTATCCGGTGTCCGCCAGGGCATGGCCCTCGGGCCACTTCTGTTTTTATAGCATAGTAACGATTTACCCATTCGCGTGTCGTCGAAAATGCGCCTCTTCACCGATGATCGTATTCCATACCGCCGTATAACATACTAATCCGATATTGCTATCCTCCGGAACGATCATCTTCAGATAGAAGAGTGGTGTAAAACATGGTAAATGCCTCTCAACGTTAATAAAGCTGTACTAATTTCATTGAACAAATCATGTTAATGAATTTACTAACTCTGCAAACCGTGTTTTGGGCTACATGCGTTGCAATCTTCGCTTTTCACCTTCGTCTATTAAGCTCATGGCATGCAAAACACTAGTTCGTCCAAAACTACATTAGGCATTTGCAATATTTTGACCCTTTTCAAATAAACCTAATTAAAACCCTCGAAGTAGTCCAGAACCAAGCTGCTAGAGTCATCTTTAGTGATCATTCATACAACTGTAGCATCATAGTACTAAAATCACACCTTGATCCACCCGCCCTGGCTCATCGCCGAAGAAATTCTCGACTAAATCTTTATCACAAATTCCTTCACTGTTTACAGCCTAAAAATTAGCTAATCATTCCCGTCCATCATATGTCAGGCAAAACCCATTTAAACACCGCCGTCGTCTCTCCACGTGCTCCCCACCTGAACAATTCATCAATCGCTTTAACGCGTTAGCGCTAAGCAGCCCATGTCGCAGAAAAGTCGGCGTCCCGCGTCCGGCGTTCAGCGTCGGAAGTGGTTTCGTCAAAAATATTTTCGAATCACCAATACCCAGGCCCTCCATGTAAAGCAAGCAATTGACTGAAATATTTGAATTTCTCAACCTAAAATACGTGAAAAAATTATAAACTACGACCTACACAGAACCTACAGATATGATAGCTCTCGGTTTGTAATTTGAGTATACGAGAAAACAAACTTTTACGCGAAAACTCCTTTCCTAGCGTTTCTACCATTCACAGACCGGCCGCGGCGTCCACCATTTGCGCGCGCTGGCGCGCAGGTGTATTGGGGGCAACGCAGCGGTGCGCCCGCTTCCTTGCAATACCTCCAACTGATACTGGCCTCCTTGGCATCGCGGCCCACGCAAGAGGCCGCGTTTCTACCACAAGGCCCGCCTTTTTGCAATAACGTTCGCGGCCAGCGCTTCCCTGCTCTGAGAGTCGCCGAGGCACACAAACTCCCGGACACCCTACGCGCTCCTGAGCACCCTCACAAGTAATGTTGTAAAAAGGCTCAAGTAATAAATGTTTACCACCACCACCTGTAAACATTATGGTTAGCTACGCTCCAGTTGGCAGGAATCATGAGACGCAGTCTTCATCTTTGCCCGCTATCGCGTTCCAGTCTTAAAGGAGAATCTTAAGCGTCCTACAAATTTTTTATTCGTACTGCGCATGACTGGAATCACTTTCACGGCCAAATTGTTACAGTCACCGACCTTGCAACAGTCAAATCTGCCGTCGAAGAACTCACGTACATTGACGTTAACCCATAGGATTGTCGTGTATGCTGCTCCGAACCGTTATTATTTATGATGCCTTGTATTCTCTAACTGACTTGTATTCACTTGACCTGTATTAGGCAATTTTGACTGTAATTTTGTTATATCCCCGTACCCACCCCTCGTGTAATGTCCTTTGTGGGACCGTTCAGGTATAGTTAAAATGAAGACACTTTTGAAACGTTCTCTAATAGTGGTGACAATTCTTACTTTGCTATTACAGAAAATGCACCGTATGGAGTGCGTGTGAATTCTGTGAAGTGAGTATATGGAATTCTACTTTTAATGTCTCTACAAACATGTGCACCATTGTGGAATTAGCGGAACTGTGTTCTCTTCTTTTAAGGCGAAAGCCTTTCTGGCTCATGGTGATGTTCAAGTCAGCAGACCTCACCGCCCGAGTGTCCGCCGAAGCGCCATTACGTCATATGAAGACACATTGAATACAGATTAATGAATGAGACAGGATTGATAGTGGCAGCTAGTCAATGATAACCTTATAATAGAGATTGATATAGGTTAATAACGACCAATAATGACTGCTAATGACTCCGAAACACGTCTAACGACGGCTTGTAATCACTGCAATGTATTACAAAATACTAAATATCTAGTAATGAATAGTAATGACCGAAATGACTACTAATGACTTGTAATGACTATTTTCGACTATTAAATGACTGAAAATGCTTTGTAATAACTAGTAACGACTAATAATGACGTAAATGACTTGTGATGACTACTAATCGCTATGATATGACCAACATGTCGAACGACGGCTTGTAATGACAACAATTAATTACAAATGAATAAAAATGCTTCGTAGTGAGCAGTAATTACTACAATCAAGAAGAGAGAGAGAAGAGGCAAAGATAAAGAGGCGAATAATTGGAAGAGGAAGAGTATGCTTTCGCCATTCACTTCATACGAGAGATATTAAGAGACCCGCTAATTTATTTTGTGTGCGTGATGTAGGCACATTCCACGGAACAATGCCCCTTCCACGTACTTCGGAGCGCTTGAGAAGGAGTTCTGTAACAAACACTGTGTTATTTCGTGATTACCGTGATCATTATCATTCACATTATTTTGATGTTATGCAATCTTGGGTTTGCAGCTTTGATTCATGCGAACCTTTGAGTTGTTGGTGACATTCTGTACGTGTATGCCAGGTTGAAACGACTTAAACAGCGGATATACGTACGGAACTTATCGACATCTCCATATTTACCGTCCCCACAGCGCTCTCAGCTGCTCAGAATGGTTATTCTCCTCTCATGTTGCTCGTGCCCACAAGAAGTGACGCTAGTAGAGTTTAGCGCGGCACAAAGCTACAGTGTAACTTTAAATGAATGCATGGCGCTAGCGTAATCTAAATTATATAAACAAATAGATGAATTCTTTCACTAGTATTTTTACCTGAGAGTGAAAATAACTATTTTCCCTCTTTTCCGTCCCCCAGAGTAGCGGCGCTAACCAGATACTTTTCTCGGCCAAGATTCCTTCCTTTCCTCTTAGTTCTTTGTTTCCCCTTCAACGAGCGTGCACCGAGTGAACACCCAAAGCCATAAATTTTTCATTCTCAACACTTGGTGCTGACGCACATTCGTGTTAAAACGATAAACATTTGATATGCCTGGATGGCACGAGATCTTCTGTGGTGCTAGACAAAAAAAGCAAACCTGCAATGAAATAAAAATGTTGTTTTCCTTCGTGGTTAATAATGCATATCTAAATTCTCAGAGCCATGTTTCGTCTTTTCTTGAGTGCCGCAGTTTTACCGGAAATCTCACTCGTGGCTCATTTCTTGCCGATTCACACAATACGAAGTTGAAGACAGGTGTGCAAGTGTCGATCGATTTCATTACCTTTCAGGTGTTTTAATATATTCGAGCTACTGATCAGTGATTTCCATAAACCAAACAATTATTTTCAGATAGACTTCGGTGACAACTCAAAAAATAAATACGGCTGTTTGTACGAGGCAAACTTACAATCTGCTTACCTGGCACGCCGGAGTGTGGGCGTGCCTTGCGACTGCTATGGTTTCGGCACGGTTTCGTATAGTTCCGTACAGGTCCGTGTTCCTTATATTTTCTGATTTGTGCAATTTTTATCGCACTCCTATTCGGAATAAATGATTAAGAGGCGCGCACACAAAGGCCCGACAAGAAAATGAAAGCCGACACAGCCGACGTGTGCCATGTTGTGGCAATTCGACAAACTTCTCTCAGCACCAAGGCACTTTGTTCCGGCAAATTCATTTTACTAATTATGTCCCTTTTAGCCCTGGCGTGATTGCTACTAATACGGGCAGGAGACCCGGCGAAAGCAAAGAGGATCATTTTGAGGTGAGCAAAATTATGCCTATATTTGTGCTGGATAAAGACTTCTACCAGGTCTTGGCATGTGAAGTTGTCTGGAACAGAGGCATTCTATCGTGTTTTGTAGAAACCGACATGCGAACACAACCGCATATGCTGTAAGGAAAACTGTACACGCGCACGCGTATTCGGAGATATGGAGATAACGTAAGGCTGACGTGAACCACTGATGCCGCACGAGAGAAAATTTTCCTTGAAGCGTCTGCGATGGCTAGTACCCTTGCGAAAATTTGTCCACAACTCCCCCAAAGATTACTATCCAAGTAGGCGAGCAACCGAAAAACGTCATGCGTGAGGTGTATACTGCAGCAGCGCTCTTCTCTCGCCCTTTCTTCTCAGCATGCCGTGGCAACTAGCGACGCCGTCTGGAAGTCCGCGTGATGTCCCTTGCGTAGGCTTCCCAGATCTCGTAGCCTCCGACATTGCACCGGTGGCAGACCGGTGCGTATGAGCCGTCTGCTGCTGCCGCGCTCCTATCTGGGGCGCTGATGATGAGATTTATTGGATCAACAGTGCTGGTGGTTGTGATGATGATGACGATTGATTGGCATCAAGTTTAGGGCTGGGCGGGAGAAATATTCGCCTACTTTGCAAAGGCTAATCAGGTATGCTACAAATGCGTATCAGTGGAGCACTTTGCGTACACCTCACTAATCTTTTCTGCCTTCCTTACAACCTTGATATGCGTATGCCGATAACGGATCGGATCTTATCCGGTCCTAATTTTTCCCCGCCAGCAATCTTAACACCTATTGCTTATCTCGACTGCAGACCTGGTAATGCTTTCATACGCCATAAAATGGAGTGCTTGTGGAAGGTGGGCGTTACAAACGGGTATTGCTTGGTGGATGCCATTGGATTTCATTAGGATGTGCTTAGTTGTCTCTGTATTTCTCCTGCAGCAGACACATGCCTCATTATGTTGAAAATCTTTGCTCCGGTATGTTTTTGTGCTTGGTTAACCACCTCTGAGGAAAACAAGAAAGATTAAGCAGATGTTCACAGGAAAGCTACAGCGAATGCATATACAGAATACCTCATTATTTCTTGCAGGCTCAGTGACTGTTTGTCATTGCGCCGTTGCAGAGGGAATACCAATAAATTGTTATCACCCCCTGAAGTTAGAAAAGCATTTAGCGAATTTTGGTCATCAGAATGACTCAGAAATATTAATAATTAAAATGGAAGGCACAAATGAATAAACAAACGCGAATCAAGAGCGGGAACTTGTAAGAGCTAAAGAGGTCACCAAAGTCAGCAACGAAACAGAAGTATTCGAAGTGCGAATACAAAAACCCGGAGCCATGGAAAAGAAAGCGAAACGAACAGTGACTCTATATTTTTTTATCGAACAAAAAAGTCGAAAACCTTGTGGAATTATATATACGGCAAGAAAGAAATGTTTAAAAGGACTTTGTACAAAGAAACAAAGGGTAGTGCCTAATATTCGATGCCCTAGCTGCCTGCCTATTATAGGACAACACATACAGGGGCAAATTTGCGTAAGAGCAGGATCCAAAAGTCCACACCAGATATTGCTGAGGGGACGGGGGCAACTTTGAAAAGTGTATATATATATATATATATATATATATATATATATATATATATATATGTGTGTGTGTGTGTGTGTGTGTGTGTGTGTGTGTGTGTGTACGCTCACCCAGTAAAAAAACATTGCCAAGGACCAAAGACATACTTCACGCACAGATTGCCCTAAATCCAATGAAAGACCCAACCCAACCTATAGTTGCGCAGACTACATTTTAAGCCCGGTCACCGTGCCTGAGTGCTGAAAAAGACATCTTAATTGGAAATGTCATTACTAGGACGGTCGCCATTGATTGAACCAGCATGGGAATTCCCCCCCCCCCAAAAAAAAAACCGACCTTCCTGAAAAATACAGTTCCGTGAAAACGGGGTGTTGGCTGTGCACCACTGGGAAGAAGCAGATGCTTGTGCAGGAAAAATCTGGAGAGGACTCAGCACATTGTACTGGAATGACACAATATTCGCCCATCCAGAAAAGTAGGGAACGTTCACCTACCAGAAGCGCTGAAATGCAATGCTGATGCGAACATCAGCTGGCCAGCGATCAAAATAAACAAGAGTCGTTGAGAGAACCAGTGAAAAAAAAACATGAACCAGAGGGTGCTGGGCTCATGACAGGCATATATATCTTTACCGTAGAGTCTGAGAAGCTTTAACGAAGAGACACAATATCAAGCACATTGGGTAATTATTTGTCATCTCCTCATTTTAAAGAGACGCCATTATAGTTCATCCGTCACCATGATTATCTGGGTCACAGAGGTAATTCAGAGGAGTCAATATGCGTTCCTTAAAAAGTTCCTTCTAAGTCTAGGTTAGTTATAAACCAACCAGCATGATGCAATTGAGCCTGAATAGTACATTTCCTCTACACTATTAAGAATAAAGGCTTCAATAATATTCGCTCCTACGTTTCAATGCGGCTGGAGGCCAAAGAAACGCTAAAAAGGTATGTGGTGTATGAAGCCACAGCGGTTAATGTCATAGTTACAGTACCATTGCATTCGGTTGAACAATTTTAATGCGTACTGTTGAACATTTCGACCCTGACGCATGTCATAGCGTGATAGTGTAAGGAAGATTTGTACGAAGCCTGTCTCGGTCTAAGATTCCATCGGTATTAACGAGCTCTTGATTCCTTACACGTACGTGACCCTTGGAGCTTACTGGTTCATCATTCAGTTAGTCAGGTTGAGACTGCTTGCCTCTAATTTTGTTAGTCAGTCCGAATCATTTTGGCTGGGTTTTCTTTCCATAAATTTGAATACTAAAGCACCGTTGACGCTGACCTTTTCTCGTTGTTCTGTGGAAAAAATGTGTGCTTGAGAACTTTTGAGCGATTTCTCTTCATTTACGCTGCCAATATCTAACGCTGATACTAATAATACTGCTTTTCCAATTGCTTAGCGCCAGAGCAAGGCTATGGCTCACGCCCACCTCCTGGGTCGTCTTGGGACCATGGATGAAGTAGCGTGTGCCATTGCATTCCTGGCCTCAGACGAGGCATCTTTCATCACAGGGCATGCCTTGCCGGTGGATGGTGGGCATCTGCTCATGACGCCTCTGGACATTACGCCACCAGACCGATTGAAACAGTGAAAGCATTAGACAGTTGAATTGTCTACATATATATACGCATGTTGAAAATACAAAATTGACTGCACTAAACCGAGACTTTTCTTCCTTAGAGGACGCCTTCCCCTGACGTCACTCGGCACAAAGCTGTTGGCATATCGCATGATTTTTCAATCACTCCTTGAGTTAGGCTAACATTCGTTGATTTGCTTTCAGTAACGAACTTGTTCACAGATTGGTGGGTGTCCAGAGAAAGGCATTCAGGTTTATTTTTGATAAATACAAGCCAACTGACTCACCAACTAGTGTACTAAAGCAAGCTGCTATGCTAACCTTTCAAAATCGAGCAAAACCAGCCCATCCTATGTTTTTGCTTCAGTTATTCCATGGCGAAATAAACAGTGGCAGTTCAAAAGTTATCTCTTTTTCTTTTATCTCTATATCTTTTTACGAGATATACACGTAATAAACACCCTTATACCCATGTTAACCACAGGCACAACTGAAAGTCTTTCAAATACAGGTATTTTCATTGAACAATCAGAGGGTGGAACGACTGGACCATTCAATCACGAGCACTCCAATTTTAGAATACGTTCCAGTGTTGTTCGAGAAAACAATGCATGCAAAGCTGTTCGTCATAAATATTGCATCTTATTTTCTACGTTTCTCCACGGTATTATGTTCTGTGTTGTTCAATTTTCTGCTTGCATCTCAAAAGATGCTCTACCATTGCTTTTGTTGTATTGGTTTTGTTTTGGTTACTTTTGTTACTGTTCAAGAGGTGTACCGTAGCGCGATTAAAAGACGGGACAGAAGAACACACACAGGGACACACACGGCGCTTCTGTGTTCCATGTACTGATGTTCTTCCTATTGGCCACAGTTGACTTTATGCAGAATAATTGTAACAGCCTATTGCATTGTGCTTCACGTACCTCCTATGTCTCTTTGACACAGTGCTCATGTATCTGCCCTCCCGTCGAAGACCCCATGGGATATTAGCAATATTGCAAAGTCAATAATGTAGCCATATATATATATACAAATATAGATCTATATATCTATATACATATATATATATATATATATATATATGTATGTATATATATATACATATATGTATATATATATATATATATATATACATATATATATATATATATATATATATATATATATATATATATATATATATATATATATATATATATATATATATATATATATATATATGTGCACAGTTGCACTTAGAGAAGCGCAAATTTATTTTGGCATACCAGCCACAAACCTGACTGCGTGTATATATATTGCACTTAATATAACAATAAGTGGAAGAGCCTGCAAATGCATGAGTGAGAAGCGTAGACTGTTGGGCAAGTTGTAGTGTGGTTGAGCGGAAATACGGGCGGGAAGAAATGGAGTGGACAGTACAGAGCACCTGTCCTGTTCCGTCCGTTTCTTCCCGCCCCTATTTCCGCTCGACGACACAACATGATGCATATGTCAGTTATATAAACATAGACATAGACCGATTTATCAATCTGAAATGGTGAGCCATGAGTGTCTGAAAGATTATTTGAATGAACAGTTATTTCTTGCATATATATAAACTTTCAAGTTGATACAGGGACATGAGGCAATGAGTGTTTCACTGAGATCTCAGATTGCGCCCAGTAGATGCACTACAGCGTGCACCAAAAATGTACATTAACCACGAACAATTGGAATAATTAAACAAGAAAGCATAAATTTAGTTACTTATTTTTTATTTATCTATCTATACAGTTTTCTACAAGGGCCTTCTGGGCATTAGTGTAGGGAGGACATGTGAAATATGGGCTGTAGACATGCGGTACAATATACAGAGTCCATCCAGAATACAAACGAAAAACAACGCAACAGTTTAATGATAACACAATGGTGAACAGAACACAATACAACAATACAACATCTACAATAAAATTGGCAAATGATGCACAATTTAGTTATGTCAAGATATAAAAACGTAGTCTTCTAAAAGTGTGGAAAAGGATGGAGGAGGCGCAGTAGAAATCCCATCCAGCACACAGTTCTAATCGTGTATATAACAGAGGGAAAACGAATATTAAAAAAAAATATTCATTCGGCAGTTATACTTTCCTATTTTCTCACGGTTGTGCACGCGGGCGGACACGTAAGCGGGTTACTTTGGGAACACTTCACTATTATTGCCGGTTTTATTGTTTAGAATGGGAAATGCAGTGTTAGTCGTAACTACTTACGCCTCTCGAAAGGTAGAGTCACCCCAAGTGTTTCACAATATATTAGCCTACCGTTTCGTGAAGTCAAGTTCTCTCGCAAATCGAGCTTCAGCTCCTGTATGTGCTTCAGTATATCTGCATTTCTTCTTGTGGCCAGGTCCCATACTACGTACGCATACTCTAAGATAGGGCATACATTTGCAATGTACAAGGAGCATGTCTCAAAATTGCGTCGCAAAACGTTCAGCACCCGGCTCGCCTTTGCTATTAAATACTCCACGTGAGCATGCCAGGACATCCTGCTCGAAAAAAATAATGCCGAGGTACTTAAGCTGTGTCACAACAAACAAGGTAATGTCATTGATGAGATACTTCATGAAAGGTCGTTTTTATTTGTGAACCTAATCAGTTGGCACTTTGAAATATTAAGTAATATGTTCCAACTGCCGCACCACGATAGAACAGTTTAGGTCATTCTGCAAGAAGTGGTAATCAGCGTCACAGGCAACGTTGCAAGAGATGCAGCAATCGTCAGCGTATGGTCTAATTCGGCTACAACAATGTCATCAAGTTCATTGGTGAGTATCAGAAAAACAAGCGGGCCCAGAACGGATCCTTGCGGAACGCTGAATACATTCGCGTAAGATGACGATACACCATATAGAACCACTCGCTAAGTTCTATTAAGTAGATAAGCTTCAATCAAGATCAAAAGTTTAGCAGCTATGCTAAGAACACACATTTCATTATATTATGGGGTTTTACGTTCCAAAATGCTTTTCTGATTATGAGGCGCGCCGTAGTGGGAGACGCCTGAAATTCCGACGACCTACGGTTCTTTAACGTGCACCCAAATCCAAGTACACAGGTGTTTTCGCCCCCATCGAAATGCGGCTGCCGTGGCCGGGATTGGATCCTGCGACCCCGTGATCAAGGATAGACAGTTGGGCGAGTTGGTACGGTAACATGATTTTGGCTTCTAGCGCGAAGTGAAACACGGACACAGAAAGGAGCAGCGACCTGCGACTTCGTGCTCCCCAGCTCAAGACCATATCCACTGAGCAACCACGGCGGTTCAAAGAACACACAGCTTCTGTAATTGCGATGAGTGCGAGTACGAATCAAGAGCCCTACTAAAGAACTGCTTCGCCAGGCGAATGTTGTTCTTCAATGTTTTGTTTTTGTTCGGTGTCCTGCGGATTGTTCGTTGCAGTCGCGGTTTAGCTGGAAACTTGGCTTTGTCTGAGAATCTCAACCTCGTTCACAATGCTCTGTCAAATATGATCTGCCGCCAAGATACACACTTGCAAATAGAGGTAACTGCACATAGTGCAAAATTGCCTTGGCTCGGCGGTATAAAGGCAATACGGCTCCACTATTCTGAGATGTCATATAATTTGGCAAGACTTTGATGACACGTCTATATTTCTACGCAATGCCGCCGGCTTCAACGAGGATTCGCCATCCGTAAAACTGACACATAGTTTTTGGGGTGCGAGAAAAATGCCCTAGAACCATGCCTTTTATGCAGCCCCTTTGTAGTTAATGATTTAGTGATTATGTTCAAGCAGGAAGGGGTGAGCCTATTGTGAGCCTATCGCAACTGTATTACAAATATCAGAAGCTTCACTGCTTTGCACACGCTAGCTTGATTCCCCTAATTACCTGTGGGGCGCAGGGGATGTTGCGACAAGCTACCATGGCCATACGTGCAAGTGCCTTCGACGTTAGAAAAAGGGAGGGAGGAAATAAACCAAGGCGTGGTTAAAGAATCTATAGAAGGATCGACATTTGGGCGAGTTGGTACTGGTTGAACATCTTGAAGGGGCAGCGCAATAAGACGATGACAGAAGGCAGGAAACACACAGGACAGCGCTGAACTCATAACTAACTTTATTCGAAGGCATACACACACTTATGTACACAACCCATCGCCACGTGCTCTCCCGTCCATGGCGTCATTATCAGTGCGTAGGCAAAAAACACGAAACACCATTTAATCTAATGCTAGGTTATGTGTGTTTCCTGCCTTCTGTCATCGTCTTATTGCGCTGCCCCTTCAAGATGTTTAAAGAATCTAGTTTGTGAGACATCCCGAGACTGCTGTGGATCGCGAGGTAGGGAGTGATGGAGATTGTGACCACCTGGGATCAATAAACGCGCGCTAAAACAAAAAAATGCTGTGTTCACCTTCCCGTCGAAATGTGAAGTGCTTGAGCCACCAGGTTACCGCGGCACCGATCGTCAACATAACGATTCAGCTGTATGAAAAAGTATAACGAGACGTCATTTTGCCCGGGTATAGACGCTGATATTCTTTTAGTATAGACGCTGAAGCTTCTTTTCCATTAATCCATGCGGCGTCAACAAACGTGGACTCCTCCTCCTGATCCTTTGCCTCTCGCAACAAATCCCTAGCTCTCGCGACCCGCCTCTCTACATTGTGCAAGGGGTGCACATTCCGCGGAAGCTGACGAACCATGATATTGGTCCTAAGGTTCAGTTTCAATTCGTGTAGGGGCGCCCTATCGTGCGACACAGCAAGCGATTCTTCAATTGGCTCTAAAATATGTCTACCCGCTGGCGTACCTAGCAACCTCTCCCTCTGTGCCGTACGCCGAGCCTCGGCAATTTCATCTAAAGTATTATGCAAGCCCAGTCGTAACAACATCTCGGTTGACGAAGTCACAGGCAGACCAAGCGCAGCCTTGACGGCGTTCATGATTAAAGCTTCCAATTAATTTACCTCCCCCCTATTCCAATTTAGCATAGCTGCTAGATACGAGAAATGACCCATAATTAATGCGTGAACTAACCTCATCGCACCTTCTCCTAAACGCCTGAGCCTATAAGAGATCCTTCTCATAAGCCTTATGACCTCGTCCGTCTTCCTGGTAATACGATGAATGGTTCTAATATTCGATCCATTCGCTTCAAGTACAAAACACAGGACCCTGATTGCTTAAAGTTTGGTTATCAACTACCCTTCCCTGCTGTAGATTCTAATGCAGGGCTCAACTTCCGGTACCGAGTCGGGAACTTGAGCCCCACAAGGCCCCATATACTCTTCCGTAAGCGTTACAATCTTCTGCAGCCTGGCCTCAAGCTCTCCTTCACTACCACCGACACTCCATAGAGTAACGTCATCCGCGTAGATAAAATAGCCAATACCCTGGACAGTGTCCAGTGTATTAGCCAACTTCGACATCGCCAGATTGAATAACATAGGCAAGAGTACGGATCCCTGCGGAGTACTACAGCCACCCAATTTAAAGACTTCCAACTTTACCTCCCCAAACCTGAGACATGTCCTTCGATCCATAAGGGAAGCCTTGACAAAATGGAAACGCCGCTGCCCCATATTCAAGTCCGATAGAACCTGTAGAATGAAAAAAAATGTCATATTTAATGGACAGCTTTTCCACATCAAGTCCAAATAGTGACTTAGTATCCCGTATCCAGTCAAGGAGCTGATGCTTAATCCTAATTATAGCATCCTGAGTCGAGAGGCCGGGCCTAAATCCTACAATCGAGTGCAGAAAGACCCCATTGCCCTCAACGTAACGCGTTAGCCTATGTAAACTGACATGCTCAGCAACTTTCTCCAAAGACGATGTCCGGGATATGGGTCCGAGATTTTCAAGCCCTATCGACTACCCAGGTTTATGTATCAGAACAGTAGTTGCAAGTTTCCACTCTTCCGGGAAAGAGCCTTCATTCCATCGGCCATTGATCTCCCGCGTAAGGAACTCAATTGATCCGTCGTCTAAATTCTGTAACATTTTATTCGTAATGCCATCTGGCACGGATGCCGATCGACCATTAAGATTCTGCAGCGACATTCTTATATCACTTTCAGTAAATTCCTCGTCCATAACTGTATTTTCTTGCCCACTATATTCCAAAATCACGTCAGGTGTATCGTGCCAGGTCTCCAATGGAAGGTATCTCTCAGCCACATCCTACAGCAACTCCTGCTCCGTGGAGTCTCGAAACGCCTGATGAACCACTTTATTTATAACATTCCTCTGGATACGTTTAGTGTTTGTCTCATCCAGTAAATGTCTGAGCAAATTGCAGGCGCCTCCCCTCTTAATGTGACCATTAATAGAATTGCATACTTCATCCCATTGCGTCTTGCGCAGTAAACGACAATTGTCTTCAATTTCCTGATTAACCAATGCTATGTGCTTTCTAAGCCTTCTATTCAATCTCTGACACTTCCATCTCGCTAACATCGACTGCTTCGCTTCCGACAAATGCGCCAGGTGACTATCCATTTATTCCGTGTCAATATCGGTCTGAACCTCTTTATTGGACACCTCAACGTCACTTTTAAGCTGACTAGTCCATTGCGCCAAGGTCAACTCATTTTCTTCATCTTCGATTCTCTGCGCTCTTCGATTTTTAAAGGCACCCCAGTGAAACATCCTGAATGTGCGCTCTTTTTTATTAGTCACTACCAACGTAATCATAAGTATGTAATGATCACTACCAAAATCTATATTAGAATTTGACCAGGACGAACCCACCACCCCCCGAACAAAAGTGAAATCAGGTGTCGAATCTCTAGATGTCGACGTGCCACATCTTGTGGGATAGGAGGGTCTATGATCAGAATTAAGTTCAAGTCTAGTGCCTGCTTCCATAGTCTTTCCCCCTTAGTAGTGCTATAAACATACTTCCACACATGCTAGGGTGCATTGAAGTCCCCTCCAATAAGCAACGGCGCATCCTTATTCTGATTGGTTGCCTTGGTCAGGAGAGATTTGGAACTCTGATTGTCAAGAGCGGCGAAGGACAAAACCGCCGTAGAAGAAACGTTACTGAGTGCGTCAAAGGATGTGGTTCCGGAATCATCGATGAGTGCTGCTCTAGGAAATGGGCAGTGAGAAAAAGTGTCTTTGTCTTGATGCTTTTTACCAGCCTTGTAGTTGATTTCAAACTCGTATTCTTGAAGACGAAGAATCCGGCGATTTGACAACTTCGTCAGTGTGGAAAGCCAGCGTAAGTTGTGAAGGTGCGTAACGATGGCAAAACGCGTGAAAATAAGGGCGAATCTTCTGGACGGATAAAACGACAGGTAGGTGCTCCAGTTCAGTGATGGTATAAATCTTCTCGGCAGGTGTGAGTATGCGAATGGCACATGCTATGACTATGTCATGCGAAGAGTTGTCTCGCTCGAGGAGGACAGCACCAATACCATCGGCGCTAGCGTGCGTGCTCAAGTCTGTGGGTGCAGTCTCATCAAAATAACACAGGCTCACTAGTGAATCGACCATATCAGTTACGTGTATTATATAATTAAATGGTATTCATTAGTGTTTTCGTGGTATTGATGACAGGTGTTTGATTGGAAGCTGCGGATATCGAAGTAGAATAATGAATCGTATTCGCCAGCGATCGAAGCCTCCCTGCGAGGTCTTAGTAATTATCATTGAATCCCTCTTTAGTGTTGTTTGATAGCCATGACGAAATCGCATGTGTATCATTAACTCATCGTACTCATGTTGACGTTTCCGCTGGATTAATTTCGAGAATTTTCATCTCCTATGTGGCTCTCATAACGAACAGGAAAATAAAAACATGGAAAAGGTGTAATAAGTCACGTGGCACCAAAAGCTAGCGGTCTCTCACCCCGCTCTTTCATTTCGAAGGTGTTAACATATAATACGTTCGCAAATTTCCAGAAGTATTGAAATTCACACGTTCTTGAATTCCGTTACGCCTAGATTAAATTCAATAGCGTTTGGATCATTTCGGGTGGCCTTTGGTTTAACTTGAATGATGCTTGGATTAAAGCGAGTGGCACTTGGATTAAATTTAGTGGCGCTCGGATTAAAGTGACTGTCACTTGGAATAAATTGAGCGGGAAAACCTGTAGTATTACGCTTCAGGCCATGCGGAACGATAACCATCATGCTCTCAAAAGCTTCGGCAGTGTTTTCGAGGCCGAAGTGCAAAGCGTTGAGCTCGTAAAGGCGATTTGGAGCTGGAAGCGCTGTTTTTTTTTTGTTACCTTCGTGCATCGGAATTTGCCAGGAAGGTGAACGCAGATGAAGACTGGAGAAGTACTCGTCACCTTGCAGGGCATTGAGGGCATCTTCAATGCGAGGCATATTGTATACATCCTTGCGCGTGATCTTGTTGAGCGCTTGGTTATCGACACAAAATCGTATGGAGCCAACTTTCTTTCGGACGATAACGATGGGAGAGGAACAAGGGCTAGCAAAGCGTGTATTTTCTCCTATTGCATCATGTTGGCAGCATTTCCCTTAATAATTTTTCGCGCGACTAGAGACACGCGATACGGCTGGCGATGCACAATGAACCTGCTGTCTGGTTGAATGGGATGCGCTGCAATGGAAGTCTGTCCCAATGTGAAAGAATGGTGTCAAATGAACTTTCTTACTTCTTCAACAAGGCAAGTAACTGTTGCCTCTGCGAAGGGGTCAAGTCGGAGATAATTATGACTGCCAGAGTGGAGGTAGAGGGAGAATGTCCAACAGAAACGAGTTCAGAGGGAGCAGCTCTAAAGGGAACGACATAGAGAAGCTCTGGATCAACAACGTCGGCCAAAGTGCTGCCTTTAGGAATGATACTTTAATCGCGTGTTGTGTTCCTTGCGGCGAGAACGAAAGAGCCATTGTCAAATTTAACTAGGCCTTATGCAATGTCTATCCTCTTTGGGAAACAACCCGCAGAATGTAACACTGACACATATCCATGGTCGATGAAATCGGACGTGGTAAACATTTGCCCACAGCCTGGAATCAGCTCAGTATCTTCTCCAGTGAGCAGACGAAGTGACTTGTACGTTTCATCGTCAAGGAAATAGTCGGTGTCGCTCATAGACAGGACACCTTGCCTACAACGTATATCAGCACAAGCAGAGGCAAGGAGATCCCACCTTAAAATGAGCTTGGAGGACCAAGGCAATAGCACAGCAAAGTGTATATAGTGGCCGATGCGGTCGATCATTGCACGCACAGTGCAAAACGCGGAAGGACTGGTAGTGTTTCCATGACCTGCAACCAGCATTGGTCCATCGTAAAGCGCCGTAACTTTCGTGAGACGCCTACACAAATTAGCATGCATAACAAATGCCCCCACTGTTTACCAAAGCTTCAACGTACACACCCTCAACGAACACAGACATTTTATTAGCAGGGCGCGCTGGAGGAATTGTAGTCCTGTCACTAAATTCAGCTTTCCTTCGAAAAGTGCATTACCCTGTTAGCGGGTGACGGCTATCGGTGAAAGAGGCGAGGAGCAGCGGAAGGGCGAAGGTGAGCGGCGTCTGGTGGTGCGGTAAGAATTCGGTCTCTCGGTCGTTGCGGGCGGAGATGTGGAACGACGCGGAGGGTCGCCAAGGCACTTCACCCAGCCCGGCGCGCTGGGTGATCAGATGCAGATCGGTGCGGTCAGATGGGTGGATAAAGGCGGATGAAGGGGACATTGGCTGTTGGAGTTACACAAACCTCCGCGTATGTGGGTAAAGGAAATATTGAACGAACATCGGTTGGAGGTGCGATAGCAACCAGCGCGAATTCTGGGAAGGGGCGAGATGCAGGAGGATCCACATTCGCAGGGCAGGTAACGGACATGAACTCATCCTTGAAGACGTCGCGTAACGCTGTACCAGCAGGCTGAGCAGGAAATACCAACGGAGATGAAAGCTAAACGATTGAAGTTCCTTCAGTATTACCGCCCGAATTATGGCACGGAGGTCAGGGTACATCGCAAAATAGTTTTCGCAGTGATGCTGCGAGAGTACGGACTCTAATTCATCCAGGCGCTAGCAGGTCAAGATGATGTCAGCAATGGTAGCTAGGCCCTTGCCCTCGAGCGTGTTGAGGGGTGGTAGTCCCAATACCTTTAAGAAGATGACGCACACTGTCCGATTCAGCCATAGCATTATTGGCACGGCGACTGAGTGCAAGCGCATCCTCCATATACGATGTGCAGGACTCACTCTAGCATTGCTTGCGAACGTCGCGAGTTTTCTTCTCAAAGACTCATCGAACCACCTGCGTGCCAAAAACTTGTCGATGCTACTGCCTGAAGTTGGTCCAACCGGAGAAATCAATATGATGGTTGAAAAACCAGTTCTTCGCCAAACCCGTCAGAAAGAACGAGACATGGCCGAGCTTCAGCAGGTAATGCCACTGATTAACACAGCTTACAGGCTCGTAATCGTCCAGCCAGCCCACAACATCTTCACGACATTGACCAGGGAACGGTTAGGTATCACGTAGGTGGCCACCAGGGGCGTAGCCAGGGGGGGGGGGCGGGCTTACGGGGCTTCAGCCACCCCCCCGAAATTTTTTCGTGCTGCCCATGCACCGCCGACCAAAACGACTCCCGGCGCCACTCTGGATTTTGTCTAGAATGTCTTTTTGACGCTCGAAAAGACATTTAACCGCGAAGATTGCGAACTCGGGCTGGATTTCGTGGCAAGCCCGTACACCGGCAATCGCATAATGCCAAGCAGTCCCATCCGAGCACAAAGTTTCAAGGGCGCTTTGATGGTGAGCGGGCTCGCCGCGGCATCTCACTGAGGCCACGGAATCTATGGTGTGCATGGATATCAACTGCGAAACTTTATGGGTATAAATCTCATAAGCTCTTGATGTGAAACGTGCATTGACATTTCCAAAGTTGTGCTTTAAATTTTCAATTGCGGAACTTTGTGGGTTTAATGTTGTTATAAACATTTGACGCCAAAAGTCCATTGACTTTCCTAAAGGCTTACGTCGGAACATACAACGAGACAAGCCAAATCAACACACTAGCCGACCAGTTGAGAAAGCACGCAGCGAGGTCCAATGAGACGATGCGTCGGGGTGGTTCATTTCTGCCGTTATGTCACATAAAAAATATCAACATTTTTTTTTAACCTACGTCAGAACATCCATGTCAAGACACTAAAGCCAGCCAAAGTAACTACGTTCTTATTTATTTTTCTACTTTGACTTTTATTCGCCGAGGACACATTGACCCTCTTCAATTTTTTTGTTCTCGCTATACCCTACCCGCGGGCTGCCAGAGCGAGCCATAGCGCATATGTTTTTCTCGTATTGCCCCGACCACCGCGCGGTGCACTTCGGTGGGCGTTCGGCTTGCTCTGGCCGAGTGGATTTTCACCTAACAAAGTTTTGGAAGCTTTCTGGCTAGCAGACGAGAAAAAAAACAAAGGTCGCTCGCCGCCATCACTGCGGGTACTCGAAGGATTGCACCGCGTTCCTTGAGTGGAACCTTTCCGGAAAGTCTTGTTTCGCCGGTGTAGGATACTGAGCAGTATGCGTATGGTTCTCAGTGGGTCAATCATCCCATGTTTTCTTCGGTATTAATTCCGTAGCCCCATTAGGTGCCCGTTGTAGGCATTCGATTCTGGCCAACATACTTTCCTATGCGTTCTTTTTTCCATTTCGGTGCCTCCGACCCACAGAAAAAAAAATACATTGTTGTGGCGCAGCGAATTGTCGCATGGTGAAAGTTCGATTTTGATAGTTCTTTTGCGGAAAGTAATGGGCGACGGGACGCTTCAGTTTCCGGATACGTTTATTATATTATTGCGAAAGCAATTATATGAACACTCCAGGCGCATTCCTGCCATCGCCCTCATGTTTCGTATAAAGTTCAAGGGTGAAACAATCGTGACCACGCGCTGCATGCTGCATGTGCGAGTGAAAGCGTAGGAGGGGAGGTGGAATGGGTGAGCCGACGATTGTGGCTCAGTCTTGTGTGCGCAAAGGAGAAAAGCGGGGAGCAAGCGCGCCGCCTTCCGTCGCGCGCAATACATCGGGGGGAGTGGATGGAATGGGGGCGGAATCTAGGATTCTGTAAATCTATGATTGTGCAACATGTTTATTTGCCTTGTTTGACGCATTACATATAGTAACTTTTTCTTACATACATAGACTCATTGGAGACTTATACGTATACTTAAATATTTTGTTGCGAGGTTTTGTGTATACATGAAGTGAACTTTGTTTCCAGTGACACTTTTTTGTCCTTTATCAAGTCGTATTTTCGCATTTGTATATCCCATTGTATCTTTGCATTTCTAATGTACGAGGGCGAGTCAAATGAAAATGCGCGTACCCTAACCGCGCAATAATGGTTCGGTTCATTATCTGCGAGGCATGCGCGTAGGAGAACGGCATGTCTCATTTACAAAAGTGACACGCAGGTGTGAAGATAACTGTTCGTTAATGCTCTCATACACTGGGTTGAATATGGTTGCGTCGCATAATGGACACTTCAAAAGTTGAACAGCTCGGTGTCGCGAAGTTTTTGACAGCTAAAGGTGTTTCCAAAAAAGAAATTAATCGCCGTATGGCTGCCGTTTACGTTGAACACGGCATTTCATTGACCACTGTGAAGCGTTGGAGCAGACGGTTTAAAGGAAGTTGTAAAGACATTCCAAGACCGGGCCAAAACCATCGTGCAATCACCCCCCACACAATTTCAAAGGTTCATGAGCTGATGAAACAAGAAGGGAGCATAAGCATCGATGAACTGGCAGACCGTCTGAACATCAGTCACGATTCGGTTCACGCCATAATTCATGAGCTTCTCGGTTATCGGCTCTTTGGTGCGCAATGGATCCCCAAGATTTTGATCCATCGCGAGAAGACGGAGAAGTTTCGCGGTGCCTTGACTCATTTGATCGGGTATCACAATGAGGATGACGACTTCTTGTTTGCATTTGTGATCGGGGACGAACCTTGATGCCACTACTACGAGCCTGAAACACGACGGCAAAGCTTACAGTGGAAACATTCGAATTTACCACGCCCAAAGAACGCAAAGGCCATCATCTCCGCTGAAAGGTGTTGTTGACTTCTTTTTCGGTCGTCAGGGCCCATTACTGATAGAATTTGCTAAATCTTGAGAGGCTATCAATTGTTTCCAATATTGTGAAACGCCAGAACGGCAGTGTGTCGCAACCAAGAACGAACAACGTGGAAAATTGACGAATGGGGTCATCTTGTTCCACGACAATGCCTGTCGCCACGTCGCTTATGTGGTTAATACAAAACTGGCAAAATTCAAGTGGGAGACGCTTCAGCATCCGCCATACAGCTCAGACCTGTCACCTTGGGACTTCCACATTTTGGGGCAGCCGAAAAAACAGCTCAAGGGAACCAGATAAAGACTTTTTGAAGCAGCAACCCAAGGAGTTTTATAAGACGGGAATCACGCGACTCGTTAGTCAATGGGAGAAATGTCTAAATTCTCATGAAGGCTACTTTTAAATAAAGTACCCCGTTGCTGGCTCACATTCATTTGACTTGCACTCGTATATCTTGCAGAATTCCTGCTTTTTATACGTGCCCTCTGTTGCGACTATGATTTCGGTGCAATTACTCACGATACCCGATCGGTGACAGCTGCTCCTGCGTAATACATTAAAACAAATTACAGCGTCATTGAGATTTTTCACTGGCCATTGCATATATACTAGAATGTAAGCACGGTTCTTGAATGACAAAGTTTCGTTAACATATTTGTCCTCAACTTGCTCAGTTCATTGCCTTTTAATTTTGCATATGAGCGGCATGCACTGCTTTTCTGGTTTCGAATTGATATAGTTCTAAAGTTCGTGTGATACTTTCTTTATTTAGATAGACAAAATATGGAAGCATTGATACCAGTTATTTTGGGCAAATTGTTTGGCACACACGAGTATATTCTTTTATGAGAAAATACATATTTTATTGTTTTGACTGTGCGTAGCGTTCAAGAATTCGTTTGCAGCATCTTTGACAATGACAATGCAGTTACTATTCATGGATTTGATCCCTTGACAAATTGTTTAAGAGGAAGCTTTAGCTCGGGCCCAATCCGACGCGGCCTATTCAAATAATTGTAAAACGCAGAAACGCTTTTCTTAGATAATCCTGCTAATCGCGTTTGTTGAAGTTCGTTGCATTTGAGAGAGAAAGTTAAATCCTAGTTCTGTTGGAAACACAACTTCGATTTAGGGCTTGAATTTTGTTTAAAATATTTTGAAAAATTCGAAAGTTTGAAAAAATAGAAGCACGACGTTTACAAACTAATAGCTATGCAAGAAGAACAGACATTGTGGTTCTGTAAACGGCATCTATTATAACAGTCAAAGCGGACAAGTTTGCTATGTCAATTTGTATCTTACGTGAATTGGTTACGTTGTGTACAAGGGTTCGGCACAAGCCGTATTTCCACAATACTAAATTTTTTTTAGATTCATGTGTAACATATCCATTTTGTCCGCTGTAGATTTACTATTAGATGCAATTCACAGAATTGTGATATCATTTTTCATTATTGAGTCACGGAGTTTTAAACTTGATAGTTTCGTTTTCTGAAAATTTTCGATTTGGCCAATCTTTAATAAATAATTGACCACCTAAATGAAAAATTCGAAACCAGTAGTCACTAGAATTAAACTTTTTCTTTTAAATGCAACAAACCTCAAATTTGGTGAAGTGGTTGCAGGGAAAAACGAATTCCCCTTATACATGTATTTAAATAGGAGCACCCTAGCTAAAGCTGCCTTGAACAAAATTTCTGGCTACGCTACTGGCCCCGTATATATATATATATATATATATATATATATATATATATATATATATATATATATATATATATATATATATATATATATATATATATTGTGACATAGCAGTCGTCACTACGTTTATTCCGACTCGAAGATACGGCGAAGCGATCACGCCCACAGCACGGATCACACTCGAGAGCCAGCCCCACAAGCGATGATGAAGAAGAACCCCATATGAGCCCCACATGATGATGGTCATGTACAGATGACAAAGAATAGCTTATATCTCGCTACACTAATGTCCGCTCGCGCGAGAGCGGCCATCCTGGCCGCAATTCAAAGGGGCGGCGAACGCCTCGTGAAAGGCTTCATACGGGACACGTGGACAACCTCAGCAGCGCGGCAGCGGCGGTCACTTGGAACAATAACTGGTACTACGCGATAGTTAACCGGGGAAGTCTGCTCCAAGACTTTGTAGGGGCCGATGAACTGAAGTTGAAACTTGTCACACAAGCCAGGAGTACGAACTGGTGTCCGGAGTAGCACTTCGTCGCCAGGGCGGAAGCACACGACGCGATGAGAGGCGTCGTAATGCTGCTTGCGGTCCTGTTGCTGTGCTTCGGTGTTGATGCGAGCGAGCTGGCGACAACGCAGAATGCGGGACACATATTCTTCACAGGAGGATGGACATTGGTTGACAGTTGGCGCGAAGAAAGAGGCGTCAAGACAGGAACTGGGCGAACGACCATAGACAAGGTAGAATGGCGAGTAACCGGTCGTGCGTTGAACGGCGGTATTATACGCAAAAGTCACGAATGGCAAAATTGCGTCCCAGTTTCTGTGATCCGGTTCGATGTACATGGCTAGCATGTCTGACAGCGTGCGATGAAATCGCTCTGTGAGGCCGTTAGTTTGCGGATGGTAACTGGAGGTAGTCTTGTGGGTGGTTCCGGAGGCTCTGAGTACTTCGTCTACTAGTTGCGAGAGGAATGCTTTTCCACGGTCGCTCAGGAGGACGCGAGGAGCACCGTGGCGCAGTATTAAGAATTGAAGTATGAATGCAGCAACTTCAGAGGCTGAGGCAGAGCTCACACAAGTTGTTTCGGCGTAGCGTGTCAAGTGATCAACGGCTGTCACAATCCATCGTTTACCGGTGGGAGTCACAGGAAGAGGACCATACAGGTCAATTCCAACGATTTCAAATGGTTGCGACGGACAAGGAACCGGTTGCAGTTGTCCGCTTGGAGCTGATGTAGGGAGCTTTCGACGCTGACATAGGGCGCAGGAAGCGACATACCTCGCTACACTGGCGGACAATCCAGGCCAGTAGAAGCGACCTTTGATGCGGTTATAAGTTTTCTGGAAACCAAGGTGACCAGCAGTCATGTCGTCGTCAGAAGCCTGCAGCACATGAGCACGTAGAGAGCGTGGCAGGACAGGAACCCAGCGCTGACCGTCAGGGTGATAGACATGACGGTACAAGACGCGGTTGTCAATCTTAAATTGCGTCAGCTGTCCACGAAGGCGGGCGTTAGGTGGGCGCGAAGCTCCTTGAAGGTGGTCTATGATGCGCCGACAGTAAGAGTCCGCCAATTGATGAGATTGGAAGAATCCGTTGTCGTGTTTAGGGATCTCGTCTACAGTGGCCAACAAGAAAGCATGTGAAGAGGGGTCATGCGAAAGCTTGTCACGGATGGTAGTTGGAGGTCCACTGCATGGTGTCGTAGGAAGCGGACAGCGAGAAAGCGCGTCTGCATCCTGGTGTTTTTTTCCGCACTTGTAGGTAATAGTAAAGTCGTATTCTTGTAGACGAAGGATCCACCGACCAAGCCGTCCAGACAAGTTTTTCAGCGTCGAAAGCCAGCACAATGCATGATGGTCTGTAACGATGGTGAAATGGCGGCCGTGAAGATAAGGTCGAAACTTCTGTACAGACCAAACGATAGCTAGGCATTCCTGCTCTGTGATGGTGTAATTCCTTTCGGCGTTTGTCAGAACGCGACTTGCGTATGCGACGACCCTCTCCCCTAAAGTGTCGTCTCGCTGTAGGAGAATGCCACCAATGCCATGACCACTAGCATCCGTATGCAGGAGGGTAGGAGCAGCTTCATCAAAGTGGCGTAGTACTGGTTCCGATGTGAGAGCGCGCTTCAGATGGGCGAACGCAGATTCACATTCGGGAGACCACACAAAGGGAACATTAGAACCCAGTAATTTGTGCAGAGGTGACGCTCTTGAGGCGAAGCCTCGTATGAATCGGCGAAAATAGGAGGCGAGGCCTAGGAAACTGCGCAAATCTTTGGTCTTTTCGGGACGAGGGAAGTGCCGAACTGCCGAAACCTTGTCAGGATCAGGACGAATGCCATCTTTGCTCACAATGTGACCGAGTACCTTAATCGTCTTGCTCGCAAAATGGCATTTCTTGGTGTTTAGCTGAAGTCCAGCATTGGCAAGGCTTGTGAGAACTTCATCCAGACGTTGCAGATGCTGAGAGAAAGTAGACGAGAAAACACCAATATCATCCAGATAGCACAGGCAAGTCTTCCACTTCAGGCCACGAAGAACGGTGTCAATCATGCGCTCGAACGTTGCCGGTGCATTGCAGAGGCCGAATGGCATGACATTAAATTCGTAGAGGCCATCTGGTGTTGAAAACGCTGTTTTCTCTTTATCGTCCTCATGCATAGGTATCTGCCAGTAGCCGGAACGTAGATCGATGCTGGAGAAGTACTCGGCACCTTGCAGGGAATCCAAGGCATCGTCTATTCGCGGCATAGGGTATACATCCTTGCGTGTGATCTTGTTAAGTGCTCGGTAGTCGACACAAAATCGAACAGAGCCGTCTTTCTTCCGAACCAAAACAACGGGGGAAGACCAAGGGCTAGCAGAAGGGCGTTTTATATTCCGTTGGAGCATGTGGGCGACGTTCTCGTCAATGACTTTCCTCTCGGCTAGCGATACGCGATATGATCTACGGCGCACGATGGATGTACCATCTGTCTCTATCCGATGCGTCGTAATCGAAGTCTTTCCCAACGAAGCTGAATGCACGTCAAACGAAGCTTCATGTTTCTGGAGCAAAGCAAGCAATTGTGACTGCGAAGGTGTCAGGTCGGAACTGATGGCAGCTGCAAGAGCTGAAGGAGATGCGGTCCGTCCGGTACAAGGAACTTCAGAGGAAGCTGGTTTAAATGAAACAACAGATATAGACTCCGATTCGGTGGCGGAAGCCAATGTAGTGCCTTTAGGGATGAGAATTTTTTCGGATGTCGGGTTTGTAGCGTAGAGAAGTGCAGAGCCATGATCGACCCTAACCAGCCCTGATGCACAGGTAACCCCTCTTGCGAGACAGCGTGCAGATGGTAATACGAGCACGTCGCCGCAGTCAAGCACATCAGACGTGATAGTCACAATGCTTTGATGGCGAGGAGGTAGCGCGATATCTTCTGCAGCGAGAAAGTGAAGTCGTGCGTCATCTGCATGAAGTGAATATGTCGTGTCGGTCATGTGGAGAACGCGTTGCCCACAGCAGATGGAGGCGGAGGCCGTGGAAAGAAAATCCCATCCAAATATGAGCTGCTGGGCACACGAACTTAGCACTGCAAATTGTACGTAATGCAGAAGTCCATCGATAGAAATACGAGCTGTGCACATGGCGATAGGCCGAATGGCAGCCCCTTGAGCAGCGAGTAGCGTAGGTCCATCATAGGGGGTCGTAACTTTCCGAAGTCGCGAACACAATTCAGAGTGAATGACTGAAACACTAGCACCAGTGTCTATTAAAGCTTCTACTTGTACACCTTCTATTACAACCAATATCACATTGCACGGACGCGATGGAGCAATTTCTGTCCTGTCGTTCGATGCAGCTTTTCCTCCAAAAGCTGCATACTTTAGTTTTCCGGACGACGATCGGCGAATTGAGAAGCAGGTCTCAGTGGGGACGTAGAGCGGCGAAGGGGGGACGGCGAGCGGCGTCTCGCAGGACGGTACGGCTGAGCCGTCTCGGATGCTACAGTAGGCAATGGAGAGCGTCCGCGCGGTAGACCATAAGGACGGCGTTGGTCGTGGAAGCTCCCTAGACGTTGAAAAGTAGCTCCGGACGAAAAGTCGTCCCGTTCGTATACGTCATATCCGCGACGCTCGTCTTGCTGGCGCATGCGGCAAAAACGTGCTATGTGGCCACGATAGCCGCAGTAGTAGCAGATGGGACGAGGAGGATGCCACTGCGGATAGCAGGTTTGGGTAGGTGCGCTGGTAGTCATGGACGCGATGGGGGCCGGTGTTGGTTTTGGAGGCATCGGCGGAACGATGACTGGAGTAACTGCGGCTACTTGTGCGTACGTGGATGGGGCCCTAGGGGTTAGAGGGTCCGTGTACGCTGCACCAGCCATGGAGGCCAATTCCTCCTTGATAACGTCTCGCGGATTGGTATCGGGGGCATGACAAGGCATAGGCCCTGCGGCTAAGCCAAGATACTGGAGCTCTTCTCGAATTATTGCGCGTATCATTGCTCGTAAAGTAGGGTCGTCGGCAGTGGTGTTCGCAGTGGTGTCTGGCTGCAACCGTACTGATTCGAGTTCGTCAAGGCGCTGGCAAGTAGCGACGATATCAGCAACGGTAGCGGGGTTCTGGATGGCTAAAGCATGGAAAGCAATAGCTCCGATGCCTTTGAGGGTGTGGCGAACTCTGTCTGATTCGGTCATAGCCGGGTTCACACGTCGACAAAGAGCAAGCACATCCTCGATGTACGACGTATAAGATTCACCGGTTTGTTGCTTGCGAGTGTCGAGCGTCTTTTTTGCGAGGGCGGAACGAACAGCCGCTGTGCCGAAGATTTGGCGGAGCTGCTGTTTAAAAGCGCCCCAGTTCGTGAAATCAACCTCATGGTTGAAAAACCAGGTCTTGGCCACTCCGGTCAGATAAAAGGCGACGTGACGTAGCTTGGACGCATCGTCCCAACGGTTAGCCGAACTCACTCGGTCGTAGTCGTCCAGCCAATCTTCGACGTCTTCCCCGCGAAGTCCAGCAAACAGATGGGGATCACACTGGTGTCCACTGACAACCCAATACGGGGAGGCTGGGGTAGCCGAGGCCGAGATGGTGGAAGTAGAAGGGCCTGTTGGCTCGTCCTGCGACATGGTGGCGGACAGCTGGCACATTCGGCGACCCGATCGAAGGTCCAGGAGGTTGAGCGGGGAGTCGGAGGACGGAGGACCGAAAAGCACACTCCACCACTTGTGACGTAGCAGTCGTCACTACGTTTATTCCGACTCGAAGATACGGCGAAGCGATCACGCCCACAGCACGGATCACACTCGAGAGCCAGCCCCACAAGTGATGATGAAGAAGAACCCCATATGAGCCCCACATGCTGATGATCATGTACAGATGACAAAGAACAGCTTATATCTCGCTACAATATATATATATATATATATATATATATATATATATATATATATATATATATATATATATATATATATATATATATATATATTGGGCCACTGGCGTAGCCCCTCCCCGAACAAAATTTCTGGCTACGCCACAGGTGGCCACTGATGATGAGGGATAGAGCGGCTTGCGATGTTGAGATGCTTACGGTCGAAGCGCTAGACTGCTCGTCCTGCAACAAGCTGGCGAACAGGGGGCACAAGCGGCGCCCTGAACGAAGCTTCAGGGAGCAGGCCCGGCGTGCAGAGGACTGGGGACCAAGAAGCACCTGCACCACTTGTGTCGTCACCGTAGGTGATGACCTTTATTGAGGCCGACAGACGCGGCGATGGACCATCGGCACAGTTCACGATGATGATGCGCCCACACGCGAAGGGCACCCACATGATGACGATATGATACAGATGATGAAGCGCGCAATAAAGGCCCCTCCTCCAAATAGATATATTTACCCATTAAATATTTACCCGTTACGCATTATCCAGCATTATTTTACCCTTTCATCTTCTTCATCTGTATATATTTATCATCATGGCCAGCGTCATCGTCTTCAGCACGCGACCAGCGAAATAAACCGTTGAGGCTTAACAGCTGTCTCGCAAGTGATGGAGGCTGCTTTCGATGCCTTGGTACTCTAGGCTTTCAAGTTTCCCTGGAGCGTTGTTCAGGCCGCCTCTTGCTCCGCCTTTCCGCCAGGATGCCTCAAGATCCTCCAGGAGCCTCCGGCATCACCGTCTCTGCCCTACCGACCGTTTCTTCATAGACCATCAGCACGCGGCAGCGTGATGCCACCATGTTGCTGGCCTTCGTAGTGATGACGTTGATGACTGGCTGGACAATTACGACCGTGTGAGTCTAACCGGCGGGATTATATGCACAGGCTTCGCAACGTCGCATTCTACCTCACTGACGTTACCAGGACTTGGTTTCTCAACCACGAGAGCACCTTGCCTGGCTGGGCGGCATCCAAGCACCAGCTTCGGTAGATTTTTGGCACTTCCAACGCCCGCTCTGAGGTCACCAAGAAAAAGCATGATGGACGCACGCAACTTCCCGGGGAAACATACACCTTTTATATCGAGGACATCCTCGTCCTTTGTCGCCGTGCTGACGCCACCATGACGGAATCTGATCGTGTTCGTCATATCCTAAAGGGCATTGCCCACGTCGCGTTCAACGCACTTGCAATCAAGAATCCAAATACCGTTAACGATGTGATCGCGACTTGCCAACACCTAGATGCACTGCAGGCCATCCGTTTACAATCTGTCGCTTGACCTGCGCTGCGAGCTGTAGCCCTACTTTGCCATCCACCTCGTAGGCTCAGGTTGCGGCTATGCAACCAGCCTTCGTTCGGACAGCGCCTCCTGCTGCTGCTACTGCCCCCAACCATCTGGCGACTCTACCACCCCATCCGCCTGCCACAGCACTTTACACTACCCGGCCTACGCCCCGCCCCATTTGTTATTATTTTGGTATTCGGGGGCACATATCCCGCTTTTGCCGAAGACGACAACAGGACGAACGCCGTGGCTACGATATTTATGAGAGAGACCCACTGCTTACTCCGAGTCCTTACCAGCGCCGGCTCTCCCTACGCTCACTTTCTCCACCTCCCGAAGCGCCTCGCGGCTACCCTCCAGTGCGCCACCGCTCGCCCTCCCCTCTCCGACGCTCGACATCACACCCGCAACTGGCCACCCGCACTCCTGACAACCGATCAGAAAACTAGATGGTGCAGTTTATGGAGGGAATGCTGCATGGCTCGCACACACTAGAATTCCTCCAGCGTGCCCGGCCAAAATTTTATTCGTGTGTGTAGAAAGTGTACCAGTCCTAGCATTGATTGATACAGGAACAGCTATTTAAGTTATTCACGTTGGTTTGTGCTCTCGTCTACGCAAAATTACTACCTTGCAGTGGAGCCTTCTTCGTGGTGGAAATGATGTTGTGACTCGGTCATCGGCGAAATGCACCGTTAGAGTTTCGATCGACGGGATACGCCACCATATCGAGTTCGCAGTGTTGACATCCTGTGCTCACATGCTTATACCAGTGTGGGACTTTCTCTCTTCGGCGTCTGCTTTCATCTCGTGCCATCAACGCCTCCTTAACTTGACAAGACCGAGAATTCCGACGACGTGCACGAAACGCGCCTTCGCTTACGAGCCGCTGACGATTGTATGGTGACCCCTGGCCGCGAACAACTCCTTGTAGTTAACTCTTGCATCACCGATGGTGACGTTTTAGTTGTACCGTCCGCCCGTAGCTTATCCAATGGGATTGCTCTGGCACCCAGCGTTATTCGCTTCACCAACGGCACGGCCACTTTGCCTGTACTCAACACAACCAATGAACCAGTCCTGCTTTCTAAAGGCGCCGTTCTCATGTGCGTCTTGGACACTCAGCCTGTCTCTGTGCTTACCTCGACTACTGCTGTTTCAGAACCACCCACAGCTATGGATCCGGTCCCTGCTTCTGTTCTCGCTCGTACCATTAGCTCCGATCTAACGTCACAGCAGACGGGAGAGTTACTGGTGTTGTAATTCAAGCATAGAGACTTTCGACGTGCACTCTCCTTTTCTTGGACAGACTTCTGCGACGGCTCATCGCCTACACAGAGGTGGAACTTCCATCGTTCACCAGCGGCCATATCGCGTTTCTTCCGCTGAACGCCAGATCATCGATACCCATGTTGCCGACATGCCTAAACGTAGCGTAATCCGCCCATGCCCAAGCCCATGGTCGTCACCTGTCGTTTCGGTGCGTAAGAAAGACAGCTCAGAGTGATTTTGCGCAGACTACCATGCCTTGAACAAAATAACCCGCAAAGATGTATATCCACTGCCCCGAATCGATGATGCGTTAGTTTCATTACAAGGCACGGAGTGTTTCTCCAGCCTTGATCTACGCTCCGGATACTGGCAGATCCCCATGCACGAAGCAGACAAGGAGAAAACCGCCTTTGCCACATCCGATAGACTTTACGAATTTGGCGTAAGGCCTTTCGGCCGTTGTAATGCTCCCGTCACATTTGAGCGGATGATTGACACCATACTACACGGCCTAAAGTGGAAGACTTGCTTATGCTACCTTAACGACATCATCATATTTTCGCCGACCTTCCATCAGCTCTTGCAGCGCCTCGACGAAGTCCTGACATGCCTCTCAGCTACTGGCCTTCAGCTGAATACAAAAAACTGCAACTTCGCCATCAAAACCGTTAAAGTGCTCGGACACCTTGTCAGCAAGGAGGGCCTCCCACACGACCCCGACAAGATTACCACTGTCCTCCGCTTCCCCAGGCCTCAACGCGCCAAAGACTTGTGTAGCTTCCTTGGCTTAGCTTCGTATTTCCGGCGCTTCATACGTAACTTTGCCGCCATTGTGGCGCCGTTCCATCAACTCCTTCCTTCTGGAGCTCCCTAAGTATGGTCGGATGAATGCTAAACTGCTTTTGACGCCCTCAAGCGTGCCCTCACGTCCGAACCTGTGCTTTGTCATTTCAGCAACACGGCACCCACTCTTTCACATACAGATGCCAGCGGACACAGCACCGGCGCTGTTCTTCTGCAACGTCAGCGAAATTCCGAAGAACAAGTGGTTGCATACGCAAGTCACACGCTGACAGCTGCAGAGACAAGTTATGCGATGACCGAGCAAGAGTGTCTTACCTTTGTTTGGTCTGTCCGAAAATTTCGGCCTTATCTGCACATCCGCCACTTTACGGTCGTTACTGATGACCACGCCTTGTGCTGCTTGGCAGCGCTACAGAATTAACGGGACGTCTCGGCCGTTGGATACTTCGTTTACAAGAATACGTCTTCAACGTCACCTACAAGTCTGGAAAGAAGCGCCAGGATGCCGATGCTCTGTCTCGTTGTCCCCTACCACCGTCTTCAAGCGCTGCTTGCTTACCACCTTCCGTGAGCAAACCGCAGGGCGCGTCGCAGGCATTCCCTTCGCTCGCAGCTCTCGAGCGGCTCCCTTCCTGCCATTCTCATGTGTTTGCCTCTAGCCAATATAATGACTCCTACTGCCACTCCGTTCTCAACAAGTTTGCATCACTCTTTTTTTTTACTCGTTTACTTTTTCTCTTGTGCATAATAGTAGGAGACAGCATGCTACTCCGGCCGACCTCCCTGCCCTTTGTTGTGCCATTACCACAAGCCCGGATCCCGAATCTGCAAGATGCAGAATCTATCCTGCGAGCGCCATAATTCTCCCTTCACAAGTCAAGATGCTGCGCCTTCGTGCGGGAGAAGCCTCGGCGGAGCAGCGTGTTTTGACGTGTCCGCGTGTGCCCGACGGCCCGGCGCCGCACCTCCCTTGCCTGGAGGTCACCGCGCGCGCGAACTTTGAACCGGGTGGCCAGCGCGGTCGCTGGTTGGACCCTTCGGACGACCGTCGTGTGCTGACTTTGTATTGGGCCGTTTGAGTGACAATGGGCCTCGGGGATTATAAAAGCAGCGACACGCCGCTCGAAAACAGGATCCGCCGACCCCACCTGGAGAGAGGGTCGCTCCCGACTGGGGTGAGATGTGTCACGCGTTTTCGCCGGACGCCGTCGTGCGAGAACAGTCGCGTTTGTGTGAGCTCTCGGCCCCAGTGCCGATCCGTTTATGTCCTGTATGATAACCTGTATATAATGTATAAAGTCCCTTTTGTTATTCTCATCGACGCCAGGCTCGGAGTCTTCGCTACCAACGCTCTGTCACGAAACGGGTGAAGAGCGCTACGGGACCACAAAGCCGTAATCGTGGTGCAGCGGTGCAAGTTCGTAACACTGGCGGCACCGGTTGGGTGTCGTAATACTGCTGGCACCGGTTGGATGTCCGTAACACTGGATGGCAGCTACGGGATTGACCGGCATCAGCTACCTCGGCGCGGTGAGTGCCTGAAGTTTACCTCAAACACCAGACTTTCTCTGACACAGGTTATAGTAGCTCAGGGATTGACTTCGTGTTGCATTGTGTTTAACCTTGTGTGTTTCAAGCCTAGTAAGAGTGTTTTGAAAACCAGGGGATGCTGAGAGGGTAAACAGGGCAGTGTGTGAAATACTTGCATATGTCTTACTAGTAGTGTTATAGTAGCGTACGGCAGGTATATTCAAAAAGGGTAAACAGCAGGAGGACAGTGTGAACGATGGAGAAGTACAAGGTGAAGGAACTTCTCGAAATTTGTGAGGAGTTGGGCATTGAGTTGGGCTCAACCAAAAGAAAGAATGCGATCCTTGAGGTCATGAGGACTGGGGACGTAACGGCTGAGGAAGCCGCTGAGGCCTTGGCGGGTATCAATGAACGTCGGGAAAGGGAGGAGAAGGAACGTTGCGAGCAGGAAAGGAGAGAACAGCAACGTCGCGAGGAGGAAAAGGAGGAAAGGAGAGAACAGCAACGTCGCGAGGAGGAAAAGGAGGAAAGGAGAGAACAGCAACGTCGCGAGGAGGAAAAGGAGGAAAGGAGAGAGATTCGTGAGCACGAGCTTAAAATGAAAGAGTTGGAGACCCGAAATAGCTCGCCAGCGCCTAGTCTCACTTCTAACGTTCCAAGAATACGCGATCAACTTCCACCCTTTGTCGTCGGAGAGGATATGGCCAAATACCTCGTGAAATTTGAGCATGTGTGCGAACGGAATAGCATTGAGCGATCCCTCTGGGCACAGAATCTGTTAGCGTTGCTTCCTGGGGAGGCATCAGACGTAATAACTTGCTTATCGAAAGAGGCGTTTGAGAGCTACAGTGATGTGAAGGAAGCGCTACTGCGGAAGTACAAATTGTCGCCCGAAGCTTTCCGGCAGAGGTTCCGGTATGCAAAAAAGGGTAAGGAGTCGAATGTTGACTTCGCGTTTCGTCTAAAAGCCGACTTGGTGGAATGGCTGAAGGGCGAAGAGGTTTACGACGACCGCGACAAAATTGTCGAATGCATCGCGTTGGAGCAGTTCTACCGTTGCATTGATGAGGATGTCCGGCTCTGGCTGCAAGATAGGCTAAAGGAGGTTAAGCTAAACAAGGCAGCAGAGTTAGCGGAAGAGTATTACACCCGCCGCAGCTTGCACAGCAAGGCGGTGCGCGTAGAAAAAGCTGATAGAAGAGATGTGTTTTCCGGGAAGTCCGACGAACGGAAGCAAATCACGCGTCGCGAGTTTCGGAAAGATGAGTCTCTTACCAAAGAAACTGTAAGGGAAGGACAGAATGCATCTCAGAATGCTAACGATGGTCCCAAGCAGCGAAACGATACGACGCGTTCTTTTGAAAAACGGAAGCCGTTAACCTGCTACAATTGCAAAAAGCAAGGGCACATCGCTGCAAGCTGCCCAGAGAAAATTGCTTTTGCAACGATACAGGAAACTCACAAAAACATACGTCTATTGGAGCCCTATGTGCAGGAAATTAAGGTAAACGGCAAGAAGTGCCGAGCACTGCGGGACTCTGCAGCAACTATGGACGTTGTTCACCCGTCTTTCGTCTCCTCGAGTGATTTTACGGGAGAGTGCGTTAGGATACGGCAAGTGGCCGAGAAGGAGAGTGTCTGTTTACCGATCGCAACGGTTAGCATTGAAGGAGAGTTTGGAAAACTTAACACCGAAGCCGCTGTGTCAGCCGCCCTCCCGGAGCAATTTTCCTACCTCTTCTCAAATAGCTCGGAGCAGCTGCTGAGGGATCAGGGCAAATCATTCTTTGCCGACGTGGCGTACATGGCCCCCACGCGATCCAAAGCGCGCCCGCTGTCGAGGGAACTTGACTTAGCGTCGGTGAGCGAAAGGCGGTGCGGCACACGGACCGATCACGGTAACTTGAGTGGCGAGCAGTCACGGGAGAGGCAGAGCTCGGAGGCTGGCCTAGACGAGCGGGTCCTGGAAGTGAGTGGGAGTGACGCGTGCAGTGCTAGCCGCGATATAGACTCGACGCCGCAATTAGGCGACGCGGGCTCCACACTCGCTCCGGTTTCCGCCAGCTGGCAGGAGCAGGCTGCAGTTGAAAGGGAAACTCGGATTCGCGAGCAACAGGAAGATTGTTCACTAGCCGATCTGAGGAAGAGCGTCAAACGGGGAGTGGAAAAAAAGGGGGTTTCATTTGGCAAGGAATCTGGCTTATCGTACCGCCGCTACACGGATAAGCAGGGTCGCAAATATAAGCAGCTTCGGATTCCGCGAAAATATCGCCGGGAAAAATGAATGACCTCATTTGCTTCCTCAGAAGTATGTTTTCGGTCCAAAGCGATTTCAAGGGGACCATTCTATTTGTCATTATTATTGCTGATTATTAATTGTTTCTATTTTGTTATGTTGATGATTTGAAAACTGATTGTTTAAGCCTTGTGTGCTAGATCGTACACCTGCCTCTTGTTGCAGCGGGAGAAAAAAAGGAGAAAACAATTTAGTTAGGTTGATTTGAATTATGGCCTTGTGTGGTGTTTGACGGGAGACAGAGGGCACTTGTTCGTGTTGGGTGTTGCCTTTTGCCGGTCGGTTTTGCAAGCTGCAGAACGACCAAGCGGGACCAGTGGCGAGAAGCAAGGTCTTAGGAACGACCCGAGCGGAGCTGGTCAAGGTGCCTTGGCGACGACGTGGTGAGCAGAGCTCCTGTCCTGGCGAGTCGGACCTGGGCACGGGAGGTTACCTGGCGTCCCGACACTGGACGTGAACTTGGACGAGCCTGACGAACGTGCGCGCCTGGCATCCGAGCCACGTGGAGGCAGCTCGTCTTCCCGGCGCCTTATCTGAGGGCGGGGATGCTGTTGTGCCATTACCACAAGCCCGGATCCCGAATCTGCAAGATGCAGAATCTATCCTGCGAGCGCCATAATTCTCCCTTCACAAGTCAAGATGCTGCGCCTTCGTGCGGGAGAAGCCTCGGCGGAGCAGCGTGTTTTGACGTGTCCGCGTGTGCCCGACGGCCCGGCGCCGCACCTCCCTTGCCTGGAGGTCACCGCGCGCGCGAACTTTGAACCGGGTGGCCAGCGCGGTCGCTGGTTGGACCCTTCGGACGACCGTCGTGTGCTGACTTTGTATTGGGCCGTTTGAGTGACAATGGGCCTCGGGGATTATAAAAGCAGCGACACGCCGCTCGAAAACAGGATCCGCCGACCCCACCTGGAGAGAGGGTCGCTCCCGACTGGGGTGAGATGTGTCACGCGTTTTCGCCGGACGCCGTCGTGCGAGAACAGTCGCGTTTGTGTGAGCTCTCGGCCCCAGTGCCGATCCGTTTATGTCCTGTATGATAACCTGTATATAATGTATAAAGTCCCTTTTGTTATTCTCATCGACGCCAGGCTCGGAGTCTTCGCTACCAACGCTCTGTCACGAAACGGGTGAAGAGCGCTACGGGACCACAAAGCCGTAATCGTGGTGCAGCGGTGCAAGTTTGTAACACTGGCGGCACCGGTTGGGTGTCGTAATACTGCTGGCACCGGTTGGGTGTCGTAACACCTTCTAATAAATTATATCTATGTCGAAGGCTCTGGCAGTAGTACGCGAAAATAAGACAACGTTCGCCTTCTCCAAAGGTGGCCACCTGTCTCAATATATCTCAACCACCTTGTAAATCATACTGACTGATGAACCTGTGTCTACAAACATATTTAGAGAAAATTTATTCCACGATATCTTGCGCTTAAGAGGCGTGCAGTGTGTGCCATTTGAAGTCTGATGTGCACTGATGCGCTCTTTCAGTTCCTTCGGACAAAATGTACGCCTTTTATCGGTTTTCGCGGTTGTCATGTTGCGCCATGCACACTCTAGATAAGAGTCCTTGCGTCTCCTACCGGTTACATGCGCTACCCTGACGTCGGCAGTCCTCATTTCAATGCGACTCTACGCCAGGTGTTGCACACACTGTGTTGTCTACTACTCTATTTACTCGAACTGTTTGCGTTGAAGTCTTAGGAGAATTCGTACTCATGAAATGGGCCGAACCTTCTTGGCCGCGATTGAGGCTGCGCATTCTTCGCGCGTTTTCAGGGCGTCCTCACTAATTACACAATGTCCTTGGCTTCTTGTGGCGTCAGCTTTCAACGTGTGAACAACTACCACCTGGCAATTTCGTCTCGCACACCATAGACGATGCGGTCCCTTATCATTCGTTCTAGAATCAGCCCGAAATAACAGTTCTCTGCGAAACGCCGAGTGGCGGCTTGCACTTGTAGTACGCTCTCACCTGCTAGCTGCGTCCGCATGCAGAAATTGTGAAGTGAAGGAATTTTGTTTACTTCGGACGCTTAATGAGTCTCTAGGTGCTCTACCACGCCAGTGTAACACAGTTTATTACACTTGCCGGATGGCTACTGCCTTGCAACACTGACTGCGCCGTTGGGGGAGAGAAGCCACGAGCAACGTCTGGCTTTTTGCGCCGTCGGTGACAGCGTTCGCGTAGAAATAGGCCTCCAGGCGTATCAGGAATACCGTCCAGGCTCCTTCAGCTTCTCCAAGTTCCGATAAACAGGCACATGCCCACCACAACTTGGATCGGCGGACACTCAGTCCGTTCTGTTCAGTGACGTCGGCACATCCTCGTCATCATCGTTGCGTCGCGGCAAAATAGCTTACATCAACAAAGCGTACAGCAACACTACAAATCCGGTCAATGAGTAGAATTATTTCACTCGAACACAGACTTTTTAAGCCGCTTCTAGGCAGAGGTCCTCGTGCAGGCGACTGGTAGCGATGCCGTTATTGTACACCAGACGCCACAGCAATATCTCGCGCCAAAGCCGCTAGACCAGAGTGCATCTACAGCCTATAATTGTGTTTAAGGGAAATTTGCGCGCTGTGCTTGCGTCTTCGTGACACAAGAATCTTTCAATGCTTTTTCTGGTGGTGGTGGTGACAAACTTTATTGAAAGGGGGAAGGGTAAAGAGGGACGTGGCTGAGGGTTAGGGCTCAAGTAAGGTCCTGGGCCTGCTTGGCCTTTTCCGCTTAATCCACCAGTTCAAGTTGTCGGTCGACGTCCCAGGAACTGAGCCAGGCTGTCCAGTCAGTCTCGCTGCTAACGGGGGGATGAGAGAACGGGAGCGAGGTGCATTCCCACATTATGTGTGTGAATGTTCCTGTTTCTGAACAGAGCCTACATTTGTCGCTTTCCCTGCCCCCTGTGATTTTGTTAATGTATTCTGGGTGTGGGTATGTATTTGTCTGAAGTCGCCGAAACGCGACCGCTTGTGTTTTGTCGAGTTGCTTGGCTGGTGGGGGGAGCGCGTGACGCCTCAAGCGATACCGATGGGCTATTTCATAAGTATCGCAGGGTTCCTCGTGTGTCTCCTCCTCATTCACGCCGTCCGCATCCACGGACGAGGCTCGGCGCGCGAGATCTCGAGCCAAACTGTGAGCCGACGCACTGCCGGGCACAGCCGCGTGAGCGGGGGTCCACACGAGGGTTTTCAAGCCGCTTAGGGGTTGTCGTGCGAGGACATGGTACGCCTGTTTGCAAATTCTACCACGGACGAAATTGCCGATGGCCTGCTTGCTGTCGCTGATGACGGTATTCGCTTCCGCATGCATGGCCATGGCAATCGCGGTTTCCTCCGCTTCCAACACTCACCCAGCCGTGATTGTTGTATGTTCTATCAGTCCTCCGTTGTGATCCGCTACCCCCGCGGTCATGAGGTCGCCGCGAGGGTGTTTTTTTCTGTTCACGAAACTCCTGCCAAAGTTTTATATAGGGACAGCGCGTGCCGCTTGTGGCGCAGCTGTTGAGGAGGGGGCGCAAAACGGCCGTGCGAGCCGTTTGCAGCGGCTGTTTTTGGGCAAACAGGCTGGCATTCTTTCGTATTTGTGCGTAGTATAGACGCTACTTAACCCATTATTTAGGACCAGATAAAAGTAAGTATTTAAACCAAATTTTTTTAGATTAACACCAAGGTTTCGAGACCGGATCGATTCCTTGTTCAGGGTGTGATTGCGGGCGAGGTGCAGCGTGGCTCTTTAACCCCACTTGTGGACAACGGCTGGGTCAATGAACGCACGCCATGGGAGTAAGACGAGGTAAGGTTCCCCCAGGAGCGATTAACATTGCCGTATGTTTGCTGAATGTGCCCACACTCAAGAAGCGGCCTCCTGTGCGGATATGGCTCGGTTTCCAGCACAACAGTGTTGTTGAAGTCAATCTGGGGGTCAAGCGTTTTGCAGTGTTCAGCAACTGCGCACCGCGGACTGTCAATTTGTTTTTACCGGAAAGCTTGGCTGCAACACACTGACACTAATAATAACCGCGCGTGATTGACGCCGGCCGCAAGTAAACCTTGCTAGCGGCTGTTTCTTGAACAGCGCGCTTACTTTCTCTCGCTGCTTATTATAAACAGGATTTTTTTGTACATCCGCCCAGCCTGCGCATTAATTTGCCGTTATTTTCACCGCAACTTGCCTGCAGTATGCATGACACTGGAAAATCTAGCGTGGCGGTCAGTTGCAATCGTTTTCTGATTGCGGCCGTGTCGGCCGAGCACTTCCTTTGTCACAGTGCATAAGATCATTTACATAAGCTTATGACAGGTGCTTACCTTGCAACAAGTACTGCCAGCTGACTGACGCTGAAAATCATACTATTTGGCGGCATTTGAAGAGGTTGGAAGAACTAGAGCGCGCTAGAGAAGCGATCACATGACGAAAACAAAGGCAGTTTGAGAAGCCCTTTTTGCTGACACTTGTGGAGATGAAAAAGCACTGCTGCAGACTTTCGCAACATCGGCCATTTATTTGTGCTTTGTCACGGAGTAACGACGAAGACGCTGGTGAGTACGAGAAAATATATGAAAATTTTTTATTCAATGCTCATGAACTGGCTGTTCTGTAACTACCAAAATAAGACAAGCTGTGTGTAGCCACTGTCATAATATATGGTACACGGGAGTGCGAAGCCTAAACATACGAAGACAGTGCGCCGTGCGGTGGCGAAGAGGACCATCATCATCATCGACACCGATTTGGGAGCGCCGGCAGTGGCGCCTCAAAAAGCGTGGCGCGAGAGTGTGGCCCGTGGCAAGTGGCGTGAGCGGTGCGCGAGGTTCGGCGGTCGACGGAAAGCAGCTTCCTCGCTGGGCGTCTGGCCCATAGGAGCTATCGCCGGCCGCGCCAATACGCCACACCTGAAGCAACACTGTCGCCCGCTGGGAGGTTCCCTCGCCCCGCTCTTCCGCTGGGCACTGGTCCAGGAGGGCTGGCGGTCCGGAACCGGGGCGCTCGAGCGTTCGGGTGAGCGGCCACACGGCTACCCCGCCAGCTGTGGACGCGACCCGGTGACTGCGGCCGGCTACCTGAGCGCCGCGAGGCGGTCTGAGCCGACCGTCCGACCCAGCTGTCCGACCCTGCCGTCCAACCCGGCTGTCCGACCCAGCCGACCGTCCCGGCCGTCCGACCCAGCTGTCCGACCCAGCCGTCCAACCCGGCTGTCCGACCCGGCCGACCGTCCCGGCCGTCCGACCCAGCTGTCCGACCCGGCCGTCCAACCCGGCTGTCCGACCCGGCCGTCCGACCCAGCCGACCGTCCCGGCCATCCGACCCAGCTGTCCGACCCGGCCGTCCTACACGGCTGTCCGACCCGCCGGCCGGCACTGTTGTTCGACCCCGCTGGCCAGCATCGGTTCAACGAGGTCTCAGACACGGTGACATACGCTTCCGCCGGAACTGTAGGCCAATCATAACCCACCGAGCCATAGATAGAGTGCATGTCGCCTATGAGGCATTTTGGGACATTGTCACTTGTGTGTGCCGTTATCTGTGTCGTGTACGTCAATACAAGTCTGATGTGTGTTTTTGCTTTCGCGTGCTGCTTCTCCCTTTTTCTGGAGTGATCCGGCCCAATAACATCACAAACTGGCGAGCTTGCCAGGATTCACTCGTAAATACAGTGAAAGGGGGCAGTTTCGCTTGAGCGCAGACACACATTAGTAGACGGCACCATGGATTTAGAGAAAATCACAGCTATATGACTCCAAATAGGATTGTCAGGCGCAGAACTTCGCAGATGGATTGAGGCCGAACAGGCAAAACAAAGGGACGAGAGAGCTGCGGAGCGAGAGGCAGCGAAGGAAGCTGCTGAATTAGCGCGCTTAGCTGACGAGAGGCAGCGTGAGATCCTCCAGCTAAAGCTGCAGCTTCAGGAAGGAGCTCGGAATGTGCCGGCAGCGGCTTCTGAACTTTTGACTGCGCCCAGCACCTCCTCGTCACCCCTCAATCCACAGAAGTTACTTCCTTTGTTCGACGAGAAACGCGATGACTTACACGCGTATATACAGCGATTTGAGCGCGTAGCAACAGGGCAGGACTGGCCACAAGAAAAATGGGCTCTTGTTTTGAGCATGTGTCTGACTGGGGAAGCGTTAACTGTGATAGGTCGGATGACTGCCACCGATTCATTAGATTACCCAAAGGTAAAGAAAGCTTTGCTACAAAGGTTTCAATTCACGGCTCAAGGCTACCAAGAGAAGTTTCGTAAAGCACGAGCCGTAGAGGGCGAAACTGGAAGACAGTTAGCAGCAAGAATTTCAGCCTATTTTGACCATTGGATTGAGATGGCTAATGTACCTAAAACATATGAAGGTCTACGAGATCACATGATCTCTGAACAGTTTCTGCGTTGTTGTGAGCCAAAGCTAGTCATTTTCTTGAAGGAGCGAGAGTGCAAATCCCTTGACGAACTTGCTAGCTTGACGGATCGCTTTCTTGAGGCGCAGAACTGGACAAACCTAGGAAAGGGTCCCGATAACACAAAGGATTCTGGTGGAAAAGACATTGAAACTCCCAGGAAACCGCAACTTATGTGCACCCTTTGTCATCGGTTTGGACATTTGGCTCCTGACTGCCGTGCCCCACCTAAGCGTATGCTGAAGTGTGAGTTGTGCGACAGAACGGGACACACAGTTGAAAATTGCCGAACTCGGTACGGGGACAACAAACCAAGTTCTGCGTGTGCATTCACCGAATCTCGACCAGTCCGGACTCGTCCAGTGAAAGAATCAAAGCATCCAGGAAAGAAGACTCGCCAATCAAGTGACAGCGAGGAAAAGAACCCTGGGACTGCTGTACCTTTCCTCATCGACGGGATGCCAGTGGTTGAAGGCCGGCTGCTGGGAAGAAGTGTTCGTGTATTACGAGACACCGGTTGTAATACTGCAATTGTCAGACGGGAACTCGTTCCAGAGGTGTATATGACGGGAAGAACGAGCAACGTTGTTCTTCTGGACGGCTCAACAAGCCACCTACCTGAAGCTGTCGTACAACTGAACACGCCGTACGTTACAGGAGAATTAACCATGGCATGTATGGACGAGCCCCTCTACGACGTAATTCTGGGAAATCTTCCAGGCGTCAGAGGACCATACGATCCGGACTATGACTGGAAGCACCCCGCTGCTCCCAACGCTGAGTCGTCGTCAATAGGGATGAAGCGTAATAAGGCGCTTAGGAAGCCTCACCATGTACCGAGCGTGGCTGAAGCAAAAATGGAAGAACAAGAACAAGGCAAGATTCGTCCCTTGTGCGTTCGAACAATCGTCTTAAGTGACATGACAAAAGGACAACTCATTGAAGAACAGCGGAAAGACCCGACGCTGAAACATATTTTTGCGAAAGTAAGCAAGTCGTTTAACTCAGGAAAGGGCCACAGCTACGAGTTCGTGGAAGAAAAAGGATTCTTGTATCGCCTTTACCACCGGGCCACTGGCAGAACCTTTAAGCAGGTGGTCATACCAAAAACATTTAGACATGGCGTATTAGAAGTGGCTCATGAAAACATCACGGCAGGACATAAAGGTATCAGGAGAACAACCGATCGTGTCCTACAAGAATTTTATTGGCCAGATGTGCACAGAGACGTAAAACGCTTCGTGAAGTCGTGCGACAAGTGCCAAAAGACAACCGCTAAAGGGAAAGTACAGGCCGCTCCACTTCCTCGTCAGTGTGTGCTTGTGTGTGCGTGCAAGAATACAAGTTCGTTCTGTCCTGAAGTCCTAGAAGCGCCGACACAAGACCCTCCGAAGTCGAGAAAGCGCCGGGGACCAGGCCAGCGGAAACAAGCCCACAGAGGAGCGCGCCAGGCACGTCAACAGAGTGTTGCGTTGGAGTGTCCTTTTGCAGGAGTATTCTTTTACTGTTAACTACATAAAAGATTGTGACAATGTCAGAGCTGACTACTTGAGTCGAGTCGCGCGTAATCACCTGTTTATATAGCAAAATGTGATTAGACATTGCGACATCTCAAGTGCTTAGTATTTAGTTGAAAGCGAACAGACTTGTGCGTTCGTTCTTTGACTGGGTGCAATGCCCTGTGAGCAGGATGTGTCGTGTACTCATATGAACAATCGGACAGACGTACATGACAATTTTCCTTTTTTTCTGTTCTCATCCCGCGTCATTGTGTTAGAATAGTTGCGAACAACTTTCTCGAAAAGGGGGGTATTGTCATAATATATGGTACACGGGAGTGCGAAGCCTAAACATACGAAGACAGTGCGCCGTGCGGTGGCGAAGAGGACCATCATCATCATCGACACCGATTTGGGAGCGCCGGCAGTGGCGCCTCAAAAAGCGTGGCGCGAGAGTGTGGCCCGTGGCAAGTGGCGTGAGCGGTGCGCGAGGTTCGGCGGTCGACGGAAAGCAGCTTCCTCGCTGGGCGTCTGGCCCATAGGAGCTATCGCCGGCCGCGCCAATACGCCACACCTGAAGCAACACTGTCGCCCGCTGGGAGGTTCCCTCGCCCCGCTCTTCCGCTGGGCACTGGTCCAGGAGGGCTGGCGGTCCGGAACCGGGGCGCTCGAGCGTTCGGGTGAGCGGCCACACGGCTACCCCGCCAGCTGTGGACGCGACCCGGTGACTGCGGCCGGCTACCTGAGCGCCGCGAGGCGGTCTGAGCCGACCGTCCGACCCAGCTGTCCGACCCTGCCGTCCAACCCGGCTGTCCGACCCAGCCGACCGTCCCGGCCGTCCGACCCAGCTGTCCGACCCAGCCGTCCAACCTGGCTGTCCGACCCGGCCGACCGTCCCGGTCGTCCGACCCAGCTGTCCGACCCGGCCGTCCAACCCGGCTGTCCGACCCGGCCGTCCGACCCAGCCGACCGTCCCGGCCGTCCGACCCAGCTGTCCGACCCGGCCGTCCTACACGGCTGTCCGACCCGCCGGCCGGCACTGTTGTTCGACCCCGCTGGCCAGCATCGGTTCAACGAGGTCTCAGACACGGTGACATACGCTTCCGCCGGAACTGTAGGCCAATCATAACCCACCGAGCCATAGATAGAGTGCATGTCGCCTATGAGGCATTTTGGGACATTGTCACTTGTGTGTGCCGTTATCTGTGTCGTGTACGTCAATACAAGTCTGATGTGTGTTTTTGCTTTCGCGTGCTGCTTCTCCCTTTTTCTGGAGTGATCCGGCCCAATAACATCACAGCCACACATTGAACAAGATGTGTGCAGTAATCGGAAGCGTGGGGCATTGTGTGCAAAATGAAACAATTGGGTCAAAGAAGCGTAGACCTTTCTAAAAAGCAACAGAAACTCACAAATGGACAGGATCCTGTAATATGTAACGATAGTGGCATAAAATATAAAATACACTGAGAAACATAAAACATAGTGTGTTTAATATGTGACAGTATGATTAAATAACCACATACTCGTCTGTCCGAATAATATCCGTAGGGACAAAATGCTTCTCGCAGACATGGACATGCTCGGAGTCGAAGATAAAACCATCGCTTTCCTGTCCTGGTGTCGCTCGCATCCATATGTGACGTTTCTCGGCGTCGCTAGGCAGACAGAACAGCGATGCTTGTTCGTGCGTACCTCTGTAGCCAGAGCTGCAACCCGTCACACAGCCAATCTTCGGAATCTCAGGTTAGCGCGTCACATGCAGTGCACTTTCTTGTGATCGAAGGCAAAATCACGAAAGAAAACAGCTGCTGCCACAACACCGCCGTCGCGTTCCGCCTGTCGTCTCGCGGCTGCACACGCCCCCCATGTTCGGGCGCCTTCGTCGCTGCCCTCATACGATCCCTAGCGCCGCCTCGCGGAAGGCGCGCTAAACATATGAAGCTCTCCCATAGCGTTACGGAGAAGTTTCGTGACCATAAAAGCATTGAAAGAGACTGGTCACACTAAAAGTTGCTCGCCCGCCGCACACCTAAGCGCATGCACTGTGATTACAGGCGATTGCTCCGCTACTGCCGGCCACGTTGAGCGCACCCAACTTCCCGGTGTGACAAATCCGACTTCACCAGCCGCTGCTACGCACGCTGCAAACGCCGGACTATATCTGCGCCTTGATCATAATCATCATGATCACCACTCCCCTTTTTCCATGTTTAGCGCAGGGCCCAGGTATACCTGTACCTAAAACGACGTGTCTTGCGCCCATCCTAGGAGCTGATATTTTCAAATGTTATCACCCCCTCTGGTTCACAGCCACTCTCTACTATGCTTCCCTTCCATTGGCACCTGTTCAGTAACACTACTAGAGGATCGCTCATCTGCACAAATAATTTCGCTGTGCGCCCAAATCCATTATATTTCTCTTATTCTTTCAGCGGGAAAGCTACCTCTGTTTGCTTTCTAATCACATAAAGAAATTATTGCGCATTGTCATGGATATCAACGAGCTTAGTGAGGTTACAGCTTGTCAGGCATATGTATTGCTGAGTTATGGCCACGTATGCTGCTACATAGACCTTCAGGGTAGGGTTCGGAGATATCCGAACAATGGGGAACATTGGGGAACATTGATAAATTTCACACAATTAATGAAGGGCTAAAATCATTGCAATAAGACCATATAGAAGGTATAAATAAGGCGTACTGCGAGCCTATGTCTCTATGTTTCTACTAAAAAAGTACTTGCTTTATTTCCAACATTTTAAGCATGAAATGCCTCTAGCTCCCGTTGTCGGCGACATTGAAGTGACCTTGAGCCAAAAGCCAGAGCCGTTATCCGGGCACTCAAGCGAGAACATCCGGGCAAGTTGCGAGAGCAAAGCGAGATCATCCTGGCCACCAGTGAAGACTGGATTACATACGTTAGTTACTTCCCAAACAAGACAGAAAGCATATTGATTCTGAGTTCATCCAAATGTTTATTCACAACATCACTCAAACTGTAACTTCTTGTCGGCTGAAGTTTTATTTGTCCTTTCTGATGGCCAGGTTCAAAAAGCAGATACATGGCACTACACACTTGATCGTCATCTTTTGGCGTTGAGACAGAGTTGTCTGTGCCCTATTCAATGCCAGCAGTCCGTGAGGCGCGCGCCGCGTGCAGCATGCCGCAGCGCCTCCGGCAGCGCCCATACAAGGCGGTAGCGCCCGTCGTACCGCGGATGGCTGTTTGACCGAGACGAGAATTGGAATAAAGCTCTGTCTGTGAAAGGAAGCTATTGAGTCCATACGGACCAGTGCACACTATGGCGTGGTGCGATGCGGTGTTGCGGGGTGCGCCGTCGCGAACATGCACTACACCCATTTTAAGATTGTGGCTAATATCATGTTCGACCAATTTCTGAAGACCTGCTTGTTGAGGTCTTATCGTGGTTCTCGTTCGATCATCCACCCATTTGATGTCTACTGCTGGACAAACGCCTTTCCCGGCGATCTCGAATCACCCCCTGCTTTACGCCCGCTGACGCCCTCATGTGCTTTATATCTATGCCCATATATGGTCTTGTTCACTTATATTTAGTCTAAATATGCGCAGAGCACGACGACGCGTACTGTTTAAGAGGCGAGGGGCAGCAATGGGACACAAAATATTAGGAAAATAATGTATTGTTATTTGGGGGCACCACGATGAGAAAAACACTGCAAAAGACTGTCCCTTTCACATGGGGAAGATTGAGTGAATTGAGCGATACCATAGGAATTCGCACCATAATGCCCATCGCGCGCAGTAAATGTATGGATCATTACGCCACCGCAACTCCATAAGTAAGCACTGCGGCTGTGCAACTTAATTTCATCATCATCATCATAATTTATTGTTCCCTTAAGGGTCCCTTCAGGCACATTACATAGCGGGAGGTGGAGGGGGGGGGGGGAGACAGCGATGAGAAAGTGCCATACATCAGCCCAAATAAAAAAAAACAAAGGTAATAAAAATAATCAATCAACTGTATAGAAAACATCAAGTATAAACAGAACAATGCAAATATCTACAACTGAGTAGCAATAAATTTGAAGAAAACTGTACACGTAAATGTAAAAAAACGCTAAACAAAAGTGGCAAAAAAGAAGAGACGGAAAAATAGGCGATGAAACAAGCAAGTCGGATTGCTGGGAGAGGAAACATGAGGAAAAGTGGCTATTTTGTGTTCAAATGGTCTGATAGTAACTGCATAAATTTGGAGGGATGTGACTCTGAAACCACGGCTTTGGGAAGACTGTTCCATTCTTCTATTTCTGAAAATTCTGTCAATAAAAATGTATTCCAGAAAAACACAGCACTTCGTAACATTCGCAAGCCCGGAAAAGTAAGGTGTTCAATACAGCTGCCTTTGTCAATTTTATTCTTCATTAAGATAACTGTAGCGATGTATGTTGGCAACGTTTATTGGCCATCGTCACCGTGTTTACCAGAATGGTACGTACTTTCTTATGAGCGACACAAAGCTGGGCTAGTTGGTAATGATTCATAATGCCAGAAGGGGGTAAGGCGTGCAGACACGGACACAAAAGAAGTGGACAACACGAACGCCGTGTTGTCCAGATGAGTTCTTTGTTCATGTGTGGGCAACACTTTATCGCTAGGAATGCAGGGAAAATTGGTAATTTTGGTTTTGTCACGGCGCACTCACAACGTTCGTCTAGTGAAAGAAGTTAACATCGTCATTTTTTTCTCCGCAATCAAGCCCTCCTATTCACCCGTGGCCAGAACGCCGAGCTGTCTAAGAGAGGTACAATAAATTATATTGTTGTACAGCGTGTTCTCCTGGCATTTTTCGCGATCGAACAACAGCCGGTACTATAGAAACCACTCTCCCATTCGCAATAGAATCTCCTCAAAGAATGGCTCAGGGAGTTCAGTCATGTACGAAAGTTGCCGCGTAGTATGCTGAACATGAAAACTGTGTGTACATTGTTTAACGATGTCAACCTACAAAAAGGAAACTAACAAAAATAGAAATAACCTATGACTATATAATAGCAGCATTACTACGTGGAAATTGTTAGCTTTCTTGACTTGACTAGATCATTCGCTAGAAGTCCAGCATATAATACAAAGGAGACCATCAGCGCGCCAGCCATGATGAAGAAGAGGTCGTCGTAGGAGCCGCAGATGTCCCGAAATAAACCTGCAGTAAATAAAGAAGATTTTAGCTTTACTTAGGTTGAATACGGCATAAGAGTCGCATAGCAGTGTAGCCTAACAATGATATCAATATTCCCTAAGGTGCGTCTCTCCCATTGTAATATTTTATATAACATAAATAAACCGAACCCCAACACATAACGAACATAAGACACAGCTCTCCTCTACCCTGCTCTACTTCATTCCATATCATGATGTTAGCCCAACTTACGCAGCTATCTATTATATCAGAACAATATGTCTATAAAAGAAAAGCGCATGTCGGAACGGGTACATAGCAATATAAATATCACCTTCATTAGCTGATGCGTGCCGAAATAATAGAGGTTACACATAGTGTTGCTCAGCATATTGCCATATTATCTGTGCTTTTGCAATTTTGTTGAATAACTATCACACTTTTGATTATGACAACCGATGCCTTTGGAGCATTTCATTATCGATCCATCGAGAATGTTTCTGGTGCTTCCGGAAAACTTGCCCTTCAGAATCAGAATCGGTTTTTATTGAGATCATTAGAATGATTACAAGTTGGTAATATTCAGGAGGAGGTCCCGGAGTCAAAGACTGCAATGGGACCTCCTTTACAAAGTAAACGTAATAAAACAAAAGTACAGCAGTTTTCAACACATTGGTAAAAAATTACAGGTTTTAGTATGAATACCATGATTGGAGAATTACATATGCATAAATGTCATGAAAAAAAGCTCTGTAACACAATCTCGTACAGTAGAATTTGTTAACTCGAATGTATATGTGATGCAAGAACAGAAACCTAACGGTATGGCAATGAAAATGAAATGAAGGGACCCTGAAAGAAATGTTATGAGTATGGACTAGGCATCAGTATTCGACATAATGTAATCTTTTAGTTGTTTCCTGAATTCGTGAATTTTAAGTGTTTTTATGTAAATTGGTAGTGTGTTCCAAAATGCGATAGATGAAAAATGGACGCTCTGTTTGCCATAATTAGTATGGATTTTAGGTAAAATGAAGTTCCTATTTATTGCAAACCTGGTGATATCAGTATTTTCAGGTTTTTGAGTATGAAAAAGTTATGTTGTGAAATTATTTTGATGACCAGCGGATTAGTTATGAAGGAGCGGCCTATCCAAGAACTGCTGGGCTACACAGCTGATGTTTCCAACTTAGCCGCAAAGAAGCAAGTTGCTTTAAGCCATGTTCATACTGTGGCTGGCGTTTTTAAAGCCAAGTTTTTCTCCCTCCTCTCTCCACTTATTGGGTTATTCTCAGGCGGCTGCCTGCTGTGCTGCACGATTGGCCGGTATGTACTGGACGTGGTATGCCCAAGGGCCAGATATAGCAAATCGAGGCGGCCAGGGCAGCAGGTTGTTGCGGAGCTAGGTTATCTCTTGAACCCGGCGCCATATCTTAGCATGGCCGAGGATTTTCGTTGAAGAAATCCCAAGCTTGTAAGTTGGGAAATCTAAAACCAACTGGTTTACTGGCACATGAAAAAACCTTATTTACATCCTTGAAAAGGAGAAACAGAAAAAGCTCGTGTTTATCGACGAGCGTCTGGATGAGCCTCTTTTCCAAGGCCCAGAGCAGCTTTTTCTTTCTCCGCACCATCATTACAACAGATTTATTCCAACCCTCCCTCTTGGTTGTAGCCACTCACACAGGTCACAACCCAAAAGGAGGAGAGCCAATCAATAAACACAGACAACACTGTTGCATATGGAATACCAGACCGGCCTCCCCACCAAGTTGCAGCAGGCGCAAGGTGGTGAAACGTTCGGACCGAGGAAATTGCAGAGATCTGTTAGCCCCAACTGGTTTTCTTCGCCAGCATCTCAGTTCTGGGCAGCCACTACTTCGGGGTGGCTTTCCTCGGGGAAACGGCCATGCGCCATTTGTGTCATCTCGGCGTCCCAGGGAGTGGCAACTATGCTTAAAGCGAAAGCTTTACTGGCCGGGAACTTGCGATTTCGCCGAGGCGGTGCTCCGAGGAGGCACATGACGTCCCAGCTCGCGCCTCGCCGCAGATATTTCTCTCTCTCTTTCGCTCCCTAGTCACTACTGCGCATGCGCCACTAGTAGCACCGAGCCACAGCTGTTCCGCCGCTGCGCAGCGCCACGCCTTTCTGCTTCCCCCGTTTGGTATGACGTCACACGACCTACCTCGTCATTGTGCTCACGTCCACTCGCTTTGCCAGCTGCGTCGCATGCCTGATAAAATGTCGGAGCATTGAAAAGGAGAGTTCGCGTGCGTCGCAACCACACTTGAGGTGGCAGTATGGACGGCGACAATTCTGATAAGCAGGAGGAGGCCTGGAATCGACATCGGAACGACATGAAGAGGAAACGAATCGTACAGGAAACAGACGAACAGCGCGCCGAACGACTGGCTAAGCGCCGCAACATAGCTAGAGAACCCGACTAATCTGGAATTGCAATCAACATTAACCAAGGCTAACCATGCAATGCCTTAGCTTTCGCTCTAGCTTTCATTCTATTGTCGTTATTTGATCGCTCTCATGCCACTGTCTTCATTCGCGCGTTGTAATGTCGTCGTCTACCTTGCGCTGTCTTCCTTCTGTAACCACCACTGCGTTGTCATATCGTCATCACGGCGCCATTGTCGACCTGTAGTCGTCATGTGGTTATTTTCGTTCCAGCTTCGGCATACGATTGTCTTCACGCAGTCGTTGTCACGCGGTCGGCGTCACACAGTCATCGTTATATCACTGTAATCAGTTAAATATAGTGACAGCACTCACATGATGCTGTCACATAATCTACGTCATAACATTCTATTGTTGTCACCGTCATACCATCGTCACAATTACTCCGTTGCCATCCTGTGGTCGTCATTCTGTTGTCGTCCACCATCGAGGTCCTTCCATCATCGTCACTTCACCATAGAGATTCTAGTGTCATCATGGCAGTCTCATGATGCCACACGCAAATCCCCGTTGGTTCTTGTGCTGGTGTCTTCCACTCGTGCGGAGGCACTGAGCTCTCCCGGTGCGTAGGTTGGAGTTCGCAGGTGGAGGATCTTGCTCACAGCCAAGATAAAAAGGATCCATATTAGTAAGAGAAATATTTTTACAGCAGCATCCGCATGCGCTATGCAGATCAGGGTATAGGAGATGCACTTAAGATGCACTGGAGCAACCTCTCCAGAGGCTCGTCTAATAGCTCACCTGTGCGACAGACGCTTGCCGCTAAAGAACACTATAAGAAAAAAAGAAGTGACCCACCTTGCTCTTCTAAGAGAGAAAAGGTGATGTCTCTTATGTTCGTCTTTAAATGGAGCAACTTTTACCCTTCATTCATGGGAGGAACGGCTTCTCCCTACCAAAACCAAAATGGCCGACTGCAGGCAAGCGAAACGAAGCGATGGATTCAACTAGGCCTACCAACTGTGGTAGTCCGCGGCAGGAAAACAACGTACGCCTCATAAGCATAGTGTACGTTACTGATATTTGCACAAAAAAAAAACTGTCTCCCTAAGCTTTCTCTGGCGCATACAAGGAACCAGGCGCAAGTACGGCGCAATATTGTAGCGATGCCTTCCACTCGTCTGCCACTCTTATCACTCGCCGTTCCCGGCCGTCTGATCATGTTATTAATGCTGGTGCAGCGTCGCTCTAATCACTGTAGAAGCGCGAAAAGAAATGCAATCGGAAAAGGACTATTTAGAACATCGCGATGTTGAACTTACGTAAACAAAGAGGTATCCATACATAAATTCGTCGCACACACACATGCACGCTTATGTAAACGACATGCTCAGCGCCACCTGGAGAGGCTTGAAACATATAGTTACGGGGCGACACCATAGATGACGCTAAAAGCTGTAAAAAAAGCACAAAATACCGACGTTCTGCACTTTTATTACGGCAAGGTCACGACAGAGCAACACTTTCACGCTCATAATATGCAGAACAGAGCAAGACGGAACACTTTCGCACATGCTATACACAACAGAGCAACCCTATACATAAACGCACAAACATAGACAAACACTTCTCAGGCTGCCTACATCCACATGCCTTGGAACCTTCTTTATAGCCATGATGTTTCGGCCTGCGGTGTAGTGCCAGTCAGCGAGTCTCTGTTATACGTAATTCAGCAATGAATTTCGACAGAATACTTGTTTGGGTATAGTCACCTGATAGCAGCGCCAAATACACAGACATATTATACAAAATCGCATTATATTGACTGCTTTTCACTAGAGATTTTCAATTGTCAACACTGTGGCGATGGCGTTCTGAGCCGTTCAGTTCAAAGCCGTAGCGGATCACACTTCGTGAACCGCTGACGTTCACAAAATGCATTCCATTGAGATCGCTTCAACGTTTTCTCGCCTAATTTCATACAGAAGTGGCAAAGAATCTGCTATCCGCTGCGTCCGCACGCCGCAGCGGGTACGCGCAAGCCGTCACGTGGCTTGCCGGGGGCTGCCGGCATTGAGGCCGGCCGTATAGTGTAGGGATGAATCTGACGCGGCGCTGAAGCCACTGCTTACGAGCAAGCCTTCGAAATCTCATTTTGCCATCCTGTCCACAGACGAAAAGTATTCGGCTACGTCGAGGGCGTCGTTCGCTGCTACACGCTGAGCATCTGCGTGGAATTTGTGAGGATACAGTGGTTGGATGAGAACGGAATGGAAATACTGGCAGAGCATCCAAGTGGGCAATGATACAATTTACACGCCCCGGTGTCAGGGTACGACTTCATACGAGAAATAAATATTACTCACTGCGATTTGCGTAACTGGCCCCGCTCACCTTTGACTATATCAGAAGGCTTACGGCTGGTGTCTGCTGTGTTATATCAATCTCCAGGAGAGTCATCGTAACGATTATTGTTGCAATGCAGTCTACTAGACTACAACTTCTATAACCACAGCGTAAATACAGTGGTGGAAGCGTAACATCGCGACAAGTGACCGAGAAGGATATCTCAGACTATGAAGTACACCGTCTTCCTACGTGCACCTCTACTGCAAGGCCGCGTCTGCTCCCACGCTAGCCGTGCTTTCTCTTATAGAGAGGATGGTTGCGCTCCGCACCAACGTTCGTGTTCGACAGTGCTCCGCAGCTTTCTAGAATCCAGGCACTCGAAACAGTGCACAATGGTGTCGTCACCATGTGTGTGCCATTAGCTTGGTGTCCCGTTCACGTCTGGGTACATTCGTTTGCCCCGTACACTTGTGTCTTTCATTAGACTTTACGTACTTTGTAGTTTCAGTCGTCAGTCTACATGTTATCTCCGAGGGTGTCTTCTTTTCTTCACAGACGCCGACAGCTGTGTGTGCAAGTTTCCACGGGGACGCCAGTAAACGCTTTTTTTTTAAAGTTTACTTTCTGGATACATTTTGTTTGTACGTTTGGTTTTACCGCTTCTTTTAGGAAATACATCTTGTATTGCTGGTCGGCGCTTCCCGTCTCTGTAGTGTCCTGCGCGCTACACAGTGCATCGCGGAGAAGCCACCACTGGCGGGCGGAGACCCAGACGAACCGGCCCGCAAGTGACGCTGGATATAATGCTGTATATCTGGTTGCGTAGTACACTCATGTGCCTCCTTACTCTTGCGGCAGAGTTTGTGTTCCATTTGTAGATTTGGAGGCGTAGCTTGCGGCGGTGATGCGCTCGTACCGCTCGGCTACGTGGCGACGGCGCCAGCAAACGTATTTTGCTTTCGCTTCGAAGCCTTCGAGGATGGCACTTCAAAACGACCACAAATGTTATAGATTTGATGTAGTTTAACCTCCTCCTCATCCTAATTTCACGCATCAAATCAAGAAAGGCTGGCAGATATTTGAGGCGTCTAGGCCGAGATGCCTCAGTACGGGCTCGTCTCGCTGTGCATCAGCAGCCGGACGCTGCTTTCGAGTCGAGCTACTCTCGTATCGCAGCTCCCCTTCGGGCTAGAAGTTTGACACTGATGGTCGCTTCTCATGAAAGGTTTAGACCTGATGTTATGCTACTTAGCATTACTTTTCGTCGAAAAGAAATTATGGTAGTCGTTGTTCGGGTCACCGGCAGCGGCGACACAAGATACGCACGCAAGGGACAAGCGTTCCTCCCTTTCGATTGCCGCAAGAGGGCGCGACATGTGCAGTGCCTGTGAAGGAGGAACTCACCGGGTTGAAGGAGGAAAATGGCTAGTTCCTCCTTTATCGCTCCCCCTTTTTTCCAAGAATGTACGACCGGCTCTTCTCTCTGCTGCACAGCCTCCCGCTCTCGTCTCTCCCTCAGACAGCACCGATGCGCTCCTATTGCAGCGCGGTCCATCTTGCACGTGGCAGATGGCTTACAAAACATTGCACGACTTCCTCGAGCTGCTGCTCTACATGACCTGACGGTGCCAGTCTGTAGGGTTGGGGACAAACTTCTCAAGCAGGTCATTCTACAAGCTTACAATGCGCAACCGCTACCTAGTCACTCAATCAGATATATGTAAATCGCTCCTTTCTCTAGTCTCACCTGTCTCTTGTGGTCCCTCCCTGTCCTTTATTTCCTCTCTATCACCCATTCTCACCGTTCTTCAGGTGTCAGTCGTCCAAGCTTGACAGTCACAGTGTCACTACCAGTTAATTTCCATTCCTTCCCGTTCTTTGCCCTTAGTATTTTATTAAATAAACATCCAACTAGTACTGTAGCTTCCTTTCCTTCCTGTTCTTTGTCCTTAGTATTTTATTAAATAAACATCCAACTAGTACTGTAGCTCGACAAATACTCTTGTTTCTCGATCAAGGCCCCTAAACTCTCCAAACCAGTTTGGCAGCGGCCAACGTGGGTCAGTTACTCTCCTGAATAAGTTCCCGCGAAAGTGTTGTCATATTAGGCGCCGTTGTACCTGCTGCAGGACGGGCACACTAAGGGCGCCGGTCTATCGAGCCGCTATCTAACATCTCCTTTTCTCAGTAGTGTACAAGTCGAGAGTGCTTGCAACATACGTTACACCGTTGCCGCCATTGCGTCGTCGTGTTATAGTCATTCTCATGCGGATATGATCATTCTATCGTCGTCATAGGTCGCTATGCTTGGAATGTGTGTATACTCAAGCACAACAAGTTTACGTTTAGCCAGGCAGAATTTCCGGTGAATAATGTGTCCCACTTAGTCCTATGTCCTGTACTTGCAAATGGTCGATAAAGAAGAACCGCGTTTTTCGAAAACCCCAGTTAAATCTCCGCTCAAATTGATTCCCACAGTGCATGGACTCCGCATATTTTACAGCGAAGCTCTTAAGGACTGGTTCCCCCAGGATCCTGTCCGTGCGTCGACAAAATATGCTGAAGATAATGCAAATGCCGAGCCAACGCGCGGCGGAGTGAAGCAGGCGGTAAGGACTCCCTATACGTGGACCGATACCGAAGGGGGTGCAATGTCGGGCCGGCGCACGGCAGAGGTGAAGCAGGCGTTAGGCACGTCGACTACGTGGGCCAATCACGTAGGGCGTGCAATGCCGGGCCGACCCGCGGTGGAAGTGGACCAGGCGTTAAGCACTCCCCATACATGGGCCGATTCCGAAGGCAGTGGAATGCCGGGCCGACCCGCGGCAGAGGTGCAGTTCGCCATTGAGAGGTCCACATACCAATCTTCGCTAGTGCTCCTTCTAAAGACTGGGAGGACACTGAGGTTGTTTTTGCTCTGCGTTTGTTGCCGAAGAACCGAAAAGTGTGCCATCCACAATTAGTGCAGTTTCATCGATACGCCGACTGTCCCACGTCATTATTCTATAATATATATCGCCGCCTTTTCGAAGCGATATCATGTGCCTCACAACACTTATACCTTCCACAAAACATTTGCGTCTACATGGTTCAATATACGAACCTGTCTGGAGCAGTGCTGAACAACTATTGTTTATCTTAAAATCGAGCAGGCAGCTTTGCAGGTAATAAATGTTTTCGGAGAAACGTTTTTAGTCAGTTCCTGCCTTTTTCCAACGGACCTTAGAGAGAAACACTAAATAATTTTAGACTGATAAGCAGAAACTCAAATGTGATTAGTGCCGTTTGAATAGACTGTTTATGCTTTTAAAATACATGACAAAGTTTATTATTTGTTAATGTCGTACTGAAACGCCGCAAGCGGTGTGACGTCGCATATTTAACATTTATTTTTGTATTTGTAGGGTTTGGCTCAGTCCATGTTCCCGAAATTTAAGCCTTGATATAAGTAAAGTCTCTTTTAGAAAAGATTCCAATTGTGTTTTCCTGGCGAAATTTAACTTTTCTGGTATTGAAGAATAATAATGGACTAGCAATTTGCTAAAAATTGTTACTTTAGTTTCCATTAAACCGGCTAAACGGTGTGTTTTCTTGTTATGATTGATATTTAAAATACTACTGCTTAAGAGATGTCACTGAGATGTTACTGCTCTGATAACGTAAATAACGCATAATGTAAATCCTGATAATACTAAACGATGTGGACATTAGCTTCAATTACGATTCGTTGCTAAAGCAATTAGCCCCTTCAAGACGTTCATGTTTTTCATAACCTTCATGTCTGTTAAGTGATTTACTAAGAACGATTCATTGCTGTAGAAATGCTTCCACAATGGAAAGGCTACAAGTACTTTAATTATGTATTTGTCCCATCCCCACAGAAATCTGTGGAGCTCTTAATGGTGCTCCGAAATTAGGTGGAACTTATTTCCAATATGTTCTACCGACACTGTCAAAAACTTTCTCAGTAACAGTAGTGTTCCTGGAAATTCTTATTAAAGTTCATTTTTTCCAAATCGTTTTCAATTATTCATTCTGTTGTGAGAGGTTTGCGGCACCTAGCACCAGATACACTCATTAAATCCGTTTGATGTCAGAAAATCTCGTAAGCATTGTCTGAGTTCAGAGGTCACAAGAAGATTAGAAATGAGAATGTGTTATAGAAACAGTTGATACAGTCACGTGGTGGTGACGTTAAAGAACACAGTAGCATTGCTGTGAAAGACAAAACTAGCTTTTATTGGGCGAACCTGTGCCCACAAAACAGGCTACACTTAAAGCACAACGACAGCGGTGAACCCAGTCAGCGATCGTTTAAAATCTGTTCAGTGGGTCAATCGCGTCGGCTTTTGTACAGCAGTCGTCGAATGTTCCAGACTAATCACTGGGACCCGCGTGTCTTCCACAAAGATCTTAACCATTCGCGACAACAGACACCGGATAGAAGCATCGATATTATTCCAGAAACTTCCTGTACATGCAGGCGCGTCCTGCGCTGTGCGATAGCATTTGTTATGCGGTGAAACGTGATCACCTGAGAAAGATCAACATGTACACAATACACAATAAGCAAGAGGAAGATTTGAAAGCATAAAATGTTCTGGAACCGGTTAGATAATGATTTAAGTAAACTTCAGCCTAAATACCATCTAAATGCTATTTTTGGTCGTTGTATGGGTGCTAAAGTAAAAAACGTGACTAACTGTATACAGCAACTTTGCAAATAATACAGATGATGCATTTGAAATTCACGGTACTTTGTTATCAGGAAACGTATTCATGGATATTTATGTATACTTTGTAAGCCTCGATAAATGAAGAAAATTTGATTTTGAACTTGGTGATCTCAACGCAAGCAACTCTATTTTGAGACCAATTAGCAAGAATGATGTAATTAATACCTAGAAGAGGAGGCTTGAACAAGTGCACCTGTAACGGTGTCCATAGTACTTTAGTAAAGCCTAACAATTATGCAGCTCAGCTTCTCGCGCCGTGCCTCGTATACAATTTTAACCTTTGGCTAAGCCAAGGTACCTTTCCCCGTAAAATACCAGTTGCGCGAGTCTCCATAATACAGCAAAAAGGGCAGCGAGTGTAAAATGCCCAGTAATCGACAATTTTCACTTCTTACACATTTTTTCAACAGTACTTGATAAATTATTTCTAAACAATGTAGTATGCATGACAACGTGAACAACGCACTGTTTGTATTTCAGTATGCTTTCTGCAAACACCTGAGCAGAGAATTGAATTTACTTGCTCAGAAAGGGTGAATTCTGGCGTTAATGGCCGCAGCGAAATTAGTACTCGGGCTTATTATCTACTTCACAAGAACCTTTGAATGTATTCATCACGAACAGTTGCTTCAAAAATAAGAAAGTTGTAGTTATCATGGAAAGGCTGCACATTTTGCGAGAACTACCAGAGCATTGTTATCAAAGTTCTTGGATGGCGCTTTTTCGGAGCGACTACCAGTGCATCGCAGAGTCCCTCAAACTGCTGTTGTGGGCTCTGGTCAGTTTAATATATATGTTAGAGATATAACCTTCACTCACTCCTACGGCTAAATTTATAAGCTAAGCCTTCGACAATAGCATATTTTTATCACGGGCAATGAACTCACGAATTTATATATTGCGCAAAACGTATGTATTCATTATGTCTGGTAAATGTATAAAATGTGTTCCTATTTTCTGACTTTTTTCCAATTATCTGCCAGAAAAGTGGGGTCCAACAAGCTACAATTTCTGGCAGCTTTTTCTGCTGGGCCACCCTAATCACCGATATTCCCACTTGATGCGAATACAGTTCACAGTTTAAAAAATTTCAAGGTGAAATGTGTTGTACGACAACGCCCGCCGTGCGGCGTAGAAATTCTGAGGGCGCCGTTGCAGCAGTTGTTTATAATAGTGCTGACGGATTGCGCTGCCTCTCCGGGAGCTCAAGCTGGAAGCCGCATGTCTGGTCTCGGGCCTGCTCGCACCACTCTGCTGTAAACCTCCGTACGACGCAGACGCGAAGAATGAACGTACTTTCTCTTACGAATGTTTCTGCCCTACTGCCTGCTTCAGAGATAACACATCATATTGGCAACGAGGATGGGATATTGCTTCCATTCGCTCAGGTGACACAACATCGTCCATAATTTGAAGTGCCTCCCTGTCCAACTGGGCTACCACAGTCGCAGCATCAGGCAACGAAGCAGCTTGCACTAACATGAGCCTCTTGAGACAGATCGAGCCGTTCAACGCATCCCCGTAGGGCTGCGTTGAACGTCGTTGTTCGAAAAGAGACTGTCTTCTTACCTATGTGCCAACCAGATTGCTGAGAACGATAAGATACATGCCTTCCAAGCCCTATTGATCCGAAAACTTGCATGCTGTTAGTCACTAGGAGCACTGGAGCTGCCGTCAGCCAAGCAATTTGAGTGGCTGGAAGAGCTACTCTGGACCAACTTGGCTCCGAAGCCGTCGGTCATCGCTGCGAGGGCTATGTTTTAGTAGCGCTGTCAAGTAGACAATGAGACTGCGACTTGCTTTCTAGCCGTGCTGAAAGTGGCCAAACATGCGATTTGGGAAGTCGTCTTGACCAAGCCCTCTGCAGCTGATTGTATGTGGTCTAAAGTACGAAGTGACGCGATGAGCCCTCTTCTTTACTAAAAGACAATAAACGGACGCTCCAGAAAGCAGTCAAGAAGACTCTTGTCATGGTGTCCGCTTCTGGAAGGGCAGTGCTGACGCATTTTCATCAAAAAGGTTTGTCCAACCTGCACAACGTGCTTGTTAAACCGTATGCGTCGTCATCGTGCCGTTTTCGCTGTAGCTCGCCAAACCACGCGACCAAAAGTTGTCCACTCGTCGCTGGCGCGTAGTGCAGATCTCAAACTAAGGTGCATAATCGAAACTTCTGTCGCTGTGATATGTAAAATAAAGCCCAAATGGTGGAATAAAAGCTCTAGAAAAGGTTGCATTACAGCATGGATGACAGCGTCGTGGTCCATCTGAAATGCCGTAAGGCACCGTAACTATACACCCGTGACGTCAGCGTGATAGCTAACAACAAGCCTGTCTGTCTGAAGCTTGACAATTATGTGGCACTGTTTATGGTTTCTACAACAACAGAAGAAGCTTTTCTTTAACAAGAAGCTTGACCCAAACACAACTAACCTTTTAAGATGTACTTGAACCTTCATCGAGCCCATTATTACGCTCAACATTTCGGTCTGATAGAATGATCAAGTCAGCAACATGCCCTTATCTGTTGGAAGGGGACATGGACCATAACTTTTCGGGTGACACTGGCTTGGGAGCATGCTGCTGAACCGGAGTAGCATACTAGCCTTGCAGGAGTTAGGGCCCACACACACCAACGGACAAGTCACTCACATGCCTAGAATAGAGGACATTTCACTGCCAAGAGTCTTTGAGTGTGTCTTGGAAACTGCGGTAAAGGGTTTGCGGGGGGTGAACTGCTACTAGAATGACACTCCTATCACCAGCAAAATGAAGGACAGGAATTTTGAATATCATGAACTTGTCCGGCGGCGGCTGGTTTCCTCATACGATGGGACAAATGCTACCTTTTAGCAATACTAACACCAATATATTGGACACACAATCACTGCAGAAGGCATCCATGCGTCCTCTTAGAAGACAACAGCACTGAGGGACGCTCCACGCATCTACAAGTGACAGCAGCTACATTCATACCTTCAATTGTAAATTGCTACAGAGAACTCGTCCCGAACCTGTCAACCCGCTCTTCGCAAGCCCGCTCATCGGACTACTGCAGAGAGGTACGCCGTGGTGCACGGATAAATCATGCCGGGAGACATTTACTCTCATCAAATCAGCAATGTTTTCCTCTCAAATCTTGGCCCACTACGACCCTGAAAAGCCGTTGCAAAAGGTCTGTCATGCGTTGATGTGTGACGATGGTAACATGTCCCATGTTTCTCAAGATGGTACCACTAGAACAGACGTAATCGCCTTTGGCACATTATCTGGAACCGAGAAAAACAACCGCCAACTTGAAGAAGAGACTAACCCTTATATTCGTTGTGAAGAAATTTCATCACGTCAGGAGCTTCACGCCGGACACGGATTACGAACCATTCCAGACAATCTTTGGGCAGAAGACAGGAATTCTGCAAATTGCGGTAGCTCCCGTGCGGGGATGCGTGGCCACGCTGTCTGCCTACGAATATGCCCAGCTCTTCAGGAAGTCAAGCAAAAACGTAGAGCCAGATTGCTTTCCCAGGTTGCCATTTCTCACACAGCAACGTGATTCAGCAGAGGAAACTGAGCCATGCTAAACTCCGCGCTAGGTGAGCAAAGAAAGCAGCTTGGTGCGCGACCCTAAACATAATACTAGGATCCTTCAACACTTTCCTCTGGTCATGAAAATTCCGCGCGACGCTATGGGAGAGCTTCATATAGAGCCCGCAGTAAATGCACCGCGGCACTGGCGCAGATTCTAAGTGGACTGGAGCAGACACCGAACGGACGCCACAAGCATTATGTGCGCATGCTCACTATTGCGCGCAGGTCGACTGCTTGTATCGGCGGGCTAATAATGTTGATACAATGTGCGATTCGCCACCTATGTTTCTATACAATGTTCGGAAACATAAACGCGAAAAATTTCGAAACAATTAGAATTCCTTCTTTCATTTCCAGGTTCAACTGCGTTCTCAACAACGGCCTAATTCTCTCTTTAAATTGTTCGCTTGGACTACTTCATTGTGAAAGATCGACCAAAGAGCAAGGTCACGTCGCACATTTATGTAATTGCGCTTAAAAACCTGCGTTTAAAACTCACAAAGGTAAACAATCCGATTACTCAGTAATTGCTAAATTACCAAATTACTAAACGTGTTACTAATCATTATTACAACATAATTATGACATTACTAATTCCTACTGCATTAGTAACCCACTGATTACGAATTATGGACTAATTACTGAACTATCAAAGCTAACAATCTGATTAGCCAACCAAACAAATACGTAATTACTCAAGTAAGTTTTAAACTAATTACTAAGTAACCTATCTTAATAATAAATCTAATCACACTAACTAACGTAAACAATAAGTAACGTAACAAACTACAGTAGGAAAACGAATTAAATCAATCCACTAATTACATGGTAATAACGTAGTAAGACACGAACTAATCCAAATAATTGAGGCAAGTAACACTAATAAAATAATCAAGCTAACAAAACTAACGAACAGATTGGTTAGTTTTGTTTAAACTAATTTATGTGACTCAAATAATAAAACTGTTCACTAATAACCTGCTCGACTGTAATGACTAAGCGAATTTAATTACCTTACTACCTAATCTACTAATAAGCAACAAACTAACTGAACTAGCTAGCAAAATACAACTTACCTATCCAACAAACATAATAGGCAAAGTGCAAATAGAGGCAACTGAACGAAACAGTTTGTTCGGGAAAGGCTGGGGCTGCATATGACATAAAGACAAACGCATCGCACATAAAATATTTTGCCTAAAGCTCCCGTTGCATGTTGACTTACACACATGTTTAAATACATGTTGGAGAGGCACCTTTCCTCCTGAAAGATTTGCATTATCGCGCAGCCCGGCCATCAGGCACAGCAGATTGTTCACTTTCTGTTTAAGCCAAAGCCTCTAGCGCCGCCTGCATGAAACTTTCGGAGAAGTTTCATGATCAGACTAAAAGTATTGAAGGACCCTGATACTACCTTGAACTCTGGTAGAGGCACCGACGCACAACAGGAAGAAATACTACAAGAACATCTAAAAGGAGTGAAAAGGAAATAGAAGGGCTATCAAAAAGCATAGAGAATAAAATGTCAGTCTATCCTACAGGTCTATAGCGTACAAGTAGCTGGAATGTGTCATGTAGTAGAAGATAAGAAAACACGGCTGTAAATATCTGGCTTTAAAAAAAATGAAACGAGGAAGCAAAACACGCTATCGAAGAGCGTAACCAGGCGCCTAGGCAGCGCTGGGAAGCAAAAAGTGAGGATTACACGAACCAGAGGAACTGCTTAAACGTAACAAATACGCGGAAAAGAAAACGTTGACGAGTCAACTAGTGCAAGACAAAAATAGAAGTACAATAGAACGTTCGGTGCAGGACTTTCGTAAAAGAAATAAAGACACACAGACAAGATTCTGCAATAAAGTAAGAGCTTAGGAGCAGCAACCAAAACAATTTCAAACATTTTTATCAGGGATGAGGATGCTAACAGTCTGAAAGGAAAAAGATTCGCTATCGTAGGGGAGAGACATCATTAATGATTTTATCGGCAAGAATGAAAGGGTAGGGCAGACTCAACGAGATCCACCAACATAGAAAAGCGATATATCCAAGTTTAACAAAGAAAACTTTTGCTTAAAAAACAAACAAAATAGCACTGCATCAGGAACCGATGAAATCCCTATCGAGCTAATTAAATAACTGGGTTCAAAGAGCAGCGCACAGTTGACTACTGCTATCGAGAAAATGATAAAACCGAAATAAATTCTGATTCGGTGATGTTAAAGCAGAATTAAGCTTATCGACAAAGGCACATGTGAGAAGGATAAGGCAAACTGGTGCTTCCAGCTGCAGCAGGATCGGTGATATACATAATGACAGGAAAGTCTATATAATTACAGCTCATGAAGTCGGTTAGTAAAATGCGAGTTAACATGCAGATACTGGATTAATCAGTTCAGATTATCAATGCATAACTTCAAATATTTATTTTAGGGCATCAGTTCTATTTGACTAGTTGAAGAGAGTGCTCTGAAAGCCAAATAAAGTAGTTTCCGTGGCACTATTATTTACGTGTTCTCTTTTTGAAGGGTTCCTGAAAAAATCCTTATCGGAATGACGTAACCGCACCCTGTGGTGTCTGGATAGCAACGGTCCAAATCGTGTCAGTTCATACACCACCACCGTGCGGGAACAGTCATGCATGCATCTGTTTCTAATAATCGGTTCGAGCAGGTAGTGCTCTTGCTTGAAGGAGCCACGACACGGTCCTCCAACGTTTCCCAGTTTATCATTGTATATGCGTGTAGAGGGTTTATTGTGGTTATACGCAAACACTCGAATACTGGGTTCTCAGGACGAATTCTAACAGCAAATTCTAATTAGAAATCACTTCCTATAAGCTCCTTCCACCAATAGCTATCGCAATCTTGCCGTGCTTTGTGGAACGCCATGAAAAACGGTGCCACTGCTGAGTCGTCTACTACTGAACAGTTTGAGAGCACATCAGTTATACTGTTCCGCGCGAAATGCCAGGTTAAAGCACAGCAAAGGTGGCATTGCTTAATTACAGTATACCCGCAATTCTTTCACTCGCACGGCAAAAAGCAGCAAAAAATACCGGGATGCATACTTAAAAACAAAACGACACATGGTGGTCATGGAATGTTTCCAGGCTCGCTTTCGGTGCTTGCTCGGCTTCCCTTACTCCGAGGGAACTGTGTCCAGGAATGCGTTTCCTTTCTTCACTACTCTGTTTCGTCAAACTGCTGTGCGGTTAACTGCTATATATTAAAAAAGATCAAATACAAAGTTCCTACCGCACTGAATGCACTCAATTTTCACACGTTGTTGTGGGGCACCTGTGGTTTACCATGCAGTGCATAATTCTTGCTTGAAAGACCAATGTCATGGCCCTTTAATGGGCGCTACAATGCAGCCAGAACTAGGCTAGCACAAAAATGTTTGAGAAGTAAGCCAGTTACAATGGAAAAAGTATTGTTACAAACTCTTACGTGCTCTTACGTATCCCTACGTGCTCTGGAATACGGCGTTCGAATTTATGCACTGCATATAAGATTTGAATGGCCTTTTATTTATTAATCATATTCATAGCATATATCCTCTGTACTGCATTAGCGCAAAGTTACAATATACAAAATTATCCTGGTGTTACAGGAAAGTCTGCAGGTAATTTGTGAAAAAATACTATTCTTCAACTAAAGAATGAGCATTTGTTTAAACCTGGAACAATAACAGTGCTTTCGTACTTAGAGAACGGAATACTCTGTGTGCTGAATCTGTACTGTACGGTTCAACAGTTAAAATAGAGGTGCTTCCTGCATACAGAAAACAGAAAGCACTGTATGCTGAATCTTTAGTATACGGAACAACCGTTAAAATACAGGTGTTTTCGGTATCACTTTTCACAGCTTATTTATTGTTTAACACATGTAATATAGCGGACGAAAGTGTCCAGGACGTGGGAGCGTCAATCGGATCTTGTCGCTGCGCAATCTACCGGGATCAGCCGCGCTAGCATCTCCTTTCAGAAAGTGCACGCTTGACCCACAGTTGCCGTGGTCTTGATCGCAGATGTTAGCGTGGCTGATGCCGGTAGATAGCGCACGGGAAAAATTCGGCTGTCGCTCGCATGTCCTGGGTCTTTTTGTCCCCGATAGTACACATGCTTTATGCGAATGAGAGAAGACAGCTCATAGCAGCAGCAGGAGGTAATTATTGAAAATTGTTTTGCCAACATATTGGCATAGTTGAAAAGGTAAACAAGTTTCATTTTCAATATGAATGAATTGCATATCGTTATACAATTAGGCACAATAATGCAGTCGCCAAGTTCTTCAGATCGCACAAAAAAATTCATTTTCTTGAACATTCGTCTTGCACTCTTTCCTGGTGAACGTTGTTCTTGACCCCACATGTCTTGCAAGCATAAACTTGCTGCTGCTAGGAGAAACAAACACTATTGGTAAATTTTCATCCTAGAGAAGCCAGCAAAGAAGGACAATTACAGAACACGCCAATGTGGTAATTTGTGTGGTAGAAATACATGTCCATGGATCAACATTGTTGAAACAAGGGATGTTGCTGTAGACGACGTTTCCACAAAGGTACTTATCATAAAAGCAGCAAATGGTTTCCTGGGCAGAGTTTTTGTTTGTGCAAAGCTCACTATCACATACCTTAATTGGTAGAAGAGAAGGTGGCGCACATAACAGGTGAAAAGAAGCCGAAGTGTTAAAAGAAACTCCAGAAGAGAGTGTTTAGCAGTGATTGTGATGGAACGGGTAGGGGCGCTGCTTCGAGTTGTTACAGAGAGTAGGGGTGACCAAAACAGAAACAGAGCAACATATTGTCACGTAGTAGTGACGGTGAAGAAGGCAACAAAACTGTGAATGACGAAACTATCCTTTTATTGGGTGAACCATTGGCCTCGAAGAACAACGATAGCAGCAAACACACTCGGTGATTGTGGAAAATATGACCAGCGGGTCAAGCGCACCGGCTTTTTTACTCGAGCCATCGAAGCTTCCAGAGTAATCGCTGGTGCTTGCGTGTCTTGCAGAAAGTTCTACGCCATTCGGGCCAGCATACATGAAATCATATTACAACAAGGCGGCAGATAGAACCATCGTTAGCATCCAAGAAACTTTCCCTGCATACAGGCGCGTTTGCGCTAAGCAGTAATATTTGTCTGGCGATCACATGCGGTAGCCCAATGAGCAAGTACCAATGTCAATACCCCTTTCTTAAAAAGCATCATTTTTTACTTCCCTGCTAAAATATATCATGTTGATGACTGAAGTTGTGTTCTCAGGATATGAATGTTATGCCGTAAATTATTTTGCATTTATTATGGAAGAACTTGTACTGTTTGTTGCTTATACTATTTGAACCTCCCCCTGGTTGACTGGATGATACGGCAGCCTGTACATGCTACGGAACACAAGAAAACCTTGAGCGAACTGCCGCATTCCGCGTTCGTTTACTCCACAGGTGCGGGTAGAGATTCTGTGTAAAGCGTGCAGGATTTATTTGCTGGTCTTCTTAACGCGTTGGAACCAAGTGTTCACTGTAAAGTTCTCGTCTAGGTGCATACCGAGTATTCGGATAGTATATTTCTGTGTGATGGGTTGGTCACCGATGTATAGTTTATAAAACTGCTTTTCTTCCTGCTTGACGACAAACTATGTTTGTCTGGGGCAGTGTGTAAACCCGTTTCTGTGGCATAGGCGTGAATAATGTCGAGAGCTCTTTGTAAGACGTCCTCCTGCTCCCCGATGCACCCTTTATGCGTCCACACGGTGACGTCATCGGCGTACACCGCGTGTTTCAGGCTCGGCACGTCGGCAAGGCGCTCTGGTAGCTGGTGCATAGCCATATTAAACAGGGTCGGTGAAATAACCAAGCCCTGGGGGACGCCTACGTGGTTGGTTCGTATGGCACTGGCGTCATGACCAAATTCGACATGGTAGCTTCGCTCTTCAAGGGAACCCGCTACGAAGTTGTACATCTTCCCTCTGATGCCACGTGCACGTGCTTTGATCACGATGGTGTTATGTAGGACCGCATCAAATGATTTGCGTATATCCACTGCCACAACGGCTCGTGGATGCACCGAAATAGAATCGAGGACGTCCTGTTTGAGGTGGACTAGCACATCCTGTGTTGATAGCCCACGGCGAAATCCATACAGTGTAGGAGCCAAGAGGTCGCGATCTTCGAGGTACCACATCAAGCGTGTATTGACCATGCTCTCCATTACTTTACAGCGTGATGAAGGCGGTCTTTTCGCAATCCCTTTCGTCGACTTCTATTTGCAGTAGCCAGTCTTGAGATTTATCGACGAGAACTATTTCGCGTTGCAGAGCCGATCGAATGCGTTGTCTATTCTTGGGAAGGGGTATACGCCCTTCGTGATCTTCTTCCATCGACGATAGTTGAAGTGGAAACGTAGGGATCCGTTCTTTTTGTACACCCAGACTACAGCAGCTGCCCTCGGGCTTTGCGATGGCTGGATAATGCAGTCACCTAGCATTTCGTTGAATTGTTGCCTTATAGCTTCACGTCCTCGAGTCGAAACTCGGTAAAGGCTCTAGCGGAGTGGTCGAGCGCACTCTTCGGTTAGGACGCGATGCTTTGCAGTTGTTGTTTGTCCAATCCCTGATTACGTCGAAGAGCAGTCTCTGGGTCGTCGGAGAAGGCTTTTGAGCTGTTGCGGCTTAGTGATGAAGAGACTTTGAATTATGTTGAAGTCTGGTACAGGAACTGTGGTTGTCGAGGTAAATGCAGCGGAATCCGTTAGGAAAAACGCATTGCTCATTTCCACAATTTCTTCGATGTATGTGATCGTCGTGTCATGTTGATGTACTTGAACTCCCAGCTATAGTTTGTCAGCATCACTTTCATTTCCCTCCGTGCATTCGAGCTATTTGTCTTGAGACGCAAATAAATGGTCGAGCAGTACACATTTTTCGCCTGCGATGACGCCTTCTCCGTCTTGGAGCATTTGGGTGCCGATTGAAATGGCGATGCTGGAGGGAGGGGACATGCTTTCTTGTCTTTCGAACACACTCAAGGCATGGTGACTACGAGAGCTCTCCGGCAGTATCGCTTGATCTTCTGGTAGCGTTGTTGACTTCGACTTCAGGTCAATGACTGCAGTGTGTTGGTCCAGTAAGTCCATGCTGAGAATTACATCTCGTAAGCACTGTTGGGGGATAACGAAGATGGCAGGGTAAGTCCGGTCATGAACGGTAATTCTTGCCATGCAGATTCCAGTCGGCGTAATTAGGTGTCCTCCAGCAGTCCGAATTTGAGGGCCTTCGCATACAGTCTTAACTTTCAACTGGGCAACAATGGGTCCACTCATGACGGAGTAGTCGGCTCCTGTGTCTTCTAAGGCGTTGACTACGTCGCCGTCGATAGGCACCTCGAGGTCGGTGGTTCTTTGTCTTCCGTTGCATTTATATCTTAGAGTCGGATCAAGTCTGTGCCGTATTGGCATGTGGCTGGAACATCGCATAGTCAGGTCTTTAGTTGATGCATTCTTTGCTTCCAGGTTTCGTCGGGATGGCGGCGTGTCGTTGTTATGTCGCCGGGATAGTGTCTACGGCGTATTTGTCGGCCGCGGAGGATATTTGTCAGTTCGATGAACAGTGGGAACGGGATGGTTTGCGAAGACGGCCTAGCTGACTGCTTCAGGCTGAGGCTGTGGCGATTCCGGCGGTGCTTCGGGAACTCCCAATGACCGCAGGATTTCATCGCGACCCAGGTCAGCAATCGAATCAACTTGGCACTTCGATGCTAGGGATATATTTCGAAGTTCTTTGCGCACAACTCGCCTAATTGTCTCTCCCCAGACGTCGGAGCAGAAGGTTCGAACTCCTATAGAGTCTTGCATTGAGCGGCGATATAAATGCATGGTGCGCAATCCTAACGTCTGCTCAATCGTTTGTTCCTTCTGACTGAAATTTTGCTACGATGGTCCCCGGGTGGTGCTTCAGTCGGGCCAATAGTTCTTATTTTACACCTTGTATGAGAAGGCGTACTTTCTTCTCGAAAATTTCCGGGTCGGCATGGCGGAAAAAACGACTCATCGCTTCCGTGAATACCGCAACGTTATCGTCAGGAAGCTGCGCTCGGTCTTGTACTAGAAGCTCAGCCCTTCCTCTTCTGACGACAGTTGTGATAGTCTTCAGGAGTTTGCTGCAGAACAGGTGCATTGGGTTTAACTAGAACTCTCGATTTTCTAACGAAGTCATTGCGGAGTCTACGAATGAGAAATAGACTTGGCGCAATTTTCCTCCGGGGTGGCACTTGTATGCTGACACTCGCCCTAATGTCTCGAGCTAGGTCTGCAGTCCTTCCGACGAAGTTCCACGGAACGTAGGTGGCTGCCTGGGTTGCTGCAGCACTACCCTTGATGGCGATGCCGTTGTCGTCGTTGCTGCTGACGTGGCGTTGATTATTCTGCTCTGCTTCGGCAGTAGATTGTGCTCCGGAGGCACGTTTTGCAGCTTGCGGCTAGCTCGCTGGCCCTTGGCGACGTCGGTGTTATCTTCGTGGCTCGGGCTTGCCTCACGGCATTGCGAAGCCATTCGGTACATGAACGCACTAGCACCGCCACCAGATGTCGTGTACTAGTGACGATAAAGAAGACACCATAACGGTGAATGAAGAAACTAGTGTTTTATTCGATGAAACTGTGCCCTCAAAAGCAGGCTACTCTCAAAGAATGATAACAGCTGCGAACACTGTCGGTGATTGTCGAAAATCTGACCAGTGGGTCAGGCGCATCGTCCTTCATGCATAAGTCCTCGATGGTTCCAGAGTAATTGCTTGAGCCCGCGTGTTTTCCAGAAAGTGCTACACAATGCCCGTCGCGCAAACATGCAGTCAGATTAGACATAGTTGGATGACAACGACAGATAGAACCAACGATAACATTCGAGAAACTTCCGATAAATACAGGTGCGTCCTGAGCTGAGCGATAACATTTGTCAAGCGATAATAAGCGGTCACCTGATAAACAAGTACACGTGTCATTATGTAAGCAAGCATTGATCCAGTAGGCGTAGTCTTCCCAGAAATCAAAATACAAATGAAGATAAACTGTTTGTATATTTCGAAAAGAAGCAATCAAGAACTAAGGAGAATACACTTTGTATTGACACGTGTACTTGTTGATCTTTATTGGCTGACCGCGGTTCACCATCTACGAAATGTTATCGCTCAGAACAGGAGGCGCCTGCATGTATCGGAAGTTTCTCAAAAGTTATCGAGGGTTCTATTCTATGTAGGTTGTCATTGAAACTTATGCAATCTGATTGCTTGTACGGGGGACGCGAATTGTGTAGAACTTTCTGGAAGACACGCAGGTGGCAGCAATTATTCTGGAACCTCCAGTGACTCATGTATAGAAGACTGCGCGCTTGACCCACAGATCAAATTTCGATGATCACGGACCGAATCCGCTGTCATTGCTGTTTTAGAGCGCAGCTCTTTGGCGTCCGTTCCTGGGTTTCGCGTCGTCGTCGGCGTTGTCGTCGGCCTCGTAACCAGCTCCGCCCCCCTTTCATCCCCCCAGCGCTAGCAGCGACCGACTGATACCGCTGGATGCCGCTGACGCCGCTAGAGTCAAGATAACGTGACTGCATAGAACACCGTTGCCGCCATGCAGAAAGAGGAGGAAAGGGTCCCCCCCCCCCCTGTTCTTGTGTGGCGGATAGGGTGCTCTTCAGTTGCCGACGCGCCGGTTATTTCACGTAGGCCCCGGCACGTCGACGAATACGTGACCACCTTCCCACGGCTAGACCTGGTTCTTAGCGCTGCGGAAGCGAGGGTATCATATTGTTTGTGTCGGCATCGGCGGCGTTGTCCATGAAACCAACTCCGCAGCTGGGGTTGACTCACTATCGGCGTCAGCGGCATCAGTCAGTCGCTGCTATCTCTTCCCTCCTCCCTTTATCGTTTTGTCCGCTTACTGCGCGCGCTTCTGCCCCCATCGTTTGCCGCTGGGTGTACACGCCGCCCACCTCCCCCCTCTTCCTGCGAGTCTCCGGATGTCAAAGCGCCGGCTCGAACTTAATTCCTTTCTTCGCTCCTCCTCCAATGCAACCCCTGTGCGGTGGCAATCAGAGAGCCAGATCGGTGGCGGCGGATCTGTATATGTGCACCGCCCGAGCCGAAATTGCCGCTGCCGTTCGCCCTGTGCGGTGGCAATCAGAGAGCCAGATCGGTGGCGGCGGATCTGTATATGTGCACCGCCCGAGCCGAAATTGCCGCTGCCGTTCGCCACTGCGAAATTATCTGCCAGTTCTTTCTGAGCCATGAGCGAGACGACCGATGGAAGTCCTCCGTCTGCTGCTGCTGCTGCTGCTGCTAAACGAGCTTCCAGAGCAGAGGCCCAGCGCCGTCGCCGTCAGAATCCAGAGGTGCGTGCCGCCGAAGCAGAAGCTTACCGTCGCCGCCGTCGAGATGATCCAGGAGTACGCGTCGCCGAAGCAGAGGCTAAGCGCCGCCGCCGAGAAGACCCTGCCGTTCGCGCCGCCGAAGCGGAGGCTCATCGCCGCCGTCGAGAGCAACCAGCAGTAAGCGAGGCTGAAGCAGAAGCTCATCGCCGCCGCCGAGAAGACCTTGCAGTTCGCGCCGCCGAAGCGGAGGCTCATCGCCGCCGTCGAGAGCAACCAGCAGTAAGCGAGGCTGAAGCAGAAGCTCATCGCCGCCGCCGAGAACGTCTTTGAGAATCAAGCATTGGTGTACCAAGTCGAACATATATCAGTCTATTTCTCCGACCACAAAGCTTCCTTCATGACTGTCAAGAACTGTTAGTGGAGTCTTTGTTAAAGGAATACGTGTGAAAAATAAAAAAAAATTCTGTGATAGCGCATACATGTGTTGCTCGATTTCTTTGCCTAATTCTATCGAAAAGGTGAAACAGCTTATTTGCTGCGCTCAAATTTCGCATTAGGAAGTAACGTAATCGTCGGTAATTTTTTTTTGAGTGTAAACACTGTAACTTGCTTTTGTGGGCACAAGTCCGCTCAGTAACAAGTTAGTTTCGTACTTCACAGTTTTACCACTGTGCTATTCACCGTCCCTAACACGTGACATATGGTGCAGGTGCTAGTGCATTCATGTACCGAACGCCCCCAGAATACCAAGCTCGAGCCACGAAGACTGCACCAACGTCACCAAGGACCAGCGTCCTAGACGCAGGACGCAAGGATGCTGCTGGAGCACGGTAGAAGATCAGGTAGTGCATGACCACGTCGGCAGGCTGCAATGATAGCCCCAGTGTCGCCAACAGCGATCGTCCTGCTGCAGCCCAGGGAGCCACCGATTGTTCGGTGGTTCTAAATTTGGGGACCCGGAAAGCTGGCTGGAGATGTATGAGAGGGTCACAACATTTAACTGCGGCAACAGTCACAACAAGCCGCTCCATGTCTTTTTCGCATTGGAAGACGCCCCCAGGACGTGGTTCGAGAATCTAGAAGCCATCTTAACGACATAGACATAGGACCTGTTCCGAAGTGGCTTCCTGCTGACTATCACAAACGTCGTGTGCCAAGAGCTGGCCCAAGCTCTACTAGAAACCCAGGCGCAGCTTCCCAATGAGACCACCGCCATCTTCACGGAGATGGCCTATCTTTTCCGGCATGCCAACCCGGAAATGTCGCAAGAGAAAAAAAGTCCGCTTCATGATGCGGGGAGTCATGCAAGAAATTCTCGCTGGTTTGATCACAATCCACCGTACACCATAGCTGCGTTTTCTAAAGAGGCATCGACAATTGAGGAAACTCTGGAAATGTGTACTAGGCGACATAACCGAGAAGAGCTCACGCCACAGTGCGCCATCTGAGCATTTGGTCCTGACGACCTCGAAGGGACCACCAGGGCCGTTGTTCGCAAAGAACTAAGTAAGATCGTGCCTTTGTCGCAACCTCAGCTGGCCACTGATATGGCCAAGGAGGAGTTCCAGCGATCACTTGGAGTTCCTCAGGTACAATCTCAATCGCGGGAACCGCAGCTACATGTGATAACATACGCCGTCGTCTCGCGCCGCCACGTTCCATTGCAGCGCCCCCGCCAGGGCGCCGTAGCGACGCCACACCGTCGTCCACCACCGCCGCTGCCAGTATGCCTGGCCCTCACCCAGACCCAGTGTTCCAAGGAAGGCCGGTGTTTTGGCGCGACCTCGAGCATTGTCCGCTCTGCTATCACTGCGGAGAGCGGGCCACCTCTACCGCCGGTGCCCATACCGCGAAGTGGGAATACGAGGGTTCACCGTCAATACTCCGCGCTCGCAGCGAGGCGAACATCCTCTCGATATTGCCCAATATCTCGCCGCCACTCAGTGGAGCCCTCGACGAACATAGCGTCTGTCGAGGCCGCTACCGGTCGCCACAGCGCCGACCATACACTACCAGAAGATAGTGCCCTCTACTTATTTTCCGTTTTCTGCTAAGTGATAACTAAAGAATTTCACGCTCAATTTGCGTTGAGCTTAAGCAAGTTCTATTCGTGAAGCTGTTGATTCTCCTTGCCACCTTTGACCTACGTGTTCTGCTAAGTAGGTCTAATGACTGCAGGGAAACAGGTGGTGGCGTTGACCTGAGCTTGTGCCCCTGGAAAGCTTTTCACGGTCCCTGCAGGAAGAAGTGCTTGTGGCATGGAGTGGTTGAAGCTGTGACCAGTTGGCTTTGGGAAACCAGGCTTTTTAAGGCTGACCTGTCTTTGCCGGAACATAAATGAACATCGGCAGCCTGATTCGGCTTCTTTCTTGAGGCCTACTGCCATGATTGTCTAAAAACAAAACTTGTCTCCACAGGCTACAAAAAAAAAGAACGATAACTTTCTTAGCTATGTAATTATCCCGGAAGAAATATAAGTTGTATTCGTAAGTTTGTCGCACTTTACGGGTGATGCAAACGTCATTGTACGACGCCATACTCAGGAGAAAGATGTGGCCGTTGTGAATATGGTTTCCAACAAATCACATGACCATATATAAAAGTAAAGTCCAAGTACTATAGTTAGAAGTTTATCATAGCTTCTGTATCTGGCACTATTGGAATGAGACACTTCTACCATTATCCTTAGCGCAGTAAACATATTTCAAGTTATATTTTTATGGGGTGGAAATTGCCGTAATCTTCTCTGAAAAAAAAAAGAGTCGCAAGGACATTCTTGGTTCACTTTATTTTTAAAGTCTTACAACACGGTTGGACAACAGCGTTATTGTCTCGTCTCGAACAAGAATATAATGTGAAATGCATTTAGAGGCCGGGCATGAGAAAACAAAACAAAAACAAAACAACAAAACTTTGCTATATTTCTGCAATTCCGCAAGCTGCGTAGAATGTATAACATCAAATAAATTTTCCCGATTGCACAGTGTGCTGGGTTTATAGACGAAGTGAGATATATTCAGCGCAAATATGATCACATTACATTGGCATGCAATAATCGTCATCTCACAATACAAGAGGCGCAGCCTAAATTTCAGAACAAAAGACGTTCTTTAATCTGAACGCTGTAAATCGTAGCATGCATGTGCACCACTTCGTTACACAATAGAAACGGAATGCCTATGTATTACTCATGCAATTGTACCATTGTCTAAAAGAAATAATTTTCCAGTCCAAGCCTGCCTCATACCAGATTAGAATTAAAGCATCAGCTTACACAGTCAACGTAAGAGGAATACCTCATCTTACCATTTGAACTTCACGGTAAATAGACCTCAGTTCACGCCAGCATCCTGCAACGCTGAACCTTGCTGTATGTTTTACAGAGAAATTAGAGTGGTAGCACTTAACTCTAAAGCTATTCAGGACTGCCGCGTTGTAGAATACATATAAAAATGGCAATTCATGTGTAGCAGCTTAGTTTATTTGCTTGCACAACTTATGAAGCGCCAAATAAAATTACTTCTTCTTGCTTAGCATTTTTGTCTGCTAGGCCATAATCGAACGACGCCAATATATGAGCCAAATAACCCACATAGCCTTGTTTGGCTTATATATAACCATTTTCGAATATTGCCACAGCTGCACTTTGTCAGATGAGTGACAATATTGAAAGCGTGCTTGTCCACGAGATCTGCAAACTCAGAAATAGTGACCACCTACACAGCTGAGTAGATGGCCATGTGTCACGTAGTGAAAAGCTGAGAGAAACAAATCCTTTCCCTTGGAGGGCACCAAGACCGCAATACCTTGGGAGACATGGGTACGTGACCGGAAGCAGAACTTTCTTCGCAGCTCTAGCAGAACAGCAAATAGTCTTTTAGTTAAAGAATACGATGAATGAATAATGTTAAATTACCTCGTTTCTATTACGTATCAACATAATCATCTCAGTTTCATGCATAGCTATTCTCCGCTTTAGCAATGCAACAAGTTTTACAAAATAGTCTGTGGTAATTGCATTCTCTACTCTGCTGTGTCCAAATTCTTTTGCAACTGATACACCATTTACAGCTAGCCTCCGACATTATTACAAGCTAAACGTGTTGCAGCGTCGCAAGCAGTTGCAAAAAGAAAATCTGTATTTTTGGTCACTACAATAAAAAAGTGAATGCAAGCAAGACAGTAACTATCGCAGGTAGTGAACCACTGCTATTAGCGCGAACGTTTAGATGAACGTTTAGTATGCTCTAAAACCAACAGAAGCGTCTATAGAAGTTATGTTCGCAACTGAAGGCAGTTTTATTCTATGTTTTTAGCACAGGTGAGCCAGTGGTTATGAGCACCACACGCGAAATTTCGATCTCAATTGATCTGATAGGGGTGCCACGTAGATCGATCTTAAATAATAGGTGATCGTTTTTGCCATTCACGTGTCATTTCTGTCCTTAGACGCAGTTTACTCGCCTTGTGAAGCAACATTTCTGTTCACAATGCTGGCTTACCACACATTTAACACGTACGCTATGCAAATCAAACAACGGAAATTGCATCGGGCTAACCTTATGAGGAAGTTACGAGCGCGCATAAACTGGAAAATTCGTTGAGGGCTGGCTATCGGATGTCCAAGCGCATAAGCGCACCCGAGCATTGGACATCTTCTTCGTTGCCGCAGCGCGCAGAGTTTGGTAGACGAAGCAAAACACATTCAGCGAAAATATCTTCGTGCTATGATGGTACAAAGCGGCAAATTCTAACAAGCAGTGTGTCAACCAGCGTAACCATTCATAGCTTCTATCCTTTACTGACGATGCTTCAGTAAGAGGCCTTGCTCTATTGTTCAGTACATTTTACGATAAACTAATAATGTTAGCAGCACAAGACGTTAAAATGCGGTTAAGTATGCAGGTGCAGCTTTGCCAACTGCTCGTTAAATCCTCCGAGATCGCACGCGCAGCGCACGGTGCCATCTGGTGCCTGACTGTGCGCACGGAGGAGAAAACAAAAACGGTTTTGTTTTTGTATTTATGCTATAGTTGCTGGAAGAGTTAAAATAATTGCTTGAGAAGTAAATGAACTCTGAAAAACGATAACTTTTTCTTTCTCACAAAGTAGCACACTTTGTACAAAGAGCCAAAGCAAGGAGAAAAAAGCAGGCAGGTCGACAAGACGACCACCTTGTTTGCTACTGGGTTTTGCGAGCCCTATTCCATTGCAGTGCGCTGTATTAGGGTTTAGTATGGTGCTCATTTGGGCTTGTTGGTTCATGTAATTAACGTGTAAATAAACAGTTGTATCACTACTTCTTTATGGGTGGAATTAAACTCATGGAACAAATCTTGGGTGCACGCTAGATTTAAAAAAAAAATAAATGTTGAATCGTTGCGACAACTCGGCACAGGGCGCATGTTTTTATTTTTTTTACAGTGCACGCTTTACTAGATCCTTCATCTCCGGTCACCGTCGCGTAGTTTGCACACATAACAGTGAATGTCCGTCAACTTTATTCTGCCGTTCAAAAGCGTGCGTGCTTGCCGGAATTGTTTCAAGGTAAAGCGTGCCAAATTCTTGCGATTACATCTAACTGTAATCATCGACAACACATGAACAGGGCCGATTGTGCGTAATCGTGGTGCGTCAGTGAATGAAGTTTTCACAGAGATGAGGTCTTTTGGACTATTATGGCGTCTTTGAAACCAACTATGGTACACTTCAGCAAAGCCCTTTCACTCTTGGGCTCACTCATGGGTTAGATCTTTCTCGCATTCGAAAATTTCATCTGGCCATACCACTTGGATCTACAGGCCGCCATTTCTCTTTGAGACCATATTTGCTGAATGTAAACGCCATTACGGTCATTATACCACTCCCTGCTTTTCGGTACTGAGTTATAGTGCGCACAATCTTTTGCGCAGAGCATCAATGGGACATCCAGTGCACCAGAATGTGAGCGACTAAATTACAAGTTTGTTTATATTGACACGTATGTTCACAGCCATTGTTTGATTTAAGCATATATGTTGTACGAGGCACTACAAAGCGCTGATACAAAATAATGTGAAAACATAGCAAACACACTCATACATTTGCGCATATGATCGGCGTCAGAAGTCCCTTATGCGCGGCCATCTGCATCCGCAACAGAGCGTACGAAAGCATATAATATAGTTAAATATATGATCTGTTATTGCAGGTTTTGGTAGAAGTCTAGATCTTACAATCTGTACGTCTCTACATATTGCGTACGTTTTGCGTTTTCAATGAAATACTGTTAAATAAAAGTGTGAACACAAACGCTCATTTAGACAGGGTGTATAGTTTTGTTCGCAATGAAATATGCACGTAGATGTAACAAAAATACGAGGTTCTGTCTGTTTCATGCAGACAAGCGCAGGCACTTCTTTATGCAGCTACGAAGTCCAAGTCCGTAACACTTAAGACGCCGAGCACATTCCCTATTTCAAAGGAAGATATTGCCATATTTTTACCTGCAACTGCTCCGTGGAATGGCGAAATTTTTTTTGCAATGAGCGCTGAATATTCGCGTGTTCGTCCGTTTCTCAGCCTGCTCAGTGCTTACCGTGGCTTAACTTGCGCACTCCCAGCTCATCGCAGGAAACGCAATAGCTTTTGAAACTTAGCAGAGCATTTACGCTGCGCTCCACTGACATTTCAAGCAGTGATGTGGCTCGAGAGCACTGCGTTTAATTCGCTTTCCAATCCAGTGCGTCTGCCAAAGATGCGAGCAACGCGATGTTACCTTGGCTGCAAACGGACTTTTGAAGGAAGGGGACGCATTACGACACTCCTCTCAGTCTGTTCTGCAGCGGAGCGCGGACAGCGTTCTATGTTTCACTACCCGCATGGAGTTTGCGAGCACGTGCATTAGAGCGCTCCCGTTGAGCGGCTGTGTGCACATCTTCAGGAGCCACGGGTCAAAATGAAGCAAGGCGTACACGCTCGCCCTAAATATATACTGCTGTAGCAGCACTTGTCTGCTTACTAAAAGTCCCGAAAAGCTGCTTACCTATTAGCGAAGGTGTGGTGAAGGACCCCACAGCTGCAGCGGCGGACATGAACCCGAGAGCCATTGGCAGGTTCTCTTCTCCGGCTACCGTGGACAAACTTTCTGAAAGGCCCACGTTGATGTAACCACAAGGTAGCCCCAAGGCCAGTGCTACGATCCAGAAGCCAAACTTCTCTGTCAGGAAGGCAAGGCCACCGGCGAGGATGGACGCCAGAAGGTAAGAGCAGGCTAAGAGCACTGGGGTCGACAGTAGCTTGCAGTCAGTGAGGAGTGGAATGACGAGCCTACACAGGGCATCTGTCACCGAGAAAAAGGTGAGAACGTGCAGCGCGTCGTCTTGGGCTACACCGCTGTCCGCAGAATAGTCAACAGTCACTGTAAGGTATGTATCGAGGAAAAAACAGTAGGCCCAAAAAGAATAGGCGATCACGTAAAAGCGCGATCTTGTGACCACTATTGCAGCGCTTTCGATTAAAGCCTTCCATTTTGACCCCCTTGGACCTGGAAATCCTGCAGCTGGCCGCTGTTGCTGCTGCAAATCAATCGGAAGAATTTCTTTGGTTTTACTACCCAAAAATAATGCTGGAACTGACGACAATAACAAGTCGTGCAGTTCGGCGGGGCTTATTCGATTAATTTTGTTGGTCCTGGTTGGCCATGTACACAACGGCAGATTGCCAGTGGCTGAACAACAACGGGCGGTTGAAAAAGGAACGTGATTGTTAGGAATGCCTTTCAATATACTACTAGTTTCCGTTGGTCTCCTGTCCGATCCACTAAACGATTGACTGCTGCTCAGAATGGCAAACCGGCCTGAGTTATCACGTACATAGCTTTTCGAGACGCTGTTCACGCATCGGCAAGTGCCGGTTACCGAAACTTGCTTTTGTGCACTGTGGCAGTTTGAGCTTGACGACAGCTTTGACTTTTTTGTGTTAGGGGTGGCGTCCCACTGCCAGCACGTCTCTTCCGCAGAGGTTCGCCGACGATCACGAAGCAGGAGTGCAAACGCAGGAATATTAAGCATGCATGCCCCGGTGAAAAGCAGTGTGCCGCGTAGGCCATGCTCTTCGAGGGCGTAGTTGAATATTGCGGGAAATATGAATGACGCCGCGGGAGCTCCTGTCATCACGACACCTAGGGCGAGACCTCGCTGCGACGAAAAGTAGTCCGTAAGACCGACGACGCTGCAGTTGAAGATGATGCCTTGTCCTGTGCCTGCGCCAGAGAGAAAAGTTTCTTAAGAACCACTGTTACGTCATCATTTAGCTACAACAACTTTAAGCAGCAAGAAAACAATATTCGCTCAATACCTTTGATGTTCTCTATTTGATTTTGATTGTTGTATTCATATGGGAGGTTGTGGCCAAGTACTGCACCAGGGTGGCCAATCCTGCTTCTGGTGAGAGAGTGCGTTACCAGTTCTGGTCGCCGGGATCAGGCCGCACTCCAGGCCTGTTTGTGCAATTTTCTCAACAAACGGTTTTTTTTTGTATTTTCCGGTGGAGAATAGCGCGGCACCGGGATTTGAACCATGGTCCTCTTGCACGGGAGACAGATACTCTACCGTCCCCGCAGTAGTTAAATTAAAAAGTTAAATTATGGGGTTTTACGTGACAAAACCACTTTCTCATTATACGGACAGGCCGCCATTGGAATCTGAACCTGGCAACGTTTAACGTTAGAACGTTATCTAGTGAGGCGAGTCTAGCAGTGTTATTGGAGGGATTAGAGGGTAGTAAATGGGATATAATAGGGCTCAGTGAGGTTAGGAGGACAAAAGAAGCATATACAGTGTTAAAAAGCGGGCACGTACTGTGCTACCGGGGCTTAGCTGAGAGACGAGAACTAGGAGTAGGATTCCTGTATATTAAGGAAATAGCTGGTAACATACAGGAATTCTATAGCATTAACGAGACGGTGGCAGGTCTTGTTGTGAAACTTAATAAGAGGTACAAATTGAAGGTGGTACAAGTCTATGCCCCTACAGGCAGTCATGATGACCAGGAAGTCGGAAGCTTTTATGAAGACGTGGAATCGGCGATGGGTAAAGTCAAAACAAAATACACTATACTGATGGGCGACTTGAATGCCAGGGTAGGCAAGAAGCAGGCTGGAGACAAGTCAGTGGGGGAATATGGCATAGGCTCTAGGTATAGCAGAGGAGAGTTACTAGTAGAGTTTGCAGAACAGAATAATATGCGCATAATGAATACCTTTTTCCGCAAGCGGGTTAGTCGAAAGTGGACGTGGAGGAGCCCGAATGGCGAGACTAGAAATGAAATAGTGCTTATACTCTGCGCTAACCCTGGCATCATACAAGATGTGGCCGTGTTCGACAACGTGTGCTACAGTGACCATAGGATGGTAAGAACTCGAATTAGCCAAGACTTGGAGAGAGAACGGAAGAAACTGGTACATAAGAAGCCGATCAATGACCTAGCGGTAAGAGGGAAAATAGAAGATTTCCCGATCAAGCTACAGAACAGGTATTCGGCTTTAACTCAGGAAGAGGATCTTAGTGTTGAAGCAATCAACGACAATCTTATGGGCATCATTATGGAGTGTGCAATAGAAGTCGGTGGTAAATCCATTAGACAGGATACCAGTGAGCTATCGCAAGAGACGAAAGATCTTATCAAGAAACACCAATTTATGAAAGCCTCCAACCCTACAGCTAGAATAGAACGGACAGAACTTTCCAAGTTAATCAACTTGCGTAACACAGCTGACATAAGCAAGTGTAATATGGATAGAATTGAATATGCTCTCAGCAACGTAGGAAGCCTTAAACCAGTTAAGAAGAAACCAGGAATAGGCAAGAATCAGATGTATGCGTTAAGAGACAAAACTGGGAATATCATTACTAATATGGATGAGATAGTTCAAGTGGCTGAAGAGTTCTATACAGATTTATACAGTACCAGTGGCACCAACGACGACAATGGAAGAGAGAATAGTCTAGAGGTATTTGAAATCCCATAAGTAACGCCGGAAGAAGTAAACAAAGCCTTAGGAGCTATGCAAAGGGGGAAGGCAGCTGGGGAGGAACAGGTAACAGCATGTTTGTTGAAGGATAGTGGGCAGATTATTCTTGAAAAACTGGCCGCTCTGTATACGCAATGCCTCATGACTTCGAGCGTACCGGAATCTTAGAAGAACGCTAACATAATCCTAATTCATCAGAAAGGGGAGGCCAAAGAGTTGAAAAATTATAGACCGATCAGCTAACTGTCCGTTGCCTACAAAGTATTTACTAAGGTAATCGCAAATAGAATCAGGAACACCTTATATTTCTGTCAACCAAAGAGCCAGGCAGGATTGCGTAAAAGCTACTCAACAATAGACCACATTACACCATCAATTAGGTGATATAGAAATGTGCGAAATACAACCAACCCTTATATATAGCTCTCATTGAATACGAGAAAGCGGTTGATTCAGTCGCAAGCTCAGCAGTCATGCAGGCATTACGGAATCAAGGTGTAGACGAGGCGTATGTAAAAATACTGAAAGATGTCTATAGCGGCTCCACGGCCACCGTCCATAAAGAAAGCAACAAAATCCCAGTAAAGAAAGGCGTCAGGCAGGGAGATACGAGCTCTCGAATGCTATTCACAGCGTGCTTACATGAGGTATTCAGAGACCTGGATTGGGAAGAATTGGGGATAAGAGTTAATGAAGAATACCGTAGTAACTTGCGATTCACTGATGACATTGCCTTGCTTAGTAACTCAGGGGACCAATTGCAATGCATGCTCATTGTCCTGGAGAGACAAAACAGAAGGATGGGTCTAAAAATTTATCTGTAGAAAACTAAAGTAATGTTTAACAGTCTCGGCAGAGAACAACAGTTTGCGATAGGTAGCGAGGCACTGGATGTGGTAACGGAATGCATCTACTTAGGTCAGGTAGTGACCACGAATCCGGATCATGTGATTTAATAATTGGAAGAATAAGAATGGGCTGGGGTGCGTTTGCCAGGCATTGTCACATCATGAACAGCAGGTTGCCGTTATTCTTAAAGTGAAAAGTGTATAACAGCTGTGTGTTACCAGTACTCACGTACGGGGCAGAAACCCGGAGGCTTAGGAAAAGGGTTCTGTTTAGATTGAGGACGACGCAACGAGCTACGGACAGATGTATGACGGGTGTAACATTAAGGAATAAAAAAGAGCAGATTGGGTGAGGGAACAAACGCGAGTTAATGACATCTTAGTTGAAATCAAGAAAACGAATTGGGCATGGGAAGGGCATGTAATGAGGAGGGAAGATAACCGATGGTCATTAAGGGTTGCGGACTGGATTCCAAGGGAAGGGAAGCGTAGCAGGGGGCGGGAGAAAGTTAGGTGGGCGGATGATATTAAGAAGGTTGCAGGGACAACATGGCCACAATTAGTACATGACCGCAGTAGTTGGAGAAGTATAGGAGAGGCCTTTGTCCTGCAGTGGGCGTTACCAGGCTGATGATGATGATGATGATCTTTCGTGTTTGCACTGTATTCTATGGGAGGGTGTTGTTCTATTGAATAAGTAGCAGTAACAGCAAAGGTGATATTAATACACTTTCCATGCCCGCCGCTGTAGTCGAATAGACCTGCGTTACTGAGCTCGAGGTCCCGGGCTTCATCCCTGCCGTGGCAGCCCTATTTCGATGAGGACGAAATGCAGGAACGCTCGAGCGCGATGCATGGAGTGCTCTTTATGAACCCGAGGTGGTTAAAATTAATTTGGAGCCACCCACAACTAATGTGCCTCATTAACATCGTGGTTTTCACACAGAAAACCTGCAGTTTAACGTTTATTTATTAGCTTATGCTCTTTAACATTTAACCTTAACTTTTATTTATTAGCCTATGCTCCAAGAAATCGATTATGTACCGCTATTGTATTCTTCCTGTCCCTCGGTCATACAAAGTTTATGCGTGTTTATTGTGGAAGGAGGACCCTCTGAGGAATTGTCAAGTGCAACGCGGGATGTCGAACTGTGGGGAATACAGTGTATACATATATATTACCGCGTAACGGCCGCCTCTTGTGTTATTGAGGCATGCATGACAATAGAGAATGGGGAGTACGATGTCTACTAAAGAATAGCCTAGCGAAAAGAATTTTTGACGAAAGCGATATGGTCAATATGGTAGCTGGCCCTGTAAAAGCGCAGAATCGCATGTGTAATGAAAAAGTGGTCTATGTCTACGGCATGTCACAGCTAACTTTAGCAGGAGTTTAAAAATATGGGAATGCCACGTATCTGGACAGAACCGACGCCCTGTTGTGGGCCGTCACATAGAGATACTTAAACTATTATTTCTGCATTCCGCCTAATTAGATAATTAGCATAAATCAATTAATGAGTTCTTCAAATTTTATATTTTGACGAAAAGTGCTGATGAGAAAACTGTAGAGCAAAATTAAAAACTCCCGATAAAAATTTTTGTTGCTCAATGCGTGCTACATAAGTGTTTTTTTCCAGGTGTGAAAGAATCCCGGGAATAAATGCAATGTGCCTCGAGCGACCGGTCGCACGACAATTTTACGTGCATTTGCGGGCTTCTTTAACGCTCGGAAAACACTTTTATGTGGCACGTATTGAGCAACAGAAAGCTGTATAGGGAGTTTTTCATATCGCTCTACAAATTCCTGATTCAGTATTTGCACACACACACGCACACACACACGCAAACACACACACACACACATACACATATATATATATATATATATATATATATATATATATATATATATATATATATATATATAATATTCGCGAAGCTAAATAATTATACAGACTAATTATATAATTAAGAGGAATGAATCTACAACCAATGGCACACAACAACACCGTGGTTCTGTCCAGCTACATACCATTCGCATATTTTTTTTAAACTCCGGCTAAAGTTAGGTGGGACACCCTGTATATGGAAACCTTTAGGCATGATGATCCTACAAACAGTTCGATGAGCACTTGGAATAACAACTGAAAGATATCGAACATCATTAGAGTACACTGATCAGCGGTATAAATGCGTAGATACAGAAAACGAAGGCTACTACGCAAGAAGGAACTATAGAACAGGCACTACAGTGGTTCATAACGTTATTTCGAATGCGCAGAAGGCATCACATGCGACATGTAGTAGTAATATTAACCTAAAGGTATACTTGATTACTCATAATGTTTTTACCCGCCGTGGTTGCTCAGTGGCTATGGTGTTGGGCTGCTGAGCACGAGGTCGCGGGATCGAATCCCGGCCACGGCGGCCGCATTTCGATGGGGGCGAAATGCGAAAACACCCGTGTACTTAGATTTAGGTGCACGTTAAATAACCCCAGGTGGTCAAAATTTCCGGAGTCCCCCACTACGGCGTGCCTCATAATCAGAAAGTGGTTTTGGCACGTAAAACCCCATATAATATTATTATAACTCATAATGTTCTGACACATCTTTATTGCTACTTGTAAGCATGCACTCATTGTGGGTGCGTCGGCACGTTTGAGTGGCTTGAGCAAAAACTTAGCAAACAGTTATCCGGCTAAAGCATTTCGTTGCGCACACGCTTACGCCGATGTTCTACCGCAGACGACTAGGACGCCCCGCCATGTTCTCTTTGCAATGATGCAACAAGCGATGTCTGGGTATCGAACATGTCTCTTCAATCTGACTTTCTTTTATTGCGATAGCAATTATATGGACACTCCAGGCACATTTCTGTCGTCCGTGTCACCACCATCGTAACTTTCATTATGAAGTCTAAGGGGGATAAAATCGTCACCGCGCGCCGTTTGCTGCATATGCGAGTGAAAGCATAGGGAAAGAAATTGTACAAGCGTGAGAGGGGGAACCGGCCATCGTGGCTCAATCTGGCGCGCACGAAGGTAGAAAGCGGAAGCGGAGAGAAAACGCTTTGTCTTCCGACGCGCGAAAGGCCATGGGGGTATGGGAGGGATGGAAGGGGGAGAGGGGCGGTGTTGTGCTGAGGCAGCGACTGCGCATTTTGCGACCGGACGCAAGGGTAAATGACGATCGCGGCACAATCCAGCAAACCTTATATGGAGCAAAGCTGGGTGTAAGTGCGGGAGTTACCTTGGACTACACCAAAAAAAGCGAACTTTGCACGGCCGCGCATGGTCACGCGAATCGTATCTTGAAAGGGACCTGTAGACGCCTCAAAATTTTGTGCTTGCTGTTTTAACACAACAGCGTTAAGGGTCCCATGTCGCAGAAAATCCCGCTTCAGACTTCGTTCCGGCAAAATATTTTCGAACCACCCATACCCAGGCCCTCCATGTGGCGCAAGAAATTTGCTAAACAAATTGAATTTCTCAAGTAAAATACGTAAAAAGTCGTAAAGTACGACTTACACACAACTTTCAGACATGATAGCGTCGGGTTGGAATTTGTCTATGCGAGAAAACAATTCTGTTACGTGAAAACTAAAACAAACCCCTTCTCTAGCGTTTCTACCATACATAGACTGGCCACGGCGTCCGCCACTTGCGCGCGCTAGCGCGTGAGTATCTCGGGGGCCGTGGAGCAGAGCGCCCGATTCTTGCAATACTTTAAGATGGCACTAGCCTCCGCCGCAACGCTGCCCAGGCAAAAGGCCGCGTTTCTACCAGAAAGCCTGCCTTCGTGCATAGCGTTCGCAGCCGGCATTTGCCTGTAAACACTGAGTCTAGAAGCGGAAGAAGTGTCCAGAACTCACTGGCGCTCTGGGCCTCTCTCCGTTATGCAATTTCTAACGTTTTTGCCATTTTCGTGAGTGACTTCATGAAGGATGAGCGAGAAGATGTTCCTACGACCACCTGAGCAAGCTCAGCCGTCTGCTTAATCACTGATTTTTGGACGACCTGCCTTTGGAGGCTCCACTCCTGGGAGAGCTCAACGCCAGACGCCATGGACTCTGACAGCGAGTACAACATAGCCATGGGCCGCCGTATCAAGAAGATGCGCCATATGTCGACTGAGACGACTTCATCGAATCAGAGTGAGCAGGAATCTTTCATCGTTTCTTACGTGCCGCTCTCGACGCCACACACCATGAACACCCTCAGCAGGCAGTTTCTAACCGAATCTTTTGAAAGTGTCGCCCCTGGGCAAATCAACGAGATCAGGATAAAAATGACAATAAATGCGAACAATTCCGCAATATTGGGGAAGTTAAAGAGCATTTGACAGTGAAGCACAATCCCCGTCCGCTCCTTTATTACTTACGAGATGGAGACAACGACTGGTGTGATTTCCGACGTGGAGCTTGACATAAGCATGCGCACCTCAAGAGTCTTTTGAGGTCATCGGTGCGGATTCTTGAGATTCACCGCTTGGGAAACTCCCGATGTCTGAAGTTAATACTTGCTTTTTTTACATTACCAACACCTGTAAAAGTGGGCTACGTGGTACACCGTGTACGACCATTAGTTCCGAGGCCTGTTCAATGCCAGAAATATCAAAATATAGGACATGTGAGCGCTGTTTGTAGAAGTAAAACCACCTGCTCGCGTTGCGGCGGAGAACATAATACCACCGACCGTGATGCTTCTCCACTTAAATGTCCCAACTATACTGTTTCTCACTAAGCGACTTCGAAGGAATGCCGAAAAATGAAACAAGTTCGTATTCTTCGAAAAATGGCAAGAGACCAAACTTCACGTAAAGAGGCTGCTCAGTATGTTCGCCAAAGTGACCAACGCTCGCAAAAGAAGCGCCACAAAGCCATTTCAGAAGAACTGCATAGTGGGGCACAGGCGCCACGACCACCTCTGCCTGTGCGTGCATCGAGGATGGTAACGGCGCCTACTGCTAATTCAAGGTAGATGACAGCACCCGGCAAACATTCACCTCCACCGGCTGATACATGCACGGCGCGGCCTTTGCTGCCGTTTAGGCCAACGGCCGTGCCAGCGGGCCCTAGTGGTCATTTGCGCCATGAAACCGAGAACGATACGGCCAATGAAACCGGCGGCACTACAGGCAAGCAAGGAGATGCTCACAATGAGATGGAGAGCGTGCAGGAAATGCTGAAGCACCTGGAAAAGTCAATGTGCGTGATTCTCGGTGTTCTCCAGAATCGGGCCCCTTAAAGTGCCCTGCAGGTGCTCGCCGTGCTTGAGCCGCTAATCGCAGCACTTTACATGCTATAAAGGTTTTTTTTGGCGCCTGTGCTGCTCACGCAGGGGAGGCTCACACACCAGCTTCGTCCTAGTGCCTTCAAGTTCACTTGAATTGGTGACTACTGACTAGATACGGAAATCGATAGTGGCTTCATGAATGAGCTTTCTGAATGTTTATTATCAGAATGTTGAACTTGCTTTCACCGTTGCGCATCCCTATTTCTGTATCATCATCGTCCCTTATCACACCTTTATGTCCCCGTTCCCCCTCCACCTGTCCAGAGTATCAGGCTAGAGCGTGTTAGCGCAGGCCTACCTGGGAAGAGTAAGAGGTCAGGGATCTTTCAATGCTATCTCATTCTACTCTTAAAACTTTTAAAGGTGAAGCTTAATGGTCCCCCAAATTTTTCTCGCTACTCTTGCGTTCAAGCGATAGACTGCGCGATGGTCACTTTGCTGGCTCCTGCTGCCATGCTTCCTCACAGCAGTGCCATGGAGAAAGAAATTCAACAAGAGGGGACACTCAGCGAAAACTGGCAACATGAAATATGTCAGGATAGCGTTATCGCCGACCGTTTGCTGCCGCCAGCATCGGAATCAAAGTAATGTAAAATGAAGTTAACAGACATTGTTTTATATATTTTTTAAAGTTCTCTCCCGGCAAGACTAATAATATCTGCTTATGAATTAAGTCATTCTTTGTGACTTACTTTTCTTGCGTTACCTAGCGACAGGCCAATTACGTGCCAGATGCATGCGTCATGCGTCAGACACGCTGCCGGAGCGAAAGAGGCCGGCAGCGCATGTGAGCGTGGACCTGTTCCGCGACACGTCTGCCTATTTTTCTTTTTATTGGATTTAGCCTGGCCTGTTGGGTTCCCGGCGTATTGTTGCGTTCCTTCTGCACGTCGATACAGCAGCACTGCACCATTGGACTAGGGCAAGGCGAGAAATGTTGTTTGACAGTCTGCGACCCATTTCAAGCAGTTAGGCTTACGGCACGGAACCTACATTCGTAACGCAGTCAGTGAAAAACAATTCAACCGTCCTGGCGCAGTACACTTGAGTTAGTGACTCTTACTGGGAGATGTTTGTGATACGTTCTGTGAGTACCACATTACTGTAACTCATTTCGGTATTTCTTGTGCGTGCTCCCCGCGCCTGGTGTTTTGACACAGTTAGCGAAAAGCAGTTCGGCTGTGTGACGCAGTTAGTTTTGCGTGTACAGAACGTTATTGGGACAAGTTCGTGACGCTTTGTCTGACCACAACATAATTGAAATTAGTTTAGTTACAGTTTGGGATAACTGTGAGGCACCCTCCGTGTATGTCTGTCATGACGCAGCAAAAATCAGCTCGGCCGTGGTGACAAAGTTAGTTTGGTGTATACTGAATCTTACTCGGACAAGTTTCTGACGCTTTTTTGTGGTACTGTAACGACATATACCTCCTTAGGGTACTGATGCTTGTCAAAAACGACGAGCGATCGCCAAGAGTGCTAACACGGGAGAGCTCCTAGCAGCGGCAGAACGTGCAAAAGGCAACACCAAGGCGCTTAAGCACCAGGAACTTGTAACTAGAAAATTATCTCTTATGAACGACTCAAAACAGGCTTTGCAACCAAGCTTTTGTCTTGAGTGCGACCCTAAGGAATTCTGCGAGTGTCCAGCGTGGTCTGGTTGAGAGCCTGTGTTGTCACCACCGCTTTGCATGCGTAGCATACTATCGCGTCGATGAAATCCAAGTTCTTTTGTACGATCGCAGCCGCGCCTGTATTCGTGCTCTTATTTTGCAAGGAATAAGTCCCGGAAATGAGGGAATGCTTGGAAATCGGATGTTTTCATGATATGTACGGTATTGTTTGAGATGAGTCGGGTATTTTCTACGTCATGTATGTAAAAGCGAATTGCCTTTGTTTGTAATTCCGCCTGTTCACCACTTTCGCACGTTTAGTCTCTACACGCCTTATTCCTATAGGATGTTAATACCAAAATGACACATGCTCGTAATTTTTTCAGCTGATACCGTCCGGTGGAGCTTCGTACGGGAACTTCTGCTGCTTACCTGGTGCCACAGCTTTGGATGAACGCACAAAACGCCCGGAACTAGCATTTGTTTAGAGCAAAATAAACATTTGCTCACTTCACAAGGCGTTTTCAGTGTTGTTTGTGAAATTGCACGCTTTACAAATTTAATGGAGGCTTGTAAAGATCGTTCGCAATCATTATTACTTAATGACACCTCCCTTACCAGTTCAATTAGTAAGCGAAAGTCTTCAAATTTATACGATCTATTATAAAACTATTATCCTTACTTCGTATAGTTGTCTAGTAATTTGCTATCGCAATCGATTCTTCGCTTTTCGGGTGAAACTGCGACATTTTTTGCTTAGCATATGCGATGACAAATTTCTTCCAAAATTCGTTAAAACACCGCACTCCTTCCTCTTCCCGCGGCATTTGCGGAAATTAGTGCTCAACTTACCACCGAGGACGCCCAGAACAACTGTGAGAAAAGCAGTTCCGTTGGCGAAGGAAGCAGCTATGAACGTAACGCTGAGCAGCATACCACCGGCAACTGCTGCTGCCCAGACGGTTAGGACCTGAATGACGGTGCCTCCTAGAAGGGCTGCATTGTGAAAAGAAACGGACACAAACTGTCAACCAGCCCTTGTGACATATCCCACCGTGATGATGAGCTTACTATCCTGACACCTATCGTACCGCTAGCATGCATGGCAGTCATGCTTTTGGAATGTATCAAAACGAGCGAGACAAAATAAATGCACTATATAGTAGGGCCTAACTTTACATTTTTCTTCAGGCGCGTAGATAGCTACGAAGGGATTGACTTTGGCGATTGCCTTCGTTGCGTTTGTGATCACAAAAGACTGAGAAAAAAATATTTTTTACTCATGGAGTTCAACAACACTTCTTAGGAGAATTAGAGAAGTGTTTTGTCGCACTAAAATGAGGGAGGAGCTTCGCAAAACATCGATGAATCTAGCAAGGTTGAGGAAAACTACAAAGGGGAACAATTTGTCCCCCATCCGAGTGAAGCGCGATGATACTAAGAAAACACATACGGGATTCCCTTGAACGTTGTTGCTTTAGGCGGTTGGATAATAAATGCGATATTCGTTTGTAGTTTCACGATACTGTAGGCTGGATGACAAAATTTGCTATTCAGGAATAGATTAAGAGCAGTACTGTGTCGAGGAGATCTTGGGCCACGCAAAACTAGTTTTGAACAGTGCGAGAACGTATCAAATGACATGTGCAAAAATGACAGTGAAATCATGTGCACTCGTAGTTCACGCAACCTGGGAACCTTTCACAGAAAGGGTGGCGCATCGGAATTTATTACGTTATCCCCGGCGCCTTGGTTCACGTATTGAACTTCAGCCTTAACTGGTGCGCACGTGTCAGCCATATTTAAATTTTAATTTTATGCTGCGGCGCCACAGTGAACACGCCTAGCCGTGTACCAGGTCTCCGTCTTGTCTAGGACAATACTTTGGAAATTGCACGAAACCACTAAGCCTGCGGTGTTTGAAGAATAGTTGACATTTTACGGCTTCGCAGACGTGACAGGGAACAGAAAATCATTATTGTGGAACCACCTGAGCAGTTATTAAGCTGTGGTCTGGGGAGCAGATTTAATTCTGTGAGTCAGGGACGCTCCCGAAGGCAGCAAGGAAGGATCGGCCACAATCACCGCCGAAATACATATATGCAAACATATATTATACAAGTTCACGGGCATGGGGCATGGGGGAATGTAAGATTAAGCGTCCCTGCACAGCGTTCAGAGAGACCGGGCATTCACAGTTTGGCTGGTGTTGCGTCGCTCGACAACTGTAAGAGCGAAAACGGCAGGCAAACTCTGGAAGAATGTGTTTGGTCGGCTGGCTGACGGGAGCGGAATAAATGTGTATTAGAGGACCCTTCATGCGTCCCCACGCGCCTTCGTTGCTCCTCTTCTCAGGACAGTCTGCCTGCCGATGTTGTAACTTCATCTTCGATAGGCTGATTGAGCGACGCATTACTTGTCGATTCGCTGCGATCTCTTTTGTGGGGCTTGCTTATTCGTTGGTGTCTTCTTGCCTAATTATTTTGCAACGCCAAGAGCGAACGTGCATCCCGTTATCACCCTGAGTGTGAATGATGCAGGAGCCATGGCGCACCTACTTCCAAGTATTCGATGCCACCTCTTCGCCCAGGCGCCTCTTGGCGCTTCACCATAGCAGGCAAGGGTTTACTACTCTGGTAATGCATGAGTGCGCGGTACATGTGCGCGATGTTTTTTTTTTTATCATGGCCACAAATTTATAGCCTAAAATGTTTCGGTTATATTGGTGGATGCGTGAAATTTCCCTAATTACTGTTATGGCAGACGCTGCATTCTACACATGACAGCAAGCTTCTCACATTGTATGAAATATTTAAATGCATATACGAGATCGATAGAGCTTCCACGCCTTCCATAGAGCTTCTATTGATAAGGAAATGTTCTAGTTTTTGTAGTCCAGTGTGGACGCTATACCAACGCGTAAAATGAAACGTTAAGCATGCATCTTCTACGAATTATCTTGTTGCGAACTGTCTGCGTTGTTCGCAATGTATGCTCTGAGAATGCTTTATAAATTCTTCTTAATATGAATATGGGGTCATATATGCACCTTTTCAACGGGCGCTGAATCAATGACGCAACACGACGCTTTCCTCCTCTTTTGCTTGCGTTGTGTTGTTGTCGTCGCCTGCTCCCGAAGAATTCCGAGACATTTTAGCTCATTCTCTGAGAAATTTACTTAATTTCACATCATACAAGGTCGTCGGCGAACCACTGGGTATCTATCCATCGGATGCAGCAATAACTACAGCATGTGGAATTCCCTCGTGGCTACAAAATCATAAGACGTCCATCATCAGTCTCAGTGTGTGTACGTGTTGGTAAATATTGTTACGTGTAGAAAGACGCACACGAAATAAACTATTTACAGGCTATTTACACTGGAGCCAGAGAGCCAGGCCGACACTCGTCCGCGCCAATTCACAAATCAACTTCATCGTCGTTCTCGCGGCGGCTCGTCTCTCGGGTATCTCCCGATAATATCGTAATACTACCCCTCGGCGGCGAAAGCTCCGTCACGGTGCTGTTTAAATATCCAACGCGCGAGGAGAGTTGTAGAGCTCGAGTCGGGCGACGTGGACAGTGTCGATGGTTGTCACAACGGAGGACCTAGTGGGCGTGGCTAGAACAATTTCATAGGTGACATCGGCCACTTTGCGGAGCACGCGATATGGGCTTGTATAACAGGAAAGCAGTTTCTCACAAAGGCCAACCTTACGCGACGGTAACCAAACAACACGAGGGTGTCGGGTACAAATCACAGCGATGCTTCTGATTGTCTTGAGGCACTTGTAGACGAACGCGCGCAAGTTGACGAGAATGGTCAGCACGAGTGATTGCATCATGGGCATAAGCGCTAGTTGAAGCTATGGTGGACGGAAGCACAGTGTCTAGTAGTAGCGTCGGCTCTCGGCCATACAAAAGGTTAAACGGGGAAAAGCCAGCAGTTTCGAGACGGGAAGAGTTGTAGGCAAAAGTATTCTAAGGTAGAGCCAGGTCCCAGTCATGGTGGTCGTCTGAAGCGCATTTGGATAGCATGTTCATAAGGGTGCGGTTCAAACGCTCAGTGAGGCCGTTCGTTTGGGGGTGGTACGAGGTGATAAATTTATGCTGTATTGAACAGGTACGCATGATGTCGTCAATGACTTTGGCCAAAAAGGTGCGGCCGCGGTCTGTAAGCAATTGACACGGAGCACCATGCATCAAAATGATATCATGTAGGAGGAAGTCCGCAACATCAGTTGCGCAACTGGTCGGAAGAGCACGGGTTACGGCGTAGCGGGTCGCGTAGTCCGCCGCGACTGAAACCCACATGTTTCCTGATGTAGATTCCGGAAAAGGGCCGAGAAGGTCCAAGCCGAAACGATGGAAAGGCTCGGCAGGGATGTGGAGCGGCTGTAGGTATCCAGCGGGGAGCTGGGAAGGCTTCTTGCGTCGTTGGCAAAGTTCACAAGCGGCGACGTAACGTCGTACGGAACGGGCAAGAGCCGATCAGAAAAAATGGCGACGTACACGGTCATAGGTTGAAGATACGCCGAGGTATCCTGCCGCTGGTGCGTCGTCAAGCTCTTCAAGAACGGTTGAGCGGAGGTGTTTAGGTATGACAAGTAGGAACTAAGAGCCGTCCGGATGAAGGTTACGACTGTACAGAGTACCGTCGCGGAGGACGAAGAGGCGTAGAGTGGCATCGGCCGGCGAGTGCTCAAAACGGTCGATGAGTGCTGTGTCGTAGGCGTCACGACGCTGCTCGTCGGCGAAATGAAGCAGCTGTGATACAGAGAATACGCAAGCAGCACTGGTAATATTGGAGGAGTCAGGGTCGTGAACAGCGTAACGCGACAAGCTGTCAGCGTCTTGGTGCAGGCGGCCAGATTTGTAGACCACGGAATATGAAAATTCTTGCAGCCTCAAAGCCCATCGACCAAGCCGGCCTGTAGAATCTTTTAGCGATGAGAGCCAGGAGAAAGCATGATGGTCAGTGGCTACGGAAAAAGGGCGACCGTAATGGCAAGGACGGAACTTCGCAACCGACCAGACAGCAGCAAGGCATTCTCGTTCCGTAATGGAATAGTTGCGCTCCGATGGTGCTATGATGCGGCACGCATAAGCAATAACACGATCGTGGCCGCGCGATCCTGGCCAAGACGGCACCTACGCAGTGACCACTGGCATCTGTACGCAATTTAATAGGGGCATCAGGGTCGAAGTCGGCGAGAAACGGTGGTGAGGTTAGTAGAGTGACGAGACGAGAGAAAGCTGCGACTTCCGAAGCGCCGTAATGGAATAGTTGCGCTCCGATGGTGCTAGGAGGCGGCACGCATAAGCAATAACGCGATCATGGGGCGCTATAACGTAAAACTATTCCAAACTTATCTATTCCAATTCTGCTATCAGCCCTGCACGATTGGTCAAAAACTTTTTTCGACCACCCCCACTTCACCTGTCTGTCACGCGACGTCACGAAAACCGCGATACTTCCCCATCTGATATGACGTGTACACACTGATTATGCATGATTTGACGGACAAAAGAAAAACAGTTATTTCTGATTCGACCCCTTTTCGCCATTATCCCTCGGCCATTGGTAAAATGTTTTGGGGCTGCAGCCACTTCAACTGCCTGTCACGCGACGTCACAAAACCGCACAAACTCACCGCGTCAAAGCGACGTGTACGCGATAAAGATGCATTATTATGCTGAGCAAAACTGAATTTTCTTCGGAATAGCCGCAGGCTGCCCCGTTCCGAAAGGAATAAAAGATGACTGCAGCCAATCACTGAGACGCTGGCTACTCGCACCTGCCGAAAGCATGGGAGTATTTGCGTATAATAAAATTTCTTGCGTAGCCGTGTAACGTTTTCGAGCCCTTTCGGCATGTTCACCACCTCATTCTGCCAACTCTTCTTTGCTGAGGGTCAGTTATAGCGTCACTCTTAAGCTTTCGCTGCATGCCACCGCGATTTTCGACCAGCCATCGCAAGCTAAGTAAGGGAAAGCCGACCAATCGCAGACGCCGGCACCACCCTCTTCATCCGGTTATTGATTTTCAGTGCACTGGCTCTGCCCCAGCGAATCCCTCTCCACGTCAGCGTTCTCCTCGCCTCATGTCAGCCAATTGGATACGACAAGCCGCTCAGTGTAGGCAATGTTATTCGTTTTTTAAGCAAACAAAAGTGACCTCCTATGGAGGAGGGGAGCGTTTGATTGGTCTGTTCAGAGAACCCTGCGGTTTACCGCCCGGTGCTTGCGTCGGTGGTTGCGCAAACTTGACATCAGGAGATTGGAATAGAAACATATTGGAATAGTGTTACGTTATAGGGCCCCTGGCCACGTGATCCCGGCCAAGACGGCACCTACGCCATGACCACTGGCATCTGTACGCAATTCTGTAGGGGCATCAGGGTCGAAGTCGGCGAGAATCGGTGGTGAGGTTAGTAGAGTGACGAGATGAGAGAAAGCTGCGGCTTCCGAAGCGCCCCACGAGAATTGTACGCATTTCTTCATGATATTAGTGCGGGGTCTACCAATTGTCGGAAAACCTGGAGCAAAACAACGAAAGTACGAGCAGAGCCCTACAAAACTTTGGACGTCTGCGGCTGTCTTCGGAACCGGAAAATCGCCCGGTGCTTGCGTCGGTGGTTGCGCAAACTTGACATCAGGAGATTGGAATAGAAACATATTGGAATAGTTTTACGTTATAGGGCCCCTGGCCACGTGATCCCGGCCAAGACGGCACCTACGCCATGACCACTGGCATCTGTACGCAATTCTGTAGGGGCATCAGGGTCGAAGTCGGCGAGAATCGGTGGTGAGGTTAGTAGAGTGACGAGATGAGAGAAAGCTGCGGCTTCCGAAGCGCCCCACGAGAATTGTACGCATTTCTTCATGATATTAGTGCGGGGTCTACCAATTGTCGGAAAACCTGGAGCAAAACAACGAAAGTACGAGCAGAGTCCTACAAAACTTTGGACGTCTGCGGCTGTCTTCGGAACCGGAAAATCGCCCGGTGCTTGCGTCGGTGGTTGCGCAAACTTGACATCAGGAGATTGGAATAGAAACATATTGGAATAGTTTTACGTTATAGGGCCCCTGGCCACGTGATCCCGGCCAAGACGGCACCTACGCCATGACCACTGGCATCTGTACGCAATTCTGTAGGGGCATCAGGGTCGAAGTCGGCGAGAATCGGTGGTGAGGTTAGTAGAGTGACGAGATGAGAGAAAGCTGCGGCTTCCGAAGCGCCCCACGAGAATTGTACGCATTTCTTCATGATATTAGTGCGGGGTCTACCAATTGTCGGAAAACCTGGAGCAAAACAACGAAAGTACGAGCAGAGTCCTACAAAACTTTGGACGTCTGCGGCTGTCTTCGGAACCGGAAAATCTCGGACAGCGCGGGTTTTGTCGGCATCAGGCTGTACTCCGGAAACGTCAACGAGATGGTCCAGAAGAGTAATTTAGTGGTGACTAAAACGACAGTTGGAGCAGTTAAGTTGCAGCTTCGCCTTTCGAAATACATCAAGTTAGTTCTTAGACGCTCAAAGTGAGTGTCGAACGTTGGCGAGAAGACGATGTCGTCGTCCAGGTAGCAGAGGCATGTGGACCATTTGAAACCTTGGAGCAAGGAGTCCGTCATACGCTCATAGGTGGCAGGGGCGTTGCATAATACAAACGGCATTACTTTAAATTGTTATAAGCCATCGGTTGTGATGAACGCGGTTTTTTCGCTGTCCATATCGTCAACAGCAATCTGCCAGTATCAAGAACGAAGATCAAAAGAAGAGAAATAACTGGAACCGTGGAGGCAGTCAAGGGCATCGTCTATACATGGGAGCGGGTAGACATCCTTCTTAGTAATGTTCAGGCTTTGAAGCAGTGTGTTGCGTAGAGCGCTATACGGGCGCTATACGTTGTTCTTTACTATAAATTTGAGGTTTAGTATCCATAAAAACCATATAAAGCTAGAATCGTTCTTAAGAGCATATTGTTTACCATTCGTAATGCTTACCATGTAATTAGCGATGGCTGCCAGTCAATCTTAGGGAGGATTTACAAAGAGGAGCTTTCCCAGCGAAGCTATGAGCACGTATCCGTCCGTCAATTTTCGTGCCCACGCCCGTATTTTATTTTATGGCCCTGCTAAAAGGAAAGCGACAGCTGAAGTAAATTTCTACAGACGTTACTTGCAATGCCTAATTAACTTACTTCTTCACCTTGGGCATCGATAGATGCTGTTCGAATGTTCGAAACCTTTACGATCGTACTTAGTACTACTAGAGACATTTTCTGCAAATAACCTGAAACCTTATAGCGACTCCTTTTTTTTTCAGACTGCTGGTACGGCGCGTTCCGTTTGGATGAGTTCAAAAATAATGGCCTCTAGGCACCTACCAACGAAGATTTGGCCATATGCACAATATAGGGTACCCCTTATCTGATCTTATTGCGATCTCTCATGTCAACTTGTGGTTTAAAAGGAGAGCTTCGCGGTCCAATAGAAATGCTCGATCTGCACGAGTGAACTACAGAATATTATCCAGCAACTCAGGGAAGCACTAACGGCAACGTAAAACTAACCCGACCATAATGTATCGTCTTTAACTAAGTTTGGCATTTTTCAGCAGTCTTTGAGCGATATTATTTATTGTGCAAAAATAAGCACCGAAACAAAGAGGAAAGGGGATAGGTTCCTGATTTGGGTACGAACTAGAGGAAGGGGCAGTGGGGCGAATGACGGTGATTGTAAAGCTGGCGATGGTAAGGTGCAGTACTCGTACAAGTGCTATGGGCAGGGATGGCCTGCGCACTAGAACGCACATTTAAAGGCACTCTCCGCTGAAAAAATCGAAGGACGCCGTGTTCTACCCAGTGGACAGTGAAAGGGATTTCACGCCGTCGGAGCCATGTATTAGGCGCGTAGCTTTTTTTCGCTATTTTCAACACTGTACAACGCTATTCTCTACGGAAGAGTTTATAACCGGTATCGCTGCGACGATAATGTCACGTAGTAGCGACGGGGAAGACCGAGACACTAGCAGTAGCATGAGCAACAAACTTAAGTATTGCTTTGGCGAACACATGACCACAAGTGCGAGTTACACTCAAGTGACTAGCACAGAGGGTGACTGTCTAAAATCTGACCGGGGGCCGAGCGTATCACGGGCTTACAAATGACTCCTCGAAGGTTCCAGCATAATCGCTGGTGCTCGAGTGTCTTCTAGAAAGTACAACACTATTCGCGCTGTGCATAAAATCTTACTACACTAGGTACAGCGACATCGCAAACTATAGAAAAGCCGGTGACAACTGTAGAGAATTTTCCGATACATGCAGATGGCTTATGCGCCGAGTTGGAACTGAACAGATGTTAGCAGAAAAAAATAATGGCGGCCGGAAAAAAAATGAACAGCGCACGTGCAAGGCCTTTACGTATGCATGACACATACGCACGACATCTCCTGCGTGCACCTGCAGTCTCTTCGCGTACGCCACATGCGACTTCTACCACAGCTGCAATGAGCAACGCTCTGGGTCCGATTTCCGCAGTGCGATGTAAGAGTTTTTATTTCTGAGAACGCAATTTAGAAGAATCCTGTATAAGCCACAACTGAGCCGGAAAATCTAATCGCTGCAGTGATGCAGACGTGTGATCTGGTAAGAATGTCAGAATCCATGGAATGAAAAAAACAACAACGTAATTCGCAATGACTGCTCCATCTGCGGTACAGGCATATGCCATCTCTTCCTCTGTAGTTGTCGTTCTTTTTTAAATGTCATTTTGTTCTCTAAGTGCACTGCTGACTTTAGATCCTTGAAGTTAAAAAGCAATTTTCATTCAGCTTGCGTATTTACGCAAGATTCGTGTTGTTCAACGCACGTTCTGTCATAATCTATACTGTTCTCGGAAGATACTGTGGAAGCGTATAGACGAGTAGATGGTGACTCAGGCAGCCTAACACACTTGTTTGATCGCTGCCCATTGCACAAGTGAACTGCAATAGAACGACAGCTGGCACGGCACGAGAAACGAGGCAGATGTCACTAAAATCACATTATCTGCCATATGAAAATATGGGCATTAGAATTGCTAGCAGCATCAACACTGCGGATATTTGTTTTCTTCACTAGGCTTTTTGCCGCTACGTTTTTTCTTTCAGCACGTATGACCACTATCTCGCAACATTAGCTTTGTAAGAATCTTGTAGCGGCGTGCATAACGATAAGTCCGAGCCCATAAATAGAAATTTTACGTACATTTAGTCCATCATTCAACTAAACGGAAGACATATAATAATTACGCCATGTTCTTTCTAACTGGCGGATCTGGTCTTAAAATTATGCATTACAAATTACATGTCCACTCCCTTGCCAAAACAAACTCCTTGAAAAAACTTGGAATACGTGCCATTTGATGCCTCGCTCCTTTTATCGTATTACACTCTGCTGCCCTCGGTTACTTGCACTGCAACGCAAATGACCGACTTAAAAAGTTCCGATCCTCAGTCATGCAGCAATCTCGCTCCGCATTATCGCTATAGTCTGTCTGCCTTATGGATTTCATTCGTTGGTGCGACAGACCTGGACGATTTGACATTCGTCAATTGTCATTCAGCCCATCAGTGTAGTTTTTCTATCATTGCAATTAGCATGATTTGCCTATTTCAGGCACTTTGAACAAATAGTCTGCCTAGGATCTTACGCTAATCCAGTGAGCAAAGTTGCCGAGTAGCATGGTTCACTAGGTGCACGTTCATGATGCCATAGGGCTCGTTTCATAGTCATCTTTGAAGCTTCGTCCTTCAATGTTCCTTATACCGTCGCCGTACCATTCTCACCTATTCAGAGACTTCATCACATTGTTGGCCTGTCGTCGTCATTGCAGTGCCTTCGCCGTTACAACGCCCTCATCGTTTCAGTGATGTCACTCATTTTTCATTCTATAGTATTGTTGTCAACAAATCCTGTTTATGCTTGGGTTGTCCTGCTACCGTCGTCAGACAGTGTTAGTCACGAATTCGTTGTCATAACGTTGTTGTCATGCCATGGTCGTGACGCCGTCATGGTCGTTCTGCCATCATCATGACAACATTGTATTTGTATTACCCGCCGCGGTTGCTCAGTGGCCATGGTGTTCGGCTGCTGAGCACAAGGTCGCGGGATCGAATTCCGGCCACGGCGGCCGCATTTCGATGGGGGCGAAATGCGAAAACACCAGTGCACTTAGATTTAGGTGCGCGTCAAAGATCCCCAGGTGATCGAAATTTCCGGAGTCCCCCACTACGGCGTGCCTCATAATCAGAAAGTGGTTTCGGCACGTAAAGCCCCATAAATAAAATTAATTATTTGTATTTTCGTCATACCTGATTCCCTTTGCACCCACACGCAATGTTAAGCACAGCCTATGAACTTGCCTAAGAAGAATTTTGGCGTATAATTCTTTTGTTCCCGTCATCTTCTGAACAGCATCTGAATTAACGGAAGTCAGTAGTATACGCCAGCGGTTATATCATCGCAGCTCCTGACAGTATTCTTAAGTTGGTTTTACGTTTACTGGTAATAGTTGTCACCGCCCTCCCAGCAACAATCACGTAACGCACATGTTGCTAAACAGGATTGCGACTTCTAATTGGGACTCCATGTGGCGAGCACTTGCCCAGAACATGCTGTGCGGCAAACATTTGAAGTGCGCTGAACAAAGCTTCTGAATTAATATTTTGGCAGCGTTGCCGAAAGCTTTTTTGTGTTATTTACATACCCTAATGTCCTACTGCAGCCGTTATATTGGAGGGTTACAGTGAAGAATACGTGCAGTCGTTGACAGTGTAAGGCAGAAGAGCGCGAACATACCCCCTGCCCCTTGTCCGCTGAAAAGGGAGAAATCGGACGCGTAGGCGCGGCAGCTCGCGCTTGTGTTTGGCTGCGTCTGCTCGGTTGCTCTGCGCTCGACTCGACGTGACTGTGCCTACAACTTCCCGCTAAGCGTCAATAAAACCCGTAGAATTTAGTTGATGTGCTGAGGTCCCTACCACCACGCCCTCGAGTTCCGGCGCCGCATTCTCCCCCCACTACCGCCATCACCATGCCAAACCACGCCGCTGAGCGACCCACTTCGTCAACTGGCCCAGTTACCTGCGATGCCGTTCGTCAACGTGACCCAACTGTTTTCAGTAGTACCTTCGACACTGATGTCGAAGGCTATCTTTCGTCGTACGAACAGATAAGCAACCACAACAAGTGGGACGATCTGACTTAGCTAGGCAACGTAATTCCTTAATTTTTAGTGTGGCGGCTGTCGCCAAGCTGTGCTTCACCAACCAGGAGGCAACCTTTGCGACTTGGGCTGAATTTACGACTGCGTTTGTGCACGTAGTTGGCCGACTTGCCGTGAAATAGCTTCGCGCCTAACAAGGCCCATACCAACATGCGCAACAGCCAGGTGAGAATTTGAGTAGATATACTGAAGACGTCATCGATGTCTCCAACCGTGGAATCCGAGCTACGACTGAGAAAGATCAAATTAATCAAATTCGCAAGGGCACTTAAGATGCCCAGATGTCCAGAGGCTCCAGGGCAAAACAATCCTACTGCGTCGAAGCTGCAGTCACTTACTGCCAAAGCCTCGAAGAATTAAGCAGGCAACGAGTGCTCCTCCACCAAACTGTTCCTCGAGTGACATCCCATTCAAGCTTGGCGGATGCTCCCGCACACGCAGATGACGGCTCTCTGTTGCCCCGCATCAAAGCTTTCATTCATCAAGAGATGGTGTTCCAGCTGTCTCTGCTCCCTCTCACCCACGAGCCTGGTCAACTTTGTCCTTCACCCTGCAGCAAACCATGCGCGAGCAGGGTGCACAGGTGCTCCCGCCTGTCCACCAACGGCCTCAATTTGCCGCACCGCTGAAGTACGCGGAAGTCGCGTCACTTCCTAGACTGATGACGCTCCCCTACTCGAGGCCACAGCTCCCCTATTCCACGACACAGCTGTCCTACTCGACGCTACCGCATCTGACCCTCACTCCGCGCGCCTCAAATTCACTGCAAAGTGCTGCAATTAATTGCTCAGAGAATAAAGCCACATCAAATTTAAAGTTTCTCCGCACCAGTTTTGTTTTATGTGAGAGCGCCTGTATATAAGGCGCAACCACGAATTGTTCCCGCATTTATGTGAAATTATGAGTATCATTTCTTCATCTTATCCTTTTTAAAACCTACTTGGCATTTTTATCAATCACTCTGCAGTGGATAAAGACCTGCCCTTCGAAAAAGAAGGCTGTGGCGGTAATCACGCTAATTGCTATGTCGTAGCACCGTTGACTACTGTAGTCCTTTGTCCTGCAACAAGGTGTACATTGGGCAGACTAGGCGCTTCTTGAATGTGTATTTGAATTAAAGTTTTACTTGTAAATTCCTTAAACAAGGTTTTTCATAGAGAAGCGCACCTTACGAAATCCGTGGAAAGGTATCCATTGCCCTGCCATCCTACGCTCATTAGAGATATTTTCCCTCTCTTTTCTCTATCTCCCCTGAAAGCACTCCGCGCACCACATGGTTAAAGTTTCAAGGAAATAGTTGACATTGGGTAAGCATTTCACGCTTTCTGAAAAAATCATCGAATATGTGTTCGGAAGCGTTATACGGCCATTATCCACGATAACTCGCACCCCCCTAGGTTAACTACCCGCGAGACCTAAGAGAAATTTATGAAGCATCTGGAGCAACCTTTCCGGTGATGTGTCGATCAAGTTTAAGCTATCTAGCTTATTTATAAGTGTTGTAAAGAATTACTGAATATCAGTTTTTTCTATAATTTCCTCTGCAATGCACGAAGTTGTTTTCCTCTTGCATTTTTTTTTTGCGGTCCATGGACTAGACGAGGTGTGTTGTTGAAAAGGGTTGGAAAAAGGGGGTAAGTTTTCGATTATGCGTAAGCAAGCCACAGATTGCTTGGGCTAATGGTGGCCTTAGCAGCAAAATAAATACGCGAACGCTCCAGAGCATTATGTGTACTTACGACTAGCGTAAGATTTAGCGCACTCTCTCGGGTGAAATACAGAGTCAAACCTAGTTGTAACGCAACGCGTTATTACAAAATAATGAATATCATGGCGTAGTCCTAATGAAACCCAATATTTCTGCAGGAACGTGTGCATATGATATGTCGTTTCAACAAGGAAGAATTTTCCTTCGCAAATAAATATGGTGCACCCTTTTCCCTTTATAATTGTTTACTCGTTTTATTGCACCTGTTAAGCTGAAATGTGGCTTAGCGCAACGCTGTTTCTGTGCCGTTTCATTCAGCACTTCCAAACTTCCGCGCAGTGTCGACTAGTTGATTTTGCCGCGCTCCACGCAAGCAGCACGCTGCCTCTACGTTGACTGCATTGTATACTGTTACGCCGTAGTGAAACTCGAAAAGCAGAGCCTATGTCTTGTGGTAATTTGGAGATGGATGCCTCATAAGTGCTGCGGTATTAATTGCACCGCGTAACCATGGTCGCTGTAAACTGCTGCACCTGCGCTGCCATTTTAATTTTCCGCGTCGGAAAGCGCGTTTTATAAGGATCATTTCATATTCTTGCATTTTTTTTCCTTTCGTCGTTGGCTGCGATAAGGCCGCGTTGCTGTTATCGCTGCGATAGGGAACTTGGCTCGGTGAGTGCTGAGAATGCAAACTTAAGCGCATTGTTGCAAATTATGTCGCCTATATTTCCTGCTATCGCTTGCGTTTCATGAGCGCCACGGCAGAGCGCAGCTGGCGCCTCGTACCCCACACACTCGCCGCTGTACGCGAGCCTAGGCAAATGGCCAAAGCACTGCAAGGTTCTCACGACATCAGAATCTTGCTGCGCTTACAGGGCACCACTTTCGCGCTAATGAAATGCTACCGGGTCGCGTTACGCCATGCGTATGTGCACGCTGCGACTGCGAATATGAATTGCTTTGAGAGCTGCATTAGCCAATGAAGTCACCTCGCTGACACAGACGCTGCCGGAAACGCAGTCCTTTGACGGCAGAAATGTAGTCATTACGCAGTTCTTCGACAAACTGCACCGGGTTTTTACAGCAGAGCTCTACGCCCCTAAGCGAAACGCTCGTGGTCAGACCACAGAAACCCTATTCTGCGGGGATATGAGCGAATGCTTAGGGGGTATGAGCTATTGAGTTTGTATTGCTTGACGGACGGACAAATTTCTCGCTGGTTAGTCATAAAAATGCCTAGGTATTCCAAATATGTTCATTTATCTACGTATTACAGTGAAGCAGTGTATGCCTAGGCGAAACGGCCATCCAACGTGGAACTTTATTAATTTATTTAGTACGGTCCTGCCTTTACGTTCGTTGCAGCAAGATTTTCCTATATAACAGCAGCCAAGGTAAAATTATTTGGGAAGAGCACACTTAGGAAACCACCGATGACGTAGAAATGATTTAGGGCAAAGAAATTTACATGACCAACAGTAAATTTTTTCTGGAGCAGCAAAATAAAAATTGGCGATGCATCCGTCTTTTAGATTTACCATAAAAAAGGATAAGGCGTTTTACGTGCTAAAATCATGTAGTGATTATGACACACGTAGTGAATGGCACGCGGGAATAATTTAGACCACCTGGGATCCTTTAACGTACACCAAAATGTAAGTACACGGGTGTTCTCACATTTCGCCCCATCAAAATGCGGCCGCTGGGGCCGAATTTCATGGGGCCGCATTTGATGGGGCCCGTGGGGCCGCATTTTGATGGGATCCCACGTCCTCGCGCTTAGCAGTCGAACACCATCGTCACTAAGCCACCACGGTGGGCGATTTGGTGTGAAAGGGGAGTGCTACATACCCAGTGTTATGTGAGCACTGGCCTTAGCGGGTCCGATGGTTGCTTTGGAATCTTCCCCCCGCGCCGGAGCCCGGGGTTCTAGCCGTTTCACTACGCTTCACCTGATCACTCAAGATGCACACTTCAGCGCAAATCCCCCATGCACGTGGACAGAAAGGACAGGACGCAGCGCTCACAACTTACGGTTTATTGCACGTGATTTTAAATATGCGTCACCGCACAACACTAAAAGAAATGGATACAAGAAAAAAAACAGAAATAAGTCATACAATCAGATCTACCAGCAATTTCAACAGACGCAAGCTGCTATCGCGACAAGAACTACGCTTCTTTCCCTGATAATGCAACCAACGGACCACTGACATAAGTTTTCCTAGTAATCCACATCTCTAGAACTTCTAGTATTTCACTGGTTAGGTGGTCAGACTGTCCTGCCATTGAATGAGTATGGCGAAACAAACACAACCACGTGGTGTGGCCAAAGCCAAGATTATTCTTGTGCAGTCATCGGGAAGCACCAACGAGGTAGAGAATGTGACGTCAACTCCTAAGCGTTTCCGCATTTGTTTTTTAGTATGACCGATTTTGTGCATTTAGGGCATGATAATGTCGTTGTTGCACTCTCTCAGCATGCTGCCAGCCATACACATATCGGGTAACCGCTTGCCTATGTTGTCTGTGTTGGTGTTTGCATGTATTGTCTGCTGCATTGCATCGTGTAATCGTCAGCTCTTTTCTCGCTTTTTAATTATTGCCTCAAGCCTCTTATTCTACCATATTCTACCTTAATGGTACAGCCAGGTTACGTGATCTAACCCTTCATTTTGCTGGCAAACTGATGTGTTGATGCAACGAGGAGAGGCAAAAACCCATCCTCTCTTACTCACCAGCTCGTTCAAAAATAGTAATACTGGGCACTAGTAATTTATCCCTCAAGAACGCCCTTGTGAAGCCTAGCCCGCACTTTGTTAACCTGAAGCTTTCCAAATAAAGTTTGTCTCTTACGCGACGCAGGTTACCCGATGAGTGTATTGAGACCTGTGAGTGACATCATGCTTAGAATCTGAGCATCAAAATAACATAGCAAAGCTTGCTTTTCCGGGCCATCTTGCTGTGCATTGCCCTCGCTGCGAATGGCAGCTTCTGTTTAGGCATAGCCGTTAGCTGGTCGGAAGCTCTGATCTGTTCACCAAGGAAGTACCACAAGCTCTGGAAATTAAGATTAGAAGCAAAACTTGTCGGAAAAAGAAGTACAGTTTTTGTCACGTAGCAGCCTGTGTCAGTTGAAATTGCTGGGTTCATCTGGTCGTGTGGAGTTAAAAAATATTTCTTTTTTTTACTGTGGCTTGGTGACATACATTTCAAATCACCTGGAAAGATCGTCAGTTGTTGGGGTGGTGTCTCCTCCTTTCTCTCTGCGTCTACGTGTGCTTTGTGCTGAAGTGTACACGATGCTTTACCAGCTAGCCCAACAGGCAGTCCTTTTGATCACACAAGCTTGTGGGAAATAGTTTAGGCATGGATATACATAGAGACATGTGGTATATATATATATGATGGGTCGACTTCCCAAAAATGTTCTAATAGCAATAAAATCATATTCGTAATACTTTTTTTAGAGCTGAGCCAGGCGCCCGTTCCTGCGGCGAGCGTCAGCGTGGGCGCAACCAAACAAGCGAGCAGATCGAAAGACGAAAGCAAACGTGGAGCGCAGCGCGGGGATGAAAGACGTGAGGAAGAAAACGGAAAGGAGAGTGAAGAGCAACCAGGACGAGGAAGGCGGAGGAGGGTATGGCGAAAAGGGTGAAGAGGAAAACAGAGTGCCGGCATGACTATGCATGACACCCTCGAGCACCTGCTTTGCACCTGTCCTGCATTAGCTTAGGAACGCACCCGTCTCTACCAACTATCGGCGGTACAGACTCCAGGTTGCCTCAACCACACAGCTGCTGTTCCCGGCCCATTACCACTTTCCAGCATTGGTAAGCCTGCTGAAATATGTGGAGACAAACGGGCTCCTAGATAGACACTAAATGGTGGTTTCTCATGGGCCTATGTCTCCCTCGTCTTCCATCTCCGACCCTGGATGATGCTATCCCCTACTGATTGGCACATACTCTCCCTTTCCCCATCTGCCCCTTCATCTTTTATCCACCGTCCACTTCTTCGCCAGTACGCTGCACCGTGCTCCCATATGGGCTGCAGGAAAAGCGTCTTTTCTCCCCATCCAAATCACCAAGAAGCACGGAAAAAAAGCGCTGATTTAGGCTTCAGATCCACTGTGCGTGCGCTACATTGGCTGTGGCACCGCCGCCGCTAGATAATACGCTCTGCGTCAACCACGCATTCCCATTTTTAAGCTTTCTTTCTGAACAATGAGCGATGCAACCGGTGCAAATGCTTCGTCTGCCGCTGCTGCTAAACAAATGAGCGGCCACAGCTAAGGCTCAGCACCACCGCCAAGAGCACCTAGTCCTTCAGAATCAAATTAAATGCCAGAATATATCCCGAATTAAAAGCATCTTAACAGCTGCGCTGGAAATTTGCATTTGCGATTATCTTAGCCATAGTTGAAAATTTTCATCTGTAGTCTGTCTCTCCGCCGCGCTATTTCTCCTGGTTCAGAGTTTTTTCGCCAGCCTGTCAGGGAGTTTGGCAGCTGTGGCAAGTCAGGTATAAAAAAAGCGATACGCTATTATAGCGACCCCTACAGGCAGCTTTAAGAGAGAAAAGGATAGACGGGTTTTTTAGCCTCTGAAGACAGTTTTTCTCTCTCTCTTTCTCTTTAGAGGATTTACGCTGTATCAGTCCATCATCTCGTCAACAACAGCCTATTTTATGTCAAAACATGGTGAAGGCCTCTCCCTGCGATCTCCAATTGCCCCTGTCCTGCGCCAACCGATTCCAACTAGCACCAGCAAATTTCCTAATTTTATCACAGCACCTTGTCTTCTGCCGTCATCTACTGCGCTGCCCTTTTCTTCGTACCCATTCTGCCACCCTAATTCTCCAACGATTATCTAACATGCGCATTATATGACCTGCCCAGCACCATTTTTTTTCTCTTAATGTCTATTAGAATATCGCCTATATGCGTTTGCTCTCTGATCCAAACCGCGCTCTTTCTTTCTCTTAAAGTTATACCTAGCATTCTGCATTCCATCGCTCTTTCCGCGGTCCTTAACTGGTTCTCAAGCTTCTTTGTCAGTCTCCAAGTCTATGCCCCATAAGTCAGCACTGGTAAGATGCACTGATTGTATACTTTCCTCTTCAATGATAATGGTAAGCTCCCAGTCAGGAGCTCACGATGTATGCCGTATGCGATCCAAGCCTTTTTTATTCTTCTGTGAATTTCCTTCTCATGGCCAGGGCTCCCTGTGATTACTTGACCTAGGTAAACGTACTCCTGCAGAGACTCTAGAGCCTGACTCGCGATCTTGAACTCATGTTTCCTTGTCCGGTTATGTATCGTTATCTTTGTCTTCTGCATATTATTCTTCAGCCCCACTCCTATACTCTCCCTGTTAAGGTCCTTAATCATTTGTTGTAACTCGTCCGAAGTGTTGCTGAATAGAACAATGTCATCGGCAAACCGAAGGTTGCTGAGGTATTCGCCGTCGATCCTTACTCCTAAGCCTTCCCAGCTTAATAGCTTGCATAGTTCTTCCAAGCACGCAGTGAATAGCATTGAAGAGATTGTGTCTCCTTGTCTTACCCCTTTCATTATAGGTATCTTCCTACATTTCTTGGGTACAATTATACTGGCTGTAGAATCTCTGTAGATATTTTCCAGGGTATTTACGTAAGCGGTCTGTACTCTTTGGTTACCCAATGGCTCTATGACTGCTGGTATCTCTACTGAATGAAACGGTTTTTCGTAATGTATGAAAGCCATATGGAGTGGCTCATTGTACTCGGCGAATTTCTCGATAACCTGATTAATGACATGGATGTGATCCATTGCAGAATATCCCTTCCTGAAGCCAGCCTGTTCCTTTCGTTGATGAAAGTCTAGTGTTGTCCTTGTGCTATAGCAGAATATTTCCGTAAATGTTTCATATAATACTGGGAGTAAGCGAACGGGCCTATAATTTGTCACATATATAACGTCTCCCTTTTTGTGCATTAGCATAATGTTTGCGATGTTCCAGTTTTCTGGAGCCCTTGCAGTCGATAGACACTTCCTATAGAGAGCCGGCAGTTTTCCTATCATTAGGTCTCTTCCATTTTTTCATAAATCGACTGTTATTCCATTCTTTCCTACTGCTTTTCCCCGTTTCATGCCTTGCAAGGCGCCTCTGACCTCATCTCTAGGTATCGGAGGAGTTTCTGTATACTGTTCATTATTGTTTCGAATAGAGTACTCCTGAGGCCTATGAGTACTGTGCAGGTCAGTATAGAATTCTTCCGCTGCTTTTATTATACCTTCGAGACGGCTGATCTTATTACCCTGCTTATATTTCAGTGCATACATCTTGGTTAGTCCTATGCCAAGTTTCCTTCTGACTGATTTCAGGCTGCGCCCAATTTTTACGGCTTCTTCAGTCTTGCTCACGTTATTACTTCTAATACCCATTAATTTCGCTTTGTTTATCAGTTTTCACAGCTCTCCTAATTCCGTATTATCTCTTGAGTTGGACACTTTAATCCTTTGTCGCTTCTTGATTAGGTCATTTGTTACTTGGGAGAGATAGCTTACTGGTTACCTTGGTGCCTTGCCTCCCACTTCAGCTGCTGCCTGTGAAGCCACGCTAGTTGTGCTTTCTCTCATTACCTCAATGTCATGTTCATCTATCTGTTCTAATGCTTCATATTTGTTTGGAAGCACTAGCCTGAATTTATCAGCTTTTACCCTTATTGCCTCTAGCTTGACGTGTTTGTTCTAGACCAATTTTACTCTTCTGCTCTTCAAATTGAGAGGAATCCTAGACGCCACTAACCTATTGTCACTGCACTTTGGCTTCCTACCACTTCTACATCCTGCACTATGCTGGGATCGGCAAAAAGTATGAAGTCACTTCCCTGTTCTGGTTTCACTATTATGACTTTTCTATGTACACTTTCTTTTGCTATGCTTCTTGAAAAAGGTGTTCATTATTCTCAGCTTATTCCTTTTTGCGAAATCTACTAGCATCTCTCCTCGAGCGTTTCTATATACAACGCCGTAGTTGCCAATTGCTTGTTCACCGGCCTGCTTTTTCCCCACTTTTGCATTGAATTCACCTATTACTACTGTATATCGAGTTTGCACTTTTCTCATCATTGCAGAGCACATGGCCGTTGCTTAGGAATGTGTAAGCTTCACGAGTCCTTATATTCTCACTAAGACCGATAATATCCCAAACAACGTCTGATAGCCCTGCTAAGCTAGCCTCACTAAGAGCCTCACCCGAACCCCCATCTAATTCTTGTTAAAGACTTCAATTACAAAACAGTGATAAGTAAGGTTGTAGCACAGCTCGGCAGAGAAAATTTAGTTACCCCGAAGGCATTCACCAGAGTGCTACGCCTTTCTTCATTAGGTTCGAGGTTCGGGAGAAATAAATTTGTATTTTACAGCAATAGCTGTTATTTTCTATCTGTTCTGGCCGCCCTGGTGATAACCGCTGGCGAGTGCCTATCCCCGGAATTCGAAAGTGCTTTGCGAGACGCTCTCAAAGAAATAGAGATTGTTTAGATTTTAATACATGGGTAGTGCATTAGCTGAATTCGAACAACAGCCTTCCAAAATGTATCTGTGTTTTAGTCTTTCCCTGTTTTAAAGCGAAGCCTCGTTTCCTTCTTCGCTACACGTTAAGGGAGCTGGCTACTGATTTTGTCTATTATACAAATTGTGCCAATGGGCATGTACCACCGGGTAACTGTTCATATATACAATTCGAGCCTCGGGATATGTGCTACTGGGCATGTGTTTCTGAGTGTGAAAGATGTCGGCGGATCCCATGGGCTGTGGCAATCAGGTTACCGGAATATATCAGTCATGTTTGTGAAGAACACCGTTTCAGTTTAGCGACAATTGACGAGTAGATAACGCGATGCATTTCAGCACAGAATGTCTGGTAACAGTCTCCTTCAAAATACACTACTTGCGCACGATCATGCGCACGCCACGAATGACGACGATGAAACGCGATGACTTGAAGAAAACTGTATAGGTATAACGCAATGACAAATATCTAATGACGACGACGGATCAGAGAGAATGACATGTCGATGCTGGAACACTATGAAAAAAAATAACAGAACTCCCATGGTGTCATGACCTCGAGTGCATGAGGACAATAACATGGAAAGACAATGAATGCATAAAGATTATGGAGTGACTACGCTGGAATGGCGACTATGTTATACGCCGGCGGCGTGCCGACAACGGGATGCCGATGCTGTGATGATAAGGATATGACTATGATTGGGTGATGATTGGATGGCGGAGGTGCGATGACGATGACATAATGACAATGAGTTGACGATGCTAAAATAAACACGCTGTTTTAATTTGTAGGGAGTTATACGAAGTGCGGACGATAGCTTCATGAGCCGTATAAGTATGTAAACTTTCCCTTAACAAGTAAATTAACAAGCAAAGCGTCACGCGCGCCCAGGTAAACATGAACATTTTTTAGCCGATGATCGCGCAACCTCCCTTCAAAACACTGCAATGACGCGCCGTGGTTGCTTAGTGGCTATAGTTTTGATTTGCTAAGCACGAGGTCTAAGGAACGAATCCCGGCCACGGGGACTGGATTCCTATGAGGGCGAAATGCAAGAACGCCCGTGTAGGGTTAATAAGGTGCAACTTAAAGAGCCCAAGGCTGTTCAAGTTATTCCGGAGTCCCTCAGCATCTTGAAGAATCTGCCGAAACACCCTCGAAAACTTCGAAAGAAGGGCGTAGCAGGTGCCGTAGCAGAATCTGGGCGAGGTCCAAAGCCAGCTAGATAAGATCCACGTCCAGAAGAAGAGTCAAGTCCAAGGCCACAGAACTCCGGAAATCTGGAGGCACCACGGCAACATCAACGGTGAGCTGGGCAAGCGAGGGGTAGCGCGTGGAGGCAGAGGCTGTAGCTAATCACAAATTATAGGAATTGCTGGTGCAGATAAACCAAGCCTTGGCAGCAATGGAACAACAAATTGTAGTATTGAGTGAGGAGAATAAGACATTGAAGGAGTAAGTTCAGAAACAGGATGCTGAAGAACGAGCACCGAGCAAAGATACAACAAACACAATTGAGAGCGATAGTAGGAACATGCAAGAAAACAACGATAGTCGTCAACTTAAACGCAAGGCCGTAGAGATAATAATAATAATTATATTTGGGGTTTTACGTGCCAAAACCACTTTCTGATTATGAGGCAAGCCGTAGTGGAGGACTCCGGAAATTTTGACCGCCTGGGGTTCTTTAACGTGCATTTAAATCTAAGCACACGGGTGTTTTCGCATTTCGCCCCCATCGAAATGCGGCCGCCGTGGCCGGGATTCGATCCCGCTCCCTCGTGCTCAGCAGCCCAACACCATAGCCACTGAGCAACCACGGCGGGTACCGTAGAGATGATTGAGGGCAAAAGTAGCAAAGCCAAGAAAACTAAAACCGCGATCATAAGAAAGGAACGTCCAGAAAATTTTGAACCGAGACTTGAGAAAAGATATAAGAGCGCATGAACCAGATGAAATAATTGATTAAGGCGACCATGGTCATCATAGTCGCACCACAACTACAGCCCATGCAGCTTCAGCTTTAAGATATAAACGCAAGTGTAACGAGGTTAGAAGAACGAATGGAAGCTGTAGCCACTGAAAAGAAAATGAAAACCATCCAGGCAACTCTGAAGTATCTCTTGCTGCTCAAGCCATCGATTCTAGACCTGACGGCCTCTAAAATTGTGGTATAATCACGGCCAGACAAATAAAAATAAACATACGATATGGCATTGGAATTGCAAAAGTTATCGAAATAAAAAAGCGAATTTTTTTCAATACCTAAAAATTAAAGATAGGTGAAATGTAATAATTCTACAAGAAACGAATAGCCTCGCCAGACTATCAGGGTACCAACCTGTAGGCAATACTGTAGGAGATACCAAGGCCCTTACCACCCTATTCAGAAGAGAGCGTAGGGTTGTACGACACTATACATGATTCACAGACCTAGACAACCTATTAATTGAAATTATACCATCAATGAAGACAAAAAGACTATATTTATTATAAACGTATACAGCAGTCCAAAGTTGAACAGACGCGTATTCTTAACAGTATACAAACGCACGCTCAACATAGTGGGTGACCGGAAGGTGATAATAGGTGGGGACATTAACGCCGCCCACACCACATGGGGATGCAAATACCTGCACACCACAAGCAAAAAATCTATGGCTCAACTCCCAACAGGAACGTGTTATCCTCGTCACAGGCAAAGCAGCGCCCACAAGGCAAGGCAACAGCGCGTCTTTGATGACTCCATACCAGACCTCACCTTTGTTAAGAATATATAGTGAATGAGATGGCTAAATTACAGGAAGACCTGCGGAGCGGCCACTCCATAATATAAATCTGGCTCAATGGAGGCCCTGACAGACGCAGAGGTAATCAACTCAAAGTAGTTGATTGGGTGAAATTCAGGAAAATAGGGGAAGAGAGGGACATAGGAACCATTACAGACTTTGATGAGTGGACAGCCCACCTTAAAGAAGACATCTCCGAATCAACGCAGGTGATACCGCAAGAGCCGCAGCTAGAAGGGATAGACAGCAGGCTCTCATACATGTGGAAGGTTCCTGAGCCCAAACAGGTATGTGTCATTGAGCTTGGACCTTTTCTGCACTATCACGAAGATTGCCCCACATTATGATTTTTTTCTATGGCCGGAAAAGCGAAAAAAAAAACTACGGAAGGTTGGTCATATACAGTCTAGCCCGGTTATAACGAAGTCTGCGGGAATCGGAAATCACGTTGCTATATCCGCTATTTACAGTATGTGGGCTATGAAAAAAAATCAAACATGGGGATACCGATTTATTGCCGCTGAAAGAAGTGGTCCGGCGTCCCCTGAACACGTTTCACGAGTGCGGACTTCAGGATTGCGGGTTCCACACCATCTAACTGCGAACCAAAGATCTGGTCGAACTCCAGACTCCCGAGGTACATCCGTAGCGTGTCAACAGCTGCGATGGCCGCTGCGGAGGTGACCGGCTTAGGGGCACAACTAGCATTGTCGCATTGGCTGTCGGAGGCGCTGTCCGCCAAGGTCTCTTCCATGACACTCCCGGCAACTTCTTCAGTCGTGAAGTCCTCAGTAGCAACAAGGTCTTTGTCGGCGAACACGAAGTCCATGTGGCTTCGACCCGCAGGCACAAGGTTCTAGTCGCTAGCGGAATCCCAAAGCTGCTCCAACCAGGCCGTCGCGGCGGCAGCATCAGCGGTTGCAGCGACGTCAATCGTGGTTGTTTCGTCCCCAGCAGGCGTCGCCTCCACGCTGCTGCTGGGGACGAAACTACCGCGTAGTGCGTAGTGGGCGATGGTCAGGTGCTTCACATCCCTCCAGGCTCCGCTTGCGATGAAAATCACCTTTACCGGCGTGCCATGCGATGCAGTGAAGCAACCTTTCGCTTCGCGGGAGAGCAGACGACGCCACGAAAGGACGCCGTCAGCCGAATTTTGCTCTTATTTTCGCGGAAAAAATCGCCTCAAGAACGCAAGAATGACGCAAGAAGAACGACGCAAGAATGTGTTGATTGACAGATTATTTTTTAGTTGGTATTAAATATCTTCGTTATATCCGCTTACGCACTCTTATTTACTTCGCTAAAACCAGACCCAAAATGTATTGAAAATGTAAAAATGGGAAATGGGTAATTGAAATCCCTTCGTTATAACCACTATTTCACTATAAGTGGCTTCGTTATAACCGGGCTAGACTGTACAGCTTTCACTGTAAAAGGATGTTGCACATCCGCCCACTTGGGCTCTGAGTGGCGCTGGCTAGCAGTCCTAGGGCTCGATCTAGTAAACATACCCAAATTAGCCAAATACCCGAATTCGTGAAGAAATTCATTGCCGTCGCCGTAGCACACGCGGTAGTGCTACGCACGCGTAATGTGGAGGTTGTGGGTTCGGTTCCCGCCGATGACACGTTACCTTGTCGTAGACTTCCATGACCATTTTCTTTATCATTTTCGACATTCCAGTTTAAACCTCAGTTAATTTCCCAGACGCTTTCCTTGGCTTCATTGTTTTTTGGATTTATCTCGCAACGATTAACAAACACGAGCCCATCAGTTCCCCTTTTCCTCTATTTTAGGCCCAGAGCAGAACCAATTTTTCTGAGCCACTCCAAACAGAATCAGCAAAATCATGGTTATGGCGGTATGACGGAAAGGAAAGAAATCAAAAAGCAAACAATATATTTGCCGGGAACGAAAACGCAACCAAAAAGTTGTTTAATACTTTGTTTCGGAGTGTAACAGAAATATTTTTGATCAACTTTAGTTCAGTGGGAAAGCCGGCAATCCGGAGCAACCGACGTCAGGCATCAGAATTATGAATTGTTATCACAAATTGCGCGTACGTATCCCTGTTGTCTGCATAAGTGCGTATCTAAGGCAGGGATAGCGCGAGAAATAGCCGGTTGCCGAGTGCTCCACTAATCTAAGCCTGGCACTCAGTGCACTAACAGATCAGCATCGTATCAAAACCCAAGGCTTGCACGCTGAATAGCTCGCCGTTTCATTTTCTACAGGTACAACCTTTTTTACCCAAGTATTATCGTTCGTTTATTTTCGCTTGAGTTCTTTTTATTAGAACAGCTGTCTCACAGCCAGCCGATGACGTGCTGCTTCGGAGATTATGATCAGTGGCTTGAGTCAAGGCACTGAGCATGATCTTAGACTTAATAATTTATTTATGGAGAAAAATATGTATTTACCGCTACTTCACTTGGAAATGTTTCTGCATGCCAACCAAAACCGCTATGAACTGTGACGGAAAATTTTTGTCGTTCGGGAGCAGAACCGGAACGGACCTTTTTTCAGCGGAAGGAAACTAAAACCGTAACGGAAATCATTTCAGTCCGGCACCCTGGGTCAGGGCATCTGTACGGGCCGCTCTACTTTAATGAATCGCATGCAGATGTTGCCAGCTGGATATATACTGCTCTTCACCTCGTCTCCTCAATTATACTTTCGTCTTCTGCGTGTTCTTTTGTCTACATTGTGGGTCGCCGCAACGGCCCATCCCTGAAACTATAGAGTGGCGCTCGCAAATCTCTTAAATCACTTGACAGCTTTGACACATCAGGCACAAAAATGCCGCTTTGATAGACACGCCAATTCGCAGCCGTCGCACCTGCCCCACCGAAAAAAACAAAACAAAAAAAGACGAAAAAAGGAAATGTGATAAGCACGCGTATTTAGCTTCTGACTGACAACGTGTTCAACATTAATAGAATCGATTGTTCATTTGTTTGAACGTCCTCTAGCGCTCCAAAAGACCTTTCACGAGAACACAGCCCGCCGTGACAGTTGTGCTCAGCTCAGTTAAACGATTTTCTTTCGCTTTTTATGCTGTTGCATCTCTTATTTTCATATCCTAATGCTCACGGCGCACGACAAGTAAATATCTGTTTCGGGCTTCATTCTCTGATCTAGGCTGCCGTTGCTTTACGTTTACGAATAGCAGCGAGCTCACAAGAATTGGTTGCTTGATTTGTTCTCAAAAAGAGCCTGCAGAGGGACGTTATGAACATGCTTCCAAATCTTAAGACTTTCTTATAAAACTAATCGTGCCCCCGAAAGACATTTTCTACATAGTTTGGAAACGTTACCGATATGTTGACGAGGCAACTGTTAGCATGTGAGCAAGATGTTGTTGCACTGCATTCAGCAGGGAATACATTATCCCATATCAAATGCATTGACAAATCACTTCCCCTCTTCTTTGCAATGTCGCAGTGGCATCACAAGCCAAGACGTTCAACATTTGTGTGGGGCAAATGGGGCGTTGCTTTCTTACGCACCCTTGCCGACTCCTCTGCGTAGCTTTCAGCGCGCTAGTAGAAATGAAGCGAGTAAGAAGGCGGCTCATTTGTCAGATAACTGCGTCTAAATTCGCTTGTATTTGAATTACTCGAAATGTTTTGCAGTAGAAGATTGTTGAGGCAGTGTAACTTAATAATTGTGTAATTTCAAGATTAGTTAAAAAACTGTTTCAGGGCCCCTGTAAAAACAACGGTTGTGCAAGCTTTCCGGCGGAAATTCCCATTCAATATCATCGACTAATGCATGTCGCTTTTAAAAAGAAAGGTGGTAGAAACTTGAAAGTAGGCCGAAGCGAAAAAAGTTAGCTTAAGCTGGGTGGTCCCAAAGGAGAGTTTGCCAAGGTAACCCCAAGAGATGATGTTGCAATGTCCTCTTCATCGTGCAGGCTGACCTCTCCTTAAAATGTGATTATATTAGGCTCGCATTCTCGTGTGACAAAAAAAGGCATCGTTTGTAGCAGGATGGTGACAAGGATCTCGTGAAGCTCCGCGACAATGGCGAATAAATTCTGCCGAAGTGGTACAGGAAAGTCGTGGTCTTCATGGCGCACGACGGTGGGTATACGAAGAATGGCTCAACAGCACTAACAGGTAATTTTAGGAAGTCGAGCCAATTTTTGTGAACTACAATGATGCCCGAGAGGCATGAAAGCCCGACAGTTTCAGAGAATGGCCATCACTTCGTTATTTCTATGTATTGAAGTAGTCTGCGCTGGACGCATGACAGGAAAGAACAGGAGGTCAGTGCGATGTCGTGTTTGCCGAAGGACGAATCCCAACATAAACACGTAACGCTTCTTTATTCGACTAACGATGGCAGCGGACGGGCATACGAACGCTAGGTTCGTCGCAGTAGCGGAAGGTACAAGGCGGTCTTTCTCAACCAGGCAGACTGTTTTTATAGCCACCGTCGGTGACGCATACCTCGGGTGACGTGGCGGTGGCGCTATGTTTTATCAACCATGCAGTCCAGCGTGCAGCTGTGTTATGCGGGGCCAGATGATAAGAAGACGGAGGGTGCGCAGAAGTATGCGCGGAGTGTGTCGCCACAGGTCTATTCAAGCGTCCCGTTCGAAGTAATTCATTTGGACTGCGCGGAGCTCAAAAAGAAGGGGGAAGGAGTCAAGCGAACGCAAGCTTTTTTGCTCTCCATCGATGAGTGCACAAGGACGATTGCGGCTAAAGCTGGCAAAGAAGACGCAAACAGCGCAATAGATCTCCTCTAAGCTGAACGTTTTAAACACACAAAGACGCTCGTCTGCGACAACGGGCTGGCTTTCCGGAGTGCCAAATTATCAAAGTGGGCCCAGGAGCACGGCATAATGATAAAGTATTCTTCTCCATACCACCCGGCAGCAAACGGCCTAGCGGAACGTGTCATACGACACGTCAAACAGTATCTGAAGATGTATCCAGACTTTGCCTGTGGCTGGAAGTGCTGTCTCGAGGCCACTGTGAAACATCACAACAGATCATACACCAGGGGTTTAGGCTGCAGCCCTCATTTTGTAACGTCGGGTACAGCTCCCATACTTCCTGCAGATAGTGAGCTAGGTCTCCTAGAGAACTTAGGACTTGCGGAAGTAAGGAAAACTGTGAAAGAACAGGAGATCTACAAGCGCCGCATGATGCGAAATTTTGATAAAAGGAATAGTAGCGAGATACCGGACATACAGCCTGGAGACTATGTCCTTGTAAGGAAAGGAGCTGTGCCTTCAAATTCAAAATTTTGCGGACCATTTCAAGTTATTCAGACTGCATGCCAGCATGGAATATTGAAGAATGTCTGGTACGCCGGAGCCTCGGGCCAAGCGGAGTGCGCCGCTATTGGAAACATATTCAAGTATTACCCCAGGAGGTGTAATTGAAAGAAATCCGGAAGAGTGAAGCGGTCTGCGCTGGACGCACGAAAGAAGATGGAGAAATGGGCTAGGGGAGAAATGAGGAGGAGGAAGTTGGAATAAAATGGCGGACGACACCCGTCTCACTTAGATTAATGTCATTTCTGTTGCCGTTCTAATTAGGAAGGCTACGTGTATCATGTACCACTTCCATAGGTGCACGTGACAAAGACGAAGAAAGACGAAGAAGCTCCGTCTCCAGGCTTCATGCTCAAACAACTGTCGCGCATTATTTCAGAAACTTGGAATGCTCGGAATCTCGCAGAATACGCTGCACAGGCTTAATCTTGCATAAGCACACAATGTCGCACAAATTGTCTCTCGCTGTGACCTTCAGATTTCTGGGCTTTTCTACCAACTCTTTCTATGACGTCACTGCCTCACACGGCAGCCCACGAAGCCAGCCATTTGGGAGAATGTTCTCGATCAAGAGCTAGCCGCCAGCAAAACCCCAGGCACGCATTTGCACCCCTCAATTCTTCTAGCAAACGAGAAGCAATGGTTGGGTCATGCCCGAAGTGACAGCTGTTCTGACGCTCTCCGGCTCCTTTCCTCAGGCGCCAAAGTTGAAGGGTGACAAAAATTTTCCGAGAAAAGACGACAAAGCGAAAAAAGAGCAATGGGCTCAGCACTGCTACCGGCGTCGGCTCAGCTGACAGGACACGTGTCGCGGAGGAATGGGAAATTTAATGATAGCGATCGTTATGTCTCTATTAGTATTACACGCTTCTAAAAAAAATTCTGCCGCAAAATGCTCATTCATTCCATTGTATTCTCAATTTTGAAATCGAAATCTTGCAGTGCTGGATTTTATCACATAATATTTACCACAAGAGAAAGCTTCACTAATACTGGGAGTGCCAGACAAATAGATTGGTATACAGGCTCCCTCCTCCCTGCTTACAAGCTTGTAAAATAGTTACGAATAATCACTTCAGGGCATCCTCAAGTAAAAGGAGCAGCAATATATGCCGTGCGCAGGAATTTATTTTGAGAAACCAGCACTTAAAGCCTATAGCGTCCATATCCGCAGCCTCAAGGCGAACCACAATTATGAGCCTAAAATAATTCCTACTGATGTTTTTTCCTTTCACATTTGGATCAAATAGTACAATATAATAAGGAGATTCGTATTTAAAACCGCCGCATATTTCCAGATAGTGCAAGACAACTTTGTAGCCTGCGATTTAAGGGGCATCTGCTTTTTATTTCTAAACGGAGACTAAACGAAAATATTTCGTCATGCTAGATGTAAATATTATGCTTCTGTAATAACGAATTCGTCATTACTAGCGAGAACAGCTTTTGCAGCGACAAAAGAACGGAAATGCAAAACCGTGAAGGCGCCACATATTTAATATTTTTTCGACACACACACACACACACACACACGCACACACACACACATAGACAAGCTATATTAGACTCCGAATCGAATAATCCGACTAACCTATCCGAATAATCTATCGATGTACCTTGTGTTAACCTGTAATGCCTAAAGTATGCGTTTTGGTAGACTGAGTTCGATGCCACAAAATGCTAATGGAAGCACGGGAAAGTGTGTTGTGAATATACTGGCATAAAGTTCCAGATGTTGATAGTTTAAAAAAGCCAGCACTACATAATTAAGGAATACAGCGATTAAGCTGTAATAGAGAAACATGTTTTCTTTTTACAATCGTAGTCTCCATGACCCAACATATGTGTCAAAAATTTGTTCCAACTTTCCCGGAATTCGAGCGGTGCTTGGGCATAACATAGTCAATAAGTTCGTTTATGGTCCCTTTAAAAGGAGCATGGACTTATTACAAACATTTATATTATAACGCGCTCCGGTTTGCTTTATGAAAACTTCGCTTGGTGGCGGCCGCATAAAAATTATGTTTGTGAAGTATCAAAGGAGAAATGTGCGTGGGGAAGATGACCAGGAAATGATTTCGTAGCGGCAACGAAATTGATATCGTCTCCACGTACCTCCAAGGTGGAAACAGCCTCCGTAGACGAATAGGGGTAATGCCGCCCGTTCTCTGGTTACCAGGAACGTGTCCATGATAGATGGGTAGAAGAGCGCCGCATTCCTGAAGAGGGCACTGCTGATAAAATTGATGGCGAAGCACGCTCCCAGAACGACCCATTTGTTCTTCCCGAGCATTCGAGAGCGCGGAGAGTTGTCGCTGAATCTAGGCGCTGTCATAACGTCGAGTTTTGTTCCTTTGGCATAGGACCCCTGGAACAAAGTGATAGTTTAAATGAGAAGCTCACATTTTGTATAGCTTATGAACTTGTATACATGAAAATGCATTCCGTTTGCTCAATGACAGTTTTTTTTCTAGAGCAGACAATCGTAATCCAGCGCCCTAAAGAGTACGCGCTGATTCCGTGATTGGTGTTTGCCTGCGAGCTCATGCCGGTGTTGTGAGTGCACTTTTACGGCATTGAAGGCAGGCTACTCGCCGCAGCTGTATCGCGTTATCTGACAGATCACGTAAAGGAAAATACACTGAATCGGAACCTAGAATCTAGAAAAAGGAGTGTCTAGAAAAGCTCGCTGTAAAGTGGGCCCGTTGCATGCAGATGTTCACCGATCCTGCAGTCATTCATTGCCGGTCGCACTTTTCGACTGGCGTGCGGATCTCGGTACACGATGAGCGATCTTTTTTTTCGTTTATTTATGTCATTCTCGCTGTATACATTGTTATTTACGGTTCGTTCCGGCAGACTTTTGTGCAGTCGTGCAGCCTATCCAATCGCCCTAGTGTTGGCAGGACACACGTGCCATAGTGTGAGAGCTACGAAACCACAGCCCCTCTTGTTAGCTTCCTTTGTCCCTCGTTCAATCGGGGTGTTTATTTTCACATGAAGCTTTGTCTTTAAATGCGCTTTAGGTTGCGTGTTTGTCATATGCGTCAAAATTAAGATTACCTTAGTAGTTAGGTTTGAATAAACTTTCCTTGGTTGAGCTGTGCATCTCACACGGGTGATACTTGCTCCAGTAAGCTTCTTGATTTCGCATAGGCTAAAGTTTCTTACGCGAGACGTGACTTCGAGATCGGTACGCTGGAAGCACGAGATAACTTGATATGGTCTAATTCCATTGCAAATTGAAACAGGCAAACCCCTGAGGAAGTTGCAGGAATTAAAACTGGAACGGAAAACAATGCCATGCAATCATACTTCTTAAGGCTTCAATAATACGACAACGTGTTATGAGTTTTTTTTATAGTCTGAAACGCTGTTATGCTGTTATCAACAAAGCTGCTCCCTATTCTGAAATTTTCTTAATAGCGGGCACGTCAGAGTGAGGACACCTGATTGAAATATAAAAATTTAGAGATAGAAACCCACCCCGGTGGCTTAGTGGCTATGGCGCTCTGTTCCTGAGGACAGGTTGCGGGTTCTTTTCTTCTACACAACGTCTTCAATACGCTACCTCTTCAAGCCGTTTTGTTGGTTTAGGATGCTAAATATCATTTATTGAATAATTCACCGAAAGAGAGGAACCTACCCACTAGGCGTAAGTTTATTGAGGGACGGTGATGGAATAAAAAAAAACAATTAAGAAATTTGCAGTTTCGCATGAACAACCTGTAACTGTCAGACCCTCAAAACATGCGCCCTAACTGTAGCAAACAGAACATATAATTCCCCACATTATCACTATGAAGTACTCTTCCTTTGATAATGAAAAAAAAAGAAAGATCTTTATCACAATTTAACGGAGAACCGAAAATGCATTTATTATTGACAGATTAACGACAAGGTTTACTGCCTTCGGTTTTTGTTCCCTTTTTTCGGTTTTTCTCGTTTTTGTTTTTTTCTTTTGTATATAAACTGTCGGTATTTTCTTCCCGCACAATTATTTCCTGCTACCATGAGATATGCTAAAGCTTGTTGTTTTTGTAATCAATTTTCTATTTTTTCTCTAACCATTCTTTTCGTGTTGCTTGTATTCTGCCTTATTATATGCTACTACTGCTTTGATATGTTAACTATAATAACTGTTATTGTACAGGAGGTCCCGATACAGTCTTGGACAATGGGACCTCCTTCTACATACTAAATACTTGTGATGTGACCCAACTTCTCATAATAAATTCTGACTCTGATTCTCAAGCGGAACTTCACAACAATGGTGGTGCCGACGGCTGCGCATGCACCGGCGTCGCTTTTGTGACTACGGCATCCGTATATTTGCTAGTGTCTGCGGCTTCGTCGTAAAATTAAACCTAGAGTTGTAGCTTCATGTGATAGAAAAATTATCCTAGCTTGCTGCAGAAAGTCACGAAGGCGTAGATTGTTTTGTTTATATGGAAAGAAATTTGCACACGCAATACGTCTGTTCCTTGTGATTGCTCTCCATTGTTCCCATTTTATTTAGAGCTTCAAGTCAATAAGTGTGTCTGTCAAAAAGCTGTAGCGATGTACGACTGTCAGAGGGAGTCATTAAGATCACTTCACCATGTTTTGACCTGGTAGATATGAGCTTGTTGTGGCAGCTTCTACGTATTGGGCAATGGCGGGACTCAGGATGAGGAACTACTGGTGATGAAGCGCATTCATATCAATTTTTGATGCGTTTACCATTATTTGAGAACTAACCGTACTTTCCTGTGATTGTGTGACCGTTTTCGTGCTCCCTTCTCAGTCCAGTTTCAAGGCTGATATACGCAAACCTAAGAGCCCACTACACGATAAACGAAGCCTAGCGGAATCTTTTGCTGGACCAGTTGGTGTTATCTTTAAATACCGATTGCATATAGATAGCAGTACATCATAGTGCCTGTTAGGGCACTCCTTTGGTATCCTACTTTTCGTCGCTATACACTGCATGAGCATGTGTTCACTCCCATCAATCTTTCTCCAAATTGCTCCCGAATGATAATATTGCCATACACATTATGTGGGCACTCTAAGCGCATTCTCGCCATCGCCGTGATGTTGCGCAAGGGCGACAACATCGTAGCGGCGCCGTACAGTGTATGTGCAAGTGAAAGCCTGCGAGGGTGAGCCGATGATTGCGGCGCAATCTAGCGCGCGCAAATGAGGAAAGCGGGACGAGGAGGAAGCGCGCAGCGTTCCAACGCGCGCAAGGAACCAGAGAGAGGGCGAGGTGGACGGGTGGAGCATGTACGTCGTAAGAAAATCATTATGGCGCGGCCGCGCATTGTAAAGCGGGCTTGGTCTTGAAAGTGATCTGTTTCGGGCCAGAGTCTAGGTGTGCCGACGGCTCGTAGCATTGGGTGCGCTTTGCTTTGCCGCTCAGTTTCCGTGGAAGCGATAGGCAGCACGAAGATTACTTCACTCGCTGATGCTGCCGCGCCTCCTCACGGCAGCGTTTGGGTAGCGAGTGACCGCCGTCATGAAGTGTGATGTTTGCGTGAGTGCGCTGGCAGCATGCCTGCTAATTTAGTTTGGGAGCGTTTATAAGTCTTTAGAGTCGATACAACGACTATCATTACTTATTATGGATGTCTACTAATTTGCTATCGCAATCGATGCTTCGCCTTTTCGGCGAAAGTGTGATTGTTTATTATATTGTTTTTTACTTGTATTCTGCTGCTTTTTAATTTTGAATTCATGTCTTCGTGCGCCAACGCTCAGATCTTAGGACTGTTCCTCAGCACGGTAATAAAATTTCTGTATATATATGTGTGTGTGCCAGCACTCAGACGTTAGCATTGTTCCTCAGCACGGTAATCAATTCATTGATTAATATTATCTATAGTAGTAGTAGTAGTATTATGACCGCTGTCGCTTATAGACGCCACACTTACTCTTCATGAGAAAAAAGTGTGAAAACAGGACAAGAAAGCCATATAAGGGTGTCCATCCTTGGGCACAGACTCAGTGGCTCCTAGGACTTTTAACCAGTGCCACATGTCCACGGAAACAACCCACATTTTTAGACTGCGCTACCTTCGGAATCGGTGCAAGCTTACAGGCAGCGCAAGATCTTGGGGGTCAGCCCATGGGTTTGGTGAGGTTCGATAGCTGTAAGGAAAGTGCTCTGACAATACTAAGAATGCTAATCACAAGAAAGACTGAAGCAACACAGTGGTGTTTTTTGCATTGCTTTTTTGTAATGGCCGATCCCCAACTAGCTTAGGTTTGTATTCTGGTCCCGTACTAACTCTAGGCAAGCACAACACTCACACCGACATGACGCTGACGGTAGCGATCGGAGGAATCGTTGATAGGTAGTGTTCTTGGTACACAGTGCTGTACCGACTACTCCTATAACTACGCTAACACGTCTTTCAGTAGAAGTCAAGAAGTAGTCAGTGTCGCCAGCTTTCTTTCAAACACCAGCAAAACGAACTCGTTCCTGTGTCAGCTCCCATCGTCCCTATAACAGACTCCATGGGCGCTAAGCGAAAACATCGCATTATATAAGAATCTTGTACGAATGATAACCATTTTACCCGCTCCTTTCAAAGGATATTTTAATAAGCTTCGTAAGCTACAGACTTATGCACTTGCCAGCAGCTCACGAGCACATTTTTCTCCGGTAACGTCTGCACCACTACCCAAAAGCTAGGTTTCCCTTGGCCACCACGTTTTCCTACGTGCAGAGCTCTGTCACGTTTGTGTGCGTAATAAGCACTGCCAGAATAGGCGATAAAGTCTGACTTTAGAGGAGGCCATGATCACCTTAAATTAAGTAGCAGAAGTACTTTGTTGCGGCCTAGTTGGTTCATACTGAACAAGTAACGCTTTGCGTAAAATTGATCGAGGACGAGGCGAAGCACGGGACAGTGCGAAGACTCCCAACAATATATTGCATGAAGCGACAGGAAGCCACATATCCAGCTTTTCCGGACACGTACCAATTAGCACCCCAAGTGGGCCCGGCACGAAGCTAGCGCATTTTCAATGGAACGAGCGGGTTTTTCGCGAATAACAAAAGCTTCAGGCCGATTATTGAAAAAGGCAGGTGACAAACGTGTTCTGGAAGACAAGCCACACGAGCCAAATGGAGTGATCACTCTATGGCACGTAAGAATTTTGTTCCCGCAGCGGTTAAAGTTTTAGCAATGGAAGCCTATGGAAACGGCGAAACTTTGTGCTTGATTTTTGAGGCAAGAACGATGTCTGTAATAAAACTATCCCGTCTATCGTAATACCCAGTGCAGCGTATGTAGTCCGGAGACTCAGCTTTCGATTGATGCCTATCTCGACTCTGCACACATGGCGTAAGACTGTTCCCGAAAGCGATTTTTGTAACACTGTCCTAAAAATTCACGTGGTATCTATAAAAATTTGAGCGCAGCAAATAAGCTGTTTCACCTTTTCGATAGATTGAGGCAAAGAAATCGAGCAACACATGTATGCGCTATCACAGAATTTTTTTTTTTATTTTTCACACGTATTCCTTTAACAAAGACTCCACTAACAGTTCTTGACAGTCATGAAGGAAGCTTTGTGGTCGGAGAAATAGACTGATATATGTTCGACTTGGTACACCAATGCTTGATTCTCAAAGACGTTCTCGGCGGCGGCGATGAGCTTCTGCTTCAGCCTCGCTTACTGCTGGTTGCTCTCGACGGCGGCGATGAGCCTCCGCTTCGCCGGCGCGAACTGCAGGGTCTTCTCGGCGGCGGCGATGAGCTTCTGCTTCAGCCTCGCTTACTGCAAGGTCTTCTCGGCGGCGGCGATGAGCTTCTGCTTCAGCCTCGCTTACTGCTGGTTGCTCTCGACGGCGGCGATGAGCCTCCGCTTCGGTGGCGCGAACGGCAGGGTCTTCTCGGCGGCGGCGCTTAGGGCCGATTTACGCTCGAGCCGCCCATCGCCGCAAGCCGCACCGCACGCGTGCGGTCGCGCGAAAGATTGCACGTATCAAACACTTGTGCACTAATTTCGGTTTACGATGTGTTAGGTATACACTGTGCACATAGTGTAAATGGTAATTTGTGCACAAGTGCTGGATACGTGCAATTTTTCAGGCGACCGCAAGCGTGCGGTGCGGCTTGCGGCGATGGGCGGCTCGAGCGTAAATCGGCCCATAGCCTCTGCTTCGGCGACGCGTACTCCTGGATCATCTCGACGGCGGCGACGGTAAGCTTCTGCTTCGGCGGCACGCACCTCTGGATTCTGACGGCGACGGCGCTGGGCCTCTGCTCTGGCAGCTCGTTTAGCAGCAGCAGCAGCAGCAGCAGCAGACGGAGGACTTCCATCGGTCGTCTCGCTCATGGCTCAGAAAGAACTGGCAGATAATTTCGCAGTGGCGAACGGCAGCGGCAATTTCGGCTTGGGCGGTGCACATATACAGATCCGCCGCCACCGATCTGGCTCTCCGATTGCCACCGCACAGGGCGAACGGCAGCGGCAATTTCGGCTCGGGCGGTGCACATATACAGATCCGCCGCCACCGATCTGGCTCTCTGATTGCCACCGCACAGGGGTTGCATTGGAGGAGGAGCGAAGAAAGGAATTAAGTTCGAGCCGGCGCTTTGACAACCGGAGACTCGCAGGAAGAGGGGGGAGGGGGGCGGCGTGTACACCCAGCGGCAAACGATGGGGGCAGAAGCGCGCGCAGCAAGCGGACAACACGATAAAGGGAGGAGGGAAGAGATAGCAGCGACTGACTGATGCCGCTGACGCCGATAGTGAGTCAACCCCAGCTGCGGAGTTGGTTTCAGGGACAACGCCACCGATGCCGACACAAACAATATGATACCCTCGCTTCCGCAGCGCTAAGAACCAGGTCTAGCCGTGGGAAGGTGGTCACGTATTCGTCGACATGCCGGGGCATACGTGAAATAACCGGCGCGTCGGCAACTGAAGAGCACCCTATCCGCCACACAAGAACAGGGGGGGGAGGACCCTTTCCTCCTCTTTCTGCATGGCGGCGCCGGTGTTCTATGCAGTCACGTTATCTTGACTCTCTAGCGGCGTCAGCGGCATCCAGCGGTATCAGTCGGTCGCTGCTAGCGCTGGGGGGATGAAAGGGGGGCGGAGCTGGTTACGAGGCCGACGACAACGCCGACGACGACGCGAAACCCAGGAACGGACGCCAAAGAGCTGCGCTCTAAAACATGAGCGTACCGCTTCGCGAAGCCTCGGTAACCGTGGCCGAGTGGTGGAATAGCGAGCACCTTTAGTCCCGCGTCACGGTTCCCGCGGTTCAATTCACGCTTCACACTTTTTTTTAAGCCGCATAGAACCTAGTTTTGTGGTCTCTCACTAGATGGCAGAATCACAAAACCCAAGATTTGCTTTCGGTTTGGTTTTTCAGCAGCGCATATTTTAAAAGCCGCATAAGACTTAGTTTTATAGTCTCCTATCAAATGGCAGAAACACAAAACTCAAGATTTGCTTTCGGTTCTGGCTTTCCAGTGGTGCTCTTGAAATATTATGCTTTCTATTTTGCCTTCATAAAACGTAGCAGTATCGTGTTCATTTGTTAAGTCATCGCTTTTATGAATATTTTAATCATTGGACGTCATAACTAGAAGCTTGCGCATGGCTCTGTGTTATGAAAAGAAAAAACTTTCGTGCTTTGTAGCGTGGAACCTGGAGAACAAAATGGCTATTCTTATTGCGTTCTTTTGGAAGGCCCGTTTTCTTCGACTTTTGGATGTCCTTGATGGCACACACTCCGAGCGAATCACGTCCACCTGTGCCACAATGCCACCCGGTGGCCAGTGCCATTCCTACGCAACATTCGTGTGGAACGAAGGGTATGCTAGGCTGAGTCGCTACCCGAACGTTAATTACTTCTAAAGATTCATCCAAATAAGAAATGCACCAACTAGGAGAAGATGTGCAGCGTCTGGAGTAATAGCTACTGTTAATGTGTTCTCTACAGCCAAGTGGTATCAATCCGTACGTGCGGCCGTAAAAAACCATTTGAATAAATGTCGCGTGCTGTGTCTGTCCTGGTCGCTCTACAGAGAAGCTAGCTTGGCTAGCCGTCAGCATTTAGGATCAACATATGGTGTGCTTCGTTCGGTGCATTTGCTTTTAATGCGCAGCATTCTTTGGCGAGTACCCCAGCAAATTGGCAGCAAAATCGTGCAAAATCGTGTCTGTAACGCCAAAAGATTGACGCATTTCCCATATAAATATATAGGCCTTCATAAAAAGGGTTGGGGTGGCCAACTTGAAAGTGGAAGTGGCACCAGCATAAATTTCGGCGTGATACAGAGATGGGCCAAGCTGAATTTAGTAGTGGTATGGGAGTGGCCCTACCTAAACATGGGGTGAAATGGTGATGAGCCAAGCTGAATTTGAGGCTGATATGGGGGTGGGCCAACCTAAATTTGGGGTGATATAGGGGTGGGTAAGCCTAACTTTGGGGGAATATGGGGGGTGGGCCAGCCTGGATTTGGAATGATATGGGGATGGGAGTACCTAAATTTTGGGGTGTTATGGGGGGTGGGCAACCCTAACCATGGGCGTGATATGGGGCTGGGCCAAAGTGAACCGGGGGAGGGGGGGGGGGTAGGGGAGCTAACCTAAATTTCGGAGTGATTTGCGGTGGGGCATCCTAAATTTGAAGCGATAAAAGGGGGGGCCAGGCTAAGTTTGGGGCTGATATGGGGGTGGGCCAACCTGGATTTGGGGATGATGTAGGGGTGGGCCAACCTAAATTTCGAGGTAACATGGGGACGGGCTAACCTAACCATGGGGGTGATGTTTGGCTGGGCCAAGCTGAATTGAGGGGGGGCGGGGGGGGGTGTTGGGTGGACTAACCTATATTGGGGGATGATTTGCGGTGGGCCATCCTAAATTTGAGGTGATCGAGGGGTGGGTCAGCGTTAGTTTGGGGCTGATATGGGGGTAGGTCAACCTAGATTTGCAGGTGGTATTGGAGTGGGCCAATATAAATTTGGTGGTGTTGGGGAGGCGAGCCAATCTGTATTTGGGGGTGATATGGGGTTGGTCCTACATAAATGGGGGGGGGGGCAACCTTGGGGTCGGCCAATCTGAACATGGGGGTGATATGGGGGTGGGCCAACCTAAATTTTGGGGTGCATTGGTTTGAAATTTGGGGGACGATTTATAGAAATTCGTGGATGGACCATATTGAAAATTAGGGGTGGCCCAATCGAAATTGGGGATTGGGTCAACTCCAAGTTTAAGGCTGGGTGAAACGAAAATCGGGCGTGGCCGACTTTAAATTTGGGGGTGGGCCAATTTAAATTTTAGGTTGTGCCAACTTGAAATTTGAAGGTGGGCCTATTTAATGTTTCGGGGTGGGCCAATTGAAATTTGGGGGCCTGTTTACGAATAGTTAGACAACACCAGTGGTGTCTCTGCATCTTTTTATCATCGCAAAGTACGTATATTAATAAGTGTTACTTAATACTCCTCAATATGAGCTACCACTCGAGCCTTCCCAGCCCACTGAGATAAAAATGTCATGGAAGTACTCTCATCATGACAACTGCGACGTGCTATGTGGAGATCACAAGAACAAATCGCAGACCTAGCTGACAATTTTCACACCAATGTCATCGCTAGCATTACTCGCTCGTGCTAGAGGCAACACAAGCTTACAACGATCATAATTAAACTTTCACTCGCACGCTAGTCGACACGGTTTCAGTGCACAATTTCGCCAATCATTGGATAGAACCTTGCTGGATGTTTAACTGTCATGTTGCGTCGTTTTTCACGAAGGCCGTCTCCCGAAAAGAGAACACATTTTTGAGATTGACGAGGCAAGCTAGTATATAACTCATACGAACCAAATGTGTTAATGGGTATAGTGATTTTTCTACAAGTAATATAAGTATATAAGATTTCAGATGGTATTGTTTCGACCGGGTATGACAACGAGTTTTTCCCGCTTGTCACAGTACTTTGACCGAAAACGTCATCATTTTGCTCAAACGTATTGCCCCAATACCACATGTGCTAAATGTATGAAAGTGTGGTGCGTGGTCACAGCTTCAAAGCCAGTCTATTTTGTGTACGGTTGTTGATATTGCAGTAATGGGGAGTTTTCTTCTTTATAAGAGCACAAAAAGAAAAATATAACAGATGGTAGCTAAGCGCAAAATACATTGGAAGATCTGAATCCAGCAATTATTTTTAATTTGTGGGTTGGTCAGCTTCGCTGGTAGATCGATGTCCGATCACTTCAAAGAACTTTGTGTGCAACTGCAGCAGAAACGAAGATACTACCATTTCATTGCGAGGACCTTTATGCCGTCCACACACACAAGAAGGACACCAGATAACTGGCAATATCAGTTTATAAACTGACATTGTTTTGCTAATTTCAGTGTAGCGTGATGCCTGCGGACGGAGTATTTTCTTAGTGTCAGTCCAGTGTTCACAGTGTGAAGCAGTTCGGTCTACCATTCCCATGAGGGCATACTAGCCATTGTAGCGCTTTAGTGTAGGACAAGTTAAGTGCTAAAAACTTGGTGTGCTTTGTCCTTTCCGCAGGTCGTCCATCCATTCTGTTATGGTGACGATCAACGTTGTGTCCGTCAGGCCACCTCCTCATCTTTATCTTCACCATCGCGAGAGTGGACAGAGAAAGGAAGCGTTCTTCACAATCAGCCCCAGCGGGATTCCACCACTCGTAACTGCTGCAATTAGCATTCAGTGGCTGGCCATGCTAACCACATCCTTAGTTTCACAATGACTAGAGTACGCAGAAAAAGTAGAGCTTTGGTCGCTATCACTACCACGAACCCATGTCAATGCAGATATAAGTACGTGCAGGGGCTGGGTATGCTAACTTCTCCGCTACCACCTGCTTCCACCACCTTAGAATTTCCAGGCATACCTGCTTCTTGTTTTCATCGCAGACGCATGCAGGATAAACGCGGATAACTAAAAAATCTCAGTGCCCTTCCACTCTGTGAAGAAACATGACCTGCAAAGCTGTGTATGTAACCCGCCGTGGTTGCTCAGTGGCTATGGTGTTGGGCTGCTGAGCACGAGGTCTCGGGATCGAATCCCGGCCACGGCGGCCGCATTTCGATGGGGGCGAAATGCGAAAACACCCGTGTGCTTAGATTTAGGTGCACGTTAAAGAACCCCAGGTGGTCAAAATTTCCGGAGTCCTCCACTACGGCGTGCCTCATAATCAGAAAGTGGTTTTGGCACGTAAAACCCCAAATATTATTATTATTAAGCTGTGTATGTGGGCCCCTTAATGGCGAACTGCACCTCCACCGTATGTTGGCCCCGCATTGCACTGTCTTCGGGATCGGCCCACGTATGTGGAGGGCTTAACGCCTGCTTCATCTTTACCGCGGGTCGCGCCGGCATGGCGTTACATTCGTGATCAGCCCACATATGCGGAGCGCTGAACGCATGCTTCACCACCGCTGCGGGTCGGGCCGGTATTACGCTATCTTCGAGATTTGGCTCTAAACGCGGACGCGATAGTGGGGAAAGTAGCCCTTAAGAGGAAGCTTTAGCTCTGGTGGTCCTATCTAAATAAATGAAAGAGGAGAATTCGTTTTTCTCGACAGCCACAGCATCTAATTTGAGAAGGTTTGTTGCAGTTAAAACAAAAACTTAAAATGTAGTGTATGTTGGTTTCGAATTCTTGATTTAGGTCATCATTTGTTTATTCAAAATTGTCAAAAATCGCAAATTTTAAGAAAATGAAATCATCAAGTTTATAACTGTCTTTCGGCAATGAAAACTGATATCACCATTATGTACATTGCATCTAACAGCACATCTAAAGCAGACAGAATTGATATATTACGCATGAATCTCAAAAAAATTTAGTAATATGGAAATACAGCTTTTCCACAACCCTTGTTCTCAACGTAAAGATTTCACGTAAGATATAAATCGGCATACTGGATTTGCCCGCTTTGAATTGCCCAATGGATGCTGTTTACAGAACCGCGGTATCAGTTCTTGATGCGGAGTTAATAATTTGTAAACTTCGTGCTTGTGTACTTTTCGCACTTTCGAATTTTTGAATATCTTTTACCGAAATTCAGGCCCTAAATAGAAATTCCGCTTCCAATAGTCACTAGAATTTACCTTTCTCTCCCGAATCCAGCAAATTTCATTAAAATCGGCCCAGGGTTCAGAAAAGCGTTTAGGCGTTTTACATCTATTTGAATAGGCCGAGTCGGAGTAGGGCCCGTGTTAAAGCTTCCTTTTAACGACTTCGCTGTAAAAAAAGAATAAAAGAAAAAAAAACGTTGCAGCCATCAATATCGCCGCCTCAGATTTCGTCATGATGGCACCGTGTGGAAGAACACGGTGCCATAAAGAACAGCGCTTGAAGTTGTTAGCGCAGTTTGTGTGTGGTTCCTCCTTTGTGTCCCGTCGTGAACTGCTGTTCTTTCTGTGATTTTACAGTTGTTTTTTTTCTGCGCCAGTTACGTCTTCCAAGAGTGCTTACTTGAAAAATTTTTTTTCGCATGGCTCTTACAGAAGCATGTTAGTCGAAAGTTTTTCGCTTGACTGCATAATCTGAAAGACGGGCTCCAAATTGCACATTTTCTTTAGCCTCATAAGAACCATTGCTGAAAATTTATTTAACGCAGCTTTGTTAATTGCGCAAACAACTTCTCAACTTACACCACATTTAGAGATTACCAATCTCAGAACTCGAATGGTAGAATGATATTAACATTGTTTGTATCGTTTCAATAGTTTTGTTTCGTGCAGTTAAAAGCAGCCGGCATATTGATGGTGCTGTAGACTTCTTATAAAGTAAGTGTGAAAGCTTGGACAGGTTATCTTGGCACAAATCAACTTCATGAGCTTAGCACATGTGTCCAACTTTGCACGACTGCCTTTACAACTGATTCTCATACATTAAACAAGAAGCACCTCAGCACTACGGTACAAATTCCCTTGAAATGCGGCGCCGTGATTTCTCCTGCGTTTTATTGAGGTGAATGCCACAGAAGCGCAAAGTATCAAGACGGCTCATTTATCTCCCATTCAGGGTCTGCAGAGTTGAATGTACCGCGCTGCGCGCGGAAATGACGAAAAGGGATAACGTATTTTTTTTACCAAATTCCCCGCGTCAGTCTTTTTTTTTGTTTGTTACGAATGCGGAAATACATATATGCCCTCGTACAACCTCCCGTGCCAGTTCCTTCGATTGTAACTTTTCCATTCCATTTAGGAATATCAGTACAAAAGCAAAAAATTATGACTCAGTTGCCACTTTTAAAAAAAATTATTGGGCTTTGCGTGCCAAAACCACGATAGCGTTACGAGGCCCGCGTAGTTGTTGACTGCAGAAATATAGCTTAACGTGCCCCTAAATCTAAGTAAACAGGCATTTTTGCATTTCGCTTACATCGAAATGCGGTTGCCATGGCCGGAGTTCAATCCCGCCACTTCATTATTAGCAGCCCAACACCAGAACCCCTAAGCGACGACGGCGGGTCCCGCCACAGTCACTTGGATACCAATTCAACAAGGGACAACGCTTCAATGAGTCTTCGAATCAATGAATCGTTTCACAGTTTCGGTTTCGCAGTTTTACAGCACTTTATGTGTGCGTACGTGCTACAATTTCACGTCCTTGATGCTAGAATTCACGAATAATTTTATCACTGGCACATCGCAAAAGGGTATTCACCAGCGTGAGGCTGTGTAGGTATTTTGTCACGTGCGAGTGCTTTGTGCGTGCACGAAGACTTCTTGTTTGTACAGGTGTCGTTTTGATAATAGTGACCGCATATTATCACACGCCAAAAGAACAAAGTTATGAGGACAAGATTTCCTCATTTAATATGCAGTGGATTTTACATTTCCTCATCACATACGTCTTCCTGCATATATATATATATATATATATATATATATATATATATATATATATATATATATATATATATATATATATATATATATATATATATATGTATATATATATATTGCGCAGAGATACATATATTGTTGTGTGACCGTTGGATTGCGGCTATTCAGTTGGATGTACTTGGACTTTTTGCTGGTGTTATGGACAACCATCCGTGCTGGTCCATCATTTTTTTTAGTTGATTTGTGGTTATTCATTCACCATTTTATCTTTCAAGCGATTAATCGATTTCGATGCAGGGTGTTTCGTCGATGAAATATTTAATCGAAATTTTTGCCGGGCGCTTCAATACGGTGGAAACACGGTTATCTACTTTTGTAGGACCCTATTTGGACGCTTGAGAAGTGGAGCTAAGTTAGAACTACATGCGTGTACATGCGTGTACAGTATGTAGAGTTGGCACTCGAGGCCATTGAAAACAAACGGCATACGTTATAAAATGCCATTTAGAGCAAATTTATACAATATAAATGGCATCAGTGGATCTCTGTGCAGTACCGTTAACCAAGAAATCAGAAGAAAGTGGAAAAGTGACAGGTGAAGTCCAATTAAAATATGCAAGAAAATGCAACATGCAAAGGAGAAAGGAAGATTGCTAGTTTAGGAATTTAAGCCACCTGCTCTTTTCTACAGAGCGAAGGAATGTCAATTGGTTGGTATGTTTCGGGGAAAGAGACACTTTCTATGAATGGCCATACAACCAGCTTGTGAGAATAGACGCTCGGGAGTTTTAGGTTTGCTAGGATCGACATGAACTCAATCGCTATGTCAACACACATGCTCCAAACCGGCGCGCATGCTGTGACACGTCTTTAGTGGACTGGGAGTGGCAGGACGATCAATAACTGGGTTGATACAGTATGACTTGAATTCCGAGGACGTTTCAAGCCTCTGGCTTCGGGCGGGGCGGTGGCGTGTGGGTGGCAGAGAGGGAAAGTGCTTGGCTCGGCATCACTGGGGAATCGGAAAAACAGTCGACATTCGCTTTACTACAGCCGTGCAATAGATACTGCTGGTGCTCGGCCATTCTAGTACAATTTCTGATTTGTCCTGTCATTCCTATTAAACTCTAGGAAACCACATATCGAACATATCTACTCAATAATGTAGCTTATATTAAAGACGGACATAAAGATTACTAGTTTTGCGGAATAGCATTAATCAAATAATTGCTAATAGATGTTACCAGCCCTAATGCGTACCCTTCTAATAATGAACCCCCCGAAAAAACATGAGCTGCAAATTTTCTATTTCTTTCTTGCATTGCCAATAAAGTATTTTGAATAACTGCGAAAGACAATAAATTGCACCCTTTTACTGGTAGCCCTGTTGTGCATATCTTCTCTCATCAAGACTGGCACATAGAACAGTAAATTACGAATTCTTAAGGGCAACACTTCGGGATTGCAACTTGTTATTATGAAGCTGCGGTAGCCTAAATGCCCCTCGACCCGTCGTGATGAAGTTAGTTTTAACGCCTACACATCGGAGATGTGTAGGTATCCCATTAGTAATAATTTTTTTAGACGATAGAAAGCGACACTTAGAAGGCATTACCATTTTGTACACCTGATATTCTACGCTATTGCCAGGTCGTTTACATGATTGTTGCCCCTAAATGTTAGTAACTCGCACTGCCTAACTTTAAGGGTCAGTATCTTACAACTGAGAGGCCGCTGACGCAGCTTAAGACCAAAGATCATCTATTTCGGCCGCCACAGCCACTCCTAATTTGTGCGATCTATAGAACATGTGTTCAGAATAGGATGTGAAATTTTCGCTAATTATCATCCCGACTCACTCTGAAGCACTTGCTGTAAATTGCTGGAATATATAATTTTCAAACATCTTGTTATTTTCCTGGAATCCAATCTAATTTTTCACACCAGCTCAGCATGGATTTAAAGAAAACATTTCATGTAAAACTCAAATTGCAATCTTTACGCACAGATTGCATCGTATTCTCGATCATTCGTCGTTTGCAGATTAAACTTAAACTTCATATACTTCAACTTCGTAAACTAAGTCAGCTGAACCTTGACAATCACAGCCTGGAGTGGACTGAATGCTTCCTAACGAATCGCTATCATTTTGTAACTGCCAATGGCCGTATCTCCCCATATCGAAGCTTAACTTCAGGTGAACCTCAATATTCAGCACTCGGGCCTCTTTTGTTTCTCATATATATCAACGACCTGCCTTCCTCACCGTCATCCAACATTCACTTGTTTACTGATGATTGTGTTGTCTTTCGGGAAACAACTAATGCAGAGGATGCTAATCACGTTTAGTCTCATATAATTAGTCTAGCTAACTGGTGCAAACTTTGGCTAATGGAACTAAACGTTGGCAAGTGTACAGTGATGCGTGTACCCGAATAACTAGCAGCATGCATATATATTACCTAAAGAAAGTTCTCTTGGAATTAGTTGACTATTTTAAATACCTATTGTGCATATTTCTACTAATTTATCTTGGAATGTTCTTACCAACTCCGTAATCCTCAGTGCTAACCGCATGCTTGGCTACCTACGTCGTAACTTTTCAACTACCCCTTCATCCCTAAAAATGTTCCTTTATAATACCCGTATACCTCCGAAGCTTCAATATGCATGCACTGTTTGGGATCCTGACATTGGCAAACTAATTAATTTATTAGAACTTGTGCAAAATAGTTGAGTCGTTTTCATCTTACATAATTAAAACAGAACTGCAAGTGTGTCTGCCACGAAAGCCAATCTTGCACTTAGCCCACATTGTTCTCGCCGTAAAATCGCACGTTTAGTTCTTTTTCCTAAATCATACCATCATTCAACACTCCGCAACGATTTCATTCTTCCGCCACTATACGTGTCGCCTCGAATCGACCACCGTTATAAAGTTGGTCTAGAATCATGTCAAACTAAGTTTTGTGCAATCATTTTTTCTGCGGTCATTGACGGAATGAGGCCATTTTCCTGGTGAAGTCGTATCAATTTACGATAACCAAAGATACCGAGCAGCTCTAGCTAACATCGTTTAATTGAAGCATTTCGTTTTCTTCTTGTTTACTGTACGCCTGTAAGCTAGGTGCTTTTGTATCTACCACTTTACTATCTTAGTTTGCCACCAATTTATCATGACGTAGTTAACCCTAGCTAAAACTGTATAATCAGAAGTCTTTGTACTTAAAAGTTCTAACTGATTACGTTTGTTTCTTTTCTCATTTGCTGTAATCCACTCCCCTCGTTAATGTCTTTGGCCCTGAGGGTAATAATAAATAAATAATAAATGATTAAAAGCACCACGTACCCGCCAACGTTGAGTCCGGTCGCCGCCGCGGAACTGCTAGAAATGACCTTCTAGGTGGAACATCTGTCTAACGTTGCCGTGTAACTTCTCTCTCTCTCTCTCTCTCGGCGTTTTGTATTACTTTTATTTTTCAGCACATTGCGCGAGTCGAGGACGTAGCGATATGCGATCTCTACAGGACATGTCTGGTGATGTCATGTCGAGCACGCAAGTGTTATTTTGCGCAAGGCACTCTGTTCACTTTTCTTTATTGGACTTTGATTCCGACTTTGCCGCTTTGTTACTGAATGGCGGAGAACCTCAGAAAAGAAATAACAACACAGAGCTTTGCAAATTATCGTGTCATTTTGGGCTCGTAATATAATACATGCTACACAGGTGGTCAGCAGTCATGGATATTTCTCGCATTCAGGCAAGCAGGAAAAGCGATGTGTTTTTTTCAACATAGGCCACCTCTAACGACAATGATTAGGCAAGCTCTGACTCGGCGAATTCACGGTTTTCTTGGGGCATGGATACGACCATGACAGTTAGCAAATCCATCCTTCATAGTAACCAACAGTGTGATTTATTGTACCTGCAACTTTGTCACTATACTTGAAGCAAGGGCTATTGGTGCAGAAAGCTTAGTGTTCTTTTATTTTTTCGTTGTCCTCTGTCACTGGAGTGACAATTTTGAAAGGCAGCAGTTGGAGAATTGACAGTGTTGTCACATTTAGCCAGAGAAAATGACAAATGAAACTGCCTACGAGCAACTTTTACCCAGAGCCTTGCCCAAGGGTTCCTTTCAACTTTACGGGAAATGAAGTTCATTCATTCATTCATTCATTCATTCATTCATTCATTCATCGATATCGCTAGCGCGTATACAAGGAAATGGTACGTATTTCGTCTGTTAAATTTGGCTGTGTTCAATATTTCAAAGTACCCTGAGCTGTATATTGACACGTGTATTTATATTTATCGGGCGACCAGGTTTCACCGCCTAAGAAATCGTATCGCACAGCGCGGGACGCGCTTGAATGCATCCGAAGTTTCTGGAAAGTTATCGATGCTTCTATCCGCAGTCTGTTGTTGCCGAACCTTGTGTTATCTGATTTATTCGCCTGACGCGAATGATGTAGAACTTTATGGAAAGCACGCGGGTGCCAACGATTAGTCTGGAACATTCGACGATTGTGTATAAAAGCTGACGCGCTTGAACCGCTGATCAGATTTTCGACGATCGCCGACTGTGTTCGCCGCTTTCGTTGTGCTATAAGTGTAGCCTGTTTTGTGGGCACAGGTTCGCCCAATAAAAGCTAGTTTTGTATTCCACCGTACTGCTTCTTTCTTCGCCGTCACTACCACGTGACAATATTGTTGACCTCTGTGAAGGATCTGGCTGGTATATTTGACTTCTGGAATGGCAGAGTAGCGTGGAAAACGCATGGACAGAAATGGACGTCTTTAAACTATAACATAGAGTTCTCTGAAAAAGATATGGTACAAGACGCCCTTGCGCCTTTTCCGCCATGAAACAATGCCAACTATCCCAGTTCACTTCTTCCTTCAATAGGAAGGGGCGTGTACGGGATCAAACGGGCGCCAGCAACTTCACTGAAGTTCTTTACTGCCGCATGTGCACTACATGTTGTAGACATTGCTGGCATTTAACGCCATTTGTTGTTGTTATACTTAGTATTGTTTTGCTGGAATGCTACCAGATGGCGCTTTACTAACAATGACCTTATATAATGCTGAACGCTTAGCGAAGTAAGGACGCAGGCGACTGCGGTACGAACGAGGCTCACGGGAAACAGATAGGGCGGTTTGCCGGGGCAAAGCCCGACGGCTGATTCACAGGTGTTACAAGGCCACAATGATGCACGGGGTTTTATGGAGCATGAATGAATAATGCCCAAAGGGCGCCAGGAAATGTTATGACGTAGTCACTGGGAAAAATATGGCTAAAAATATTCGCTGTAAAATGCGTAAAATATATTTTATCTCTTATGACACGTGAGCGGACCTGTGAAAATAAAGTAATGGTTGTGAAGTGATGGTAAGAATAATATTTAACAATGTCCAGGTAACCCTAATGCATCGATCACCTGAGTCATTATACCCAAGAACGGGAAGCACGTGCTTTAAATACTACAGTCACAGTAGTAGCCTTCGACAAGATGCTACGCTACTGATCACTTGTGTCTGTAGGGTGTGTCAGAAAAGTAGTGTCAATAAGCCGATAAAAAAAGTTGTTTATGTGATCGGTACAAAATATTAAAAGGTTTCAAAATAGGCTTCTCCTGCGTCGATACATCGCTTCCAGCGAGGTTTCCAGGCATCGAATGCCTCATGGTACGCTTTCTCGGGAATATCCTTTACCCTCTTGGTGCAAGCCCCTTTGACTTTGTCAACTGTCCTGAAATCCTGTCCTTTTATGTAAGTTTTCAAGTGTGGAAACAAAAAGAAATGTGGGAGAGCCACGTCAAGAATGTAGGCCTGCTGGGGAATCGTTGTCACCTTTGAATCAACAAGGAAGCGGGTCACAAGGAAGCGGGCTGGCGCGTAGTCGTGGCGAAGTTTCCAATCGCCCGCGGTGTCACGCCGGACGCGTATAACCCTTCGTTTGAGCCTCTTCAACACTTCCAAGTACACTTTTACGTGGACGGTTGTACCATGTGGTACAAACTCATTGTGGACGTGCTCCCTGGCGTTAAAGAACACAATGAGCTTGGTCTTAACCTTTGACTTGTTTATTGTGGCCTTCTTAGTGCGAGAGGACGCCGAGTTACGCCACTCGGCACTTTTCGTTATTGTTTCGGGGTCGTATTTAAACACGCCAGACTCGACACCTGTGTCGACATTCTCTAAAAAGTGGGGGTCACTTTCACACAGGTCCCGAAGTTCCTCGCATAGTTCAACTTGGCGCCATTTTGGGTCGTCAGTTAACACTTTGGGCGTGCTATTCACGCACTCCTTTTATATTTGCAAATTATTTGCGAACATCTCATGAACGGTACTTTTTGTAATGGTTAATGCCTGCGCCACTAAACGGACACTATAACGACAGTCTGAGTTGCAAACATCTCTCATACACGTGAAATTTTCGTCGCTGATGGTCGTTCATTGCCGTCCAGCGAGGGCTTTATCGCTGACCTTATCGGGACCTTCTAAAAAGTCATTTCCCTTCTGGTAGACTTGACGTCTCGACGAACAATTATCCCCAAAGGCTGTTTTTATCACAGGAATGATTTCCACAGCTGACTTGCCGAGTTTCACGCAAAATATGACGGCCACTCTTCCTTCCAACGAAGGTTGCAGCACAAACTAACTTCTCGTTGTGGCCTTTGCACAGCGGCCAGAGGTTCAGCCCAACCTACATTACGATCCGACAACTGCTAACTGCAGTTTCTCCTGCACTCTCGCGAGGGCCAAAGAGAAACGTAACTGTCCGCGTTAGACCGCCCAAGTCACCCATTATGTCAATGCAAGCCGAGACTATCAGTGATGAAAGGACACCACAAACAAGGCCAGTAGTATTGCAACAGCTTATTGCACCTCCTTCCTGCCTTCTTAGCAGAGATAACCAGAAATCGCGTGCGCAATGCACCCTAAGATATTCCACGGCGCTAACGAACGGTTTGACTTCAATTATTTCTAGCTTTGTGACTTTCCTTTCTCTACGTATACTTTCTTTTTAGAGCGAAGAGTTTGCACACGTTCTTTTTAGCCATCCATTCATCGGCGAGTGTCGGTGCCACTGGAGATCGAGCGAACGAGCAAAGCAAAAAGCTGAAGGATGCTTAAGCTTCGCCTTCAAGAGTGGAACGCGTTAGGGTTATCGCACCCCATTCGCACCGCCCACTCATTCGATCGGCATGCTCTTGAGTCACACAAAACATAGTTTTCATATTGACACGTGTACTCATCTTTATCGGGGGACCACGTTTCGCCGCTTAACAACTGTAATCGCACAGCGCGGGACGCGCCTGCATGTATCCGAAGTTTCTGGAAAGTTATCGATGCTTCTACCCGGCTTTCTGCTGTTGCCGAACCTTGCGTTATCTGATTTCATTGCGTGACGCGAATGGTGTAGACCTTTGTGGAAGGCCCGCGGGCCCGAACGATTAGTCTGTAACATTTGATGACTGCTGTATAAAAGCCGACGCGCTTGACCCGCTGATCAGATTTTAGACGACCGCCGACCGTGTTCGCCGCTATCGTTGTGTAGCCCGTTTTTGTGGGCACAGGTTCACCCAATAAAAGTTAGTTTTGTTTTTCACAGTATTACTACTGTGTTCTTCAACGTCACCACCACGTGACATCTGGTGGAGGTGCTTGTGCGTTCATGTACCGAACGCCCCCGCAAAGCTGCGATCCAAGCCCGAAGCCCGAGTTCAAAACCAACATCACCCAAGACCAGCGTGCTAGCCACCCACTGCACGGACTACCCCAAGAGCACGGACTTCTGCCTGAGACGAGCAGGAAGATTGCCACCAAGTCCACCCCAATGGCAGCCCCAGCATCCCCCGTCGTGCTGCAGCAGCCCAGTGAGCCCCCCACGTTCCGCGGTTCAACATTCGAGGACCCGGAAACCTGGCTCGAGACGTAGGAGAGGGTCGCTGCATTTAACAGCTGGAACAGCGACGACAAACTGCGACATGTCTTCTTCGCATTGGAAGACGCTGCCAGGACGTGGTTCGAGAGCAGAGAAGCCACCTTAACGACCTGGGACCTTTTTTTTCCGAAGCGGCTTCCTGCAGACATTCACAAGCGTCGTACGCCGAGAACGAGCCCAAGCACTGCCGAAAGGTAGCGCAGCCGAAGGGGCGAAATTTTTTGTCGAAAACATCCTGCTGCGACATGGCGCCCCAGAAGTCCTCATCACCGACAGAGGAACGGCCTTTACAGTGGAGCTCACGCAAGCCATTCTGAAATACAGTCAGACAAGGCACAGGAGGACAACGGCCTACCACCCGCAGATGAATGGTCTTACGGAGCGGCTGAATAAGACCCTCGCCGACATGCTAACGATGTACGTCGACGTCGAACACAAGACCTGGGGTGCCGTGCTGCCGTACGTAACATTCGCTTACAACACGGCGGTGAAAGAAGCAACACAGATCACGCCGTTCAAGCTGGTCTACGGCAGGAACCCGACGACGACGCTCGACGCCATGCTGCCGCACGTCACTGACGAGGAGAACCTTGACGTCGCTACCTACCTCTAGCGTGCCGAAGAAACCAGACAGCTCACCCGCCTGCGGATCAAGAACCAGCAGAGGGCCGACAGCCGACACTACAACCTCCGAGGACGCTTCGTCGAGTACCAGCCCGGTGACCGTGTTTGCGTATGGACCACAATACGCCGACGAGGACTCAGTGAGAAACTACTGCGACGCTATTTCGGACCCTACAAGGTCATCCGACGTATTGGCGCACTGGACTATGAGGTCGTGCCAGACGGCATTTCACATTCGGAGCGGCGCCGCGCATGATCTGAAGTGGTCCACGTGGTGCGCCTTAAAGCCTTTTATGGACGCTGACGCACTTCCTTATCTTTTTTGTTTTCTGTGCTACAAGTGCTTTTGTTTAGTGCTTTCGTTTGTTTGCAGCATCAGGTCGATGCTTTTTAAGAGGGGGGTATTGACACGTGTACTTATCTTTATCCGGCGACCACGTTTCACCGCTTAATTGTAATCGCACAGCGCGGGACGCGCCTGCATGTATCCGAAGTTTCTGGAAAGTTATCGATGCTTCTACCCGGCTGTCTGTTGTCGCCGAACCTTGCGTTATCTGATTTCCTCGCGTGACGCGAATGGTGTAGAACTTTGTGGAAGGCACGCGGGCCCGAACGATTAGTTTGGAAGATTCGACGACTGCTGTATAAAAGCCGACGCGCTTGACCCGCTGATCAGATTTTCGACGATCGCCGACCGTGTTCGCCGCTATGGTTGTGCTATAACAGTAGCCCGTTTTTCTGGGCACAGGTTCGCCCAATAAAAGTTAGTTTTGTCTTTCACAGTATTCCTACTGTGTTCTTCAACGTCACCACTACGTGACAATATACAACACTTCCAAGTCCACAGCACAATTTTTTCTAATTATTTGTTCGAGGAGCACCACGCAGACGCATGACTCCTCGCCAGTAGCACGGCACACATCGCAGGGGACGCTTTCCCACAAGACGCGCTACGGCGCAGCGATCATGTCAGAGGCGTCCCGCATCGTACGCTGCACCTAGGAATCGCGCTGGGAGCCGAAAAAAGAGCCACCTCGCCTAAACACGCGGGTTCGAGTGACGCACGCTGGAAGTTAGTTGGAACTTATTAAACGCAAGGATATTGGGGCATCCTCGCACCGGTTCCCGCACTGCCCTAATGCGCTCAAACGAGACGAAGCGAAGACGCAGGCGAGTGGCGCGCCACCTGTCGGGGCAGCGCCATACATTACGAGGGGGTGATCTGTGTTTGCCGCAAGATGGCTCTGCGTGCGCGCGAAGCGCGGAGGAAATGTACCGGAAACGTACTTTTCTACGTGTTTAACTGCGACTTCTGTAATTTACATGCTTATAATTGCCGATATACACCGCAGTATAACTTTCTACGGCACGTTTCTAAGGCAATCTCATATTCACTAGAGACGCTTTTGTCCTCCATTGAACCATCGGCTGAGTGGTACCGTCTCCGTCTCACACTCCGGATACCCCGGTTCGATTCTCACCCAGCCCTTCTTGCAAGTTGGTTTTAGTTATAAATTGCCTTTCGGTATTTTTCGCTCACAACCAACGCCGCCGACACCAGCTTTTCTGCGACACGAACTCCTTAACGCTGACGCGTCAAAACATGACAGTGAGCGCGGCGTGTAAAGGCGCGCTCACACTAGCGGGAGACTTCCCGCAGCGGCACAGCGTAAACGACGCCGCTGCGTCGCAGCTGCTCGGAATGACGATCACACTGCGCGCGTTTTCTCGCTGCGGTTCTTGGAATGTAGAGAGAGGAGGCGTTGAGGGAGGACAGGAACACGCAGGACAGCGCGCCGAGCAACAGCCGAGTGTCCCGCAGCACGCGCGCAGCCTCCTGCCTCCGCCGACGGGGTCACTGAACTGGGACCGACGTCACGGTTCACGGTCGGCCCCCATTGGCTGTTCTCGTCAGCGGCACGGCAAAAATAGGTACCCGACCCATCGCTCTGCGGGACGGCAGAGCAGCCTGTCTGCGGGAGAAAAACCGGTTTGTGCGGGAAGCGGCGTGCGGGAAACGTTCTGCGTTGCGCGCTTTCCCGCTAGTGTGAGCGCGCCTTAACAGGGGACGAAAAAAACGGCTGGAGCGAAGAAGTGCGATGAGGAAATCGGAGATGGAGGTGCAGCGTAACTATGACCCCGAAAGCGGAGAAAGGTGTGGTGAAACGTTGAGGAGAAAAACAGGCTGCCGGCGCCGACCAGGCATGCGGCGAGCGCGGAAACAAAGCGCTGCCGTGGGCGTCGGGCCCACTACGGATGCGCTACTTCGCCGGCGGAGGTGACGCCGCAAGTGCTTACGCTTTTACAGCGAAGCTGCTTATGCGGACTCTATGCCGTAGTTGTGAGGCTTCACTCAGAAGGGGCCACGTGACCTAGCGGGAGAGGAAAAGAGCTCAGCAGGAGGCAAGGGGTTGGAGTGACCGCTTTTTTCCTATGAGAATGCTATCTTAAGCACGAATTTTATAGGGTTGTCATTTTCAGCGATGGAGCCAGATCGGCATCGAATTTATCCACGATTGATTCCATGCCTGGCGCGAAGGAAACAAATCTTATGCTTCCGGTTTGCGGCCAACGGACATTGTCGAGAGATTGAAGCGCGATGATACAGTGCGTGGCTGCCAGCAATTCTTGTGCCAGCAAGAAGTGCCGCCAGCCATGTCAATCATCGAACAAATCCAACCAATTGTGAAAGCGATTGCTGTGCCCGCATCTGCAGTGGTGGACCTTACACCCAATATACAGAGTTTTGCATTAGTGGTTCCCCACATTCCATCTCAGCTACAACTATGGGAGGAGGTAGTTCAAAAGTAAGAAAGGGGCGGGAAAGCTTGCACGCGAAAAAAAGGTACGGCAGAACACAGACAGAAACCTCACGCGCGCAAGAAAAAGCACTGGAAAACAGAAAAAAAATAAACACCCCTGAAGCATGCTCACCACGCAAAACACGCAAAAGCGAAAACGAGATGAAAGAATGGTAAAACAAAATATTTCCAACATAGACTGGTTGCGGAGTTTGGCTTGCATGCTGTAACCCTCAATGTAACGCAGCTTTGCTGATCAATCATCTTCGCAGACTGGAAGAAACGTTGAACTTTTTCTGAACCAAGAGCAACGCAACCGGTGGAAGTACTCCGTCTGCCACTGCTAGTAAACGAATTGCACAAGAAGAGGCTCATCACCGCCTCCGAGAGAACCGTGTCGTTCAGAATCAAATTATTTTCCTGAATATGTCGCGAATTCAAGATATCTGAAATATTCGCATTATGGAACATCGTAATCATAGGTGACTCGTCGAATCATGGTTTTCACTCGCATTTTCTTTTATCCACATCAAGCCGCAGCTTCTGAAGAGTCGAGCTGCATTGACACGAGAACATTGCTTATTTTTAGCTGTTACCGCTTTTCACAGGCCCAAAATTGTTACAATGTTATGGCTTGGCGGAAAAAGTACGTGCATGTATAGAAAATTTCTCAATGGTTGTCACCTATACTATAGCAAAAGCATCTTGCATAATCAGATTGTCGTTGCTATGCAATAGTGGTCCGCTTTCTGTAACGTGCGCGAGCACCAGCGATTCAGCTGAAATGCATGATGTATCAAATATGGAGTGCCAACGCACGTGGTCCTCGGATGAGCAGTCAACGCTTAGCTTGCCGCTATCTTTGTGCTGTGAGTGTCACAGGTTTTTTGTGGCCTAACTTAGCCGAATAAAAAGTTCCATTCCTAAGGCACCGTTTGCCACTGTTTCTTTATCGTCACTACATCGGGACGCTATGTGTATTGTATGCGTACAGCTGTCATCCCCATTTGTCCCTTCACATGCATCACACGTCACCATCGTTCTGATGACGTCGCTGTGTATTGACGTATCATCCTGTGCATACACCTTATTTACTGTTTGTATTTTTCCATAGCTTATGAACTGTCTCCTCAACGGAAACAAAAAAATCCATGAGAATGGAACTGTGATCTTCGTGTTCGTTAAACGTAAACGGTGAAATTTGATCTTGCAAAGAATGAAAGTATTCACCGTTGTAGATACTGCCATTTTAAAGCATTTACTCACCCCCTTCAATAAAGCGTCACTTCACACAGATACAAATATGTTCATTGAACCTGCATAATTGTTTTCTCTTTATTTTTACAACCATATCGCAAACCCTTGTTTTCTTTCAAATCCCACCGCTGGGTTCCATCGCTCGTTGAGCGGTCCTTAAGGGGTCGGTGAAATGGTTCTTAGCGTACACCTAGACATCTGTCAAGGAATGATTTGTCACAATAATTTAATGTCAGCGTGCTATAATAACACTGGTACGAATGGATAACATTGCGCTACCTTCAAGGCGCAGCTTTCACCCGGAACCTTTCTTAAGCCGTGGGGCCAGTGCTATGCCCTGCATCTTCAATGCGGTGACGCAAGTGTTGTCTACTTGCGGTTGATTTGATCCCAGTGCGTTACCAGGTGTCTTTCCTACACAAGTTTTCTCGCTAAGCCTGGGCTACAAGTAGCGAAATTTAGACTAAGTGCGCGAGCCGGAAGGAGACATGGTGGCTCTACTACGATTGTTAGCTGGCTTGTGCAAAAGGAAGCGAATAAGAGATGGATGCTGGCGCGAGTGTTTGCCACGAGCGTTTGCCGCAATGCTGCGAGCCACGTACATGCCATGTACATAACAGACCACAAAGTAGTTGTTCCGCTAATGTTTTCGTGTTAAAATTTATTTCCTTAGTAATACTACGGATGTCCGAGTACGCGAGGTTGCATCAAGTGCACGAATAGGGCATCTTCAAAAGCAGAAACTATACTGCCGTTAGGAACAAATTCTGGCACAAAATTGCATTGCTCAGTTGTAAATCGAAAGAAAGATGTATGGGTGAGCTTTGTCTTAGAAAAATGTTCACGTGCAACTTTTGCTTTCAAGTGTCACGAGCTTTTCGATGCAAGAAACGAATTCTGGCCATATGACAGATCAGTTTTATTACGGTAACCTTAGAATGCCACAGTGGACAGAAGGGTGTGGTCACGTGGCAGACGTATGTATATATTATGCGAAGCATATTACGAGAGCTCAACCCAGCTCCTCAGGCGCGGCGGTGTCGCCTTGAAACCACGTGACACCGTGACGTCACGACAGAGGAGAAGTGGCTTTGGCTCAACTCTTGCAAGACGGGCTGGGTGTGAATCGAACCAGGGTCTCCGGAGTGTGGGACGGAGACGCTACCACTAAGCCACGAGCACGATGCTTCAAAGCGGTACAAAAGCGCCTCTAGTGAATGCGGTGTTGCCTTAGAAACGAGCTGTTTCTAAGGCGTGCGTCTCTTGCTCAGGCGCACATTTCGTTGCCGCGCCGAACGCTGCTTTGCTCGACGCTCACCGCGTCCAATGCGGGGCGCGTAGTCGCTGCCCTGTAGCCCGTTGTCTTACACCCCTTGGCGGGTCGACGGGAACGCTGTCGCGTTCCACTCTTGAAGGCGAAGCAGTAATGCATGAGTTGTTTCTTCGTCTAGCCGAACCAAATATAGCCAAGCAACAGCAGTTCACCAGGCTAAACAGTGGTTCAACAACTAAAATAAAGGCTAGTATGCTTCGCATCCTGGGCTTAACCTTACCTAAGCCACAGCCATTTTATACACATTGTATGGAGCCAGACACAAAATGAAAGCATTTTTGCTATGTATTTGCACGACGATCACGCGCTGAACCCTACGGTGAAGAGAACGCGCCAGACCACAGAACAAAAGCCCGTTCATCGACGCTCCTCTTGAAGAATAGTACCGTGACGTGACCCCAGCTGCTGGAGCACCGTCACCGTACTTGCTATGGTGTGGGTGAGGGGTAAGGTTCAAGGGGGGATACATGCACAACGTCTGTGGGCGGCGAAACAGACGGAATGGAAGACTGGAGCAGGCAGATCTCGTAAGTGACATTTGCTACAGGTCTTAAGAGACGGTAGCATCCAGAGTACTGGGAAAGCAATTTTTTTTCTTCGAGTCCAACACGCCCAGTCAGAGTCTATAGAAGCACAAGGGCACCCCGAGTATATACAACGTTGCGATGACGGGAGTCATAGCGGTACCTCTGCTGCCTCTGCAATATAGTGAGAAAATGGCGAGCAAGCTAGCGTACCTCGTCAGCTCTCGAAATGGCATCGTGCGTGTACTCAGTGGGCACATGAACGGCAGCTGCTATAATAGTGTGAATATGTAACGTTCGGTTGCGGTCAAACAGAATATAAAAGGGGGATAAAAGAAGCGGTATCATTACGTAGGCAAATGTAACGAAGGGCCAAGCGACGCCCCAGTCTCGATGGTCAAAAGAGAGATAAGCTGGAACCGCATGGCGCGTTTTTCGCGAGCGAAAAACGCGACGGGCGGCAAACGCCCGCGTTGCCGCCGACGCGCGAGCACCCGTACGAAAAAAAGGAGCGGCGCGTTCGCGCCGCGTTTTCCGGGTTGCCAGACAACATAACTCTCAACGACATGTATTGTCTCTGTTACCGCATATATAATATGCCCTTAAACTTACAGAACACTACAAAAAAAATAATCTGAGTGTAATTAGACAGCGACATTTCTTTCCGAAGTGTACTTATCAAGCTTAATTTCAAGCAGCAATATTGTGTGCGAAACTGCGACTGTGTACCTTCTGCATGCTGAGAAGTCGCTGCTTGTTTACAACTTCACATATACAAAGGAGGGTCGGCTGCTTACTACCGAGCAGAAGAGGCGATTGCTACTATTAAGGGGGATGCTGATACTAAAGCAAGAAAAAACGGGTCAGGAGGTACATGTGGGTGCGGCCTGCGTGGTTGAGAAGAGAGCGAGCACCATACACTGGTAATATTATTAGCAAATTGTCTTGCCAGTATTAGCGATGAGACGCGACGCTTCTCCACTTTAGTTATTAGGGCCTCATTGAAGGTTGGTTTGTTCATTTTAGGTGAACACGATGCGCGAACGAAATCATGGTAGCACGTTTTCCTTGACGCGCGCGCCAGTTCTGCCGAGAAAAAAAAAATTCCGCCAAGGAGGTTCCGTCGAGATGCGCAGAGACCAGGGCCATCTGGTGGCAAAAAAAGAACCAAAATGTCATGTGACCAAATGCCACGTGACTTACCTGAACTCTGATTGGTGGACGCGCGCGCGCGACGCGTTTTTTTCTACTCCGAACAGCAGCACGCGGCGGCGCGATTTCGTGATGGATCCTGCTGGGCACGCGTCAAAATGACGCGCGCGTCCCACCATCCGCGCGTCAATCGCGCCTGAAATCGCGCCATGCGGTTCCGCCTATACGTAGAAACATGCCAGTGAGCGTCCCGTTGAAGTGTTCAGTCAAGCCGTTGGTTTTCGGATTGTAAGTCGTCGTAAATTTGTGTTTTGTGGAGCAGGAGCGAAGCAGGCCATCGATAACTCTTGAGACAACGTAGCAGCCACGGTCGGTGAGAAGTTGACAAGGGGCTCCGTGATGTATGATGACATCGCGTAACAGGAAATGAGCGACGTCCGTAGCACACTGGCAGAGAGAGCGCGTTTAATGGCGTATTAGGTGGTGTGGCCCGTTGCAACGGCAATTCATTTGTATCCTGGAGTAGAGGGAGGGGAAAACCGAAGAGGTAAAGGCCCACTCGGAAGAAGGGGTCAGAAGGGCTGTCAAGGGGCTGAAGGAGGGCAGCAGGAAGCATAGGTGGTTTCTTTCGGCGTTGACACGGCTCACAAGCAGTGAGGTAGCGGCGAACGGCGAGGTAAATACCAGGCCAAGAGAAGCGACACGAAACCGGGAAATTCCAAGGTAACCAGCGGTTGGAGGCGTCATGTAGCTGGCCGAGAACGGTCAAGCGCAGGTGTAGAGGAACGGCGAGCAGCAGTTCGCGCCCATCCCGGCAGACTTTGTGGTGATACAATATACCATCTTTAAGCATGAAGAGGCGAAGGAACGGATCGGGCACTGTGGAACCCAGCTGTTGAATAACCTCACATAAGATGCGATCACAGCCCTTTTCATCATGGACATGGCTTAAGGCGGACGTCAAGAGTACACATGCAGGCAGGTAAGAGAGGCTTCAGGCGGATCCACAGGATTACGGGAGGAGCAGAAAGCGTCCGGGTGCAATCGGTCAGGCTGAATAAAAACAGAGTAGGTGGAGCCACAGTTCCCAGCGACCATGGCTCCAAGTTGGATCCTCAAGGGATGAAAGCCAGCAAAGTGCATGGTCATCGATAGGGACCGTGAAATGCCGGCAATCTAAGTAGGGGCAAAATTTGTCCACTGATTAAACAAGAGCAAGACACTCCCGTTCCGTGAGGGAGTAGTGCTGTTTGGCTGACGCAAGGAGACGGCTGGAATAGGCGATGACAGGGAATGCCCATTTCGATGCTCGACCAAAACAGCACAGATGCCGTGGCCGCTGGCACTGGTGCGTAGTTATGTTGGAGCGGAGCCGTCAAAATCAGTCAGGATGGGTGGCATACTGAGCGATGTGATGAGGGAAGAGAAGGCGGCAGCCCCACAAAAATGCGATGCCTTTCTGCGGCAAGCTTCTGAGAGGTTGCTGATAGAGTTACGGAAGGAGCACAGTTAAGAAAGCTACGAATTTCCCGTGTGCAAGTCGGAACTAGGAGCTTCTTCACGGCTCGAACTTTGTCTAGGTCGGGGCAAGCACTTCATGAGTCGACGAGATGACTATGCAGGATAAGTTACTGACGTCCGAAGTGGCACTTCAATTAATTAAGTTGCAGGCTAGCTTAAAACGGAAAAGATAGAGTAAAGTAATTGAGATGCGTTTCAAATCTGAGTAAAAATACTATGACGCATACAATAAATAACATGGACAAATTTACCATTTAAAAACTCGTAAGACCATACACATTATGCGCTTGGAAGTGGCTGGGGATTCGCATAAGCCAAAGAACATGACTTTAAACAGATAAACGCCATCACGGGTAACAAAAGCAGCCTTCTCATGGTCCAGGGGATTAACGCATCTTCCTGTATCCCGACCGAAGGTCAATTGGAGAAATATACTTCGCGCCGTGAATGCATTCAAGGGAGGCGTCCTTGCGGGTAGACGTCTTTTTTGGTGTTCTTATTAAGTTGCCTGTAATCCTCGTAAAATCTTCCACTATCGTGTTTCTTTAATAACCATAGGAGAAGCCCAAGGGCGGCAGGGTGGCTTTATTGTATCTTTCGTGTGCATCTTGTCAACCTCCTTTTGAAAGACGTTGCACTACGCTGGAGACAGCAGGTATGGTCGACGGTGGATCGCATGGGCATCGCCAGGGTTTTGCTATGCTTGACAACGGAGATTTGACCCACAGGATGGTCACAAAGAGAAGGAGAAGGCGAAAGAGTTCGTCAGCTTGATGAGGTGAAAGGTCTGGAGCGATCATTTTGGTCAAGTTGGTAGGACATAGATCTGGCAACGAAGACGGGATATCGGCGGTGTGGGAGTGAGCACCATCAGGAGGAAACAAGGGATAGATAACGTAATCTTAGGAGAGCGCAAGCACAGCGAGGGAAACACCCTGTAGGGGCACTTGTGAGCATAGGCTGAAATTCACCACTGGAAGACAGGTAACTTTGTCGCGCAGAGTTGTAACAGCCTGTGGAGAACCAAAAATGTGCGTACACAGTATGGCGGTGAAGGGAGCGACCCCATAGCCACTACCAAGTACTGGTGGAGAGGGCGTAACAGCGATACAAGTCACGGCTTACGGCGGCAAAAGGACGAGCTCAGCCAAACAGAGACGACTCATGATCAGTGGGGGTTGCTCAATTACATTTGGTAGGTCGAGCTGTAGAGTACCAGTGGAATAGTTAAAAAGACAAGACCGAGTAGGACGTCTTGAAACAGCGGGCGAGGGTGGCCAGCGACACTGACCAAAGCCACCTAGAAAAAACGTAAGGCCTCCGCACGCCGGTGTGACGTCACGCTAGTCGGATGGCCCGGACAGTCGACGCCGTCGGCGTCTCCGCGCCTAGGTTCGTTGCGCTTGCAGTGTGTCTCTTTGCTCGTCGCGGATACTATGGCATGAGAAAATTCGTGCTGTCCTTAAAGTGACAGCAACCTATAAATTCAGATGCTTCGTTTCCAAAGCAAGACACGTATAGCTGACGCAAAAAATAAGGGGGAGCCGCTGGTTCACCGCAGTCAACACCACCATAGAAAGCAGCATTCTTTCATGCCTTCCTTAGATTACTTGATTGGCAACATTCTTGTTTTTTGCGTATATCTCAACACGACCTGCCTTATTGTGCTTGTGATGTTTGGTCGGGACTAAGACAAGCAAACTGCATGCTGCTTAGTCACTCAACTTTACACGGAACGAAAGAAAGAGGAAAACTGCATATTGAAGACACAGAATATACTTTATTCACAAATGATAAGAACTGCATTCAGAAACAAACATTTTAAATCTTCCATATACAATTATCATTTTCACTCTTGCATTGCGTAAAACAGTCCTCGCTAGACACACGAATATCGAGGTTAATTTTATTGTGAAAATTTTATCATTATAGGGTCACGCACAACTAATTCTCAATTAGAATAAGCTTCCGTCTTTGTTGTACCATTTCTTGTGGTTATTTTATTTCCACCCGCCTTGTTTGCAGGCCTTATTGGTCTTCATAAAATACTGAGATAACGGTGTAAAGTAAGTTAAAAACCAGAGGCGTACTCTCAGTCCTAAAGGAAAACATGAAATTAATGGATTGCGGTAGCACGGAGAGTTCGAATCATAAACAGGTAGCACAATGCACTCAAATAACATTTGAATTGGCCAAAATGCAGGGTTTAAATTTTTATAATGTAGGCAAATAAGTCCTAGCTACGCCACAGATTTCTTTTTACAAGGGTTCTGTCAACACAAACATACGTAGATGTTCAACAAAACAGAGCTTCATGAATAAAAAATAAATAATGAGAAACATCTCAGGCCTTCAAGGTCTGCAATTTTCGGTCGTTCTTGGCGTTGCGTAATTTGTCGTTTTCTGTGCGGCACAAGTTGTTCAGCAGTGTATTCGCTGCAGCACTTACAACATGCCCCACTACCTCCTGTGCAGGATGACCGAAATCACACACATCGACATCCTCAAAGTCATGAAGGGTAGCGAACACAAGGCCGACAAGAGTATCTTTCTGCCTAGGAAGGCTGAAAAATCGTACGGTATATTCTGGTGTCCTGAACTTGTCCAATATAATTTCAGTAAAGAGTACAGCATTAACTACAACTGCTCGTGGAAACTTCAGGCAACCCCTTGTCATCTTCGTGATGCGCATGTCAGCTTTTTTAGAGCTGCATGGGCACAATAGCCGGCAACATAGGTTAGTGCCGGTAGCCTTGACGTTTTTTTCTCAATGTCGGAGTCGGTCACAGTGACTTGAAACTGGCCGTTTCCTGAATGTACACTTGCCTCCAACGTGTTCGCGCTCGGTGGTAGTAGAATGTCCAAATCTGGCAGGTCCAGAACCTTCTGCAAACGCAATTTGTTTTCAGATTCATATATCTGCCTTATAGACACGTGGTAATTGGCACCAGACAATTGCCGATACTTTCCAAAGCGATCCTCTAAGCTATCAGTTTGAAATTTGCCCAAAAGAACATACTCGAAATGAAGCTCTTTGAGACAGTATATGGCAAGTTCGTGCAAGGCAACAGTAGTGTGGCTGAAAGCTATGCGCATTTCACATGTCAAGCGGCCATTGTCATGTTCGATTCTTCTCCAGTGATCAAGCCATTGAACTATTCTCTCTAAGAATTCTAGTTGAGGACATGACGATGAAACTATTGGACCTTGCAATTGATCTCGCAACCGCTGTCCTTTTCTTGGCGTCTTGACGTTAACAATGTTCCACCAAGTCAAAATGGTGTCAACAGATTGAGAGGTTTCGTTTGCATGCTGGAACGTTGAAACACTGAGAGCAGCAACAGTAGATGAGTTAAAAATCTTTAAGGCCAGTTTAACGTTCTGCCGTTCCATGTTTGAGGGGTTCAGTGCCTTCAAAGTGAGCGTTGGTGCTAGCTTCAAGAGCTCATGCTTTTCAGCTTCATGCAGCTGGCATAATACCTTGAAAGATGCTGTAAGTATCTTTCGTTCAGCCTCATCACTCTTCGGTTCAGAAAAGTACATGCATTTGCCAATGTTTCTTTGATTCAGCCAGTTATTTCTTATACACATTAGTATGTGAACTGGGTCCACCACGAAAAACAGGGGTCGTGATGGATCAGCAGGATGCTGGTAAACAATGCTGACACTTGCCGGCTTAGCGAAGTAGGACATGACTTTTCTGTTTATGGAGTTATTGTCCGAGATCACTGCGATTACTCTAAAGCCAGATGCCTCTAGATCAAGAACAATCTTCCGAAGGAAGTCGTGCAGCGCCTTAGCATCGATTTGTACCACAGGAAGGATGCGTACAACATCCTTGTTTGAAGAAAGCAGGCTCTGTATCGTAAATACGTGGGCACTTTTTGCTGCAGTCGATGAATTTACCGCAGCACCAGTAACCAACCCAGTCTTCTAATAAAAAATGATTGAAGGTGAATCTCATCAATCATTAACGTTACAGTCTTTTCATGCTCTTTATATGTGCTTACAATACGCTTTGCATAGGAAAGAAAGCTACATTCTTGCTGCTCCGTTTCAGGGCGTACATCGTACGATGAACACTGTCTTCTGATCGTATCAGGATGTGGCATCTTAAGCTTCATCGAACTTCTCAGGAATCTATATGCATGAGGTGAAATTGTGAACAAAAGGCTAGCAGAAACCAATAAATCGGGGGGATATCGGCCAGCGTCATTCAAAACAAGATCAACTTCACTCTTCAAGAATTTAAGCACTTCCAAATGCCATTCTTGCAACTCGCATGCGAAATGTTTTCCACTTACTTCCTCTAGCAATGTCGAAACCAATGTCAGTAGATGACGGGCCTTTTCAGAACGCTCAGTGCTGATATCCTTACGTGTCTGTTCGATCATGTGTAACACACTTTTCAAATCTCTCAAGTCGCACAGCTTTTCAGGAACTAAAACATCACCACACTTCCTCACACCCGTTTCATCCAAAAATACTTCGACGCGCAGGTCTGTGGAAACGATCACCGAAGTACGGACTGCAGGAGCAGATTGAAGTGACAAGTCTAAAAAGAAAACCTTGGAGATCTTGTTCAAAACTGTCCGGATGTCCGAACACTGAAAGCTTGGCAAGGCCTTCAGCAAGTCCGCAAAGCTACCAACCAGATTTTTGGCATCCTCTTCTGGTTGAGTTTGCTGAGAAAGCATTATTGCTTTTTGTAAATATGTGGCTTCCAAGCGCGCTCTTTTGGCAGCCGGCGCTGCTCGAACGCACACTTGCGGACACGATAAATAGGCAGGGCAAATGGGAAACAAGCTCGGAACTGCACTTTTCTTCAGACGGATGTTTTTCATGGCAACTTCGACCACTTTTCCCCTCTTGACGTCCGTGTAAGATGTCGTCTTCAAGTAATCCGATGGCAAGAAATGCTTTTCACAGAGCTGAAATAAAAAAAAAACAAGCCGTTACAGGTATGAAGCTCGACGAAAATGTTGAATTTACAAGCGCGTCGACAGGTGCAGAGACCCATCTATTGTGCGCGCGTGCACGAATGCATTGCGCACTATGCTGGCGAAACCTATTCGTCTGGAAACCCAAAATAACAATAGAGAGAAGAAATACTTACCACTGTGTACTTCGTTGGCGAGAAGTCCTTCCGAGGAATTGCTCTCGTCCATGCTTCCCGAGTGGCTCGGTCAGATGGGAACTTGTGCACTCGGATACTTTTTCCTCCGCCGTAATTGAACTTGCAGTTTGGTGCGCAACAACAGGTAGGCATCGTTGCGCTTCCGGGTACGACGAACCACGCACAATCGAAGAAAAGCAAGCGCGTTTACCGTTCATCATGCCCCACCAAAGCCACCAAGCAAATGCTCCACGCGTTGCCGCTCTAGCGTTGCAGCCACGGAGAAAATTTGTTTTGAGAACGCGCGCCGCGTTCTAGAAACGCAGCGCTCCCCCATCCACCGCTACCATCCGACTCTCGTGACGTATTCACAGGGGAGAGGAGGTGATGCGGAGGCCTTACATCTTTTTCTAGGTGGCTTTGCACTGACACGTGCGGAACAGAGGCCAGCTATTGGAGACGGTACCACCTTTCGACGAAGCGTACAATACATGATGCGGCCATGGTCATGACTTTAGTTGTCTGCTGATGGAGTTGAGGGTTCATAACAAAAATATGGACGCCGTTGTCGACCAATACTAGCAGGCAGGCCATCCACTTTAGCTTCGATCAGGTTCTGATTGGTAGGGAGCGTGAACAAATAAATTTCATGGCAGCTCGTCAAAGCAGCGTCACGTGCAGGAGCTGCAGCCATCAGTCTCCCACAGGAAAAATCCGGAAACAGGACGGGGACGGCGAAAGGCGTAGCGGAATTGAACGAGAAGGACGGAGTCGTGGCGGACACAAATGGGTTTACTGGGCAGCGTTCGTAGTGTTCTCGGCAGGTGTTTCTGGTTGAGCTTTGGTTGGTACCTTATGCTGACTTCGGGGTGGATCGCTGAAGCTGGAGAAGCTTGTCCGATAAGGCGAGGGCGAACGGCTTCAGCAATGCCGTGAAATATGGCCAACACGTCCATATCGGAAGCAAATTGGTTTGTGGTCAGGCGTCCTCCACGCATTCAGATCATAGTACAGTAGCGTCGGAGAGGGTTGAAGGTGGCCGAAGCTTAAATGTCCGGGCAGTTGACAAACCAGATGATTGGAAGGCCCACATTTGCCAATTCATGACGAACAACAGATTATGTAAGTGACATGGTCGGTTGGGGTTTACTGGACTCCCCATGTATGATTTGCGTGCTGAATGGGGCTTTGATTTCGCGTCCAACGATTCGGATGAGAGCCTATGACGTTGAAGGCTGACTAGCCATACGAACGTCCTCACACGTTGGTGTCGTTGCCGCATTGGGAAGGCGGGCGAAGTAGTTTGCGATACGGCGGCTCTTAGCTTCTTCGAATCATCGGCATGCAGTAGTAATATTTTTGAGCGTCGAAGAGTTTTCAAGCATGATCAGGTTAAACGCATCCTCCGTGATCCCTCCGCAAATGGTGGACTGAACTGCGCTCAGTCCGCCGGGTGCGCCAGCCTACAAGCGACATGTTAGATCCCAGCGGCTTTGCTTCTAATAACTATGTAGCTCCAAAGGCCCCAAACGCCCCAGTATCACCTGTCAATACTCGTGACGGTGATCCCCAGGGATTCGCAGGAATCTGTGGTGAGGACATTGAGAAGCGGATATACAACCACAACAAGGTCAGCGGCTATAACGAGTGCAACGACTATGAAAGGTTAGTAATTGTCGCATCCTCATCCTTTCTCCTAGTCTTCGCCATCATCTTCACCGCTTAGTAGAAGCCCTGACATATTTTACAAATGCCGGCCTTTAACCAAATGGTACGAAATATCCTTTTGCCAGCAAGAACATTAAAGTACTCGGTCATGTCTCCAGCAAAGGGAAAATTCAGCCAGACCCAAATAAGATCGCTGCCATGCTCAAGTTATCTCGACCTTAGAATCAGGAAGAGGGTCCCAGTTTTCTTGGCTTTGCATCGTATTTCCGGTAATTCCTACGCGACTTCTCGACTTTTGTCGCCCTTCTTTACAGACTTGCGACTTCTGGCACTCCCTCTGTATTGTCGCAGTCGGTATTTTGGGAAGAACCCGTTGCCCTCACAATGTGATCCTTGGACTCGACTTTTGGCCGAACATTCTGCGCTGATTGAGTGTTCAGCTGGTATCGTACAATTTGACCTACCCCTACCTGTTCCCGTTGAACTTCCTGCTCAAGCTCCAACTCAGCGTTGTTCCACGGATTTTAATCGCCTGCCATCTCTAGCAGAAACCTGCATCCCTGTTGTAGCCTGCCCACCTGTACCTGACGGAGACTATGTCCTTACTCCCGCGACTTCAGTCCTGCTTTCTCACAATGTCTCCTTCGCACACACCATCGTTTCTGTTGCGTACAATCAGACATATCTTCCCATCCTAAATTTCGCACAGTGCCCACAAGTACTTCCTTGAGGCATGTCTCTTGCCACGTTGTCGCTGTCGCACGAGTGCCACATTTCCGTTGTATTTGTTGACCCGTCTTCGACATATGCCCATTCTGCGCCTTCTGCATCTGCCCCAACCGACGACTTTACAAAGATGATTGCACCGGACCTCTACACCCAACAAGCCGCAGAGCTGCGCGGCCTCCTCGAGTCCTACTACGACATTTTCGACCTGAAGGATTGCCCTTTGTGTCAAACTACGGTGATGAAGCATCCTATAAATACAGGCGATGCAGCACCTGTTCGCCGACGCCCATACCGGGTGTCGCGCTCTGAGCGACAAGTCATTCGGGGCAAGGTTGACAAGATGCTTGCAAAAGGATTATTGAACACTCTTCCAGCCCGTGGGCTTCCCCTGTTACTCTCGTCAAAAAGAAGGATAACAGTTGGTGATTCTGCGTTGGCTATCGTTATGTAAATACGATCACCAAGAAAGATGTACATCCACTTCCCCTCATTGACAATGCTCTGGATTGTGTCCACGGCACCATTTATTTTTCATCTGTAGACCTTCGCTCTGGATATTGGCAAATTGCCCTGGATGAAATGGGCCGTGAAAAAACCGCATTCGTCACACCAGAGGGCCTATATTAGTTCCAGGTAATGCCTTTTGGCTTGTGCGATGCCCCGGTGACCTTTGAACGGATGATGGTCATGCTCTTGCCTGGTTTGAAATGGTCCACCTGTTTGTGTTACTTGGTGACGTCATCGTGTCCTCTTCCACTTTTGCCACTCATCTTGACAGACCTTCATCTGTTCTTTATTGTTCTTCGCACCGCTGGCTTGCAGCTCAACTCGTCCAAGTTCCACTTCGATCACCGCCAAATAACCATGTTCGGACGTCACTTTGATTCGTCAGGCCTTTGCCCCGACCCCGCTAAAGTTCATGCTGCGCAGAATTTCCCCGTACCAACTTGTGCCAAAGATTATCGCAGCTTTATTGGCCTCTATGTACATTGTAGATGTCTCACCTGGGACTTTAGCGCGCTGAAGCAATGTCTGCTCCGCCCCCTTCCTCTTCATGGTGGAATCACCAAAGCCCACTGTGGGGTGAGTAATGACGCTGTCCCACGCTTTAAAGGTATCTTCATGGTTCTCGAACCACACTAGCGCAGTGTCTGTGAGGAACAGAACCACGTTGTCGAGCTGAGCCATGGGGTTCCAGCCGTTGTACTTGCTCACACGCTTGTAGTGGGTGAGCCAATCCTCCACGTCCTCACCGTATTTCCCTGAGAAAGGGCGGGGCTCCATATGATGCATCCAGGTGCCGGTTGTTCCCACTGGAACTGCCAGAGAAGGCTGTTGGTCGCCGCTGGCGGACATCGGGATCTCAAGTGGTGTTGGAGGCAGCCGAGCGAGGCGTCGGCTCCGGCGTGGAACTTGCAGCAGCAGCTCCACGCATTTTCGAAGCTTTCGACGTTGCAAATCCACCAGGCCACCAAATCTTTTGGCAAGATCAACGAAGATAAGCAACAAGATCACGAGGACACTGAATTCAGCCCGGGAGGACCACTTTTTGGACTTTTATCGGGTTTGGAATTCACGACCTCGTGGCCGGGGAGCTAAGGATAACGCGAGGCTTAGCGGACCGTGCCCCGAGCGGGCGCCCTGTCAAGCCGAAGGCCGTCGGGGAAGACAGGAATGACATCTCGTGCACCAAACAACCTTGCCGCAAATAATTTTGGAGCTGGCCCAGTCCAGGATCCGGCAGAAAATCAAGAGAAGAAAATCAAGGAGGCCGCGCTGGCGACCATGAGTTCCGGCACGCCGGGAGCGGAGAACACCCCCGAAGGAGCCATGGAAGACGCAAGCATGAAACAGCACGTCAGCGACGACGAGAGCCTGGTGCGAGATTAAGAAAGAAATTGGCAGATATACCATACCAGACGATACAAGAAAAGAATCAAGCACGCTGCCAAGGGCGACGCCATTTTGAAGCCAGAGTGGCCCCAAGCGATGAAGAACAATGTGAAGATGGCGCTGTCAGACGCAGTTGCCGGCGGGATGACACAATCTGGCGGAGGGTACACGCCGACTCAAGGAATTAAAGCAGGAGCACAGCAGCAGCCGGGGCAGAAGCTAGCACCGCTCCCTATGGACGACGCCAAGATCATTATGCGACCCCGTGGACGACTCAAAGTACAGGCAATGAAGCCGTATCAAGCCACGTGTGCCATCGTGGAAGCATGTGGAGGAAGAATCAAAGAGGAGGATTTTCTGGTCGGGCTCCGACCGGGCTCGAACATAATGATCGCAAGCACCTCCGAAGAAGAAGCAGCAAATGAAATACGCAAGATCAAGCACTTTCCCTTTGGAGGAACGAGCTTCCCAATACAGGCATATGTGGCCATGCCAGGCGACGTCAAGCGCGTGGTAGTTCACGGATTGCCAGCGGGCATGCCATCGGAAGTACTGGAATCGAAGCTAAGACTGCGTACGCAAGGAGTCGAGAGCTTAGCAGCACGAATACTGGGCAAGACCGAGACAGCACTCATCACCTTCGACGGTCAAGCCTTCAGAGGTGGGTCATCTTCAGCGCCGGCGAGTACAAGAGCTAACCATACAGGCCAACGAGACAATGCTGTTATGTATGCGGCCTGTAGGGACACCGATCGGACGTATGCCCAAGGCCCGAGGCGAGAACCTGCAGAAGCTGGAGTATCAGCAATCCCATCGATGGACACGAATGCCAAACGAAATGCATGGTATGCGGAGGCGAACATGACACCGGCACCAGAGATTGCAGGATGCGGCTCAAGACCGCTGAGGAGCTACGCAGGCGCCCGCCACCGGGCAATCATGGCCAGCTGCAGCAGCAGTGACGGGGCCGGAGCCGGAGCCGGAGACGCCGACCGAGATGGTTCAGCTCAGAAAGTGACGAGAGTAAGTCCCGGAGCTGAGGTGGGAGCCAGGCCGGGGCCTGGAACCAGTCACGTTGCCGGAGCAAGAGCCGGGGACGGAGCCGCAGCCAAGGCGGAGGCAAACCCAGGGAGGAGTCGTTTCCCCCCCTGGGAAAGCAAAACAACGAAGGGCCGCCGAAACAACGACAGCATAAGAAAGGCGGAGTCAAGGTGAGCTGGGGAACGGGCTCTCACAAATCACTGTTTCCGCACTCGGGACAATCGAGCAATGACACGAAACTAACAGAGGAAAACAAGGCGCTCAAAGGGGAGCTAGAGCTAAGGCGAGAGGAAACCAGGCAACTAAAGAAAAGAATCGATGATTTAATAAGAGAGTTACAGGCACAAAGAAAGGGCAGCCCACCCATATCGCCACCCAGCCCCGTGCCCGAACAACAGATACAACAAACACAGTCAGGGGAAAAGAGTCTAGAAGAAAAGATGGAAAACTTTATGCGCACCATGCAGGCGCAGATTGCACAGACGCAACAAAAATGGCGCTGCGGGAACAGACTTTTCGCAGCTACATAAAAAGTCAGAACACAGAAAATCACGAGTGAACACAGGGACAGGCTTTATCACGAAAGAAGATTCGGATCCGAAAGCCAAAACAACAACAATAACAATGCAACATGGCCGGACAAAACACACTAAGCATATGACAATGGAACTGCCGGAGATACCGGCGCAAGCAGGGACTCCTGCAGCAGTACATAAACACACAAACCCTACCCCCAGACATCATCATGTCGCAAGAGACAAATGTCACCCCAACACTCAGGGGATATACATGCCAGGAGAAGGGCCACGCGGCGACAGTAATTAGCAATAAGCTAGTAACCATAGCACATTGCAAAATATCAGATAACGGGATAGAACACGTGATAACTGAGGTGATACCCAAGAAAAAGCACAATGCAAAAAGCACGTTCACAGTAAACTTATACAGCCCGCCCAGACAAAAAGATGGCAACATTAGCAAACATTTCGCGGGGGCGGGCAGGTTAGCAAAATCCAACACCCTTTTTATAGCAGGGGACTTTAACGCGAGGGACCCCAGCTGGGTGTATAAGAAAGGAGACAGGAAGGGGCAACCAGCATGGCCGCGGGGGACACAAACTGCACCCTCATAACGGACGAAAATCAGTCGACGCGTCTAGGCAACAGCGTTAGCCCAGATACCTGCCCCGACCTAACGTACGTTATAGGAGCAAAGCAGGTCGAATGGGAAAACTTGCTGGAGAACCTAGGCAGCGATCATTATGTAATGAAGATAACTATAGAAGCCGAGAACATCAAAAGGAAGATTGGCACAGCCCACATAACGGACTGGGACGTCTTTCGGAAATAATGTAAACACGTGAAGGGGGAGATTACTACAATAGAAGAATGGTGCCAGCAGCTACAGCAACTATAAAAACAATACACGCAAGAAATAGACAGAATGGAAAAAAACACCGGAAGTGGACCCGCGGCTACTCAAGCTACAAGAAGAGGGCTCACCAAGAGATGGAAATAAACAGAGGCTAATTACGAAGCTAAAGAAGAAGGTTGCTGAAGTCACCCAGAAGGCAAAGGAATAAGCAGCGCGATTGGCAAGACAAGGCTGGCAGCAGTTTAGCAGCTCACTAAACGGCACGCTCAGCGCAGCCAAAACGTGGCGAGTACTCAAGGCACTCATGGACCCAACCAAAAACAAATCCGTGAGCAACAAGGCATTTTAAAAGCACGTCCACCAATAGGAGGTACAAGACGAGTAATTATTAGAGAAAGTCCGGATCAAATGCTATGGCCGGGACAAGCCGCCAGAATACGAAGAGGGCTACCAGTGAACGGAGAACCCGGAACTCGACAAGCCAATTACAAGAGAAAAGGTGTTTGCCGCCAGCAGAGCAGCCACCAAAAACACGGCAGCAGGAGCCGATAAAATTAAGAACTCGTTGATCCGCAACCTCAGCGATGGAGCGGTGCCGCAACTCATCGACTATCTCAATACGCAGTGGGAAGCGGGCACGGCGCCAAAAGAATGGAAGCACGCGGAAGTGGTTATGATACCCAAATCTGGCAAGAAGCTACAGATAGAAAACTTGCGGCCCATCTCGCTAACCTCGTGTCTCGGCAAGCTTTACGAAAGAGTGGTCACCAGAAGAATAAAGCGACACCTAGAAGACAACGAACTGTACCCCCACACCATGTTTGGCTTCTGGGCGAATCTGTCAACACAGGATGTCTTGCTGCAAATAAAGGAAGAGATCCTTAACAAGATCCCCAAAGCAGGCGAAAGCATCATCATGGTCTTAGACCTCAAAGGGGCTTTTAGCAATATCAACCACGGGGCCATCATTGAAGAGCTAAACAAGACCAACTGCGGCAAGAGAGTCCACGATTACGTGCGGGCATTCTTGTCAAAGCGCACGGTAACATTAGGACTCGGATACCTGCGGAGTGATAGCTTTGACACGCCTAACAAGGGCTCGGTCATTTCGCCAATTCTCTTTAACATCGCGATAATCGGGCTAGCCCAGAAACTGAACGAGATCGAGGGCATCCAGCATGTCATGTATGCGGATGACATCACGGTCTGGGTAAATCAGGGTTCATTGGGTCAAAAAGAAGAAAAGCTTCAGAAGGCAGCAACATGTGCCGAAGAATTCGTGAAGGAGAGAGGCCTCGCGTGCTCTACCGAGAAATCAGGAATTCTGGGGATCGGAAAGAACACAACCAAGGAAAAGAGAGAAGTGTATCTGGAAGGTCAGGACATACCAGAGCAGGACATAATACGCATCCTCGGCGTGTGGATCCAGAGCAGCAAAGGGTGTGGACACACGCTAGGCCTGCTCAAGCAATCGACGGAGCAAGTCAGCAGGATGATCAAGGGAGTATCGCAAAGACGGAGCGGCATGAAGGAGGGGGACACGAACAAGCTGGTCAGGAGCCTGGTGGTCACCAGGGTCACGTACTCACTCTCGTACCACAACATGACGCAACAAGAGAGAGAACAAGCCGAGACTCTCATCAGGAAAGCATAAAAGATGGCGTTGCATCTGCCCAGAAACACGTCGAACGACAAGCTACTAAAGCTAGGTACCCACAACACATTTGAAGAGCTCATGGAGGCACAACTGGGTGCGCAGCTGCACAGGCTCCAGCGGTCAACCACCGGCAGGGTGCTCCTTAATATATTAGGCTATAAAAACTTAGAAGTAACAAAGGATAGGATGGCTAACATACCAGACTCTATTCGTCAGACACTGAAAGCTAGCCCCCTACCGAGGAACATGGACCCGAATCTGCATGCGGCCAGAAGACAGGCGCGAGCATGATACGTATAAAAACACATGGCCACTGAAAATAATGTGCTATACACGGATGCAGCCCTATACCGGTGGGACCACAACACCAAAGAACATAGAGTTGCGGCAGTGACCGTGGATCATATGGGAGAGCTGATAAGCAGCGCAACCCTAAGGAGCTGCACGGTAACAGAGGGGGAAAAGCAGCTGTGGCTCTAGCGGCGGCGGATGGTTGCCGTAGAAACAGATCCTTGATAACGCTCACAGACTCCAAGGAAGCATGCAGAAATTACCCGGCAGGTAGAATCAACAAAGGGGCGCTGCGAATCCTCTTCGAGGCAGGGCTTCCGAACGAAAAGATACTGCACACGATTTTCTGGGTGCTGGGTCCCACCGGAATAGAGGGTAAACAGAGGGCCGACAGTCTAGCTCGCGAGCTTACATACCGAGTGGGACAGTCAATGGACCCGGATACCACTATGATGGTGCAACCAACGCACGCGGAAATACTAAACTATCACCGAGGCAAAAGGATAATATATCCACCACCCCACCCATCTTTAACACAACATGAAGCAGTCGGCTGGCGAAGGCTGCAGACACGAACATTCTCCAATCTACACATCCTACATAAAATGTTTCCCAGTCAATAAAGGTACACATGCCCGTGGTGTGGGGCCATTCCAACATTATATCACATCACATGGGAGTTCAGAAATAACTTCTTTTTCCACAAAGAAAAAAACCCAGTGTGGAACAGTGTGAGGGCCTACTCACCAGCGACGAGCTCACAGTCGAAAAAAGATTGGTGGCACAGGCTCTCAAAAGGGCCAGGCTCAGCGGTGCTCTGGAATAGGGGCGCCAACCACTCAAGATGACGGAGACTTCAGTAAAACATGAAGACCTCTGTTAGCCGCTGAAAGCTGTGAATAGAGCATCAAAGTTTTTCCTTGCTTCCTTCCTGAACCGGCTTTATTAAGGGACGAGATTGATGGTGAAGTCAAGATGGCGTCCCGAGGCTGCACCAGCTAACGTCTCCTTCCTCTTCTCTTCGCCGGGCTCATGCCATTGCAGTATATATAAATAATATATACATAAATATTCATATTTAAACACAAGGTAGGGTACGTGTAATAGCTACAAAAAGAAATTTGCATGCAATAACTACATACTGCAAGTGAAAAAGAAAACAGACGTGCACACCAGCAAGATGAAAACCCTATGCAAATAATAGAAGTGAGTGATAATGGGATTTCACTGAAATTGAAAAAAAATTGCTAGTTTTACTTTAAATGTTAAGCTGTTCCATAGGAGTGCTCCAGTATTATTTAACATTCTCCTTTCATATATATCATTCATTTTTGGGAACAGAAAATTTCTCTTAAGGTCACTGCATGTATTGCTTCTGGAATATAAAAAAAACTAAAGCTCAATGAGAAGTTAGTGGTTATGCTATTATGAGTATGCACTGCAGTTTTAAAATTCAGTAATGAATTGAAAGGCAGTGTATTTAAACTTTGAAATGGCGGCAGTGATTCAGCATTGTAATCTGAAAAAGTCACAAATCGCGAGGCACTTTTCTGAAGTACAATATGTTCTACATATGAAACGTACGTGTTACCCCAATATGCAATACAGTAGGATAGATGGCTATGGAATATGCTAAAGTAGATTGCTCTCAGAGTGGCAGTGTCGAAGTAATATCGGAATTTGTACAGAATAAAACAAGCCTTCCTCAACTTTTTACACAGCAATGCAATTTGAGGCTTCCAATAAAGATGCTCATCTAGTATGACACCCAAGTATTGAATTGAACTAACCCGCTCACGCATATTAGGGTTTAGAGAAAGTTAATGACAATCGCTTAGAAGTGCTTTCCATGAAGAAATAAAGATAATATGTTTAGTTTGCTTGGTATTCAGAGTTAGCTCATTTGACGCGAACCTCAGGTTAATACTTCCAACGTAATTATTAGCCACTTGAAATGTTTTGTACAAGGAGTCTAGCGCATAAAGTAGAACAGTGTCGGCAGGATAGATCACAGCAGAGAAGTTTTCTAAGGCATCAGGAAGATCGTTTGCAAATAAAGAAAAAGAATATTGGACCCAGTAATGAGCCTTGTGGGATGCCTGATGCAATGTCAGAAACTTCGGATTTGGTATCTGTAATGGCAACTACTTGTTTTCTGTTTTTGAGTTAGCTATGGATTACTTGAATAGCTAGGGTTTCGAAAACCATAGCATTCTAACTTATTTAGCAGTATGTCGTGATCTAGAGTCTCAAACGCTTTTCGCGCATCTAGAAACATGCTTAGGACACTTTTGTTGTTGTTCATGTTAGAGTTTACGCAATCAGACAAATCTAATATTGCAAATCTTATACGATGCTGGCAATAAGACAAAATGAATTCACTTTCAAGAAATGAAGTGATTCGTTGGGCGATATGTTTTTCAAAGACGGTGTTTAAGCAATTTAAGACACTATAGGACGGTAGTTTTCTAAGAAATTATGGTCCCCATTTTTGTAAATTTGAATAACCTTAGCGATCTTTAGTAAGTCTGGATAGGTTGCAGTATAGAAAGAGAGATTGAATATTTGTTTTCTAATGGCTGGCATAGTATATCAATACAATGCTTTAAGGCCACTGTGGATATTCCATCGTGACCAGTAGAATGTTTGAATGGCATGCCATTAACTTTGGACACTATCTCTTCAACTGTAATGTCCACAAAACCAAATGAGTTTGTCGTTCTTTGCGGGTGAGTAATAGACGAAAGAATAGGTACATTATTAGATATTGCTTGACCAATCGTACAGAAGTACGAGTTAAACGACAATGCTAAGGATTCCATAGTTATTCCTAAAATTTTCAAGTCTGGCATTGTATATTCTCTAACCGATGGCTTAATTACCGAGTTGATAATGCGCCATATAGCCTTTGAATTACCGGAATTACGGGCTATTAAATTTGTGTAATACTCTTTTTTACGAATATGTATAGCGCTGGCTACTATATTTCGAGCCATGTGAAATTTTTGTTCACAGTATTTGTTACCTCTATGTGACTTTACTTTAGTGTGCCAAAAGTCAATATTTTTAATTAATTTTAGCAGACCTTTCGTCATCCAAGGATCGATAGGAGTGCTATAATATCTTTTTTTGTACGGTGCTTGACGACTCCGCTAATGCATCACACAACGCTTTGCTGAAACTGTGAAATTGCTGATTTGCATTTTTCTGCGTATCTATAGTAACTACCCAGTATTACTCACGTAATACTGGGTAGTTAACTCGATGAGGAATATGAGAATGACCCTGAAAATGAGTGGATTGTTGAAAAAAGATGGCGGTAGCAGAGTGATCCGCTACAGCCGAACCATAAACGTTACACCAGCTTGAATTGGTGTTGAAGGGCCGTATAACGTAAAGCTATTCCAATATATTTATTCCAATCTCCTGACGTCAAATTTGAATAACCGCCGATGCAAGCATCGGGCGATCACGCGCAGGGTTGTCTGAACAAACCAGTGAAATGCTCCCTTCGTTCATAGGAGGTCACTTTTGTTTGCATGAAAAACGAATAACATTGCCTGCACTGCGCGGGTTCTCTAATCTAATTGGCTCACAAGAGGCGGAGAGCATGCTCAAGTGGACAGGGATTAGATGGGGCCGAGCCACCGCACTGAATATCTATAAACGGTTGAAGAGGGTGGTGCCGGCACCTGCAATTGGCCCGCTTTCTCTTACTTAGCTTGCTGTGGCTCATCGACAATCGCGGCGGCATACAACAGAAGCTTAAGAATGACGCTAAAACGGATCCTCAGCAAAAAATAGTTGGCAGAACGAGGTTGTAAATGGGTCAAAAGTTCTCAAAAACGTTATACGGCCACGCAAAATGTTTTATTACATGCAAATAAACCCATGCTCTCCGGCAGGGGCGAGCAGCCAGTGCCGAAGTGATCGGCGGCAGCGATCTTTTATTCCTTTCGGAACAGGGCAGCCTGCGGCTATTTAGAAGAAAATTCAGTTTTGTTCGCCATAATATAGCATCTTTAACGCGTACGCGTCCCTTTGACGTGGTAGGTTACTGCGGTTTTCTCACGTTGCGTGAGAGACAGATGAAGTGGGTCCAGCCCTAAAGCTTTTGACCAATAGCCGAGGGCTAATGGCACAAAGGCGTCGAATCAGAAATAACTATTTTTTTTGTTCGGTCAAATTATGCATAATGAGTCTGTAGAAGTCATGTCAGATGGGGAGGTACTGTGGTTTTCGTGACGTCGTGTGACAGACAGGTGAAGTGGGAGTGGTCCAAAAAAGTTTTTGGCGAATCGTGGTGGGCTGATTGCAGAATTGGAATAGAAAAGTTTGGAATATTTTTTACGTTATTGCGCCCAAAGTTTCACCATGTATGATCGATCAGGGTGGATGTCAATGAAGTTATGCGTGTTGGGGTTTCAATGACGTTATGGACTCCATATGATCCAACAAGATTAAAATAATCACTGTCATGTTCTTTTCTAGCATCAATATTGAAGTCTCCACATAATATTTTTTGTTTATCTAAATTGCTCAAATAAACTAATAATTGTTCGAAATGTTGCATAAAAGCTGATTTGTTCTTGTTAGGAGCACGATAAATTACCGCTGCGACAAAGCATTGAGAATTCACAACAAGCATATCAAATTCATTGGCGTATGAGTAAGAGTACTCCTCAATGACTGAGCATGATGTAGGAGACATCACAAATGGTGCCATCACAAACGCTGCTATCCCTGTTTACCGTACTTCGAGGAGTGCAAAAGAATGCATATCCGGGTATATAATACAATTCGTCTGAAGGCAGCCATGTTTCTAAGGTAGTAATAACATCAAACTGGAAAGTGTGCAATGACAGAAGAGAGCAAAGATTGTCAATACTATTGAGCAAGCTACGCACATTACCAGTCCAGTCAAAGAGTGGCGTGACACACAAAAGCAGGCTCTGAAAAAAGTATGTGTTCTTCGCCCTTCACTTTAGCTTGATGGGATGTGATAGCGATGATGGAGAAGTTTGCTAAAACACAAAGTTCCTTACGATGACGCACACATGTGCGTGAGGGTTTTTTAGCGCCCACCGTATTATTGCACAAACAAAACTGAACTCTGTGTCGCAGTATTTGTGTATTTCTGTGTTGAAAAGGTTGAGAGCAGTTCCTTCCTCGTTTACAAGCTTAGCAGGCTGGATGTGCAGAACAACACTTAGTCATTGTCAAGACACGGTGAAAATAAGTTTAGGCGAATACTTACAAAACACGGAGGGAATTCTGTTTTCAGTGCTCCTTGTTACCGTTCCCGAAGAGTTCAGCCGCCTCAAATGCAGCAGTTAGGTAGGCGGCGTTGACCCATCTATTTACTGGACAGCACATCCTTTCTGACATCGCTGGCGGACGTAGAGCCAGTACCGTCACCGCTAATGAGCCTTGCCTTTGTATGATTGAATTCATGTAGCGGATGGCACGCCTGATCAAACGTTTATACAGCTGCTCGGCCGTTAGTCTTCACCTGACGTAGCCGACGGCTACAGCTGCGAAACACCTGGTTATGTTACGGGAAGTGGCTCTTGCCTGAGGCGCACCAAACAGAATTCCTAGCAGTTGCAGTGGATATCCTAAACGAGTATATGTTGAGAAAAGCAGAACGTTCCAGGTCGCAGTAAAAGGCATGTGATACCTCGGCTAATTTCGCCATCGTGACACTTTGAAAAGTTGTGCTGAACGGATTTTATAGTTGTGTTATGCGCAGAGATGCTACTCGCGATGCCTTCTTAACAACTGTAGCTTTGGCTTAGCCGATACCAAAAGAGAGCGACATACGCAGAAACATTTACGGGGTCAGTTTAGAAATATAATTTCTAACAAGTGCGTGCAAACAAAATACCCTCTGCGAATAGTCAGATAAAAGAAAAAAAAGAATAACTTGAGGTCACGTTGCAGAGGCTTGACATGCTGAAATACCTGTACATTAAAGCGGCAAAAGTGCATAACCCACTTAACGTATTTGTGTTTCCATTTAAACGGACGTAGGTATTTATCAGAACACGAATGGAGTCGTCGCTCATGTTGTTTTTTGTTGCAGAAGCAATACACTTAGTTCCGAGCTCAAATTTTCGATTCACAAACCTGGGCCCTAGTATTTCTAATGCTTTTCATACCTAAGGGCTCTTTGTTGTTGCCCAGTCGCTTTCTGTAGTACTTCTTCCAGCATTAAAATTGGCGAACAATTTTAATGTAAGCTGTTACTGTGGATGGGTGGTGTGCAGCAGAATTTACAATGCAAACTTAGGAGATACTCTCGCGCAAAAAAATGTTAATGAAAAGCATATTTACTAAGTTAAAATGCTCGTAAGATTAGTGATCGTAACATTCCCGCCGCTGTACAACCAGCCGTTGTAGTCTGGAACAAACGTGTACGTAATAGCACTACAGGGGCGAACATCTGTACTTGGTTAAAGCACGTTGGCGGGCTAGTTGGTTAGAATCCATGGTAGAGTGCATAAGCGCGACTGCACGACGACGTAGAAAGAAACAGATAGACAGACACAGCGTTTCGCTTTCAACTATATATTTTATTTTCGCACGCATCGATAAATATATACCGTGCGAGCGGAAACAAACGTAACAGCAAAAAAAGAACATTGAGTGGTGCATTTCGTTGAACCCAACACGTGTGCAAGACAAGGGAAAAACATGTACTACAATGGTTACAAAAATAACCCGAGGAATCGTATCTCCTTTTCCGATAGTGACACCGAAGGCTTGCTTACGCACTTTTGTTCAAATTTCGCAATATCGTAGGCCTCTACAATCTCCCTCGTCAACAAGGTCACTAAGGTAATCTCAAGTCATTTGGGTATTCACTGCCGAGATTGTTCCTGCAAACCCATGTTTGAAAGTACTTCCATTCTGTAGAAGGTTCACAGCAGGATGACGAGGGAGATTGTAGAGGCCGACGAGATTGCGAAATTTGAGCAAAAGCGCGTAAGGAAGCCTTCGGTGTCACTATCGGAAAAGGAGATACGATTCCTCGGGTTATTTTTGTAACCATTGTAGTAAATGTTTTTCCCTTGCCTTGCACACGTGTTTGGTTCAACGAAATGCACCACTCAATTTTCTTTTTTTTTTGGCTGTTACGTTTGTTTCCGCTCGCATGGTATATATTTATCGATGCGTGCGAAAATAAAATCTATAGTTGAAAGTGAAGCGTTGTGCCTGTGTATCTGTTTCTTTCTTCGTCCTCGTCCAGTCGCGCTTATACACTCTACCAAGTACATCTGTAATTTCATCAAACGTAAGCGTAAATCGATGCAGGAATTTACCCCCCATCACAGCAGCCTACATTAAGAGATAATTATAGGATAAGCGGCTACAAGTCATGCGCGCAACACACACTGGTATGTGCCTCACGAGCTGCCAAGTGACGCAACGCGCTGCCTCAGGCGCGTAGGTGGTAGGCCACGAATGATGCTGAGGATCCCAAGTGACTTTTGATACGAAAAAGTAATTCTCTCACTGAGCCAAGAAGCCGGCAGCGTCTGTAGAAGACGGCACTTAAATTCGCATTGGCTGCGACGCTACGTCATGAGAGCGCCTCGAACGAGAAGCGCGGCTGAATCGGAACACCTGCTAACACGCCAGATCTTGTGTAAGGGGAGGAGGCATCACCGTGACACTACGTCACCAGCGCCCTTCGATGGAGCAGGTACGGCGACGCGACGCTGTCTGCAGACGCTGTTCTCTGGTTGCTTGCGTTATCCACGCCTTCTTTGTCGGCGCAAGCTCCCGCAAGCGTTCTACGTCCGCGTCGATCTGGCCAAATCAAATCGCGCCAAGCTTCTCGACGGGCTCATTTACCCTCGCGCAGTGATAACTACAACGGCCGCTGGGCGTCCTTCAAGTGGACATTACTGTTTTGGCATTCAGAACTCATAAGACGGGTGTTCTCAGATTTTCTTGTAGCCAAGAAGCTCGAATAGGCCACCTAACTTGGACTTCTACCTACAAGGCATGACGAAGGTGGGAAATGACTACTACGGGGAAGAGCTTAATGACTGGGACACGGGTAAACAGAAGCTGAAGGACACGTTCGACCATCCCACCAGACAGAAGAGCACCGCTAAGAAAGAACTAGCGAAACGGACGTTTGTGCGGGGGTCGCAATTAGGCTAATTTTTCTGTTTAGCCATCTGCTCGCCAGAACACTTGCCACTTAAGGCGAGATTCTATCTTTTCCAAAATTGCTGATGGCCGTTCTGTTATCACTAATTATGAAATTTGCTTCTGTTCCAACGCAAGCGCTTGCTACCGCAACTTCAGCCGTTTCCGTGTTCGGCTGATACGGGGGCACCTCGGCCGTCGACCCCCAAGGCGACCGCCGCGCCCGACTTGCCACTTACAGCATCCACGTACGCCACCGAATTGCTGTCCATCGAATAGAAGCGTGTCATTAGTGCTTCTGCTCTCTTTTTCCTCCTCTCCATGTTGAATATGGGATCCATGTTGTGGAAGGGGGGAATTATTAGATTTCCTCGGCATTCCTGCGGGATGTTTGACTTGCCTCGTAGTCCCCTATCCGTCTGCAGGCCTACCATTTCGAGGATAGCTCTGCCCGTGCTCGTTCGGTTTAATCTTTCGAGTTGCAGAATTCTGAAAGCCTCCGCTATTTCGTCCCAGACATTGTGCACCCCCATAAAGAGGAGCTTTTCGGTGGAGGTGCTAATTGGTAAGCCTTAGGCCCTCGTTATGCAGTCTAAATGAGCGAGCGGGTTAAATTCCCGATTGGGTTTTCGAATTGGCTGGATCTAACAGGTGTCGCAGCAGACTCCACGTTTTCGAAAGGCTCACGCCCCCCTCCATCTCGTAGCATCTGCTGCACCAATTCTATTCGCCTAATTTCAGCGCATAATTTTCAATTTCTTTGTCATGTCTAGTAATCCTCCTTCTAAGATTACGGTTCCATTTTTACTTCTTTAGTCTGCACTCCATACCATGTTTTGACTCCCACATGTGAAGAAATTTGCTCTCAACTATTTCCGGGGCATCGTCCCTTTCAAGCGTCTTGGTTGCCCCTTCAACGTGACGCGTGAGGGCCTCCATCCATTTTTCTATGGTTGCGATTCTCCTTATGGCAGCTTTCTCTCGCTCCTCCCTGCATAATCCCCATTCCGTAACCCGTGGCTAATGGTCACGACATGTCTTCACCCCTTCTTTAAGGATCGAGCCCGGAACGAAATGATTACTTCCGAAATTGTGCTACGAGTTTTTCCAATTCAGATCTGTAACATCATTTAAGAAGGTGAAGTCAGGGTAGATGTCTGCGCACACGCTGTAACCCACCCTGGACGCACTACTAAGATCTGTGTGCAGGGAGAGCTCTAGCTCATGGTCGTCCTCCCATCGCTGCCTGCCATTTGGATCTTGTTCTGTGTAACCCCATTCCGGCTGCGGCGCATTTAAGTCACCGACACTTACAAGGGGTTAGCCCCGGCTGCCTCAATCGCTCTGCGAAAGAGCGCCCTGATTATTACCTTTCTCTGGTGTGGAGTACTGTACAAATTTAAGAGGAACACGCTAGGGCCCCCTTTTTCTCCCCTAAGAATTTCCAGTAGCACTGCCTCAATTTCTCTTGAATTGATTTTGTGCTCGATTGCCACAATACTTCTCTTAATCAACGTTGTGACGCGAGACTTATCATTTCTGTCACTTGAAAAAGCTTGGTATCTATACAGTTGTGCTGCTTCGCCCGTCTCCTGCAGGGCTATAACTAGCGGTCTCTCACCTAGCGCGTCAAGTACTGTTGCACTAACGCCCGCTTGCGTTGGAAGCCGCGACAGTTCCACTGCGAGATTAAACACTCACTTGGTGTGCCCCTGGCCATGTTGGAGCTGGTCGAATTGTTCGTCCACTTTTAGTTGCCATTCTCCGATGGCTACTGATTCTGCCAATTGCTTTTGTACTTCGCCTATAAGGGCTTGGATCTGGCTTTGAGCCTGATGTATTGCTCCCATAATTTGGGCCATGAAGGAGGAGGAAATAACTTTAATGTGTCCTGAGGAACCCCTCCCACCCACTCTTGGTTTAGTGGGCGGCAGGGGTCGCGGGCCGCACCCACGTTGGGACGGGAAGCCCGTGAGCCTCCGCCCTTTCGTGAGCCCTCTGGACGGCCCGGAGCTGGGTCTGGTGGTCGTCGCTTTGCAGGGCGTCCACCCAGTCTTCTTCTTTAGTGAACACGGTGCCGCTTAACGCGGAGCATTGCCAAAGCATGTGCGCTAGCGAGCAGTAAGATTCGCCACAATCCGGACATTGCGGCTCTACTTCTGGTGAATAACGGCTCAGTCTGCCTCTCGAGGGGAACGACCCTGTCTGAAGCATTCTGAATATCGATGACTGTGGTCTAGTGAGTTTAGCGTGGGGGAGTGGGAAGGTCCTCCTCGTCAGCTGATAGTGTGTTGTTATTTCGTTGAAGGTGAGCGTTGAAGGTGAGTTGAATTTTGCTTCGCTTTTTTCGGAGGGGGGGGGGAGGGAAGGCTTGTAATTTTTTTCCAGTGCCACCAACAGTCAGCGTCTTTTTGTGCTTGATTGGAATGGCCTAGCCAATCCGACAATCATCGCTTGCTCCTCCAGTGCCGCAGGCTGCGTGGCGGGAGGGGGGGTGTTTAGTTTCGTCACCAATTTTGGTTGCGCGTTTTCGTGGGAGGTGACCCTGTACACGGCTGCAATTTCCGTCTAAGCAACTCTTGAGTGAGGTTATTAATGTCCTCTTTAAGCTCCGCAACCTCTTTTTGTAATTTATCCATGTCCTCGTCCTTATCATTGGCATGAGAAAACCCACTGCCAAAGCTTAGATTGTTTCGGTTGCTGCTCTGGCTCCGCTTCTTAGTCCATGGGTGCGCCGGGTCCCTAGTGCGGGAGCGCGAGCGCCCACGCTACTGCTGCCCTCCGGTGGTCTCCTCCAGCTTCCGGAAGGAGTCGTTTCTGGCGCAAAAGTCCTTGTTTCCGAGCCTGACCTTGGAACGACCCCATGGGATCATCTCGGCGGTTGCTCCGGCTGGTTGCTACTTCAGAAGTAGCTGTTGCTGTAGCATGTTGATCTTGCGTTCCATTGCCTCTCCTTCACCTCGTAAGGAACACGGTAGAATTCTCTACATTTTCTGTCTCCGAGCGGGTGTCCTTACCGCACAGTTGGCACTTGGGTCCACATAAATGGTCTTGTGGTGGTTGCTCCATGCCACAGAAATGGCATTTCACAATCGCGGGGTCCAAGGAGGCATCTTCCTGGTGCCCGAACCAGCCGCAGGCGTTACAAACTTCGTACTTCTTGCGATAGATTACGCAGCGTTGCGCCATTGGTGTGAGACTCACCCACAGCGGCACCTCAATGTCTTCGAACATTACTAAAACTGTCCTCGACCTTCTTCCGAGTGATCACGCTTCCAGGAGCGGATGATTCCCGTAGATTTGCAGGCTTTTCAAGATATCTGCGTCCGAGAAGGACAAAGGGACTTCATGCACTACGGCTTTCCCGCAGCCCTCCGGCATAGCGACGTGCCTAGTCATGTCGATCTTTTCCCCTTCGAACACGAGGTGCTTCAAGTCGGCGTATTTTCACTTCCCTTCCACGTTGACGGTGGCGACGAGAATGGAACGTTGCTTCACATTCATCGAGATGACGCTCTCTCCTGCCGCGTCTGGGCTAATGCCAGCCGTGCTAAATTTTACGTCTGCTAAATACGCACTTCCGTATTTCATCAGACGTACAAGATGGCCGTGCGCCCTCATGACTATATTATCGGTGCCATCCGGAAGTAGGGCGAATCGCCTTTCAACCGACTAGGCCGCCATGTTCCTCCCTGCAAGCTGCTCAGCGGCTCTTTGGAGTTCCATATGGCGTGCCTCGTTGTTCACCAGGGGGGCCGCTTTCCCTTTATTCTTTTCTACCATGGCCCCAGCACGCTCAATTCTTCTGGATCGATCTCCGTACCTTCTACGGTATCCATCATGGCTAAAGCAGTCGCCAAGCTGACCCTCCGCCGCTGCCGGTGCCTTCTCGCCGCTAGGTCTAAACTTAGTTCACCCTGCAGTACGTCGAACACTTCAAAGTCTTAGAAATCGTGAAAAACGAGGGCCCACTTTGGCTAAATTGATATCCTCGGTCCGCATTCGTCAAGTGCTGTTGATTCCAGCTAAATACCTAAACCGTCGAATCCAACTTGTGCTCGAGCGGCCGTAGTGGACGAAGTCCATCAACGTACGCCCAGTCTCCTTGGCGTCTGGTGGAGGAATCCATCAGCCAATCTGTTTTGCCTGCTGGCGTATCGCTCACGTTGCTCGCCATTGTAAAACCGCACTGTCTCCCCCATCTGCGACCTCCATTCAGAAGTTATCTCCCCGAACAGAGCAAGCTTCGTTACCATCCTCCATTGGCATCGGAACCGCCGAACAATCACGTCGTGCTCCTCGGAATAGTCCCTCGTCGTCATTCCCACGTCACAAAACCCGTTCGCCACTAGCTCGTCGACCAGGGTCCCTAATCACCGCAGGCTCCTCGCCCACCGTCCCCAATGCCGCCGCGATGCCCGTACCCGGAAAACTAAGTGATGCTGCTCCCGGATCTGACTCTGCATTGACGACTCCACCGAGAAACCCTGTGCTCAATTTGCCGGCCAAACAGAACTTGATAGACGCTTTAGTCTATGGCATCAGTGTCCCAGCACTAATTGACACTGGGGTGCACGTATCCGTGATGAGTGGTCAATTGCGCCAAAGCTAAAGCAAAGTTCTCACACGTACTGCATCACGTGTTCCCTCCGCCTTGCCGACGGAGGAGCCCCTACCGTGCTTGTTATGTGCACTGCACTTATTGCAATCGCGGGCGCCTAACAGCCATTTTGCTTCTCGTTTTGTATCAATGGCCTTGTGAGGTTATACTCGGCTTAGACTTTTTATCGTCCCATTCAGCCCTCTTTGATTACACTTCTAGTGTAATACAGGTTTGACTGCCGCATGGCTGCTATAGTCCACCGGTAGCACAACCCTAGTTATGCTCTCCCGGAGACGCCAGTCTCTGGCCTCACGCCACTACCTGCGTTACACTACTGCCGTTTCCATCTGTTCCTGACGGTGTCTATGTACACTGCGCCACCAATGACATAACGCTTGAAAGAAATTGGACCGTTCCCGATAGTATGCTCACTGTTACAGGCAATCAGACTTCGCTCCCTCTCGTTAATTTTAACTGCTCGACTCGAATTCTTCCCTGAGGCATGTCTTTGATCGGCATGTCACCTGCGAAGGATTGCGAGATACCGGCTCTTTACATAGAATTTGCGTCACCTTCTACAGGAACCTTTCTCCAATTTACCAACTCTCACAAACGAACTTAGCATGATGATTGCACCTGATCTTCTTTCAGAACAAGCTGCTGACCTCTGCTGTCTCTTTGGAAACCTTTACCACGACATTTTTTACCATCACCTAGACATCGGTGGTCACCCATCACACTTACACGGGGGATGCCAGTTTAATACGCCGCCGGCTCTACCGTTTTTCACATGCTGAGCGACACGTGATACGAGAAGTCGATAAAATGTTGACTAAAGGCGTTATCGAGCCATCTTGCAGTCTGTGAGCGTCCGTTGCTTTTCTTATCAAGAAAAAGGACAGCAGTTGGCCTATGCGATGCAAGGTTCTTGTATTCAAAGGTTCGGACGGTTCTCTTAGGCGGAACCTAGTTGAGGACACAGCCATTGGTTTCAAGAAAACAACGGCTTTTAAAAAACTTTTAATGAAAATAGAATGAGGCTTAAAATAAATGAAACGAAATAGGAAGCATAAAATAAACACTCAAACAGACATCACGGTAGGGAACACACATAGGGCTAGTATGACGTTAACAATACGTGCGCCCGGGCTGGCCATGACGGCGGAGGCGCATAAAAGTATCGAAGTGGAGACGCAGCGACAAGATGATGAGAGAGGTTGCGCCGGTTTCACCAAAGGTCGGGGTGTAGGATGGTTTACCAGGCAACCGGAGTGCCCTAGCTTTGGCGTCGAGATAGAAGGCGGATGGCTAGGCGGCACGAGCACACGGCGGCGGCGTTCTGGCCGGGCAGCTGGGCGTAGAACTCGGGCCCGTAGCCCGACCGCTCGCGTCCTGCCCACGGGCGCAAAGCTCGCCGGCCTTGAGCAGCTGGCGGCATGCTCGGGCAGACTGGCGACGCACCGGAACGGGTTCTCAAGAGGCCCCGGTAGGGTGAAGTCCCGGTGGCTCGGGTCCGGAACCCGATGACCTGTCTTCAACTCCCGGTCCGGTGGCCGACCTTCTCCTAGCGTCGCTTTCTGGAACTCTCTCGGAGTCTCCCCTTGATGAGGATGATGATGATGATGAAGCCTCAGTTGATGGCACAAACCCACTGTGGGGGATTGGCCACGAATCAGGTGGTAATATGATTCAATAAATAAACTAAAATGTATTGGTTAATAAATAAATAACAGGAAAAAAGAAAGGAAAACAAATAATCCAAGATGCAAAATAAACTATGAATACATGAGATAAATTATTGATCAATACTATAGTAAGCCTTGCGGTAATAAAAATCGTAACAAGAAATAAAGCAAGAAAAAAAGGATATACTTAAACTCGAGTAAGGTAAATTGTGAAAAATAATAATAAGATTAAAATTGTGAGTTTGTGCTTTGACATTCTGAATTTTCTAAACTGCAGTAGAAATAAATCAATTCCTGAAACCAAAAACTAATAACAAGGCATTCTTTTTGTGCCACATCGAAAATTATGAATGGCTAGGCAAACGTTCCTGTGGCTATATCCCAAAACTGTTGCTCCAAGGGAGAGTATAACAGTGCTGCTTAAAGGTAATCCTAAATTTTGAAGTTGAATTTCTAGGCATAGTTTTCTATGGGTAGAAAACCACCAGCATAATAAAACATGATTTATAGTTTCCGGTTCATTGCAGTTGTAGCATAGAGGGGATACCGCCAGACCACATCTGTGCAAGAAAAATTAAGTGTTGGAATGCGGCAACGCAGCCTAATAAATGAAACATCGAATTTCCAGTTAGGACACCATTGCCGATTCGAAGCATAGTTTAAGTGTAAAAAATCTGAAGATTTTGCTAATGACGGAACTTTTTTGTCCTCTCTCAAAGAAAATTGCCTATATCAGGCTGCAGTAATGTACGCAGTTGCCGGCAGCACAGGTAGCACCGGACCTGTTAAAGAAGCTCGTGCTAAGGAATAGGCTGTTTCATTAATATGAACGTCTCGGTGGCCACAGACCCATACTAAATGCACTAAACATAACCGAGGCGGAGCTAATGAATAAAACGTGTTCAATTCTGTCGACTTTGTAAAGGCAGTAAGTGCGCTGCACACCGATAGGGAAACTGTGACGATAATAACCGGTGTATGAAGGGGTAATCTCCGCAAGGCAAGAACTATTGCCAGAAGTTCGGCATGGAAAATAGATGTGCAATCTGGTAGGCGAAGTGAAAAAGACCAATCGAGGGATGGTGAGTAGATACCCACGCCTGCCTTCTCTTCACACGGAGAAGCATTAGTCGCTATTACATTTATTTTGAAAGGGGCGAAATAATCTTGTAATCAGTCATTCAAATATATAGTGAGCAGAAATTTCGCACTCAGTGGGAAAATGTCTGCAAATTCAATTTTGAGCGACCCCGCAGACCTATGAAGCGGAATTATTTCTCAAAGGCGAACATTTAAAGGTGCTAATTGTGCTTGCACAAATACAACTTGTGGGGTATGCAACCGTGACCAAGTGTTCTCAAAAGATGGATTTCGTTCACTAATAAATGCATATCGTCCACGTCGTAACGAAGATTCATGAGCTCCTAAGTATGTTTGAACCGTAAGCATGCGGAATCATGAGTGAATAGTAGGTAGGCGCTCTTCCTGGCATAACACATTATTAGCAACGAATTTAGGAAGACCTAAACATAGTCGAAGAGCTTCTCTTTCTAACAGAACAAGGGGTGTTAATTTATATTTTGCACTTCCCGAGAACAAAACACAACCAAATTCTAGAATCGGTTGTACATACATACCATAAATCATAATTAATGTGTCACTTCGCATACCAGAACGTCGGTTACTGATTCTACGTAGTAAACGTACGGCTCGTGTCACCTTCGTTCCAATATTTTCTATGTGAGAACGACAGTAAAGTTTTCCGTCATATATGATACCCAAATATTTAAGCGACTCTACCTGGGGAATGGTTCTCTGTTCAAATACTAATGATAACTGTAACGGCCCGGAAAGCAGAAAAACAAGGACGGCACTTTTGTTTACGTTTAGCGACAGGTGCAGGTTGTGAAGCCACGTCTGTAGAATACAGAGGTAAGTTTGCAAAGACAGGTGAATGGAATTGATGTCTCTAGCTGACGCGAAAAATGCAGTCATCTGCATAGACACACAGATTCACATGCTGGTGCAACGGTACTAAACTCGTCAACAGGTTAAATAGTATAGGAGACCGAACAGCCCCCTGGGGCACCCCTCTTGTCTGATCGAACATTCTTGAAGAAAAGCCGTTTTGAAAACAATAAAAATTTCTGTTTCTTAGAAATTCTAAAATCCATGCCGTTATATATCTTGGAAAATTGTAGGACTGTTATGTGTCCAGCAGTAGAGAGTGCTGAACGCTGTCATAAGCTTTTGCTATGTCAAGTGTCACTAAAGCGCTAACTTCTTTTCTATGCTGAGCAAGTTGCATGCGGCTTTCCAAATCTATATGTGCAAACCAAGTCGAGAGACCGGGCCGGAAAAATATTTGACTTGGGCTCAGTAACGAATTTTCAGATATATGATCCGTCATACGATCATATAAAACTCTCTCAATTAGTTTTACCATATTTGACGTAATAGAGATAGGCCTAATGTTGTCAAGGTTGTAGCCAGCTCATTGTTTTTTAAGCAGCGGAATAACTTTGGCTGTCCTCCATTCTGGTGGAATCCAAGCATTTTTTAGAGAATAATTAAGTGCGTTAAGAATGGCATCAGAAGACATTTCAAACAACATTTTTGGCGTGGCATTGGAAATGCCGTCAGGACCTGGAGTTGAGGCAGGCAGAGATCTATGGACATTAGAGAGCTCTGACACAGTGACTTCCACAAAGTAATCGGTGATGGGAGGCCTTAGTGGCCCATTCTTCAAACGTGATGTTAAGCGTTGCGCTAAGCCCTTTCCTATGAATTCTAAAGAAGCAGATAACTCGCGTGGTGAAAGTATTGTCGATTCAATATTCGCTGGTGTTGGTTTGAATTTTCTATATCGAAGGAATCTGAACAGAGCTTTTTTGTTGCTGGGCTTAGAGAGGAATTCATGATGTTTTTCGTCATACTCGTGTTTTGCATTCGATACTCTTCTCTTGAACGCAGCAGCTGCGAATTTAGAATCACTCCAGTTACTCGGGCACTGATTGTGATGTAATTTCTTTCACGCGGCTTTTCGTCTTCTATATTCCCGCGTGCAATCCGAATTCCACCAAGGAGAGGTACTACTTTTGCTTATTTTAACAATAAATTGGCGCTTTTTAAAGGAACTTTTTACTACAGCGCCGCAAAGCCTCATGGCTTTGATGTCATTGGGTAGTGTTTTCTGGGAGTTGAGGACTATTTTCAATATACTCTGAAATTTCTGGTAACTGACAAAAGTACGCGTCGGACACTCCAAGGAAATAACAGGGCAGACAATGCCAAACCTAATAGGTAGATGGTCACTATTTGAGGCTGAGTCGACAGTAGACCAGGAAGTTACGGAAATTCCTGATCTGGCAAATGTTAGATCCAATGCCGATTTAGAATGACCCTGTATAAAGGTAGCTGAATTCGTGTTTAAGCGACAAAAACTTTGATCAATTGCCCAGTCGGATATTCGCTTTCCACACGAGTCCGTTTTGAAACCCCAAACAAATGATGAGAATTAAAGTCTCCGGCTATCACAATTTCTTCCTAACAAGATTTGACAACGGTATCGAGGAAACGAGTATCATGCACGCTTGTGGGAAAATATGTATTCACTAAGAAAAATGGGGAACAACCAGGAATAGTTACATCTATTGCTAGTATCTCACACTCCGTAGACATATACTGGTAGGAAATTTTTACATTGTTGCATATTTTAGTTGCTATCAAGAAAACAAGTCCACCACCTCTCATTGGATGGTCCAATCGAAATAAACGATAATTTTTATATGAAAATCTTGGCCATTGGAGAGCGAAGTTTCCTGCAAAAGAATAATGTCTCCCTTCTGCCAGTGCGCCTCGCTTTTTCTTCCGCTCTGGCCTATTAGACATTTTCCGATTGGCTGCCTGACGCTCCGTGGTTTCTCCTATTTGGTTGGCATTTTTCTCTTGTTTTCTTGTGCCAAGCGTTCACGGGCCGGACGCTCTTCGGCGTTGTCGTTTTCTCTCCACCACGGAATTCACCTCGGCACGCGCACTCCTTGTCGTCTGCTTCTGTCCTTTCCGACCACAGCACCGTGTCGCGCACTACACACATCACAGCCTATTTGTACGGATTACAGACACGACAACAAAATCACAAGCAAGGATGTCTACCCCTTGCCGCTTATTGATGATACCTTGGACTGCTGGACAGGCCGCCATTGGAATCTGAACCTGGCAACGTTTAACGCTAGAACGTTATCTAGTGAGGCGAGTCTAGCAGTGCTCCCTATAAAATTGAAATTGCTACTTCACAATTCATTGTTCGGTTCCCATCTAAATTATTGTCATTTGGTCTGGGGGGAAACATCCCTCACGAATCTACGAAAATTTCACGTTGAGCAGAAAAGAATGCTGAGAATAATATACAATGTAGCATATGACCACCCATCTAAACCGCTCTTTATTAAAGATAACATAATGTCAATTCATGATCTGTACGCATACCGCGTAATCACTAAATACATTACCGAGGTCAATAATAACGTCTCGTTCATTGCACAACTAGCAACACTGCAGAAAAGAAAAATCACGTACGCAACCAGAAACACCGATATTTGGTACATACATTCATTCAGAACAGGTTACGGACAGCATATGCACAGAAACAATTTTCCACATTTCTTAAACCTGTGCCAACATTACAATTTAAATCACCAACGCACCCGGCCAAAAGATTTACGTCAATTTGTTTCAGTTACACGTCAAATGAGGCACTTTCTGTTTGAAATGTACGACATGGTATTATGCACATCGCTTTGTTTTTTGGAATTGTACATTTTTGTAAAAATTGTCAGTTGTGATATCCCATTTTGTCTGTACTTATATGCTTATACAGTTTGTCTTTTTTTCTTAACATCATGTATTGTATCGGGGAGGCGAGAGCCCGTCAAGCTGGATATCTAGCTTATCTCTCCCCCTCCCACATCCTTGGGATGGGAAATAAAGGCATTAATATTGGAGCAATTAGAGGGAAGTAAATGGGATATAATAGGGCTCAGTGAAGTTAGGAGGACAAATGAAGCATATACAGTGCTAAAAAGTGGGGACGTCCTGTGCTACCGGGGCTTAGCGGAGAGACGAGAACTAGGAGTCGGATTCCTGATTAATAAGAATATAGCTGGCAACATACAGGAATTCTATAGCATTAACGAGAGGGGGGCAGGTCTTGTTGTGAAACTTAATAATAGGTACAAATTGAAGGTCGTACAGGTCTACGCCCTTACATCCAGTCATGATGACCAGGAAGTTGAAAGCTTCTATGAAAATGTGGAATCGGCGATGGGTAAAGTCAAAACAAAATACACTTTACTCATGGGCGACTTCAATGCCAAAGTAGGCAAGAAGCAGGCTGGAGACAAGTCAGTGAGGGAATATGGCATAGGCTCCAGGAATTAGCAGGGGAAAGTTATTAGTAAAGTTTGCAGAACAGAATAATATGCGGATAATGAATACCGCTTCTTGCGCAAGCGGGATAGCCGGAAATGGACGTGGTGGAGCCCGAATGGCGAGGCTAGAAATCATCGTGCTTCATAGTATCATTTCTATAGTTCGATTGCCAAGACGCATCCGCGATCTCGGAACGCACACAAAAAAGAAATAGACTTTATACTCTGCGCTGACCCTGGCATCAAACAAGATGTGGATGTGCTCGGGAACGTGCACTGCAGGGACCATAGGATGGTAAGAACTCAAATTAGCCCAGACATGAGGAAGAAACGGAAGGAACCGGTACATAAGAAGCCGATCAAGGAGTTAGCGGTAAGAGAAAAATTAGAGGAATTCCAGATCAAACTACAGAACAGGTATTCGGCCTTAATTCAGGAAGAGGACCTTAGTGTTGAAGATATGAAAGACAATCTTACGGGGATCATAAAGGAGTGTGCTATAGAAGTCGGTGGTAACTCCGTTAGACAGGATGCCAGCAAGCTATCGCAGGAGACGAAAGATCTGATCAAGAAACGCCAATATATGAAAGTCTCTAACCCTACAGCTAGATTAGAACTGGCAGAACTTTCTAAGTTAATCAACAAGAGTAAGACAGCTGACATAAGCAAGTATAATATTGGTAGAATTGAACATGCTCTCAGGAAAGAAGGAAGCCTAAAAGCAGTGAAGAAACTAGGAATAGGAAAGAATCAGATGTATGCGTTAAGAGACAAAGCCGGCAATATCGTTACTAATATGGATGAGATAATTCAAGTGGCTGAGGAGAGAGAGAGAGTAAAACTTTATTAATGTAAATAAAACAAGGCACGATGGTTGGAGCCCCTATTCCAGGGCCCCACTGGCACGAGCGGCTCGCTGGGCTTGGTGCAGAAGAGCCAACTGGCTCTCCCGACCCTCGTCCGCAAGCCATGCCTCCCACTGCCTATTGCTCATTAGTGGATGTTCGTGTAATATGGGACTGTCTATGTGCGGAGGCCTCCTGGGACACTCCCATGTGATGTGTTTTAGTGTGGGTGTGTCTGTGCACCACGGGCACTCGTCAGTGAACCTCGTGGGGTGTATTCTGTGTAGGTGGTGCAGGTTGGGGTATGTATTCGTCTGAATACGACGCCAGTCCCTCTCCTGTTGGCTGTTTAAATCGGAGTGAGGATGTCCGAAACGTCTCCGCTCCTGCCTTTGCTGTAGGAGGATGTCACGAGAATTCGGTGGAAGGTCATCGCTAGGCCATGCCGTTGCTCGGACATTCAAACCTCGAGCAATACGGCCTGCCCTAGCGTTTCCTGCCAGTCGCTCGTGTGCCGGACACCAGACGATAGTGTGGTGCCCCTCTAGTTGAGTGCCTAAAATTTTGATTACTGATTTGGGTGCCGTTCCTTGCAAATACAGGCGGCAAGCCGCTTGTGAGTCGGATAATATGACAGCCGAATTGGTTTGGCGCTCGGCGTCCTGAATGGCCAAGGCGATGGCTGCAGCCTCTGCCACGCATGCCGAGGCGGTTTTGAAGTATGCCGTTGTTATGTTGTTGTTGCATGTAGAAACTATGGTGAAAGGAGTTCTATAGAGATATTTGCAGTACCAGTGGCACCCACGACGATAATAGGAGAGAATAGTCTATAGGAATTAGAAATCCCACATGTAACGCCAGAAGAAGTAAAGAAAGCTTTGGGGGGTAAGCAAAGACGGAAGGTAGATGGGGAAGATCAGGTAACAGCAGATTTGTTGAAGGATTGTGAGCAGATTGCTCTAAAAAAACTGCCCAGCCTGTATACGCAACGCCTGATGACTTCGAGCGTACCGGAATCTTGGAAGAACGCTAACATAATCCTAATCCGTAAGAAAGGGGACGCCAAAGACTTGAAAAATTATAGACCGATCAGCTTACTGTCTGTTACCGACAAAGTATTTAGTCAGGTAATCGCAAATAGAATAAGGAACACCTTAGACTTCTGTCAACCAAAGGACCAGGCAGGATTCCGTAAAGGCTACTGGACAATTGAGCATATTCACACTATCAATCAGGTGATAGAGAAATGCGCGGAATGTAACCAACCCTCATATAGAGCTTTCATTGATTACGAGAAAGCGTTTGATTCAGTCGAAACCTCAGCAGTCATGGAGGCATTACGGAATCAGGGTGTAAACGAGCCGTATGTAAAAATGCTGAAAGATATCTATAGCGCCTCCACAGCCACCGTAGTCCTCCAAAAAGAAAGCAACAAAATCCCAATAAAGAAAGGCATCAGGCCGGGCCATACGATCTCTCCAGTGCTATTCACAGCGTGTTTACATGAGGTATTCCGAGACCTGGATTGGAAGAGGATTGGGGATAATAGTTAATGGAGAATACCTTAGTGACTTGCGATTCACTGATGATATTGCCTTGCTTATTAACTCAGGGGACAAACTGCAATGCATGCTCACTGACCTGGAGAGCCAAAGCATAAGGTTGTGTCTAAAAATTAACCTGCAGAAAACTCAGACCTGTTTAACAGTTTGTTTAACCTGTTTAACAGTCTCGGAAGAGAACAGCAGTTTACGATAGGCAGTGAGGCACTGGAAGGGGTAAGGGATATCTATATCATCTACTTAGGAGAGCTAGTGACCGCGGATTCGGATGATGACACTGAAATAATAAGTTGAATAACAACGTGCTGGGGAGCGTTTGGCAGGCATTCTCAGGTCATGATCAGCAGTTTGTCATTATCCCTCAATAGAAATGTGTATAACAGCTGTGTGTTACCAGTACTCACGTAGGGGGCAGAAACCTGGAGGCTTACGAAAAGGGTTCTACTTAAATTGAGGACGACGCAACGAGCTATGGAAAGAATGATAGGTGCAACGTTAAGGGATAAGAAAAGAGTAGATTGGGTGAGGGAAAAAACGCGAGTTAATGACATCTTAGTTGAAATCAAGAAAAAGAAATGGGCATGGGCAGGACATGTACTGAGGAGGGAAGATAACCGATGGTCATTAAGGGTTACGGACTGGATTTCAAGGGAAGGGAAGTGTAGCAGGGGGCGGCAGAAAGTTAGGGGGGTGGATTAGATTAAGAAGTTTGCAGGGACAACATGGCCACAATTAGTACGTGACCGAGGTAGTCGGAGAAGTATGGGAGAGGCCTTAGCCCTGCAGTGGGCGTAACCTGGTTGATAATGATGATGATGGACTGCTTGCACGGAGACAAGAACTTTTTATCAATAGACCTCCGTTCAGGCTATTGGCAAATCTCGGTAGAAGACAATGATCGTGAAAAAACTGCCTTCGTAAGACTTCACCGCCTCTACCAATAAAAGGCTATGCCGTTTGGCCATTGTGATACCCCGGTGACCTTCGCAAGTGTAATGGACTACTTACTTCGCATCTACAAATGGCCCGCATGTCTGTGATATCTAGACAATGCCATAGTCTTCGCACTAACTTTCATGGGTCATCTAACATGTTTATCGGCTATTCTTGGTGTTTTTAACGCACCGGCCTGCAATTGAACTCGTTAAAAGGTCATTTAGGACGCTATCAAATTACCGTACTTTGCCATCTCCTCAGTGCCGCTAGCCTTCAACCCGACTCTGACAAGATTGGCGCTGTCCGGAATTTTCCTCTGCGGTCTTCGACCGCAGACGTAAGGAGCTATGTCAGGCTTTGCTCGCATTTCCGTTGTTTTATCAAGAATTTCGCCGAAATCGCTTGCCCACTTACCGACTCACTTAAGAGGGACGTTGTTTTCACATGGGGACTTGCTCAAACCGAAGCCTTCTGCGCCCTCGTACGCTTGCTCATGACTCTTCAATTGCTGGCTCATTATGATTCATTCTGGTGACACCGAACCTCATGGCCATGAAATTGGGGGTACAGTTGTTCAACGGCAACGTAACAAAGAGCGCCTAATTGCATACGCCAGTCGTCTCCTGTCAACTGCGGAGAGGAATGTTTTAGTTACCGAACACGAGTGGCTGGCGTTAGTTCTGGCAGTTGCGAAATTCCGCCGTACTTCTACGGCCGCACATTTTCCGTGGCTACCGATTACCACGCCTTGTGCTGGCTCTCCTCACCTAAAGACCCCACTGTACAATTGTGCAGATGGACGCTACGGTGCCAAGAATATTCATTTGCAGTTTCATACTAGTCAGGCCGCTTCCAGAAGAATGCCGACTGCGTCTCCTGTCATGCCGTCGACCGCCGTGAATGTGATGAGGAGGACACCAATTCTGGCATCCTGGCCACTTCTGTTCTTCACGACATACGCACTGAACAACGGCGTGATGACTACTCACCAGTTTTCATTCATCGCCTCAATTCTCTGGAAATTCGGAGTGCAGGCTGCGCATGCTCGTGCTCCGCGACGACGTTTCCTGCCATCGCAGCGTGCATTCAGAATCACCAAAATTTTTACTCGTTGTACCATACCATCTCCGGGCATCGGTTCTTGAGTATGACGGCCCTACTGTTGGCCACCTCGGTGTTCTGCGTACTTACGACCGCTTACGGCGCCGCTTCTACTGGCCAGCCCTATAGCGACCCGTGACCAGCTACGTTGCAGTCTGCGCATTCTGTCAGCGCCCCAAGAAGCCTCCTGTGTTGCCGTCTGGACGCCTTCACCCCATCGACGAGCCCTCAGAACCATTCTTATGCGTCGGACTCGATCTTCTCCGCCCTTTTCCGATTTCGATATCTGGCAGTAAGTGGGTTGTTGTCGCGACTGATTACGCGACCCGGTAAACGATCACGCGAGATCACGCACAAGCTGTGCGATTGAGGTGGCAGATTTCCTTTTACATGACGTCATCCTCCATGATGGCGCAGCGCGGCAGCTCCTCATTCACTGCGGCCGCACATTCTTGTCGCGATTTGTTGAAGACCTACTTCGCTCCTGTTCTGCCGAGCACAAGCTTTCCACCGTCTACCACCTGCAGACCAACGGACTAACGGAGCGGCTTAATCGCACGTTGACAGACACGCTATGTTCGTTTCTGACGACCACATATATTATGACAGCATGTTACCCTTCGTGGCCTTCGCCTGTAATTCGTCCCGTCACGAGACCGCTGGCATTTCACTCTTTTACATTGTGCTAGGGCCCTACCATTCTTATACCTTTGGCACACTGGTTCCTTCCTCGACAAACATTCCCACTGAGAATGCTCAAGACGTCTCGCCCGGGATCACACGGAATGCCAGGATAGCCGGCTACCTGCTCACTGAGTCTCAGGCTGGACCGAAGATCCGATACGGCAGCCGACATCGGGACGTTCCATATCCTCCTGGCTCCGCCGTCCTTCTATGGACACCATGTAGCCACATCGGCTAGTCTGAAAAGCTGCTACGGCGCCACGGAGAGCCCTGCACGATATTGCGTGAGCATGGTGATGTGAACTTCAAGGTTGCTCTGCTGGGCTCGGGTGTCCCCACGGACGTTGTGGATGTGTTCCGGCTGAAGGGGTACTTTGACGCGAGTTCACCTCCCTTATAGTTAGCGCCGAGATGGTCCCTTTACAGGCGGTGGTTATGTGAAGGCGCCACCCAGAGTGGCGCAAATCAGAGGACGATTTGACGGGTAGAGGTGAAACCGGTCTCGACAGCCATTTATGCATCGTCGCCTCTCTTTTGGATGCTGGAAATGCATCTTTATTGTGACTTCTGCAAAGCAACAGTATTCGAAGTTTCATCGAGCGCTTAGGGAGGCGCATAAGCAACACATACCCCACGCGTAGGGGCCTTACAGGCTCTCGCCGCAGGCTGCTTGTGCTAGCATGGCGGCAACCTGGACCACGTCTTCCTACGATTCCTCCAATATCCTACTTTGTCTACGCAACGACGCTGGCTTGCCGCCACAGGGGATGAGGTGCAACATTGACACCGACGCCCCATTTGCTGATAGGAACACGCATCATTTGCATTGCAGCAAATCCGAGGCACGGGAAGCAACTTGAAATGCTACAAGAGACGCTGTGCAACACACTGCAAGGGTTGTGCGCACTCATGTGACCCCCGCAGGGGCGTCTGCGCAAGCAGGCGTTTGGTGTGTTGCGACACCACGGACCCGAGTACACGAGGGTTGGACCCACCCGCGTGTAGCCGTGCGCGGCTTAGCCGTGTCCGGGGAAAGGGGGATCCTGGGGGTTGAGCCAATGCCGGGTGCTCGGACCTTTAAGGCCCCCCGGCGGAGGCAACACGCCTCTTTGGCCTCTGCTTCACGTAGACGGCACCCCCGGACTCACCCACCCGGGGGAAATCGGTAGTGGCCTTTTCCTGTCTCTCTCTTCTCAAACCTTCGTCTTTATCTCTCACTTTACATCTTTCCTGTCTTCTTCTCTCTTCTATTTACTTCCTTCTTCTTGGCGGCAAGGGTTAACCCTGTGTGGCTATCCAATCTTGGGTACACCATATTTGGTTATAGTGGCGGCGTACGGCTGGCGTCGTGCAGACTTGCATGCAAGCTCTGCCGCGTCCCCTCGTTGGTCTCCGTGGTGGGTGGTCGGCGCTGTTGCCGAATCTTTATACATTTTCATGGAAACTTCTTTCCCCAAACTTCCTGATCGCCCTCAGAAACGAGGGCGCACCGAAGACCTCTTTCAATTTTTCGGACGACAAGTCCACAACTTTCCTCGATTCCACGTCATTCACTCAGAAAAGCCAGACAAACTAGTGCGATCCATTTCACCGTTCCTTGTTTCCAAGTCTTTGACCGAAGTTTTCGGTACAGGATATAAGGTGTCGAGAATGTCAAGTGGCGATCTCCTTTTGGAGCTACAAAATCAGAAGCAGTATGAGAAGCTGCCGAAACTTGTGTCATTTGCGGAGACCCAAGTAACAGTAACCCCGCACCGCACCATGAACACAAGCCGCGGTGTTGTCTCGGACGATGACTTGCTGGAGCTCACTGAGGATGAACTCTTGGAGGGCTTCAGTGACCAGAGCGTTATCAATGTTAAAAGAATTAAGATCAGGCATGACAGCAAAGAAATCAAGACCAAACACCTTATATTGACTTTCGGCTCAAGTATTCTGCCCGAGTCTGTAGAGGCCTGGTACATCAAGCTCCGTGTTCGGCCATATGTGCCAAATCCCCTAAGGTGTTTTAAATGCCAACGCTTCGGCCACAGCTCGCAGAGCTGCCGAGGCCGTCAAACCTGTGCGAAGTGCAATGCACACGAACACACTTCTGAAGCTTGCGTGAACACTCTCCATTGTGTTAACTGTGAAGGCGAGCACGCCGCATACTTGCGGTCGTGCCCGTCCTGGAAAAAAGAGAAAGACATAGTCACAATCAAAGTAAAGGAAAACATATCATTCAAAGAGGCACGCAGGCGGGTAGCATACCTGCCAAAGGAAAGCTTTGCCGAAGTGGCGCGTCAGGGGGCAGCGTCACAACGGCCTCCGGCGGCTGTGCGACCCACAAACAGTGAGTCGGCAGCTACGCCATCTGCCCCCACGGCGGTTGCAGCTAGCGCTGCTCCGTCAACCCTGAATGAGGGATCATCGACCCCGAAGGTTGGCGCAGCTGAGGCTGCCCAGGCCTCCTCGGCCCCTTCCTGCGTTGGCAACAGCCGGCGCAGCCAAATCCCTCTGGGAGCCCCATCGACCTCCGGGCTGGTGGGTGCAGGGGTCTTGCCCTCCAAGGCAGGGCCCTCGCTGGTAAATTCTCGCTCGCAAGAGCACGTGTCCGGCGCCTCACAAGAGGCAATGGACACTACACCTATCCTCAAGGCGCAACCAGCGCCTAAGGAGCGGCGAGGCTCCTTCGAACGCTCCAGAAAGAGTAGAACGCCCGTTACAGGGCCTCGAAAGAGCTCTGTAACTTAAAGCATCACCTCCGTTTCCATACACACAGCACTTATTTACCTTCAAAATGGCGACACAAATTATTCAATGGAGCATCAGAGGTCTTTTTAGAAACCTTGATGACGTGCAAGAGCTTATACAAAAACACAATCCAAAAGTGCTGTGTCTACAGGAAACAGATTTAAACCCACAACACACAAACTTTCTCCGACAGTATGTCAAGATCCGCAAAGATCGCGATGATGCTGTCGTATCATCAGGCGGTGTTGCTATTTGTATTCATAAAAGTATTTCCTGTCAGCGTTTACAGCTACAAACGCCGCTTGAGGCAGTGGCGGTTCGAGCTGTTTTCCTAAACAAACTCATCACCATTAGCTCTCTTTACGGGCCCCCACACTACAAGTTAACGAAACACGAATTCCAATCCTTTATAGATCAATTGCCAGAACCTTATGTTCTTCTTGGTGATTTCAATGCGCACAGCTCCCTTTGGGGCGGCTCTCGTATAGACGCGCGAGGACGTCTTGTTGAGCAGTTCCTTTTTTCTTCAGGTGCGTGCTTGCTGAATAAGAAGAAACCCACTTATTACTGTCTTGCAAACAATACCTTTTCTTCAATTGATCTGAGCATAGTTTCCCCGTCTATACTGCCCGAACTCGAATGGGAAGTTACAAATAATCCCTACGGAAGCGACCACTTCCCCATACTATTAAGAACACTTAAAGAAAATGAATATCTACCACAGGCTCCTAGGTGGAAGATTGACACAGCAGACTGGGAGGAATTCCGAAATTTAACTAGTATATCATGGGATGACATGTGTTCTTTAGAAATCGATACTGCTGTGGAATACTTCACAGCCTTCATAATGGATGCCGCATGTAAATGAATACGTGAAGTAAGTGGCTCGGCATGCAAACCGCATGTCCCGTGGTGGAAGGATGAATGTAGAGTCGCACGTAGGAATCAAAACAAGGCGTGGGGGTTGCTACGTGCTTCGCCCACTGCAGAGAATCTTGTTAACTTCAAGAAAGTTAAGTCTCAAGGCAGGAGAACCCGCCGACAGGCCAGAAGAGAGAGTTGGCAAAAGTTTTTATCGAACATCAACTCATTTACAGATGAGGCGAAAGTCTCGAACCGCGTAAATAGAATTAGAGGGAGACAAACATATTCACTCCCTCTTGTAAACACACAGGGTGATACGCTGCAACATCAGGCAGACTCACTTGGCGAACACTTTGAGAGTGTGTCAAGTTCAAAACATTATTCGAAATCCTTCCTAAAGTATAAACAAATAGAAGAATGTAAGCCACTCAAAAGAAAATGTCTACAGAACGAATCGTACAACTGCCGTTCAGTATTGCCGAGTTCAGAGCTGCCTTGAGCTCATGCAAGAGCTCTGCACCGGGATCAGACAGAATCATGTATGAAATGATCAAAAACCTACCCAGTGATACCCAAGTTACACTACTCACACTTTTCAACACCATTTGGGCTGCAGGATACCTCCCAACTGCATGGAAAGAAGCCATTGTGGTTCCTGTTTTAAAACAAGGCAAAGATCCTTCCTTAGTGGCAAGTTACCGCCCGATCGCCCTTGCGAGTTGCCTTTGTAAGGTATTTGAAAAAATGATTAATCGGCGACTCATCCATTTCCTTGAAATGAGCAAAACGCTTGATCCGTATCAGTGCGGCTTCCGAGAAGGGCGGTCCACAACCGATCATCTCGTACGTGTTGAAGGAAATATCCGGGACGCATTTATACATAAGCAGTTCTTCCTATCGATATTTCTCGATATGAAAAAGGCGTATGACACGACGTGGCGTTACGGAATCTTAAGAGACCTGTCAGAAATGGGCATCCACGGTAATATGCTTAATATAATAAAAAGCTATTTGTCAAATCGTACCTTCCGGGTAAAAGTGGGCAATGCACTCTCACGGCCTTTTACGCAAGAAACGGGTGTACCCCAAGGAGGCGTTCTCAGCTGCACGCTCTTTATCGTGAAGATGAACACGCTTCGTGCTTCATTACCACCCGCCACCTTTTACTCTGTCTACGTGGATGACATTCAAATAGCTTTCAAATCCTGTAACCTCGCAGTCTGCGAGAGACAGGTACAGCATGGTTTAAACAAGTTGTCAGGGTGGGCAGAGAAAAATGGATTCAAAATCAATCCTCACAAGAGTTCTTGTGTTTTGTTTACAAGGAACAGAGGCCTGGTTCCAGATCCCTGCTTAGAAGTGTGTGGACAACAGATACCTGTAAACAAAGAACACAAATTTCTAGGTGTCATACTTGACTACAGACTCACTTTCGTCCCCCACATTAAACATATTAAAGAAAAATGTCTCAAAATAATGAACATAATGAAACTTCTATCCCAGACTACGTGGGGTAGTGACAGGAAATGTTTATTCAAACTCTATAAAAGCCTCATTGGATCACGATTAGACTATGGTGCTGTGATTTATCACTCTGCCGCCCCGAGCGCACTAAAGATGCTAGACCCAGTCCACCATCTAGGAATCCGACTGGCCACAGGCGCTTTCAGAACAAGTCCCATACAAAGTTTATATGCAGAATCAAATGAGTGGTCACTTCATCTTCAGAGAACATACATCAGCCAAACATATTTTCTGAAAGTCCACTCAAATCCTCAACATCCCTATTTTAATACCATTAATGACATGACATATGCTACACTCTTTCGCAATCGTCCTTCCGTAAGACAGCCTTTCTCGCTGCGTGTGAGGGAGCTTAGTGAAGAAATGCACGTTCCTCTCCTCGAGCTTCGCCTAATGCATCCAGCCAAGCTGCTACCTCCTTGGGAGTGGCAGCTCATACAATGCGATATATGTTTCATGCAAGTTACAAAACACGTTTCAGACATTTAAATCCATATGCATTTCCGGGAACTCCAGCACACACACTCCTGCACGGAGTTCTACACAGACGCATCGAAGTCACACGACGGGGTGTCCTATGCAGCCGTCGGTCCATCCTTCTCGGAATCCGACGTACCGCATCCGGAAACTAGTATCTTCACGGCTGAGGCCCACGCACTACTGTCGGCTGTGAAGCATATCAGGAAATCAAAACTCCAGAAAGCAGTCATATATACGGATTCCCTTAGTGTTGTGAAAGCCTTAATGGCATTCTCTAACCACAAAAATCCTGTTATAATTGAACTCTATTCCGTCTTATGTAAAGCATATGTATCTAACCAGCATGTGATTGTATGCTGGGTGCCAGGTCATAGGGCCATCGAAGGTAATGTTCTGGCGGACCAGATGGCCACGTCAGTGGCGTGGCATTCTGCTAATCCCGCCGCTGCAGTTCCTGTCACAGATCTGAAGCCCTTCTTACGGAGGAAACTACGGAACCACTGGCAACGCCTATGGGATGCGGAAACAAGTAATAAGCTCCACGTGATAAAGCCACAGTTAGGATTCTGGCCCTCTGTAACAAAATCACGCCGAACAGATGTCCTATTCTGTCGTCTCAGAATAGGACACACATTTGGCACGCATAACTATTTACTCACTGAAAATGATCCTCCAACCTGCGACAGATGCGGGGAGAGGCTGACCGTCCTCCACGTCCTCCTGGAGTGTCGGGAAGCCGAATATGAAAGAAAGAAACATTTTCCCTTAGCATACCGGCAGCGCATCCCCCTTCATCCTGTTATGTTACTCGGCCCAGAACCTTTATTTGACACCAACGCAGTACTAAGTTTTCTGAAAGATGTTGTCTTGCCTGTATTTAGCCAAACATGTTCGTAGCGGGTCCTCTCCTCAGAGGATGCCGCTGCGATAGCTCTTTAGTATAGCACATGCCTCTAGGCCCTTGTGTTTCAAGGGCTCTGGCGAGGCAGCAGTGCTCCAAGTAATTTTACCATCCTATATATTTTTATTTTGCATCATTCTTCTACGATGGATTTTAATGTTCATAGTATTCGTCATTAGTCATTGCCATAATTTTATAGTACATAGATTTTACGCACTTTACAGCGACTATTTTTAGGCCACCTTACAGCCAAGTCACATCTTCCATAAAACATCGTTAACACTACCACTTGTCATGGCGCTCTTTGGCCAAACCTGGCCCTTGCGCCACAAAACACCACAAATCATCAACACCATCACTCATGTGGCAACGCTACGCCTTGCTGTCGAAAAATAGGCGCGAGGCTGCGATCATCTACTCTGCATCGGATATGTTTTCCTCATACGTCCACCAGTCGGCAATAGGAACGTACGCTACTGGCATCGTGGCGTATTCGGGGTACGTAAAGCAACTTGAAATGATTTAAGAAACGCTGTGGAATTCTCCGCAAGGGTTGTGAGCACGCCGCTGACAACGCTACGCTTCGCTGTGAAAAGCTGTGTCGATCCGATGACAACGACGCTGAATGCATTCATGCGGAAAGTGGACGTTACCACAGCAAAAAGGGAGACGACGGTGGGATGATGCTGAGGCCACAACAATAAAGACGACAGCACAGATTTTTTGTTGTAGTTCAAAGTATATATTTTTGAGAACGCAAGTAGGACTCATTTTGCAAATGTTATGCGGAAGGCGCACTTTTCTAAAGTATTTCAGTTATGCACACAATGACTGAGCACATGCGATGCGGAATGAGAAGCAGGCGTATAATTGCAGAGGTGCGTTAATAAACCTTCAAACAACGCTTCAAACCATAAGCACTTCCTTCTGCCACTCGCAAGGCTTCGCATTCGCGTGAGCAGCAAAACGTTGCGCTATCATTAAAGGAATAACACCTGACCAACAATTGCATCGTCTCTTATTATAATAAACGTAGAGCAAGGGGAAACTCTATAAAATACAGAGCTTGCTTTGAATTTTGAATGTTATAAAAAAACTAATCAGAATTTTGCATAGCTTCAGCGCAATGCACATGTGTATTGCGGTGACGTATACAAGCTATTGTAGTGAAGCGAACTGAGAATTTGTGTCCGCACTAAGTGTAACATGTTATAAAATGTGGAAACCACATTGAGCCAATATTCTCGCCTCTATTACTATTATTACCTCAGGTGCTCACCTGATGTCTCCGTCAGCCAGTATTACCTTTATTTTCGCTTCCTATGTGATTTCTTCGCAATACGTATAAGTATAGTCCAGAAGCCTTTGAAGACATCTCCACCATCATGACATGCGTATAACCCCCTGCCCTTTCACAAAAGAACAAGAAAATAGAATGTACTACCACATCATATATGAGGCTACAAAGCGTCCATTAAATGGAAGCGGAAACAGCAAGGGCATGTTTAGGAATCACCCCTCATCTTCTGAATATAGAACATGTCTTCTTTCATTTGAAATCGTTTAGACACATTTTTTTTAAAGCAATGCTTAGTTAGACAAGGCCTACCCTAACAAAGTGTGTAGACAAATCTGTAATTGTGGTTACTAGCACAAATGGAAATAGTTCACCTACATCCGGACTGCTAAGAAGAAACCTCAAACTGAGCAAGTGGAAAGGTTATCCAATTGATAACATAGAATGTGTACAGTTAGTCTTATAGTAGGAGATGACTCAACTAGCCTAGAAGAAACAGTGTACTGACAGCGAAGCCGTTCTTTATTTGCTTTTTATTCTCAAGCCATGCTAAAGTAAGGATGAGTCCACTGTTGTGCATACGGAAGCGTGGTAACTATAAATGCTTTCATCCAAGTGAAGGTTGTAGAGCGTTGTCCTCACGAGCAAGGATGCATATTGATATTGTGCCATTAAGCCAACTCCACGATTTATAATGCAAAAATATGTACAAAAAGCAAAGCTAGGGGTGCCGCCAGCATGTTATTGATCTCTATGAATATCTTCCAACTGGTCCAGTGTTCCATTATTGTCGACACTAACGCAGTGCACAGAGATATTGAGAAATGTATTTAAGCATAAAGAAACATGTGCTCGAAATAGAAACAGTCTCTGTAGCACGCCGCAACCTTCGCTTCTCATTCCAACGAGCAGCTCTGTCTCCAGGAGGCATTTCACCTCGTGAGTGTCTAGCAGAGGCAAGCGCAGCTGCTTATATACCGCCGCGACGCCGCGAGCAACGGCGCGAGTTGGAGCCCCGTTTCTCCTCTGTCGTGACGTCATGGTGTCACGTGGTCAGCCTTGAAGGCGACGCCGCGAGCGACGGCGCGAGTTGGAGCCCCGTTTGTCCTCTGTCGTGACGTCACGGTGTCACGTGGTATTGAAGGCGACACCGCCGCGCCTGAGGAGCTGGGTTGAGCTCTAGTAATATGCTTAGCATAAAAAGGTAGTCATCCTAAAAACTGGTGCACACCAGTTAATTAACTGCTAATCTAGCTTTAGGTTCATGAATGTCTCGTGACGTATACGTATCCATATAGATGAGAGCTACGTGATCTCAGCACCGTTATTTTTCTAAGTAACAAACGAAACGATGAAATTTGTTAGTGTTAAGTAAACAACATGCTGGCTTCTTGTCACGAAAGGACTGGGCCAGGCGCATTGAATGAGATGCTTGCCGCACAGAAATACAAAGGAGTATTTTGGCAAAGGCTCTATCTCATTGCGCAAGCTGTTTCTAACAATAATTGCCATGTTTCGTTTTGAAGCTCTTGCTTTTGAATTCTTGAAAAGGGCTTATTTCGACAGTGTGAGGCTGTGATACAGTGCCCAAGTGCGGTTCTGATGGTCAGTTGACAGCATCAATTACACGTGGCCAAGCTTACCGCAGCAGCTTACCTGTCGTGCTCTGGCACTTAAGGTTTCAGCAATAGAAATTACCATGTAACAGACACGGGCTCGTGTACTGTGAATTCATAATGCAGGGCTGTAGTTCCATTCAGGCAATCTCAGAGCAGGCCAGCACAGAACATAGTTGGTACCTTTTCCCAGATCACTCGCAATGGATCTTAGCATATGTAAACATATAACAAATATGTTTCATTTAAACTTTATATTGTTCTGCAAACAGTTTCAAGTGAGAAACGTTCGCGAGTAGGAATTTTCTAACTCTCTTAAAGCGGAGCAGTATATTTCGATCCTCCTATGCGCACTTCAGGTACGGCGTCTCAAAACTCCCGTGCCCACTACGAGGAGGCCAAGGAAACGAGTAACATATGTGCTACGAAGCCCCTTAAATTTGTAAAGTAGTTACACTCTCCTCTGCCACCTTCACTCCTCCTCTTTTCTCCTCTCTTTCACGTTCCCACCTTGACCATGGCGCCGCCTACCCTGCTCGAGCGTAGCAATGGCGCCAACATGCGCTCCTCGCCACTCCGTAGATGCTTCTCGAGCAAAAATGGCGCTGATGCACAGCACGAGGGCCCACGTGATGCTATTAGGCCAATAGCGACGCGGTGTCGGCCTCGGCCAGAGCGCGCGAGGAGGAGGCGGCATTCTTCAAAGCGTGGCACTACTTTACGAAGTTTAAGAGGCTTTATGTGCTGACAGCTGGCATAGCAAGATAAAAGCGAAGCAATCAACCACTACTACATAATGCTGCCCTCTATTAGGAGGCGGAGCAAACCAGTAAGACATGATCTGGCACCTGGCGTAGTAACATGAATGCTAGAAAACGGTCGACGAGTAGCAGCGAAGGTAATGCCCGAGAGATAATGCCCGGATTCATTTTTGTAAGTGTTTAGCTGGAGTGCCTCGAAGCGGATAATGCACCGACGCGACGCAAGTAGTTGGCCAGTAAATTTAACGAGCATAAGGCTGCGTATGTGAAATTTTAGAGGGTCTTTCTCGATAGACATTCCGGATTCATTTTCGTGGTGAGCGACAGACCATGTTTCGAGTACAATTTGATGGTAATTAGTAACGTTCTAGGTGCCACGAAGCGCGTACGTAATGCGGTTCTGTTGGTGTTAATTAAAGTGGGGCTAATTTGTTTTATTTAAACACAGTTTGCGAAGGCTCCCCCAGCTCCTAACTTAGCCGGCTGCTCAGTTTTTGCTGCACCGAGAGAGCGCTAATGGCGAAAGCGTGCATTGTTTATTTGGTGGGGCAGTTAGTTACTAACAGGCCACCTGCTTCATTTCCGCGTCTGCGCAAAGAAACGAATAGGTAGTTAGTATGTTGCGTGCGCCTTGCTTGGGGACACCACGTGTAGTGAGTATTGCCCAAGAACAAGCTGCTCCTTAAGCCCAACTTCGCGACCGCAGACACGAACCTGAAGGAGAGCGGTGGGATTGGCCGAACCATTGACGAGCGTGCAGGGGAGGATGCCCTTAAGCAGCGAGATAAAGCTGAAAGCCCTCCGGATCGCGAAGCAATGAATGCGGCGCTACGACGGGAGTACCACGCTCGGAATGCTCATACAGTGTTGCCGAAGCGCGATTCCGCCAAGTCTTCGTGGACAATACGTCTGGCTTCAGTTGTCGTGCGTGGGACCGATTGCGTCTCGAAAACGACCTATCGGAGATTGCGAACATTTCTTACCAACATTTTTACAGCTCCGCTGGTCATCCACCTTGGCAGGCCGGAATGGCCTTAAATTTTTTTATTCACTGCGTGTTGTTCGTCCTGCACTTGTGCTTGACCGAGGCAGCTGTCTCATTCTTTTAAATTCCAAAATTTTTTTGCCTAAACAGATTTGGTCAGAGTACCTATGCTTCAAAGCATTGCCTGGATTATCTCCCGGTAATGGTTCATTTGTAATTCTTCTATGCGCACATTGTGCCAATGTTACATAGTGCGGGAGTAATCACCAGTTATAGCTTAACTTTACATACAAGACAAAGTCTTCAGGTACACTTCCTGCACTCCGTACACTATGTCGTAGCTGTCGTTTCATCGTAACCCTATGTTACATTAAGATTGTGCTTCATTTAGCATTTGTGTTGATCCCATGTTCATGTTGTCCCATATAGCAATTACTGTTTCGTCAGTACTTTTAGGTAGCTGTATGCAGATGTACCTTTCGTATGTCGGGACTTGTCCTGTCTCTTCCTGTTTTTCTGTGCCGTATAGTTTGCGCCATCTGTGTAAGAACGTACGACCACTAGCCCAGCTTTTATTGCTGCTATGTGATAGCCCTCCGTAGTGACTGCTATATCACTGCTATATTTAGGCACTAAGAACCCCACTTTAATTTAGCGAATAACTTAGAGCTCCAACGAAGGCTTATATTGAGCTACTGTATGTTCACAATGATTGAAGCATAAGCGGTTGAAGAATGTCACAGTCAAGAGCACCCCAGCACACTTGTCCACAAAGTAATTGATGCACCTTCCAAGGGCTCAGGCTCATTCCGTCACTATCGTCATTGAGAATGGCCTACTGCAATGTTTAAGCCTCTAGTTATCTGAACAATTGTAAAATTGTTGGTTTTCAGTAACTTCAGCAGGAAAGCTGTTACAGTTTTCGGCTGATGTTCACAGCCTCACGCTCATTCAAGCGCACTGGTGGTGCATTTAAAGTTGGGATGCAATGTAAACTTTTTGTTTGAATAATCAGTGCATTGTGGTGTAGCCTTGCTTCGTTACTGTGGAGGGATGGAAGCGAAAAGGCGGTTGACTTTGAACCCAGTTCACATAGGCAGAGAGGTACTGATACTTTTCCCAGGTCTGTCATAGAACCTGTCAGGCAGGAGGCTGGGACCTGTTAGTACAGTTTTGGACTAGGCACATTCTGACTGATGTTGTGCTAGACGGAGTGGGGTCTTTTTCTTGGCCTCTTGGCAGATGGCTCAGCTGCAGAGTTTCATGATGGCACCCTCTTGGAACCTCTTGTGAGCCCTGGTCGACATCTCGCAGTGCTCATTGTTTTAACCATATTTGACATCCGTGGCACCTCGTTGCAGCAGCAACAGTGACCTTCAAGGTCTACAGACGCCTATTTACATCACCTCGATGGTCCACGCTCCCCAGCGCATCCTCAATGCACCGCAGGATGTCAAGGCAAGCAGGATTGTGTTCATTCATGGTAGGCATACGCCATAAACAAACCTCCAGGCTCTATCTGGCATTCTTTCAAGCCTGCAGAAAAGGCGTTATCCGATTATCCCCAGAATAATTAGCACCAACGCAAAATACGAATTTCTTCTGCTGTCACTTGCGTTGGCCAGCGGTTCGAATGTGGATGGAAGCTGAAGCAAATGAAGAGTTCCCTTTTGTCGTTTCGTCATGGTTATGGCTCATACACAGCTGACTTCACAGCAACTGTGACACCGATTATTCCATTTACTAAATCTATCACTTTGGTGAACACAAAAAAATGAGTTGTCCCTTCTAAAATCAGAAACACATCAGAAAGCGATGCTAAAATTTTAGGTAAAGTTCACTTCTAACTATAACTCTAAGTACAACGTAAGTGTAACTCTAATGATAGGGCTGTAACACATTCTTGAGCACAACATAGCCTCTGAAATTAACACATGCTTTATGACACATTCTTTTTCGCTTTGTTTGGAAATCAGAGAATCTACCGTGCTGCCTTGGTGTGGAAAGGTTTTTTATATTTCCACTGAATGTCATTTGGAGGTTCTTGAATTTATTTGTGCTAAAGGAAAACATTCAATGTGTTGCTAATCAAACACCCCAAATATCTGATTTTGTACTCTGGGAAATGGTTTTCCTTTCTCATTTGCAGACAAAAAAGTTCTTTTATACTCCGGTGATGCCATCACTGCTCGACAAGTTCAATGTGCTTAAATATTCACTAAGGTACTGCAAAGCTGCTACATAAGGTGTTTCTGCTACTCTTGTAAATGAAGTTATTCTCTCTATGTCAAGCCAATATGCTTTACTATCGCAAGCGAAATCCTTCCTCCATAGATAGTACAAACTCCAAAGAAGATGGAGGCGAATGCTGAGCTTTTCATCAACGTCGGAATAATAGCGTTGAGTTACGGAGACGTAGAATCTCAGAGTGGCTTTGCTTGCCGAAGGCACGAAAAAGCTCTCTACTGCTCTGGACAAAATTTCGCATAAGGAGAGTGTTAACTAGTCACTATTATTGGTAGTAGACGCAAAGCGCAAGCACTGTCACACACAGAAAGGGCTCAGGAAAGGTCCCTTCATTCATGGCAGATCAGCAAGTCGAAAATATTGTTACGGATAGTGACGGTGAAGAAAGCAGGAGAACTGTGACTGGCGAAACAAATGTGTTATTGGCTGAACCTGTACCCTCAAAAACAGGCTACAATCAAAGCACAACGATCGCGGCGAACACAGTCAGCGATCGTCAAAAATCCGATCAGTTGGTCAAGAGCGTTTGGTTTTATACATGAGCCATCGAACGTTCCAGAGTAATCGCTGGTGCCTGCGTGTCTTCCAGAATGTTCTACACCATTCACACTGCACAAACATGCAATCAGATTTCACACTGTTCGGCGACAACAGACAGCGGATAGAACCATCGATAACATTCCAGAAACTTCAGATCAATGCAGGCGTGTCCTACGCCGAGCAATGACATTTGTTAGGCGATGAAACGCGGTCGTTAGACAAATAAGTACGTCTCTTTGGGACACCACGTGACACCATTACCATATATGTTTTCATTGTGCATTTCTCGCTGTTACCATAGTTACTTTCTTTAACAAACTTGTCATTACTTGCATATGTGGTCCTTTTGAAACAAAGTTCTACATTTACCACGGTATAACCTAGGATTATGTATTACCCAAAGAAGTATGACAATGACTATAAATCATTGTTATTTTGGCGTGGCAACGATTCTTGTGCCAATGCAAACATCATTTCTTACTTTCGTTTCAAGCTTAGTGATTTACACTACTACTCGCAAGTACACCTTTTCTGGGGGCATGCTGAAGCAAAAGGCTTTGTTTGAAAGCTATAATGGGAGTTTCAATCTCTAGCAGTTTCATGTGCTATGCTAGGGTGAAGTTGCATAATAATTTGTGGCCTACGCACCTTGTTTTCTACTGGTCTGGTTAATGGCAAGTGTGTAATAAATTATTAATAATGTAGACGGCAGATAAGTGCAGATTTTCTTCTCACGTAGTCAATGGCCACCCGGTTGTATCCAAAATTTATAAACATATATCTTCTGCATCACCCACAGGTTGACCTCCAACGCATAGTGGATGGGAGTCCTTGAGAAGCTGGAATGCTACCAAAAAGCCATCGGTTCTCTGCTCGTTGTGGATCAGTACTGTGACAGCGGCAGTCTTTGTTGCAACCAGCAACACGTGACAGTGCAGTTGGTCGCATCACAAGTTGCCATGGAATGAACAAATACGCTGACTATTGCAAGTCACCACGAGAACTGCCCAGCAAGTACTTCTGCAACCACGGACCAAAGTGGCGTAAGTGCCTGGAGAGTTGGGTGGAAACAAAAGTCCACTTACAGAAGAAATCTTTCGGAACACCTTAACTGCAACGGCCTTCACCTATGTGTGTAGAAAGAAAATTTTCTCGAAAATAATGTTTGGTTATATCCAAAGAAACGGCTCACCTACATACATTTACACCGCTGTACATGTATCCGTTGATGATGGTCTGTCTGATCACAAATTGGTACTTTTTACATGTCGTGTCACCAATCAAACTGAAAATATTCCTGTAAAACAAAGCGTCTAAAAACACTGTAAAGGTAATGATGAATCTATTCTTGATTATCTCGATTTAACCTTTGATTGTTTTTCCAGTAATGATGTCAACGGCCTTTGGAGCAATTTCCAGTCACTCGTGGTTTCTGTCCCAAACATTTTATTCCAAACAAAACAAAAAAGCAGCAATCCAAGAAACCGTGGATAACTAGAGAAATTCTTCATCTAGTGCGGAAGGTTAAGCGTATGAAAAAGCACAACTGAAAATGTTTCATAGTTCAAAAATAAAAGAAATGCTTTCTGCAAAATATTGCGGCCTAGCAAACACGTCTTCTATTCAGTAAAGTTACCTCAATTCCTTAAAAGTGATCCCGCAAAGATTTGGTGCCAGAATAAAAATAATAAGCAAAAGACCTCGAACTCCATTAAAATCGACGATCAAATAATCGAAGATGAGAAACATATGGCCGCAGAGTGTAACTGTTATTTTCACTGTTTATTCGAACCATCGTGTGTTGGAAAGTGACCGTGGAAACAGTGTAGCAATCAATCCTAATTTTATAACATTCGATGTGTCTTTTCCATGCTTCTAAACATTAAAATATAATCTTCTTGGGGTCCATACAAAATACCAAACGCATTTTTACCTCACTACACTGAATCGCTTTCCCACTTCCTTGTCGTAATCTTTGGCTTATCTTTATCACATTGTACAGTACCATTAGACTGGCGCATCGCTCTAGTAATCCGTGTATATAAAAAGGAAATATTACTCTCATAACTAACTACACACCGATATGGCTTACAGGCAGGAGTTGTTGCGGGAACACTTCACTTCAAACTACATGATGAAGTTTTTAAAAGCATATAACATTCTATCGCCATTCAAACACGGTTTTCGTAAAGGTTCTTCTACAACTACCCAACTAATTGCTTGTTTCCATTAGTTCTCCTCCGTTCTAGATAAATCAGGCCAAACCGATGTTATCTTCCTTGACTTCAGCAAGGCTTTTGATACGACACCCCACTTTAAACCAATTCATAAACTTAATCTGATTGGTTTCCTTTCTGCCATTGTTAACTGGGTTTTATCGTACTTTTCGCACAGAGTTTGTTGACATAAACAGCGTCTACTCTAGCCCTCTCCCAGTAAACTCCGGAGTCCCCCTGGGAAGCGTCCCAGGACCGCTATTGTTTTTAATTTATAATGATGATATTAGAGCATGTGCTATAAACTGCGTCGAAGTATGTTTGTTTGCTGATTATTGCCTTTTATTCTGTGTTATTAACTGCGTAAATGACCAAATAATACTGGACAAATCTTTCAATGACATCGCTACCTGGTGTGACTGCTGGGGCACAATTTTAAACACTAATAAAATTGTGTTTATGCGTATCAGTAATAGGAAACAATAATTCATTTAACAATACAGTATCAAAGGAACTCCTATTTCACAAACAGACAGTTATAAATACCTTCGCGTCACAATCACCAGCAAACTCATTTGGTCCTCCCACATTGAAAAAAATTGTTCGTCCGCACACAGTAAATTAGGCTTGCTAAGGCATAAACTTAAAAGCTCTCCCCCTAGCACAAAACTCCTCGCATATAATACAATAATATGGTCTAGCTTGGAATATGCATCTGATCTTTGGGATCCGCACAGTAAAAAAAGATATTAACAATCTGGAGAAAATCCAAAGATTCGCCGTTTGTTCTGTTATTAACCGTTTTCTCCACTCTTACTTCCCAAGTGAGCTAATGAATAAAAGTAAAATTCAATCTCTAGAATGTCAAAGCAAAATTGCAAGACAAAAATTTATTTTCCACCTATCTAGAAAAAATATATTCTAATGTTTGTTGACTTAATAAAGTTTGTTGACTGACTGACTGACTATACATAACAGGCATCCTTGCTCCGCTGTCTTCGCGTTCCAAAAGACGATATCATTCACACAACTTCGACCTTATCTTTGCCCGTACTAAAAACTTTAAATACTCTTTTTTTCCTCGCACGATAACGTATTGGAACAACCTGCCGCACCAAATTTTTGCTGCAAGCATACTAGAACGTATCATAATTATTGTGAACTGTGCTTTTGATCTTGTTCTTTGCTATGTTGCATACCTGTCTGTTATTTTACCACGCCTGTATTATTACCAACTTGGTTGTTTGCATTTTTTTCCTGTAACACCCCCGTTCCTGCTCGGACCATTCCTAGGCCTGCAACATTTTCTAAATAAATAAATAAATAATAAATGCAAAAGCTACCAAAGCAGGTCTGCCTGCGTTGAGATTTTATATGTTCATTGTGGAACCAAGAAAAATTTATTAAAGAATACAATTCTTGTTGAACAAATAAACTAGGTGCCTTGACTAAACAACACAGCAGATGTGTTCTGTGAGGTAAACCGTCAACAGTCGCACCACGCTACGGGCAAAATTTTATCCCACAGGTCAACAGACATGTTCACGACGCTCTCTGTTGCAGCTAACAATGCTGGACACTCCTTATCCTTTTGGGGACTGCGCGTTATTATGAAACCAAAATACTTCAACACCATTAAGTGACGCATTAAAAATCTTTAAATTGAAATGGTATTTTCTGCCAATACGTTTCTCAACGTATTACACGCTTTTTATTGAAGAAGTTCAAAGATGATTTAGCACGTTAACAAACATGTTTTATTAAGGATAGCTGGTTTTCGTCAGGCAACGTGGCCTCTCAGTCACTGGCATTGCCCCTCGAATACACCTCGTAAATAACATTGAGGTCCTCTGAATCAGGCTTTACAAGACGTTCATGAATTTCTGCACCATTTGAAAAACGCCAGGAGCCTTGTGCCATGTTGAAAAATGGGAGATGTGAGCAACGCGAGCAGTTAGTAAGCTTTGTTGGTCTATATGTGATATAAAAATGTGCTGTAACAATATATTTTAACCAAGTGCTTATAGACGGATGAATCAGTCTACGGATGTTTAACATTCACAAACTGCGCTGGGCATAGTCGGCGGTGTGCATCGGCAGCCAGAGCAGTATAGCTGGGAATGACACTTAAAGGGCTAAAGGGGCTTCGTCACATTCAGGAGCAACAATTTGTCACACCAGCAACATTACCATATGCATAGCAGGCTACAGAATGTTGCAATACTTCCAATGGAAGGAGTTCCCAGCTTGTGAAAATGCCGGCAATAATTGGTAATAAAAAACTAGCAAAATGTTTTGGCGTGACTTGCAACAGAACATTACGTCAACCTTGGCAGAAATGATGCTCAGCATTGCCAACACGCAAGCGCTAAAGTAGGAAATGGACACTTTACTTAAGGAGAGATGTTCTTGAAGCTTCCCAGAAAATAAAATTTGTGGGACAGTGACACAGATGCAATTAGTATAATGCTTCCAGTTTAGCCTCAAAATTTGTGCGAGAGTGACACAGATGCAATTTGTATAATGCTTCCAGTTTAGCCTCTCTGTAAGGATTACGCGAAAGCATACCAGGTTTTCTTAGTGTGACATTCTCTGCAGTGTTACAAATGCTGGTAGTATTACAGCGAATCTGTTTATGGCTAGGGTCTGGTGGATCTAGTCTCCTTGATCGTAGACCAACTATTTTTCATACGTGGGCCAATCCCAAAGATAGTGCAATGCCAGGCGGACCCGCGGCGGAGGTGAAGCAGGCGTTAAGTACTCTTTATACGTGGGCCGATGCCGAAGATTGCACAATACCGGGCCGTTCTGCGGTGGAGGTGAAGCAGGCGTTAACCGCTCCCCATTAGTTGGCGATCCCGACAGAAAGAGAGCAAACATTTATTTCTAATGAGATCGGGTGCTTCTTCGTAGGGTGAAGCCCTTAGTTCAGGACCCCATTGGCTCGTGCCACTCCGAGTGCCCGCCGGAACAGCCGCGCTGCTCTTGCAGGTCTAAGCTGGTCAGCGTAGTCTCCTAGGAGGAAGGTTAAAGCGAATCAATAAGGAAGGGTGTGGGAACTCCCAGGTGCAATTATATACAGTGGGCTTTGCTCCACAGTAGGGACAGTATGTAGGGTATTATGTCGGGTGGAAGTGTTGAATACGTTATAAGCCTACTACGTTGCTCTATAGGAAACACCTATATTCTTTTTGCTTGCTGACAATAAATATATAGCCCAGTACGAAAACCGATAGCCCAGCACAAGAATATTACAGCCACGCTATTGGTCTTGTTAAATGTCTGGTTCCATTGCATTTCTAATGCAGTCATTTCCATATTGATAGAATTGGAACCCCAAGCGCCATAAAAAAGAAATGTGATTTAGTACTAATTACAATACAAATATGAACACCAACATGCGTGAACTTATTGTGGCACCAGAACTTACGAGGCTATAAAGTTCTTATGGAGGTGTCACACGGTGAACGTTCAATCGCCATCGAGCCTGAGCGGATGGAAATTTCTCGACCGCAATTGGCTACTTTGCACAAACTGTCGAATGGAGATGATCGCAGTCGATCGATTCGATCCTTACGTGCCTGTTTGAGACCATTAGTACAATTGTAGTACAGTGGCAGTGGGCCTAACGTGTATTTCTATATTTCTATGTGCTATCACAATGTACCGGGTGCCCAAGGTATTTTGGAACATGACGAGAACTTCATTATTAGCATTAACATTTCAGACAAGATGCAGTATACAAAAAATTTCTATTCCTTTTGCTGCATTTGATCAGGACTGTTAAATACTGACATCTTCAGCCTCAATTACTGACTGAAGTCGGCTTCCGTAGTGTCCACATACTGCGATCAGATAGTGCGTCTTTATCTCAGCTAGTCCTTCTGTATTAGCAGGCTTAGCCAACGCTTTATTGTTGTGTCGCAGTTTATGTCTTTCTGTGCCGTCAGCCATACATAGCGGCATAAAGGTGTACATATTCCTAACGAGTACCCCATTCTGAGAGTGCCATGGTAACTGAAGTTCACAAGCAGACGCTCTTGCGTGGCGCAGGCACTGTGAGTGAGAGAAAACCCATAACTTAGAAGTGGAACCTAATGAAATCATGCCGAGGAAGCACGATTTTTTTAAATTCTGCCATCTCGAACTTATTCCCAGCTGCCATATTCGGCTTTTCAGGGTTCTCGCTCATCCCTACCTCCACATGATAGAGAAATTCAACCGTTTGATTGACGTGTGACCACTAGCAACGCCTAAATGTCTTCTTCACAAATGATAATTAGCCACAAACTCTTTGCTCACCCAGAAATAAACCTGCGACATTCAAGAAGGTGGTCATCTCCAAGTCGTTGTGTTAGGCGCGCAAGGCAACTAGAGGAACTTACTGCTTCATCTCCGGGACCAAACTCACAGTTAATACCTCTAAATAAATGCGCTAAGTAGGAAACAGAGGGTTAGGTGGAGGAAATGTTAAGCGCTTAGACATATATAAATGGAATGAAAATGGCTATGGTGATTCGAAGCTATGTCTTGAAATACCTCGCGTACCCAATGCATAATATAACTGCCAATGTTTTGTGTCCCTAATCTAAATGTAACTCATGAATTTTGTAATACTCAAGGGAAGTTCACAATTGAGCTAAAAAAACGATAAGCTACTACGATGAGAATAAGTAACTTATATAATGCACACAAAACAATAGGCTAATAGAGATTTCTACTATAATTTTCACTACCGTTGGACTGTGTTCTTGAGTATAAAGATGGCAGTAGCTTCTGAAAAAATTGGAGGACGCATAAGCTTCGCCTTCAAGAGTGGAACGCGACAGCGTTCCCGTCGACCCGCCAAGGTGTGTAAGACAATGGGCTACGGCGCAGCGACTACGCGTCCCGCATCGGACGCGGTGAGCGTCGAGCAACGCAGCGTTCGGCGCGGCAATGAAATGTGCGCCTGAGCAAGCGACGCACGCCTGAGCCTTAGAAACAGCTCGTTTCTAAGGCAACACCGCATTCACTAGAGGCGCTTTTGTACCGCTTTGAAGCATCGAACTCGTGGCTCACTGGTAAATTAAAAGAAGAAACTCGTGGCTCAGTGGTAGCGTCTCCGTCTCACACTCCGGACACCCTGGTTCGATTCCCACCCCGCCCATCTTGCAAGTTGTTTTTTATTCATGAAGTGCCTGCTGGGATTTATCGCTCACGGCCAATGCCGCCGACACCAACGCCGACGACACCGGCTCTTCTGCAACAAGAGCTCCTTAACGCTTTCGCGTTAAAAATCCAGTAATTCTGCAGGTGCTTGCTATATATGGTTCATTCTTTAATGCTAGGTTATGCTTTTTGATATGTAGCAATTGAGAGACATCGGCAAAAGCATCAGACACGAAATGTTGCACTAACACTCAGGCACTACTTTGCAGTAGCTCGGTGGTTAGTGGGCTTCAGTGACGTGATTTCAAATTTCAGTGGAAGCTGTTGTAGAGAAATCTTATTTTTCTTGAAGTGTGCAATGGTGAAGCTGGGGATTATGACATGGCACGACGACGATAAAAATAATCACGGCATGTCGTTGACAACGACAACAGTTGCCGTCAGTTTAACAGAACGGATGGATGGGTGAGACAGGAAGGGCAGACGGACGGGTGCACAAACATAAGCCAATTTCGACCACTTCACTGCTACAGCAGTAAAAAACGGTTAAAATAAATAACATGGGCAGAATTGGGCCATGGGCAAGTCGGATTTCTGTGAGAAAAAAGTTTATTTCAAGTACAAAAGGAATGCACAATGAAACCAAGTGGCCATTGGCCAGAGAGAGATAGAGCATGTGTGCTCTCTCTGTCACATGTAGCGAAAGCGAGAGAGAGCACACATGCTTGGTATGTACTATTTTCGCCTTTGTGGCGCACCTAGGGACAATGCAGTGCAAATTACCTACTGTCATGACTTTAGATCAAACATTGTTATTGTCAGTGACTGTTGAAAACAGAATGACATATTCGAAATGTCATGTGCCTACTATTTTTTCAAGCATGCACAATCTACCGTCCTCCCCATTCCATCGCAACACGAAACTGCTTGCTGGATAGCATATGTACATGTGCAGCAACTCATTTCGCCTTTGTGCAGTGGTGTCCTCTCTCTAGGGGTAGGGGGGCGGTATAGGCGGTGGCGTGGTGTCCGCCTATAGTTGACATACGATTTTGTTTGCTGCCGATGTTCTGATTGGTTAGGCTAGGCAACGCGTCAGAGAAAGACAGGCACTCCCAGCCAATCAGCACTTCGGGAGCAGACCAAATGAACAGGTCCACTAGGTGGACACTACAGAAGGCCAGCCCCTACTACGCGCTGCTCTGAGCAAAGCAATGCACCTGTGGCAACAAGCTTTGGGTGTTTTTTTTTGCAACAACCAGAAAAATAAAAACGCGAGTGCAATGGTGGTCGATATAGTCGGCTTTACGCATTCGGTACTGTTATCAATGAGATTAGCACTCTTGGTATACTTTATGCACTTTTCGGGCTCGGTCTGTCCATCTGTCCCGCCAACACGGGTCATCGGAATGGTCTAAATAGAACATGTGGATGCTTTGCTGTGGGAACTGGATGTGAAGTTAACCAGAGGGCCTCCTTGTGCTATGGCTATTTGCCTCTCTTCAGTAAACTTCTTGCACTACTACTTGGGTCACTGGGTATGTGCCACTCTTCAATGTTAACAGAATCATGTGAATCTTATAGTGCAGGGTGGAATTTAACGAGCATCGTATATATTGAGACAATCGTACCTGAATATCAGTGGAGTAGCCAGAAATTTCGTTCATGGGGGGCTCACATTGCTGCTCGGTCTCCTCCTTAAGAGGAAGCTTTAGCTCGGGTGCTCGTATCTAAATACATGTAGAAGGAGGATACGTTTTTCTCGGCAACCAATGCACCAAATTTGACGAGGTTTGTTGCATTTAAAAGAAAAACTTAAATTGTACGGACTACTGGTTTCGAAATTTCCATTAAAGTAGTCAATTTTTTATTAAAAAATTCACCAAAATCGCAAATTTTCAGAAACGAAACCATCAAGTTTAAAACTCTGTAACTCAGCAATGAAAAATGCTATCACAATTCCGTGAATTGCACCTAATAGTGCATCTACAGTGGGCAAAATTGCTATGTCACACATGAATCTCACGAAATTTAGCATTATGGAAATACGGCTTTCGCAGAATCCTTGTACCCAACCTAACCAATTCACGTAAGATACGAAATGACACACCAAGTTTGTCCGATTTCACTGTCATAATAGATGCTGTTTACTGAGCAGCGATATATCTGCTTGCTGCAGTGCTAGTAGTTTGTAAACACCGTGCTTCTATTTTCTTTTTTTTAACTTTCGAGTTTTTCAAAATCAAAATTCCCTAAACCGAAATACCGCTTCCAGCAGAGACTAGAATTTAGCTTTCTCTCTCAAATGCAGCAAATTTCACTAAAAGCAATCCTGGGGTTACCCCAGGAAAGCGTTTCTGCGTTTTACATGTATTTGAATAGGCCGTGTTGGAGTTTGGTGCGAGCTAAAGCTTCCTCTTAAACAATTTGTCCGGGGATCAAATACATGAATAATAACTGCATTGCCATTGCTAAAGATGCTGCAAATGACTTCTTTAACGCTACGCACTGTCAAAACAAGTAAAATATGTATATTTTTTATAAAATAACATGCTTGTATGTGCCATAAATTGTGCTCAAAATAAGTGGTGTTAATGCTTTCATGTTTTTTCTCCATTTAATAAGCAAAGAAAATATAACGAACTTTAGAACTATATCAGTTCGAAACCAGCAAAGCAATGCATTTAGCTGCTATGAAAAATGTAAAGGCCATGAAATTAACAACCTGAGGACAAATATTGTAATGAAACTTTGTCGTTCAAGAACCTTGTTTAGATTGTTGTACATATGCAACGGCCAGTGAAAAATGTCAATGGCGCTGTCATTTGTTCCAATGTATTACGCAGGAGCAGCTGTCACCGGTCCTGTGTCGTGAGTAATTGCGCTGAAATTATAGCCGCAACAGAGAGCCCGTATAAAAAGCCGAAGTTCTGCAAAATCTACGAGGGTGAGTCAAATGAAAGTCAGCCAATGCGAATATATGACAAACGGGGTACTTTATTTAAAAGCAGTCTCCATGATTATTTAGACATTTGTCCCGTTGTTTAACGAGGTCGCGTGATTCCAGTCTCATTGAACTCCTTGGGTTTCTGCTTCAAAAAGTCTGCAACTGACTCTTCCATGTTATCTTCCGACACGAGTCTCGTTCCCTTGAGCTGTTTTTTTTTTCGGTTGCCCAAGAATGTGGAAGTCGCAAAGCGAGAGGTTTGAGCTGTATGGCGGATGTTGCAGTGTTTCCCACTTGAACATTGCCAGTTTTGTAGTAACCACATCAGTGACGTGGGGACAGCATTATCGTGGAACAAGATGACCCCATTCGTCAATTTTCCACGTAGTTTGTTCTTGATTGTCACACGCACCCGATCTGGCATTTATGATTAACGAAAAGAATTGATAACCTCTCAACATTTAGCGAATTCTATCCATAATGCCCCTGACGATCGAGAAAGAAAAGTCAACAACATCTTTCCGGCGGTAATGACCACGTTTCCTTTCTTGGGGGTGGTGAATTCGAATGTTTCCGCTGCGAGCTCTGCCGTCGTGTTTTAGGCTCGTAGAAGTGGCACCATGGCTCGTTCCCGATCACAGTTGGAGACAAGAAGTCGTCGCCCTTACTGTGATACCGGATCAGATGAATCAAGGCAGCACTGAACTTCTCTGTCTTCTAGCGGTAGTTCAAAATCTTTGGCAACCATTGCGCACACAAGAGCCGATAACCGAGATGTTCATGAATTATGGCATGAACCGAACCGTGACTGATGTTTACACGCTCTTCCAGTTCATCGATGCTTATCCTCCGTTCTTGCCTCATCAGCTCATCAAGCTTTGCACTTCTGTTAGGGTTGATTGCACGATGGCTTTGGCCCGGCCTTGGATCGTCTTTGCAAGTTTCACGTCCTTCTTTGAACCGTTTGCTCAAACTCTTCACCATGGCCAATGAAATGCAATGTTCAATGTACACGGCAGCCATACGGCGACTAATTTATTTTGGGAAATACCTTCAGCAGTCAAAAACGTCAGGACACCACGCTGCTCAACTTCTGAAGCGTCCATTACGTCACGCAACCATGTTCGACCCAGTGTACGAGAGCATTAAAAAAATTTATCCTCACACCTGCATGTCACTTTTGTAAATGAAAGATGCCTGTGTGCTACACGCAGGCCTCGCAGGTAATGAACTGAACCGTTATTGCGCGGGGCTGGTTGGATCACTTTCTTTTTACTCGCCTTCGTACATCAGAAATGCGAAGATGCAATGAAATATGCAAATGCGAAGATACAGCTTGATAAAAGGCCAAGAAGTGTCACTGGAAACAAAGTTCACTGCACGTATACGCAAAACCTCTCAACGAGATATTTAAATATACGTATAAGTCTCCAATATATATACGTATCTAAAAACGTCACTGTATATAACAGGTCAAACAAGGCAAATAAACATGTTGCGCAATCAGCGATCCACAGGATCCTCGATCCCGCCCCCGTTCCATCCACTCCCCCCGACGTATCACGCGCGATGGAAGGCGGCACGCTTCCTCGCCGCTTTTCTCCTTTGCGCACACAAGACTGGAGCCACCATCGTCGTCTCACCCATCCCAGCCTCCCCAACGCCCTCCCTACGCTTTCACTCGTACATACAGTATGCGGCGCGCGGTCCCGATGTTATCGCCCTTGGACTGAAACATGAGGGCAATGGTGACGCCAAGAATGGGCCTGGAGTGTCCATATAATTGCTGTCGCAATACCATATAATAAGAGTATCCGGTAGCTGAAGCGTCCCGTGGCCCATTACTGTCCGCAAAAGAAGAAGTAACAAAATCGAGCTTTCACCATGCGACAATTCGCTGCGCCACAACAATGTCTTCTTTTTTTTTCTTTTCTGTGGCCGGGGCACCGAAATGAAAAAGCGCAAAGTATGTTGGCCACAATCAAGTGCCTACTTTGGGCACCTAATGTGGCTACCGAAGGAATATCGAAGAAAACATGAGACGCTTGGTCCACCGAGAACCATACGCATAGTGCTCGATACCCTACACTGGCGAGACAAGACTTTCCGAAGAGGTTGCGCTCAAGCGAACGCGGTGCAATTCGTCGAGTCCCCACAGTGAGGGCGGCGAGCGACGATAGCTTCTTTTTCTCGTATGATAGCCCGAAAGTGCCTAAAACTCTGCGAGGCGAAGATCCCCTCGGCCAGGGAAAAGCGAATGCGCACCGAAGTGCACCGCGCGCTGGTCAGAGCAATACGAGAAAAACCCATGTGCTCTGGCTGGCTCTGACAGCCCACGAGTAGGGGAAGGAGGACAAAAAAAAATTAAGAGGCTCAATGTATCCTCCCGATTCAAAGTTGAAGTAGAAAAAATAAAGAATAACGTAGTTACCTTGGCTGGCTTTGGTTTCTTGATATGGATGCTTTGGCGTGGGTGAAGAAAAAAAGATATTTCGTGGTGTGTCAGGACGGCACAAATGAACCACCACAAAGCTTCATCTCATCGGACCTCGTTGCTGGCTTTGTCAACTTTTCTGATAGTGTATTTACTTGGCTTCTCTCGTGCTATGGTCTGATGTAAGGCTTTAGAAAAGTCAATGCACCTTTGGCATTCAATATTTATACGAACATTAACCTACAAAATTTTCAATTGAAGATCTAAAGCACAACACTGGAAATGTCAATGTACCGTTCACATCAAAAGTATATATGACAACTTTATACCCATAAATTTCAGAAATGACATCCATGCACTCCGCGGATTCCGCGGCCTCCACAAGATGCCGCGACGAGCCCATTCGCCATCAAAATGCCTTTGAAACTTTGTGCTCGGATGGGGCTGCTTGCGTTATGTGACTCCCGGTACATGGGCGTTTCCGCGAAATCCAGCCCGACTTCGCAATGTTCGGGGTGAAATGTCTTTTCGAGCGTGACAAAGACATTCTAGACAAAATTCAGACCGATTTCCGGCACCGGGGATCGCTTTGGTGGGCAGTGCATAGACAGCACGAAAACATTTCGGGGGGGGGGGGGTGCTGAATATATATACCCCTGCAAGCGCATGCGCCATGCACAGATTTCGCGGTGGCACTGCTGAATAGTGCAGCGCGAAAAGAGAGAAGCGTGAGAGAGGGGCACCGCTGCATGTGCACCTCATACATGACATGCTTCTGCATTGTGAACAATGCGTGTCGCTACAATGCTTCAATTCCAATTTCTTTAATGCACGAAGTCACGGTGAGATTTGTTCTGACGCTATTTTTGCCGCTCACTCTTCATTGAATTTTGTGCTCAAGGGCAATGCTAGGTTTCTTTTGAAACATTTTAGACTGCATGTTTTGCCTATGATGGCAGCTGTATTTTGTAAATGTTGGAAGCGTTTGTTTTTGTAAGGATCTGTTAGAGATCGTTTAAGACGATTTATATTCTCAGTACACTTCAAGAACTTTCTGCTGTGTCTAACCGTTTTCCCGCCAAGTTGGCTCACTTGGTATTCCACAGTGGAATACGTGAACCCTTGGGCTGTTGTGGCAAAGAAACCTATTTCGAAACCAACTGCCAGACAAACCTAGGTCACTGGGTAAGTGACACTGTGTGAGTGTGATCATTCAGTGAACATCTCAAGCCAACCTGCGTCACTGGGTATGTCCTGCTCGGCCTGAATAAAAACTCCATCATGCGCATTAAGACAACCTTGTTTTAGTATACAGGCTGCTAAAAATTAGGCTTTATGGTTTCCTAAAATTAGGCAATGGGAGGAATGCGATGACTAGCTTTTTAAATAAATTATGTGGCCAGAGAGACAGAAAGTAAGATTCTAGCCCAAAGATTCTAGCCCAAATAACTAGAATGGAATAGTTAACTTTTTATTGACTGCAGTAAACGAGTATGTTTGTAACAGAGAATTAGAGGTAGTCGTGTTTCTACACAATATGAGTTGGAATAATTCTCCTAGCGTGTCTGTGCTCCGAGATAGCCGACTCCAAATTTTATGTCTCGCTCGCAGGATTACGCATGCAAGATAGTTAGTATCGGCACAAAGGTCCTCCCTGATGTGACGCGGCTGTTGGGTGCGACGTTTGAGCTGACAACAGGGTGGAAATATTGGCAAAGTTGACAACTGTTCGAGAAGGCATGGTTCGAGAACCGGTGTGCGACCTTACAACGCGGATCCTGTTCCGCAGTAGCTTCAACGATCTTCACGAGCACTGTACGAAAAGGATGGGCTGAAATTCTATTGGAAACGTGCATTTCTTTGCCTGCGTCCCTATTACAGACACTTTGTAAGACACTTTTAAAGAAATGCGGAGCCACTGACCTTTCTCGAGAAATTCGACGTCGAATTTAAATGGTAAATACGGCCGGATGACGCATTTGAGGACTTAGAGGATGGTGGGAGTCGCCAGCAGTGCAGTCACGCTTCAAACGAGTCGCGGAGACGGAAATTCCGACCGACGGCAGTAGCTTAGGCGTCGGTGCCGTGCTAGTTCAAAGGAAGGACGGAGTTGAACGCTTAATAGCTTATGCTAGCTGTCCGCTGTGGAAAGTGGAAGCTAATTATTCTAGGACGGAAAAAGAGTGTCTTGCGATTCTTTGGGCTACGGCGAAATTTTGGCCTCACATATACAGCAGTCATTTGAAAAATGTAAGAGATCATGACACTTCGTCTTTGCTCGAAAACCTAAAAGATCATTCAGGTCTCCTAGCATGATAAAGCCTCACACTCCAAGAATTGGACACCACTGTTGTGTGTAAGTCCGGGAGAAACCATTCTGACAGCGACTGCCTGTCGCGCGGTCGTATTAACCAGTGCTGCAAATGGGTCGCAAGCCCCAAGGGTAGCGTTGGCCTGGTTGCCTGGGGCACAGTTGGAAGCATCCGAAGGTCCTGGCAAGGATGAGTCGACTGCTAACAGAACAACTTGTTTATTTTATCATTGCAAAAGAGCGGCCGGTCAGGTCGACCGAAGTGGAGAAACGGGAGACCACGTTACTCGACTGAGTAAATCGAAGCTTCTCTCTTGGGGTCCGGGGGCAGCTGCTTTTATACTCTCGGAGTCCAGGGCAAGAAGGAACGGCTTGGATGAGGCGCACGTGACGGCGGCGCCCGGACACGTTGTGACAAGAAGTGACGCATACGCCGGGCCGGTGCCGGTCGGACCTCCTCGCTTCACAGTTGGGGAGCTCCTCTACCCGGCTGCCGCGCTTTGACAAGCGTGGGCACCAACATGCACACACGCACATGCACACACACGAAGACACGTGGCATTGAAACATGCCTGGACGCGCTTGGCAGGAGGTGTTGGGAGAGCGCTGAACTGGCCGAAATGTCCGCCGCTGTGAACGAAGCCTCGGCGTCCGTTGCATCCGCGCCGGCTATACCGCACGTCGGAAGCGAAACGTAACACGAGCCACTGCAAGGCGAACTGGACGACGCCCCCTTCCTAGCGACAAGAACCTTAGACGACTTCGCCAAACAATGGGCGTCTTGCGCTGGAGTTTGAGGTACAGTAGCGGCGCCTGTTGGCGGCACGGGAAATGACATCTGGGTCGTACCAGCTTGGGTCGTATTCAGCCCTTGCTGTGGCGAAGCACGCTTCTGGGCCGTGTTTTGCGTTGATTCGCACTTTTTTCTGCCCTGTTGCGAGTGCGAAAAGGCTCGTCACTTCTCACAGACGACACCGACCACGCTGCGAGCTGACCGCAGCCTATAGTTTAACGAAAACGGACTCTCCGTGTGCCGTGGGACGTAATGTTGGAAGCAGAAGTAATTGGCGACGCCGATCCGGAGGCACCGAGCTCAGCATCGAAAAAGCGTCACCGTCGATACTGCTGCGTCATGGGCTGCCATGAACAAGAAGGCTTGATTCGCAACATCCAATTCTATCATTTCCTTTCAAGGCCTCACCCTCACGAAGCGGTGCGTCGGGCGCTCTGGATAACTGCAGTTCGTCGCGCTGGGTAAGCGAAACTTCGCGCCATGCTGACTGTTTCACCTGTCTTGAAGCCTGATTGATTATCTGCGTTCTAAATTTCGGTCTTTTGCACCTACAGTCCCGACGGCAGACCGACATAGCAGCACACATGGCTGGTGATTCACAATTAAAAACCCGGCCACAGCGACAATTAACAATTCGACGCGTGCGAAGTCGTGAAGTTACCAAGTGTGTGCAAATGACCACAAATGGCCGGGCTGATCCGCTGACAATTCACAACCCCACTACTCGCAGCACAGCTTACATAGTTAAATGTGCTCATACTTGACCTCAAGCCAGCATGTTGAGGTAGCGCAGCAAGATAGTATTGATTACAGCAGATTGATGTTCGAACGCTGTCATTAAAAGCTACATCAAGCGAGCAGCGCACGAGCTCGCGCTGCAGCGCGATTCGCACGTGCGTGCGAGCTCATATGCATTGCATCAGTTATTACCAGTTACTAAAAGGGACAGATCGCCGCTACTACAACGCAGGCATAACTACTTTTTTAGCGGCATGCAGAAAACAAAGATTGCAGGAGGCCCACCGTTTTGCGGCATGGCGGAAGACCGCTGCCATCGCGGCGCGTACGTTCCTGCGCTCGAGCAGTTCGTACATCGCGGCATGCTGAAAGACCGCTGCCGTCGCGGCTCGTATCGTCGTGTGCTCGAGCAGTTCCGTACACATTATGTCTGCTTATTGCTGCCGTGGATTCATTTACAGCAAGCATTTCCTAGCGTTTGTGTGCCTGAATCTAGCAGCGTGCAAACCTTACCTGAAGTTCCAGTTCGTACGTGACTCGCTTCACTTGCGATTACCACCGCGCTAAAACTTCGCCGCTTAATTCTTGAACAGCGTACACGTACTAGGCACTGCATAATTTCTTGCCTTTACGCAGCGTGCCACCCCTGAGAAAATCTTCGGCGCCCGATATTCGCTGCAGGCCGCGATACAACACAACCGAAAGTGGTGGGTCCATATTGTAAGCGTGCTTTCGGAAGCAGAAGGCCGAGCTTGGTACGACCCATTTTAGGACAGAGGGCACCTTTTAGCACCTTTTTCGCAGCGCCCCCTGGGCAATGCGAGAGCCCCATAACAAACCCAGAGTTAAGAAGCCTTGTGGTGTTCTTAAAACGGAAGACCAACGTTTTCCTGTTGTGCCGTTAGCTTTGGTCGATACTCGATACCCGTCTGGAAACCCTCTGAACGAGTGTGTCGTTGTGTCTCCTTATGTATAATTGGGGGTCAGAAAATAAAGGGTATCATTCATTGGGCTATCACTGGTTGGCTCTCTTTGTCGGTCCCTAGAACACGAAGCCGCATTGACGACGAGGGGCGATCGCTCAAATTTTTTGAAGGTGCTGTTTCCCCTGCAGGCGTGCCGGCCACGTAATGAGTTTTTCCCACCTCGCTCGACCGCCTTGGTTCCTGCCTGCGCAGGGCCGCCCACCGGTTTCTGGTCGCAATTGTTTCACACCTTTCTTTTGACATTCGAGGCATCTGACTTACCACCCAAACGACACAACATCGGTTCATCGTTCTCCTTTCCGCGCGCCGTGCTTCTGGCACACCAACTGGAGCAGGCTGCTGAGCAAGTTCCCTAGCTTGCACCTGGACACGTTCAGTAGGTAATTTCACGAGGTGTTCGGCGTTCAGGGAATACAACGCGACGCGGCCGCACTCATCTCTCCGTTGGGCTAGTTCCACTGAGCGCTATCGCGAATCGAACAAGGCGCCATCATGCTGTTTTCGTTGCGGTTCACGACCACGCCACCCCTCATCATCCTCCTGTCCAGCACAAGGTCCGCGCTATTGCCACTGCGGTCGCCTTGGGCACTTGCGCTATTTCTGTAACAAGCGACAGCAACATTCCACCATTGCCATCCATGAAGTCGACTGCCAGGACTCGTCCGATGATGCTGAATCTTTAAGCGTTCTTACCGTGGTCGGTCCTGCTCGAGCAGGCGTTTTCGTTGATGTTTTCGTCCCCGGCAAGTCCTTAAAGTTTTTTGTAGACTCTGCACCGTCTGTTTCCATGCCGAAAGAGAACCTTTTCCAGCAGTATTTTGTTAGCGAGTCACTTCTTTCCGCTCCACGAGTGAAGCTTCTCGATTACTCTCAGCACTCAATTGCCGTACGTGGCTGCTTCTTCACGGAAGTCACGTTCAAGGGCTGCATGGCCTACCTCCTGTCCTACGTTGTGCCGAAAGGCACATTCATCCTCGGAATTGCTGCGATCAAGGCTTTCGACCTGCACATTGAAGGGTCGTCTCTGCATTGCTTGGAGACATCGACCATGCCAGCGAAGCTTGATGTGGCCCAGCCCGCGGCAAGTTTTACCGCCCAACCCTCTTCTGAAGACCCTGTCTGTGAGTTTGGCACAGGCCTTCGTCTCGCCAAGGGTTTCGTCCATCGGATCAATATCCGGCTCGCGGTGCCTCTTGTGAAATCGAAACTTCGGCACCTCCCGCTGACACTCCGACCTCAAGCTCCGCAAGAGCTCCGTTAATTGAAAGAACTTGACGTCATCAAGCGCGGCAATGCCTCGGAATTGGTATCCCCCATCGTACTGGCCAGGGAAGGATGGTGGCATTCGACTCTTTGTTGACCTCTGTGAACCTACAAGAGAAGTCATCGCCAACAGCTTCCCGCTTGCTCACACTGAAGATCTCTTGAACAGCCTCGTTGTTGGCCCTACCTCCTCCAAGCTGGATTTTGCATTCACCTATCACCATGTTCCACTGCATCCCGAGAGCCGAGACTTGACTGCATTCGTGGCTCACGATGGACTGTTGCGTTTCAAGCTGGTATGCTTTGGGCTGCCATCTGCCCCCGCAGCCTTCCAGCAGTTGATGTCGCATATTCTGAAAGGGTGCTCCGGCGTTCTGTTCTACATTGACGATATCATTGTATTCGGCAAGCCCGAACAAGAGCACCTAACGAACTTAGCCGCAGTTCTGTGCCACATCAATGCAGTCGGACTTAAGCACCATCACAAGTGCAAATATTGCGCCAAACAATTGCCTTTTTAGGGCCCCAGTGTCACTGCCCAAGGCATCGCAACGATACCAGAGAAAATGAGTTCTATCCTGAAGGCTCCCGCTCCCACTCACGCCACTGGTTTGCATTGTTTCTGGGCCGAGTCGAGTTCTACGCCAAGTTTGTTCGCGGCCTTGCTGGTCCGATGCGCTCAGAAGAACCAACCCTTTATATTGAGGGATGCAGTCTATGCTAGTTTTCGGAAGGTCAAGCTCCTCTTGTCATCCAGCAAAGTACTTCAGATTTTTATTCCCACTCTCCCGGTAGTTTTCACTAGGGGTGCTTCTCACTGGGCCTTGGCGCCGTTCTCCAAGCAATGAATGGTCGCCAGCTACGAACAGTCGCCTTCGCATCTCACACAATCTTCACAGCAGAGAGGAAGCATGCAGTTGGTGAACGAGAAGCAATCGCATCCGTCTAGACCGGCGAGCGTTGGCGCACATACCTCTGCGGACGGCGCTTCACACTTCGTACGGATCACCAAGCCTTGGTCATGCTTCTGTCGTCTGAAGGCTCAGGAAGACGCCCCTTTCAAATCGCACGTTGGCGAAACCGTTTTTTGCGGCCTCACCAGCACAAGGGGTCAGAGAATCAAGTTGCGAATGCACTGTACCACTCTACAGTGTCTGCTTCGCAGCAAGAAGCTTCGTTCAACGAAGAGGCCGTGTCTCTCAATGCTCCGCTCTGCCTCACCAAAGAACAGTTCCTGCAGTCCCTTCGTGAAGATGCTACCTTGGAGCAAGGCAAGGCTTATGTCGCATCATTTTGGCCTCCACACTAGTCCATCCGGCTGAACTTCAGCCATTCTTCGCCGTGCGCAAAGAACTGCCTGTGCTTAACGACCTGCTTTTGCTTCGGAAACGGCTGGTAGTTTCTCCTTTGACCCCACAAGTCATTTCCACCGTGCACGAAGCCCACCCTGCGATAGTTCGCACAGAGACGCGACTACAAGAGTGGTTTCGGCGTCCTGGCATGGACAAGTACGTGGAATTGCATTCCACAACTACACATTCTACCAGGCTGCAGACAAGAGTGCCAAGACTGCAGTAACTCCACTGCAACCTGTGCCCGTACAAGAGCGTTCATGGCAGAAGGTCGCCATCGACATCGTCAGTCCCATGAAAAGAGTGCCGCACGATTGCAGGCTTGCTATCACCCTCGTAGAGTACTTTTCCAATTGGCATGAAGTACAGTTTTGCAGCGAGGTGTCGACCGCACAGTGAAAATCTTTCTGCTCTCAGTATTCTAACGACAGGGATACTCTGACGAGGTTTTGTGTGACAACGCACCTCAGTTTTGTTCCCGGGAAATCAACCAGCTCCTGAAAGATTGTGCCATTCGCCTCTCGTACTCTTCGGTATACTGTCATTAGGCGAATGGACTTGCAGAGTGATTCAACCGCGTTTTCAAGAACTTTGTGCAGACAGCTTCGCTCCAACATGGACCACTCCGCCCACTGGTTATTCATTGCCTTGGCGTCTACCCGTGCATATCAGACACAGCCACGGGAGTCGCCCCGGCTCTGTTCCTGAATAGAAGTCTGCCGAGAACATGCCTAGACGTCATCGGGCGCTCGTCGTCTTCCTTCTTCGAGAACACAGCTACCGAGCTCCTCATCTGCGTCGTAGGGTGAAGCACAAGCAAGAGAGCAGCAAGAAGCGGATAGATTTTCATCGAGCCGCGAACAAAATGAACATCGCAGTTGGCCACTTCGTCCGGGTGAGGAAACACTCCGTCACCCTCAAGGGAGATTCCACGTTTGGCAGGCCCCGCGGACCTCTGGGGCCTCATTCCGCCTCGATGATGAGAGGACTTGGAATGCATCCAGTTGGCCAATGCCCCTTTGGGCCCACGTACTCTGCGTCCAGAGGAGACCTGGAACGCGCAAGAGGTTAGCACACCGAGGTTCCCGTCACCGGGGAACCATGGGCCACCAGATGCTCGTGAGGCATCCCAAGTGACGGCTGCGTCTCTGCCTGCCCCTTTGGCCACCCGGGCTGCTCTCCACCTAGACACGCCTGCGCCACAAGCAGGTGCACCTCTTCCTGCTGCTGTGGCTGACCAGCCTACTCCCGATCCGCACCCCCTCAACCGAAACCGGGTCCGGCTCCTGTTCGCGTCTAACCGCCACGGACAAGACAGCTTCCGTAACGTTACGGCGGCTTTGTGCGACAAAAATATATTTGTTTTTTTGTGTTCTTGTTGTAGAACAGGCCATTGGACACCTAGTGTATTCGTGCTGCTTACTGGAAAAACACTAGGTGACACCACAGGTCACCTAGTGTTTTTCCAGTAAGCAGCACGAATAAAACAGTATTACTATTGGCCACGCCTGACAGCCGACCTCGCCCATTAAGTTTACAAGCCGTGACTGCCAAGCGATGCAGACACCAGGCAAGTGGTATTACAACAACCGGTCGACCTCATTTCCGGCCGTTCAAGCAAGCAGCTATGTATGAGCCTTTCCGACGTTAGCATCCGGAAGTGCATCGTCGTGGCAACGAATTACCTCAACTGCCTCGCTGAAACGAAAGCTCTGCCGAAAGTTAGGGCTGCTATAGTGATGAAATTCTTCGTTGGGAACACGCTGCTGCGACATGGTGCCCAAGAGGTCCTCACTACTGACAGAAGGACCGATTCTTCAGTTCAGCTTACTCAAGGCATCCTGGAATACAGCCATACATGTCGACAAAGGACAACTGCCTTCCACCCGCACACGAATGGCTTAAGAAACACACTAGCCGAAATGTTAGCTTGTACGCCGACGTTGAGCAGAAGACGTGGGATGTCATCCTTTCGTATGTACCCTTTGCTTACAACGCCGCAGTACAACAACCGACACCGATCACGCCATTGAATTTAGTTTACGAAAGGCACCCGACGACGACTCTCGACGCCACGCACAGAGTGTCGTCGTTGCCGCCTATCTCCAGCACGCCGAAGAAGTCTGACACCTTGCCCACCTGCACATCCAGAACCAGCAGATGACCGACTGCTGGCACTGCAGTGTTGGACTACGCTGCGTGGAATTCCAACCAGGCGACCGTGTTTGGGTCTGGACTTTGCTAGGCTGAAGAGGACTTTAGCAAAGAACTGTTACGGCGCTATTTGGGACCTTGCGACGTCATCCAAGCTATTGGTACAGTGGACTGTGCTGTCGTGTCAGACGGCATTTCGCTATCACAGCTGCGCCGCACACGACCTGAAGTCGTCCATGTGGTGCGTCTTAAAGCTTTGTGCGCCCGATGACGAACTTGGCACTTTGTTTCTTTGTTGCTCTGTTGTCGGTCCTTCAATATATTGCTTTGTTTTGCTTTCGCTTTCATGTCTGATTGTAGCATAGCGGTGATGAGTTTTCAGAGGGGGGCATTGACGTATCTACTTGTTCATGATCCTTAGGTGACCGCTTTTTACCGGCTTAAAAACTTTAAACGTTATGGCACAGCACAGGGCGCTTAAATGTATCTGAAATTTCTCGAATGTTATCGATCGTTCTATCTGTTGTCACTGAAGCTTGTGAAATCTGATTGTACCCGTGACGCGATTTGTGTGGCACTTTCTGTAAGATACGCGGGAACGCACAACTGATTACTCCGGAACATCGATGACTTATGTATGTAAGTCGGCATGCTTGAACCACAAAGGAGAGATTCGATGATCGCCGACTGGGCTCGCCGCTATCCTTGTGCTTGACTGTTGGTTGTTCTTTCTTTGCACAGGTGAACCTAATAGTTTTGTGATTCAATGATTTGCCACTGCCCTTGACCATCACAACTATGTGATAATATAGTAAGCTGCACAGGTTGAAAATGTCAGGAGGAAAATTTTTATTCTCTAAGCGAAGGCGGGATTCTAGCAAAAAAAAAATGTCGAATGAAAGCACTTAGGTTAATGACTTCCTCGATGCTTGGAATGATTGTTGAATCAGTAAAGTACATAATTAAAATGTGGGAGCGTATCAGTAAATTACTTTTTTCGTTTCTTATAAAGTGTTCCATAAACGTGTTTTACATCCGTCCATGTCATTCTAACTTGATTATGAAATCTGATTTATTCTTGGCGCAACCGTTCAACACGGCAGCTCATTGTTGCACGATGATCGCAACAGGATCGCTAAAGTAGCAGCGCAGATCCAGCAGTCCACCCTTGAACTGTGCTGAAGAGCGATGGATGGGGAAATAATTTTCACCTTCGAGGCAAGGTTGCACTCTTCGAGAAGGCCTTTAGCCTGACAGCAGACTTAGCAAGTTGACCAAAGTTAATTATTGAATCCATTAGTGAAGCATGAATAAAGAAGTATATAATGAAGCCAGTTAGCGTATGACGCCGTGCTAGAATCACTTGCATTATCACGGGTGAAACGCATCTGCGTCTGCTCTATATGACGCAGAGCCCACTTTCACCGCTGCACAGGCGAACTCTTCGAAGACAGCGAGGAAGTATCCTGCTACTACGCAATAAAACTATTCGGTAATTATGTGCCAAACACTACCAGTCACGTGTGAATTGAATATGCACTAACTGTCCTGGAGTATTGCATGCATTTAACCTCTCATGCGTTTTTCTATTAAAACGATGTGTGAAAATTGTATAAAATTTTATAAAACCTTATTGTAGGTCCATCATTCTGTAGGTGCATCAGGGTCAAAGTGGGCGAGAATGGGTGGTGAGGTTAGAAGAGTGACGAGACGAGAGAAGGCGGTGGCTTCTGCAGTACCCCACGAGAATTGAAAGCCTTTCTTCAAAAGATTAGTGAGGGGTCTAGCAATTGCCGCAAAATTTGGAGCAAAATGATGAAAGTACGAAGATAGCCCTACAAAACTTCGAACGTCTGGGGCTGTCTTCGGAACCGGAAACTCCCGGACAGCGCGAGTTTTGCCGGGATCAGGCTGTACTCCGGAAGCGTCAACGAGATGGCCCAAAAGAATAATTTGACGATGGCCAAAAGGACATTTGGACGAGTTAAGTTGCAGCTTCACCTTCCGAAATATATCAAGTGTAGTTGTCAGACGCTCAACGTTAGTGTCTAACTTGGGCGAGAATACGATGAGGTCATCGGAACAGTAGAGGCATGTGGACCATTTGAAACCTTGGTGCAAGAAGTCCGTTATACGCTCAAAGGTGGCAGGGGCGTTGCACAATCGAAACGGCATTACTTTAAATTGGTATAGGCTATCAGGTGTATCTCCGTCCATATCGTCAACAGCAATCTGCCAGTATCCAGAACGAATATCAATAGAAGAGAAATAGTTGGAACCATGCAGGCAGTCAAGGGCTTCGTCTATACGCGGAAGCGGGCAGACGTCCTTCTTAGTATGTTGTTCAGATGACGGTAGTCTACACAGAAGCGCCGCGTGCCGTCCATCTTCTTAACCAACACCACAGGTGACTCCCAGGGACTCTATGAAGGCTCAGTGAAGTTTTTATCGAGCATTTTGTTCACTTCATCTTGAATTACTCGGCGTTCCGACGCAGAAATTCCATACGGTCGTCGGTGAATAGGCGTAGCATCGCCAGTAAGAATCCGATGCTTGACCGCGAGCGTCTGGCCTAAATGGCGATCGTCGAAGTCGAAAATATCTCGGTAGGACGATAATACGTGGCAAAGATCTTCAGCCTGCGCAGAGGACAGGTCCGTCGCAACCATTTTCGTTATGCTGGGATCGGCACTCGAGGCTGGCGCGAGGGGCCGGCGAAGCTCGCAAGAACCATCGTTTGATAACGCTGTCACGTGATGGTCGCCGAGACAATCAGCGGTGGCAAAGTAAATACCTTGCGGTAGAATTTGCTTTGCCAATCCAAACTTAAAGACAGGCATGCGAGTGCGGTTCGCAGTAATTGTAAGTATAATGTGGTGCACGGTAACGTCATACTGTGTCGAAATGTCGGGCAGGGGAGTGACAAGGTACTCGCCATCAGGAACTAGTGGAAAAGACAGTTCAATATAGGCTATTGATTTTGGCGGAAGGTGAAGAATGTCACTGAGGCGCAAGCGGCATTGAAGAGCGTCAGAAGGTTCTGCAAGAATCGGCAAGTCAAGGCGAAGGGTACTGAAGAGCAGTCAAGAAGAGCAGAATGTGCGGAGAAAAATCGAGGCCGAGATTCAGGTCCTGGGGGCAATGAGCAATTACGGTGAAAAGGACAGGAGTGTGGCGGCGAGCGATGCTGACGCGTGCCGTACACATGCCGATTATAGGCACAGTACCGCCATCGGCAACGCGCACGACGCGTGCCGATGTTGGGGTGAGGAGCTTGTTTAGTCGCCATGGGAAGGCAGCACTCATGTATCGGTGAGTGCCGTGACAGGATGACCATCAACGTCAACGTTAAGAAGGTTTTGGTTCGTAGGTAACGTGAGCAGAGGATTTGAGGGCAAGGTCGACAACACAGCTTCACCTCCAGAAGCTTCAGTGCGTAGTTTGCCGGCTGGATCCGGGAGGCGATAGGCGGCGAAGAGAAGAGACGGGGTTGCAGCGAACGAGACTGATTGTGTCGAGGTAAGGGCGAGCGGCTGTAGCGAAAGTTCGGAGCAGAAGCATCAGCGGCAGTACGTTCATCGCGGGTGGAATAGCGAACAGAAGGTTCAAAGGTGCGGGAATAATTGGCGGCGTATGTCCGTGGATGTGGTGGCTATTGGCTGTGGCAGTGACGAGCGACGTGGACGATGCGACGGCAGTGAAAGCAAATTGGTCTGTCATCAGGAACACACCATTCGGACGGGTTGCAGCGAGATGTGGCAGAAAAGGACTGTCGAGGACGAGGAGGTCCACTAGAGAACTCAGGAACGCTGAGCTGAGACATGATACACACGGAGTTCCGAGCCATGTTCTCAAATTCTTGTCCGACGACGGCCTGAATCATCGCAATAGTGATTGCTGGCAGATCGGGAGACGTCGAGGAGAAAGCTGGCGAACAGGCGGCCTCTAGCTCGCGGCGAACAGCACGGGTTACGTCGTCACAGGTGGTGGTCTGCCGCGGTCGACCCTCACATGTAGACGTCGCAGCAGTGTTGGGTAGTCGCGTGATGGGGTGTGTGATACGGCGGCTCTCAGCTTGTTCAAGGCGACAGCATTCTTTTACGATGGCGTTGATAGTCGAGACGTTGCCGAAAACAAGCAAATTGAAAGCGTCGTCGGCGATGCCTTTTAGAACATGTGCTACTTTATGTGCCTCAGACATAGTATCGTCAGCTTTGCGGCATAGAGCCAAGACGTTGAGGATGTATGAAACGTACGGCTCTGTAGATGTCTGAATACGAGAAATCTTCCTCAAACAACTGTAATTTCCTCCACGGCTGAGGAAACGTCCCTGTGGTAGTCTCCAACAGAGGAGGTTCCTAGATAAATTCACTTCAGAATGAGAAAAATATTAAACCATGTTCTCTAAATTATGATACTCAAACGTTTTTCCTTAAAGAAGAAAAATGCTGGCAGAATAAGAAAAAACATCATCCATTGCCTATCTCTACCGATTTGCATACTATTATGCTCTGAATAGATTGCGTGTGTTTTACCCATATAACAGTGACTCTCCACTAAACGTCCCGCTGTGTATTCGTCGCTTTTATTCGTCGGTACACCACAGCAAATGTCACGTAAAGGCTGTTTCACATGGCGCGATTGGAGCGAAAAGAATCTCTCTGCCGCGCACGTCGCAGAGCTATCTTAGCTAGCAGCTTTCACATGTGACTGCGACAGCGCGATATCCGTCGCAGCGACGCACAATGTGTCCATCTGTTCACAAAATAACCCTGCCTGCATCGTTAAATAATAACAACATGGAAATTAGTCAAATATTAGAATTTTCTTATTATTATTTCGAAATAGAATAAGGACACCATTTTTCAATGTTAAGAGCGTTGAGAATGTACGTTCGCTTATTAGTCTGCAGCTGCGGCGAGTGAAACGCTGTACACACCGCAAGTGTGAGCGTGCGGCTAGTGCGGCGTCGGTGGAGTGGTTTCGTTTTCTGCACTCTGGTTTCGTTGTTGCGGTACTATGGAAGCCACAGCTCTTCTCTTCGAGGAGTATTTGCTTCTTCAAAAAAAGAAGCTACTATTGCGTATGCAAGAACCTGGCAAAACTTGTAGCGGTGAAGTTGACGACGGTGACGACCGAGTAGATACGTGTCGAATGTTAAATTCGTCTGCTCCCGCTCTGGATACCGTGAAGCTTCTTCTTTTAAATGAACTGTGTGAGCTGGAGAAAAAGAAATTGTTCATGAAGCTCCTAAGGCACCGCCGCTGGTGGGTATGCCCTATTTGGGAAAAACGGAAGCAGGAATCGGAATTCTACACAACGGTGAGTTCCAACTTGTACAGGAAGTTTTAGCTCCGGGGCTCGTATAGATAAACATGCAAAAGGATAAATCATTTGTGTTGTGCAGCTGCCCTTGCTGATGTCGGGAGACAAGGAATACTTCAAAAAGTATTACACAATGTCACCGGAGACCTTTGAAGCCCTGCACTCACTTGACGGAGCAGGTTTGACAAGGCTTCACGTCGTGCGCGAACCACTGCCCTCACGTGCACGACTCGCTATTGCTCTCAGGTAAGCATGCTATACCTAAGTAGCAGTAGTCTCAGTCAGTGCCTGGCACCACTTGCGAGGTAGTTATCTCACCTTACTATCTTTAATCGTTTTGGAGCTGTAACTGATACTATAGTGATCTTCAAGAAAGAACACTGAAAGCTGATTCTGGTATATCTGTCTAAATATTGTTTCATTTCAGGAAGACGGCTTGAAAAGCTGCATAAAATAAAATTTTACGCTTATATATCTCTTACAGTTGCATTTATAGGCAAAGAAAATGCTATGCCATTTCTGCATGCAGTTAACTTTACATATACCATTCTTGTCTGGCCAAAATAGAACAACAATGCAGAACACGAGATGCTGCTCATAGCTTGCATTTTTGTGTTCATATATTCATTTAACCGCACGTGCGCACTCAAGAAGCCTTTCCTAGAACATCGGCAGTGCTTATAGAAAGCGAAATGGATCCTTGTCTGGCCGGAATGGAGACTGTAGACGGCATCACCTCGACGGAGGCAGCCTTTGCCCTCGGTGATTGCGAAGGGCAGGGCGTCGCTCCTGTTGTGTTTAAATCTTGGAGCTGGGGTGTAGTTTCGACGATGAGAGGGGACGGATCGTGCAGGTGTGCGTGTGCATGTGTGTGTAAAAGAGAGGGGCAGGCCAACACCACATATGGACAGCCCCTTTGAACCAGATATACATTGGAAATATCAAATTGGTATGGTATGTTCCAAATTGGCGTATGGTTGTCATGTATTGTTAAAAGCCTGTCAATGTTCTGACCCACAAGTTTAAGGATACTTTACTTATTTATTATACAGTCACGTACAAAACCGATGTAGAACCTGTCGTCAGTCTTCAAAAACGGGCACTACGAATAGTTACCTTTCCTAAAGATGCTCATCCAAGTAAACCTCTGTTTCAATTGCTTCGCGTGCTGCCGTTCAGTTAGGCGTATAAAGGAAAAGTTGTTCAGGTAGGTAATGTAATTTTACGTTACAATAATCCGCTACCTATCACAATATTTAATTTTTCTACATGAAACACGAGAGCAGTTTGTAACAACTGTGTTAGGTTATCACCATGTCACAATATATATGGATGGAGACTCGTGGAGTTCAACGGTGCTCTAATGTGTCATGCACTCCCACTCAGTGTAAAGACCAGCCAAAATATTGTGCAATGTTTAAAAAACTTATTCATGAATGCTTACAGGGTTTTTCTATTTGTATCCCCTGATGTCATGACAGCCTTTTGTTTATTCTATATTTTCTTGTAAAAATGCTTTCATAACATGTGTTTAAGTTGTCTCGTACACTAATACGCTGTTCTTCTTATGTCTAATGTCTATTTTGTTATTGGACTGGCCGCCAAGGCTATGGGTCCGAACGGTACTGTGTGTATGCAATGAATTAAATAAAAAATATAAAGAAGACCAGGCAGAGCAGACGTTGTGTTGCAGAGCAAACATCACGCTGCGATGTTTTCCTTTATAGTGTTAAACAGAACATAAGCTTCCTTTAATTTTTCCCTTTAAACCGAGTTCTGTGTTAACAATCCTTACACCTTGTTCTTCAGGTACCTCGCATCTCGCATGTACATGCAAGATGTTGCTATTAGCTCCAGGGTTGGCATCTCAATGGTTGCGACCATTTTGCACCACGTATGCAGGCTGCTGTGGAGAACACTGCAACCTTTATAACTAAAGGTACGCATTTAGCCCCTACACAGGGATGCTGTTTATTACCAGCACTTACAGTGTGGTTACAAACTCCAACTCCTTCAGCTTGTTTTCTGAGTACCTGTGTGCATGAGCTCGCTTGATTCGGGTATGCTTCTATCGAACAAATGTTTTTTCACTTTTTTCTTTGCTAAGGTGCCAACAACTGAAGCCTGGCAAGGATTCGAGGAAAAATGGAATTTCCCTCCCTGTGTTGGTGCTGTCGACGGCAAGCACGTTCAGATACAAGCTCCTCCTGATTCATCATCATCATCATCATCATCATCAGCTTGGTTACGCCCACTGCAGGGCAAAGGCCTCTCCCATATTTCTCCAACAACCCCGGTCATGTACTAATTGTGGCCACGCTGTCCCTGCAAACTTCTTAATCTCATCCGCCCACCTAACTTTCTGCCGCCCCCTGCTACGCTTCCCTTCCCTTGGGATCCATTCCGCAACCCTTAATGACCATCGGTTATCTTCCCTCCTCCTTATATGTCCTGCCCATGCCCATTTCCTTTTCTTGATTTCAACTAAGATGTCATTAACTCGCGTTTGTTCCCTGACCCAACCTGCCCTTTTCTTATCCCTTAATGTTACACCTATCATTCTTCTTTCCATAGCTCGTTGCGTCGTCCTCAATTTGAGTAGAACTCTTTTCGTAAGCCTCCAGGTTTCTGCCCCGTAGGTGAGTACTGGTAAGACACAGCTATTATATACTTTTCTCTTGAGGGATAATGGCAACCTGCTGTTCATGATCTGAGAATGCCTGCCAAACGCACCCCAGCCCAGTCTTATTCTCCTGATTATTTCCGTCACATGATCCGGATCCGCCGTCACTACCTGCCCCAAGTAGGTGTATTCCCTTACGACTTCCAGTGCCTCGCTGCCTATTGTAAATTGCTGTTCTCTTCCAAGACTGTTAAACATTACTTTAGTTTTCTGCAGATTCATTTTTAGACCCACTCTTCTGCTTTGCCTCTCCAGGTCAGCGAGCATGCATGGCAATTGGTCCCCTGAGTTACTAAGCAAGGCAATATCATCAGCGAATCGCAAGTTACTAAGGTACTCTCCAATAACTTTTATCCCCAGTTCTTCCCAATCCAGGTCTCTGAACACCTCCTGTAAACATGCTGATTGATGATGATGCTGATGATGATGATGATGCTGATTGATGAGCATGATGTAAACATGCTGTAAACAGCTGCCTGATTCAGGCAGCTTGTATTACAACTGCAAGGTAATTAACGCAGTAGGTCATATTTTCATAACGTGCGCTTATATTCTTATTTTATTACAGGGGACATACTCCATCGTCCTCGTGGCCGCTGTTGACAGCAATCTGAAATTCATATGCGTTGATGTTGGGGCGTATTGACGTGAAAGCGATGGTGGCACATTGTCTGCTTCTCGCTTTGGAAAATCCCTGGAAGAGGGCTTGCTTGGCCTCCCACCTCCAAAGCAGCTGCCTAGCACAAACATCGTTGCGCCTCACGTTTTCGTCGGAGATGAAGCATTTCAACTGCGTCCGGATTTTCTGCGGCCATATTCTGGGAGATGCCAGGGTGAAAACAAGCGCATCTTCAATTATCGCCTAAGCAGAGCCAGGTAACCAAAAGCACAAAATTTACCCTTGCTTATGTTGAATATTTTTTTACTTAAATTTGAAGGATGTGTGCTGAAAATGCTTTTGGAGTGATGGTCTCCTGATTCAGGATTTTTCGGCGTGCCATCAGCGGCCGCAAAATGCAGACTACGTTGTCATGGCATGTTGTGTCCTACACAACTTCTTGCGTGACGACGTCATCTACATGACGGCGAACTATGTCGACACGGAAGATGCATATGGCAACATAACCAGTGGTCAGTGGTGCACCACCCAGTACACTGGCACCTCAGCAATGTTCAGTCTCCGACCTCCAACTGGGCACAATTATACAAGAACAGCAGCGGAAACAAGAGACCTTTTCTGCTCATACTTTGTGAGGAGGGAGGGTTCTGTGCCTTGTCAACGGGCATCTGCTGGTCTGCGGCCATGAGATACAAAAGAAGTACCCAGCAGGACTTTGCTGGGTGTGCTGTATGGTAGCCGATTCTTGTTTCATGTATGACACCGTGACACTACTCAGAAGTAAGTAATGTAAATAAGAACAGGCATTTATGGGGTTGGCTATTGAAATGCGAGCACCAAAAGTGAATTTGGTACTTGGTGTACTCCTCCTGTTTGAAGGAATAGTGTCTGATATTATGTCCCACTTTGCTATCGAAATAAATGTTTAACAGTGCACACCAGTTGTATGTTTTATTCGACTTCCATGTTGAACTTTTTCGTTCAATAATTTTTATTACATTGTATATCTTTACATGTTACGGCCTGACCACTGGATTTGCTACTTACTGCAACACTCCCTACCCCCCCCCCACTTCCCCACCTTCCCTTGGTGATATGCTCAGCTAACAGGCGAAACGGAAACCATTTCTTTCTTTTTATAAGGTTCAATTGCTTTGCTTTCTTGTAATGTCACTGAACTGCAAACTGACAAAGTTTATTTTTCATTTTTGTATTGCTTCAGTGTGGTTACAAGTTTTGACCGATGTTAAATACAAAAGGAGGTCCCATAGTCAAAGGCTGTACTGAGACCTCTGGTGAAGGTTAGGGGGTGAGAGGAATTGCTATATGGCAGCAAATAAAGCAATATCATGACCATAACATACAGGTCAAAAAGCATAAAAAATTTGGGAGAACAACTTGAGCGAAAGTAAACAAAAAGGAAGAAAAAACAAGTGAAGAAAAAGAGTACGACTATGTACGAATGTATATTAAACTACAGACAAATGACAACATCAAAAAAACGTGTATGCACTCTAATACAGAGCCACATCATTACACAAAAAAATGAGCAATATGCATGAAACAGCTAGGGTGCCAATCTAGAAAAAGAAGCGTCAGAACAATGTGGTACACAGTGAGAAAGAATTAAAAAGGGTCTTATCAGTCACTGAACAATTTCAGTTTCGATGCTGTGCTTATCTGTTGTACTAAATCTTTTATTGCACTCTTGCCTTTTATGCATTTCAGAAGAGTGTAACTGTACTAATCGTCATTTTTAACAAGAAGATTTGGATACTTTCCCGTGCTGTAGGATGTAACAATATTTTGAAGTTCTAGCCGCAGGTGCTGCTGCAATGTGCTTAGGAGTTTCTTTCATTGACGGAACAAGGGACAACACAAAATGGGTAACGTCGTCCATTGCCTGGCTTGCTGCGAGGGCACCTCTTATGGCTTCAATTCTCAAATCTATTTCCTCGATTTGTTTCATTGTTTTCTGTCCTATTCGTGCCCGTCTCTCTGTCCCCTCAGGCAAGGCCACGGATGATTCTTTGCTTGTGCATGAGGTTGCTTTAGGGGAGCAGCCAGGCAACGGAAACATTTCTTCAAAAATCTCCTCTTTTTCACAATGATCTCCAAGGATAGCAAGTGTTTCCTCTGCTGCGGTGCTGTCATATGCACAATTCTGTTCATATGGGGAAATGTTGCTGTGGCTCCTGTGTAATATACGTGCAGCTTAATAATGTGCACTCGTACCTTCATACATGCAGTTGCTCTTACTGGCGTGATTCAAACAAATCTGACATGAAGCGCAGCCTTTCTATGTATGGCCAGTTGTTCGATTTTGTAGCAGCTGAGCCACTCCTTTGCTCATCTTTAACATCTTTCAGTTTCCACCGAAATGTGTCTTTTAGGTTTTTCCATCTGCTCTGTACTTCATCCATGGTCACTGAAAAAATTGAAGCAATATAACAAAATGTAAAAGCAGAAGTTACATGTAGAAGTTTTATCTCTTTATAAGTGTGTCACCTAATAAACAGCGAAATCTCTAAATACGATGCCATCAGCTGATTCCTGATCACATTTTAATGTTCCTGGAACGGGGTCGTATCGTTCAGAGTGAGTGGTCCGAAAATTAGCTGGGAAATTTTAAAAGAAACCTCGACGCATCGGCACCTTGCATTCTGCATTTCTTCAAACATAATTGAAATAGTGTAATTGTCTAAACTTGGTATGCTGAGCAGAGGGAAATGTTATGTTGAGTTTATTTTCTTCGTTGCTTCTTGCACGATTCCTTGCCGTGGGTATGTGCCAAAGTACGGAAATCATAATTATCGGCGAGCGAAGATCATCTAGAAGATCTAGTCGGCGCTGGGCATACATATAGCGAGCAAATTTTATATAATATACAGCCTGCGTGTATTGATTAGAATGTCTTCAGGCATTTTACAAAATCCTACATTTAGTGGTATATTTCAGAGAGGTTCATCATGTGTAAATGTTTTCCCCTTTATAAGTATTATTAAGTGCAGCTTATAGAATTATGATAACATTTTTCATTGCCCAGTTGTAAAGTTATAGTTTAGTTTTCCAAAATTTTGCTATAGAAATGCAAGAAAACTGACATCCTAATTAAACACTCCACTTACCACTGTCACTGCATTTGAACTGTTCCTTTAAATGCAACAGACCTCATCAAATTCCGTGCGATGGTTGGTGAGAAAACCGATTTCAACGTTTTCGTGTATTATCCATAAGTATCGATTTATATACATAGGAACAAATAAAGAGGCCGAACACATACCGTTCGGGTCGATGGTCCTCATTGCCTCCAGCACTTCATCCCACAACGCAGACCTGTTCAAGGTCTTCTTGTAGTCGTTAAGCGCGGCGTTCCACAAAAGTGGACGCATGGCCACTTCATCAATTAACATATCGTTGAAGCTGGCGCGCGACATTGCTCCGCTGAGCTTCCAACTCGTGGTAAAACAGGAAAGTGCCTAAGAAGAAGAAGGAAGAAGAAGAAGTTTGGTTCGACACAGTCGCACTGCTGTCTCGCTCCCGAGTGTTTCTGAATTTTTTCGACGTTTTGCCAAATAGATTTGTCGAAGACGTCGGACGACTCGCCAAGGTACCTTCCCTACCGGAGGCCGGGGGGACCTTCGCCTCCCGCCGCTTCGATAGGAGCCTGCAGAAGAGCCCGATCTGGTAGCGGTGAGAGCTCCGTCATGACTACGCCTGACCTGACACCGGGCCAGAGGCCACCGACTGACCCTGAGAGCAACCGTGGCTGTAAGCGATACAAGACTTCAGCAACAGACGACGAGTCTACGCTTATTGACGATTGTGATATAGCTGACATCACAGATCTGGACGATGAAGGCTTCAGGCTTGTGCGTCACCGCAAGAAGAGGACCGTCGGAATCCCAGTGATTATTACCCCTGCCACAGAAGGAGCCGACCTGAAGAAAGTAAATCCAATTGTTCTGTCTACGGAAATTGAAAAAATTCTTGGCACATCGCCAGTTAGGAGCCGATTTACAGCTCAAGGAGCCCTGCTTCTAGATGTACAGACAGAAGAGCATGTGAATTCCCTTCTCAGCTGCAAGTCAATCTCAGGGACTGCAATATCAGCACGAGTGCCCAATTCGTACATGCAAAACACGTGCATTATTACAGGAGTACCGAAGTGGTACACTGACGAGGAACTGCTGCTATACCTAAAACCACAAGGTGTTCACCATGCAAGGAGAGTCACGCGACGCGTCCAAATTTCTGAAACCGATTGGGAGTCCAGGCGAACCAGCTCCGTGGTCCTTACGTTCCCTCCAAATACAGACCGTCCCGAGAAGATCAACTTGGGCTTCACAAGACACGAGACCATTGACTACGTTGAGACACCACCTCGGTGCTTCAAGTGTCAGCGCTATGGACATGTGGCCAAGTACTGCCGTGGTGAGCAGCGGTGTAAGAGATGTGGAGGACCGCACGATTTCAAAACATGCGCGTGCAGCGAGAACTTTCTATGTGCAAACTGCAGTGGGGATCACCCAGCTAGTTATAGCAAGTGTCCTACGCGTGCAGCGGCAATAAAGCGTAAGAAAACGTTTATCTTGGGGCCAACAGGAAACGCTGAGAAAAATGCGACGAAGAAAAAGACAGAAAGTCACAGAGAGTCGGACGAAATCAAATGGAGCTCAAAGAGTGAAACTGATTTTCCAAGCCTGAAGCCTTCTCCAGGAATCCAGCACACAGTGGTGCCATCGCGCAGCGGACCGGCTAAAGCAGTCAAATCAGTGAACAGAGGCCCCGTAGAAGACAAGACTGCTGAACAACCGGAGCAGCGAAGTTATGTGTCTGCACTGCAGCGACCCGAATCGCGTTGCGATGGGAAAAATCAACAGGAGGACTGTCAGCAGGTGCTACGTGCTCTCTTCAAGGCCTTGCGATCACACAAAGAGAAGATGCCGGCGAGCTCGATGAAGGAAATGCTCGAAGTAGTCCTGGCTCTCGAGTCAGTAATTGTAAGCTCTGCCTCTTCTTAAAGCACCAAGCAATATGGATGCGGTCAGGACACAATGTTCACCATCTCGTCCACAAGTGCCACTTATTATGCAATGGAACTGTGCGGGTCTTGCGTGCCACTTACCTGAACTGTCGCTTTTCTTACGCAACATGCCTGTGCCAATATTGGCCCTGTGCGAGGCTGGTCTTCCAAGTTCCAGATCAATTGCTGGTTATGTCGCACATGGAAACCAAAGTATTCCGACATTTCCGAACGGAAGCGCCATGCTATATGTGAGACGGGAAATACCACATTAAGTTCTACCAGTTCAAGACCTTTGCAGCAGTGCATTGGAAGTCACTGCTGTGCAAGTGCGGCTGGGAAACCGAAGTCTCAGCGTGGCCTCCGTATATGTGAGCTCTCGTCAGAAGGTCCCGATGGGAGAAATTATAAGAGACCTCTGCAGCCGCTGCCCAGCTCCGAGGATTATATGTGGGGACTTTAACGCGCACCATACTCTCTGGGGCGACAAGACGACTGATGCACGTGGAAAGCAAATTGTTAGAGCTTTAAACACCGAGGGACTCTGCGTGGCAAATGACAAACAGCCGACGTTTTTTCGACCACCGGCCTCTTACAGTGTCATTGACTTGACGTTACATTCAACGGACATCCTCGCATCGTCAACGACTAGCAAAGATAGAATGGGCAGTGATCATTTTCCTGTCTTCGTTAACATTGCTGGATATAGAACCAACGGCCGAAGATCCTGTCCTGTGACGCATTGGGATACGTACAGGGACGGTCTAAGCGAATCCTCTGGAGACCTGTTCGCGGACATGTTACGTAGCAAGAGATTGGCTACCGCTGAGCTGAAGCTACCCGACCACTTCCCCGCTCCGGATCTAAAGCTCAAAAATCTATGCGCTGCCCGTAGAAGAGCGGAACGGAGGCTGATGAGGACGAAGGGTGACCCACCAATGAAGACTATATACAACAGGATTAACGCAGTGATTCGGCGGTATACAAGGAAACTAAGAAGAGATCAATGGGCATCATTTTGTGCAAGCCTATCGGTCTTCACACCAGTTCCAAGGATATGGTGGGTCGTTAATAACCTTGCTGGAAACTTTCGACCACACAAGCCATTTGAAGCTCTAGCATTGAAGTTAGGCAAGACACTCGCTTGTCTTGCGAATGCGTTCGCTGAAATATACTCTTCTGGCAGGTCAGCCAGCACAACCGACCCGCCTCCGCCGCTATCCTCGTCCCTAATGGATGCTCCTTTTACACTCAGAGAGCTGGAACTAGCCATGAGCAGCCTCCGACGTCGCTGTGCGGTGGGACCTGACCTTATCAGTAATCAGATGCTGACTAACCTACCGGTTGAGAGGCGGCGTGATTTGCTGGCATTTTTCAACCAAGTCTGGGCCAGTGGGGCTATCCCACATTTATGGAAGGTAGCATGGGTTGTGCCGGTTCTGAAGCCTGGAAAGAATCCTGCAGCTCTGGACTCATACAGACCGGTATCACTGACCTCGTGTGCAGCGAAGCTAATGGAGAAGATGGCATGCACAAGACTCACTTGGTATGTCGAGCAGGGTCGAAAACTACCATCGTGCATGACTGGGTTTCGGCAGCGTCTAAGCGCTCAAGACAATGTGCTGGACCTGCTAAGCCACATAGAACATTACAGTGCGGACGGCCTGTCGACACTTGCTGTTTTTATGGATGTCTCTAAGGCTTACGACTACGTGTCTCGAAGAGCCATCATCAGCCAGTTACAAGTTATAGGCGTCACGGGTCATCTCTTGCACTTCATACATACGTTCCTTAATGATCGTCGCATCAGAGTTCGTCTTGGCGACACTTTGAGCGATGAAATACGTATATTTCGTGGTGTGCCACAGGGGAGTGTTTTATCTCCCTTATTATTTAACATTGCCATGAGTAGCCTCCCAGCAGTACTAAACCATCGAACACCAGTGAAGATGTCTATATATGCCGATGATATCTGCATATGGGTCTCCGGCTACCAGCATCGCCGCCTCGCACGAATAGCCCAGGGAGCAGTAAAAGCAATTCAGGGTCACTTGGCAACGCTTGGATTAACACTATCAACAGAGAAATCATTCGTGCTATTTCCTGGAGTGAAAAGAAAATCTACACGCTTCACGCTGACTTTGGACGGATACCAGATTCGACAGGTCACCAACGTCCGATTCTGGGCGTTACCTTAGACCACAGGCTACTCTGGCGCCGCGGTGTTGACCACGTTGTGGCATCATCGTCACCCAGGCTACATGTGCTCAAGCGAGTCGCTGGCATACGCTGGGGCAACCACCCGACGTCAATGCTACGGCTACATACAGCGTTGGTTACCAGTCGAGTCCTGTATCAGCTACCTCTGATGTCACCCTCAGACAGCCAATACGAGCGCTTAGAAGCCATCCACAGAAAAGGTATCCGACTTTGCCTTGGAGTCCCTCAGGCAGCGTCAAACAAGAAAGTGCTCTACGAAGCTGAGTCACGCCCTCTACGACTTCAGGCTTCCGAGGCTCTGATGATCCAGCTTCTACGATTGAGTGAGTCTACGCCCGGTAGAGCCCTCTTACGACGTATAGGTAACAGACCGCGCTCACATTTTTATGCAGCATTGAACACGCTTCGCGTATTAGGATTACGCTGCTCGAGACCGAGAGAAAGGATAGAACCACCCTGGACATTCGAGGACATCACATGCAACTTAAGTGTACCACGATTGCAATCAAAGAGCTGCATTCCATCTGCAGAAGCCAAGTCATTAGTCCTGGAACACCTGAACACGACTTACCCGAATCACCTACAAGAATACACAGATGGCTGTGTCAAGGCAGATGAAGACCGCTGTGCAGCTGCATACTACATTCCCTCTCTAAGATATACGTGGTCTGGGCGTCTGGACTGTATAGCCTCGTCGACACTTGTGGAAGGTGTAGCGATAGCTTCTGCTCTGCGCAAATTAAAGACTTTGCCTCCGCAGAATGTGGTTGTCCTTACGGACTCAAAGGCCGCATTACAACAAGTATACCGTGGTTTGCCATCCCTCAAGTTCCCACGCAAATCCCTAGCCATCGTGAAAGACCTCAACAACAGAGGCTTCACAGTAAAGTTTCAGTGGATTCCCTCCCACATTGGTATCTCAGGAAACGAAAAAGCTGATGCGCTTGCATACGCAGCGCTATATCATCCTCCCAAAATCAAGGCTCCAAAAAGTAACCAAGTGCAAAAATCTGAAATTCGAAATCACTTTGCGTCGCTTTGGGTTCCACCGCACATGCCCTGCGTAACCAAGAGATTGCACCGAGAGGAAGCCTCACTTCTACATCGTATAAGGACAGGATCTGCTAACACACCGGCCTGGTTATTTAAAACGGGGCGAATAAATTCTCCGAACTGTACGGCATGCAACGAGACAGGAAACATTGAGCACTTTTTGTGGTCCTGCCAGCAATTCCAAGATGCAAGAGACACTCTCCTGAAGAATTTGCAAAACAAGGACCTTCCACATGCGCGCCTGCAACACCTTATATTTCCCGAGAGATCAGTGATGGCCCGCAAAGAAACTTCACGTCTCCTGATCGAATTCTTAAGAGAGACTGGGTTGATGGACATATGGTGAAACCCATCAGCGGTATCGTGCGAGACGCTCGGGCGGAGCAATTGCCGGCCTTGTTCGCCAGGCTAAACCCGCCTGTTGCTACAATTCACCACCACCACCACCACCACCTATTTCGACGGCGCTTGCTCTTACGTCATACGTTGCCCCTCGCATATCGCGCCGATCGCTGCGACTGAGCGACGGCGCGACCAACTTGTGGGAATCTCGTCGCGGAGACACCACGACATCGCGGCGGTCACTGAGCGACGGAATTCGCTGTGTCGCTGACTGAAAATCACGCCATGTGAAACAGCCTTAAGGCGTCAAAGCGCTTACAGACTTAGAAACAAAAAAAGTTGAAAGAACAATTTTTGCGAAATGTACTCCCACGTAGCATCAGAAAAGATGCCAACACCTTCATTATCATCATCATGACTGTGGCGTACTAAATTTCAGCCAATAGTGAAAATGCGCGTAGTTGTGTGTTGACTTTATAGATTGACTTGGAGTAGTATTAAAGGCAAGGCGCAGAAGACCAGGACTTAGGAAGAAGAACACAAACGACAAGACCGGCGCCACTCGAGACTGGCAAGCTGAGACAGCGATCAGATTGACTCACAAAATGGCAGGATCGGTGCGAAAGCTTTGATGAAAAAAGGGCCCAATGTAGAAGAAATATGCTCAAGTAAAACTCTTGCTTGGGCTAGTTGGTTCATGCTTGAAGTAGTAAAGGCATGGCACAGAAGACCAAGACTTGGTCTTCTGCACTGGTCTTGGCGCCGGTCTTGTCCTTTGTGTTCTTCCTAAGTCCTGGTCTTCTGCGCCTTGCCTTTACTACTTCAAGCATGAACCAACTAGCCCAAGCAAGAGTTTTACTTGGCGTAGTATGCCAGCTGTTGGTGGCCTCGGGGTAAACGCGTCTTTATTTGCATTTGTTCCCGTCAGGCGAAAGGACGTTAGCTCACGTATCAGCAGATGACATTTCAATAAGAAAGCACGCCTACTGTCATTAGCCATGTTCAGCTGTTCGGTGTAATCTTCTAGAAAATACGCCTTAAAAAGAGGCGAAAATTTCTGTAAGCCATGCGCATTTGACAACAAACTCGTTTTTCACACTCGCATGAGAGGGCGTTGAAAAAATAAAGAAAATGTTGTGCCATTGTGAAAACCGTTGAGATAAATTAGAAAAAAAATGCTAATTTTGTCGCTAATCTCAGCAGTAAATGTCACGTTCACGGATGCATGACCGTGGCAGAGCAAATTATTTTAGACGGAGGTGTGGGAGCCATACACTGGATAGGGTAAATAAATTGAACACTAAGGAACTAAATCAAACATTTAGAATTCATGCTTCTTCAAAGCGCTGTGCTCTACTGTTTAGACGCAATAAATATATTTGTTTCTCAGCATGTGGCGATGATCGGTCACGGCGTCGGTAAGGTCAAAATTTAGTGATTGCCCAAACGAATGCAAGACATTCTTTTTTGGTGACCGAATGGTTTGTTTCCGCTTCGGTGAGAGTGCAGCTGGCGTAAGAGACGGCGTACTCTTCTAAGCGACATTTACGCTGGGCAAGAATAGCACCGAGGCCTACTCCACTAGCGTCCGTGTGGATTTCGGTAGGAGCGTCCGGGTCGAAGTGGCGTAAGATAGGTGGGGATATCAAAAGATGGCGTAATGTGGCGAACGCGTCTTCAAAGCGGTAGACCACGCCGAGATGCCTTGGCTGCTGGGAAGCCGCCGCATTAAAGGGATGATTATGGACGCGAAATTACGCACGAATAGGCGAATGTACGAACACAGGCCTGTAAATCTACGGAGTTATTTCGGCGTAGATTGCCTGGGGAACTGGGCGGCGGTGCCAAGCTTTGCAGAGCCGGGAAGGACACCATACTTGCTGACAACATGGCCTAAGATAGTAGCTGATGGGTGGCAAAGTGGCACTTCTTCAAATTAGGCTGCAGTCCAGCATGTGAAAGGCAAGTCAGGACGCTTGCGAGGCGGGTCAGATGGGAGCCACAGTCTTTCGAAATGGCTAAAGCGTCGTCCAGGTAGCAAAGACACATGCCATTTCAGGTCTCCACGTATGTTGTCCATGAGGCGTTCGAATGTGGCAGCTGCATTACAAAGGCCAAACAGCATTATTTTAAACTGATAGTAGACCGTTTAGGGTTACAAACGCAGTCTTTCGGCGGTGAGCTTCATTCTTAGGCACCTGCCAGGACCGATATCGAAGGTGCAAAGAGGAAAAGAATTCTTCTCCTCGCGAGCAGTCGAGAGCGTCCTCAATTCTGCGCAGCGGATAGACTTATTTTCGCGTGATCTTCTTAAGGTGCCTATATTCAACCCAAAATCTAATGCTAGATACTTTTCCTTCACCAGCACAACTAGGGAGGCCCAAGGGCTGTGTGAGAGCTGAATAACACCACGATGAAGCACGTCGTTCACTTGTTGATCAATGACGCGGCGTTCAGCGTGATCAACTCAGTATGGGCGCTGAAGTAAGGGGTGCATGAGGGCCGGTGTGAGTGTGGTGAACGATAGCGTATGTGTGGCCCAAGGAAGGTTGTTTATGATCGAATGACATCCGAAAACAGTCGAGCAGCTCCAAGAGTTGGGTACGCTGAGCAGGCGGGAGTTCAGAGTCAACTGACGGAAGGAAGGCCTCTAAGGAGGACAAATTGGCGCTGGTCACAGGAGTAAGGCAGTCGACGAGAAGACTTAACGTATCGTCAGGCAGCTGAGTAGAGCAGATAGAATCAATATCGTCAAGCCGACCTATCAATTCGTCACGAAATAAGGTGGCTGTGGAAGAAAACCGATTCGTGACATAAATGGCGTTGCACGTGTTTTCGACTCCGAGAACTGCAAATGTAAGCAGCAAGATTTGCGAGACGTGACGGCTTCAGAGGGCGCAAGTAAGGTGGTGGTAGAGGGAGCAATAACGCAAGAAAGTGGTACAGGAAGAGAAGACGAAGGAGGTAGGTGAGTGTCCTGGGTGACGAGCACGCGAAAAAAAGGTGGGTTGTCAGATGTGGCGTCACACTTCATGGAAAACTCAAGTTCGGCACTCGTACAGTCAACAATGGCGTGGTTAGTAGCAAGAAAGTCCCCAACCCAAAATAACGTCGTGCGAACATGGTTAAAAAGGAAAAGTCGACTACATACAAAACGTCTTGAATGACAAGGCGAGCTGTGCATGCCACTGAAGATTGAATGTGGTGCGCGGTTGCGGCACGCAGGGAGACGTCGGAAAGCGGAATCGTGATCTTTTTAACTTGCGGCACAGTTCTCCACTAAACATAGACACAGCGGTTCCAGTATCAACGAGCGCTTGCACGAAAACACCTTCAATATTCACGGTTATTTCGGTCGCAGGTAGAAATCGAGGCCTTGAAGTTGTCGACACGAGCGCAGTTCTGGCCTACGGAACTGCGATGGCTATTTTTCTGCTTAAACGGGTTGGGGGTGACGAAGCATAGGAGGAAGCGAATGGCAACGTGGTGGGGGCGACCAACGTGTGCCATAGCCACGTCGGTTCGGTGAGCAGGTGTCCCTCGTTGTGTGGGAGGAGATCGGGTGCGGTGGCTCAGGTGGTAAGTAGCCCAGATGTTCTTCGCCCACACTCGTACGGAAGTCACGACGAAGACATAAATGAGCGAAATGACCAGGTAGACAACAGAAAATGCAGAAGGCCTCTTGTCCGGGGTGCGCCAAGGGTTAGTGGACGGCGGTGTGGGACGGCGAAACGGCAGCGGGTTCGAACGTATAGGCGCACGCGCAGCGTAAAAGTCATTTGCAGGTCGACCAGCATTCGTGCCGAGCGGCACTGCTGGTTACTGCCTGCTTGCGACTTCAGCACAGGTCAGAGGAGTGCAAACAGGCGGATGCTGGTAGCAAGTTGGTAGTGCCTCAGAAATTTGCTGTCCTATGGCTTGTCGTAGCGTGGGAGCAAGCCCCTGCGCGGTGTCCGGGACATGGGGAACAAGGGAAATTGTCGTGCCACTTATTCTCGGACAATCTGCTCAATCTTCTCGATTAACATTGAAGTCTCAATAGCAGCAGCGCCGACAGTTAGTGCTGAGATGTTGGCAGTGTCAGAGCTCTGGAGCCGTGCAGAAATGCGGTGTTTCCGCAACTCGTCGTAGCTCTGGCACTGCTGAACGACGTCTGTGACAGTTTGGGGATTTTTGGTAAAGAGCATTTGAAAGGCGTCGTCCTCGATCCCCTTCATGATGTGCCAAATTTTATCACATTCGGAAATAGCAGGGTTGATGCAACGGCAGAGGTTGACATTATCCTCAATGAAGGACGTGAAGTTCTCGCCGGATTGCTGGACGCGACCACCTAGGCGCTGTTCTGCGCGGAGCTTGTGAACAACGGGTCAGCCGAGGACTTCTACGAAGCTCGTTTTAAAGGACGACCAGTTGCCAATATCAACTTCGTGGTTGTGGAACTACAGCTGGGCCACGTCCGCCAGGAAAAAGTTGACATTGCTGATTTTGTCGCCATTATCCCATTTATTGCGGGCACTCACCCGCTCATACAAAGTGAGCCAGTCCTTGAGGTCGTGCTCGTCGGGACCGTTGAAAATTACAGGGTCTCGCTGTCTTGGTACTCCAGAGCAGGTGACCACTGATGGGGCGGCAGTACCTTGAATAGGTACGTCGGCAGGCATGGCCAAGAGGGGGGGTAGAGTGCGGGTACGGAGTTCTAGATTGAAAATAGAGACCAGGACGTCCACCAATTGATAGTGCGCGTTTAAGATATAATCGCGTTGTATATGAATGCACAGAAAGAGACATCGGCTGAGGGGGGCGAGCGCGTGAGCGAGCGCGAGCACCAAGAACAACTACTATCTTCTGTCTCTTCGTCGTCTGCTGGCGCCCGTATTTCTGACTACAATATATATATATATATATATATATATATATATATATATATATATATATATATATATATATGTGTGTGTGTGTGTGTGTGTGTGTGTGTGTGTGTGTTTGTGTGCGTGCGTGTGTATGTGCGTGTGTGTGTGTGAATACTCTATTGCTGGTCCGACGAATACGCGAACTCTAGTCCCACGTCTGGAACGGCAGGTCTAGCCCACAGGCCCGGTCGCGAGCACGCCGGACGGATAGGATTTGCTTTTCTAGAGTGGGGCTACGCAGGAGGGAGTCTCACTCCTCCTTGATGAACTTGGGGTATGTCGACCCGCACTCCCAGAGCATGTGAGTTAGAATGGAGGTCTAGCCGCAGGACGGGCCGGCGTCATCGCGATAAACGTCGGGGTAAGCCGCGTGGAGAGCGGACAGACACGGATATGTGCTGGTCTGTAGAAGCCTAAGCGAAACGGCTTGCACCCTATTCAACTTGGGGTGAGAGGGTGGAAAGACCCTTCTGGACATGTAGAAATGTTTAATAATCTCGTTCTCAGTAGCGGGAGCGCCCTGTGACCATAGAGAGGAGGCGAGTCAGTGCTCTGTATGGAGGAAGCACGGTCGGTGAGGTCACGCGCAGCCTCGTGAGCAGACTCATTGAGGTTCGGGGGAGCACCCTTGACCGACCCTACGTGAGCGGGAAACCACTGAATGGAATGGTTTGTGAGACCATATGCACTCGAGCCGCTAAGAAGACGAACAGATTCCTTGGCGATGCAACCCTTCTGAAAAGCCCTAACTGGCGTTTTGGAATCGCTATAGATTTCGGACCCACGACTGTCAAGCAGGGCGAGGGCGATGACGACTTGCTCGGCGACTCCGGGGTCTGAAGTGCGAATTGAGGCACTGTTGGAAATCTTGCCACTCGAGTTGACCACAACGACGGCAAAGGTCTTCCCGTCACTGTACTCCGCGGCATCGACGAAGCGTGCTCTAATGTCGTGTTGCTTGATCTGTATGAGGATGGCTGCTGCTCTCACCTTGCGTCTCCCCTCGTTGTGGATGGTATGGACGTTCCGGCGCACAGGGGCCACTACGAACTTGTCTAGAATGCACAAACATTCAACTTTCTCCAACATAATTCAATGATATTGCTGTTGAGCATCTTCAAGAAAAATGTAATTGACAATATTGTATTGTGCTTATATAGTCATAAATTACTGTCCACCAATGCGTACACACTGTATACGCTTTGATCTGCATTAACGGAATAGGATGTTTAAAACATTTATTCTGATCAGAAGGCTAATTTTCTCCCTTAGTCCCTACATCATACGGTCCTTATATGGTCTATATAATGACTAAACAAAATTCGTTAGACCACTTTGAACAGTGCATCTGGCGTCCTTGATGCAAGTGATACTGCAGACAAGTGACGCGTAAGGTCGAATCTATGTATGTGATTACGAAAGCGCCATGCGTTTTTGAGATGTTCGTCGTCAACCATGTACAATTCCCCGTTTCCGTTTCAAGACTGTGAGGATTAAGAGTGCCGGAAGCGTCCCACGTGACGCTTCCCGCGTTCTTTGTCGTCTTCATAGTCGTTAATCCTCTTGCATAATGCCAACAACCCTCTACGCGCATGACGACTTTTCGCCAGCATCGTGAAGTGTTTACGTGCAGGCGAGCGTGGCGTGCGCGTGGGAAGTTTGTGGGCCTTGCATGCTCTGCGACGGGACATGTCGACCGTTCATTTTTATATCGCACTAACTGTATCATTGAAGTGCAGCTAAAAGGGAAGTTGCTCCTTACTCTTCTTTCACAACTTACGAGCTATATCGCGTGTGAGCTGCGCATCACTCACCCAAAGCCTTGTAGGCCACAGCACTCAGATTTCCTGACCCAAAGATGATATGACGGGCAGCGGTGGTGGCGCCAAGCTTAACCGACGATATGACGATACCCTAGCGCTTGCAAGGCCACACCGCACATGATAGATTACGACACTACACTGTTATACCGTTACATGAGATATCAAACTATATGGCACTTGTTTACGTGTAATTTGATCTGAAAAAATTAACAACGACGTGAGACTGGATAAAAGCTGCAGCTGCTGTATTCAAAATCTCTTCGTGTTGCCAAATTTTTGCTTTTGGGTAAAATTTATTCTACCTATCTATACCAATATTACATTCTGCCTGCGCTCCCCGGAACATGTTTTCTAACGAACGTGCTTTGTGTATGTGAGAGCGTTGCACCAAATTTGAGACCCGTTGCAGAGCCCTAATTGCACACAAACTTCGTATGCGTGTCCTGCGCTGATTCATACGTCTACCCTTCACGATGGTGACGGGAACGCAATGTGCAAACTGGGTTGTCATAATTATGCAACAAGTGTTTACGTCCACTGCATGAATGCGTTTCTCATTGTTTTATTTCGCGAAGCTAATCTGTCGGCAACCGGCTATCGCTTCCGGTACTGGGGGGCAAGTAGAAATTGGATACTTGCTTAGGTAATCACCAAGAGCTGCTCTCCATCACTACGGCACAAAGGAATAAATTTTCGTGTGTTGCGTGTCAAACCTAGGATTTAATTATGAGCCACGCCGTAGTTTTTTTTATAAACTCGGCTTGCTTAAATTACACTCAGTGCATGATGCAGAGGGATTTTGGCATTGCGCGCTCGCCGGCATACAGCCACCGGGGCCGGGATTTGATCCCGAGCCCTCGGGCTTATGTGCCCTTTTCAGGGAGATGCCAGACAGAGAAGAGCTGAACACACACACACATCCTTGTCCTTAGCGGTAGTCAAGAAGGTTCCGCTTGGTCACTAGTATTGAGGTTTATTGAGCAGCTAAGTCATATGCCGAAGAAACAACATAGGACGTGCAGAGTCGAAATTAGTTGCATTTCATTGATTCGCTGGCTCGGGGTTATTTAGTTGCCCCCTCAGCAGGTGTCGGAGTCAGTGTCTGTTCTCGACGGCCCAGCACGGCCATACCTTCCTTTATTCCCGCGTCGACAACCCGTATAATATTGTTGAAGAGGTCTGAGACGAAACCAGTCACTGGTCCCAGCTGGCTATTGGCGGCTGCTGGAGCAGCAACTGAAATACAAACATAGTCATTTATAGCCAAACAGAAACATCAAATTTCGTTGCAGCGTCAAATATTAAGGATATTTGTGCCTGGAAGATGAACTCTTACGATATCTATATAGCACAAACTTATTCTCGAAGGGCACCGGTGAACGTAATTGAACAGTCCCGTAAAGAACAGTTCATGCACAAAAAGAAATTTTCTCGATCAGAATGCGCATATTTAAATGGTGTACATCTGTGTGCGAAATTTTATGGATCGTCGAATGATTAACGCGCAATAATACATATGATGGTGACTTCGCGAATGTTTGGCAGATCGCCGGCAATATTTAGGTCAGAAAAATACATTTTAATCAATTCCTTTCTTTTCATAAACTGCGCTTCGTTAATTTTGTCACGTGGTCTATCTGTTGAATGCACAAGCCGAAATATGTGTGCGTTTTGCTTGTCTCCTTCAAAGAGAGAGAGAGAGACAGAGAAAGCATTTATTTGGACCATCGAGGTCGTTGCTTCTGATGTTGAGTGGGTGGTGTCCTCCTTCCTGGACTCTACTGGCCATGGTTGAGGAGACCACCCACTCGACCTCAAGAGCAACGACCTCGATGGTCCAAATAAATGTTTTCTCACTCTCTCCTTCAAAAATATTGTTGAAGTAAATAAGGCAAAGGAAGAAGTAAATTCTCTTTGAACGTTAAAATTGGCGATATTGTTGAAATTATCTGGGTCATTGTCGCATCAAAGACAAAACCGTCCTACTGCTACATTGAGTGAAGCAAGGCAGTGGTCGTGCAAACAGAGAATGATTGGAAGTTTCTTCAGCGAGCATGAGTCGTGGTGGACGCCTCGGAAGCTGAAGTATGTGTGCGTGCTGTAACTCTCTCTTAATTCAGACACTTTCAAGAAACGTAACCTCTCCAGAGGTGTCTGTGTGTGGCTGAACGGCAAATGTGGTCATGTACATGTACGTGGCCGTTCCAAGCGAAAATCTAGGCGCGAACACTAGGAAGACGGCGAAGAGAAGGAATGGGCAAAATAAAGGCTACAAAAACATGTAAACTTAGCTCTCTTGTATTTCTGAAGAGGCGGGTCTTGCGACAATGTTTAGTACTACCGAAACTTTTAGCAAATGAAGATTTATAGCTTATTATAGCCTTGCACATTCTAGGAATCTTCAATGTGAACGTTTATTTGTAATGTATTTAATGCTTAGCGTAACTCGTAAGCACATCTTTCGTCAAGAAATAGAGCACTCAGCTGCGCTGTAGGGGTGTGGGAATTGTGAAATTTTCAAATACAAATCCAATATGAACCAAATAATATAAAGGCTAAAAAGTGTCTTCCAATATCGAATCGAAGATCGAATATGTGTTAGTATTAAAAAGTTGCAAAACGAGGTAAGAATGGCTTTATTACCCTTTTAAAAGCTATATTCCATTTTTCAAGGCTGCTTCAAGTTAAAGAGGCACTCATTACAGCTAATGCATTACACTCATTACAGTAATGTCAGGGAATGCTCTCAGTCAGGTAAGGCGCTTGTTACAGTTTATCGTGAAGGAAAATTAACTGCTCAACATGTTAGGAAAGTAAGCGCTCTCTATGCACAGTTACAACATTTCCACCGGTAGGAAAGACTTTCACTAGGAACTGAGGTGGCACGGATGGTCAAGTATTTCTGGGCGAGTATGCTTAAAAGCGGGTACTTGAATCGGCGAATGAGACTCCCACCACTCACAAGGATCCTTGCCCCTTTCCAGAAGAGGCTTTTCCGCATAGTCTGTAACTTCCCTTTCAGGGGCAGATGCCAAATGTGTCTTCTCCTTCTTCAACCCTAGATCGTCAAAGGCATTCCGTACACTTGACGCCACCAGTCGACACGAAGTCAACGCTGTCACGGCAGTGTCCCCACTGGATTCAACGTCAGCTACCCGGACCTTCCTTGTCACAAGATCTTTCAGCCAGATTGACTGACCAGATGCCTGATCAACTGTGGACTTAAAGCGTGGATCAGGAAACATAGCCAGGTTGGCCACTTCGTCCAATTCGCACTCCGCAAAACGAGCCTTGATACATTTTGCAAGATTGTTAGCAAACCCTGAGTTGCCTTTGCAACCTTCGAGGCAATCTGTTCATGCGCGAAGTCGTGAGCTCAAGTGTGATGAACTCTTTGAGTTAAAGGAGCCTCGAAAGCATGAGGTACTGACTGTTCCATCTTGAGTCAACATCCTGCACAACATGGAGCGCGTCCTCACTCAAACGCCCTCGCAGATCGTTCAGTCTTTTCTGCTCACTAGGGCTATGCTTGGAGTGTCCTACAATTGCTTTCGCCTTCTTGCAGAGTCTGTTGATTGCCGGAGTACGCGGCATCAAATCGCTGATCGCCAGCTGCAGAGTGTGCGCAAAGCAAGCACGCCGGAGCCACGGCAGTCTCCTGGATGCCGCTCGCTTGGATGTTGCGGCCGTTGTCCCTCACGATGCACTTCACGCAGTCGATTGGCCTCTCGCAGCCAGGGCATAGCTGCTCGAATGAAGTAGATATGTTCACAGCAGTGTGACTCTCCAGCATATGTCGGGTGTTTAAAGTGAACTTATTCGTCTCGAAGTTCACCGTAATAAAATGATACGGGAAGCTTGTAAAGCTCTCGTGGGCACGTGACGTCCAGATATTGCTCATAAAAGGGTCATTCCAGGCGAAACCTCCCCGGCTCGAAAGTGACCACCAATGATTTTTTTGAAAAAAATAATCGGCTACATGGCTATTGTGTTAATAAGCTTTCATCAACGTATTTTCTTCAAAAACTTTTTTTGATCACTTGAACGCTCTTTGAAATTTCCGCATAGCTGCAAAAGTTGGTTGGAGGTACCATTTTTTGAAGTCTGGAACTAGGTGCAATAACAAATTTTATTTTAGATCATTCTGTTGGCAACCTCCTTTGATATGCCGTCATAAGTGGAGGCATTTTAGAATTTTGCGTCTTTATTTGGCGCAGTAATTAGGCAATGAAAGTTGCGTTTTCAGAATTCTTGTGCATAAATTGCGTTATTTTTTCAGTTACCATATGTTTGCCTCGTTTTCTCTGTTACTACAGTGTCTATTAAAAATAATTTGAAATTATTAATACATACATTTTTTCTGAAAAAATGCTCGAAAGTTGACAAGAAGGGAATTTCTTGTGATATTCAAGCAAAATTTAAGCATTAAGGCCCTCGAGAAAAAATTATGTCAGACTGATCAATATACGCACCGTCCTCTTCGCTTGTGATATAGAAATTTTTGTTCTAGCGAATTTTGCCTGAAGCGATAAAACAATTTTTGAAGCCAACAACCAATATCACCAGTAGGCGCATGGCATATGTGCCGCATCGGAGGTGAAGCAGGCGTTAACACTCCCCAAACCTGGGCCGATCGCGGCGTTAGTGCAATGCCTGGCCGACCCGCAGCTCAGGTGAAGCAAGCTTAAGCCCTCCCCAAATGTCTGTCGTTCCCGAAGAAGTGCAATGCCGGGCCGATCTGCGGTGAAGATGAAGCAGGCATTAAGCACTCCCAATACGTCGGCCAATCCCGAAGTTACTGCAATGCGGGGCCTATCCGCGGTTAAGGTGAATCAGGCGTTACGCACTCCCCATACGTGGGCCTATACCAAAGTTATTGCAACGCCGGCCGACCCGCGGCGGAGGTGAAGCGGGCGTTAATCACTCCCCATACGCGGAGCGATCCCGAAGATACTGCAAGGCCGGGCCGACCCACAGTGCGGTTGAATCAGCCATTAAGCACTCCCCATACGTGAGCCGATCTCGAAGCTAGTGCAATGCCGGGCCGACCTACGGCGACGGTAAGCAGGCGTTAAGCGCTCCCCATACCGGTGTCGTTCCCGAAGATAGTGCAATGTCGGGCCAATCCCCGGTGGAGGTGAAGCAGGCGTTGAGCACTCCCCATACGTGGGCCGAACCCGAAGCTTGTGCAATGGCCGGCGGACCCACGGCAGAGGTGAAGCAGGCGTTAAACCCTGTCCATACGTTGTGTGATACCGAAACTATTGCAATATCGGGCCGACGCGCGGCGTAGCTGAAGCAGGCGTTAAGCACTCCCCATACGTGGGCCGATCCCGAATTTAGTGCAATGCCGGGCCGACCCACGGCGGGGGTAAATAGGCGGTAAATTCTCCCCATTCGTGTGTTGTTCCTGAAGATAGTGCAATGCCGGGCCAACACGCGGTGGAGCTGAAGCAGGCTTTAAGCACACCCCATATTTGGGGTGATGCCGAAGATAGTGCAAAGCCGGGCCCACCCACAGTGCAGGCGCAGCAGGCGTTAAGCCCTCCCCATATGTGGGGCGATACCGAAGATAGTGCGATGCCGGGCCCTCCCGCTGAGCAGGCGAAGCAGACGTTAAGCACTCCCCATACGTGGGCCGATCTAGAAGCTAGTTCAATGGCAGCCCAAGCCACGGCGGAGGTGAAGCAGGCGTTAAGCCTTGCCCATACCCGGGGCGATACCGAAGTTGGTGCAGTGCCGGGCCGAATCGCGGCGGAGGTGAAGCAGGCGTTAAGCACTTCCCATACGTGTGCTTTGCCGAAGCTAGTGCAACGCGGGCCCACCCGCGGCGGAAATGAAGTAGTAAAAGTTTTACAAACTTTTACTGAACCAGAACGACCAAGATAGGAACAAATGCAATAAAATTCGTGATGTCACTGTACCGTGCAGGCTCTTGGGTTTATGCGCAAAGAAAAATAAAATTTTTCATGACTGTTCCCTCCTAATTGCCACCCTGCTACTGCATAATCAAATTAATTGAATTAAATAATATGGTTTTACGTGCCAAAACCAGTTTCTGATTAGGGGGTACACGGTAGTGGGGGACTCTGGAAACTTCAACTACGTGGGGTTCCTTAATGTGCACCTAAATCTAAGTAGACGTGTGTTTTCGCCTTAATCGAAATGCGGCCGCCGTGGCCGGGATTCGATCCCGCGACCTAGTGCTTAGCAGCCCAACACCACAGCCACCAAGCAACCGCTGCGAGTCCACGTTATCAAAGTGACTTCTGAAAGAATAGTTCGACAGTCTCAGCATATTTAGCGTTCCATTTTAGTGTGCCTATCGTTTACTACTATGGTTGAGAGCGTCTAACATTCAAATAATCTTTGTAAAACTGCAGCGCCCAAATCGCCTGTAGGGGCCTTGAATCATTTTCTGAACTTCGTAAGGAAACGTCACCATCTGTCTTAGAGACAGCTGTGAACTTGTCAGCTAAATCCTACTGCAGTGCATGCCGCAGGGAATTTACAATACCATGTTAAAACACCGAAAAATTTCTTGCTCTCCTATGCGTAATGTCCCCATACAGCGTTATCGCAAATAGCTGCACCCATCAACGCTGATCTTGTGATCGTGAGAGCATTCGCAGTCATACCTAATTTCAAATATTTATGTAAATATTGGAAACATATTGTTACACACGAGGTGTTTTAATGCAGAACCAGATGAATCTGGTTGATAGGCGCGGTTGTTGAAGAGCGGTCTCGCGGCAGCTTGGCTCACGTCGTTCTCTTCCTTCTTTCATCTGGTTGTTTGCGCGGCAGGCGTGGTTCATGACAGCTTGTGACATTTCCCCGCTGGCAGACGAAGCCCGCCGGGCGAGTCAGTCATCTCGTGAGTTGTAACGCCTCAGACGTGCGACGTGTGTCACTTCAGCCTTGGCCGAGCGTCGTCCGCTGCTCGTGAGACGCGCAATGCGGTAGTTTACATCGCTGAGGCGCTCCAGAATAACGTAAGGGCCGACGTAGTGGGCGAGAAACTTCTGGCACAAGCCACGCTTCCGCAACGGCGTCCAGAGCCACACAAGGTCACCAGGATCGAAGTAAACGTGGCGGTGACGCCCGTCATAGCGTATCTTGGACCGGTCCTGCGATGCTATGGTGCGTAGCCTAGCGAGGCGTCGCGCTTCTTCTGCTCGACATAGGAGCTCATCAATTGATTCGTTGTCATGAGCGAATAGGGAAATATTGTGTCGAGGGTGTAGCGTGGCGGACGAGCATACAGAAGGAAAAATGGTGAGTAACCAGTGGTCTCGTGTCTCGCGGTATTGAAGGCATAGGTAATGAAAGGCAAGATACTGTCCCAATTCTTGTGTGCTGAATCGACGTACATGGGCAGCATGTTGGCAAGCGTTCTGTTTGTGCGCTCGACCAGACCATTAGTTTGTGGATGGTAGGGCGTAGAATGGCGGAAGCTACATGAACACAGACGAAAGGTTTCTTCAACCACGTCCGCGGTAAACTGTCGCCCACGATCGCTGATTACTATGCGAGGAGGTCCATGTCGGCGTATAATGTTAGCCAGCAAGAAGATAGAAACTTCTGTAGCTGTGGCCGATGGCAATGCGGCGGTCTCACAACAGCGGGTAAGGCGATCTACGCCAACGATAACTCAACGATTACCCTTGGAGGATCGCGGGAAGGGGCCCAGAAGATCTATACCAACTTGCTCAAAGGGGACGCTAGAAGGGGGAACTGGTTGAAGCAGGCCATGTGGCGCTTGTGGCGGACGCTTGTAGCGCTGGCGTTTACAGCAGCTGGCGACGTACCGTTCGATATCATTCCGAATCTTAGGCCAGTAAAAACGTTCTTGAGCCTGGTAGAGTGTCCGTGTGGAACCAAGATGACCCGAAGTTGGGTCATCGTGCATGGCGTGTAATACTTGGTGGCGAAGGTTCTTGGGGACAACTAAAAGGTACCGTGCACCGGTGGTCGAGTAGCTCTTCTTATACAGCGCGCCACCATCCCGTAGGCGAAAGCGACTGCCCGCAGGTGACTATTGTGCTGCCGCGAAGAGCGGTTGTAAGCTCTCGTCCTTGTGCTGCTCGGATATGACGGTACCCATATCCGGAAATTCCGGGGACACAAAAGTGACGTACTCATCAAAATTGTCCGCATCACATTCAGTTGTTTCAAGTGGCATCCGAGAGAGACAATCAGCGTCAGCATGCCGCCGGCCACTTTTGTAGCAAATAACGAAATCGTATTCCTGTAGACGGAGGGCCCAGCGCGCTAGTGGTCCTGAGGGATCCCGCAGATTCACAAGCCAGAATAGCGAATGATGATCTGTTATGACAGTGAAGGGGTGCCGATAGAGATACGAACGAAACCGTTGCACGGCGAAGATGACCGCCAGACATTCTTGTTCGGTGACTGTGTAGTTGCGCTCGGAGCAGCTCAAGGACCGGCTAGCGTAAGAGATCACGTGCTCTCTGTCGCCAACACGCTGAACTAGTACAGCACCAATGCTTACGTCGCTGGCATCGGTGTGAATCTCAGTTGGTTATGAAGGATCAAAGTGGCGAAGAATTGGTTGGGATGTCAACAGGAACTTGAGCTGGCGAAAGGATGAGTCGCAATCTGCAGTCCACTCAAAGGGAACGCCTTTTTGGAGAAGGCGTGTAAGGGGATGAGCCATATGTCAGCAAACCGGGGAATGAATCGGCGAAAATAGGAGCACAAGCCCAAGAAACTTCTTAACTGCTTGACAGAGTTAGGTACTCTAAATGCTTCTACGGCCGCAGTGTTTTGCGGATCTGGTCGGATGCCTTCTTTAGCGACCAGATGGCCTAGCACAAGAGTTTGCCTTTCCCCAAAACGGCATTTTCTTGAATTGAGGACAAGACCCGCTTTCTCGAAGCAGTTCAAGACCAAATCCAAACGTTTGTTGTGCTCACTAAACGTTCGCCCGAAGATCACAACATCGTCTAAGTAGCACATGCAAACTTTCCATTTTAGGCCACGTAATATCGTGTCCATGAACCTTTCGAACGTTGTGGGCGCGTTACACAACCCGAAAGGCATCACGTTAAACTCGAATAGTCCGTCGGGTGTTACAAATGCTGTCTTTTCTCTGTCGTCCTTGTGTATAGGAATTTGCCAGTAACCTGACCGTAAATCGATTGAGGAAAAGTAAGATGCCGCAAAGAGACAGTCGATGGCGTCGTCAATTCGTGGGAGCGGATATACATCTTTCTTAGTAACGGCGTTTAGGCGACGGTAATCAACATAGAACCGCCATGCACCGTCTTTCTTCTTCACCAATATTACGGGGGCTGTCCAAGGAGTAGATGATTCTCGAATGACGCCTTTGCATAGCATTTCTTGGACCTGATCTCTGATTATCTTGCGTTCTGATGGGGATACACGATAGGGTTTTTGTCGGATTGGCTGGGCGGCTCCTGTGTTGATGCGGTGACGAGTTCAGGACGCAGGAATTGATGGCGGTCCATCGTGCTGCGCAAAGTCGAATACCGAGGTATGTTTCGTAAGCAGGGCCATCAAAACTTGACGCTCATTATCGCTGAGTTACTTATCAATCATGGAAAGTATCTTCGAGCTCCCGGAGCTCGAGACACTGGTTGCTCCTCCATCGGGGAGTTCTGCAAGTACTGCCACCGATACGGGATAGTCTTTCAGAAACGTGGCAATTTTTAGGCCTTGAGGTAGCACTGCCGCTTCAGTGGAACAGTTTAGCGCCCACAGCCCCGCGCATCCATTGGTCACTGAGACCACGCAGTGCGGAACTAATACGTTTTTCTTGAGGCAGTTCCGATGTACAGGTTCCACTGCAGCATCGAACGAGATAGGAGTGGGAGATGAACAGGCGACGGCAACACGCATCGCGGATAAGGCGGGCACAACTGTATCCTCAGACACGCACAACACACTCTCCGGGCAAGCTTCACCTTCAAAGAGCACAGGTGAAACACTGGTGTCGACACTGAGTTCTCCCATCCGGCAGTCAACATTCGCACCACACAACTGCAAAAAGTAAATCCCCAGAATCACGTCATGCGAGGAGTGAGGAAGAACAGTAAACTCTGCATTAAAAACTTTCCCACCCAAAGACACATCCACGTTACACACACCAACCGGGTATAATGCTTCACCACTGACTCCACGGAAACTTGTGCACTGGTCCCAACGAAACATAACCTTGCGTCCCACAAGGCCTTTAAACCCCACACTCATGACCGAGACAGTTGCTCCCGTGTCGACTAAAGCCATTGTGGAGACCCCATCAATCAGTACCTGAACCTTATTCTTTAACATGAAAATAGTTGGAGGCAGTTGAGTCGGCAGCACACATTTTCTAGCGACCTCACCTCCATCGGCCGCGCTGGCTAGTTTCCCGGCGGGGGTGACACGAAACGGCGCCGAGGCGATGGTGACGTGAATCGCGGCCGAGGGGATGGTGATCGGGAGGCTCGGAAGGCTGGTGGTGGCGTCAGAGTGCGGTCGGAGGCAGGGGAGCGGTAGCGGTTCCGGGTTCTTTCTGCTCCAAAGTAGGTCTCCTGGGCGGTGCATCGGTCCTCTCGAAAGTGGCTTCCTGAAGTGGAGTCTTTTGGCCACTGAGTGCGCAGTGTGCGACCGCTAGACCGCATAGTCGGCGCTGACGATCCGTAGTTTGATGCTCGGCGTCGGCTACAGTACCTAGCTATATGGCCAGGCATGCCACAGCAGTAACACACTGGCGAAGGGCGAACTTCAGAATGCGGATTGAAGTAATCTGCCGAAGACATCGGTTGAGGGTAACGAGGCTCTTCCCCTTGAAAGTGGTAGGTAGTGGCGAGTCTTCGTGGACGAAAGTTGCGTGGGCGTGGATCAAACCTTGAGGGGGTGAATCATTGCGTGGTGGTTCGGTCGTAATGTAATGCGGTTCGTCTCTGGAGCCGGTAAGATCCGCGACGTTCACCGAGTGGTTCCAAGTAGCCAAAGGGGCTTCCCAAAGAGTGTCTCGGAAAACAGAGGAGCTGCAACGTGGCGCCGCATAACCTGCCTGTTCGTCATGTCACTGGAGCTCCTCGCGGACTATCTGGCGGATGGCGGACGAAAGGTCTGGGAGCGGAGGACTCGTGTCAACACTTGCTACAGTCGTTACATTGGCCAGCCGTCCAAACTTTGGTGTAATTCGGCGAGTCTTCAGCGCCTCGAACGTACGGCAGTGCCGTATCAGTTCTGATACAGTGTGCAAGTTCTCTTTACCAATGAGGAAGTTGTACACGTCTTCCGCTATTCCTTTTACCACGTGCCCCACTTTATCTTCCTCTGTCATTTGAGGGTTGACAGTGCGGCACAGCTTCAAAATTTCTTCGATGTACGTAGTGCAAGTCTCGCCGGGTACCTGAGCTCTCTGGGCTAAGGTGAGTTCCGCACGTTTCCTCTTTGCGTCCGAGTCACCGAAACACTTTTTGATTTCCTCAACGAAGCGTGTCCAAGTAGTTAGCATGTCCGCGTGGTTGTCGTACCATACCAACGCCGTGCCGGCCAAGAAGAAAACAACGTTCCTAAGCTGACTGGCAGCGTTCCAGTTATTGTATTGGCTTACCCTTTCGTAATGGGTTAGCCACTCGTCCACATCTTCCTCTGCCTTCGCCGAGAACGTGCGTGGCTCTCGGTAGTGCTGGATAGGGACTGGGCTCGCCGAGGCACTGCTGGTGAGGGTATTTTGCTCTGTGGCCATGACTGAGCGCGACGGCGAAAGTCCGGCGAGGCGATGGCTTCGGCGTAGCTCTTGTGCTAGTGGCTCCGTTGTAGGTCGTGGGAGTTACCCCGCAACTCCACCAAATGTTACACACGAGGTGTTTTAATGCAGAACCAGATGAATCTGGTTGATAGGCGCGGTTGTTGAAGAGCGGTCTCGCGGCCGCTTGGCTCACGTCGTTCTCTTCCTTCTTTCATCTGGTTGTTTGCGCGGCAGGCGTGGTTCATGACAGCTTGTGACAATATATACGCCTGCTATCTCAAAGTAGAGGAAAATAATTGCATATTTGCATTGCCTTCAAGGGGTGTATGGTAGCGCGATTTGCACTGCCAGCCTAAACACAACAATTGCGCGTAGTTGCAGCAGCTGCGCGCGTCTTCGGAGATAGCAGCGGGAGGCCCCATAGTCTCATTTACTATTGCCGCCACGGGGTGATGCGATGAGCTCTTTCGTCGTAGGGTTCTTGAATGCGTTCTTTCTTGCTCATGCTGGAAGAGGGAGAGCATGCCGGCACCCTTTTTTGTCCGACGCTATATTTTAGGCAGGGGCTTTGCCCCCTTGGCTTCACTGTGAAATTTGCAGTGCGCTAGCAGAGGCTAAAAAAGAGAAAGCTGGCTATCGGTGGGATGCGTGCAATTATAGTTGAAACAAGCTAGTTTTATAAGGAATAGCAACTTTCCATTTTATTACAACAATGTAAAGCTTGTGGCGACCAGTATGCCGTGAAGCATGATCACAATGTGAGTACTAGCGATGAGAAGGCAGCTGTTGGTTCCATCTCACCGCAAGAAATATATGCTACCAGCATGGCCCAGTGTTTTCAAACATGTCACTCAACTGAGACAAAGAACTCAAGTTTTATCTAAATTTTGCTATGAAGTGACTAGAACGGTCGGCTAAATTTGGCAGCTTCACAATAATCGCGTAACCTGCGTGTTGTGTAACCTGATTGGGCCGCTTACATATCGCTGTTAAACAATATGTCGTTTTCTGAAATGTCATTTTTGAAGCAGCTTTCCCAACATGCAAGTGACTCATTTTTTGGTCGCACCGCTAGAAAAGTCGTCGGTCGTCAAAAATAATAACTTGTGATTAAAGAGATAAAATGTTGCTAAATCTGGCGACAAAATCCCTGATTCGAGAATTTTCGCTGCTCTGCGACGGCTCAGGTACAAAAGAAAGCGCTTTAATATGCGTGACAGCACTAAATAGGCAACACTCGACTGGTCTTGGATATAATGCAAATTAAACGACTAGGGGAAACCACATTCACAATACACCGAGCGCTTACGGGAGTTAAGAAAGAAACAAAATGGGGCCGAAGTAACTGCGGAGAGGCAAGCACGTCAAGGAGAACACACGTAAAGGAGAAATGAGTGGAAGCGTCAAGCGGAACAGGCACATGTTCGAGATGCAGAAAAGAGTGGTTTACAATACGAACGAAGCTCGCTTGCGTACCAGCTTTGATTAGCGGCGATGAGCATTCAGGAGAGCTGCAATCTCTTCGCCCACAAAAGTGAGGGATGGTTTCAAACGCTAAGGCCGTCAGCGCCGATACGCAAGCAGCAGCGAAACCGGATCATATCGTTTACGATTGAAAACGAGTGCATTGAGAAAGAGTGCAACGTTTTAGCGTGCAGCATATCAATTACCGCTTTCAGAATGCTGGGGTACCACTAAATAAACGACAAAAGATGATGATATTTATTGGCGTCAGATAGCCTGCGTGACTTAATCAAGCAGACCATATCGGCGCTTCGTTCTAGCATTGTCGCACACATCTTACCCTTTTTTCCCTTTCTTAAAGATTCTGTATCTACCTTGAACCGCTACGAGTGGATGTAAGGTATCAGGATGTACCTATCTTTTCCCTGCTTGTTTTTCACCAATCATCCAAATTTGTTTTGGGGATGTAGAGTGTCGACTGGCTAATGCTTCCATCCACTTCAAATCCAAGCGCTTCTGGAAGGTGTGCGTTACGTACGGATCTTACTGGGCGCACACCTTCGCATTCCACTAGGATGTTTTGAGTGGTCTCTGGATTTTGGCTGCAGCATACACATGCCTCAACCTGTTGCAGAATACTCGCTCCTGACTTTTTTGTACTTAGACGACCACCTCGAGCCTCAAAAAGCGATGCTCTGTCCTTCTGCATATTCTTAGATATTTTTCACTTCTAACTTTTTTCTTCTCATTTTTAGAAATCTTCATGATATTCCTTGTTTTCGTTGTTCTGCATCCCATTCATTGTCCATATTTCTCTCATTTTCTTTTTCATGAATCCTGGTTGTCCATTTACACTTTCAATTGCACAGTACTTGGTTGCCAACTTTCTTGATCTATTCTTCCATTCTTGACCCCTTCCTCCGCAGGGCACAGATACCTGTGCCCTTCAGCCGACCATTTACTTTCATTCGTGTTCCTGAGACTTCAAAGCTATGGGCGTTTTTTTTTTACTTTAAAAGGGGTGCAACCAATGCCACACTACACTGCCTCATTTGTGGTTTTGCTATTGGTTTCCAAAGCCAACCTTTCCGTGAACTTCCGACCCCAATAAAATATTCAACTTCAAGCACTCAATTTCTTTTGTGAACGTAAGCGATGATGCCATTATTCCTTTCCCGAATCCTCGCACCACTTGATAGTCATTGCGGCCCCGAAACGCTCTGCGTTTCGTTATTGGTGCATTCCGCTTCGCTATTTATATTCAGAATATTTTGGTGATTGCCTGAATAAGTCTCCTTCACCTATATATACGAAGAAGTATTTAAAAAGCTTCGTTATGGGTAAGACGTGCTGTTTAATTGATAGCACTAATTACTAGGCGCTTCATTATAGATCCTTATTCCCAATTTTCCTGTGCTAAAACTAAGACCTACTGCGTTTCTTGGTCGCCACGCATAATCGCAAGTCTCTATCAATCACTTGCATTGTCCATTAGTAGCCCGATGTCTTCGTCGTACGTAAATTCAAGGACCTCTTGTTTCATCCTTCGTCCATTACGCGTGTAGGATAAATGAAACAATAATTCAATGGTCTCTAGTTGTCTTTCTAGGCTCTCAAAGGCCGCTCACGAGATCGCACAGCAAGTTTGGGTTATTGGCTGGAACTTCTTACGTTACCTATGGTGAGCATTTTAGCACAAGTGTTTTTCAATTTTGTTCAGTTTAGGAGAGATAGAAGCATTTTAAGTGTCGCAAACCCGTGATTTTCGGCGCTAGGTTCACTGCCAACTTAGACACTCTCTCCACCTGCCCCGATAAGGCTCCGCCAGCGAAATTCCTTCCCTGCGTTCTTCCATACCGTAAGCGGAAGATCGCGTCAATTAGATGTCCCGGTCCTCCCTCCCCTCGCCTCTTCAATCCTTTTCCTTGCTTCCTTTCGTTTCGCTCTGTGCACGAACTTACACGCTGTACATTAGAGCACTTGTTTTTCTGTCTGGCTATTTCCACGAAATGGATTTATCTGTGCGTGTATGTTTCGAGAGATTGTCTGACCTCATGGATCTCGACGGCGATACACCACGTCATTACACCGCTGGAACTGCGGTCAGGGAGGATGCCCATAACTAGGCGAATGATAAATCAGTGCCGCTTGAACATTGGGGCACACGCGAATGAAAGAAACGGCATGATCCCGTGCTGGAAAACTGCTGAAGTTTCGTTGTGTACGAGCGCTACGGCAGCGCGTGGGAAAAAGCAGACGAAGTGGAAGTACTACATCTCTCTTGCTACACAACGAAGGTAAAGGAGGGCACGCTGGCGTTCGGTTTCTATGTTTTATTGTTTCGCTACACTTTAATTCGTCCATTGAAGCAAAAGGCCAAACAAAACTGATGTTGTTTCGAATGATTATCGAAGTCACGTGTCACTGCGAGTGACGTCTCAACACTGCCGTTTACGCAGGCGAAGTTGTGCGAACGATGTAGACTCTGGCTGGCAGCATGGCGCCCATCGAGGAGGAAGGCGCACGGTATTTGGTTTAAAATTTAACTCTTTTTGCGGCGCGTAGTGGTGTAATACTTTGTAGACACGACCGCTAGTGCGCTTTGTATGCACTGCGCTTGTCAGCTCAAATGGCCAGGCCTGGTAAAAAGGCCTCAACATAAAGCCGAATTCCAAATGATGTCCCCGCCAAAATTACTGCTACTCCTTCCCCAAAAACATGGGAAATGACTACACGGAACGAGCTAAAGCCAGGATGGATGCTCTCGCGAGATTTGAAAAACAAACCCGCCATCTACGTGGACGCCGCTTGCGTGGGCAAGGGTCGTTGCACAAACGCTGCCGTTGATGGCTGTGGTCAAGCCATTAGCCTCGCCACGGTCAACATGTCCTCCATTGTGGAGGCGGAAGAGGCCGCAACTGCCATGGGTGCGTCCCTACCTGATGCTACATTCATTGTGTCAGAGTCTAAGTCGGCCATAAGAAGCTACTCTTTTGGAGCAGTCGGTCCCATTGCAAGCAGGCTTCTCAAACCTCAGGACACTATACGTCTAATGTGGGTGCCAGCTCATGCCGGCAACCCGGGTAATGATGCAACTCACCTAGCCCCCAAGCAGTAGTTAACCATGAAGTGGGATTGCTGGACACGGATGGTTGCCTTGATCCCAACCTCACACAGCACGAATTAACTCAATTACACAAGCATTCGTGCAGAGCATATCCGTTACCTAGCACGATTCCTTCCCGGAGCAGGCCACGACTCTACAGGGGGTGCATACTAGATCCGTTCTCAGGCCGAAATTTCGAAGCAAGAGCTTGAACTTAACAGCAGGCACTGTGAGCCAATAACCACAGACGAAGATCACATACTTTGGGGGTGCCAATCCAAACCCCCTCCAAGAACTATTCATCGGCAAGGTCCCATGCTCGAAGCTTGGGGGTGTACAATCAAGACTGATGACTTAAACCTCCAAGTCATGCTGGCAGTGGGGGCTAAACGTGGTGTGACCACATGGCATTCACGCTAGCTCCTCTTCCAGGGTCTCAATAACTAATACACCTCTAATAAAGTTTACTTCCCTTACCAAGGAGTCGGTTTCGTACCTTGTAGTAATTATAGGAATGGCTAGCTCGGCGAGTGCCACATAAATACATGGAAACGCTGAAATTATTTTGATTGCCAGCTACTGCACCTAACTTTATAAGGCTTGCTGCGTATAAAAGCAAAAATTAAAATCTAGTTACTCTTGAAAGAGGACTTTTTGTTTAAGGTGCCACGTATTGATAAAGAGTTGTTGAAAATCGTAAAATTTGAAAAATTAAATTATCGCAGTTACAACTCAGTAAGTCAGGAGCGAAAAAATAATTACAATTGCACTTAATAAAAAATCTAAAGCGGAGAACTGTGATTAATTAATATTGGTGTGAGATATACAATCAATATGCGAGTAGGAACTTCCCAACACCCTCCTAAACAATGTACAATTTGCATAAGGTATGAGATTATTAATACAGATATTGTCTGCTTTAGTTTGTCTAACAGATGCAGCTTACAGAAATGTGATATCTGTTGTTGCATATTTATAAACATTATGAGTGTATTTTTCTAACATGTCAATTTCCGGCAATATAAAAAACATTCTGGCCCAAAATCAAGGTTCTGCTGCCTACAGTAACTAGATTTTAACCTTGTATGTCAAATGTAACAAATGTCATTGAATTTCATTGGACGATTGTTTCATCAAATTGTTCCTGCCTTTTAGGTGCACTTGAGTAGGCGGCATCGGAGTTGGCCCCGAGCTAAAGCTTCTTCGTCAATTTCACCAGAGAGGACAAGAACTTATTTTTGCAGTAACTGACTTTATGCTACTGATCTGCTGTTCTAAATTGTGGGCAGTGATACAATTGACACCATCCAGTGCGTTATATTTTATATTACATTGATTAGAACACCTATGTAACCCGAGAACTTACGGCAGACCTCATCTCACGATGTCTGTCGCCGGTAATGCGATTAGCATTGAAGCAGTGAATGTGGCTACAAAGTGTATTTATGAATTCGCGTTTGCTTAACATCCGTAGTGGCCATTCCGAGATAATTAGTTGATCCGGATATGTGCCACACACTCTGGTACGGTCCTACTTTGCTATGACACTCAATTTCCAAGGTCGTCCATGAACATGTCGGCATGACTATGACCATATAGCGCCAACTAAGTGACGACAATGGTGTGAAAAAGGAATGGCGTCGATTGAACGACAAAGGAGCATGACAAACACGGCCTAATGACAATCACATTAGAACTCTTAAATGATGAATTTGGTATAACGATGCCAGCGTGATGATAATAACATCAGGACAAAGGCATAACGACGGCCGAATGACAACGATCTAGGTGGTGTCACGACGAATGACTAAGCTGGAATGACGAGTATTGCACAATCACGGTGGCGTGACTACTATCGTATGGCCGCGATATATGCACCATATAGGGCGCAACTGCTTTAATTGTGTAGACCATGCTTTCTGTCATGTGCTGTGTTCGAGCCCCACAAGTTTACGTTGAGCAAGCCGGATTTGGGGAGCACATGTACAATGTCATCGCGTGCTCTACACTTGCAAACGGTCTCTCAACAAGAGCAGCATTGCTCCTAAAATGAAAACGTCGCTGAATACAATTCTCACAGCGCGTGAAATTCACATTTTCTTTCGCGTGCACGAATCAGCTCTGTCAGAAATCTACATCAGCAGATGACCGTGCTCAGACAGACTCGTTTGGCTTAAAAAATTTCGCCAGTCCCTTGGAATTAGAAAAAAACAAAAACGCCCTTCTGATTCCACCATTTGCTTCAATAGAAGGAACCAGTGCTCCCAGCGGCCGGGAGCCTGAAAGGGCAATTTTCAAGACAGCGCGTATATTTTACTTCTATTTTATTTCTTTTTAACGGAGCTGTGTGCTGTACGTGGTAAGCGTGTTTTCACAGTATCCTAACACAACCGCATAATCCACATAGCTAACATATAAGAAGAATGTGGGACATGTTAGCGGTAATGTTTCTAAAATTTAAGTCTATGTCTTAAAATGGGATCAGTGGAAATTTCAATACATTTATTTTATTTTTTGCCTGTTTAAAGGCGTTACGTTAGACGCTCACAAAGTTTCACCGCTGCATAAGAAGATCCAAAGGGGAAAGGGTGCAGAAATTTTATCTTTAGAGAAAATAGCCATCATGTTACGCGTGCATTTGTAGGTTGAGCACTGCTTTTGTAAATAATAAGATACTTGCGCAAGAGTTCGATGTTGAGAAGAGTATCCTTAGAATGAAACAAAAATTCTTCCTTATGTTACAAAAAAACATAACCTGCCACGAAATTGAAATTTTTGGTGAATAAGGTGTATTTGATGCTTCTTGCATAAGCATTGTTTCAAGAGTGTCCCTTGTTCACAACCTTAGAAGAAAGAAAAATTTCATACACGTGCTCGAAAATGTTCTACGGCCACTATTAAGTAGATTTATTGTGCTCCGGGACAAATCTATACCACACCGAGTGGAGATATGCTGATAATGAAGGCACTCTTAAGCGCAATGCGTCGCGAAACGCAACTCTTCTGGCTTAATTATAATCGTTTGAAATAATTACCGAACCCTCGTTTTCTGGCTATTTTTATGTACTCTAGGAGACACGTAGTTGGATACCCCAAAATCCAAGGTTAACAACTCCACATGGCACTTCGGTTGTGTTCACCGAAAATAGAGAGCCGGTTATAAAAAAAAATGGTACGTAATGTTCAAATTATGAGTGACGATTACACCATTAGCAGTAAATTACGTATTCGTGCTCTCCGGAGCGATACAAAGGTGTTTTACGAACAGCGCATAATTTTGCACGCTGTCCTGAGCTACCTATTACAAAGAATTTCAATGTAATCGGGGACACAGTTATAGCCAGTGAGCAAGCCAACTTATTGTGTATAGATTAGGATACATACAGCTTCCGTCAAAAAAAAAAAGCTCCTTCAGCAAGTGCTTGAAGGAGTGAGTACACCAGCCTCGCGATCCCACCCCGGCTGGCATGGTTCGGACAGCGTAGCCGAACATCGCAATACAGAGCAATTTTTCTCAACGTTCCAGGATAACTGTACAAGAGAGTAAGTTCACATGCAGTGGAAATGGGATATTTGATGGAGAAAATCAGGGGAAAGCGTAACAATGCGGGTCCAGCTATGGGCGTATCAAGTAAATACTGTACCCTTGTTTTCTACCTACAGTGCTAAAATATTTGTGTGATAAAAAGCAGGAAAGGCAGGAAAATTTTGCAGCATATAATTTGTGTTCTATCCTGTTTTCTGTTCGCTTATTTATCTGCGATGTCCTCAAAATATTCTGCTTCTTGTTAATCTGTAATAAAAAATTAAATAAATGTTACATATTTTATTCGATAAGGAAGTAGCTTCTACTTTTCTCAAGATTTCAGATTTCATGCACTACGACAGAGTCAAATGCTGGAATGCGTTTGTAGCAAAGCACGCTAGGTGAACATGTGCTAGGTGAAAATTTTCAGCTAATGGGGTTCATCTTACGAGTCATTGTTCCGGTGAAGTTCTATCGCGCGTGACGCAACTGCAGCCTTTGCAGTAATTTAATAAATTATGGGCGAATTTTACCAACTCCATAGAAGGTTTGCCTCTTGTCGTGGGAGAACAAAGTGAGGCGCCGGGTTAAACTTCATTGCTAATAGGGGCCCGATATGGCTGACGTGTGTGTAACTTGTAATGTGATCACAATTGTGGCAGTAAATTGTATGCGAAAGTTAAGCAGACCTGATATAATTATGTACGTTTTTGTAATTTCCTTGGAGGTCAAAATGTGACAGAGTTTAATCAGGCCGGAAATCACGCTCATCTTATTGGTAATGTGTGCGCAAAGATTGAAATGTGTGGCTTTATTACGGACACTAGAACAATACGAAAACTGCTGGAAAAACATGAATTCCCTTGACATTGGCCTTCGATACAGCAAAAACAGAGTGTGTGGTTCTAGGTGTTTCTTATTGCGGCGTTTAACATTTTTTCAAGTAGTAAATATCAGCTGCAATTTATTGTAACTTAATGTTGTATGTTTTATGTTCTGCCAACAGTTTCTATATATTACAACGTCTGCATCTGTATAGCCATGCCACTTCAACAAGCTTGAATAAAATAAAAATTCAGTGTAGTTGGCCTAGCACTAGAGATAAAGCAGCGCGTGTTATCGACAAGGGACGGCTGCAGAAATAGGATACACAATACTCTGACTTCCAACTCAATGATTAGTATAGCACGCACGTATGTAGAAGCACAACGTCAACCTGTAGCACAGCAGTATGTCAGCCTACCTTCCATTTCCTAACCTTACAAAGGTTATGCTTCTATGTGCAAAATTACGAATGCCGCAGTCCTTCCTGCGTCGTTTCATTCTCTCAGCAATGTAACTATAGATGTGTGTGATCTGTGCTAACAAATTATTTGGGAGTCAGTGCCTGTGTGTCGCGTTTCTACGGTCGAGCTTGTCTATAAGGCGCTGTGATTTACAATATTTAATAAGATGTAGCGCCCGTTTCCCTTCCAGTAAGCGCCTTTGTGACCAAAATTGGAGTACGATGACGCAAGCTCGAGTCTTTCGTCATACGCCGTATGCATAGCCATGGCAGCGGAATTCAAAAAGATTGGTGGTAATGTAGTGGTAAATGTGAAATAAACACATTATTATTAGGCCGCACGACATTGAGGTGCCGGATTCATGAGCTAAATCTTGTTCATCACATTGAAAAGTGTTGCTCAGCTCACTCGAGGCATGTCCTGCCCCCCTGCGCCCCTGCCCCGTAAAACGTGTCGCCCGATAAAGACAAACAACTACACGAGTCAATATATATATATATATATATATATATATATATATATATATATATATATATATATATATATATATATATATATATATATATATATATGTATATATATATGTATATATATATGTATATATATATATATATAGCTGCGTCTGCGTGTGAGCACGAAGAAAGGAAACCGAGGGGCCTGATTTTATTATTTATATCAGAAGAAGTTCAGACACGTTGACACGAGAGGCTGTATAAGGGAAATTCTCTGCAGTTAAGTGAATTAAATAGATGGTGCATAAATGGACATGAAAGTTGAATGAGCCACTGAAGGTTGTTCTTTGAAAGTTGCGTCGCCACTGCATGCGCACAATCATTGCGCGTGCAATACTCTTGCCAATTGAGCAACCGCGGCGCCATTTTGCCATCCACATTCCGAGGTATTTCGCATGTTTATCTACTAGAAACAATCCTGGGAGTATTAGCTAGCGCCACCACTATAACCTTGCTATGTTATATATATATATATATATATATATATATATATATATATATATATATATATATATATATATATATATATTTAAGGACATATGAGCGTAGGGTACAGTTTAAAGAACGCCGGGCGTCGGAAATTACACCGCAGGCCTCCAGGTCACCATTAGTGAGATGACACGTGCACCTTCGCAGGGCTGCGCTGAGTCGGTTCCCATTGATTGGCCACCTCCCGACGAAAACGTTTATAGCCCCAAGCGCCCATTCTTATGAGGTGAAAGAGTGGTTCCCATTGATGGCCACCTCCCGACGAAAACGTTTATAGCCCCAAGCGCGCATTCTTATGAGATGAAAGAGTGCAATCCAAGATGCAATTCCATTAAGTTTTCCTGTTTGGTATAGGAGTTTTTAGGTAAAAGCTCTATTCAACCCCGAATCGAACGACAACGTTTTATCAAAAATATACTCAGTGACGCACAATACGTAAAATAAAAAGAAAACAGCAAACGAGGAGAGCGGGGACGAGAAAAAGCGTCTACGGCACCTGTGGGATGGAATAAGATAAGAGATGTCGAAGGCCTGCAGTTAAGCGTGCTACCATCTGTGCAGTGTGAGCGGTCGCATCCCGCACAGCTGACATCTTTGCCTGTTTTTAGGTCAAACGGCACACTTCCTCCTGGGAGCTGCACTTGTGCGTTTAGATAATACTGAAATGAAGCGTGTATTTATTTAAGGTCGAGAAGCTGCTGCAATCCAGAACTGAATTCTGAGCAAGAATTTGTGCCACTCTCATAAGTACTGGAAAGATATAACGATTTACGATAGACAAAACACTGGACAGTAAGACACCTGTCCGAAATGTTCGTGCCATGGCTAAAAAAAAAACAATTCATTTCAGGACCTTTTAAAATCATTTAGATACATCAGTGCGGTCACCTTCAAAATACTGCCCGTTGGACACAATGCATTGGTTCCTTCTATTTCATTGGTAAAACCACCCTCGGAATCGCCCCTTCTGCTAGACCCTTCAGCAGCGATGTGCTTTCCATTTGAAATGTCGTTACGTGCCCGGAATACCGGCCCCGGAGCGCCAGTTTGCATTTCGGGGAAGAGAAACAACCAATAGGGAGCGTGAAATAGAGAGCGTGCTTTAGCTCAGCTTTGGAATTGTATGCCAGAACCTTCCATGGTAGCAATGCAGAGTTTGCAGGGGTATCAGCATGGTGCGTAATTCGCCCCCCTTATATTGAGAATTTGATCACCCGTGGAGCGAGCAATTTGGCATTCGCTTCAGGACTTGCCCATCGAAAGGTTCGTTGAAAGTTCCCAATAAGCTAGACAATCGTTCTGAAAAATTCTTTATGAAGTCAAAAAACACGATCAAGAAGTCTAATTTTGGTTTGTTTCTAAGCGTTTTTCTTGGCCTTGGATGATCTTTCCTTTTCCGCTCCTTTCACTGACTTCAGCTCGATACCATAACCGTAAAACCAAAATTCTCCGCCGTTGATGACTCTCTGGAAGAAGGCATCATGGTGGTCTGCTTACAACACTCTTTTCGCCGCAACGTTTGCCCAGGGATCAGCTGTTTCTGCACCATCCTGTCAGAAAGCTTTTTCATTTCCTGCACTGACAACTGTCCCAAACTGAGTGCTTCTGATGCCACTCTAACACTTGATAGGCGTTTTCTTCGTCGCACGAGGTGGAGGGGCGTCCTGATCTTCCGTCGTGCTTTTGTTCTTCACTGATTTCCCGACTTAACTGAACATAGTTCATCTCCTTAGGACAACATGTATGCGCATTTTCCAAGATTTAACGAATTCCTCCACCATTCTTTCACAATTTTACGAGAACTTTGATATTGATAAGGGTACATTAATGACGCCTGTTAATCGATCTTTATTTCGACAAACGCTAATAATCGGATGCAAGAAAAGTGTACGCATAGAATTTTCTCTTGTCATACAGTAGTCCGGCTCGTACTGGGTGCAATCCGGGTCCTTTTGGGTGAAAGGAGCGAGGCAAAGCGTGGCGTGGATAAATCCTCTCTGTGTTTTGTTGGCTCATGGCACGAAATTCAGAGGCAGGTCTCTTAAACATACTCTCATACCAAATACTCTCACCGGTGTCATGTTGCAAATGTTTACTCATTTGCTCATGACAGCAATTACGCCATCTGCAGCCGCTACACACATGCTACGGTAAGCTTCACTGATTGGCGAGTACGATTTCCTCTTGTTTTTTGCAGCATTTCGCATTTTTTGTCAATGAGCCGTTTCCCTGACCCATAGATATCGGGCCAAAAGGAGGTGGAAAGGAGGGTAGATAAGATGAAGTGGATGAAAGTAATCTCAGCATAGATTTTGTGGGAAAGGAACGCTTGCGAAAGGTACGCTTGCGAAATATCGGCTTGCGAAAGCCGATATTTTCGGTCGGATTGTGGCTGCGAAGAAAATTCAAAGCACAAATAAAAGAAACCAATTTGCTAGCAAAAATAGCAACAAGCAAAAAAGCGCGATAAAAGAGTGTTCGTAACAAAATCGCAGTTCATAAAAAAACATATAATTCTTAACAGTGAATATCACGCACTGTTTTGCAACAAATAGCTTGAATATTGCAAACAAAAGACATCTTTAAGACGATAAAGAGAACGTGAATGAGAGGATGACAATCGTTAAAATTTATAGGTATGATCAGCAAATGCACCGCCTGACCTAAATTGGTAATCTATAAAACCTGCAAGGAGTGCTTTGTAAAGACAAACTACGAAATAGCCCAAATTTGCAAATCCGCAGTAACAATTGCAATACGTGTATGTATTTAGGATAGTTAGGAAGCACATAAACACCTGGCTGCTTTCTCAAAAAGTGATAGAGAGGCCGTGCTCAAGTATTGTTTCGCGGTTTTCACTATACTCATAGCTTCAGTGATATACCTCTTGTTTTTATCCCGACCCGGCAACGATATTTTCGCTGAGTCAAACTCAGAGACGCAGCGGCATCGCTGGGTGCACCTTCACAAGCGTAGCAGTAAATGAAACGACGAAAACCTATCTCAGTAAATCTTTTGGCAATATTTAGAACGCAGCAGGTAATTAAAAGAACAGATCAAGTGTAGAAATACGTACGTATCAGAGCGGCTCGGCTCATTCACACGACGCCGAAAGCACCACTCCAATTTGTCACGCAGCACTGCCAACTGTTTTCTGTGCACCGCTAAACCGAGACAAACAAGTCGCTAAATTATCTGTTTGGTTTACGGCAAAGTTGCTAAAAATGTCGCTCGCACCGTTGAATCAGTATTATTGTAATAAGCTGTTTGGAGCCCCCAAATATGTGGTAACATGGTATAACGCATCTACGAAAACGTTAAGCTTTCGTCTAGAATCCATGTCGGTCGATAATAAAGAAATTATGTGCCACAAAAGAGACGAGGGCCTTGACTTTACTCATACATATAGGCCCAAACAATGAAACGTTCCTTTCCTTCGAGCGCTTCCTAACCTTACGTGAGGCCTCCTTACAGCGAAGGACCGATGGAGGAAGCAAGCGTACTCTGAAAGCTCCCTTCACCCGTCCTCACGTAAGGAGCGGTTGCCGCCATGCCTGGGTTCGAGATTATCTCTTAAAAGCTTTAGGCGAACACCAGAACACCACTATTCAATAAAAAAGGTTGTATCGTCACACAATCTTTAAGTTGATGAGCTAATATAGAGAAGCGTGGACGCTTTTTTCTAGTTTTGTTTATTAAACCTAAAGAAGTAGCGTGTTACGGTGCAAAACTTGATGTGATCCAGCAACGCTGGTACGCCGGCGTCGTGCAACGCCTAGCAACGCTTCCATGCCGCACGCGTGACTGAAACGAACGTGCCTGGCAAAACGTACCGTGCTCGCGCTTCTCCGAAGGTGGGCGACAGCACGCACGCGCAAGCAAACGTCACGTGGTTAAGCAGTGAGGCGAAGCGCTCGTTCAGGGCCAGGAGCAGCGTAAGGACGCATGAAGGTAGCTTGGTCCAAACAATAAAACGTTCCTTTTAGGTGTGTGCGAATATTGAAATTTTCGATTACGAATCGAATACGAATAAGGCGAAGAACTCTCTTCGAATATCGAATCGAATATCGAATACATGTGTAGTATTAAAAAATTGCAAGAGAGGTAACAATAGCTTTATTACCCTTTTAAAAGTAATATTGCATTTTACAAGGTTGCTTCAAATTAAAGAGGTACTCAGTTATCGATAATGGACTCAGGTAATGCCCTCAGTCAGGTAAAACGCTTGTTACAGATTGTCGTGAAGGAAAATTAACTGCTCAATATGGCCAGAAAGTAAACGCTCTCTATGCACTGTCACATTTCTACCGCTAGAAAAGACTCTTTCACTAGGAACTGAAGTGGCAGGGATCGCCAAGTACTTCCGGGCGAGTGCACTTAAAAGCGGGTACCTGAAGCGGCCAATGGACTGCCACCACTCACAAGGATTCATGCCCCTTTCCAGAAGAGGCTTTTGCGCGTAGTCTGTAACTTCCCCCTCAGGGGCATATGCCAAATGTGTCTTCTCTTTGTTCATCACTAGATCGTCAAAAGCATTCCATACACTCGATGCCACCAGTGGACACGAAGTCGACGCTGGCACGGCGGTGTCCCCACGGTGTTCCACGACGGCTTCCTGGAGCTCCCTTGTCACAAGGTTTTTCAGCCAGATCATCTGACCTGATGAACTGTGGCCATAAAGCGCGGATCAAGAAACATGCCTAGGCTGGCCACTTCATCAAATTTCCACTCCGCACAAAGAGCCTTGATACATTTTGAATCAATGTTAGCAAACCCTGAGTTGCCTTTGCAACCTTCAAGGCAATGGGGCATTCCAAAAATAATTGGAATTATAAAGCTTGGTGAAAAAGAAACCGAAACTGATCATGTCACAAATGCCTGAAGCAGATAGACTGAAACAGAGCATACAGATAATGAGCGGATCATGCGAAGTTCTTAGTTAATAAACATGTTCTTAGGAGAATGCGGAGCAAGCATACAATTGGTTAATTGCTCAATTATTCGCAGTCTATCCGAATATTCGCCGTTTCCACCGTTATTCGGCCGTCCTCGGATATTCGTGAATTTCCGAACATGCATTTATCGAATCGAATACGCTTCGAATATGGAAAATATTCGATTCGTATTCGAAATTCCGAATATTCGCACACCCCTAGTTCCTTTCCTTCGAGCGCTTCCTAACCTTACGTGAGGCCTCCTTACAGCGAAGGACCGATGGAGGAAGCAAGCGTACTCTGAAAGCTCCCTTCACCCGTCCTCACCTAAGGAGCGGTTGCCGCGTGCCTGAGTTCGAGATTATCTCTTCAAATCTTTCCGCGAACACCATTATTCTATAAGAAATGTTGTATCGTTGCACAATCTTTAAATTGAATAGCTAATATAGAGAAGCGTGGACGCTTTCTTCTAGTTTCGTTCACTAAGGTTAAAAAAAGTTGCGCATTACAGTGCAAAACTTGATGTGCTCCAGCAACGCTGGCACGCCGGCGTCTTGCAACGCCTAGCAACGCCTAGCAATGCTTGCATGCCGCACGCGTGACTGAAACGAACATGCCTGGCAAGACGTACCGTGCTCGCGCTTCTCCGCAGGTGGGCGACAGTGCGCATGCGCAAGCGAATGCCACGTGGTTAAGCAGTGAGGTGAAGCGCTCGTTCAGGGCCAGGAGCGGCGTAAGGACGCATGAAGGTAGCTTTGGAGCTACCTTATGCTGAGGAAGCACCAAGGAAGCCTTCAGCGAGGGCCCCTCAGTAAGGAAGCTTTCAGAGTGACATAAGGTAGCCTCACCCCAATGAAGGCTTCCTTAGTGAGGTAAGGAAGGTTTCATTGTTTGGCTTCTTATGCTGAGGAAGTACCAAGGAAGCACCAAGGAAGCCTTCACCGAGGGCACCTCAGTAAGGAACCTTTCAGAGTGACATAAGGTAGCCTCACTGCAATGAAGGCTTCCTTACTGAGGTAAGGAAGATTTCATTGTCTGGCCCATAGAGAACAAGGGACAATAACTACTGAAACTCTGCGTTTACTATCAGGTTGTAAAATTACAAATCCTGCATGGTTCAGGAAAGCACACGTAACCTGATTTTATGAGCACGTAGAAGCGCTTCGTCCGCTTTTTGCCTGCAAGTTTTTCTTAGTTGAGTGCTCATGAAAAGAGTAATACATACCGCGATGCTGGCGTGGCCATTTTAACAGGGTGATTACAATTACGCGGCCTGCATACAGGTCAAATACAACGTTGCTGCCCCTCGATCCGCCTGAGAGCTTTAAGGTGCGCTAATGGTTTATCAAGGGCATGAGAAACGAAAGTTGTGTGTTCATAATTCGCGTACCATCCGCGTTGAACGAGTCCAGTCGCTCACTCTTGCTTTTTTTTTTAAATTAGAGCGAGAATATTTAGATCAAGTGAAAAGTGCGATACAACCTTCGTCTGTCTCATTATTTACGTGCGGGTTTTAGATCTTACCGTAAAGCTTATCCCGATAAGCTTTGTAAAATATTTACTGGTACGTTTGCGAACCCCCACCTTTCGAACCTATTCAGTGAAACTGCCCCATTCCCAGGGTTGAAACCCATTCCAGCAAGTTTTGTAAATAATAAAGAAAAGGTACATTTTGTGAGCGCTATGGAAATGCTGTTGCCTTCTGCGAAATCAGCCGCAGCCTATAGCCTCCGTGATTGGAGACCGCCATTGCTTTATCAAGGTCACAGGGCACACATGTCCTAGACTCATTTCCGGCTGTCCTACTAGTTTTTCAATTAAAAGGCGGTTTCTAAAAGGCGCTTTGGAAGGAATTTTCCTAGCTTCGACGTCGCTAAAATATGGCCAAATTACTCAGTGATGCCGCTAAAGTTACATTCCTGGTCGCTAAGTAAAAATACTGACCGCCAAACAACCAAATGTAGTGACAAAATCGCTAAAATGGCAACATTGTTCTCACGCCATTGGGGCAAAGGAATATAGTGCACCTTGTGCTTCGTCTGTATAACGGTCACGTAATGGCAATTACGGGTTTCACAAAAATACTAAGATTGCGTCGCAGAATTCTCATTTCACAAGCGCTGAAATTTAGATAATTTGTGGGCCTAACGTAGACCAAGTGCTTCTTTATGTTAAATAAATTAAGTGACCTGAGCACTCTTGAACCTTGCTGGAACTGTAACCTAAATGATAAGGTAAATGCACGATTTCAGGTGTAATCATGTATTGTATTTCAAACATATCATTTAAGTAAAGCTGTTCTGCCCCGTGTTGGTATATTCAATGTTTTATTCCGACCTGCACGCGCACACAATAAACATGCAAGTTGCGGTAGATTGGTTCACGCCATGTATGCCTATATATAGCATTCACCAAAACGTTCATTATACTAGAATTTACTCTGCAGTTATAGCGCTAATATTTAGTGAATTTCGAAAGAAAATTTTACGAAACTTTAGCGACTTCATTGTCTCAGTTTAACGAGAATCTCAGTAAACTAATGGCAGCACCGATAGTAGTCGGTACCCAAAATGCTAAGGAAATGAAGGAAGCTGCGTGATGCCTACATTCTATGGATATATAACGCTTACAAAACTACTCAGAATGGACAGGCATGTGATACGTGATGTTCATAACGTGCATAAAGCTAACGACATATATACTGAATAAACGGTGATGTATCGCTTTCCAAGCGCGATAAGCTCATCAAAGCATCGATGTTCGACATAAAATGGACTTCTCCTTAACTTTGCGCTTAATTGAACTAGAACTAGAAAAACCCGTGACTTGGCTTCCATTGTTACTACTACTACTAATATTACTACCACTACTACCACTGCTACTACTACTACTACTACTACTACTACTACTACTACTACTACTACTAATACTACAATCACTAATATTACTACTACTATTACTACTACCTCTACTACTGCTACTAATACTACTAATGCTGCTATACGAACTTAGTTACTAAATCTATTGGTGAATTATTGGAAGATCACGTTGAATGTTTGACAATTCACGTTTGAGGCATGAACTCGGCAAGCGAACTCTTACGCTGTAATATCTTTGAAGTAAAAAGAAAAAAAACGTAATTGACGAAAAAAACTTTGATGAATAGCGCACTGCACTGCTAAACAGAGTGCTTAAGAATAATACGGACCCGCCGTGGTTGCTCAGTGGCTATGGTGTTAGGCTGCTGAGCACGAGTTCGCGGGATCGAATCCCGGCCACGGCGGCCGCATTTCGATGGGGGCGAAATGCGACAACACCCGTGTACTTAGATTTAGGTGCACGTTAAAGAACCCCAGGTAGTCGAAATTTCCGGAGTCCTCCACTACGGCGTGCCTCATAATCAGAAAGTGGTTTTGGCACGTAAAACCCCATAATTTAATTTTCTTTAGAATAATACGTGCCCTCAACGCAAAGTCAACTACGAATAAAGGAGCCCGAAACATTGCATGCAGGTATACCTGATATTGTTTTACTATTTGGCTCATCCATGGAAATTTACATTCCACTTTAGCCGAAGTGCTAAGAAAGGCATGGAAGGAGCCGCAATAATGTTCACAATGTGGCTTTGTTAATGTTGATTCCATACATGGGACCCCTTGCATTTGGTCCCCATCGCTCGGCCGCGGCAACGTAAATCGACCCCTCGCGGCCCGCCACAGAATGCGGTAACAACTGAACCACCGTGGCACATTTTTGGCTGTTTGCGACCATCGAGGCTGGCTGGGAAAGTAAGTTAAAATGGCTTTCATGCCTGAAACGCGAAGCGAAATACATTCCCACATGACTAGGCGCTTTCACGCAATGATGTCACGTTGCTGCTTCATCTCAGAGAAGATAACACGGATGGAAAGTGCGCTGAAACGCGCAAGCCTTACCCGCGATGATCAAGCAGAGAATGAAGAGGGAAATCGTGCGGCTGTGCATTCTTAAGTCGTCTTCGGCAACTGCTGACGCCGACAGTGTTCCAGAGATGCTCGATCCACCTGCACCGTTACTGCGAAAATTATTCGTAGTGAAATATTTCTGCGAGTAGTACAAGCGTCAAACTGAGTCTAGCTTCTTTACGAGTGATCGTCGGTGAATGAAGCTTGTGCCGATGACTAATCATCCCCGGATTTGCACTTGCACTCCTCACCCAAGCTCAGCGCTGCAGACCACTTTCGGCTGGAGCACACGTGGGCGCGCACCTGCGGGATAGAAAGTCGGAAATACTATGTCATTGCCTCCTCCGTACAGTTTCCATGACACATGAACAGGGGATTCACCATCTGAACTATTGCACGCGCTTGCGCAACAACTGGGAGCGCCCCAGTACTCGCAGAACTGCAAACGAAAGCATCCGCTCTTACAGATGCAGGGGGCATATGTCGCAGAGAACAGTTCCTCCAGCCGTTCGACGAAAACTCTGTCGTCGTTGAATTGCACCCATAGTGATACAATAAAACTTTAGTAGGTGAAGCAATAGCGACTGAGCGCCCAATTCCGGCTGCAAAACAACCTGATTTGTGACGCCAGCCCAGGGCACATGATGGATGAATAGAGAATGTGGCAAACATAGAGTGGAGCGGCGTGCTGGTGTCGACATGAAGCAGCTGAAAATAAAGTTGCTGACTGCCACCTGCGATGCGATCCAAGCAGCACCGCTTATGCTTTTGCATATGATCGCACTATCCACGTGGGCCGCTTTGAATTGCATGCTACTTCTGGGAAATCAAGCCATCAGCTGGAATGGCGCCACAGAAACTTCTCAATAAACGCTATACGTAGAAACTGGACAAAATAAACTTGATTGAAGTACTCATTGACTGAGTGATTCTTTATTCATTGGGTTTGACGTACCAAGCGCATATTCCATGGGAAGCTGTGCGCTGTGATACTGATTAATTTTAAGCTGTCTAATCAAAGACGAACTTGAAGAGATATGTCTCCTGTTACCTTTGCCTTGAGATTGAACGACGAGCCTTTGAGAGCCACGGTTCTTTGGAAGCTACTCGTTTATTATCGCAACCCCTCAATGTGCACTCAAAGCACCAGCGTTTTCGAAGTGGAAGGGCTTTCTGCATCACCATCATCATCTTCATCAACAGGCAACTCTATGCCCACTACGGGACGCAGGCCTCTGCCAACCATCTCCAGTAACTCCACTATTGCGCTTGCTGATTTGAGCTTCCACCTGCAAATTCCCTCATTTCATTACCCCATCTTGTTTTCTGTCATCCTTGATTGCCCTTCCCTTTCCTCAGCACCCATTATGTAACTTTAATGATGCGCAGATTGTCTATCTGCGCTATGCCTTACAAGTCCTAACCAGCTCCATATTTTTCTTGTAATGTCAAACAGAATATTAGCCATCACTGCTCTCAAATCCACGCCGCTATCTTCATGTCTTTTAACGTTATGCCTAACATTTTTTGCCCGATCGCTCCTTGCGCGGTCCTTGTTTTCTAGCTTCCTGGTTAACCTCCAAGTTTCTGACCCATGTTTTAGCGCCAGTTGAATCTAATGAGCGTACGCTTTTGTTTTCCGCCACAGTGGTAAGCTTCCAATCAAGATTTGGTTATACTTGTCATATGCAGTGCTACCCTTTTTATGCTTTCTTAAGGTTTATTCTAATGATAAGGGTTCCTCGTGAGTAATTGACATAGACAAGCGTACTGCAGCACATGCTCGAGGGGCTGTCAACAAATCATGCAAGCTTGCTCCCTTCCCAGTCTAGTGGAGTGTACCATCGTCTTCCACCTATTAATAATTTATTTATTCATTCGAGTGCCTCTAGTTAATGGGTATTAGATCAGGTGTGTACATTCATCTCTAATGCATCAAAAATTAAATTCTGGAGTTTTACGTGGCAAAAACACTTTCATTATGATGCACGCCGTAGTAGAGGACTCTGGAAATGTCGACCACCTGGGGATCTTTAACGTGCACCTAAATCTAAGGACACGGGTGTTTTCGCATTTCGCCCGCATTTAAATGCGGCCGCCATGGCCGGCATTCAATCCGGACTTGCTCAGCAGGCCAACGCCGTAGCCCATGAGCAACCACGGCGGTTGCCTGTAATGCATGCACTTCACAACTAATGCACACTTATGACAAAATATGCACACATAATTCATAACTCATGCGTACATTCGTTAATAGATACGATCCATAGTATTCTTGAAAGTGGCATGATGAGAGAGCAGCATGACGGGAGTAAACAAGTTGTTTCGCTCATAATTCCTCAAGCCTGCTCTTACTGTTTCTATGTTCAGGTCCTCAGTCATTTGTTGCGATTCCTCCACAGCGTTGTTGAACAGGTCAATGTCATCTGCAGACCGAAGGCTGTGTAAATTTTCACCGTTACCTTCCACTCCTTAGCCTTTCTAGTCTAACAGCTTCAATACATTTAAGCATGCAGAAAATAGCAGTAATGAGATTTTGACTCCTTGCCTGAATCATTTCTTCTTAGGTAAGTTTAAACTTTCTTTGTGGGGAAATAAGGTAGCAGCAGGGTCTCCGTAGATATTTCCCGAGATACTCATTTATGCTTCCTGTACTCTTTGATTACGCATTGCCTTGTAGGCGACTGATATCTCTACTGAACCTAATGCATTTTTAAATCCATGAAAGCAATACAGAGATGCTGATTGCACTTAGCAAATTTCTCAAAACCTATTTTATTACATAGGTAGCATCTATCGCAGCATATAGCGTCATTAAGCCAGTCTATTTATTTGGTCGATTGAAGTCAAGACGGGCATGGCGCTCTTTGGCCATACTTGGCCCTTGCGTCATTAAACATCAAACTTTCATTCAATTCAAGTGTGGCCCTGATTGTGTTCCAAATTATCTAGGTGAATATTCTCTAAACTGAAAGCAAGATAATGAGCCTATAAATATTCAATTCTTTAACGTCTCGCTTCTTATGGATAATTACAATGTTGGCATTTTTACAGCTCTCTAGTTGACCTCAAGCCCTGTGGCATTGCTTATAAGGGGTGACCAGATTTTCAAGCATGATGTCTCCTCCATCTTTGATTGAATTGATTTTTATTCCATAACCTCCTGGGGTGTTTCCGCGGCACAAGTCTTGCAAGACCCTTCTAACTTCAGCACTTGTTATAGAAGACGCCTCTCTATCTTGCTAGTCGCTGTTTCCAATGAAAGTTGCATGGCTCTTTGGATAGTTTAATTAACGATATATATTCTTCGGCTGCTTTTGCTATGTCATGGAAAGTGCTGATAACATTACTTTGTACTGGTCAATATATCATTTCCTGTGGCTTTTATTATGCTACCGAAATTGCTGCTGAGATCACTATGCATATATTTCACTGCATCCACTTTGCCCTGTCTTATACGAATTTTTTCAATCATACAATCAGTTTATTATTATTACGTCGGAGGTTAAATACACCATACAAAATATACAGAGGAAGGTCCGAAAGCAAATACTGCAACGGGATCCTCTGTGAAAATACAAGTATTCGCAACAGTGTGAATAATAGATCCAATATATTGAGTAAGAATAAGAGTAAGCACAACGGAATAGAAACATAAAAATGCATGAAAGCAAAAAACGATGAAAATGAGAAATAAATACACTACCTAGCAAAACTAAGGAAACATGGATATGAAAAACGTAATAAATAAAGTTTTAGTGAATTCCTGAGTCAAAAAGAAGAATCTTTGGATTTTAGAGACATGGGTAAATCATTCCTTAATGTGATCGCACACAAAGATAAAGATGATTTGCCGTACATAGTAGAAACCTTAGGTAGCAAAGAAATGTTTCCAGAAGCAATCTTGGTGCCGTTGGTACTCTTTAAAAGCTCCCAATTACAGAAATTACTAGAAAGTTGAGTTGTTACTTTTTATACAACACAATTAGACAAAACTGAAACACATTATGAAATGTCAAGATGCTGTTGCAGCGAAGAATAGCAGTATCGCTGGCGCGGTGAGATTAAGGAAAAAACCGAACGGCTTGATTTTTTAAATGCTGAAGGAATGAAAGATGACACTGATAAGTATCCCCCCATTGTACGATGTCATAACTGGTAGGAATAGGTCTGAAAGTGAAGTAAAGAAAAAGAAGTGTTTAATAAGAAAAATATGAGCGTACTTTCAGCAATGCAGAATGCCGAATACTGCCATCTTTCCATATTAGCAACACGGTTAACGAACTTAAGGGCAGAATCGAGATGACCGCCAAGGAATGATACACTATCACTGACGCTAGTGAAAGGCGAGCCAATTGCAATGCCTACTAAGGACGTTAAGTTACGTTGAGGTAATTTAAAGACTAGAAATTTACATTTCTTTTGAATAGTAAGTATAAATACTTTTCGTGGCACAACTTGCACAGGCTACACTGTTATTCTTGCCGATAACTTGCATGGCTGCTTTTATTGAAGCTACACACCAGCCTTCAAACAGATACTTATTTTTGTGCGGTTTTGACAGGCTGAGCTCATTCTGTGTGAAAATTTATCCAATACCTAAGTTGAAGCCCCCTACTTGGAGGAAAGTCAACTGGTCTTTTCATTCCAGGAGGGCATCAAAAGCTTCTAAGAAACACCTCTCCTGGCTTTCTTGAGTATCATTGCTTCCGATACGACTGTTTATTGCATGTAGCCTATACGGTACTATCATTGGTTGAACGCAATACTTTGGTCCCTTTGCAACGATAGACAGGTATTTTTGTCCAAATGGGGCGTCTTCTATAATTTGCGCACTGTCACGTTCGACCGACCGACTATCAATACCTTAGTTATGGGCGAAGTACTTCACGCGTAGTCAGCGATCATACAAGCGGGCATTATGAAAGCGGATGCGAATCGTCGAAATAAAATAGAAGTAAGGGTTCGTCTTGTGCGAATGTTTCTGACTTTGTCTTCATCTAAGTTTTCCGCTCATTATTCTTTTCTATTAATATGAAATTGCTTGCTCATCAAGGAGGAAACCTTGCGTGTACCTGCAGCTACCCCCACCCCCCAACACAATAAAACACCAAGAGAGCATCTTTTTTCACAGAAAATTCAAAAACTATTTGAGCTCAGTTTCTTAATGTCAGGGTAAATCACAGAGAAAACAAACAGGGAACTATGCAGAAAGAGGTCCTGAAGTTACAAACCGCTGGCGGAACCTCCTCGGGAGCAAAATCAATCAATCGAATCTTTCGGTTTTTGCCGACAAGATGGATCAAATAGCTGGCGCTCATCTCGTATCGCCGACATACCTCGGCTGCGCATTACCGCTAATTGCACATGCTATATATATAGTTCTGAGAAAAGTGGTTGGCAGAGAAAACATTTGAGCAAAAATAGCGTAGGTGACCCTAACCTTTGACTTGGTTGTCTCTTAGTGGCACTGGCACTTCGGTGTTGGTGCTCTTTAGGTGAAGCGAGCGAACGTCTGTCCACTGGCACGATATGCGAGCAAGGAGTGAGGGAAAGCGAGGAGAAAGCGCAGCGCACACCACCTGGCGGGGCGTAGCTGCGCAAGTAGCCTACCTTGCGCGTCCTCTCCGGCGTTGATATTAAGCATGTAGCGAGAGTGCACGCGCAGCTGGTGCGAGCAAGAGAGCAAGAAGGTGGACGCCGGGAAAGAAGTGAGAGAGGAGGGGAGTAACGTCAAGTCCGCTCTGCTAGGCAGATGTTGTCTGTGCCAGGCAACTATTTTCCATTAACTAGCCGGTACATCAACATGACACCTTCTTGTACTTGACGTCAATAGTGACATCGTTACTTTCGGTTTCTACTTCCAGGATTCCAGGAATTTTGCGCAAGTCGTGCTTACGTGGCGGTTCTTTAAAGTATACGATTATGTGCTTTGGTGTTCGGTAATCAGCGATTTCTAATTATATTCTTATTCTAGACACTTCAGTAACTAAATCTGCAACTAAACTTGTGCTTTGATATCATTCCAAAATTAAACGCATCAATTTCGTACTGCACTATTTTTCGTATTTCTTTCCTGATTTATTTTGAATTTCATTTGTGGTCATCTCAGGAGGTGAACTGGAAGTGCTGCACAAGAAACAGGAGTGTCGCTCGATGCTCGTGGCAGTCATAACTTGCCAAACAATTAATTATATGCCGCCTCTTACCCGATCCATTGCCACCTGATAAGTGGCGCTGAACTGTTGTTTATTTTTATTTTTTTGTTGACTGATAGTGCTTACAGATTTGGAAGTATACGCCATGCGTTTGATGTTTCTTCACAGCTGGATCAGCAATTGGTGCTGCAACGCGTTAGCTTGAGATAAAGCTAAATTTAGTAATATTGCCTCTTCTCAGACATATTTTCTTCACAGTGGTATTCCCAGCAACAGTGTTCACAGTTTTGAAATTCGGTTGTCTTCTTCAACATGTTGCTATGCCTCTATACTCTTAGATGCTTCTATTTTGTGGTACTTCACCAAGCAGCTGAGTGCAATGTCCTGAATGCAAGCTGTCTCAAGTGGAACAGTGTAAGGTTGAACAACAATGTAGGAGCCTACATAGCTGAATAAACTCGAGGGATGAAACAGTACAAGTAACTTTTTCTGCAATTATGTTTCTAAAAATTTAGAGGACGCTTAAGCTTCGTCTAGAAGAATGGAACACGACAGCTTTCAAAGATTTTTGACAGCTTGTCGCACTTCCAGGCAATTGCAGGGTACGTAACCGTACCCTGCAATTGAAATGCAGAAATGCATTTCAATTGTGCTGAAATGCCGTAATATAGTAAGTGGGCTCACTGGCTCATTGTGTTGCGTTTTTTTGTGTGTGGTTGGCTGAAACATTAGACGAAGACAAAATGAGAAAAACTAACAAGGATAATCTCTGTCGTCTTGCATTCTCCGTGTTTTAGTCTAAATTTCGCGCTCCCTAAAAGAAATTTCGTAATATACTTGCAGGGCGTGTTGCAGTGAACTATGCTATATGAAACGCATTTCAGCATCACTATGCATTTCTTAAACGCTGAATTGGAAAGCAACTAACTCGGTAGTGGACATCATCCTGCCTTTGCTGTCTGGAGGTCATGTGTTGGAGTCAAAATTGTCACAAGCTGGAAGAGAAATACCGTACAACTTGCGCACTGCACCTCCGTGTGCCATTTCCTAAAGGGACAAACAATTGGCGAGTATATGTTGTCAGACGTTGATAGAAATAAATGACCATACCTGAATCGCATGGCCAATGATATGACCATGAAAGCAGCATGTTTTTGCTGATTTAAGGAGTAACTTTAATTGTACATCGACAAAGGGAGTCTCAAGATCCCGTAAGTGGCGGGACTTTGCGGTGAAATCGTGTTACTTGAGATGTACTACATGAGAATTTTTGTAAGTAAGCAGCATTTTTGTATGTAAGTACAGCATAGGCATTGCCTAAGCAGTCAGCTCGTATATTATTAAAAGCTTGATTTTTATGCTATGCATATTACGAAGCAAAGAAAAGCGACACACTTGTTTCAGAATGCATGGCTGAGCTCATGCTGTTGTACGGTCGCGAGCTTGCGAGTTAATACCCAGAGTAGTGTGGTCTCCCTGCGAGATACAAAATTTTGTAGACTCGTTCTGCAGTATTTGGGCACCAGCACTGCAATATTAGTATACGCTTGGCTATGGCAACACGCTGAATATCGTATCACGTGTAAAAGTGTTCTTTCGCCCTCCAGAACTTAATTTCGCTTGGCTGAAGTACACTCTTAACTGGTTAGTTGCCAAAGGAGTTCAACAGGAAACCAGCTATTCTAGTCGAAATAATTTACCAATTCGGAAAACATGAATTATCACCAAACAAACTCATACTCCCTCACAGCTAAGGCCGCACTTGCCTGCGTCCCACGAATGCCAGCGTGTAATCGCTATCGCGCTCGCTTCACTCTTTTCAGCATGCTGCCCATGAACGACTACGTCCTCAGTGCAGATAGCGAAATTCTCATAAAAATGTTCCACGGCATTTTTCACGTTACCACTACATAATTAGACACCGTGACCCGTAAGCTTACCGTTGTACTAAAAACCTGAGTACGATGAAAATCGGTCGTCAGTTCCTTTAAGCCATGAAACTTTAAAAAATTATATTCTCAAGTTTGCCTGCTAAAACCACGATACGAATATGAAGCACGCCACAGCCGGAAGACTGCGGATTACTCTTGTGCACATTGGGTACTTTAACGGCAACCAATACACGTCAAAGAGCAGTTTTGCATATAAACCCCATGGAAATCAAGCTGCTGCGGTAAGGTTTTATTCATGCACCCTCGAGTTTAGCCGCGTAATGCTAAAGCCACTTCGCCACCGCGGTGGCTCTAAGGGTCAAATTAAAATGCACAAATGGCAAAATGGCCAAGTTAGTTAATAGGCATGAACGCTATATGAGTGCCTTTATCGAATATATGCTGTTTTGGTAGGACAGCTTAACTGATCATCTAATCATCAGCTTAAATAATCATAATTGAGCTATTTTAGTGTTCGCCTACATGCCAAGAGGCTGGTTTCTAAAAAAAGGAAGCAATAATTATCTATTCATAATGGAATATGTGAGAGTACAACACTATTCATAACAAGCTAACATATTGAGGACGTAAGACAACTTAAATATTTCAACGTAGATGCCACATTTGTCTTAGTTAAGCGAGAGTTTTTTAGTGAACACGCATCGAAGACAACCTGCCTGGTTTTCCGCATAACGGTATTGCTCGGTCCCACGGAAAGCTACTTTCCTGACGGAAATGTGTGTGTTTTTTTTGCGTTTTGCAAAGAAGTAATTTACTAATACACCTAATTCTTTTGTGTGTGTTCTTTAATGGATATATAGAGCAATATAAATGTAGTGCTATGCAGCGTGCACGGTTTCCTTGCGTACGCATATTAGGTTTGATGTAATAAATACATAACACGCTATGTGTTATATCGGTATTAGGTTTCAAGTAATAAATACATAACAAGCTATTATGCTACCGGTGGCTTCTAAACGGCTGTCGGTAGCGAAGCCACCGTATCGCTTTCCCAGCCCTCTGTCTGCCGCTGCGCTCGCTCCGTATCGGACGCAATCGTCCGTGTCGGCACCGAACAGCGCTGAGTGTCGTTTCCGCGTACAAGCTCGGAGATAGCGCTAGTCAAGCAAGGTTTCTTGCGGAGCGGCAACATCTCTGACGTCATCGGAAAATGAATATAAACGCGCTTATGGACCACAGTCAATGTCTGTTCTGCAGGCGCAATTCCTGCGCTACATTTATTCTGCAGGCGACAGTGTATACCCACTGGAGCCATGGCTCATCACGCCGGTTCCGGGGTATCCGGCGCTATCGCCTCCGCAGGGCCGTTTTAACCAGGCCCACTTGTCAATGAGGTCTGTGGTGAAGTGCTGCATCGACCTTATGAAGAGTCGATTCCGCTGCTTGCACCGTTATCGCGCGCTGCAGTACTGCCCCGCTGTAGCCGAAAAGATTGTCGCGGTTTGTGCAGCGCTGCATAACCTATGTCTCCACGCCAGCCAGCAGCTTCTTGACGACGACAGCAACATGGCCGGGAGAACGACGACGACAACCAGGAAAACGTCTTGCCAAGTGATGACCCCGGTCCGACCTGTGGCAGCATAGCGCTGTTCGCAAGGATAAAGGCCACACGGGACAGGCAAATAGCACTTTGTGGCATCAGTAGCAATGCACATTTGCTACACATTCAGCGAGCTTGCCGTCGCGTGCAACGTCACGCACTGGACAACTAAAAAGTTATGCACAATGAGCTTACTTCCGGCATGGCGCCACATGTGCGTCACTGTGGTCCATGTGGCGGGATTGCAGTTACTCCCAGTTTTTCTCTTTCGCTGTGCTTGGGCTGCAGCTAGCAGTTGACTTCCTCTGAGACGCAACACCTGTGTGACTGTGTGTCGTGCAGTGTGGGTACACGTACTCGCAGTTTCGCTTGTGTGCTGTGTTTTGGCTGCAGGTAGCAGTTTACTGCCTCTGAGACGCAACACCGGTGTGGCTGTGTGTCGTGCAGTGCGGGTACACGTACTGGGAGTTTTGCTTGTGTGCTGTGTTTTGGCTGCAGCTATCAGTTTACTGCCTCTGAAACCCAACACCTGTGTGGCTGTGTATCGTGCAGTGTGGGTACACGTACTTCCGTTTTGCTTGTGTGCTGTGTTTTGGCTGCAGGTAGCAGTTTACTGCCTCTGAAACGCAGCACATGTGTGGCTGTGTGTCATGCAGTGTGGGTATGTGTTCCTGTAGTGTTCTCGCTTTCACTTGGCAGTAGATGGATGTAATGCACCATGCCTCTTCCATGAGCAGTGCGAAAAGAAGAGCAGTAAGAATGGTTTCACATCATTACAACGATCCAGCATCATAGCGTAATGACATTATAACATGCCGTTGCGATGTTGTCATTACTTCATCCCCCTAATGCTGTTTTGATTTCTTTCTTGTAATTTCACCGTCTTTGCGTAATTTTCAGTATCACTCTCACTGCCTTGCCATTACATATCGTGCTGCGGTCCATGCCATTGTCGTCGTACCGTGAAATCAGCTGTCATTATTTCATCAGTCATGCCGTTACACTCATTGTGCCAGCATCTCTGAGTCAGAATTGCACAATACCATCTGCATCATTGGCTTTGATCTCATGATGACACCATTGTCATCCTGTTTTTGTCAGCATACCAGGTTCTTGATTACATCATCATGTCACCTCACTGTGTGTGTCAGGCCAATGTCATCGTATTATTTCCCACATAGCATCAACATTTCATGGTTGGTGTGCAGTGGTCGTAATGCCGTCATCACCCCACCATCGTGTACATCGTATGGTTTCTTTTTTGTCATTAATGCTTCATCCAGAACTGTCATTCAATTGTTGCTGTGCTGTCGGCCTAGTGACATTCCGGTAGTATCATAGCAGTGATGTTGTGGTAGTGGGTCCAGCGTCGCATTTCCCCTGATAGCATCTTCTCAACTTAGTATCAACTTTGTTGCACCACTGTAGAGGAAGGAGGTCTAGTGCAAGTGTTCATATGAGTCATTTAGTGTGCAATTGCTAATTTTCGAGGAGCAACAGCTTTCTTAAAAAACAGACGCAAGCTTTGCGAAAAGCAATTTTAACAATGCATGACACAGCAAGAACAATTTTTGCTAAATGAAAGTGGGACTCATACGTTCACAGTATGTGGAGGAGCAGTATTCTTTTATGGATTTAATCTCACATGGTTGCTTCTTTCTAACGCAAAAGCATTACCTCAAGCTGAATGTGTAACACTTTCCTAACCTCCAATCTTGCAGAACTTTCTAAACATGTCAAAGTGTTGCGTACTTCCTCTTCTTTAAATAGTTGAAGCATTTTGTAGCCTCCACCATATATATAAGTGGAAGCTGCACCTCACGGCCAACTTAAAATTGTCACTGAAAGGGCAACTTTAGCAATTTCTCTATGCCCACTGACTTTGAAATTGAAATTCTGAGTATGCATTCCCTTTTGCCTTCTAAATTTTCATGCCAAACGATGTGTACAACGATCGATTACTTTTCCTTATCAGGAACTTCAAATATTGGTTGCATGCTCACGGGTCATGTCCACAGGTGTATAACTCTACACTGGGCATTCCGTGTTTGTGGCGTCGTACACAACACGTCCACTTAGGCGACAAACGACGAAGCTAGGTCCGTTTCGCACAAGTCTATGGCCAGCAATCATCATTTTGAGAGACTTCACAACTGCTGGTTCTCTTCGTCTACCTGCAGCACACTACGTTGAGCTTGGGCATGTCAGCTGCCTTGCACAGTGGCCAAAAGAAAATGACGATCCTGCAGCGCTAACTCTATTTGAGCAATCGATGATAACTAACTCCAAATACGTGCAAACGTTCCCTATGTCATCAGGACACATCATCAGCTTGGATTTTTTTCAGCGTATATACAATAGGCAGTGTGTTAAGAAGCGTTGTAGGTATGTACGTTGAGTTAGTGTAGGATCTGACATCTGCGAGTCATAGCGATGTCATATGAAGCAGCTACCAGTATTGGTTTCGGTGTCTTGTTTATTCGCAATTTAAAATTAGCGATGAGCTTCTAAGCCAATTACTCCATCCCACTGGTAACAGTATGTCAACGGCATTTGGATATGTAAACAGCCTAATGTACTTAAACAACAGAGGTTCCATTTAAAGTACATGCAAACTGTGCAAGTGCCTTGTCTGAGATAACCGTGAAAGCAATCGCATTGAAATGTGTTGAACAGAGAAAGTGAAATTGCGGTCTTGCAAGAGAAATGGCACCTGTGATTAACTTTACTACTAGTAAAATTTACGACAAATCCGCTAAGATGTAATTTCGGAAAGCTTCACTGAAAGAAGTTCACTGTGACATAAAACGCGTAACATAACACGCTTATGTGGGCATGAGTGTGAATGCCACATAACAATGATCTTCAAACATGCGGTGCAGCGTACGTAGCATTGCTGCAGATTCAGTGAGCTTGCTGATGTGCGATATTAAATAGGCAGCATATTTCCAACATTTGTGCAAACTCTAACTATTAGGTTTGTGTTTGTTAAAAAGTACAACTTGCGCAATTGTTCTTTGTTTGAGAGGCTGATAAACTTCTTAAATTTTATTTCCCTCTTTTGTATTGCACAACTGCTAAAATAAATTTACAACAGAACTAAGCATTGTGTAACAAAGCAATGTGGAGCGGATTGCATGAAGTATTTTTTTTTTGTTTTTAGGTGCGTTTTGCGATTTCCCGGTCACCACATTTCCTTAAATGTTATGTTAGGAGCTATGTTGCACTATGAAGTGTATCTCAAAGTGTCGCCTGCATCACTGTGACTGAGAAAGTCTCGTTTTGTGGAATGGCTGACAAAGTAAAGCTTCTTATTATCGTGTATTTTCATGTGCTCCTACGAGGTCATGTTAACTCATGACCGAAACCAAACATGCATGCGCTTCATATGCCAATCCGTAGTGTCAATGTCCTTTACGTCCGTGTGAATTATTTAACACAAACTTTAGGTTTCGATAGCATAAGTTGTGAATGAACGAACTCCAACTTTTGTGGCAACAATTTGTTGTTCTGTATGCACTGGAAAACATGTTCTGTGGCCTGTGCTGTTACTATGTTTGCCTAAATCGTTTCATGCGACAATTCTTTTAATAGAATGCGTCCTCTTTGAACGATTGGCCATATTCGTCATGTTTCTTTTAGTTTGTTGTCGAGTACTTCCATAGTGTTTCCTACGTGTGTTACATTGGGACACATCGTGATTTATTTGTTTTGGAAGTCCTTAATATGACATGAGATTTCTCCTCTGTCTGACGCGACCACACATTTGTGTCCTTCCATCGAGGTGCGGTTTACTTTTTCGACATGTTATGCTCGTAGAATGCACTGTAAACGACCATGAGTGCACGACACCTCATTAGTATTTCATTTCAGCGTGAGCGCAGAAAGCAATGGTGACAGCATTTAGCTGCTCGGACGTAAACTTCTGATCCATGGAACTTATAGCTTTGGCATGCATTTGTGTAATCTACACAAAGTGTACGTGATGTTGCGTTGGCAGTGAGGGTGCAAGAATTAGTTTCAACAACGGCCTTTTTCTATTCTCCAATGGCGCAACAAAGTTGTGCAGCACCTTTACACACTTGAAAAGCACTGGAAGTACATGGTAGTTCATAACATTATTGCAAGGGTGGACTCCTTTTTCGATTGCATCATCTTGACAGAAAGCCAAATTCCTGTACCATACTGCACCACAAACAAAAATTTGGAGGAAGTTGTGCCATGCTACGCCACAATGACTGTGCGACGTGTGCGCCAGAAGTGGCCGTGATCAGGGAACGAATTCTTTCTAAAAAAAAATGAAAGAGCACAGCCGTTCACATGCTGCACACCAAGCCAACATGCCTCCCTCATGAAGTTTTGCACTCACGAGAGTGGACTTTTCAGCGCTTCTTGCAAGTGGCCGGCGCACGCACGGACACTTGGGAGGTTGTAATTAGAATGTACTTAAATACATCTTGAGTTCGTCAAATGGCATCGTCGGCTCATCCTAGCATGCACTTTACAGCATACAGTGCATGGCGACGTCGGTATCACTCCTGGAATTTATCTGGAAGCATCACAGGAACATCGACGGCCCCGTTGTGGCTACAGGGTCTATATGAGTGCTGTTGTGATAAAAACAGATTGGAATAGCTTTACGTGTCACCATTTCGGGGTTGATCGCGCCTCCTTGCATCTGCAGTGACATATGGTGAACCAGAAAGTGTGTTACCGCGTTGATTGGACCACATTATTTAATAACATTGCAGTTATCAGCGTTGGCACGGGAATATGCTGTTCGATGATAGTGCCATTATTGCTCTTGCCTTTACACAGAACAAAATGTGCGATGCAGCCTCTTGACATACTTTAATGTTCTTTTCATGTTGGTCCTTTATATTTCATTGTGGTTGCGAAGTTCCCTGTAAATTTCGTTATTCCACCAAAATTGACATTGGCATGCTCCAAACTGCAAACGAACTGTCGCCAACAGCAGTGATGCTGTGCTGTGATGACGCTGCGGAAAACACTTCAAGCTCGACGACTGCTCTGACGACAGGGCACGGAGCGCGTCAGAGCGCGTCAAGATGGAGAGAGAGAGAGAGAGCAAATGATAAATGAAAGGTAGGGAGGTTAACCAGGACTGAGCCCGGTTGGCTACCCTACACTGGGGAAAGGGAAATGGGGACGGAAAGATTAAAGAAAGAAGAGAAGGAGAGCGATCGAGAAGCACCCTCTTTCAAGTAGCCGAACGCCGCTCGCGGGAGCGCTCTAGAGTGCTCAGAAACGACCAGCCGAATGTGCAATAAGTTAACCTGCACGGTGTCGCGCGGGCACAGGTAAACATGAACACACCTCGCTCGATGACCGCCCAAACTATCCGTGAAAACGCTGGAGTTTCGTATGGCAGAAGTAGCCACAGCCAATGGACCTGCGTGCACCTGTCGCTTCAGCACGAACGAAACATCGAAAGCAGAGCGCATACTAAGCTACCGGCTCTACGCGCATTCTGCAAATATGGCATATCTCTTTGCAGATGAGGCCTACGTGGACGTGTGCATTAGCCACGTCGCAGATTGCACTCAAGACACACGAGTGCCGGCAACGCGTCCCTATACGGCGTCCGCTACAGGCGTCTAATACGGCGTGCGCGATTCGCGTGGCTAACGCCGTAGTAGACGCCGCAATGTCTCCACTCTACACGGAGCGGCGGGCAAGGAGGACATCACGAGACCCGTAGCAGCTACCGGGGAGGAAAGTCCCTCCTTTCTCGCTTGACGCTTCTCGCGCGCAACAGGAGAGGGCACGCATCCGGGCCGCATTCCTCGCTTGCGCACGCGAAATTTGAGTCGAGTTCGCCAGCTCACCCTCGCAAGCTTTCACTCATACGAAACTTCACGCCGACACTAGAGAGTTTTAGCCCAGCGGGTTTACGGCCAGCGGAGCGGAGCGGGCGAGCGGAGACACGACTGCGCATGCGCACAATGCTGAGGCGGCCAGCGGTTTTACGGAGCAGCGTTTACGCCCGCTGGAAAGCACTCCCCAGTGGAGAGTATAGACCAGAATACTAGCCTCGCACCCGGATTGCCCGGTCGACCAGCGCCATTAGCTTGCATGCGAACCATATGCACCGTGTGAAAGCATTTGCATTTCCACACCTTACACATTTGGCCACAATAAACGCCACTATGAGACTTGTATACGAAAACTTGCCTTTACTAAAGGAAATTTTTAAACAGGAAATGCTTTTTAAACACGAAACACGGCGCGGGCATGTTGAGAAGTGTTTTACAGCGAAGCTGTTTAAGCGGACCCTGTGCCGTCGTGGTCGGAGCTCTAAAAATATCACCATCAGCAATGGCTCCAGCGACGTCGTCATATGACGTCGTCTTCTTCCGCAGCTGGCTCATTGGCGCCGCCCGGTGCCACCACGCGAACGCGCTCTTGCGCCTGCTCCCGCGATCGTCGTCGTCGTGGTCTTCTGCCACAGCTGGCTCCGTTCCTGCTCGTCATTCCAGCGCAAAATTTCACTTCTGTCGTCGTAATGGGGAGGCTGCGTTTACGGGCTGTAGGAGCTATTGCTTAAGGGGGCATGATCCATTCATTGCCCTATGTCACGGACCGATTTCTTTTTGAAGCAATATTGAAGAATCGCAAGCCGCAATGCCAGGCGGATGCTGCTAACCACGCCACCGAGCAAACTGACAAACTCGAGACAATGCCGATGGAAAGGTTTCTCCTTTATCTAGCGGCCGTGCTCGATGTATCTTGCGCTGATGATGTATCATATCTGATGAAAGCGCATGTGCTGTCTACATGCACGATTGCCACGTGCATATACCCGCCCCCCACTGTTACTAACCCTTTTCACCTTCGACTATAAATAACGATGCAGAATAAAGGCCGCGGGTGATTTTGCTTCTTGACAACCCAGCTGTCCAGTCTGTTCGTTGCACACGAGAACGAAACATGGTGTCATAAGTGGAATGCAAGGCTACCAGCTCAAGCGAATGGTACCTTGGATAGGTGAACGTGAGAAGCAATCACATGGAGCACCTGAGGCAACCTGAACCGCTACGCTTGACAGCGGATGGCGGAAGGAACTGGAAGCGGTTTCGTCAGCAGTTCCAGTTTTTTGTGCAAGCGATGGTATGCAAAGCCAATCCAAGGTCGGAAGCGGCGAAGACGGCCCTGCTCCTCAGCGTGGCGGGGGAGGAAGCCTTGGACGTTTTCAACAATTTTGTGTTCAGCGGAGAAGAGAACAAGGAAGAGTACAATACCGTGATTGCCAAGTTCGAAGAATACAACAGGGAGCATCAGAATGAAATCCACGAGCGATACGTTTTCCGCTCTCGTAGTCAAGGTGAGGCGGAGCCTTTTGAGCAGTTTCTACGCGAGTTGAAAAGAACAAGCGCAGTACTGCAACTTTGGGACCATGACAGACGATATGGTACGAGACCAAATTGTCTTTGAGAAAAGATGCTCAGGGACAAAAACCTGACCTTGGAAAAGGTTGTCATCCTATGCAAGGCGGCTGAAAAATTGCGCCGTTCTGAGATCCTATGGGGGCAACATGATCAAGCATGCTGGGAAATTTTCAGCGCCAATCAAGATTGGCGACCGCGAGGCGTGCGCAAGTTTTTTTGTGGTAAAGAAGAACCACAGCGTTATCTCAGGCTTGGAAACCAGCGAGAAGCTAGGAATCGTACAGCGCACTGTTGACTGCGTGACGACGAGCAACACCGAAGCTATTGTGAAGGAGTTCCCACGTCTTTTCTATGGAACAGGGCGCGCTCCGCGTGAATACAAGATTGCGCTGCACAAGGATGCCATGCCAGTCGTCCAGCCAGCTAGAAGAGTGCCCCTATCCCTGCGAGAGCCTCTCCGTACTGAACTAGGCAGAATGGAAAAGGAAGGCATCATCCAGAAGGTCAGCAGCCCCACAGATTGGGTAAGCCCCCTTGTCATTGTACTAAAGAAAGACGGCAAATTGCGAGTCTGCATGGACCCAAAACGCATCAACGAAAACATCAAGAGGGAGCACTACCAAATGCCGCGCAGAGAGGATATTGAGGCAGACTTAGCAGGCGCGAAGTTTTTTTCGCGTCTCGACGCAAATGCGGGATTTCATCAAATCGCATTAGACGAACAGTCATCGAAGATATGCACATTCGCGACACCCTTCGGCCGCTATCGCTTTCTTCGGCTACCGTTCGGTATAGCTTCGGCTAGCGAAGTGTTTCAAAAAGCCCTTAACGAGGTTTTTGATGGCCTGCCAGGTGTACGCGTGTACCTAGACGATGCGCTAATCTGGGCAGGGACCAGGGCTGAACACGATGAGAGGCTGCGCAGAGTATTAGAAGCAGCTGAAAAGGCAGGCCTTACCTTCAATGCATCCAAGTGTCGCTTTGGCCTGCAAGAAGTACTCTTCCTGGGTGACATCATTAGCGACAAGGGCATTAGGCCAAATCCAGATCTCGTTGACGGTCTTTAAAAATGCCAAAACCTCAGGACAAATCGGCGGTACAAAGACTGCTGGGAGTCGTTAACCTACCGTCACTCTCGCAGCGCACGTCTACTTTACGATCTCTCGTCAAACAAGGCGTCATCTTTGATTGGACACCAACCCACGAAAAGGAATGGCAGGCTATATGTCGGGACTTAAGTAATGCAGCATTGCTTGCTATATTTGATCCGAGTCTTGAGACAAAAGTAACTGCCGATGCCTCTCAGAGTGTTGTTGGTGCGGCGCTTCTGCAACGTCATGGGGACTGCTGGGAGCCGGTCGCCTACGCGTCAAGAGCTTTGACAGAATCGGAACAAAGATATTCGCAGATTGAAAAAGAGGCGTTGGCTTTATCTTTCGATTGCGAAAATTTCAATCACTTCGTTTATGGCCGGCCCCTCATCCTCGAGAGTGACCACAGTCCACTGATAAACATATCAAAGAAAGGCATAAGTGATATGCCACTCAGAGTGCAACGATGTTTCTTGAGATTGATGAAATATGACTACACGCTAACATTTATTCCTGGCAAACAAATGGCCCTTGCTGATAGGCTGAGCGAAATATTTTCAAGGTACGGAATCCCAGTCCAGGTTTGTACAGACAGCAGCCCACAGTTTAGCAGCCAAGAGTTTATTATTTTTGCAAAGCGTTACGACTTCAAACATGTGACATCAAGCCCGCAGTATCCTCAATCAAACGGGCTCGCTGAGAAGGGTGTACAGGTGGTGAAACGTATTCTAAAGAAAACAAAACCTGCAGGAGAGTGTTTTTGGCTGGGCTTGTTAAATTACAGGGCGAGTCCTGTTGAAGATGGCCGGTCTCTTGGGGAACTGCTGCAAGGAAGGCGGCTGCGCACAGCATTGCCGGTTTTCAATCCAATGTCGGCGACTGTCGTCAAGAAGCACCGGCAGAGAAGTCGTCATAGGCGCACCTTACCGGGCCTCAGGAACAATGACGCGGTACGCTTGAATGGAACATCGTGGGCCAGGAAAGCCAAGGTGGTCGGATCGGCCGGCCTACGATCCTTCTATGTGCGCACGGAGAACAATACTGTGCTGAGACGCAACCGTCGGCATCTTCTGGTGGCGAAGGAATTGTATGAGGTTGGCTCATCCTACGACGAAGATATGACCGACAACCAGACCCCATTTCAAGGTGTGGCGTCAACTACTACTGCAGCCTCACCCGTGGTAGCTCAACAGCCGTCGCCTCAGCCATTGCGACGCAGTCAACGACAGACGCGGCAGCCAGAGCGTCTGGGTTATGACCAGCAGTTCCAGCAGACGAGCCAGCGGTATTAATTTTGTCATGTAATTACTGTTTGGAAAGAGGATGTATCATATCTGATAAAAGCGCATGTGCTATCTACATGCACGATTGCCACGTGCATATACCCGCCCCTCACTGTTACTAACCCTTTCCACCTTCGACTATAAATAACGATGCAGAATAAAGGCGTGGGTGATTTTGCTTCTTGACAACCCAGCTGTCCAGTCTGTTCGTTGCACACGAGAACGAAACCCTCGAGACTTTGAACGCAACTGACAATGGCGGACTCCGGACATACTATCACTGACGTCGTTCTCTTCGTCACAGACGGACGTGTGTATAACTTCATTAAGAAATACAAAGACGTCAGTCGTCTAACTAATCCAAGCAATCGCCAAAATGATTACAGCACCTGCATCTCAAGGGGTGCGCCTTGCGCCCAATATACAGAGTTTTGGACTAGTCGTTCCACACATTCCATCTCAGCTACAACTATGGGAAGACCATGAATAGTGCGTACTCCGAAGGAAAACGCTGTCTACCACACACAAAAAAAATCACATGAATGACTGCTGAAATAATGGTGAAACAAAGTATTTACAATACAGGTTGCTTGCATAGTTTGACTTGCATGGTGTAGAAGTCTGTGTAATTGAAACAGCTTCGCTGTTCGACCATCTTCACCGACTGAAAGGGGTGGTGATTTTGGGGGGCTTGCCTTTGTCTTCGGGCTTGTTCGTGAACAGCCGTTCCGCCAGTCTAGGCTGCGTGTGCGAAAGAACTTTCGTCATTGTTGCGTACTTCCTATGTGTGCAGTATGTTTGCGCGCTGTGCGCTGTCGCCTGGGCAATATTTTACCGTGTTAGTGTTAAGGGCTCCGTGTTGCAATATATCCGACGTCGGCGTTGGACGTAACTTGGCGGAAAATCATTCCGTATGGCAACCATGCTGCCCCTCCGTATGGCACAGAGGCGTTACCGAAATAATTGAATTCATAAGCGTAAAATGCGTAGAAAAATCGCAATGTATTGCCTGAGCACAACATATGCATATGATAGCTTCGGAGTTTAATTTAAATATACCAGAAAACATAATTATATTACGTGGAAACAAACCCCTTTCGCTTGCGGCGCGGGCCGCATGGTTCCTTGCAACACCACCATCGGGCTGGTCTCCGCGTAACCGCAAGGAAGATGCGGTTGCCGGCAAGTGTAACAAGCAGTCAGGGATCGTCGAAATCTATCGCGTTCTATACTTGATGCTGAAGCTTAAGCGTCCTTGACGTTTTTGTCGTGAGAATGCCGAGCAAGTGCCCTGTACCGAAGTGCCGCGGCAATTATGCAGCAGGGCCGAAAGTCCGTTTTCAGATATGCTCAGGACGATGATCTTTGTAGTAAATGGATGAGATCAATTCGAAGAGTAACCCTATTTGGTACAAAGCACACGAGGTTAAGTTTCAATCTGTCGTAATTGATTTTCGTTATATATAGGAATAATGAGAAATGCCGCAAATGCTATTATCCGCCGCTACGCTGTTGTACGGCAGCTATCCGAGAAGGCTTACTTTTTGACGGTAGCAAATCAGCGGCAACTTATAAAAAAATTTGCTTTAGGGCTGCTTGCCACTGAGGAGTCTTCAACTAATGAGAAGAAGGACACACCAGTGAAGTTGTCATGTCCTATGTGTTATCATGCATCAGGTAATTCAGATTTCTTGAAGGGTGGTGGGCAGATTGTTCTAGAAAAACTGGCCACCCTGTATACGCAATGCCTCATGACCTCGATCGTACCGGAATCTTGGAAGAACGCCAACATTTTCTTCATCCATAAGAAAGGTGACGCCAAAGACATGAAAATTTATAGGCGGATCAGCTTACTGTCCGTTGCCTACAAAGTATTTACTAAGGTGATCGGAAATAAAATCAGGAACACCTTAGATTTCTGTCAACCAAAGGACCAGGCAGGATTTGGTGAAGGCTGCTCAACAATAGACCATATTCACAATATCAGTGTGGTGATAAAGAAATGTGCGGAATGAAGCCAACCCTTATACATAGCTTTCATTGATCACAAGAAAGCGTTTGATTCAGTCGAAACCTCAACAGTCATGCAGGCATTAAGGAATCAGGGTGTAGACGAGCCATGTGTAAAAATACTGAAAGATATCAACAGCGCCTCCACAGCCACCGTAGTCCTCCATAATGAAAGCAACAAAATCCCAATAAAGAAGGGCGTCAGGCAGGAGATACGATATCTCCAACGCTATTCACAACGTGTTTACACCAGTTATTCAGAGACCTGGAATGGGAAGAATTGCGGATAAAAGGCAATGGAGAATGCCTTAGTAACTTGCGATTCGCTGGTGATATTGCCTTGCTTAGTAACTCAGGGGACCAATTGCAATGCATGCTCACTGACCTGGAAAGGCAAAGCAGATGGGTGGGTCTAAAAATTAATCTGCAAAAAACTGAAGTAATGTTTAACAGTCTCGGAAGAGAACAGCAGTTTAGGATAGGTAGCGACGCACTGAAAGTGGTAAGGGAATACATCTACTCAGGGCACGTAGCGACCGCGGATCCGGATCATGAGACTGAAATAATCAGAATAAGAATCGGCTGGGGTTCGTTTGGCAGGCATTCTCAGATCATGAACAGCAGGTTGCCATTATCCCTCAAGAGAAAAGTGTATACCAGCTGTGTCTTAGCAATATTCACCTACGGGGCAGAAACCTGGAGGCTTACGAAAAAGGTTGTACATAAATTTAGGACGACGCAACGAGCTATGGAAAGAAGGATGATGGGTGTACCGTTAAGGGATAAGAAAGCAGCAGATTGGTTGAGGGAACAAACGCGAGGTAATGACATCTTAGTTGAAAGAAAGAAAAAGAAATGGAGTATGGGCAGGATATGTAATGAGTAGGGAAGATAACCGATGGTCATTAAGGGTTACGGAGTGGATTCCATGAGAAGGGAAGCGTAGCGCGGGGCAACAGAAAGTTAGGTGGGCGGATGAGATTAAGAAGTTTGCAGGGACAACACGGCCGCAATGAGCACATGACCGTGGTAGCTGGAGAAGTATGGGAGAGGCGTTTGCCCTGCAGTGGGTGTAGCCAGGCTGATTGTGCTGGTGCTGATGATGTGTTTGGTGCAGCGCTAAGATTTTGATGAATGACTTTATGGTCGCAGGGACGACAGACTCTTTCACGCCGACAATAAATCAAGGCAAAGAAAAGAAGCTACGATAAAGAAGAGGCAGCCCTGCGACTTTTAAATATAAACCTTGATCCCTGTCATCATGCACGCAAAATCGTTTCTAAATCGTAAGGCTGAACCATCTCGTTTTCTTTTGACAGATATTTTTAATAATGCAGCGTCTAAATGCTTCTGCGTGAATAAAATCACCTTGAACAGCCTCTGTGCACCGCGTTATATCTATTCCACAACGCCCAAAAAGCAATAACCGCAGTCGAGTTAACTTTGCACGTAAACGAGCGATCCCTTCCTTGAACCCGTGTTCCCTAGAGCGCCGCCGGCCTCTCATGCGCAATGTCATTCGCCGAACGCTCAGGCCTTCACTAAGTCTAGGCGGTGCTGACAATCACAGACTCGAACGAAGTAGAAAAGTGATAGTAAGTGCGAGTGTGCGGAGGACAGCGCAAAGAACAATGAGTCTCACTACGTTGTGAAATTGTTTTATCTAGGGCATATATATATATATATATATATATATATATATATATATATATATATATATATATATATATATATATATATATATATATATCAAAAGCTTTATTTAAAAGAAAAAAAATGAAGAAAGTGAGTGGGTGGAGCCCCTAGTCCAGGGCCCCACTGGCTTGAGTGGTCCGCCGTGCTTGGTCGAGGAGCGCTAGTTGCATCTCCCGATCCTCCCACTGCTCCCTTCCGGAAAGTTTGCCGGCTCTTTTTGGTATATTAATTTTGGGTGGCCTGTTCTGGCAGTCCCACGTAATGTGGGCGAGAGTTGGCCGGCCTCCGCACCAAGGACAGCGAGCGCTGTACAGCGTTGGGTGAATGGCATTTTTCAAATAATGGTTTGGAAATGTGTGCGTCTGTATTCGGCGCCAGTCATAAGAGTCCTGCCTGGATAGGTCAGGGTGTGGTGGACTGTACTTTCTTCGCTCGCGCCGCTGGTGCTCAAGGATGTCTCGTGGTAAAAAGGGGTTTTCGTCAGAGTGGTCGGCCGCTCGGTTGACAAAAGCACGAGCTGCGCCGTCCGCTCTCTCTTTGCCCTCGAGTCCTGCGTGACCTGGGCACCAGATGATCATGTGTTTCTGCGTTAGGTTGGATCCTAATAGGTGAATGGTGCTGTGTGGTAGCCTCCCGGTGAGGAATATTCTACATGCGACTTGGGAATCTGTAAGAGTTATCGATGATTGTGCCAGAGCGTCCTTAGTTTTAATAGCTAGCGCGATGGCTGAAGCTTCTGCGGTATACGCAGATGCAACTCTAGCCGTGGCACAAGTCACAAGCCATTGATTTGCGGCCGCTCCTACTACTGCGACGGCGTATTTGTAAGCACCACATCGAGCGACAACTGTGTAGACTGTATCCGGGTTTCCACCGAATTGCTGCATTAACTTTCGAGCTCGAGCATTTCTACGTCCCTGGTGGTATTTTGGACTCATGTTCTTAGGGATTGGGGCTACTATGATCCTTTCACGAAGGACTCTGGTCAGAGATTCGAGTTCTTCTCCCGCATACTGTGGACGAGTAGGGTAACCCACGTGGCAAAGTAATTTTCTGCCAGAGGTGGTTAAGCTAAGCCGCTCCCGTTGAGATATGAGCGTCGCTGCCCGTTGCTCCTCGTAGTTATTGTGAATCCCGAGGGCCAGCAGGCGTTCAGTGAAGGTTCCCTGTGGTAGGCCAAGAGCCGCTTTGTGCGACGTTCTAATCAACGCATCTAGGGCCTTTAGTTCTGTTTTCGTGGGGTCCAGGAAAGGGAGGCTATATGTGAGACGACTTAGCACAAAAGCCTGAACGAGCCGGATCGTCTCTGTTTCCTTGAAACCTTTTCGGTGATAAGTTACTCTACGGATCAAACGGGAGATCTGTTTCACCGTAGTCCTAAGGGTTTTAATGGTGTGGTCTACTCGTTTGTTGCTTTGCAGCCACAGTCCGAGGACTCGCATTTTCTGGACCTCCTTTATCTGGCTGTTTCCCAGAAAGAGGTTCACCGGCTCGTGAGTTTGACGGCCTCGCCCTCGTATCCTGATAAATTCTGATTTATCGGGAGCGCAGCACTTACGATTCGAGTACATGTTGCACCATCTAGTGAATCACCCGCTAGGGGAAGCCCTGCCATGTACGCAGCCTCGATGATGTTCATCACTGTCGCCTGCTGCAATGACGCCGCCATCCAACAGTGGTGCAGTAGTTAGCATGCTCGGCTGCGGAACGGTTGCAGTGGCGGTGGAGCTGGGGTTCGAATTGTCGCTGTTGATACAATATTTATTTTAGTTGGTTGAAGATGACGCAATTTGTGTGCTGTTTTCCGGCCCGTCCTTTTCTGCCACGACTTACTTATGGTGGCGGGGTCGCGCAATGAGCCAAATAACCTGGCGACAGCACTCGCGATACAACCGCGACACAGCAATGACGTGCCGGCCTAGGACGCGTCTTGGCCAGCCCCTCGGCAGCGTCTGGAACTACACTGTGCGCCTATCAAGTTATACATGATTGCCCTTACACAGGACGTATTCTAAACGCGAGCTCCAGACCGGCCGTAGATAGAACGGGGTGAGAGGAGTGACATGACGAGTATGTAGGAAGGCGGGGTACAGATCTTTCGTCTTCCGTGACGCTCGAAAATTTGATCGCTCCCTGCGTGGACGTTGGTTTCCTGGTTCTCGTGACAGCGTGAATGGGCATGGGCACTTTTCCGGCGGTCTTTAAGTACACGCGCTTGAGGCCATGGTTCGTACGAATATTTTTGTTGCGTTCGGCATATATTTTGCGCCTTAAGTGTTTTTTGTCAAATGCGCGATTGAGTAGGCTGGTTGAATGGAGGGACTCAAGGGTATCCCTATATTGTGTTTTTCGTACATTACATATATGATTATCTGCGAATACTTCTTGAATTGCAATATTTGTTTTTTTTTCTTGCACTTCATTGGCCTCTTCGTTCTTCTCAAGCCTTCTCTTGAGTAATCACAAAATTATAAGTGGTCTTAGAAGAAAAGCAGAACTATTGCCCTGAATATCAGGCGCAGCGGTCTAGGTTCCTTGCGGCTGAATTCGTCCATCCATGCGTTGCAGCAACGAATATATTTATTTACCTTTCTGATCCTAACAACGCTTAACCACATTTGGCAAAGAGGACGCCAATACTTTTGAATAAGGAAGAGAAGCAGCGTTTTATGTGGCAGCGCATTAGTAGACACGCCAGTCGGGGACACAACATGAGCGTATGAAACCGCGAGCTAAAGAAAGTACAAAGTTTGAGACAGGATAGAAAAGGACTGTTCATATAGCTGCACTGTCCCCGAAGATTTCTTCTCGCTCTGTACTTGTGCTGGCGTAGTTGGTGTCATCGGACTCACTGGCTTCTGTCCTGTAAGGGGGCGCGGTATCGTCGACAACAGCGGTAAAATCCTGCGAGCGAGAACAGCAAACGGAGCAGTCGGTAAAAAAAAAGCAACACCATATTCGTCACGAAAAACAGTTTTCGGCAATCAACCTGAGGCGGCTTTAGCGATTCACAAAGCCATTGAACGAACACTTGACAAATGGCGAATATTCAGTACAACAATGAAATAAATGGCTACTTTCGCCTCGAGACGAAGCAGTGCAAGTGATATCTATGTTTAGCATTACGCGGAAGACGCGTCACAACGCTGGCGTGATGAAAAACGTGCCAGCGGCGCTGCAGAGCTCGCACCTCAGTGCTGCAAGGGACACAAGGAAAACCGTCGGCGCTGATCAGCGTCCAAAGAAATGGTGACATAACTTTAGCTCTGCGTTCACAGTGCGGAGGTTTTTGCACAGCTGTTCAGCAGGAAAGCTAATGTGTGCGTGTGCACAACACTCATGTGAGCAGCGCTAAGCAAAGCGATGCCCTGTCTCCGGCCAGGCTGATTAGGCGAAGCGTGAAAATGCGTCCACTTGGCTGCGTCAGTTTTCGGGTGGAACGCACTTACGCGTCCCTAGAGGCATTTTCAACCATGGCGTTTCATGTTGTACACCCTCGAGCGGGGTCCTCGCATTCCTCGTCGATAGCATGACAGCACGACGACACCATGGCGCAAATACGCCTGGAGCGTTCGTGTAATTGCTCTCGCAATGAAAAAGGAAAATTGTAGTTCCGCCGGAAAGGCGAAGCGTCAATTGCGATAGCAAATTTAGGTATAGTTGTACAATAGTACTTTCATCGGACCTATAAACTTGTAAGCATTAGCTTACTTACTAAATTATTAATGATGGAATGTGTAAGCGTGAGTCAACGAGGACGAAGAAAGAAACATACACACAGAGACAGGGCTGTCCTTGTGTGTATGCTTCTTTCTACCGTCCTTGTTCAGTCACCATTACCAATTTTAGCATGGATTCAAACCAACTAGCCCGTCAACGTGTTTTAACTAAATATAACGAGCACGGTATCACGCGGGCAAAGGTAAACATGAACACATGTCGGTGAATGACACCGGAAACTCTCTGTGAAAACGCTGGAGTTAGGAATCGCGGCAGCAGCCGCGAGCCAATTGACCTCCCTGCATCTGCCGCTTCAACGCGAACGTAGCGTCAAAACACGCATACGAAGCTACTGGCAATACGCGTCCTCTGCAAACATCGCAGATCAATTTGAAGATGAGGCCCGCGTGGGCGCGCACTTTGGCCACACCACAGGTTGCTTTCAAGACACACGAGCGCCGGCAACGCGTCTCTACGGCGTGTAGCAAAAGCGTGCACTACGGCGTCCGCGATTCGCGTGGCCAACGCCGTAGTAGACGCCGCAGTGTCTCCACTTTGTACGGAGCGCTGGGCGAGGAGGACCGCCTTCGCCGGCTCACCCCAACACGTCTACGTAGTGTTGCTCACGCTCACACCCTTTCACTCATACGGTACCTCATGACGACGGCGACGGCGTCGCCAACGGCAGAAATGCGTCTGAAGTGTCCATATAATTACTATACCAATAAAAGGTTTCCACACCAATCCGGGCTAGTGAAAGCCAACTTTGCCCAATTCTGTTCAGAGGGCTCTAGTTTTCGTTCCACACATAGCAGTCAACGCTGTGGAAGCTACGCAACAAGTTTGGTCAAGAATACTTATCACTCAGCGCGCTCCGTCCACGCTTCGCATCGCGCCAACAGCGATCGCTCGCGCTAGAATGCACGTGAGGTTCATGTCGACGGGTTGCAAAGAAAAACCCCGAAAAGAACAACAAAATTAAATATAATCTAAAACAACGCATTAGCACCCGTATACTACAGTGTGTTCGCATCTAAGGGTTAAAACTTGTTTCATTCAATACCGAGCCTATATAAAAACCAGTTACGCACAATTGCTGTAAAAAAAATGGCTGTGGCTTAGGTAAGGTTAAGCCCAGGATGCGAAGCATACTAGCCTTTATTTTAGTTGTTGAACCACTGTTTAGCCTGGTGAACTGCTGTTGCTTGGCTATATTTGGTTCGGCTAGACGAAGAAACAACTCATGCATTACTTCTTCGCCTTCAAGAGTGGAACGCGACAGCGTTCCCGTCGACCCGCCAAGGGGTGTAAGACAATGGGCTACAGGGCAGCGACTACGCGCCCCGCATTGGACGCGGTGAGCGTCGAGCAAAGCAGCGTTCGGCGCGGCAACGAAATGTGCGCCTGAGCAAGAGACGCACGCCTTAGAAACAGCGCGTTTCTAAGGCAACACCGCATTCACTAGAGGCGCTTTTGTACCGCTTTGAAGCGTTGTACTCGTGGCTCAGTGGTAGCGTCTCCGTCCCACACTCCGGAGACCCTGGTTCGATTCCCACCCAGCCCGTCTTGCAAGAGTTGAGCCAAAGCCACTTCTCCTCTGTCGTGACGTCACGGTGTCACGTGATTTCATGGTCACCGCCGCGCCTGAGGAGCTGGGTTGAGCCCTCGTAATATGCTTCGCATAAAAAATTGCCGCCACCGTCTGGGAGACGGTCAAGTAACGAGCGCTAGCTGTGTGGTTTACTAGAAGTGATATGAATGAGATTAAAGTGAGAACGGCGCGTTGATCTTCGGTTTCTACCGAAATGCGAGCCCGCTTACGTTCTCTGTCGTTCTGCTGTCTCGTCTTTCGTTCCTCTTCGGTTTCAGCTGCCCGGCGTTGTCGGAAGTATCTGATTATGGTGCACAGGCACAACTAATTTTAGTGGCCGCCATCTTAGATATGAAGTCACATCGAAAGCCGCCATCTTGGATTTGGGAAACCGAAACTATGGTGCCATTGTATCCTATGACGTCATAATCACGTGATTACACCTCTCCGCCATATTGACCCGTTACGTCATTATTGGCAGCCGAATTTGGACGCCATCTGCGATTTCAGATTCGGAACTACGCCGCCATCGTTGTTCATGACGTCATAATCCATGGTTTCACTTCTAGCCGCTATATTGAAATATGACGTCATCATTGGCACCCAAATTTGGCCGTCATCTCGGATTTGAGATTCCCAAACCTAGAGTTTCTCACTATAACACACAGAGGGATATCTGGCGCCATCATCTATGGGAGTTTCCTAAGGGGCGCAGTGCCGTCATGGGAATGATGGCATGTGTGTTTGCGAGGCTTGTATTGGCTGGTGTTGTAAGAAGCTTCGTCTAAAACGTGGATATGGCTACACAGATAATGCGTTCTTAAAGTAAAATCTTCATAAATTGTTTCCATTCATGCATAATAATTCTTCCAGTGTAGTTTACTCACCTACAATGCAAAACCAAGCGAAGGAAAGCAAGAACAGACGGCAAACTGTTCCAAAGCGGGCACGAATCTTGTCGTCTGTCCTCCAACTTTAGCGGCCCACTGATACTTTTGGCGTTTCATATAGTTGTACATGCAATGGCAAGTTCTCGTAGGTAAACAAAACATGTTCTTCCATCGCAATAAAGCTAAAACAGCTTTTTACATGCTGTTTTAGTAGAAAGTTGATCAATGTGACAGGCGGAACGGTGCCTGCCTGGCTCTCCGAGAACGATGCCAATCCGATGTCACAATATACCGGCATTCCCATGCATACCGCAGCGCAGCAGCGCCAATTTCCCTGTAGGTAATATTGTGAAACTCTATGTGCCTCAACTATGCCGCCATCTTTGATTGGGACGTCATAATCACGTGCATTAACTTCTATCCGCCATATTGTATTACGACGTCATCAATGGCACCAGAATTTCTCCGTTATCTTATATTGACGTCACAGTCACGTGCCGTTATCAATTGAGTTTCTACTGATTTACGATGGCGGCCGCCATCTTAGATTTATTGGTGACGTCATCAATTGGCGGTCATCTTGGATATATCAGTGACGTCACCAACCAATCACCAATTCGATATACTAATGACGTCTGCAATCAATCAACAATTCGGTTTCTATATGGATTTACTATGCGGGCGGAAGGGAGGTGGTAGCAGACCCCAAGAAATCGAGAAACGTGATAAGCAAGAGCTAACTCTCATAAGAGAAAATCGAACTATATCCATGTGCGAACGAAGCCAAAGAGGTCTCGTAACCTCGACAGCGTTGACTGCTATGTATGGAACGGAGTATGGCTTCGAACTCGATATTATACAGCCGCGTACTCAGAACTGACTACTCAGAATGCGCGTTTGAACATGTCCTACAAAGAGTGGATGTGTAGTAGCGGACGCTTAACAAATACTCATGCCTAAGGTCAAGCACAACTAATTAGGAAGCAAACGCGTGCCTTACTCTGGTAAATGGTTGCTCCGATTGCTAGGATGTGTTTTTCCGGCTTTGCTGTCAGTATGCAAGCCCAACCCGATACTGTTCGTGATTTTAGTGGGGAACCAGCGCTGATAAGGAGGAGCTATGGCAATTTCAGTGCGCAGCTACAATGTACTAGCATAGATAGGCCGTCAAAATAGCACGACATTGAAAAAAAATTAAATTATGGGGTTTTACGCGCCAAAACCAATTTCTGATTATGAGGCATGCCGTAGTGGAGGACTCCGGAAATTTCGACCACCTGGGGTTCTTTAACGTGCACCTAAATCTAAGTACACGGGTGTTTTCGCCCCCATCGAAATGCGGCCGCCGTGGCCGGGATTCGATCCCGCGACCTCGTGCTCAGCAGCCCAACACCACAGCCACTGAGCAACCACGACGGGTAGCAAGACATTGAGGCGAAAGCTTTTCTAGGCTCGTGGTGAAGTTTGTGTCAGCAGACCTGACCGCCGGAGTGTCCACCTAAGCGTCATCACGCCATATGAAGACGGATTAAAGACAGATTAAAGAATTAAAAATGATCGATAATGACAGTTAGTTAATGATAAGGTTTTAATAGAGATTAGCAGAGGTTAATAATCACTAGTAATTAATAATAATGACTACTAATGACTTGTAAGGACTACTAATGACTCCGGAATGACCATTATATCAGCGATGGCTTATAATGACCACAATTAATTAGAAATGACTACGGGTTTCTTGTAATGAGTAGTAACAACTGAAACGAATACTAATGACTACGAAATGACCAATATGACTAACGACGGCTTGTAATGACCACAATTGATTACAACTGACTAAGAATGCCTACTGCTGAGCAGTGATGACTAATAATGACTGAAATGACTCGTAATGACTACTGATGACTAGGATATGACCAACGTGTCTTACGACGGCTTGTAATGACCAGAATCGATTACAAATGACTAAACATGCTTAGTAGTGAGCAGTAATGACTAATAATGACTACTAAAGATTACGAAACAACCAATATGTCTAACCATGGCTTGTGACGACCACAAGTCATTATAAATGACTAAGGATGCTTTGTAAGGACCAGTAATGACTAATAATGAATGTAATGACTTGTAATGACTACCAATGACTATGACATGACCAACATGTCTAACGACGGCTTTCGCTGTTCACATAATAAAAAAAATTTTAAGACAACCTGCAATTCTGGGAACCTTAAAAGACGCGAACCAGTTTCAACGTTTCCACTAGCTCGATGTGTTCAACTAGCTTTTTCTCCATGGCCATGTGCGTTGCATTAGGCCCACGCATCTCGCATTCTTGCCGCGTGGTGCACAGTTACGTATAGCAATACACGTGTACCGCAAGCTGAGCGTGGAATATTCAGATTACAAACTGCAGTATGTGCTGCTAAAATTATTGCGTCCTTTCATGTCGCTGTGCGTTACTGCAACGGTGTTGGCACACAAAGCTTCAGCGCTGGCCTAACGATAGCCGACATCATCAAAAAGCCTCAAAGCATTAAACGGCATCAGCAGCCCCGAAGGTAACAAATTGTTATCCTTTGTGACCATGCAATGTCATGCGACAGAAGCGGTGAAACAGAGTGAATGCTGCCGCTTTCCTTGGTAGGGCAGCGCATATGAGGATGGCAGAATAAAATTAGTAAGGTAGCCTAATGCACGCGATTTAATAATTACAGTACTGCACACTCCCTGACCTGAAGATGTCGTTGAAAAAGTCACGAGTAATAAAAAAAAGAAAACATGATACGATACCGAGTTGGACTTTAACGGTGCCATTGGAATCGCATCGCATTTTTTCTTCCTTTTTTTTCAGAGGCACCGTCAAGGGCAACTCCTAATGCGTCGCGTAATTTTCCTATTGCACTCTTGTCGTACCAGTACTAAAAATGCTTCAGGAATTTTTTTCACCCTCCTTTTCCATGTAGACAGAAATACAATTTTGCGGTGTCACGTGGCAACATTATTTGATTATGAGGAAATGCATAGCGGCGCACTTCAGAATAATTTGGACTACGTGGGCTACATTAACGTGCACCTAAAGATGAGTACACGAGCACTTTTGCATTTCGCTCCCATCAGTATGCGGCTGCCTAGGCTGAGATCTAAATAGCGACTTCGATTTCAGCAGCGCAATGCCACAGCCATTGGGCTACCGCGTAGGGTTGTCCAGGGAATTCAAGTGAGCTCAAAAAAACGAACTATGGTCGCTGCAAGCACAGCTCATATATCACGGTTTGAGCATTGCGCTAGTTCTCCACCATGTAAGAGCCATGTGCAGGAGTCTTGCGTCGTCCGTGCAATAAACGCAGGACAAGCGCTGTATGTAGTGTCTGGTAGGAGATGGGCTGCTAGACGAAAGTTAATGTTTCATGGAAAAATGTGATGGTTACCCGTTTTTCGCGTAAGGGAGGGAATCGCAATAGCATTATCGCAACCTCGTACTTCACAGGTTTGGAATCGCCTTCCTTCCGACAATGTTGCCATTTACAGTAACACGCGATTTAAATCTGCTTTATCTAAGATTGTATAATTAAGAGTTACCATGCGTTAATTACCATGCTTTGTTAGATCATTGAGCATTATGCTTATTGTCTACCCACGCCCATCTGTAATGCTTCGACTCTGAAGAAAACAATATTTAATAAATAAATAAATAAATAAATAAATAAATAAATAAATAAATAAATACCTTTCTCCATGCGTTTCAGTACACTGGCTCCCAATAAGCCGATGCTATCAGCCACTTTAAAGCCTTTGCAATGACACGTTCTGTGCTGGTATCAAGATATCTCATCGTTTTGGGCTTCACTGCCTCCGAGGTCCGCCCTTGTTATGAATCGAAGTGAAGCCCTTGAAGGGCATGTACTCGTCACCTGTGTTAGGATTGGCTTATCTACGCCCTTTGATTGCACTCCCTTCGCGATCCACTTGCTCTATTTTGAGTCGCTTTAATCGCGCGTTTTAATTGCAATAATGCTTTTAAGAGAACTGCTAATTAAAAATTCCGCTTGCTTCCACGTGAAGTATGTACTAGACCACTTCCGTCAGAGTCGAGGACGACGTGCTCGCCTGGAGCCAAAGAGCTGACTCGATGGGCTATGGCCGACGAGATCACATAGAACAAATTTTCTTCGTTGTGTCTCTTTTACTCTAGCAGAAAGTTGCAGTGCCCGGGGAAGCCTGACGTACTGTGATAGTTTTGTTGGGTTAATAGTGCAATTATAAATGCCTGTGTAAAAAACAACAATGTACACGGATGAAGAAGATATTGTGGTTTCTGAAACTGCATGTCAAACTGCGTTCTTAAGCCATCCGATGAAGGAAGCGCCTGGTGTCGAGAGAACGCATTCCCATGTGTGCCTGCGAATGCGCCTACTTCTGATCAGCATACTATTACAGCCACGATGTGTGCAGCGTAGAGTTTAACACAGTTATACCCAAGCCCCTTTAGATATTTTGTGCGCGATGGCGACGAGCGACGGCTTTGAATGACGAACCGCGCCGTTGTGTGAACAGATCGGTCGTTTTGTCGCTCAATCGCTTGGTTCTGGAAATCTCGGATTCGCTCCTCGTCTTTGGGAAGTGATATGAATGGCTAGCCAATAGCGCGAAGCCGGAACAGGATATACATGAGTCAAGTACTACCAATTTGTCGCACAGGGCGAGCAAACCACCAAATTTTGGCACATGCAAGGATGGAAACCTACCGAGGCCTTCAGAAATATTTTACGGTGCTGGTTCAGGAAAACACATCAACTTAATTTAATAAAGCACGCGTCACACCAGTTTGGCCACGTATTGGATGCCCTCGTACCAGCAACGCCGGGGAGACGTCGCTTGAAGTCGTCGCTCGCTTGCGGTGCGACTTGAAGGCGACGAGCGAACGCGACATCCATCTCCGTCGCTTCGCTTCTCGCTGTCGCTCGCAAGTTCGCTGGCATGGGGCTTATACTTCATTAGCGGGAACTGTGGCGCTCGTGTCAAGGGGATCTGCAAGCAGGGTGGTTCAGTCAGGAGGGGAATAATGGTTATTACATAGATTTGCCTAAACTTCGTCGTTCTGGCTTTCAACGGCTTGGTGGCTTTGCAAACTCATAATTGGCGACAACCTACTGGGCTATAAACAATTAAACAGGCATTAGTAAAATTGTCCGTCGCGCAATTCGAACTCAGGACTGCTGCAGAGAAGCCCGATGTTGAAACCATTGCGCCACGAATGCATGGGCAAGAAGAACCACTGCAATTAGCAGAGAATACACGTGTTTCCAGAGTCTTTTTGCCTTCTGCATTAAAAAATGCATGAACAGCTTTGAAATCGTTCCCGCTAAAGGCAGCTAAAGTCTAATAAACTAAGCGCAAGTACGACGATCCGACAATCCAAGTACTAACCGTCATTCCCATGGTTGCGGAACGATCCTAGAGCCAACGTTTCGTATGGTATGGCAATTATTGTAGGAATTTCGATGGTCTCCGAAATGGCAGATTGTTATGCTAGAGGCGCTGTGTCTGTTTCGACCATTGGGGGACGTGTGACTACTTACGGCACGATCCACTGGCCAAACTATTAATATAGCGTTTTGGGCTATTATGTCTGGGCGACGTTAATTGAGTATAGATTTTTTACATACTTATGCTAAACTCCCACAGTGTTTTACATTTGAGATACTAACACCTTGCCGCCGCGATCTATTGAATAGCTTCCAGAGCCTTCGAGTTCATGCCTTACCCAGCCGACTTCTGGTACTTCATACTTGGCAGGAAACCATCGTTTCATTTTTTTATACAGTTAAGCTACATTTGCACTGCTTCTGAACTTCCTGCTTGTCGATGAAATTTTCAACGCTGGCCAGAACTAGCCCTTGCCTCATTATAACCCGTCCAAAAATTTTCAACGCTTGCACCGTGTGTTCTCTCTTTTTCGCCAACACCCTTCACCTTATCTCGTCAATCTCAACCTACTCACACAGCACACTGCGTTCACATTGTAGTGGGCGTCCATTTAGCTATGTCGTCCACAGCAACGAAGCTCACGAAGGTACTGTGCACGCTTTTGGTGCGCACAGTTCTGTCACGCCTGCCATCTTTTGCGGCGACGGTGCACGATTTACAAGTGCATTTTCGGGCACTCATTTACATATTCTGAACATGTTCATCCATGTTTAATGAAGCGGTATGTCAATTTACTGCCAGAATGTTTTTAGCTGTCCGCTCAAACACTGTATGTCAATTGGTATGGAAGAAATATTTTAAGAAAGCCAATCTCAATAGGCATATTTGTTAAATAGATTAATCCTTTTCAGGCAGGCATACTTCTGTATGATAATGAATCATACAGAATCATATGATAACTTATAATGTCCACAATCCAGTATGATCACATGGGTTTGCCTGGGCACATATCGGCCTTTATGAAGTTAGCCATGTGACAGTTTGGGAATATATGGTATCGGACGTATTCACCATCATCATCATCATCAGCCTGGTTGCGCCCACTGCAGGGCGAAGGCCTCTCCCATATTTCTCCAACAACCCCGGTCATGTACTAATTGTGGCCATGCCGTCCCTGCAAACTTCTTAATCTCATCCGCCCACCTAACTTTCTGCCGCCCCCTGCTACGCTTCCTTTCCCTTGGAATCCAGTCCGTAACCCTTAATGACCATCGGTTATCTTCCCTCCTCATTACATGTCCTTCCCATGCCCATTTCTTTTTCTTCATTTCAACTAAGATGTCATTACCTCCCGTTTGTTCCCTCACCCAATCTGCTCTTTTCTTATCCCTTAACGTTACACCTATCATTCTTCTTTCCATAGCTCGTTGCGTCGTCCTCAATTTGAGTAGAACCCTTTTCGTAAGCCTCCAGGTTTCTGCCCCGTAGGTGAGTACTGGTAAGACACAGCTATTATAGACTTTTCTCTTGAGGGATAATGGCAACCTGCTGTTCATGATCTGAGAATGCCTGCCAAACGCACCCCAGCCCATTCTTATTCTTCTAATTATTTCCGTCTCATGATCCGGATCCGCCGTCACTACCTGTCCTAAGTAGATGTATTCCCTTACTACTTCCAGTGCGTCGCTACCTATTGTAAATTGCTGTTCTCTTCCGAGGCTGTTAAACATTACTTTAGTTTTCTGCAGATTAATTTTTAGACCCACTCTTCTGCTTTGCCTCTTGAGGTCATTGAGCATGCATTGCAATTGGTCCCCTGAGTTACTAAGCAAGGCAATATCATCAGCGAATCGCAAGTTACTAAGGTATTCTCCATTAACTTTTATCCCCAATGGTTCCCAATCCAGGTCTCAATACCTCCTGTGAACATGCTGTGAATAGCATTGGAGAGATCGTATCTCCCTGTCTGACGCCTTTCTTTATTGGGATTTTGTTGCTTTCATTGTGGAGGACTACGGTGGCTGTGGAGCCGCTATAGATATCTTCCAGTATTTTTACATACGGCTCATCTACACCCTGGTTCCGTAATGCCTCCATGACTGCTGAGGTTTCGACAGAATCAAACGCTTGCTCGTAATCAATGAAAGCTATATATAAGGGTTGGTTATATTCTGCACATTTCTCTATCACCTGATTGACAGTGTGAATATGATCTATTGTTGAGTAGCCTTTACAGAATCCTGCCTGGTCCTTTGCTTGACAGAAGTCTAAGGTGTTCCTGATTCTATTTGCGATTACCTTAGTAAATAGTTTGTAGGCAACGGATAGTAAGTTGATCCGTCTATAATTTTTCAAGTCTCTCGCGTCCGCTTTCTTATGGATTAGGATTATGTTAGCGTTCTTCCAAGATTCCGGTACGGTCGATGTCATGAGGCATTGCGTATACAGGGTGGCCAGTTTCTCTAGAACAATCTGCCCACCATCTTTCAACAAATCTGCTGTTACCTGATCCTCCCCAGCTGCCTTCCCGCTTTGCATATCTCCCAAGGCTTTCTTTACTTCTTCCGGCGTTACCTGTGGGATTTCGAATTCCTCTAGACTATTTTCTCTTCCATTATCGTCGTAGGTGCCACTGGTACTGTATAAATCTCTATAGAACTCCTCAGCCACTTGAACTATCTCATCCATGTTAGTAATGATATTGCCGTCTTTGTCTCTTAACGCATACGTCTGATTCTTGCCAATTCCTCGTTTCTTCTTCACTGTTTTTAGGCTTCCTCCGTTCCTGAGAGCATGTTCAATTCTATCCACATTATACTTCCTTATGTCAGCTGTCTTACGCTTGTTGATTAATTTCGAAAGTTCTGCCAGTATGGTCTCCAAATCGGACGTATTAGTAATCTTTAGCTAAATGTGCGCCTTTAAAAATTTTTGAATCTCATGGAAACAGTCCAGTAGCAATAGGGAAACCTCCGCCTAGGCAACTTCACCAAATGATGGAGAATATTAGTTCGGGGACTCAAAATATACCAGGTGTGTCTTTCTATGTGCAGGACTTTTTTAAAAGAAATCTTAAACCTGGCCTTTGGCCGTTTCTTGCATATAGGCTACACGGATACAGGCAGATATCATCAGCAAAAGCATTTTCAGCAATAATTTAACCAAGGAGCTAAAATAGCAGTCTTACCATATTAATTAGTAATTTTAGGTTACAAGCGGTACTGTGAAATTGATGCCGAGGAGAAGTGAAGGGATATTGTTTAGCATAAGGTACAAGACTAGCACCACTTTTGAGCTATCCGTCCTCAAAATCGGCTACAATCTGTCTCTGCGTTCCGGGTAATGTCATTCCGGACTATTATAGGCCAACTTTTAGGAAACTAAGCGGAACGGCCATGTATTTTATAGCCTACTATAATGTAGCATATATTGAAAGTGGTGGTAGTCATAGACGTTTCTAAGGGCACACATGACATCACACCTCGGAGTCAATTTACATGTTTCCGAATATGCCATAAAAATCGTAGATATTAGGTTTCTTAGTTATTTGCGAAATATTGTCGAAAGCATTTTCGCTGCTAACGTCGCCTAGTCACGCAGCCTGTTAGTGAAAACGCAAGGGGCCTAGACAGGACTGCTTCTTTAAAAAAAAAAAATTACACGCAGAATCTCCTGTGGCAGTTATCTAAATGATGCGTAAGCATTTGCTACTAACCACCTGCTGTTTTATTAATGTATGCTGCTACGTTTGGTATAGCTGCGAGAAACATCGCGAAATAATCCCGAAAGGGAGAAGCGCGGTTGCACTAACGAAATGTTAACTGAGACCCGCGCGAGGTGATGAAAAGAGACGAGCAGGAGAAATGATAAGTAATGTTATATGATGGTGCTATTGTATGATGCCGCTGCTTGGTGGAAGATGAGCACTGGACGATGCGTGCTGTAGTACATGGCGTAGTTGAATGGTGTCACGCTTGGTAGACCTCGTACGTGATCGATGACGGGATCGTCGACGCTGCCTCCTCTCGATGCGAACATTTATCAGCTGTGATATACCGTACCCCTGAGGCAGCTGCGTATGTCGGGGCCGCGCGGGTTCTATTTTGAAAGCGATCTGCGATGGGCACATATAGTGCGTCCAATTCTGACACGTTCGGTTGCACCGTGTTCTCTCGGCTTAGTTCCCGTTGAAGTGAGAGGCAGCACGAAGTAGGTTAGCTCGTTTGTGCGGGTCGTGCCTTGAAAGCAATCCCGTCTTACGTGATGGACGGACGGGTTCCCTCGTTGGGTAGGCATAGAAATGCTTACGCCTTTAAAAGCGCTAGTAAGGAGTTGCGCCTGGTACACCAAGTTCTCTTGTTGAGAATTAGTGATTGGGAGGTTCTCCATTTGAGGGAAAGGGTAATACAACCGATTCACAAATTTTTTGGGACACGTTTACTCTTCGAACCCAAAGTAACGCGCCCTGAGGGGTGTACAATGCTCTCACATTTCTCTTTGAGCAAAAGGCACATTGAAGTCCAGAGTCTCGTTTTATCATTTCTACCTTCTGGGCCCTTGCTCATTTTTAGACCGAGAGCTCGAACATACAATGTTTACAACAACTATTTGCACACCGCGCTGTTCGACAATAGCTGGCATACCTGGCTGTAGTCCATGCTGCTTTCTTCCTCTCCAGCTCGTCCGGCCTGCACGAATAAAAGTTTGCTTGCATGAGAGCAAAAGGCAACCCTCAACTGCTTGCACATAAAATTGTATTTCTTATGAAAAGGTGCCGCGACATTCCTGGTTATGATTTTCTGGCTTTCCGCGTTATCAGATGTTGCAAGACGTTGTGAACGTGGTTGTTATGAAGGCAAACATGACATGACAGAGAGACCGCACCAACATTCGCTGTTTATAGAATGTGCTGGCGCTCTAGTGCGAAGCAATGTGATTTCATTACACAGTAGGTTCAGTGTATCTAGAAAAGTTTAATCACTGCAATGAGTTTGTATGGTAATTGTGACACAAAAGTGTTGGTCGGCCAAGAATGGCGTCGAAATATGAGAGAAAAGCGCAAATGTTGTGGGCAGTTCTTATATAATGCTACATAGACTACATAAATAGGTGCGCTTAAGATGAAGCATACTATTGAAAGCGACGATCGCAAATGAAGTGGAACAATCACAATCCTTATTGAAATATGTGAAAGTAAGTGCTCACAACCGCCACGGTAGCCGCGCCCCCTGAAAGTGGCGTCGACAAGCTGAAAAAAATAAGAGCAGCGATGAAGACGACGTCACTCGCTGAACATTAGTGTCATGGATGCTAGTCGAAATTCCGGACAACACACCAGATAGAATTACAGTATGTACAATTTAAAGTGCACATATCGCGTTGCTGTACATCCAGCTACCTTGATACTCCACAAGAAAAGTAGAAAAATACCTGTCAAGTAAGTTATCTGGCAAAGAGACGCCATCTCTCCGATGCTATTCAATGCATGCTTAAAGGTATTCAAGCTGTCACGCTCGAAGTTCTTGGGAGTGAAAATTGGCGGATACTATTCCGACAATCATCGGTTTGGAGATGACATTGTTTGGTTCAGCAACACTGGGGCTGGATTGAAACAAATGAATGAGTACCTTAACCGAGAACGTGCAAGGGTATGGTTGAAGGTAGGGTATGGAGAACACAAAGATAATGTGCAGTAGACTGGCAAGGAAACAAGAAATCATGATCGCCAATGAAGCTCTAGTGTCTGTGCAAGAGTGCGTTTAGTGGTTAATTATCCTCAGGGAACACTGATCATTAGAAATAAACTTTCAGACGAATAAAAGAGGTTGGAGTTCATACCGCAGTCATTACTTGATCCTGACTGGGAGTCTACCACACTCATTGAAAAGTGCACAATATTTGCATTTTACGGCGGGTAACATATGCGGCAGAAGCGTGGACGTTAGCAAAGAAGCTCGAGAAGAAGTTAAAGAATGTGAAAAAAGGGATGGAAATAGAAATATTAGGCCTAACGTTAAGAGACAGGATGACAGCGGTGTAGATCAGAGAATAAATGGGGTAACCCATAATCTATTTGATGTTAAGAAAAAAAATGTAGCAAGGCAGGCCATGTAATGCGCAGGGCAGACAGCCGATGAAAGATCAGAGTTAGATAATGGCGGTCAAAAAATGGAAAGCGCATCCGAGGACGGCCGAAAATTCAGTCGGGTGAACCAATTAGGAAATTTCCATGAATAACTTCGAATCAGCATGCGCAATACGGGGCACTTAATGATTACTGGGCAAGGCCTTCTTCCTACAGTCCATATAAAAATAGTTTGATGATGGTGATGAACCGAGGTTGGAGGATATAAGAAGTGCGATATTATGCGTTGCATATTGCAATCACTCAGTTCAGCCCTTGGGCGCGGCCGCGAAGCCACCATTGAGGGTATGAGCCATTGTTCATTGCTGCGCGTCTCATATGTGGGTCTGTTCTATTTTAAGTTTGCTATGTTTGTTACTAAGTTGACACTATTTTTATGCGTTGCATATTGCAATCACTCAGTTCAGCCCTTGGGCGCGGCCGGGCAGCAACCATTGACCTTTAGCACAACCACGTGATGTGACGTCACGACAGCCGGAGGAAAAGCTGGGCCCCAACTCACGCAATATGCAACGCATTCTTGGCTTAACCAAGCTAAGCCTGGCCATTTTAATTTATAATTTTCCTTACACTTTATAAAACAGTGTTCTCCGAGAGAGTTGCTGTGTGCAGGATCACTATAAGGCATACCATGGCTTACAAGTTATTCATGCTTGAGAAAAGAGAGCACAATCGCAAAAACTATTGCAACTAACGCGCCAAAATAGACTAACGCTAGGCACAGTGTAACGTTATCAGGCCAAACACTCACAGGCACAGGAAGTGCAACAGCAAGGTAAATACTCTAGCCAAACAATCGAAGCCTGTCCCAGTGAAAATTTGCCAAGGTCGTCACTGAACCAGCGGTGCAATAGATGAGCATCTGCTGCCTTTTTAATACCCCGATGGATTTTGGCCACCTTCAGTAGAACAAAAGTGAGGAATTAGCCTTTATTATTCTCATGCACCTCATTTGCATAGTTTGTCTGGGCTTCTAAATTAGCCAGGCACGATGCGTTTCTATGTAATGTTGGTCTTGTGACCACGGGTCTTTATAGTCCCTGAATCATCTGTTTGCTGAAGGCTTCTAATCCATCCAACATTTTCTTCAATCGATCTCCTGTACTCCCGCCTGTAAGCACGTTGTATTGCAGATGTGCTTGCGGACAACATGCTGTGGCAGTGATGAGAAAGACACCGTGGGGTAGCTTCTGTGAATATGGTACTGAACGAAATAGACCCGCAGCGCTTTGCATCGTTTTCCATTTTTTGGAACAGATACTTAACCAGCGTAGCTTCCGCTCGTGACCGTTTCGCATTTGCGCAAACACCGAGGAGAAAACAAGAAAAGTAAGTCAAATTTACCGGGATTTGCACGTAACAAAGTACATGTAAATAATTACTTGTCATCTTTTGGGTCTTTTGATTATTTGTATTTTATTTATTACTGTTTTCCCGTAACGCTTCCTGTAATACAAATACTTTCTTCAATAACCAATTATATGTTAAAGTTGATTTTTTTTATGAAACGAGCTATAGCATTGGAGACAGCCTTTATAAATAAACTTTAGCGGGAACTGCAGTTGCCTAAGCAAAAACATGTTGTTACCTGCCATACCACCATTCTGCAATCGGCGTCTTACAATCATCCTGTATGTACGCCTCAACCACCTGAACATGACAGGCACACCGATTTGCACGTCTCTTGTAGCTCCCGATTTCTGACCATTTCCCTTGGAATAAAAGTCCCTCTGCCTTTACACTGTCTCTCTCCACCTCCTGGAAGTGTTTCTAAGGGGTTTCCGTAGGCGGTAAGAGCTGTTGGTCAACCCATCCAGGCTTAGTGCTGTCGATGACTTCTCTGATAGAATTCTCTTATACATTAAGCGCACGTGTTTCTCTTTGATTTATGCGTGACTTATATAAGCCAATTTATTGTGATTGTAACATACAAACAGTATTTTTACGCCTCAATAATTTGCCGATCTATACAAAATTGATTTAAATATTCCCATCTTTTCAAGGAACGTGAACGTTTGCTAGCGTTCGTTAAAATTAGTCGTTTTAGAACTTCCAACAACATGATTGTGAATGGTTCACAAAAATGCACGTGCTGTCCGAGCCAGGGGTTATCATCTGCGCATGCGTAAATATGCCAAGTCTTTGTCTACAAGGGTGATGGAGGCCATGCTGATACATCGATCCCTCCACAAGTCTAGAGGTCCATCCAGATTCTGCGATTTTCTATTTCAGATGCGGTTTGCTACTCTTGATAACGGGAGTGTTTTCAAGGTTGGGCAACAGCCCTTGCGATTCAGATAATGACTTGCCAGCAAACCTTCAAAATCTATTCCTTTTCGCGCATTTTGTACGTGTTTGCGTTCCCCTTTAACCTATCGTTAACAAATCTCCCAGTTTGGCCAACGTGCAATTTTCCGTACCTTAAAGGAATTTCATAGACCATACCTCCTGCGCATTCAACAAAAGACCGTCTGTGCTTTGTGCAGCAGTAACGCTGCCGGTTTGGATCAACCTGCAAGCTTGTGGGGGGCACAGAACACGATTTGCACGTCTTAGTACTGGGCCACTTTTTTTTCAGATTGCACGATTGACAATCATGTTGTTGAAAGTCTTTGTCGCTCGTCTTTGTCGCCTTGTCTCCGTCCGTGTCTTCTTTTTTAGCGCGGCCACATTTTCAAATATGTACGGACACTCCCGATTCTCCAGAATAATCAAGCCTATTTCTCGTACAAAGCGCTCTTTCTCGCCTTGTACTCCGTTCGACCCATGCGATACCGTTGCACGCATCGCGGTTTCAGTATGCCGTGCTCGGGAACTCACTTTCTGTCTCCGGGCTAAGCGTCTGCACCAGGAAATCAGCGTGTTGTTTGGTGGACTCCCGCCATCCGTCGGCCAAGAAATACGGATGGTCAAGGTCTTGCGGTCTGAGTGGAGACGCCAAGCGCGTGCATATCGAAGTCTTCTGACTGTGCAAGTCTGCAGCAGGACGCACATTTCCTCACACCAACGTGACTTGCGTGCCTTTCACCCTCTTTTCCACCAAACAACGGAGTTCCTCTGGCAACAGATGCTTGTGAGACTGGGAGTCACGGTCTCTTCCGAGTACGCAAGAGTCACAAAGCAAGGTGCAGGTAGTAAGAGACGCAACTTTACCAGCCGACGTACGCTATGTCCTTTCCCTTTGGCTAAAGTTGCCTGTGCCATACAGGGAGTCAAAGCTAGGGAGAAAGGTTAGTCAAGACCTTTGGTGCGACAGGTGTCTCGTCGTGCCTCGGCGGCGGCGAGTGCACGTTTCGGAAGGTGTTGATGTGCTTAACCGCTGCAAGAAATCAGAATCCAGCCTGTCCTTTAGACGTGTGGAATACTTTCTGCATGACCACTTTCTCCGGTTTCTTCCGGTGCACGAAAATGGCGGCTTCACTATCAAAATCGAGCGAAGCCGTCTCCTCTGTGTTCTATTCGCGCTCTGGGGTATCGTTGGGCAAACTGAAGTGTCACGAAATGAAACTGTGTGACAGGTTAAACCTTTCCCAACTTGTGAAAGCGATCGATAAGAGCAAGAAAAAATATTTTAAAGGTCTTTCTTAGCGTGAAAACGCACAAGGTTCATGTGCCAGCAAGGATGACTGTCTCTGAATCTGGAAAATGGTAGCACACTGTTGCTTTCTCCTACAGCGTCATCTTTAGGTTTTATCTCTAGACGACCCTTTCATGATGAGCAACTCTAATCAGATTTTAGAAATTTTAAGCATAAGTACTGACAAAATCTGTCAGGCTTTCTCAAATGAGTTTAAATAGCTATTTTATTCTTTAGCCCATAACCTATTTCTTGAATGCGTTCGGCATTCTATCGACAAATATGGTTTCATTCCTTTTCAATATGCAACTGGGGTCTCAGTTCGCGGTTTTTTAGTAGTCTGAATGTTTATTTACCGTCAACGTATGTCCAGCTTGAAGGGACACCACATTCCCAAAAGCAGGGTGTATGCATTGGGCACTGCATCGCCGCAGTCCCCAGTGGCTTAGTACTTGCTCATTTCTATCGTATTATGCATGCCGGAGCTCGCAGGCAAGAATGTTCGCAAGGTTTTTCGCTTAGCCGAGGATTTTTTGTTGTTTTCAATTCTGAATTGCGGGCCATTGAATTGAAAGGAGTAAGGCGGTGGCTATCTTCAAAGATAGAATTAGCCCGCTTGACCTAACGTATGAACTAACAGCGAATGGCCAAATCAGATTTTACAGCGAAGCTGTATGCTTCTACCATCCAAAGAAATTTTCGTGTTGTTGGCTCGGTAAGCAAAAAACTCCCCATACGTGGGCGGATCCCGAAGATAGTGAAATACCGGCCTGACCCGCGGCGGAGGTATAGCAGGCCCTAAGCACTCCCCTTACGTGAGCTGATTCCGAAGACAGTGCAATTCCGGGTCGACCCACGGCGCATGTGAAGCAGGCGTTAAGCGCTCCCCATACATGTACCGATCGCAAAGATAGTGTGATGCCGGGCAGACCCGCGGCGGAAGTGCTGTTCGCCATTAAGAGGCCCACATACACAGCTACATTGGCCATCCTTCTTCATAGAGTGGAAGGCCCCCGAGTTTTTTTTAAAATCCGGTTCTGGTTTAATGCTTTGCTGTCTGCGGCAGCTTTGAATCGCATGCCAACAAGCCACTTCTGCTTTCAAGTCCACCTACACTAATCTCGTTAAACGAGCTATTGCCCCGGTGTGCCTAAAGAACACACTTGGCAAATCTTGCCCGCACTATATCTCAGATGTGTTCAATCATCAAACCGAAAAACTGCTGAGCGCCGGGTACCCGCAACATCTCTTCATTTCGGTAGCAGAGGGCTTTCTCAAAAAGATGCGCACAAAGCCGCAAACATGCGCATCTCGAGCACAGCGTAGGTATTAGCAGCTGTGATACCTTACAGTCACGCGCTATCGCACAGCCTGAAAAAGCTTGCCAAACGTTACGACGTACAAGTCGTATTTTCTGGCCCCCGCAAGCTTTCAAAACTTTGCAGGTTGACCAACCCAGCGGTAACCCAGCACCGTGACTGCGGCACAAAGCACAGATGGTGTTTTGTTGAGTGCGCAGAAGGTGTGGTCTATGCAATTCATGTAAGGTGCGAAAAAGTGTACGCTGGCCAACTTGGGAGATGTCTTAATGATAGGTTAAGGGAGCACGCAAACAACGAAAAAAATGCGCAAGAAGAAAAGGATTTTGAAGGTTCGCTGGCAAGTAATTGTCTCGATCGCAAGGACTGTTCGCCAAACCTTGAAAACACTTGCATTATCTGGAGGAGTAAAACGCGTCTCACGGGAAATCGCAGAATCTGAACGGATCTCTAGAATTGGGGAGGAATATATCAGCATGGCCCAGATCACCCTTTGAGACATAGAGCTGGCATGTTTCCGCATGCGCAGATGATAACCCCCATCTGAGAGAGCGTGTATATCTTTGTGAAATATTTACAGTCATGTTGTTGGAAGTTCAGCGCTCGTCCCTGTCCTGTCTCTGTCCGTATCTTCCTTTTTTGCGCTGCCGCCTTTTCGAATATGTACCAACACGGCCGATTCGCCAAAATAATCAAGCAATTTTAATTTTAATCAGTTCCTTTTTTATATTTAGGGTGCAAATATCTAAATTTAGCACTCAATGGCGTATTTTGTTTTTATGTGCTTTAATAAAACTCATATTTATCTTTTATCTTCCGCTGCCTCAACAAACGCTGATGAGATTTTTGTACTGTTTCTAGGAACGGTGTTACTTCCACATGCTTTGCATCCGTAGCGCTCCCTTCATAGCCACAGGATGTAGTCGGCCAGTGAAGCTTTTTTCTAACACTTCGCGCACTTCCTGGTATCCATGGGTCTGACCGTTTTTCTTTCACGCCGGCTTCGGTAATGGGGTAGGTGCTACAGCGCTGTGCCAATTTGGGTCGCTGGGTATGTGCTACGGGATATGTGCTACCAGGTATGTGCTACAAGGCTTGTGTCACTGAGTATGTGCCATTGGGCACATGCCACTGTTCAACGGATGTCCCTTGACACGAACTTGGGTAACTTATAGTTATGACGCTTGCGAATTCTCTCTGTCCATGGGCGAAGAAGCGTTGGCTTCCTAGCACGCTTCAGAGAATTACGTAAGCTCCCTGGGTATGTGCCACACAGGATGTGACGCTGGGTATCTGGAGCTCTTCAATAAACGTCCTTGACGCCACCTTGACTCTCTGAATATATGCTACCGGGTATGTGCCGCTCTTCATAAAATCAGCAAAACCCATGTCACAATCACTGTCGACGGTAATGCGTTTAGCATTCAATCAATACAGTGACACAAGGCATCGCCACCGTCGAAACGAATTATCTATAAGGCATGTACTGCAGCTCGACTCCTCTTTCGCATTTATTTGGGCGCTATCTGGGCGCTATCTAGCAGTGCCACGGCGGAATGCGCGCATGGCCTCCGAGATGCATACCGCACCGCTGCGTGCGAACGCTCAGACGCTACACGGTGCAGCCAAGCTGCTCTATTGCGCTTCCTTCTAAACACACTGTCCTGTGAAGCATGCCGTGCTGGCGCCTGGGAACGCTGAGAATCGTTGCCTCGCTTGGCCGCACAATGAATGGCCCATATTCAGTGACCCTAGTTGGCGAGAGGTTCATCGAAAGGCGGAACAACATACGCAGTGCATTGTGGCGCAGCCTGCAATTGCGTCGGGTTGCTGTCCTTGAGGAACCATTGTTACGTTTGTTCGATGCCGCTTAGCAGTGAAGAAATTTATGGGGACTCCTTCGTGATTGTAGAAATGCCGCATTCCCCTTGGCGCATACCTGGTTACCAAAGTTTGCGTTAACAATGTTCATATGAAGAGTTTCACGCACCTACTGGCACATACCCGATGACCCAAGTTCGCATCAAAGTAGTACGTTGAAGATCAGTGCAGACAAAGCTTTACACACCCAGTGCTGCAAGTCGACGTAGAAGAGTGTTCGAATAGACACACCTACAAAATTCTGACTCTACAGTTAGCCATATCGGCCTAAAAGGTGCTCAAGTGCGGCCTGTAAGCACACATTGCCATATACTCAGCGACCCAAATTTTTCTGATGGTTGGTTTTGAACCCTGTTCACTCAGCAAAGCAGCATGAACGCTTGTCTTTTTGACTACGGACAACGCACTGAGCCAGCTTGGCGGGACAGCGGTTAGGTACGAAAACAGTACCGCCAAGAATTCGAACCCGGTAATATTCGTCACAAAATATCAAACATATAATCAGCAATTATACACCCACTATAATATAGCTTGCTAATTCCATACCAACTTTAATCATCTCGACATGATATCAGCGTCGCCATATCTTTCAAATTTTTGCCAATGTTGAAACTTTTGTAACTCTACCGCCTATGGCTTTCTTTATTTCCCTGCTTTTAGTGTACTCTACGTGAAGCTTCGAGAACAGCGCAGCTATCTTATTTTCACAAGCACGAAGGTAGTGCTAATACTTACTTGTCTGTAAAAAGAAAAAAAAAAGATCGTAAGAAACTCAGTGAGGACGATAGTCCGAAGTATGACGAAAACTCGTCATGTGAGTGCGATGCATTTTCACTTACACTGGCACTCGCCGAAGGTTCAAAAGGAAATAAAACTTATAATGACATTTCGAGACCACTGTGGGCCCCTTGGTAACAATGAAGATAAGCGCAAGAGGGGGCAATTATTTATGTGTAAGGTGGCGCAGAGTGCGCATGTATAGCTCGGAGAGATTACCCTGTGTCCGGTTAATCGAGTTTCTAGTCGTTTCAGTACGTCAAGATTGTAAGAGTAGTCTTGTGCGAATTTCGCCCCAGACGCACTTAGAAATTCTGCGATATCCTCGTATAACACCTCTAAAAATTGTTTTGATGCATAGCGGGCTGTTTTTGTGTGATTCGTGGCCAACATTTTCCGCCTTCAGCATTTGAACTCTTTTATACCAAGTATCCAGTTCACCGCGGAAAAAGAAAACAATTGGCAGATTGCTTTCCTCGACGTCCTCATAACACGTTCAGCCAAGGGTATCACAACCTGTGTATCACAACCAGTGTAAGCAAAGCTATGTACAACCAGTGCGTAAGGGAAGCCGATCCACATGGGTTGATACCCGAGGTTACTCTCTGCGCATTCTATAGGAAAGAAACGTTCAGTTGCCATTTGACTCTACCCTCGTGCATTGGGCATCTTCTCGGAGCCTGGACTGCGCCAGCAAGAGCCAGCCATGGTAAGGAAAGACCTCTCCAAGAAGAGCTACCCGGCACATTGCGGTCTGCAGTTGCTAACGCAAGGCTATAAGAAAAAAAAAGGAGCAGAAACGAGCGGCTGTCCCCTACGCGCGTGGCATTAGTGAGACACTCGCAAGAGTTTTTGGCACATATGGCGTAAAAATCGCACACGTGCCCCAACAAACAAAAACAGAAGCTCGTACGCGTGAAAGACTAGTTGGAAAGGTCAAGGTTTCCAGGGGGAATATGCAACATTCCGTGCAACAGTTGTGACGCATCCTACATGGCTGATGCTGGGAATTTTAAAAGAAGGGTTCGGCAGCACCAGCACAACGTCAGGAAGGACAATGTAACTTCCAACGCCTTGGCGGATGATCACACCACTAATCACATTAGTGATCGCGATGCTGCGAGTAAATTTGCGACAGAGAATCGCCTATCGTCAAAACTGCTCTTAGAAACTTTACATATTCAAACGAGTAGACAGGTGATTAACCAGACACGGGATAATCTCCCCGAGATATACATGCGCACTCTGCTCCACCTAAGACAAAAATAATCGCCACTCTCTCGCGCTCATCTTTATTGTGAACAGGGGACCCGTAGCGGTGTCGAAACATTATTATATGTTTTATTTCTTATTGAACCTTAGGCGAGTGCCAGTTTGTTTTACAATCCGTGAGGCCGAATGAGCACGTTTCTATATTCATACTAAAGTAAGCAATGCTTGTCCGTCTATTTATCAAAATGAATGGGACGATATCTTCGAAAATATAGCAGGCACGTTTTCCCTAGTCACGAGAATCTCACGTACTAGGACTCTGTAACGTATGAGTATTACGGTGTGCAAAAGTGCACGTGCATTACGGTTCTCCAACCGCAGCTAGTTTACCTGAACCATTATTTTTTATGATTAGGGGACGGCGGCGGCTGTCGTAACGTGTATAAGTCATGGCATTGATTTCAGTGTTGCGACGAGGCAAGATACACGGCTTAGTTTCGTGCTATGCTTTTCAACACTACGCAATGAAAAAGCAAGGGCTTCCAACCATACTTTCGACAGTTTCAAATACACATATGAAATTGTACAGCACAATGCGCGTTATTGTGATAATACAATGCACGTATGACAGACGCCCAACATATTGTTGAAGCGTCTGTCAGTGCGATGAACATGCTTCTTTCAACTTGTCTGTGGGATTGAGCAAACATCACCCACAGGCGACGGAACGTGGCCTCCTCTTGCCGTTGTAGTTTCAAAGCCTCCACGTGAATACTTTTGCGGGTATGGAACAAACAGATGGCAGGAGCTTGGTAATTTTAACTTATTCAAAGCAAGTAGGGTAGCTTTGAAAGCCCGTAGGGCTTTATTGTGACTAGCATTCTTCTGGAACTTCGGCCAGCTTGTGGTATGCATCTAGCCTCTTTCACATACCCAGTGACTGAACTTGTCTACTAGCTTGGGCATGATGTAATGTGCTGTCTCCTATCTTGCGGAGCAACGAGCGTAGGCCACTGTATATGTGTCGAGATAGACGGCTGGCTACTCGCTGCTTGCTGACCTAGTAGGCTGGTTGGTTCGATGGGTGTGCGGCACTGGGCATGTGCGCAAGCAGACAATTTAGACACTGCGTAGGCAATATTGGTATGTGCCCAATTTTGGCCAATACCTCCAAAAGAATTGTGCCAAGTCAAGTGCTTATGTACGCTTATATAGCGCTCCATCCGCAATAGACACCTCCCAGTGAAGTGCTTCCACTGGATGGACAGCCATTGACAAAGAAGTTTGCAGCCAGGGTATTAGGGGTAGTGGTGGTTGCTACGGGATTTCAACAGGGGTGCAATGATTACAAGATATATTATGCCACGGTACCAGCCGGTATTGTGTTTGGCAGCCAGACTGGTACTTTGTGTGTTTGTTGATGTGTCCATATGGTTTCGTCACTCACGGACAAAGTGCTTATAATGACACGTGGACCTGTTCATCTCTCTACACTGACCGCTCTTCGCCGGCTACTGAATGTTAAACGTTATCGCTCGGCGCTGGACGTGCCTGCCTGTATTGGAAGTTTCTTGAATACTGTCGATGGTTCTACACGTCGTCTCTTGCCACTCATCCTTGTGTAATCAGATTGTATGTGCGACGCGAATCGTGTAGTACTTCCCGGGAGGCACCCGGGTACCAGCAATCACTCTGAAACTTTCGACAAGCCATGTGTAAAAGCCCAGGTGCTTGACCCACTGATCAAGTTTCGACAATCGCTTACTGTACTTGCCGCTATCATTGTGCTTTGAGTGTCCAATGCTTTTGTGGGTGCCGGTTAAACCAATACAGAGTTTGTTTAGCGATTCAGTTTTCACAATTGTGTTTCTCACACTCCCTGCAAGACGAGAATATCATATGGGGCTACACTAATTATCATAACATATAAAGTTTACCGTTAGCAATTACATGCTCGCGGGAAAAAAACTAGTTAATTTCATCAGCATCACCAGTCATCTCCAATGAACGGATGCATCGCAAACTTTTTAGAACAAAAGTGTTCTTTGCCAAACGCTAGCGAAATTTTGTCACATGCACGTACGTTACGAAATCGTCGTCCTCACGCAAAGCTTCTGCGTCTAAGCTCCTGCACTCACCTTGTTTTATTAGGCTCAATTAAAGTCTATTCGACGTGCCTAATGGAACGTAAAGCCAATTGTTTGCACTTAAAGAGAACTGGCAGTTAGGTTGTGTTTTCTACAAGACGCAACAAACCAAGTAATGAGCTAACAATCATATCATTGGATTCCTTGTATCACCCGCCGTGGTGGCTTAGCGGCTTTAGTGTTACACTGCTAAGCAGGATTTCCCGGGATCAAATCACGGCCGCCGCGCCCACATTTTGATGAAGACAAAATGCAAAAACGCCCCTGTCCCGTGCATCGGGGGCAGGGTAAAGATACCTTGGTTATCAAAATTAATGCGGTGCCCCCCACTACGGCGTGCCTCATAAACAAATCGTAGTTTTGGCACGCACTACCACAGAATTCAATTAATTGCTTGTATAATGATGTTCACTCCACTGAACGTACTTGATTGTGTATAAGAGCCAACATTAAATGAAATGTCACCGCCCAAGCACTCCGTACGGATGTTAACCAGTGAAGCTGAAACGCGTGGCGCCGGTGTTTCGACAGTTAATTAAACGACGGCTTAGTAGGGTGCCGGATCCTCGGTACGCAGATGCTGCTTGCCCTCGGTTGCACGAGCCTGTTCTTGCGCCCGGGCTGCAGCATCGGTACGGAGGAGGCGAGCTCGATCCTGGTTCTGCACGCGGCGTTGCCGATCGAAAGCTGCCTCCTCCTCAGGAGTACGCATGACGTGTGACCTACCCATTATTTCGGGGCCGCAGAAAAACTTCTTCGCGCGCCCTGCTGTGACGGAGAGCAACGACGTCACTACTGGCGCAGCCAATCGCACGCCTCTCTTTCTCTCTTTTTTTGTCGTCCATGTGCATGCGGTTGCGCCGGAGGAACTTTCGGCGTACTAAAACCCCTTAAACTTCGTAAAGCAGCGGCACGCTTTTGAAGCATGCTACCGCCTCCTTGCGCGCTCTGGCCGAGGCAGACACCACGTCGCTATTGGCCTAATAGCATCAGGTAAGCCCTCGCGCCGTGCATCACCGCCATTTTTACTCGAGAAGCGTCTACGGAGTTGCGAAGAGCGCATGTTGGAGTCATTCTACGCTAGAGCAGTGTAGGTGGCGCCATGCTCGAGGAGGTAGCGTGAAAGACAGGAGAAACGAGGAGGAGTGAAGGCGGAGGAGGAGAGTGTGGCTACATTACAAAGTTTAAGGGGTCTTACGGCGTACAGGCGACGGACGGACGGACGGACGGGCGAAAAGGCTAGCCATATACCCCTTTGTTGTAAAAATAAAGATTAAGGGGGAAAAATACGTGTCATGTGATATGATTTTCCATACATATTATTGAGAAATTGCAACTGCACTCCTCTGTACACTGTTTATGATTAGCAACTCAATTCGCACATGACATGAACGGCAAGCTATTTATTTTGTAAAAGCACTGTCTTATCCATTCGTTCTTCCTTATAGTTTTATTTCGAATACTTTCAGCGTTGCTGCGTGCTGCTGACGCTGTAAAAGCTAACAGAACGATATAAACATTACCGCCCAAGTACTACGTACAGGTGGTTAACCAGCGAAGATCAAACGTGCGGCCCCGGTGTTTATTACTGGATTAAGCTCTATAGTTCATTAAATAACGGCTTGGTTCGATGCTGAATCCTCGGTACACGGTTGCTGCTTGCGCTCGGTTGCACGAGCCTGTTCTTGTGCCCTGGCTGCAGCATCGGCACGGCTTAGGCGAGCTCATTCCCGGTTCTGCACGCAGCGTTGCTGATCGAATGCTGCCTGCTCCTAAGGTGTCCGTATGGCACGTGGACTACCCATTTCGGAGCCGGAAAAAAACCGCTCCGCGCGTGCTGGGCTGCGACAGGGGGCAACGTCGTCACTACTGGCGCAGCCAATCCAACGCCACTTAGATAGCAGAAGGCCTTTTGACTCCGATACATGACGTCATGTCACCTCGCCCGACTGCCATATAATCTGATAGGGAAGTTCTCGATTAGGCAACAGTGATTTTGACGTCCTCGCTTTGTCACAGCCTTGTACAGCCTTGTCATTGAAAATTTCGGGCCGGGTATCGTGACGCCAATAGCTTCAACCCCTGATTCTGCTTCGTGAATCAGCGCGACAATTTCCCAGCGTGATGGGTACTCTTACCTAAGCGCCCTGCACACCCTCACCTATGTGCAAGCATGGCAGGAGTAAATATTTTTTTTTTATCAGTGGACTACACGTACGAGTTCATAATTGTCAAAGAGTTCAAGTTAGCTTTCTTTAAGTATGGTACTTAAGACACTCAAGCTGACAGCTGCATAAGTCGATTAGTTACACACAGTCTTCAAAGTTAAACTAACAGTGATTTTTAAGAAATCGCTAAGCTAGTGACGTAAAACGTAATTGCGAAAGCAATTTCTGTGCCATTTGCGGACAGAATAAAAACAAACGGATAGTAACAAAGAACTTCATGGTGATTTTTTTTTCTTATCGCGATTGTCGTATATGTTTATATACGAAACTCGAAGGGAATCATATCTTCAGACAACTTCACTCTCACTCTCCAGGAGCAGTTTTGTTCGACGTACTCATCATCAAATCTCACATTCAGGGCATTCATATCACCATTCAGGGGCGCACATCTCGACACATCAAACCACCATTGTCAGGTAGCTTACATGTGACATGTTGCTTGGAAGCTAGACGTAGATGGTAACAGCTACGTCCTTGCTACCAGCCGGCGAAAACAAGTAATTAATGTTTTTATTGGAATAGCAATATATGGACAACCCCGGCGCATTTCTGCCATTGTCGCCGTCGTGTTACATATGTGAAACCATGATTATATCGTCACTGCGCGCCGTATGCCGTATATTCTAGTGAAAGTCTGCTAGGGTGAGCCGACGAGGGTGTCTCAATCGCGCGCGCGCACGCAAGGAAGGAAAGCGGAGCGGTCAGGTAGCAAATCGGGCAAGACTCCTCCGGCGGCTGCGTATCGCGCGGCCGTGCGGGCCCTCACTTGGAACAATCTGCGATGGGAACAGACTGCGTCGAGTGCCGGTAGCACCGCGTGGCGCTGTCTTCTCACCGCTTAGCGCTAAAGCGAGGGGCAGCACAACGGTAAATGTTCTCGTTTTTGCTGCCGCGCATTCCCCCGCCAGCGTTCTGACAGCGAGGCTGGGCGGTAAATGAGTGAGATATATTCATGTTTCTCGTGTGCGCGTAACACCATTCTTGGTAATTTAGTTAGTAGGCGAATGGTTGCAAGTTTAAACGGGCCAATAAACTACTATCCTTACTTCGTATAGCTCTCTACAAATATTTAATTGCAATCGATGCTTGGCCTGTCGGGCAAAATGGCCACATTTTTTTTCCTTTCTAGCACGTTGACGTTCCCACACGGTTTGAGACTTTGTCGAGATTCATGCCCCTGAATGGGGATGAAATTAGCTGGCTCAGTGTAAAATTCTGTCATGAATTTCTCGTAAGAGAGGCGCTCCAGGAGAATCAAACAAAGCGAACTTTTCTGGAAATGTGATTGTCTGAAAGTTTCGCATATAAACATTGCTGAGATCCAAGTATGCCTTGGCACCTTTGGGCAGGCATTCTCTTATGCTGTCATCCCTACTCCTCTGCCTTTTCACCGACGGCGGTTTTCGGGAGTGGCTTTCTTAACGGACTGGTTTTCGGCGGTGGCACTTCGCGCAGACCACCGCACCGTCCCATGTGCCTGCAGTGGCGTGACCAGTGAGATCGGCAAGGCGAGCGACAACAGCGATGGATGGAAACAACTTTATTTTAAATCCGGCAAAGTTTAACGACCTGGGCTCAGGTCTCCCATGAGGGGGGACAAAAGGGTCGTACCTCACCTCACTTATTGGAGGCGCAAGCCGACGGAGATTGCCCGAGCTCTCGCGAGCCGACTAATTGGTCATCGCGAGGGTACAGAAGGCTTCATAGTCGCAGGGACAGTTTTTTTCTAGCGGCATGTCGTGCGGGGCCATAGTGCTGCATCGACATGCTAGCAACGCCCTTTGTCACTATTTTCGTCCTTGGTGCAGGAGCTTCCTTTCGTTCCGCTCCGCACCGCGACAGGGCGTTTAGGCATGGCTGGGTGTCACCGGAGGCAAATAAAATGTTTCCGTAAACGTCGAACAATACTGTGTTCCTTGCGGGCACAGTGCTCGCCACTATTTTGCAGGCCAAGAACTCGCGCGCGCAGCGGAACTAGATAAGCGAGGCGATGACTGACGCGATCGTGAGGCCCGCTACGCCCGAGCCCGTGGTGGTTCATACTGCCGTGAGATAGCCTCCGCACTGCACATCACAATCGTGAGGGCAGAAAAATTGATCTCAGATGTTTTAGTTAATGACGTGTTTGGTGGCTCTGTCTGAAAACTGCGTCCGCCTGCGCAAGCACATATTACGTAGCTAGCGTGGCATGGTCCCTAATATTACTTTAACTTTGAAAATCCCGCATATTTGCTGTTCTATACATTGCGATAGCTATTTGACAACACAGCCATGGTCTGCAATGTCCGCGAGCGCTCGCACAGTGCGCTTCGCTTTATGTTTGTAGCAAAACTCAGCCCTGAAGAGCCGGCTCTTACGGGGTGACAATAAATTAACTCGTTCACTTCAGCGTCAATAAAGTGCAGAATTGGCTAATCAATGGAATTCATAGTGAAAGTGTCCGGTATAAACTTTAGCATGTACCCACTGCAGGGCATGCGGACGTTTTTTCATTCCTACCGTTATCGGAATGCGGCCGCAGCGGCCGAGTTCGAACCCATGAACTTGTGCTCGTGGAACGGCCTAGTCAGTCAACTACCGCGGCTGGTTGCGCTGGCGAACCATTTGCATACAGCAAATTGGCCAAGAAGAGAAAAAGCGGTCAGTTGGCGTTGCTCAATTCTTTATGCCTTTTTCGCTTCTGTTTCCCGCACACTCAATACGCACATGAGTGCTTCGAATGCACTAGTAAATCGAAAAACCGGTCATCATTCTTACCCTCTTTTGTACGCTCCACCGGCTTGCCTCCCGCTGAAACAAAAACGTAAATGTAAGTATATTACTTTCGTTTTGTGGTAAATTCGGCGCTGAAAACTTTTTTGCCGGCCAAGCAAGTGCAGTCATGCAGAATGTATGTTGCGGCCACACGATTACTCTCGATCATGGCATCATTGTGTCTTTCATTCGCGGTGAAATGAACTAAGCGCCACGTAGTAGGCAGGCGCGTTGTATAGGTGGCGCTGAGAGAAGGCTCACAAACAGTAGCGCCTAATTTTCGTTTCGCAGCTCACATCGCTGCTCGCGCAGTTAAATGTTCCTCCGCTCTCCAGGGAAGCTAACTACACGTACGTGACGCCGACTTTTCGTTACCTTCAATGTCATGAAGATAGCAATCCGCTGCTTTCGTAACACGCGTGGCATGAGATGAATGACATGTAATGTCATCTATAGCACGACGTGCAGTGACAAGATTGAGATTGCCTCCATGACATGAAGTGCCGACATGACATTGGTAGGCATGCATAACATGACATATGTGAAATGGCATAGATAACAATACATGTCACGAAATTCGTGCATGACATGAATGACATGGTATGACATGACAAGAATGGGCATGCATGCATGACGTCTTAATTACGTGTCCTGTCATGCGGAACACGAAAGACACACACGCATGACAACACCTGCGTAGCTTGGATGTCGTGAACACCAGGTACATTTATAACATGTATCCATGGAGGCACATGAATGACATGCCATGGCATACACGGCCACGATCGCATACCTAATGGTCAAAGACCACGACGCATAACATGGCTTGTATCACTTGACGTAGAAAGCATAATACAATATCACCTTGGGGGCCTTCTCTGGATACTATCTGCACTTGATCCTTCTATGTTAAAGTGATATTAAACTGACGCCGAAAAATGCACACCAAGTCATTCAGGCAGTAGATCACCCGCCGCGGTTGCTTAGTGGCTATAGAGCTGGGCTCATAAGCACGAGATCGCGGAATCGAATACCGGCCACGGCGCTCGCATTTCGGTGGGGACGAACTGTGAAAACACCTGCTCACTTAGATTTAGCTGCACGTTAACCCCTTAACGGCTTATGATGACCTAAGCTCGCCATGAGCAGTCGCCAGTTTTTTTGCCTTATGGCGACTTGTGGGCGTCATGGGTCCTTCGCAATGTTTCAAGAGGCTTTTGACAAACCCAGGACGTCAAATTTGCTTTTCGATTTCAAGAATAGTTGGCAGCACGGGTTCCGTCATTGGTGCTATTACTCAATGAGAGTGTACACACTAGATGGCGGAGTTTGTGCCTTGTGTTTCCCGTGCTTTACGAACAAGCATGAACACATTCGTGCGGCGTTTTTCTGCGGGAAATATTTCTCCTTCAGATGATGAAAGCGCGAGTGGTGAGGATGTTGGTGTTTGATTCTTCAAGCGAAGAAGATAGTGATGAAATTTTTACGCACAGCAACTCTGAAGCGAAAGAAAGCAGCGATGATAGGATGGCCCGGTCCCGCGCATGGTACCGCATATACCCCGACAACATCCCACACAGAGTTTGAATTCACGGGTTCTCCGTGGGTGACAATCACAGTACGCTGTCCCTTCAACCATTTGAGCTTTTTGAGGCTTACTTCAATGATGAAATGCTTGATGCTATCGTAGTAGAGACAAACCAGTACGCGTCTCAGCTGTTGACTTCGAGTAACCTGGGCCAACATTCCCGCTTCTGAATATGGTCTTCACTTACGGGAGAAGAACTTCATGTTTCTATTAGCCTATTGTTGCTGCAGGCCATTGTACTGAAACCAAATGAAAGGATGTGCTAGTCGAGAAACAGGCTGCTTGAGACTCCTCTCTTTGGTGAGATTAGGCCCAGAAACTGGTTCCAACTCGTCAGCAGAATGTTGCGCTTTCTTGAAAACGCGACCCTTGAAAATTTGGAATAACACCCTCAAACTCATTTCGGAAAAAGCTGGCCGGTTTACCAGGAGGTTCTGAACAAGTACCACACGTTGTACGTGCCTGAGCGTGACGTAAGTGTCGACGAGAGCTTGTTGCTATTCAAAGGACGGCTTAGTGAGAAGCAGTACATGCCTTTGAAGAGAGCAAGGCTCGGCATCAAGCCATTCTTGCTGTGTGATTATGAAAGCGGCTATACTCGAAACTCAGTAATACATACAGGGAAATGTACTCACCTTGAGGTCTCGTCACTAGGAATAGAAATCTTTGGAATAGCAATGAACGTTCTACTGAATCCTGCGGAGCCCTTGCCACACTATGACTACTGAATCACAGTCGACAACTTCTACACATCACTAGAACTGGTTGACTTCCTTCTCAAGAGCTCTACCGATATCTATGGCACAACACAAGCCACTAGCAAAGACCTTCCTCCTGGTTTCACCAGGCCAAAGCTCAAGAAAGAAGAGATGAATGCCTCTTAAAGGGGCAAGTGTTTGGCAGTACTGTGGATGAATAAAAAGCTGGTTACGGTTTTATCTATGGCCCACGGTGCTGAAATGGTGCCATTCACTTAGGAAATGGGCAACCAAACCATGAAGTCAGTTGTTCTTCTGGATTATAACTATACAATGGGAGGAGTCGACAGGGCAGATCAGATGCTGTCTAGCTGCTGAGTGCTGTGGAACCGAAAAAAAGATCTCATAACAGAAGATCTTCCAATGCTTATTGTATGAGGCAGCCTACAATTCATTCGTCCTGTATCATACAGGAGGGGGCAGAGCATCTCATTTGTATTACAGGCTGTAACTTATTCAGGATATCATCAACAAGTACTCCCATAACAGCGGTACCGAGAAGAAAAGGCGGCCAGGACTTCCCCTGAACATGAAACGGTTCAACGGCAAGACGGAAATGGAAAAAAACGTCTTCAAGGAAACCAGGATCGGGTCCTGGTGGTGCGAGAAGGCTCTCTACGCAGGGCCGTGCTTTGAACGCTACCACACGAATGGTAGCCTTGCTAGTTTCAACTGAACTATCGAAGAATAGTGCTTGCTGTGCATGGCAATTCAAATCCAGCCCTTACATTCTGGAGTCACTGCAATTTATTTCAATATACGCCTCAAATGCCTCAGGTATATGGAATTACATGATGGAGCGAGAAATGACCGAAAAAACATTATCTGCCGTAAAATATTTACCCAAATGCACGTTGCGTAATTCAGTCATAATATAGAAGTTATGTTACGCATACACGTCATAACATGTCATACATAATGGCCATGGTGGCATCACGTTGCGTAAGAGTGTATTCATGTCATGCCATGCAGTCAGTTCATGTAAACCATATATCATTGAACCCATTCAAATGCGATTTAGTTAAAGAAACAACCGCTAAGGCATGAAGACGTCATAAAAATACAGAGAGACTCCATGTGCCTAAGGTGGGCAAAAAATATTTCGCATTAATATAGCATGGTGGCAGAAGCGTAAATTCACTGTTTCAACATCGGCGCTTATGTACGCAAAAGAGTGGCTTTGCCTCATAGCGTTGGAAGAAATTGACGGGAAGTATGCACAGTTCTAGCCATTTTTGCTCCATATAGAAGGAAACTCACTCACCACATGGTGTCTACAAGCACTGTTTTTCAGTGGTGGCAATACGAATACTTCCACCCGTATTTGCCACCGAATTTCGCAAGCAGCCATGTTGGTATCCAATCCACGTAGAAATTTCAACGAATTCGTACCTTTTTTGTTATGCTTTGACATGCACCCAAGTTGGTGGCCGGGTTAATAATTTACTTTAAAATAATTTTGCTGCAATGCGGGAGAGACTTACCTATATCTTGAATATGTGCGCTGCAATTTACGTTTCTGTTATCACATCAAATTATTTCAGCTTACGCGGGTTGCACAGTTAAACCTATGAGACTCTTAGTTAATGCTAGCAATTTCCTTTCGCCGCTATTGCTGCCACTTCATCTTTTAACGTCTTGCGTTACGTGCCTTAACGGATGGTAAATCTGTATAACTGTACGCAGTGTGTTTTGAAATGGCCCTTTCAACAGTCAATTGTACAAGATGCTAAGCTACACGACAAGCACATGATAGCGTTACGTAGTGCTGTGCTGTCGCCAATACCATACTGTATCTTGTTGTCGAATCGCAAAATCCCCGTTTAAGTCTAAGGAAGAAGCATACGAAAGGAACTTGAAATGTGCGGACTGTTACAGGAGAAAAAGTGCGCTTCCATTGGATGAGAATGTAAACAACCGAAAATTGATATATTGCGGCTCGACCTCAACGGTAAGCTAGATAAGTTGTTTCCCCTAAAGGAAAGGGTCAGTGACATTTAATATTCTCTTAGCCTAATATCACCAAAATACAATGAAATCCATAAGGTGGTATGAAATCGTTACGCTCAACTAAAGAAAATGAACTCTAGGGAAACAATGACTGAAGAGGTCAAAGTAGATCCCGAGATACAAAGAGTATGTACTGCCATTAATAACCTGGAGTTCCAGACTCGTAAGCTAAACACCGAAATTCATGGTTTGAAGTGGCAAAAATATTAATGTCTCATGACAGAGATCAACAAGATTGCTTCCAAACTTAGGCTTCCGCTACTAACTGAAGATGTCGTCTCAGTGGTTCATACAATGGCGTCTAAAACTGATCAGATTCCTGCAATTATTGTTCGCTTTGCCCATCTCTATGTGAAAGAACAATGGCTTGCAGAAGAAAGATGCGGCTGACCGTCCAATCTGATCTGTATATGACAGAAAACTTGACAGCGCAAAACAGGGCTCCACTTCGTGCAACCAAGCCATGGACTAAAGAAAAATTGGTGGACGCTTAAGCTTCGCCTTCAAGAGTGGAACGCGACAGTGTTCACATCGACCCGCCAAGGGGTGTAAAACAAAGCGCTACGGCGCAGGGATCACTTACGAGGCGCCCCGCATCGAACTTTGCGCCCACCTATCACACGGAGAGCGTCGAGCAACGCAGCGTTTCGCGCGGCAACGAAACGTGCGCCTGAGCAAACGGAACGAACCAAAGAACTCGGTGTCTCGGAGGGGGAAACGATCTACGCCAGCCAAACGTCGTGATCGGCACTGGCAGAGAGATAGAGAGATAGTAATCTAAAGAAAGGAACGGCGCTTGATTCTGCAACCCGCGTGGGAGCACGGCGAAGCGTCGTCAGGGGAGAGGGAGTCGGGGCCGCAACGCGCCTGGCACCGGTCCGCGCACAGCAAGGCCCAATGCGCGCATGGCGCGCCACCTGTCGGGGCAGCGCCGTACATTGAGAGGAGGGGTCTTCTGTGTTTACCGCAAGATGGCTCTGCGTGTGCGGTAAGCGCAGAAGAAATGTAGCGGAAACGTACTTCGCTACTCGTGTAAATGCGACTTCTGTAAGTTACATGCTCATAATTACCGATATACACCGCAGTATAACTTTCTACGGCACGTTTTTAAGGCAACACCGCGTTCACTAGAAGCGCGTTTGTACCGCTTTCAAGTATCGAACTCGTGGCTGAGTGGTAGCGACTCCGTCTCACATTCCGGAGACCCTGGTTCGATTCCCACCCAGCCCATCTTGGAAGTTTCTTTTTATTTATGAAGTGCCTGCCGTGATTTATCGCTCACGGTCAACGCCGCGGACGCCGACACCCGACACCGACGGCACCGGCTTTTCTGCGACACGAGCTCCTTAACGCTATTGCGTTAAATACACTATTGCTTTGCGTGTGATTGCATCGGGAAGGTTTTCGTACGCAAAGGTGAAGGCGAACGTGTGCTAGGGATAACATTAGCAACTGACTTTGGGCACCTGGTGTAATAATTAGGATGGGTAATGAATGCAGTGTCTTCCCAATCGTTGCATGCACCGATTAGGTTGTTTCTGCGCACAGATATATGTGCGATGCTTCCCGTTTATTGCCAGCCAGCCAAACACAAATTTCATTACCTTGACATATTTTTTGGTAGTCTGCGCTTCTACTTCACCGTCAGAATGCTCTGAGAAACAGAATATGATCCGAACTTGCTTCCTTTGAACTTCCTTAATTGCTAGTGCTTTACCCAATGTAGAAAAACTGCACAAGTTGGAGGCGTCAGCTTGCTTATCAACTTAAAGTTTAAGCAATGTGCTACGTAGAGCTCTTCGTTACAACTAAATAATACGAGGAGTTTTCTGTTCTTATGGACGGACTGTATTTTCCACTTTCTAGCGCCTACCATCTAGTAATGCTGAGTATTTGTTCTTGTTTAAAAAAGTTACTTTTTACACCTCTGAATATTAATATAATGATGTATGGGGGCGAATATATTGATATAAACATTTTAGCAAACCGTAAAGCAAACCGCCCTGCTGATTACACCAATTCGGCCTTAGCATTTTCGGGCAGAGCTAAGCCTCATTAAGTGGGACGATGTCTATCGCACGACGGATCCTGACGATCCGTTTAATATCTTTCTTGGCAAGTTTCGTGTCTCCTACCAAATAAATTTTATTTGCCGCATAAGGGAAAGCCCGGCTAACGTGTGCTCGCGCAGAGGTGTCACCTGCCTCATTCCCCAGCAGCGACTCGTGGGCCGGAGTCCAAACCATGTATATATCTGGCAGGTGCTTCTTTGCCGTAGCTGGGAGGATTTTTGAGGGTTTCAGAGAGGTTCATCTTTGTGAATATTTTGGCCAGCCGCGTGTGAATCAGTGAGCATCATTGCTTCCTACCCGCAGGTTGAGATGACTAGGGCAATTGCTGCTTCTTATACAGTATATATTTATCTTCTTAAAGTGCTAGCTTCCGTTCTCTCTTCGCCCTTGGCGACGCTGATAGCATGTACTAGAGTTTCCGATTATTTTCCTCCATCGGTGTGTCCTGCGTCTAGATTTCAACCGTATGTTTTTCAGAGTGTTTCTATTCTGGATTTTCTTCTTTCTTCGTTGATGATTGGAGGACTATTTCTTAAAATGGGGGCTACAGAGATGTACTCTCGAATTGTCTCCGGGATTATCTTTTTCTCGTCGCGCAGTTGCATACCTTCAGCTTATCCTAATCTTCTCAGTGTTTCCCTACCTGTTTCAGCAGGTTTGAAGCACTCGAGTTGGTTCAATTTGTGTGCTTCGTGTAGCTTCTCCCAGATGTTCTGGCGACGTAACCGCCGTAGTCGTTGTGTAGGGATCGTCTGGAGATCCCTATGGCAATATTGATGGTCTTTCAATTTCCACACCCTTGAGGTCAAACACAGGTGTTTTTGCTGATCATGAAAGCTCAAGTTTTTCTGACTGTATCTTGTTCTTTCTAACCGGGCTATGTGTTTGCTACCCGTCGTAACAGGTCTGCTAATTGCACGACGGTTTCTTGTAGTATGGGAAGGGTAACTGTGCCTGATTCGTTCTTTTGAATATATAGACCGAGAATTCTGAGCGACGCAAATTTAGACATTTTCACTCCATTCAGGCAGAGCTGTGGTTCTTGGATCGAAACTTTGGTGGTCTTCCTCTGCTTCTCTGTTTTATTATGAGAAGCTCAGATTTTCCGGTGCGCACGCGAGCCCGCATGCCTTGAGGTACGTTTCCGTCCTATCCACCGCTTTTCTTTTTTTTTTTGCAGTGCATCCTGTTGAGTTCCTGGGTATCTGCCTGTTGTACAGATGGGCATGTCATCTCCACAGAGGGCGTGTTTATTCCGTGTATTCCTTTCAACACATTTGGTATTTTCAGCATGACTATGTTAAAAAGGAGAAGTGCGATCACTGACCCCTGCAGAGTTCGTTTGTCCGCAATTTCAAGCTTCTCCGATTTCAGACTGTCCAGGCCAACCACGCCTGTACGGATGGTGAGGAAATTTTGTATGCAGCGGCGTGTTTTTGCGCCACAGTGCCTGTCCTGGAGATTTTTCAACACCACCTTGTGAGAGACATTGTAAATAGCTGCGTTCATGCACATGGTCCGGATTGCGCTCTTGCTCGTTGCCTAAGGATCGATAACGTCCTCCTTCATTTGTAGCAAGATGACATTAGTGGGTAAGTGGGGGCGCAAACCATACTTGGTGTCGGGCATCTATCTGCTTTGTTCAATTTATGGAGTTAGTCTGTTAAGGAGCATATGCACGTACAGCTTTTTTGCGCATAATGTCAGGAATATGCGTCGCATTTCCCTATCCCTTGTGGCTTGTTTGCTCTCGGCATCATGATGACCTTCGCGTGTTTCGGGATTGTTGTAATTGGTATGCTTTCCCCACTTTCGTTGATGGTTTGTAGGAGGTATTCTGCCGCCTCCTTGCTTAGGTTGTGGATCATCTTGTTGTTTATGCGGTCTTTACCTGGTGGTATGTTTCGAGTGTTATGTTTCCTGTGTGAATGGGCAATGAAATTTTCATTTACGGTACCTGCGTAATCTAGGCGCATCTAAAAAATTGCCGGGCTTTGTGTGCCTCCTGTCATCTTCTCCTTCACCTATTCCAATATTTCGTCTTCTGAACTCCCGTAATTGGAGAAGCTTTATTAAAAAGTAAATTAAGGGATTTTACGTGCCAAAACCACTTTCTTATTATGAGACACGCCGTAGTGGAAGACTCCGGAAATTTCGACCACCTGGGTTTCTTTACCGTGCACAAAAATCTAAGTTCACGGGTGTTTTCACATTTCGCCTCCATCGAAGTGCGGCTGCCGTGGCCAGGATTCGATCCCGCTACCTTATGCTCAGCAGCCAAACACCATAGCCACTGAGCAACCAAGGCGGGCTAGAGGAGCTTCATGAGTTCCATGTCGGAGAGTGATGCAGCATGATCTCCCCGAGCTCAGGTTCACCGACCTTCTCACAGGGCGCGCAAAGGAGGAAGGATGCATTCCCCCAAAAGTGCACCGATATTTTGTAACACTACAAGCTAGACAGAACTTAATCGCCGCCTCATCCTGGCGAAACTATAGGGAAGAGGCAGTAGGCCTCGAGAAATTTAAACCAATACCTATGTCCATGGTATCTTATTGAACGGAAACTCACCCACTGAGCACCTATTATCTGCAAGTACTGTGATGTTCTAGACAACATATACCATATGGTAATGGGATGTGTATGAAAAGGTGCCCCCGTAGACACCCAAATGCTATCCGAATAACAGTGGCAGGCCAAGGTAACAGATCCTGACCGTAATAGACAGCGCAGTCTGACCGAATGCGCGCGGGAGATGGCCATGGCTCACTTCTACGTGGAATAAGAAGGCCGCCCACCTAAGACACAAACTGCTCGTGCTTAGAACAAAAGTTCATTCTATCTCTCTTGCCGCATGAGAAAAAAGTGGGGAGCTAAAATTCCAAAACCAGAGATAACAAATCAACGGTATACTCATATTCAACTCAAAAATAAATTGTGACAACCTTATCACATCCCGTAACATAGCTGACTTTGAAGCATTTAAGAAGTTCCGTAACAAGCTCCATTCTTAGCTAAGCCAAGCGAAAACATCTTATGACAAGAATTATTTCAATCGTGTGAAAATTACAGCAAACGGTATGGGAGTAATTGAAATCGCTATACAACGTTTCAACCAAAGGTTGTACGATACAATGCATCATACGCGAGGGAAAGGAAATACCAGTAGAGTGTCTGGCTGAAGCACTCAGTAAATATACTTACTCAAATCGACAACCCACCATTGAAGATTAACGCCTGTCAACAACTGTCAAAGTGTCGGGACAGCATTTTTGTGCCCTATGAGTGTGTCTGAAGTAGTCACCATTTTTCTTGTATTGAGGAATAGTATGTCATGCGACATTATTAATTTACAAATCAGACTACTGAAGTATAGTATTGATTTGCTAGCTCTAGTTTTAATGCATATGTACAATCTCTGTCTTTCTTCTGTTGTGTTCCCGCGCAAAATGCAGAGTGCCATAGTCTTTCCTATACTTAAAGAGGGAGATAAAACACGAATGTTTAATTAAAGACCAATTTCAATATTACCTATCTTTTCGAAAGCATTGAAGGAAATTATCATTATTGCGTGTCATTTGCCAATGTTTATGGAAGAAAGATATTAATTTCTTGTTGCTACTTTCTTTTCAAAAACATTTGTCCACTGATATTGCCCTCCTTGAGCAAAAAAGGATTCATGCTTAGGTAGCTGGATGTGCATTCTTAACCCATTGAGGGTCGACGCCGTAAATATACGGCGCCGCGAACAGGTCCGAAAATGGTCGATGCCGTATATTTACGGCGCCGTCTGTACGTTTAAAACGCGCGCTAATTTCCTAACTTTTTCTTGCCTGGCATGTGGTGCTACTATGTGGGAATACATGAAATTTTTTTCTCGCGTCTCTCTCTTTCAGTTTTCGTTCTATACTTTTTTCTTGCTCCGGCGCGTCTGCTACCGCTCGCGCATTGGCGCGCTCGCGGGCGCGCGGCGGTTAGTTTCGGTTTTGTTCCGCACGCGGTTTCGGCTTCTTTTGCTCGCAAAACTGATGGCTATTTCGTTCTTGTCACTCAAAGGGTGACCGCCTGTTACCCGCTCGGTTGTTGCTCACAGGGGTCCGCATACGAAGGATGCCGCCGTGCATGCGTTTCCTTTTTTGGCCCTTTATTCCGAAGTTGCCTCCCACGTCTCCTCAGGGAAGCAGTACCCAGAGGAGGTGCCATGTCTGCGCCAACACCACTCGGCAGCAAAAACATCGCGAGGACAGACTGATCCCTCAGGACCTAAATAAAGCCCTTCATACCATACAAGGTACATGCGCGCTGAGTGCAACAAACCGCTCTGCGTGGAGCCATGCTTCAAGAAATACCACACGCTGAAGAAGTATTAGTGCAAAAGGAACATTTGAGACTTGCAAAAAAATTTCGTGTGCGCATTCTTCTTGTGTATTTTTCTCGTGTGCACATTGTGTATAACAATGCGCCAATTTTTTGAAAATCTTATAACTTTATTTGCTATTTTTATTGTTTTTCTTGAATAAACAGTCCATATATGCCAACGCCAAACATTTTTTTCTCACTTAACGGTCACCCTAGAAAAATTACAGTAATTTTTTTTCGAAATAGCTCCCTCTGAAGAATTTAAATGAGCAATAAAAAAAATCGACCCTGAGTGGTCACATGTGGCGAAAGAAATCGACCCTCAAAGGGTTAAGTCCCAGGAGCATTTGCAGATTACAGTAATGCATTTGACAGTATAAAGCATGCTCTATTGTTTCAAAACGTAACTTATTATGGTTTACGGAGCATAGCTCTAGAGTTAATCACGTCGTAGTTGAAACACAGGAGGCAGCAAGTGCAACTTCAAACTGTATCACAGGTAAGGCCATTCAAATTTGGTGTTCCCCAAGGAAGCACCTTCGGACCCCTTCTTCTTAACTTCTACATAAATAACTTGGCTAATGTCGATCCTAACACAAAATATGTTATCTATGGTGATGACGCGCCTCTTCGCTATTTAAATCAGAGAATGCACATAGCCCCACACTGACAGCCCACTTTGGTCTAACGAAAGGCTACGGCTGCTTTCTTGAAAACGGCCTTAAAAGTAATACAAAGAAAACTAAGGTAGTTTTGTTAGAAGCTAAAATTAGGAAAATTACACCACAAACAGACTTACTATTAGGGGGTCCAAAATTAAAATTGTAGATAGAAAAAATGGCTGTGGCTTAGCTAAGGTTAAGCCCAGGATGCGAAGCATACTAGCCTTTATTTTAACGCGCAGTGTCGCAGAAAAGCCGGTCTCGTCGGCGTCGGCTCAGGCGTGCGGCGCTTGCTCAGGCGCGCAATTCGTTGTCGCGCCGAACGCTGCGTTGCTCGACGCTCACAGCGTCCGATGCGGGGGGCGACGCCGCGAGCGACGGCGCGAGTTGGAGCCCCGTTTCTCCTCTGTCGTGACGTCACGGTGTCACGTGGTATTGAAGGCGACACCGCCGCGCCCGAGGAGCTGGGTTGAGCTCTCGTAATATGCTTCGCATAAAAAACGCTAGGTGTCTTCTTTGATGAGCATATGTTGTGGAAAAGCCATTACGACTTCCTCGCTGGAAAAGTGTACGAAGTAGTATGCGCAATGTACTGGCTTAAATATCTTCCACTTCAAAATAGAAACACTAATTTGCAATGCGTTATTTTTGAGACATTTGCATTACTGCTTTCAAGTACGGTATACAGCATCAAAATTGATATGGTCATGGTCTCTATCTTGCAGAAAATTAATATGCGTGATAAGTAATAAGTCATACGATGTTCCTACTCAGCCACTGTTCACAAGTTAATCTGTTTAAAATGCAAAATCTTTTACAACATTCCTTGGCACTGATGTATGCAGGTGCATGTATGTATGCTGTAAGCACACGGTAAGCAGTATTCGTAATATAGCTCGTCTGCATGAACATCTTGCAACCAATGACACCAGGACACCTCAACGATGGATCATTGCGCACTCAACAACGAGTTATGGTCGACATATGCTTCGACATCCACTTCTGAAGTTTGCTCATCAACCTCGCCTTACGAAAAATAGATCTTCGGTCCTGATGAAGCTCGCAAAACTACTTTCTGTGAAACTAATTCTTCTGTTTGTTTATTACCATAGTGCTTATGTTAGGCTTAGTGTGACCCTTTTTTTCTGAGTTTGTGTTGTACAGAATGTAGTGCTATATTAAATGTGCTTTTTTCAGTTTTTGTTTCATAAGAATGCTTTCAGTAACTTATAAGGCTTATGTATAAGTGTAATATTTCATGATGTACACATACTGGTTGTTTTTCTAATTATTCAAATTTAATACTTCCTTTTTGCAAACATACGTTTTTGTAAATTAACGCCTAATCACCTTCCATTATCATTTGAGCTCCCACTCCCTTCTGTTGCCTTTAATGTGTTTTCGGGCTCCCCAAGTTGCCTGCAGGCAACTTTTTACCAGGAAGCCCACCATAGAATTGCTTTTACGGGCAATAAAGTCATTCATTCATTCATTCATTCATTCATTCATTCATTCATTCATTCATTCATTCATTCATTCATTCATTCATTCAATAATATAAATCAACACGTTATAGATCATGGTACTGTGCTTTTAGTAGCATAATCTTATGTAAGTGCTGTTGTTACTCTTGATTTACACGTAATATAAGGTATATTTTTCTATGTGCGTGGTAGTAATGCTGCTAAATATAAAGTAAACGTCCTTGTACTGCCTTGCCATACACTATGGTGGCCTTGTCACTTTGGTGGCTGAAGCCGATGTTTATTAAAAAACATTACTACTTTCACGTCACCGTCGCTTGCCGACAACGTTGTGTGTCTGCAGGGCTGGTCTCTTGACATTTTGAGGCCCACATCGTATAGTTCATCGGAAAGTGTCACCCCTAAAATTATCTCGATGTGGCAAATACCCTCTCAAAGGCTGTCGCCCCCCTAAAACAACACAAATCTAGACATCTAGACTCCCTAGCTCACCAATAACGTAGCCGACGAGCAGCAAGAGGAGCAAGCACGTCACGAGGATAGCGGCCACGGTGCGCGCGTCAATCTTCAACGCGTTCTCATCTTCCTTGGGGTGGAACTTCTTTCTGCACCCAATAGAGGGCGCACAGTTAGTTGTGCTATTCTTTCAAAGTCATTGCGACATTGCGGAGAGCAGGCGATCATAGGCAAATTAGTACTTGGTGTGTGGTCGATGGTGTACAGTAGTTGGTATTAGGTGGCGCCTGTTTATTATTCATAGTGATTTTAACATACTGTACGCATAGCAAAATAGGCATTGTGGTGCACTCTGTAATTATCATGTGTAATTGCCATAGGGCCTACTAAGCACAAAGTAAAGGTTATCTCTGCGTAAGTCAGGTGGAAAACTTTCCCAACCAGTTATTTGTGTGTAATCCGTAGTGTGTTCCTATCGGATATTGTAAACAACAGAAATTAAAATAAAGCATTCTTCGGCGCAAGTTAAGGATTGATGGTTACACGCTCGGGACTCCTACGCTTCCTCACTCCAGAATTTCATTTGCGGCCAAGCTCGATTACAGAGCATCGAATCTGTGATCCACTGCGTCTTGTGTTTTCATGCAGCGGAAAAGCGCAAGAGAATGCCACAAGTGAACAAAGTGCTCTAGAATGGTGAAAAACATATGTTCACCTAAGCACAAGCTGTCGTAAGCACAATATATTCATTTCGTGATTTACATCAAAAAAATTCACAATAAAAAAGTAAATACCGGAGCTGTCTTTCAGCCGACGGTTTATCAACAATGTGTGCCACATAAATCTACTAGACGACAAAAAAATTCAACGAAACAATGAGACTGTCAAAAGTGGTCTGAGAAAAATTAGTGGTCACATGGACGTAGTGCAGTTATCCCTTATGTAGAAAAAGCTATGAACTCGCACATGTAACTACTGAGTTTTTCCTTTGCTTCTGGCAGTCTCATTTTCTGTTTGGTTTTTGTGACCCCCTATATTATTTGGCGCACGTTGAAAGATTCAGTTAGAAGAGAGCGCTAGTGTCATTCTTGTTATTGCTGTGGGTCCCTCTTTTATGTCAAAAAGAAAGAAGGCCTTCCAACTCGCTCTGATCCAAGACACTGTTCTTTTGTAAATTCTCCAATGTGAAGTGCTAAGAACGATGTATAAGAATGCATACCTTAGTACTTCAAGGGAGTCCTTTCTTGTGGTCACCTCCTTTGCAGTAGGCCTGGACACCTAAGTAATTTAAAGAAACGAAACTATCGATTCAGTGCAGTGCTTTTGACGGAACGCTAAATAAAGACCATAAAGTGAACATAAAGCGTTTTACAAAAAGAGGCCGGTTCGTTTTTATTCCCCGTGTAAGATGCGAGATTCAATTACATTTTTAAAAATTATGTTCACGTCAACGACTTGAGAATCACCTGCGGTGAATAGCTTTCAATTATGAGGGGCCGCTTGTGTCATTGCTCTTTCCTATAAGCGGATGTGACGCAATGGTTGCTACCAACGCTCATGTACGATTCTTTTGTAAACCAGTGAAGTGAATTTTAAGTAGGGACACCCAGCATGGCGACCATATGAACTAGACCCTATCAAGCTGGCATCAAAAAAGCACAAAAGTATGCTTTGCTGAACGCCTCACTCCAGCAACATTATTATGCCCTTCTGAATTACAGGAACCCTGCGCTAAACTCTGTCAATCATCCATTCTCGTTAGGGTATACGAGTACACAATGTATTACTACCTCTCAGCACAGACGCGGCAACTGCATCACCCCCCCCCCCCCCCCCCACGCCGTACACAATACACAAACACGCTCGCGTGGGAAGGTACGCCAAACATAAGACAGCTTACCAGTTTTGTCGCATTAAGGTCCGCATGTTGCAATGTGACATTCGATTTTTGACAAGTTTCTTATCATGGCGTGCACCGAATTGCCGATGCCAATGATACCGGTGGCGTCGAGGCGTCTTATCACTGTCCGAGCCAATGACAAAATTCGGCAACAATGAAAACGAAATAATTTCTAGAAAATTCATACCCACTGTCGAACGGCATGTTCTACAGTGTGTAAATAGCACTGAAATGGATTAGAAGAAGCTGAAAACGAGAAATGTGCTCCTAGAAAAAGGAGTTTCTTTTGAATTTCATGAAAATTTCGCGCTTCTGTAGTACAACTGCCGTAATGGTGTAGTTTCGCGGCTTTGCTTAAGAGAAAAATTTAGCTCGGGTGCTCCTATCTAAATACATATAAAAGGACAATTCTTTTTTTTCTCGACAACCGCTGCGCGAAATTTGACGAGATTTGTCGCACTTAAAAGAAAAGCTTAAAATCTAGTGATTCCTGGTTTCGAATTTTTTATTTAGTTTGTCAATGTTTTATTAAAAATTGGCGAAAATCTAAAACTTTCGGAAAACCAAACTATCAAGTTTACAACTCTCTAAGTCAGCAAGGGAAAATTATGTCACAATTCTGTGAATTGAATGTGATAGTACATCTAAAGCGGACAGAACTGATACGTTACACGTGTTTCTAAAAAAGAATGTATTATGGAAATACAGCTTTTGCAGAACTATTGTGCACAACGTAGCAAATTCACGTAAGATATAGATAGACATATAGAGTGTGTTAGCTTTGAATGATATAATCGATGCCGTTTACAGAATCGCGATATCTGTTTTTGATGCAGAGCTAATAATTTATAAACTTTGTGCATCTATTTTTTTTTCCAGCTTCCGAATTTTCGAAAATTCCTTTCTTAAAATTCAGGCCCTAAATTGAAATGTCGCCTCTAACAGTCACTAGAATTTAGCTTTCTCTCTTAAATGCAACAAATTTCATGAAAATCGGTCCAGGGGTTGCCTAACAAAAGCGTTTTGGCGTTTTACAAGTATTTGAATAGGCCGCGTCGGTGTTGGGCCAACTCCGACTCTAAGGAAGAGCAATTTCGCCTCACCAGTTCATTTCTTTCTTCCAATTTTGTTTGCCAGGAACCTTTAACACCTCTCATTTCTCCCAAACAGATCAAAATTATTGTACTTATGTTATCGTAAGAACCAACATCATACACAGGATGGCTATGCGAAACACACGCAGAAAAAGAACGTAACAATTATTTTCTACGCTTTCGCTCCAAACATTGATTCGTCCAAACGGGCACATTCTTTGTCGCCTACGCGGAATGATGTAATATTTTCAGGAACAAACTATATGTAAGTTTATTATCCTTTGCTTTTTTTGTTTCTGTCGGGGGGGGGGGGGAAGCCAGTCCTCGGCGTAGCGACAAGGAGACGCCCTTCGATCGAATTACAAATGTCTACCCCAGGTACGAGGGGAGACGAGAATCTGAAAACGCCTTTTGGAAGCCACTTGACGATGCTAGTGCCGGCCTGAATTCCAGCTCATAAAATCACAGGATTCCTCTTCATGAAAACCTCATGAACCCCTTCATGAAAAACAGTGAATCTCCACTTACCCGTACTGGCTCGTTCTGAGAAGCATCAGCCATTCTTGTTCTTCTTCCCTGCCGTTGGATTGTCTTGCCTTGTTTTGTTTCCAAACGATGGCTCTTACCCACTATGAGGGATTGACCTAGATGGAGGCAGCCTTACAAGTGCAGGTTCTTTCATGAATGATATTGCATCCCAATTAATCCCCAAAAACAAAAAAAAGGAAAAGGAGGTTGAGACAAAATATTTTAGAATCATTGCGCTTGACAGGTGACAAAGTACGTTAGAACTTGTGGTTTGTTTTTGTGCTCTTACGCAGGAACGAAGAGGGAAAAATATATGCCGCATTTCTGCGGTGGGCGCACACGGGCCGAGGCCAGCCGCCGCGCACGCATAAGGGAGATGGCTGCAACCGCCTATCGCAACACAAGATTGCTCTTCTTGGGCGTAACGGGGCGTTGCGTAGACAGCTTCTGTTATCTGAATTTTTACAAATCCATCATGGCATTTCAATAACGTAAATCCTGCGCAGTTCAAATACTCCGTTAGCACTTTATAAAAGTTTCTTAGTGTTTGAGTTCGACAGGATGTTTTGTCTTGCTTTGTACATGGCCTTCGAGATCATACGCCTTACCAGCCTGATCAGTACTTCATCTGAGTCCATGGCCTATACTGTTTGCTTCTCTTCGGTGATCTTCAGTGATGTGTTATATTTTAGGGATGATTAGAATGCAGAACGTTTTTTTTAATTGCTGTTGAATGTTCGCTGACTTGGGCAAAACGTTTCTTTTATTCTTCTGTTCTAGCCGGTAGCGCATACAGTTCCCGCATTGTTATCTTTATATTTCGTGATATTCGGTTTGAGCCTTCTCGGTCTTTGTTTGCGCCAGTCTTAGATAAGGCACTTGGCACATTATACTAGGTGCCCTTAAGACTTTCACCAGGTTCTTTATTTGGCGCTCTTTCATGTCTTTGTGTCTTCTAGTTATTCTTTGTAACAGTCTCTTCATCTGATATGTTATCTGCACCGTTTCTTTAAACCACGTGTGAGTGTTAATGACAGCATCATTCCGGGCAAGATGATAATCCAATACTCAAATGATATTGAGCAACGAAAACCGACACGGACGTACGAGACGACGACGCACCAAATTCTTGGTGTGTCGTCTTCTCTTACGTACGTGTAGTTTTTTGTTGCACAATATCATTTGAGTGTGAGTGTTCCCGTCATTTTGGATGCAGAAGCCAGGGACTCTAATTTCTTTCCTTCTGCGTATTGCGGTCATCTCCATATTGAGTTGGACGAGCTCTCTGTCCGATGGACCTTTTTTTTCCTTTTTGATTTGTTACTATGACGTACTCCGATACATGCACGGACAGTGAAAGCCCCTTGCTTCTGTATATATCGTTGAATTTTGTCTGCCTTATTTTGCAGTGTTTCTACCACATCTTATGCAGATCCCTTGTGTGCCCTTTGTTATATCATCCGCATATATTCTATGTCCTAGGTGTGTTGTGCGTTTAAGTGCGGCAGTGGCTTCTTCTGAGGCTGGAGAAAAGAGCATTGGGGATATTATAGACCTTTGGGCCCCTCCCGCGTAAAATGTCGCCTTTAGGACTCTTCGCCGCAATATTTGAGGTAACTGTTCCTTTATAGTAAGTTTATATATACTGCATCGCCCTGTGGAGTGAATTTAACTGCAACATCCCTTTGATTACTGCACTGTGTCAGATATTGTCAAATGCACTTTTAACATCTAAACCTAGTATCACTCTTAACTGGCTACTGATATCTTCTTCGCAGACGTGATTGTATATCATTAACATTGCGTCTTGCGACCGCGAGTGTGGTCTGAACCCAGTGGCTCTAAGGTCGTAGTTTTTCACTTTTCCTGTACACACCTAAATCTTTCCAGGACAAACCCTTCCAATTGTTTTCAAGCAGATGAAGCTAGAGAAAGTGGTGGGTTATTTGCCATTCTTTTCTTTGGGTCTTTTCCAAGTTTTAGTATAGGTATGACCACTTATTGTTTAGAGCTAGATGGTATTAACCCTTCTTTTATATATGCGAGAAGAAATGGTCAGCTATGCGTTTTGCTATGATTCATTTTGTTTGTCTTTCGATTACTTTTATTTCCACTGAATAATCTTTTTTAGGTGGTTCGCCCATACGTCTCCTGAGTAGTATTCATGGATTTTTCTTCTACAAATAGTTGGCTACTTCCTCGCATGTCCCTATCCAGTTAGTGTTTGGTAGGTGATCAATATATTATTGTGCTTCACACTTTAGTTGATTCGCTTTTTAGCTCTTTATTGTGTCCATGTTGTTTCAGTTTTATTTTTCCGTTTCCAGGGTCACCTGTTCCATAGCGATAGCAAGTGTGTCAACATGACGGTGTTGTGCTGTTTCAGTGATTTTTTTGCGCTTATTTTTTCTGCTTATATCATCTCTTGGAGCCATCTTGCTTCATTCGTTGTTTTCACAACTTGCACTTTCCTGCCGAACATTTCCCATTCCTTTATAGAGAATGTCCACACCGTGAAGTCCCTCTGTTTATTTTTGGCTTTCGAGGCTATTATTTTAGCCTGTATTGTATACTGATCGCTTGCCAGGTTTTCACCTTTGTTTACCTTTTCCGGTTCTTGATCTGTTCGGATCCAAGCGAGGTCTCGGCCTGCGTTCCTCCCTGCACTATTTGCTGCACATGGTTACAGAGGGTCGTTGTCTGTCGCAATGCTCACCACGTCATTCAACAGGCCCTAATAATGCGGAAGCATAATATGACTCATGAGGCCAAAAATCCGGTAAGTTGTAGGTGTAGGCGTGACCACACGATGGTCCAAGATACCTATGAATCGTCGTTTTTTGGTCGGGGTCGTATTTTCGACGTTTGGTCACATCTAAGGAGAGGTTCAATAAGGCCCAGCTAGTTAAGATAGACTAAATTGAGGCACTCGTACTCACGACTTTTCGTGGCAGCCGAGCCCTCAACCTCTGGTGGGATTCGGACCCCAGATATTTGGTGTAGATTAAGGTGATGTTAAAGGGCAGTTAAGAAATTTAGAGTTAATTAAGGCACTGGAACCCCCGACCTTTGTTCGGAGTCCTGCCCTCAACCTTTGGCGAGATAGAACCCTCGACCTTGCGCTGTGCGTACTTTGCGACAAACACCGTTGGTCACCTGACGTCGCGCCGCTTCTGTTGCCATGGCCGCTCATGTCAAGTGACTCCACCATTGGTGCCACCAGACGTCGCCGCGCATCTGCTGAGCCGATCGGAATCGTGTCGCATTCGTGCGAGTTGAGATAACGAAGTGCCCTTTCAATTTTTTTCTTCAGGTGTCACTTTTTGTATGATGGCTGTTGACGTCGCGCAGCCATATTATTTGCATTTTCATTTTCTTAGTTTTTTACAGCGAAGCGGTTAGCCTCTAGTTGATCGGCAATTTTGTGTACGCGTCCGTTCGCGAAAATCTGGGCCGATCACGGTGACATTTCAGGGACAGGAGCAGTGGTTCGTAACCCGTAAGGCAGAGGCTTCAAGTACTCAGCAAACTGAAGCGAGCTGTAGATACATTTTTTGGAGTAATGCACACAACCTACAGAGCAGCACATGTTTCAATAAACAACAAGCGCAACACAAGCACGCGAACGACATGATTGATGCTAAAGCACTCGGAATAGCAATGCGAAGCACGTAGCGCTCCCCGCATACCTTTCGCAGCAAATATTATTGTTGAACTAGCTGCCGTGGCGACGACAGCTTTCGATTTGAGGAGTGAAGTCGCTAGCCTTTCGTATATGCAAGAACCAGCCTAGCAAATGATTTCAGTGTTTTTGCAACACCGCTACGTGTGGCGGCGTGCTTTCTAAATTACCATTACGCCCATTACTACCATTGCTCTAAAGCCATAAAGCATTGCATACGCCGTTCAGCCGTTGTAGTGAAGGTCTAGAACAGCTTTTCTGGACATCCGCTTTCCGAAGGGGAGGATTGCGAGTGAAATTTTTATGTACCTTTTGCACTCTCCAGAGACCTTTCGCGTTGCAGGAGGCCTATACGTGTTCATTAGGTATTATTCATTTCATTTCACTTTATTTCCTTAATGACCACGTAAGGCGTATTACATAAGGGGTGGGGACATTTGCAAACGAGTGTTATAATGCATTGAATTCTGTAAATAACAAGTTGTTACATCTTGAAAAAATTGTGAAGAGCAGGTGGCGGCAGCGACTTGATGAGGAAGGGCATTCCAGTCTTTAGATTTTCATTAGAAAAATAAGGCTCAACGTATATTTGTGCGCGGATGTGGTTGTACTACCTGCTGCGGATGGCCAATGCGTCGTGACCGGCTCCTTGGGTGGAGAATGAATGGTGGGCGATTAAGCGTCGAATAGTAGAGCCTATGCAAGAGTGAGATGGTGGTTTGCGGCGACGAAAGGATAGAGGCGATACGGAAGGTTTTTTTTTTAACAGCCAAGCTGTATACCTCTACCGTCCAAGCAAATTTTCGTGTCGTTGTGGTAAGCAAAAAGCACACTGTACATGGGACGGTCCCAGAGATAGTGCAATGCCGGGCCACCCGCGGCGGAGGAGGAACAGGCGTTAAGCCCTCCCCATACGTGGGCCGATCCCGAAGATAGTGCAATGCCGGGCCGACCCGCGTTGGAGGTAAAGCAGGCGTGAAGCACTCCCCATAAGTGGGCCGATCGCAAAGGTAATGCAATGGCAATGGCTGCCCAAATGGCAATTGCGTATTCGAGTTTCGTTCTTACCAATGATCTACAGGCTAACAGTTTTACATGTCATGGAGCGAAGGAAATATGACGTCTTTGAGATCTCAGTGTTTTCTTAGCCGATGAACAACATTAGTTACATGCGCTTTTCAAGTGAGGTCATCCTCCAGGATGACACCTAAGTATTTGTAGGATTCTCCTAATTCCACTGTGATGTCCCCACATCGATAAGAAAAATGAAGTGGCTGATGATGACGTGTAAATGAGACAAGTTTGCTATTATTAGAGTTTAGTGTCTTCAGCCGAAGGTCACACCGTTCTTGCACCCGGTTAAGTTCAAATGGAAGATTTTGGTCAGTGATGGTATTGACTGCGCGATAAATAACGCAGTCATCGGCAAACGTATGGATATGGCAGGACGCATGCAAGGGTAAGTTGTTAATGTAAATTAAGAAAAGAAGGGGGCTGAGGACGGACCCCTGTGGTACGTCTCATTTGACGTGTACAAATTCGTTACGTTCAGTAGAATCTGCATCTGCTGTGCAAAAATTCTTTTTGTTTATATTATCTATGAATAACTGCGGAACACTGTTTTTGGCAGTTATTGTTACTGTGAGTTGTTACTGTCATTGAGGCAATTTTCGTTTCCTGCTGCCTTTCCTTGCTGATTTTTTTTTTTCTGAGCTTGCACTAGGCTTGGGCTGGTATATGGGGTGCATCCATGTAGATTACCCGTTACATGTGTCTCCTGTAGGGCTACCATTTCCGCTTTGTCTGGAGTATTTTGTATATACTGCCATAAGTTTTCTTTCTCTTCCTTATTAAAATATCCATATGCCCCATAACTGTGACATCCAGTAATCCGATGTGAAACAAACAAGATCTCATATAAAACCCCGTTCTTCCCATCCTAGTGAAATGGCGCAGCCCACTCTTGGGAATCGACCATGAATCGGATGGTGGTAAAATGGTTATCAACTTTTTGGAGGGAAAGGAAGGTGAAATGTACCAAGCATCGTGTAAATGGGAATTAAAGTGTCAACTGTTGTAGATAAGTGATCAAATATCTCCGTATTACAGAAAAATTAGGTGAGGATAATAAGCCTTCTGAAAAGGTTTAGGAGACAATTATTTTTGTCTCATGCAGAAAGATGCCGAGAGCTTCTCAAACGTTCCTGCGGGTCTAAGCCTGTACGGTAGCCCCAACGGAAAGAATTACTTATTATTCACCCTACTGACCTGGATCGGGCAATGCTTCGCTTATCAGGTGTGAGCAAGCATAGTGCTCCACAAAGGAATTAAGCAAGTATGCATTGCTTGCTGTTCAGAAAATCATTCCATTTCAGTTGTAGCCCAAGGGGCTGGTATCAGTTTATCACGCAGGAAGCTTAAGCAACCGCAACACCGTCTGGTGCCAACAACGCTGCCAATGGCGCATGAGCCATGGCACGACCCTATTTGGTCTTAATGAGATGTTATCCTGTGTTTTAATTCGAAAGCCTTGTATGCCCCATTACGAGAAAGGCGACATCAACGGAGTCGGCATGACCGAACGATGGTATCAGGATGGGCCACTGCGCAAAGAATAAAAGTATGTCGAAAACACTAGGACTCACGTCAAGATTTTCAGGGATGTTGCATCCGAAAGAAAATTTCTTATGCTTTGGCCTCGATGGGTATGCTACCCGGGCCTCCGCGTTGCGAAACGAGCATGCTTCCCCCAAGCCACGTCGATTCAATGGTTCTGGTTCTCTAAAGGTGTGACCTAGTGCATGCGTCATTGGGCACGTGACGATTCAGCCAATGGGGAGGTGGCGCACGTCATGAATGTATACCATGAGCGCGCTCATGGCGTTCCGAGGTCAACAAATGGTATACCATTCCTTCGCGTTCCCACACGTAAGCAGTTTTAAGTCCCTCTGCCGAATTTTTATTTTTTTTTTGTGTGTGAAATACACCGACCAAATTTATCAATCGATCACTCGAGGCAAGTCCAATTCAAGCGTCATGAAAGCCTCAGAAGGATGAAAAGCGATTTGTTGTTGTGTCTTGTTCGGCTAGTCATCTATAATGCACTCACCCGTTTTACGGAAACTGTCTCCTTACAAATAGTCATCGCATTCTTTCGATGTGGTCCCATTTTGAAATAGATGGTTTACCGGGCAAAGAGGAAATGCCGAAGCATAGTGCTATATGATGTATGACATTATATGTAGAATATCATCCTGGTTTACCAACCGCAGTGATGGCTGTGTTGATTATATGTAGAATATCATCCTGGTTTACCTACCACAGTGATGACTGTGTTGAGCCACGCCATCGGCCTCGTACGCGATGCTAATGAAGACATTGCGTAGCAGCTCTTGAAAGGCTTGAGAGCGACGTCGCTAGCGGTCGCAAATATTCATTACGATTCGTGCTTAGATGCTTCGTGATTGTATTCGGTTGGCAGTAGACGAACACTCATGTTTTAATTCACAGGTCAAACGGCCACAGAAGACTTCCCAATTCACGCTGCCAATTCACAGACGCCGCTGCTCTTCGTCGACTGAAAACCAATGCAACCAAATACTTCCCAACATGTGCAGACACCGCAGTTGATGGTACGTCGCACGATTGTGCAGCCAAGGTGAAATTCCGCGTACACTATAGTTACTGTTGAACCCAAATGCTGTGCAGTGGTTTCCCGACGACCTTGTATAAAGTGGTGTACGTAAATTTCTCGGAGAACGAGCTAGCTCATCCCCGAATCGTTCTGCAGCATGCGAGGAGCAACACATTCAAGCAGCGCCACTCCGGCTCAAACACGCCAGAGAGAAGGGAAGAATCGTGGCGCACCCGTCTTTCCTCGCCCGATGACAAGGTCTATACCAACAGCTGCAAACATTACGCCCGGAGCACTGTGACAAACTTTGCTGTGCGTTCCCGGGATGAACGCACGGGAACACCTTCGCGCCAACGTGTTGACGGGCGTAAATTATGTTCCCAGTTCGATATCTAAAAGAGTTCTTGGAGACGACTTTCATTGTTAGCCTGGGCTTCCACGAGGCAGTGCAAACATATATAGCGCTGGGTAGCTAGGCTCGCGCCTCCTGGCTCGGTAATGACTGACGGCAATATGTACTGGAAAGGCATAGAACACATTGAACAAATTTTCTTTGAGAGGCAGCAACCACGACTACGTGCGCTCACTGCAGGGGTTATTTACATATTTCCAATACCCTCTCATTGTTCCAGTCTTCAGCCTAACTAGCTGCCTGTACAGACAATGTCGTCCTGCGATCTGTGTTCCGCACATAATTAAGGTAATTGGCGGGCTGCGCAAAACATCGCTCTCATATGTCGCGTGCATGCAAGTGATTGCGCTTCCTCTCAATATTCAGTTCCGCTTGCGTTTCATCTATACATATTTTACATAATTGGCTAGCTTTTAAATATTTTAGCTGCTTTTGAACGATCACTAATCGCTTCGTCATTGTTAACAATTGCCTGCATTTACGTTGCTCCATGCGTTGCTTAGAGCTTCGAGTGTTTGGTTTCTGTAAAATTCTTATTTCCAAGATCTGTGCGCCGACATGGGCCAATGATTTCCCGCCAGCGGACCCCAGTTGCGATGTTTGTGCTCTGCTTCTGCAACTTTTGTGATTTACATGTTTTTTTCCCCTTTGCTACTATGAACGTTGTTTCCTACCGCAGTAAAATGACACTGCGAGTTCTTCAGTATTTCACGCTGCATCCGATTAGTTGGTGTAGTTAGCGCACGACGGCAAGAATATGCGCCTACCGTAAATGATATACGTGTGAAATGCAAAAAAAAACAAAACTCAGATGTGCACCCCTTCTTTTTTATAATGTGGTGCGCGGCAGATGGACGAGTTTTGTTATAGTTTCCTTTTCGGAGCCTGAAATTGCAAAAATAAAAATGGCCTTTGAGACACAGAGAGAGGCTTATTTGCATGCAGTTTCTTGTCCGACTCCTCGTTAAAGGCGTGTATCACATTCTCATCTGGCACTCGGAATCGCAAAGCTTCGAGGAGCTGCTTAATGCCTTGGACCAAGAAAGTCGCTATAGCCCGCAACCACCATAGAATGAAGTGCAAAATACGCGCCTGTTCACCCAGAAAAAAAATCGCGGAGGTGCACTAGTCAATAACATTCATTCCTTTTCGTAATATCGCTGTGCAGGTGAACTACTTTCAATTTTGAAACTGTTATATCGGGAACTGTAGATGTTTGGGAGAGCGCAATAGAACGGATTAAAAAAAAGACTACGAGGCTGCATGTTGTTAGGCAGCTAGTCCCGACAAGCAAAGCTTCTCTGACGAGCACCGTACTTTTGTTAGGGACGAAGTCTTCGTAAATAGGCCAACATAGCCTCCAGCCTCTGGAAGCCTTGTTCGGTTCGTGTAGCTCTTAGTGACGCCATCGTTACTTGGGACACTTGTCACCCGCTCTATTTTTCTGTACGTGCTCAGCGGCGAAGAATTATCGTTTCCCAATCACGTGGGGAGAACATAGTGCATATGCTCCTTTTCTTTATTTTTGTAAGCGTGGAATTTGAAAGTATTGCGTCACACTACATCCTTGTATTTATCCTACCTTCACATGCCCAGCCACGGCGCGCAGATACAGTGCGGTTTTGCCGGCGGGGTTGAATTTTTATTTCGTAGTGGAGTATGCGACGCGTAGGGGTAGTAATTGGTTTAGTTTTTATTAAAACACCCATTAACCCAAACCTAGCTCACTTCGCTTGTTCCGTCACTTTAGAAGCTATTGAGCACAACACGAAAGCATTGAATGACGACGTCTCGGCAACTTCCCTCTTACATCCTATATTCAAATACGACCAACAACGACACGCTAAAACGAGAAAGATGGCTTTAGTTTCCATACTTGTTCTCGCTCCTTTATGCGATGAGCAGGACCAGTATAACAATGTCCCTAATTCTCGGTATAAATCGCACCTTCAACTATCAGAAAACATTGTTTCTTTTGAGCACGAATGTGACGAAAGAGGGGTTTCCCTTGCTATATAATCTGTCGCAGTTCAGTTACTGTGATTGGCATCTCTGCGCGCTGCGAAAAAACAACTAAAATCTTAGTCTGGAAAAAGCCCGCTATTGGTATACAATAAATAAATATCAGATTTTACTGACCTAGGCTAATCGTAAACTTGGGGCTTAGGCCCTAAAGCGTAGGTATAACACAACTCATAAGATACAATCTTGCGCTACTTTTGCTTGCTGTATAGTGCGTTATTGTATTTGAATATCTGGTGATCGTAAACTGTCGCTAGGAGCTTCTATTTAAAGTGAGTTTCTTTTTATTCTGATTCATGATATTCTTTTTATTTTTGCGCTATGAAATGAGTACCATATCAAGACCCCTTCATTTACGTTTAATCAAAAGTTAAACTAACTCGTATATAATGAAATCCACTATAATATGCTTATTTCGATGATGGGTAACAATATTACGGTCCATATTTAAGACTTCATTGTGAGTCTAAATTAAAGCACGCAATCAAGTGGTTTCGACGTCTTGGTCAGGGTAGTTGAATGTATCGGATGCGTTATCGTGCGGAGCACTTTGTTGGATGGGCATCGTGTTATACACTTCACGTGTCCGATTAGCAGCTGCGTCAGGAAAGTCCTGGAAGTCCGTGCTGGTGTCCTGCGAAGAAAGGTTTTTCGATAAATATGTGCTAAAACACATGGAGGAAAGAAATCATTGGCTTTTTTGTTGTATGCTGTCGACGACAATTATTTGAATAAGTTATAGGATGAGCAACTTCTCCCTAATGCGATTGTGTTGGCTCAACTGAAAGCCATACTTCTTGTGTATTAGAGTGTGAGTGATACTGCAACGAAATTCAATACAGTCGCTTATCAAGCCAACACATGAGCGCTGTCCTTCCTCGGTGAACGGGAGTATACTAAGCATGAGGACGTGCTTCTTGGTATGAATAAATGATACCTTCATAAAAATGGGAAGACGACTCCTAATGAGGCAAAGGTAGAGATAGGTCGGCCTCACTGGCGTGTGACTCTAGTCTGCTAGTTTACGCTGGGTAAGGAGTATGGGGGAACCACGGAGACTCGGTAGAAAGAGGGAGCCGATTGAACTGGCTTGTATTATTTTGACGCCTGTACATTGAGATACATTAAATAAAAACGCGTTTCAGGCCACACCAACCTTGGCTCAGAAGATCTAGGATACTGGATGGCTACGGGAAGGCTGTTTATAGTACGCAGAATTGCACGGAACTATAAAATGGCGGCGACAAGAATGAGGACACATGACCGGTAAATCATTGGCGACAGAAAACGCAGCTTTACAAGCGGTAACTTTCTTTAGCGATGCAGCCATGTGATACGCTAAAGCTTACGCGCCATTTTGAGTACTCAGTTCGATGTAAAATCGAAAGAGCGCTGATGACTAAAGAAAAAGAATAAGCTTCTCGAGGTACGCACAGCGCCGGAATATACCAGTAGGTGGAGGTTAAAGTCATGGTTATAAAATGCCCGAGGGCACATTGTTAGATCAGCAATATAGAAGAATCTCATGACAGCATCAACGACTTAAAGGTAGCCAGGATTTTGTGGTTTGTTAGCAGAAACTTGGATTATTCAGAAATATCGCATGCCTGAATGTTACTGCGGACACCAGCAAAGCTAAAGCCTCGAGCGCGATGTCCTTGCAAAGCAGGCCATAATTGTCTACCTTGTGATGTGCCTTACCAGTTGACTTGTCTTCAGCGTAACAACAGATCATGTCTATTTACTACAATCTTCACGTCAATTTATTCCCGTGTGTGTGTGAAAACTTTTATTGTACTGAGGTGCGGAGGCTCGACTTCTCAAGCCAAGGCGGGCCGCTCCCACGTCGGCACTGTCAGGCCAAGCCTTTCAGCGACATCATGGGCCCTCTAGACTGCCCTTAGTTGGTCCTGAAACAATGGGCTTTGAATCCTTTACTCCCACTGTGTCCATTCTTCAACGAGGTTGGCGAGAGTCGCGGGACACCCCGCAAGCATATGTCTGATTCCAATGATGCCATTACAATCATTGCATTCCATCTTAATCTCCCTCTCTGGATATATTTTATTAATGGTGTACGGTGTGGGATATGTACCCGTTTGCAATAAGCGCAGTGAGACTGCCTGGGCCCTGTTCAGTTTTGAATGTGGCAAAGGGAATTGTCTGCGTCCTAAATAGTAATGTTTGGTAACATCATTGTATGTTAATAAATGATCTCTGGATTCCCTCGCTTGATGGTGAACGGCTCGGTTGTGACTGTCACGGTTAGCAAGTCCTCGTGCCAAGTCATGAGCAACCTCATTGAGGTTTACCCGAGTCTCGTCCACTTTCCCCATATGCGCAGGAAACCATCGGATTTCAGTTGTCATAATCACAATGTTTTCAAAAAGTTTAGCTGCAACTCCAGCTACGTAGCCTTTATCAAAACACTTTACAGCGGTTTTCGAATCACTGTAAATGAAGGCCCACTTATTACTCCTGATGTCTAGAGCAATTGCCGCTTGTTCTGCCACCGTGGGGTCCTTAGTAAAAATTCTGAGAGCGTCTTGCACCTTCCCTTGATAATTTGATACAATGGCCGTATAGGCTTCTTTACCGTTCACCCAGGCGGCATCAACTATAGCTGCCAGTTGGTTCTGCTGCTCTATTTCCTTCAAGAGTGCTTTAGCTCTTGCCATTCTCCTTTCGACATTATATTCTGGATGCATGTTTCTGGGGAGAGGGTTGGTTCTGATCTTGCTCCTAACTTCAGTCATTAATTCTGCTTCAGCCTCTATTGGACTCCTCGATGTATTCAGTTCTGCACCTATTGCCTGTAATATATTCCTGCCAGCTCGTGACTTTGTCAATCTTTCGTGTTGCGCTAGCTGTTGGGCCTCCGCAATTTCTTGCATTGTATTGTGCACCCCTAGACTCATGAGTTTGTCGGTTGCAGCGTTACTGGGTATACCCAGGGCTACTTTAACGAGCTTCCTGAGCATCACATTAAGTTTGTTAAGTTCTGCCTGCTTCCATTTGAATAATCCAGCCACATAAGTTGAGTGACAGAGAGCAAAGGCATGTATTATCCTCAAAGCGCTGTCTCCTCCCAGGCCTCTGTGTCTATTGGTAATTCTCCTTAGTAACCTAATGACCTCATCTGTTTTATTCGAGATATGTTGTATTGTTCTGTAGTTAGTATTGTTTCCGTCTATGTGATACCCAAGAACCTTGATTTTTTCAACTAGCCTGATTGCGGATCCTTCATGAGTATATAAGCACACTCTTGGCTCATCTTCCGGAATGTAACCTCTTGGTTGACGACCTTTTCTGCAATGTTTAATGACTAAGAGTTCTGATTTGGCTGCCGAGCATTTCAACCCCATGGCTTTCAGTGTGTTCTCTACAACGTATAAACTTTCCTGTAATCTGTTCTCTGTCTATCCTATATTGCCCTTGGCACTCCATATGGTTATGTCGTCGGCATATATCACATAACGTATACCCTCAATTTTCTCCAGATTTCTTGCAACCTTGGACATTGCTAAATTGAATAGCATGGGTGAGAGCACAGCCCCTTGTGGAGTGCCCCTATTTCCCAAATTGTTAGCTTCTGATTTAAGCTCACCCAGCATGAGTTGTGCAGTTCTATTTCTAAGAAAGTCCTTAATCATGTTAAAAAGTCTCTTACCCAAACCCATCTCCGAGAGAACGTCAAGTATTGCCTTATGCTTTATACGATCAAGAGCTTTTTCCACATCCAATCCCAAAAGAGCTTTCGTATGCGCTGGGCTAGCCTGTATAAGTTGATGTTTGATCAGCAGCATAGCATCCTGAGTTGACAGCCCTGGACGAAAGCCGATCAAGTTGTATGGGAGGATCTCGTTCTGCTCAACGTATTTCGTGAGTCTATTTAGGATGACATGTTCCATAGCTTTGCCTAGACATGACGTTAAGGAAATAGGACGGAGGTTGTCAAGAGTGAGTTGTTTGCCTGGCTTTGGTATGATGATAGTATTGGCCACCCTCCATTCCTCTGAGTATACCCCTTTTCTCCAACATTCATTGAAGTGTTCAGTTAGATAATAGATTGATGCATCATCTAGATTTCTTAACATCTTGTTAGTTATTCCGTCAGGTCCAGCCGCCGATCTACCATTAAGAGTGTGAAGAGCGGCCCTCACTTCACTCTCAGTGAAGTCCCGGTCAAGTTCTTCACATATGCCTCCCGTATACTCGGGGCTCTCCTCTCCTTCGTTTGGTTGTTTAAGTGGGAGATATTTGGCTGCGAGACTATCCATGATATCCCTCTCTGTTTTATCTTGGCTTTCCTGATGAACCAACTTAGCTATAGCTGTTCTCTTGCTTGTCCTTGTTTCATTCTCGTTGAGCAAGTGCTCGAGGAGGTTCCAGCTACCTCCATGTTTGAGTCTACCATCAGCCGAATTACAGATCTCATCCCACTGTTGCTTCACGAGGGTCTTCGAATGATCATCAATTTCTCTGTTTAATTGCGCTATTTTTTTTCTTAGCCTTCTGTTAAGTCTCTGCGTTTTCCATCTCTGTAATATAGCCTGTTTGGCCTCAATCAGATGCGCCAGCCTGCTGCCCATAGCTTCAATATTTTCCTCTGTCCTTATTTCTTTAGTGGCCTCCTTGACGTCCTCTCTGAACTGGATGACCCATGTCTGAAGGGGCTCCTGCTCGGCATGTGGAGGCCCCACTGTCCCTCTGTTTGCCCTAATTTTTCTGAAGTGATCCTAATCAGTGAATTTGAAGATTCTTGTTTCCTGTCTCGGTATGCGTATGGTTATATGTATGATGTAATGATCGCTTCCGAGATCCAAGTTTGAATTTTCCCAATTGGCTCCTCTTGAATCGTTCACAAAAGTAAGATCTGGCGTGGAGTCCCTGCTTGTGGAAGTGCCACAAAGGGTGGGATACGCAGGATCAGTAATCAAGCATAATCCCAGATCCATGGCAAGACTCCATAGCTCCTCTCCCTTCTTTGTGTTCCAAGCGTATCCCCATGTATGATAGGGAGCATTAAAGTCCCCTCCAATAATGAGAGGGGAGGTTTTGGCAACCGAAAGCACCTTGTTGAAGAGTGCTCTAAACCTTTGTCTCATGTCGTTAGGACTGCTGTAAATATTCAAGCAGAAAATGCTTTGCGTCTTACCTCTGTTTCTTTTAAGTATAATCTCAACTAGAAAAATTCAAACCTGGAATGTCTAAGGTGAATCTCATGCTCAATGTACGGCAACTTTTTGTCAGTCAGGGTCGCCAACCCCCTCCCCACTCTTTTGTCTCTACATATAACTTTGTACCCAGTGAGCATAATTTCGTCCGCTATGGTTTCCTGCAGCATAATTACCTTTGGCCTGGCCTCAGATGACCTGATCACATGTTGCAGTGCTGCTTTTTTGTGTTGGAACCCACGACAATTCCATTGCCACACGTTAAATCCATGATTACTGTCCATTGTTATTAGGTGAGGATGCCTTTCTATTACCTGCTATTTTCCTCTTTGTGAAGGCCCCCGACAATCCAGGAATGGACTTTATACTATCCGCCTCCGATGGCAGATACTCATCGTCGTCATCCCCTCGCGCCTCCATTTTCCTAAGTCTTTTCTCTGCCGTTAGCCTCCATTTCCACAATTTGTCCACTTTAAAGTTTGTCGTTTCCACTGTCTCTCTTAACGCTTTAATTGCCCCTTTTATTTCACTGAGGGCTGAGAAGACTGAATCACCCTCGGAACTCACCGCTCTCTTTTTAGGGGCAGGGGAGCTGGATTTCCCTGGATCGTTGCTTTTGCTCACAGGTCTATCTAGCTCTACACTAGCAGGGCTTGACTGCTCTTTTTTGCGAAGCTCTACTACCTGCCTGGTCAATTCTTCATTAGCTTTTCTTAAAGAGGCTACTTCTTTAATTAATTGCTCTATTCTGGCATCATTGTCATCACCCACAGCCGCCGAGGCGCCCCCAGCAACCCTCGCCATACCTTTGACTTTGTCAACCCAGGTGGTTCCTGGCGTCGTCTTCTCGCCAGGGATTGAGTCTCTTTGCACGAAGTGCACCTGCGCGTCCCTTGACTTGGAGCGCCTTCTCTCCCTGGATAGCGAACGATGCCTGGATCTGCTGCGACTCCTCGAGCGCGAGTGCTCCCTGTCCTCGGGGCGATGGTTGGGCGCCAGCTGATGCGCCTCCGACTGCGCTCTTGTTGACGACCGAGTCCTGTTGCGCTCTCTTCGACGGAGTCGTACGACGTAAGGGACTTGAAATCTTTTCTTACAAAATTTGTCCCCGGTAGGGTGATCGCCGTCACAAAATTTACACCTAGGTACACACATGTTCATCTCCTGGGTTGCGAGTTCCACAACCTCTGCACTGAACAAAGTCAGGTGTTGGATACACATCAGAGCGGTGCCCGACCCTTCCGCAGGTGAAGCAGACGTCGAATTGCTTCCTGTAAAAATAGCATCTCACTAGTGTGGATCCATACCTGACAAAATTGGGCACTTTGAGTCCATCGAAAAGTACTATGACCGATTCCGACGTCTTGATGCGCTTAGCAGCCAGCGCATGCGGGTTCAAGTCATGCACGATATTTCTTGTTATCATAGCTTGGGAGTCTATGATATCCACTCTTCGGATGACGCCTTTCCATGTGGCATGTGGTGCCGCTTCGTATGCATTTACCTCGTATTCCGCTGCCATGATCTTGAAAGACTTGATTCTGACGTACTTCGCAGCATGTTCGGGCTTAGGTGTGCTGACTACGATGATATTTTGAGTGAAGTTTGGGCAGACAAAATCTTCACGGGCCTCGTCTTCCGTTAGGCCGGACGCCTCAATGACTGCAGAACCAATCGTGGTGGTGCTCACCTTGTTCAAATTGAGCCCTCCTCGAGGCCGTATAATGATCTTGCTGTGCTCCTCAGGCAGTTGAGGCATTCTCGAAGCTCTGATAACCCGATTCTTAATCATTCCACCGACGGCGGTTTTCTTGGCGCCATGATCTCGCTGACTGCATGGCAATGTGCTCTCCTCATCCACAGCCTTTGTGCTAGCTCATGATCTTCGGCCAGCCACGACTTGCCAGCCGAAGTCTTCCTGAGCATTGTTTCTTTCATTTCCAGAAAAATCTTCATCTTCCATGCTTGTATCTGCCGTGCCTGCGGGCAGGTGGGCTTACTAGGCCCAACAAGGGCACTACTCCTCACTAAGCTTAGCTCCGCTAAGCTCAAGTCGGCGTCTAGGAGCAGAAAAGGTTCTGTAAAATTGTGAAAATAGGAGCCCCACCTCGAATCTTGGTGTCAGTCGATTCGCCGTCGCTTCGTGGATCCAGTGGTATGCTTCTTTTCGTTGTAGTCTCAAAATTGGCTAGAGGTTTGGCTAGAGGTTTGGCCTTGTTTGTACGACGTGGTACCACATGCAAATTCACTTGAAAATAAAAACACAAGGACAAACAGGCAAGACACAGCAAGAGTGCTTGTCTTGTCTCCTCACTCTACGTCCTCAACTTTTCACGTGCTCAAAGTTTGTTCTTTAATTGTTTTTATGGCTTTTGGGTTGCGGCAACAACAAGCAAAATAGCTTAAACATCCGGCGCCTTCAGAGTTCATATTTCGGTGCTTATTTTGTATTAATAATATGGGCGGTACGTAAAACGAAACATCACCGTTTTGGCAAATCACAGGGATATAATACTGTTCGAATATGACTGGCAGGCTAAGGATCAGTTCACATGATCAAAACTACGTGTTTCTTGTATTTGTCTGTGAATGTAAATTATGCCAACAGTGCTCGAAAAACACGTGCTTTTGACCCTGTAACGCGATTAACGCCCTAAAACAGGGATCACTTGGAACTTGGAGGCAGCAATACCGAATCCACTTTCTAAATGTCACAAGCTGTGCTAGAAAACCTATGTCGTAAAGCGAGCTGAACTTTCGAGCTTTAATCACATTGTACACGAAGTAAACGTGTTCAAAAGGTTTCTCACAATAGCTCATCACGCACGAACATCAAAAACTTTGCACCAGATTTAGGTAGATCTTCTTTTCCTGGTATTAGCATCACAGCCGAAAAGTTTATTCAAACACTCTCCATCAAAACGTGTTTTCTATTTAAGATTCTCCGAATGCGACAAAATACACCTTTTAACCAGCAATCTAGGCAAAACGAACACGCGTGAATAAATGCGCCAATGTAATACAAAGACGCACCTCCCAGCAAAAAGACATTTTTACTCTACAAATTAAAAGCACTCATACTCAACAATTTATATTTAACGCTGGCATTAAGAAAAGTTTTTTTGCGCTTCTCTATTCATTTGTGTGGCGTCGTTTCTGGAAAGCTTGACTGGATATCTACAGTGTCGCGTAGTAGTGACCGTGAAGAAAGCAGGAGAACTGCGATTGACAGTACTTCCGTTTTATTGGGTGAACTTGTGCCCTGAAAAATAGGCTAGAACTAAAGAACAGCGATAGTGGCGAACCAACTCGGCGCACATCGAAAATCGGATTAGCGGTTCAAGCACTTCTGCTTTTACACATGAGTCATCGAACTTTGCGCTTGCCTTCCAGAAAGTGCTACGCAATTCGCGCCGCGCTTATCGCAATGGGATTACACAAAGTTCGGTGACAACAGCGTGCAGATAGAACCATCGATAACATTCCAGAAACTTCAGATACATGCAGGCGCGTACTTCGCTGAAAGACAACATTTGCTAGACGGTGAAACGTGGTCACCCGATAAACAAGTACACATGTCCGAAGTCATGTTATCGAGACGCATTTATGAGCTATAAGTAGTTAGGCTAGCTTACCGCAGGTTCTTCAGCAGGGCTCTCAAAGTCATCTGTCAGACCTTTCTGTTATAACAGAAACCAGCGCCAAGGCGTCAGAATAAAAATGTTGACAGTCTATTTAGCATACGCTAAGGTAGATGACGGTAACAGCCTGCACGCTCCTGAGACAATAATTACATTACTTCACATTCTCATTCGAATGCGTTGTTACTGCATATTGTGTTCTCCCACCAAGCGTCGTGGGTAGGAGCGCCTTAATTACCCGCGCCTTAATTAACTTCGCCCTTACTAAGATCAAAGGTCGTATGGTCAACTCCCCTACAGAGATCGAGGGTTCCACCGCCAGTTTTGGTGCCATAATACCGAACGGCCAATTTTTCGACCCATGACCCGTTTAAGGCTTTCACGCTAAAAATAAAAGGACGTAACGTTGGTCGAGTGCTACAGAAGGTGCTTGTAAAGCAATGCCATCGGAGCGCTGCAAATGCTGTAATCGCTGCTCACGTTTTAAATCTAGGTGGTACTCTCCAGGTAACGTTCGTATATTTCAACACATCTCAATGATGGAGCAAGCCCGGAATTGGCAGAAAATATTGTTTATAATCGGCCGCCACGCGATCGTGGAGATGTTCATTTACTCAAGAAAGTTCGCGACGTTTTTTGTCTTTTTTTCACGAACGTGTATAAAAGTGTGCAAATGCATATGTTTCCATGCTGATGTTTGCAAAGAGCACCTGCCGGAAAGCTGATTAAGTGGTAAAAATTAGTGTAGTTCTCTATAGGCCCCTGATTTTTTTTTATGGCTGACCCAACAACTTCACTGATGAATAACAGAACGTTCATGTTCTTAGCTGCCCTAACGTAGTAATCCAGGGAAAACGCGGGAAAGGCGGAAGATGGAAGTTCAAGGCGATTAGCAATACGAGAACACGGTAAAAGTGGGAGCCAAAATTGCGACAAGTGGACTTGTCTTTTCCAAGGCGACATACACTTCTCTCGGCACCGTAAACATAGGTAGGGTTCTTCTATAGAAGAGAGGGAGGTAAGGCGGGTGGGTGCGGCAACTATCGAAGGTGTGTTAGAGGCGAGGGTGTAGAATTGAGAATAACGGCGTGCTATGGACACGGCCTGTGACACGGCCGTGCCTCAGCCCGCGTGTCGACGGCCGTGTGCATGGCAGCCCCTTTTTATATGCTTCGTTGAACGTCCGTGGGCTATCCTCTCTCTGAAAGAGATAATAAATGGAGCGGCAAAAAAACGACGCTTGTGAAAAAAGAAGTACTGACATGTAATAAATATATAAATAAAAGAATAAAAGAAAGGGAGAAAACAAACATTAAGCAAGCAAATGTAAATAATTAATTACTGTTCACTATAGCTTGAGATTTATCATAGCGAATAGTTTCTAAAGATCCCTTTGAAACATTTATGTCTGTTGGTTGCAATGTTATGAATTATGGATGAGGTACGATAACCTGTATTTTCTTCGTCGTTCAGAACGGAAATCTGACTGCAAGATAGAGAGTTTAAGTGGATCAATGTTATAACCTGGTTGGTTTAAAACCTGGGCGACGGCTTTGGGAAGCTTTTTAGCTGTGTCCGCGCGATGTCAGTTTGACCTGACGTTGATTGATTGTCCTGTTTCACAGATATATTGTTTCTTACAGGAGAAACATTCAAGCATATAAATACGATCCGAACTTGTACAACTAAAGCTAGTTTTCACTTCAGGTGTATAATAATTTGCCATGCTTTAATGTTAATATTACTTTACAGGTGCCTGCATGTTTTGAACCTGGGGCGACAACACGCTTCTATTACGAGGGAATGATGTTGGCTTACTTTTGCGTGCACTAACATGTCTTTAACGTTCCTGCTGCGGCGATAGGTAACCGTTGGTAAATCCGGGGATGCTTTTCTCATACGCTCGTCACTATATAATATTGGAGTGTATCTTCATAGGGTGTTCTTGGTGTTTGGGAGTACAATCGAATATTTTGTTATGACGGCTGGCGGTCTGTCAGATTCTGGTACAGGCTGCTTCTTCGCCAATTCCGACTGTCTCACCAATCTTGATCGCATAAGCTCTATCGAGAGCAACTTGGGGATAGTCCCTTTCTGCTAGCGTTGTTTTAAGGTCATTTAGGTGGTGGATATAATCGTGGTCTTCGCTGCAGATTCTTCTTATTCATTTCACGTGTCCAACAAAAATTCCTTGCTTGCAGTGCCGCGGGTGATGACTGTTGTAGTTTAAATATTTCTGACTATCTGTAGGCTTCCCGTAAAATGTTGTTCACAGTTTTTATGTAGAGCGTCGTGTTGAAAAGTTGATTAGACTAGGAAAGTGATAAGCAGTAAATTTAATGTTCGGGTTAGAGCGGTTGTAACGGCTAATTAAGTCTGTTAATGCTTTTTTGCCCTTTTCCGATGTTATACATATGTCATCAATGTAACGCAGATAGGTGTAGGGTCTGAAAGGGTAGGATTTTATCAGGTCTCCTTCAAGCTGTCCCATAAGAATGTTCGCATACGTTGGAGCGAATAGTGTTCCCATGGTAGTGCCGTAAGTTTCCAGGTATTGGATAGAATCGAAATTAAAGTCTACATCTTACAATCAAATTTCCCTTCTGACCGAGAAAGAAACAAACAGCGAATCATACCTCATTCATAAGTTCAACACATTTGAACTAATAGGCATAAACGTTTCAAAGGGAGCTTTAGAATCCATTCGCTATGCTAAATTTGAAGCTATAGGCAACAGTACTTCGTTATATTCATTTGGTTGCTCAGTGTGTTCTTCTTCCCTTTCTTTTTTTACTTATGTATTTATTACATTTCAGTATTTTTTCCAAGCACCATTTCCTGCCGCTCATTTTATTATCTGTTCCAGAGAGACGATAGTCGACCGGCTTCCGGCAAAGAAGATAACAAAGGTGCGCTATGCACACGGCCATTGGCACGCCGGCTGACACACAACCATGTAACTGGCCGTCTCCATAACACCCCTTTATTCTCGATTCGACACCCTCGACACTAAAACATCTTCGATCATTGCCTCACCTACCCGCCTAACCCTATGTCCCTTTTAGAAGAACCCTAGTTATATATACTGTGCCCAGGAAAGCGCATGTCGCGTTGAAAAAGACTAGTCCACTTGTCGAAACGCTGGCTCCCGCGTTTACTTGGTTCTCGCTTTGATCTAACGTAGTAACGGTGTTCTGCATGCTATAAGAGAAAAATATAGGGTGCAATTATATAAATAAAAAGGACAATTATTCGTGATAGCGAAGGACTCTTAAATTTTTCATAACTCAAAAAATGGAGCTTTAGTAGAAACGCCATGCAATCTGGGATGCCTGCTGGTATTGAGTAAGATTGTACGTCTTTAAAGTCGGCGCGCAATACAAGCGCGTTCTGAAGCATTACAGTTCTCTTTAGCGCTCCTTAGATGGCTCGCAGAGTATTCGATAAAGAAGAGCCATCAAAGAGCTAACTTGATTGACATACAGGTTGAAGGAGAAAACAGTTATGAAGCAGTCCTCCGAAAGTGAACGTAAGCATACAATGCAATTCCTCTAGCTATGCAAATATCACTCTTTATAAACAACATACTTCTCATAAAGCTTCAGTTCAGCCTTGCTGTTACTCAACTCTGCCCTCACACGCCTCGTCTTTTATGAACACCGCTTTTTTTTTACAAAGTGGCGATGTGAAAAGAATGTGAAAGGACTGCAGATTCCAAGAAACAAATGTCACCATCGCAGGAACATTTGCCTAGGCATTCGCTGTTCTTTATAAACTTCTTAGCACAAATTCGCAAACTTTTTGTTTGTAAGCGCTTTTTGCATTGGCTCGCCAACTTAGGGATCAAATTGTCTGCCGTTACTACTGGCTGACATCTGTTCTTACGAACAGGTTAAAAGTACGAACGCTTTTGTGAACAGGGGCTCAGGTTTCTTGCGTTCGCTGTGCGTTTTGCACATAACTGAGCCACGATCACCTGAGACATGGTGAGAGTTCGTCAAACCACATGATAATCGGGATACTCCCTTGGAAAGAAAGCGAGGTTTTGCTGAAACATTTGTTGTGCTCACCTGCAAAGTAGAGTCATGTATTGATAATGCAAAGTGCTGTTTAAGTATATCACGCGGTGTAACAAGTACACAAGCACAAGGCTACGGAATTGTGACAATGAGTAAAACTTATATTGTCGTGAACAATCTACCTGTAAAATTAGGTGGCAACTGGAAGGAACGAGAACAACAGCTGAGCGTTGTTGAGTACCAAGAGCCAAGCACCATGCATGTGCCGCCCACCAGCTTTCACTCTCAACCCTTTCGCATCCAAGGCATTTCCGATTCAGATATGACACAAATGAAAAGCAGCTTCAGCTTAACTTAAACGTGGCTCTTTAACTCCATGCTCCATCCCTCATTGACCGTTTTACATTGCCCACGCCGGCGTCATTGCAATCTGCCAAAGCAATAAAGGTCGCTGAAAAGCACCGCGCAGGGGACAAGGTTTCAATTGCTGCATCTTAAATCATCTTTGTCAATTATTATAGGAAAAAAAAACTTTTTCAATAGTTGTTACCCATTCGCAATAGCAGTGAAAGAACTTACTAATGCTAGCGCTTGCTGTTTAGAATTATACGTCATGTTTAACACGCATAGTTTTCTACTAGCACACTCAGGGAAAAATACTAAAATATGAACCCAACGAGTGTTCTGTTCACGGGACTACTACATTAGACTCACCTGTTCAATGGCGCCCGCGTTCGTTACGCTGGAATCAACAGAAGAGAAATTAGCGAAATTTCATTAACTCTTCTAACACTGCCCTGTCTTTATAGTGCTCCGACAGGAACAGCTCCTGTAAGAAAACAAATCCTGCCCCCATTGAAGAGGAAACCTTACCTCGGAGCTAACTCCGATGCTGCCTACTCAAAGACATGCGAAAAGCAATAAAAAGCTTGTGCGACAACCACTAGGCCAATTTTAATTACATGTATTGTACATGACAGAGAAAGTTAAATTCTAGTGCCTGTTAGAATGGGACCATTTGTTAAGGCCTGAATTTTTTAAGACACCTTAATATAATTGAGTTACAAAAATACCGAACCACGAAAGCTACGAACCCGTAGCTCTGCACGAACTGTAGATATCGCAGTTTTATCAACTGCATCTTTTAGAGCATACAAAGGGACAAATTCGGTACGTCAACTATTATCTTAAGTGAACTTCATACATTGCTTCTAGAGCTTTGCTAGGATCAGACAGACATATTTGTGGTCTAATTGAGAGCCATGTGTATAATACAATAACTTTGTTCGCTTTCGATGTACCATTAGAAGCAATTTACAGAATTCTGATATCATATTTCTTTGCTGGCAGACATACTTGTAAACTTCGTTGTTTCAGAAAATTTGAGATTTTCAACGATAGTTAATTAGCAATTGACGCCTAGAATTGAAAATTCACTAGCAAGAGCCATTAGACTAACTTTTTCTGTTAAACGCAACAAATCTCATTTGGTGCCGTCGTGCATGACAGGCACGATTTCTCCTTTCCCATGTATTTAGATAGAAGTCCCCAAATTAAAGCTTAGTCTTAAGAACCAAAATGTCACGAGATAAATTTGTGCCCTGTAAAACAATGCTTTGTGTGTGCGCGCACGTGCGCATAAGTGAGTTGCATGTTGCCTAGCGTCTCTTTATAATCCACTATTTTTCATCCCATCTTCGAATATGCTTCACGAACCTGTTAAAATGAATACTATTCCAAAGTATTCTTTAGCAGAACGCGTTATAGTCCCTACGGGGCGAAATATCTTTATTTTCAGGCTATTTTGACGAAAGAGTGAAGAAATGTGCATTCAAAGAAACACGCAGGGCGTTGATTTCCGAATTCATTTAGCTGCTCTACGGGAATACGTCGATGCCGAGGATCCTGCCCGATGCCGCACGTGATGGCAACGGCGCTTGTATGCCTAGTGAGTGTATTCGCTCTAACTCACAACATTCTATAGGCTCAAACCGCATTCCATGTTTCCTGTTTCCTCTGCTATAAAGTGATTTATAAACTTTGAGAGTGTGAGCAAAAGCATAGAGAAGTGCCAAGAATAAACGCTACGTCAATCCCACAGCCTGTATAATTGATCGGGTGTTATTTCTTTTTTGACTTAACTAAACTTGGCTGCATATGAGTTACCCTAATAGTCGTAAGTCACCATTGACGTGGTCACTACAAGCGTTAAGAATATCCTAAGAAGAAGATTTACTGGTCAAGCCCCCTCAACACCTCATAAACAAGACTTCTTCAGGCTCGGCATTCACTGCACTGATTTGTATCAGATTTGCTGCACAGAGAAAAAAAATTATGTAATGTCACCGCTAGTATGCAGTAGGTTGCTTATTTTAATAGTCAATAATTGTAAACAATACGAAGTTTCTCCCGAAAGGCGAAGCATCGACAGAGGTAGCAAATTAGTGGACAGCTAGCTATACACAGTAAAGGTAGTAGTTTTATCAGTCCTATAAACTTGTAAACAGGGGCATGCTAAATAAGCTAATAAGCATGGTGTCTCACACGCACAAGCAAACATGAACACATCTCACTCGATTACCGTGAGAACTCGCCGTAAGAATGTTAGAATGAGGAAATGCGGCAGCACGGGCGATCAACTTTTCCTTCCTGCTGCTGCGTCTCGCATCAACGCGAACTAGGCCATGAAAACACAGCGCGTGCCGGACAATGCCCCAGTCATGGATGGCTTTGAAGACACAACGGCCCGGGTGGGCGCGCGTGGCCGCCCCTGCCTCCTAGAGTGGAACGCGCACCCCCCCCCCCCCCCTCCCTGCCCTCCCCCCGCAACCTGGCGCGCGACGGAAAACGGCGCGCTTCCTCACCACTTTCCTCAGTTGCCTGCGCGAGAGTGAGCCGCGGTCTCTGGCTCACCCTCGCACGCTTTCAGTCGCGCATGCAGCCCATGGCGGGTAGCGAGGATTTTATCGCCCTCGTAATTTATATGAAACCTCACAGCGACGCCGGCGACGTCAAAAATGCGCCTGCAGTGTCCATATAATTGGTATCGCAATAAAAAAAAGTTGTTGGTAGTTCCATTACTTTACGAATAAGAAACTGGCATCAAACTTGCAGCTCTAACTTCGCAATTAAATATGACCCTTCCGTTATGTATACAGCACGCGTAGACCAAACCTAAAGCAAAAAAAAGAAGAAACTGGAGTCAATAAAACTATGAATTATGGGGATAGAACTTTCCCGAAACTATTGCGCACAGTGCAACAATTTTACATAACCTGCAAAATTATAAATCAGATTCGCCTTTTTCATCTACCTTACAGTTAACCAGTTAACTCCGTCCTTAGATTTTATTTCAAACAAATTTCCGGTGATTCTTTCATAGGCATAAACCGATAAAAAAATTGTCATTTCTAGATTATGTGAAATTCGAATTGCTACCTTAAATGGTCGACAATTTCTTTAAGTTCGTTCATTATTTCTATGATGATAGCCTTTATGTGTTCCGAACGTATTTGTATAAGAAAACCGATGCCGACTTTAGCTAAATTTTGCAATTGTCCAAATAATAAACAAAAATTTGATCTTTCAGCTCAGCGCGCCACAACAAAGATCCGATATGGCACATTCCGTAGTAGGGAGTCCCGGACTATTTGGCCCACCAGGAGTTTATTGACGTGAACAAAAGTAAACCGCGTAGCAAATGAAGTTTCTACTTTTGTTGGCCCTTGAAGAGCTATGCAAACGCTTAACTAGCATTTAAGGTTACGTATTTTATGCTCTTCCGAAATCGCATGAGCCACTTCTCGGGAACGTTATCAGATGAGCATTTTCAGATAGCGTTGTATACTCCGGGTCGACAGTCTTAGCAACAAACAAAAAATACTCTGCCAAACTTTTGTACAAGTATCACTCCGGCTAGTATACCTCAAACGGCAACGTGTTCCTGTCTACAGCTGTAGTAAATATCTCAGATATATTTTTGCTATAGGATTCTTTTTTTCATTTTGGAATAAAATACGTGTAATAGCAGGCTAATTCGCAATAGCTCGCGAGAAATTCGTACGAAGGTGATATATTTTGGGATTTTCGGACTTCTTGACATTCTATTTGAAGCTCGCTATACTTCCAGTACAAATCTGCTCAAGAAATCCCTAAAGAGCACTGCCCGAGACAGTGACCGCAAATAAATAATGCAAGGTTACTCGGCATGTGCGCTACACTGCAACTTGTTCTTATCTCCGAGAACTGACAATGTCAGCGACCAGCACACCTTGAATAGGTTTCAAAATTGATGGGACATGAATGCACCTTCCAGGCACCATTGAACGATTTAGTATAGATACGGTCCAATCACTGGTATGAGGTGACGAAAAGAATGAACATGAATTACTATTGCACACCGGGCGTAATTTTTCGTAAAATCTAACCATTCGCACCACAGTGCCAAAACAAAGCTAGAACGTTCGCAAAAGTCAGCGTGTCACAACACAAAGCTCAGTTTAGTAGTACTTGGCGGGAGTCTGGGAAACGGGCGACGCAACGAAACCTCAAGGCCCGAAACTACCAAAATGTGAATTTGATAACTTTTTTAACGAATGACGAAATTTTAAAGATTCAAAATTACGCACTGTAGCTAGTAAGAGAAGTCATAACGACCAGCGACGACATGGCAGGGGCGCTATAAGGTAGTACTGCCTTCGCAGTACTGCCGAGAAGAAAATTAGAATCTCGTGAAGGTGATTTAATAACTCGGTGCGGGACCCGCGCCCGAAGCTCAGTAATTATATCGTCGTGCAGCCGACATAAAGATCGCGGCTCCTGACCTGACGCCGGCAGCCGTATCTCTTTTTGACGAAGGGAGGGGGCGGGAGTGATGGGAAAGTGCTTGTGTATTGGATTTAGGTGGCGTTAGAGAAACGCCAGTGAAATAAATTTTTCCGGATTCCCCCACTATGCTGTGCCGCATATACGAATCGGGGTTACAAGAAATAGATTGAATATCAAACTGCATACACGATTCGCCCTAAAGGCCGCACTGTGCTTCCCTCCACTGAGTGCCTCCGCTTTCCAAAATCTAGTTGCCCGAGGCAGGATGCTCATTTTCGTCGTGACGTCATGGAAACCAGTCAATGTAATTGGTTGGCGCCTATACATAACACATACTTTATCGGTTCGACACAACCTAATTGTCACAGAATTATTTTGTGTGCAACCTACTAAACCTCAGGTGATGGGATAATTTGCACTGCCGGATGCGAATCACTAAACGGCTATCTTGCGAAACTTTCTGCATTTAACTACGATACTGCCGAATCTGCGCGCGAGATGTTAAGACAATTAATATGACGCTTTGTTTGAGACACTTTTTTCTTCATATTCCTTAATATTCAAGTGATGAATAATTAAAAACATCATCTCGCGTATGTACGCAAACTCATGCAGTATAGCAAGTATTGCTATCAAAGCAGCTTAGCTGTGTCCGCGCACTGTAGACGGATGCGGTGAAGCGAGATCAATACGTTGCAAGTACGTTTGCACAACATTCAGAACTGGCGTGTTCGTCGTGTGATAGCCCGCAGTATGCCACGGCAAAAAAAGTACTTACTTGAGGCCTGGTTCAATAAAAAGAACACGAAAAGCAAGTCAGTCTTGCTGCCTAGCTGCCTCTCTTGAGGCAGTGCACTAGAACAAAGTTGCGCCACGTTCTGGCGTACTGTCATGCTGTGGCAATATTCATAGGATCGTACATAATATATAAGAGGTGAAATTGGAATTCACTCAAACAGCAGAGCACCATGCAACCGCCTTGGCCAAATTCACAAGGCTTCTCTTTCGAAAGCCCACTTTGCCCTTATCTTGCCGCCATGGTTAACTACATCAGGATAGCCTAGACTTTTCTCTTACGAACAATTCTATCCTTACAGATCTTTTCCTAATGCAGGGCCCATCGTAGCGACAATGCCCGAAAAGCTAGTACCCCATATCACACTTTCATGGGCGAAGTTTCATGTTGCTGTAGCATCGAATACCATTAATTGCCCGATTGCTAAGCGAGTGTTTGAAAGACTACTAGGAAAATTCAGGAGGCTAAGAAAAAGCTCGGGGCAACAATGCGCATTGAAATTGATGTGAAGCGCAGAAACGATCGGACTGGCCACCATTCAAACGATCTTAACGAAAGTTGCCGCATTTAACTGTGAAAGATAAAATTTATAGACATTACGTGTTGCGAGGTATCGATTTAGTGGTCGAAGCTGTTTGCAAGTATTCCCGTAAATTTGTAAGCTTAAAAAGATGTTACTCGGAGCATTTACAAAAAGGCAACTCTGAACTAAAGACTGACATCACAGTTCTGTGAACTGCAACTCCTAAACGATCTCAAGTCGATATATTTTTTTTTATATAGGCGTGTTACTTTGGTGACATTGCTATAACGTTTACGAAGGTTTTCCGTATCCTAGACGTAAATTAGCACAATATTTGAGGGCGTTGCATTAACATGAAATTAGGACATTATATGTAGTACATATAGGTGGTGTTTTGAGAGAACTCTGATATCGTTTTTTTTTTCTTTCTTGTGTTACAAAGTTGTAAATCTTTTTTAAGTGCGCAATTACCAACAATTAATAAAAATATGGATAGCATAACTAAAAGACTGTGGCCAAATAACCGAAGTTTTTGTATGTGAGGGCTGCTTGCCGTGTAAATTTGTTCTGCTTAAGTGCTGTCATCGCGGCCGTTTTTGCTTATAATATTTCCCCCAACTCGCTTAGCAGGAAATTCTCGCGCAAACAATTTTAGCCTAGTTTTTTGTCTTTCCGTGTGCATGAGAAAGCGATAGAGCAAGTACAGGCACTGCTTTTTAGAGTCGCTGTATTTTACATTGCTCTTCAAAATGAAAGGCACCCTTTAAAAACGGGCGCAGTGTTCTCAAGCAAAATAATTTCCCCGCTGACATAGGTTTAGATGGGACCTTCTGAGAAAGTGCTTCTTGTTGAAGCATTGCCCATCAGACTCTATTTTTTCTGCTTCTCTGGCAGTTGTTTAATATCTCAGAGGGAGGGGGGGTCATCCTAAACAACACATATCAGTCAAACGACTATTAACCTGAAAGAGCAAAGCCGGTCTCACCCGATGCCACTTTTACGTTAAAATGCATTCCACATGTATTACAGCAAGAAAGCAAAGCCACATTTGCCGGCCACGAATGAAGTTTCATGTGGTCAGAAGCGCTAGCTGGCGGAATGTCACGTGGCGCTCCCTTTTGCGCAGCACAAGCATGCACTTCGGGGCTCACCTGTGGTAGTCGACGGCACGTGCGTCCCTCCTGCTGAAAAGTAAATTGCGAATTTACGTCATCATTTGATTTCCGCAACCGGGAATGTGCTCACGAAAATCACTTGTTCGGGAAGGCGATAAGCCTGACGGGCTCGTATATCCACCAGAATAAAACATATATGTCATGAAAAAGAAAAGCCGTTCGTCCAACCGGTAGCAGCATGAAGGTACAGAGAAACTTGATATATCACAATAGCTTCAAACGTTATGCTACTAGTTAGCCAAAATGCTTGAGCGACCACGCGGAAAGTCGTTAGTCCCAGATTTGGCACGCCGACAGGCATGAATTTATCGTCAAGTGCGAAGCTTTCTTTCCGAGAAACACGGATGGGCATTGCTTTCATGCTTCGTGCGACAAACGAATGAATGCCATTTTTCTCTTTCATGAGCCATCCTCTTGCCTTGCTGGCTTCCTCAGGGTTCACTTGCGAGCGCCTGAAGGCTGTTGTTTACTACTCACAGGAGGTCGCCGCAGTTGTTCGAATATAAGGTTGGATTCATTGACAGAGGAAATTCGCACCGAAAGCGGAGCTGCTAGCAACATTTTAGGTAGCTGTATTTACTCAGAATATGCCATCAATCTTCCTGCCCTGTACCTCCTTCGCCGACTGGAAAAGTAAAAAAAAAAAAGAATATGAACAGAGGAGGCTGCCAAAATAATTTCAGAACTTACATAAAGAAGCTTCAATAAGAATTCCATTCATTGAGTTTGAGTGAACCCCGACTTTCTGCGGGGGTATATTTTTTGCCGACTACACCTCGTTTACATCGACAATACGGCAGCAATACTCGTGCGTAGGTGGCCATGATCCCAGATTAGACAGGGAGGCATGAGTGCCCCATCGCTTACTGCATTCACGACGTCCAGAGTGCTTCGCCGTACGTAGAAAATTGCTGGTTGAGTCCATGGACTAAATCAGTACGTCGCAGCAAGGCCCAAAATCTCGCCGCGTGCATCTAGCCTGCGGCACAATTGATTCCGTGCCGTGTCTATCGTGTGACTCCAGCCCCACCGCTCATGCTTTGGTGGTGCTGGTGGAAGAATTAGTCGTTTCATACTCGGCAAGGAACGCCGCGCCATGCTGCGCAACTAGTGCGGTCTTAAAGGATCACTCCGCAGGGTTCGCGGTATGGTATTGTGCTTTCCAGGAAGTTAAGCTTTCTAAGGAATAACCATTCAGCTATTACTACAACTTGTGGGCATGGAGCTAGTTCAAATCACGTGTTCTTGCTCTTTCTATATGCGACGTGCTATGTTTTGCTCACGACGGGAAACCGTGTGGAATCGGTGCGCTGAGCAAAGGTGGAGGAAGGATGCAACAGCGAGTCTTAGGTATTCGTATGCAACACTTAGGCGACCAATTCGACGCTTGGGCTTTCTTCCTTCATCGTTATATATATATATATATATATATATATATATATATATATATATATATATATATATATATATATATATATATATATATATATATATATACCGTCGCAGCGACTATTGTCCTATTGTGTTTGACGAGAGATAACCGCTGTGGTTGTGTGAGAAGCTTGAGGCGGAGGTAGAGTGGGACTTAACGGAAGCAGAGATTTGTAGTACCGTTCTGCAAAGTGACAATCCCTTGAAAATCGTCGAGCATCACGGTAACAAAATTCTAATCAAAAGACAGGAGCAAGAACCAATTAGGAGGGAACCGGAAGGATTATGGATGAACAAGAAGAAGCTAGGCAAGAACTGAAAAGGATTTCACAGCAACAAGATAGGGCGGAACAAAGGAAAATAACGAGAAATTTAATGGTAACACGGAAATAGGATATTGAGTCGTTGGAACAGGCAGCCGGATGAAAACAATAGCAACTTGATAAAACTGTAGGCAGAGCGCAGTGAAAGTGGGAGGAAGTCCCTAGGAGGTTTTGTCGGGAGCCGAAGAGAGAAGTACATTTGAGGTTAGCAGCACGTTGATAGGTGAACTACACGTTCAAGGGTGCGTCGCAGGTATTGTTCAACAGGGCGCTAATGATGTACCGCGTACTACTGACCCGACAGACGCGGACACCATTGTCGAGGCAAAGCGGCATGCCGAGGTGCCATGTGAGCTGGATGATGCAAATGAAGGAAGTCGGCAGGTGGGCGAGCGCGTCACTCGAAGGTACACAATTGCATTGTTCGGGGACTGGTGAAGCTGTCCGTTAGTCTAGGTAGCCAAAACAGTGGTGATTTAGGTGCGAATCATTCAGTTCGCGCGTGTTGGAAAGCGATATAGACCGATGGTCTTTGTGGCGATGCGCAGCGTGAGCTGCACAATGCAGTAAAGGGCAATTCGCCTGAGGGCGAAATGCGTAGCTCAAGCAAAGACATTGTTCCAGAATCGGTTAAGCTGCCCGCAAATCGACGCAAAGAGAGAGGGGATTTATTAGAAAATCGCTCAGACTGTGGGTAAGACAGCGTACAGGACCGACGAGGCACGCAACGGTCAGCCAGCTCTTAACGGCCAGCTACCCGTTACAAGACGCACCGGTGGCTTATGGTACAGATCGATCCTCAGTTGGCGCCAGACTCCCATACCAGAACCCTCCAGTCTCACAACACACACACGCACACCGACACACATCTGTGCATGTGAATGCGTGCGTGTATACTTCGGAGATAGAGATTTGCGATCAGTGTTCTCCTCTTATGCCCGGTTCACGATGACTGCTCATTCAATAACAGAGAAAGCGCATTGTTCTACTGCTGTCTTCACTCCTGTAGGGCCACATCGTCTGTTTGATAAAAAATTTACTAAACTCTAACGCGTTCTATTTAAATTATACTCAGCATATGTTGCACTCCCAAGAAGGCGACCCGATTACTTCTTAGAACACGCCTAAAATAGCTCGATATTTTATTCTGTATATGTAGTTATAAGGAAATACCAACATTGTATTTGTGAGAGCTCATCTTATAGCCTCTATTAATAACTGTTTCATTAGTCTTGGCCACCCCAAATATTTTAATACACTTTCTCACCATCTTGCATTTTACAGTCACCTTATTTGGAAGTATCACAACATAGTACGACACAGTTCCGGACATGGAGTGCTTCCCCGTGCTCATCTTTCAGGTGTCCCTTCTTCTGGCGTTGCCTGCTGCCCCGTGCGCAACTGACCCGTTTACCTGGAAGCAGCCACCGGACCGCTTCACGAATTGGACGCAACTGCCAGCCTTGGATGGTGTTCACTTCATCTTCTGGCAGCCGGGATCATCAAAGCCAGCTGCTTCGACTGACAACATTGTCTGCGCCGCATTTAATCGACCATCCACATGCGCCGCGCCGGGGCCTGACAGCGTTTCGGACATGAAGAGCGCACCCGTGCTCACGTTCCAGGTTGGTTACTTGAATCGCTGTACTTGTCTGAAAAGTACCAGCCACTGTCCTTTTGCAGTGTCGTGCCTCAGTGAGCTACCGTCGTTACTGAAGCGTGGCGAAAACGTGTTTTATTTATGCCTACGTTGGTTGCGCCTACTTCTATCCTGTGATATTGAATCAAACTCCGGACCGGATGTGCTGGATGACGTTCTCGCAACTTTGCAACGTAATACGGACGCTTTGTCAAGGGCTTTTCATGCATCGTCGAGCCGCAGACAGATATAACTAAATGTGATGTCAAGTATAAGTGGGAAACACCGCAGGCCAACGCATTTAAGAACTGAAACGACACATGCAGTCGCCACCAGCACTTGCACACTTCGACGTGGGCGCCAATACATAAATCCACACTGACACCCGTAGCCTAGGCTTCGGTGCCGTACTAGTCCAGAGGAAAGACGGACTTCGGTGGGTGATAGCTTATTCTAGCCGGTCGCTGTCATAAGCGGGAGGCAATAATTCTATGACCAAAAAGGAATGCCTTGCCATGATTTAGGCTAGACCAAAATTCTTGCCCTTCCCTATATGGCAGGCCGTTCAACCTCGTCAGCGACCACCATGCGTTGTGTTCGCTAACGAACTTAAAATACCCTTCAGGACGACTGACGCGGTGAACACTCAGACTGCAAGAATATGGCATCACTGTAATTTGCAAGACAGGCCGTAAACACTCTGATGCAGACTGCCTGTCTCACGCTCCCGTGGACCCGCCCCAAGATGACCAGCATGTAGACGCCTTTTTAAGCACAGTAAGTGCAAACGACTTTGCCAAACGTCAGTGAGCGTATCCAGAGCTCAGAACCCTTGCTGAGTACTTGCAAGGCAAGACCGACGTATTCACGAAGGGTATTTAGGCGCGGACTTGGGTTGTTTTTCTTACAAAACGATGTCCTCGTGAAGAGCTTTTCACCAGTCTGCCCAAACTACCTTCTCATCGTGCCTGCACCATTCCACTGAGAGGTCCTGCACGCCCTTGCACAATGATAAGATAGCCGGGCACCTCGGGCTTTCCCGTATGATCGCAATACAAGAGAAGTACTACTGACCATGCCTCACCGCCGACATCGCCCGTTTCGTCAAGACATGTTGAGAGTGCCAGCGATGCAAGACACCACCAAGAAGGGCGGCGGGGTGACTAGAGCCGATCGAGCCTCCTTGCAGACGGTTTCAGCAGATCGGGATGGATTTGCTGGGCCCTTTCCTACGTCCACATCTGAAAAGTGGATCGTCACGGCCACAGACTACCTTACCCGCTATGCCGAAATGAAAGCTCTGCCTAAAGTTAGTCTGGCCGAAGTAGCCAAATTTTTCGTCTAGAACATGCTGCAAAAATATGGTGTGCCAAAAGTCCTCATTACTGGCAGAGAAACAGCTTTTAGTGCTGAACTTACTGAAGCCATCCTGCAGTATAGCCAGACCAGAGGACCACTGCCTACCTCCCGCAGACGAATGGAATAGCGGAATGACAGAACAAGATGCTCACGTAAGCGGCACGTCAGCGATGTACGTCGACATCAAACACAAGACATAGGATGCCGTGGTTCCGTTTGTCGCCTTGGCTTGCAACACCGCAGTGCAAGACAGATCCCGCCTTGCAAGCTGGTTTACGGAAGGACCCCGACGACGACTCTCGACGCCATGCTGCCGCACGTCACCGAATAAGAAAATGTTGACGTCGCTGCCTATCTCTAATGCGCTGAAGAAGCCCGACAGCTCGCCCGCCAGCGCATCGAGAACCAGCCAAGGACCGACAGTCTGCGCTACTGTCTTCGACGGCGCTCCGTGGAATACCAGACCGGCGACCATGTTTGGATCCGATAATCCTACCACGATTCAGCGAGAAACTATTGCGACGCTATTTCAGACCCTAGAAGATCATCCGACGCATTGGCGCACTCGACTATGAGGTCGTTCCAGACGGCATTTTGCTATCAAAGCAGCGCCGCTCACGACCTGGAGTAATGCATGTTGTGCGACTTGAGCCCTTCTACCAGCGCTAACGAACTCAGCGACTTTGCATAGCTGAACTTTGGCCTTTCTTTTTTTTTTGGAGTGTGTTATTTTGGACTTTGTTTCTTTGTTGCTTTGTTGCTTTTCTTTATTACGTGTCCTTTTGTTTTTCGCACTCCTGTTTTCTTCGCAGCAATGGAACGTTGCTTTTTGAGAGTGGGGTAATGGCACGCGTACTTTATCTTTTTCGGGTGACCACTTTTCTCAGTCTAAGAAATGTTATCGCTCAGCGCGGGACGCGCTCGCATGCATTGGAATATCTCGAATTTTATCGAAGTTTCTAACCGAGTTCTATTGCCAACGAAGATATCATTGCATGCGCGATGCGAATTGTGTAGAATTTTTAGAAAGCACGCGGGCACCTGCGATTACTCTGGAATCTTCGATGACTCATGTATAAAAGCCGACGTGGTTGACAGATGGATCAGATATTCGGCGATCGCCGACTATGTTTCCCGTTATCGTTGTGCTCTGAGTATAGCTGTTTTTAGCACTATTTTTAGGGCACAGGTTTGCCCAATAAAGAGTTAGCTTCGCCATTGTCAGTCTTGCTGTTGTGTTCTTGGCCGCCATTACGATGTGACGATACTTACGAGGATAGCGAGCACTGAACCATACGGTCGAATGCGGATGCCAGATCAAAAGCGTCCCCTTTAACGACGTTCCTTGGGAGGAACAATATCGTAACAATATATGTATATATATTTATATATTTACAAACATATACGCCAAGACTATGACCGATGGGTCATCCAGCGCCACATAAAAGCTGGAAAGGTAGACAAAGACTCCCTTTCAATCGGAGCAGTGCTACTCTGCTCACCGACGATGTAGATGACCAGGAGGACAGTCAGAAGGAGTGTCACGACCACGGCGGCCACAGTGCTCTTGCTTATCGACGGTGACTCGGTCACCGCCTTCTCATGGAGCCGCTTCCTGTGTCAAGTGACGAAAGCACAAATGGTTAGACCGCGTGTCGAACTGATATTTGGAAATAGTGGTGACACAGCTGTGTGACTTGCAGGCAGCCAGAGTGGCTGTTACACATGAAATGACAAGAATGAAACAACGTTTTCGTCCACGTAGTGCCGGAGATGGTAGAGCGAAGATATTCAAGAGAAAAAAACGGTGTACAAATTGCCTCATCAAGACATCCAAAACAACGAACAAATAATTTTACCCGTTTTTAAGCAGAAGTTGTGCAGCCACCTTTATTGCCTTTATAGAATTCGTTACATAGGTCACTCACTCTTTATCTTAACAGTGCTTAGCTCTATTTAGTGAAAAACATTCACACATTCACTAAACGAAATTGTACCTTTTTTTCTGTGTTATGTGGATCATGAAGTTTTGAGTAAACGCCTAGTAGGCGGAATTCCCACCAACACAAAAACACACCCTTGTAGATTTTTCATAGCAAGAAAAATGACAGTGAAATGGAAATAACAAAAAAGAAAATTATTGCCAACCGCTTAACATATGGTAGCATTAGTCGATTCCTGATTACGCCTCCGTTAATGAGCAGCGCTTTCGTCTTAAAGTGATTAAAATGATTAGCACACGAGAGAGATAACAATGAAAGGTGGCGTAAACGATTTTGTACTGGTTTCCATCACCGAATTTAGTAGAAAAATTACTATTGGGAACTCTACCTGTAGTGTCTGTAGGAGCTGCAAGCATGATTGTTCATTCAGCCTGAGAATTGTGGTCAGCTCGTGGATTTCTTCGAACTTCTTCCATCTGGCCTCAAATGCATTTTTGACTCTGGGAACTGTTCTCTTCCTACAAAATATTGCCTTAAAACGGCAACATATCGCAAATGTTAGGTATGCACACTGTCACGATCCGTCCGGATTCGTGAACAAGGGAGGGCTCGAGGTACCTTCCGTCAGACAGACGCTCCGCAGCGTGGTAGTGGTGAACGATGACTGACCATCTCGAAGCAGAGGATGAAGCGGCTGTAGATGTCCCGACAGGTTTGGCAGGAAACTCCTGTAGAAGTTGACGAAGCAAAGGTAGCTCTGAAACTCCTTCTTGTTCTCGGGCTTAGGTGCCTTGAGCACAGCATCAACTTTGCGGGGAGCCGGGGCTAGGCCAGCCTGGGCAATGACATGTTCCATGTACTCAACACTGGGGGCCAGGAAAATGCACTTTTCCAGCTTGAGCTTGAGACCGGCGTCCTGCAGTCGTGCCAGGACGTTGTGCAGGTTACTTAGGTGGTCCCCGTTGTCGCCACCAGTAACCAGAATGTCATCCAAGTACACCACCACGTGCCTCATGCCCCTGAAGAGGTTGTCCGTCTCCCTCTGAAATATAACTGGGGCTGAGGCCACGCCAAACGCTAAACGCGTGTAGTGGAAGAGCACCAAAATTGGCGATGTTGTGACATACCTCCGGGAGACATCCTGGAGCACCAGCTGTTCGTAAGAATCTCTGAGGTTGAGCTCGGTGAACTTCTGTCCAACGGACAATGCTGATCAGAGACATTTAATCCGGGGCAACGGGTGCTTCTGGGCGGTAGCGATGGGGTTCATGGCAACCTTGAAATCCCCGCAGATCATGACACTGCCGTCTCGCTTGAGGACTGGTATGACGGGAGCGGCCCATTCAGACGTCTTGACGGGCACTAGGATGTCCTCTCGCTGTAACCGTTGCAGCTCCTGGGTGTTGCTGCTGCTTGTTTCGCGATTCCTTCATCTTTAGGTACGCAGACTACGAATCACATGCCCGCCATTTTCCCACAGTTTCGTCGAAGCGGTCGGTCGCTGTCACCATGGCCGCAGGAGCAATCGTAATAAATAAAGCCACACGAGCGTGTCGAGCGTCACGCGGGTATATTAGAGAAATCTGTCTGTTTTACCCATCATTCCTATGGCAAATGAGCGATCGCAGCGCCAAGGTATCGCCTAGTAACATTTGTAGGGAAATCGATGGATTTAACTGATCCCCTCCGTAGGAACAACCCAGAAAGTTGGCGTTACCGTTTTTCATGCGTGACTGCTTTCCATGACGACGCGGCTGAACGGTTTCGGTGACAGAAGTCATAACCACTGATGGGACGAAGGTGAACTCGTTTGTCCTACGTCAGCACGTGGCACATATTCTCAAACTTTCGCTAGGTTTCCCTAGTTTTCGGACACAGGTATTAAGTTGGTGTTCTCGTAATCGCGAAATCTATAACAACAAATGAAACTGCGCACGGGGTGGGGGCGGAGTGGCAAGTGTCAGAAGCCTTTGCCACGACTTTCCCTGAAACCATGACTGCATTAATTTTCTGCATAAGAGCATTACGTGTAGCGCCTCGCGTAATACCCTGTGATCTTATTAAAGTGATACTACATAGAAACAATAATTTAGTTTAAATAATTGACGCATCCTTCCAGAACTATGTGTTATTTTCGCCGTGCGAGGTTCTTTACTAAAAGAGCAAACAAAAGCAAAAGTTTCTTCCTGTCTGGCCGAATGCGAGTGACGTTATTAATTTCAAAGTATGTCCACATATTTTGGCAGGTGTGGCGCAGTAAATTTACTCGAACTGGTCAATATCGTTCTTAGACTCCATCACAATGGAATGTTGTGCATTGTTACAGGTAATAAAGTAAGTAGAAGTGAGAAATATTTGGCATAACGGTGCCCTGTTTGTGAGAATTTCTTCTTGGCGCCTCCACTAGAATTTAGTGTTTGCGCGTTCCGGCTTCCAAGTCACCTTGTACGGCAAAAGCCGTGTTTTTTATTACTTTTGTAGTAGCCTGATCGATAGCGCTAATTTGAGAGTGTGATTTATGTACATAGCAAACTTCAAATTGCATTTGTTATTTAAATTGCAGGTAGATATGTAATTTTTGCAAGGTTCAGTTTACATGGGGCTCTTCTTTATAATTTTGTTGTGCTAGCTTGTCTCGCCAGAGTTACACTTGCTTACGACCTGCCAGCAATAGACCTGTTTTTAGCTAACCATCTCTTCTCCACTGTAAAAATAAAATCAAAAGTGCAAATCGTTCTGCGAGATAGTTTTGGTACTGCTGTAGCTGGCTTTTTGCAGGGTACATTCACATACATTTTTTGTATGTGTGTGATAATTCCTATTTGCGGTACTAAAACATGCGGGCAAATGGAACTCAAACCAAAGGAAAGCGCGCGCTTCTCACCGTAACACGATGAGCGAGTCTTTGTTCTTCAGTCCTGTGCCTTCCCCCTGAACGCCCTCGGTCTGTAAGGTATAGGCAGAACGAGTGATGGAAGAAATGCGTAGTAACATTTTCCACCTTATTACAACGAAGCTGTATACCTCTACCCCCCAATGCATTTTTCTTGTCTCTGGGCAAAAGTGTGGGCCGATCCTAGGGTAGCGCAACACCAGGCTGACTCACGTCGGAGGTGAAGTAAGCTTCAAGAACTATGCCCCTTACAGTAATAATAGTCATTATTAATCAATAAATTAAATATTCCAGATGCATTGTTTCAAGTCGGTGGGTACAGTGGAATCGTTTTGGAACAGCACGTGGACTCTCGAGCAATAGGCATCGCCATATACGCAAAGCAGAATATTTATGTGCAGCCTTTCCGTTTGTCCCCTTGTCCTCTTGACTAGCAATAGGACAATGCCACCGACTGTGGAGATGTCTGTACCGTACAAACTAAAGATGGAATTGTGTAATCCACTATATACATATATATATATATATATATATATATATATATATATATATATATATATATATATATATATATATATATATATATGTATGTATATATATATATATATATATATATATATATATATATATATATATATATATATATATATATATATATATAACCACACACGTTGCATGGGTGAGCCATGTTGCACTACCCCTCTGAGCATCACTGAAGTCATTTCAAACCCAGATAAGACATGTTTCATTCTGTTTGTTCTAGAGGAGTTCGGTTTGATGTGCCACACCGATATACTTCACTCAACTACTCAACAACAGTCGTGCATAGATTCAGCTTTGGCCATGATTCTGTCTAAGGTTGTAACCGAACCAATCAACGTATATGGTAGTAATCCCATGGTTATCGCCCCTGTCATTACAAAATAATAAAAACAAATACTTGTACCCTTGTCTAAACCTGTGAAAGCGCAGGAAGTGTGGGAAATGGAAATTCAAGATGTTGAGTAAAACGAGAACAAGGTGAAAGCAGGAGCCAACCTTTCGACTAGTGAACTTGTCTTTTAGATATGCTACCTTGAAAAACACAAGTCTACTAGTCGAAAAGATGGCTCCTGTTTTCACCTTGTTCTCGTTCTGCTCCTTGTTGAAACCTGTGTGATGTGCTACAACTTCGCTGGTCATCAACCTTCAAAGAAGGGAATGTCTCCTTAATTATTTTATAGCTCCACTGTTAGGCCCCCCTAATGCGGCGAGCGTCACTGCTGTACCTCGTAACCGCGCATACGAACACAGCGAAAGATGAAAGTGAGCGCGGAGCGTAGCGGGAGATGAAAGACATCGATAGCGAAGAGAGCTTGAGGAGTAAAGCGGAGGAGGAGGGTATTAGAAAGTGTAAGGAAAGCATAGTACCACACGCTATGTGCTTTGCGATGACAATGGCTACAAGACGGCGCCAGAATAGCCCGTGTCGTGTTTATGGAAACAAATCGCTGCATGAGCTGAAGGTTTGCCTGCGACGGCAGCTGTGAATTACGCCCACGCGTCACCCGTGCGCCGCTTCCTGCGATCTCCAGATTAGCGAGGAAATCGCGCTACACATCGCTCTGTTGGCAATGTGCCGCACCCGACAGAATTTCCACGCGAACCTTGATATCGCAAAATGAAAGCACGTACGCAGAAGCGCTCAAATTTCGCATTAAGGGGTATGGTAACAGTCGGCGACTTTTTTTTTCAAACGCACTACTTGTGGCTGATATAATCGCGATTGCAGGTTGTATTGGCGGGTATTTATGTTATCTGCGCATATTTGATTTCCCACACCCTCCCCCCCCCAAAAAAAAAATGATGAGCCATTCCACTCTGTGAAGCTTGATGACCAGTGAAGCTGTGTAGCACACTACAAAGAGGCGACAAAATTTGGAAAAAAGTCAGGAACACATTGTCTCGATCGGTCGTCATCGGCAGGAAAGGTACGCACACACATGTATTTTTATACATTCGTGTTCATTTATGTGATACTTTCTTTACATAGATACGTGTTTTCATTTCGCAATATATTGTTGGCAAATAATTTCATCTCGAAATCAAAGCAGCTACTGACAGTGGGCATGTGCCGTTAGCGAATTTTTAGATGGAGGGGCAGGACGGGAATGCTGGCATAGTAAGTGGCAACGGACGGCAGAAATAAGTATCATTTCCCATAATAAACCATTACTACTGCCAGCGAGCCAGCTGTGGAAGAAGACGGCGAACGCGCCAGTAGTGGCATGTGGCCTTGCTGATGCTGAAAGGTTTTGTTTAAATATATTTGTTTACGGGCACCTAAAATGCACGGAACCCTACACATAAACAGCCTCGATGTAATACAAACAGTTGAAAGGAAAATTCTGAAAATTGAGCGCCTGCACAACGAAAGTTTTAACACTTCCCGCAGTTTCTCTAAAATGGTCGTTTCATTTATTCAACATCACATAAGTAGGCGTTGCGCGCAAATCTTGCGATAGTCTATCACACATACACGCAACCACACTTTAATACTTTTGGCAGCAGGTAAGCCATGATTCAGTTCAAACGCTCGATGCGATTGCCATGGTAAACCTGGAATTAACTTACAATCTAGAGGTTGCGTTCGCGTAGGGACGTATCCGCTGCATCTTCTGATTCATTGTTGATTATCTTGCATCGACAAATTTTCCTTTTGTCGTAGATATCCCGCTTCGCAAACTTCCATGGTATTAGACATGAAACATCGATGTTGTAGACAAAATATAGGGGTTTAGCTTTGCGCGACAAGTTCCCATGTTCTTTATGAACCGGCGCTTATGGCTCTCTGCATAACAACGGCAGACATTTTCAGAAATTTAGTATACCATCATTTCCTACCATAATTCAGGGTACATTAAATTTCATGATGCAGTGAGAAATTAAGCACTTAACGCGTTATGCAAGCCGTCACATCACCCAAGTTGATGCTGTGGCGCCGCGTGCTAAGCAGAAAGCAAAACACTTTTCCAACTGCGTGACATCTCGCTAAGCTCAGCAGCGTGGAAACAATATTTTGCCTTGAATAATAATCATACGACATCGCTTATACTTTCTCGTCGGCGTGATTTGGGCTCAGGGATGGTTGACTTTAGCATTTTTCGGTCGCTGTAACGATGAAGCCGAGCCCAAAGAAGAAATGTGGATCGAATAGGAAGGTTTGAGATTGTATGGGTGCTGCCTCGTTATTATGCAAGCACGGTAACATGCATGGAAGCCGGTGGTGTAAGATGTGCATGCGCGGTCGCCATAACGCATTTTGGTAGCGCACGAAGCATCACGCAAAGCTGAAAGTCTGTGATAATTTAGGTAGAATCTCTTTAGATGTGTGGCATACGGTTCAGGTGCGCAACCGCAAGCATGATATATTTTGGTAAGATATCTAATAAAATAATTAATAAATCTGATGCTGATTCTTTCCGAAGCAGAAGCGCCGCTGCAAATTGATACGCACTGGTCATGGGTTCGCTCGACTCGTCAAGTATACGCGTCGCGAATGCATAACCGCTACAGGATGGTCATGTTTGTTTCTCAGCTCTATGGTGTCTCTGTGCTACTCTATGGTATTGCGGATATGGTGAGAGCGCGTCTTTTCATTATTTTCTGTACCCAGTTGTGTCTGTTCTTGTTTTGCCCTCTATTAAACGCCTCTGCTACATATTCATTGTGTCCGAAGGCCGCGCAGTGAAGGCTGTGGGCTGCTTTTCTTGCGCAGCGGAAAGAGAGTTTCCAAAAGCAAAACAGCAACGAAAACGGCGCATCACGGTATAAGGCTTCAGAAGTAAAGATCCATGCGAGGTGCGTGTGTTTTTCCGAATGCACATCTAAGACATCTTAAAAAAGAATTAAATTATGGGGTTTTACGTGGCAAAACCGCTTTCTGATTATTGGACACGCTGTAGTGGGGGACTCCAGAAATATGGACCACCTGGGTTTTTTTAACGTGCACCTAAATCTGACCACATGGGTGTTTTCGCATTTCGGCCCCATCGTTATGCTGCCGTGGGCGCGATGCGATACCGTGACTTCGTGCTTAGCAGTCCAACACTATAGCCACTAAACCACCACGGCTGGTGAAAACATCTAGCGAGCCCAAAAATGCCACAGTAGGCGAAAGGCATCAGGCAAGAAAGACGGCGTATCTGGTTTGTTGGTGCTTTCTAGAAAAAGTTGGTTAAAATGTACCCAAAGCTAAAACAAATATGCGTGCACCATTTCTCCTATTTTTATTGAAGGCACTGCCAGGATCACACTGACTGACTGACTTGTTTAAAGGAAAAAGGCAATAATCTAATAAAGGCTACTATATCGGTACGGCCGTGCTTTCAATTATGAAAACTTGCGAAATGGCAATCTGACATCTTTTGATTCGTATTCATAACTCGATGCACAGAAAGACGGCAGCTTCTTTATAACGCGCGCCGTTGGGATGACGATGAGGCGTGATTACTTTTTCAGTTTTTTTATTAATATTTTTATCCATCGGATAGTTTTTTTGTCAATGCGATAGTTTGTCATTTCTGCTCCCTCATTCGGCGCTGGGACACTTCCACTTCAAACCGCCTCCAAGGCGCATAAAGATGATTACACGGAAGCCACGTTGGCACAGTCAGTAAGGAGTTCTGCAATGCAGAGCAGGAGGCTGCGGATTCGGTTCATGACTGGAGAAGCCGCATTTTGATCGGGCCGTCGTGCAAAAGCGCTTCTGTGCCGTTCATTTCATGAACGTGAAAGGACCTCCGGTGGTCCGAAAAAATTCGGAGCCCTCTGCTGCGTCCGTCATAACTGACCGTGCAGTTTCAGGAGTTTAAACCCATGATTACTGAGAGGCAAACGAAACTTAGTCGGTAGGAACGAAGGTCGCTGCTTTCTGGGGATTCTCGTGCAACGTATATTTTATGACGTTCTTTTTTTGTATTAGCAAAATTGTGGCTGTACGTGGAAACATTCACGTGCTAACTTCTGACCTAAACTTAGCCTGGGGTGGCTTTGCACATTGTGCTCTACGACAAATCATAACTTGAAAAGAGTCCATCACGTCATTCATATATATACAGACAACAGGTAATTAGGTTGTTTTCAATGGAGCTAACACTTACCTGTGCGCCAGTAGTCTGGTTGCCTTTGAAGTGCGCCGACATGACTCGCAGATTAGGAGCATACGACCATGAAATCCATACTGTCTTCTTTTTCTTTCACAGCGTGCAGGCAGTTAAACTGCGCTCAGCGCATATGTGCTCACCACACTTGTTGTGTATATCCGTATTAGTCTTTAATTCCAGCTTGATTGTAAGATGGGAAGCACTAAGAACATATCACTGCTTCCGAGATAATGAGCAAAACGAAAACAAGGTAAAAGCGGGATCCAACGCTTCGGCAAGTGGACGTTGGCTCCCGCTTTCACATTGTTCTTGTTTTGCTCATCTTGAATTTCCATCTCCCGCATTCCCCGTGTTTTCCCTAATTCCAAGACAGAAATATATAATTCTGGCAACGTTTGCAGCTTCTATGTAGTTCTTGTAGGATGAAATTTATTGCATAATGACGACGAAACCGAGGATGCTACACCTCAGCATCAGAATAGGACAGGATAGGATATTCTGCTACGATGGCGCAATATCAGAATATGTGTGTGGTTTTCGTTCTTCTTATTTTGTCTGGCATTGTGGGCACTTTTCACTAGCTTGTGATATTTCGGAAGTGGACAAGCTAATCACGGAGGATGATCTTACTAAACGTGTCTAATCATCAGCACCAGTTGCCCAGATCCACCGATTACGACAATCCCGGTGGGTAAAACTAGAATTTCAAAGTCGGCAACCCTGCTTTTGCACGTCAAAAGCGGCGACGTGAGCCACCGTACGGCACGGCAGAGCCTTATGTGCATGAAACTTGACCATGTCAGCAAAGTCTGCAGTTGCAATGTAACGTGCATACGATGCGGCGAATCCTAAGAAAACGAAAACTTTGAGGCCGCCATGATGTGTCCATACTGTTACAGCAACCACGAGGAAACATCAAAACGATGCGCGTAGATTAACAATTCCAGTAATATCACTGAAGACGATTATCGCACAAAGACACCGGAACAGCTGCACGCACCGTTCACAACAGACACAAAGATGTCGTAGAACGTCTCGTCGAGATTAAATGCCCCTTCGAGACCAGTATTCTCTCCTATCACATGTGCCGTTCTCCATCTGGCAAAACGAAAAACCCAATTCAATTCATCGACGAAGAACGACAGCATGAGGCGGTCATGGCTATGGTCGCGGAATGGCCTTCGCTGCAGTCCCGACCTGTGGCCAGTACTGCACTCTGCACCAAACCTTTGCACAAGGAGCAGTACAAAGAAGCTAACTATCCAAGTAGCGCTCCCAGACAGAAAGGGACTGTAATTACCGCAGAAAGATTATTCACAGCATGCAGGGTCAGTTACTGTACTCTACGCGAGGGTTTTCTTTTTTCTGAGTACAAGAAACCGGCTACTAATTCCGCTTCATAGGTGCTCGCCGTACTGGAGCCGCAGACTGCAGCCCGTCCACAATAGCTTACAAACTCGGACTTTGAATGCCTTTGTACGCCTCTCATGCCTGAGTGCCAGTCACCAGCTTGACTCCTTGATGCGCATCGACACCCGGAAGGCCTTTAAGGACCTTACATGCGTCGGTGGTCGCTTGACAAGGTATACAACTATATTAAAGGAGAGAGGTTCTGGAATATTTCCGTAGCGTCGTTAAATGGCTGCGCTAGCAGCAGTGGTGCAAGATCGTCCTTCTAGCATCTCTCTAATAGGTCTTCGTTATCACTGGTCCCTTCTTTTTTTTCCATTCTCCTCTTACCGCTGGGCAGAAGAGCAGACTAGAATGCACTTGCTCATGCCGACCTCTCTGCCGTTCCCTAAAGAATATCTGTCTGTCTCATCATATTTCCTCCAGTACGACCAGTCCACTTGGCAGGTATGAGGCACGGTATTAGTCGCCAACTACCTTATTATGCGTCACATCAATTCTACTTTGTGTACTGTGCTTTGAGCGCAAGGGTGGCTGTTCTACGCCCCGGAAAACTACGATTTCTGGTCAGCTCTTTGGAAACACAACATCGTGTAGTTCGAAGTTATTGTAACCCAAATGGCGTTTAGATGGAATTTCAAGAAAACTAAATGTATATATACATTCACTTGTGGAAATTAATTCCTTAAAGAGACATGATAAAGCCAACAGTCAATGATGTCAAGGCAAGCATAGAAGTAATTCGCGGTGCTCGAAATTTAAATGCATTATATAACGACTGAAAGGGAAAATTAGAGTGTACGAAACGATAACCTGCCGCCTGTGGGAGCCTAATCCACAACCTTCGCATTACATGTGCATAGCACTATCGTTAGGGTAAATAACGAAACTTCCCTAGTTACCTTCTTACTTAACTACGTACGGCGCACATTGCAGTTTTCAAGATGTAGCTGCTGAGTTTGCAAGGTGTATCCACATGAGGTTAATTTCCAGGATGACACCGATTACAATATGTACATTTCCCAAACGTTGCAACAAAATACGTGAGTGTTCCAGTTACTTTTGTGCTTCAATGCATAAAACAGCGTTTTCTGAAGAAAAAGAATAAGTGGAACAAGAGCGCATTTTACGAGGAGTTTGATTGCGCAGATGTCGAAGTTGGGATCACCATAGAAATTCACTTGAAGTTATACGCCTTGAAGACTCACCGGCTACCGTTCGTAAATCGATATGTTTGCCATAAAGTAGTTAATAGGTATCAAGTGAACGTTTGTTGATTATTTGAAAATGTGTTTTGATTTCTCGTGCATGTATTGTCAACCTCTGTAAATAAACCAGTTCAAGGACTAGAATTACGTCATCTGCAACAGGCGATTTTGAAATAGAAACATCTGTAAAACATAAAAACATCTGCCCATATTTCAGATTGCAGAGGCGTATTTTAGCATTGTCTCTCTCAACAGCCCAATCCTGCACGAACTGCGCCTATTTCCGTTTGTTGTTGCAGCCAAATTCTTGACCTACAATCTTTATGGAGTAGGCCCTCTGCCAGCAATACTAAAGAAATGTTTAGAGCGAATTTTGTCTTGAACGTACGCGTATTCCCTGACAAGCAATATTCCTTGTATATCCTACAAGGCAACCGCGTCTCATCTGGCTCCACACAAAATATAAACAAAATATTAGTAAGCAAACCTTGCAATTATTGTGACTGTCTTGCATAGCGTGCGTAAGGAAATTGTCGCCATAAAGCGCCAATTTTGACAACACATTTTAAAATCTCATAGTGTTTCTTTACTACAGAACGTCTTGGCAGGGTATCAGTCCATCAGCGGCAACCATCCGTGTCAGATTTCACCCTTGATTTATAAATAGACTTGAGGACACGTGTCCGTTTCGTCTGGGAGGGTAACAAGGACAACACAACGTGTTGTTTTATGTATCCGTGCTACGTGTGTTTGTGCGCGCCTTGTTACATGTTACATGTGACGTGTTCATGTCAATTTCTCAGAATGTGCTCACACCAGGCAATGAACATACAACAGGCAGAACCTTGACAGCCTAGGGTAACACCTGGTGCTTAGTGAAAGAGTAAGACAACTTCCTGAGCCCCATGTTTCACATCTCGTAAAAACAAGAACCTAATGTAGGCCGACGACCCCAACTCTTCGATCATACCTGCCCCTCCAGTACATGCTAATTCCCGTTGTCGTCGAGGTCATTCAGCAGTGCCAGGATCCCCGGCGGCAGTGCATTCCCGCTGGACGACAAAGGACCAGTCAAACTCCATAATAATAAGCTGGCCTTTGCCCATTTGCACACGTTACCAAGCGACACTTTTGGTGCCCTATTTCATAAAGGACTTAAATGATTTGTTATCGGTCCATTCATACACAATACTTATTGGAAAGACAACGTGTGTAATTCGCTATGTATATAGAAGAGATGTGCAAATTTTAAAGTTACATCTTCTACTGGCTGTCGTACAAAGAATCCTCATCGTCCGATCGTCTCGAAATGCACCGTAGTACTCAGGGCTATCAAGTTCTAATTCATCGTCATCATACAGGAGTCACGAAGCAATATGTCTAACCTAACCAACTGCCGCACGATTTCTGAGTGTCTTTACTTTAGTGTATGCATTCCGTTGACACCAAATTATTTTCTTTTTTTCTCTTTCCTTAGTCAAGAATGCTCTTGGCCATTTCTAACATTTCTTGATATATACACGAAACGGACGTGAACCTCAGTATATGGGCCATGCTACGCTCGGGAAAAACCAGGACTGACGAAATAAAAAGCGTATAGCTACATTTCAGACGAACAGTGAAGCTTATTGTTCATACGTCATGCATATACTTTCTGCAACTCATTCCAGGAGAACCTTTGATTGCCTTATTCTAGGCAATATCTAACTCATTTAGCTGTCAATAATTGAACTTGTGGCGAAACATCCGAACCATATCCCCCTAGCAGCAGCACTTGAAAGATACAAGCGTGCTAATGATAACGTATAGTAGGTGCCTTTAGTTAACTGTCACCCACTGACTGTGGAGCAGACCCGTACGCAACAAATTACATGTAATTATGTACGTCTAATCTGTTATTTTTTTCGGTACTTTTGTAATATACCTCTTATTTTCTTTACTTGCAGAAGCTCATCGAAATTCAAATATTTTTCATTAACGAATTACATTTCACCAGTTGCAGTTTTGACAGACACCATAGCTTTGCGCACTTAAATTTGGCGGTAAGTTCGTTGTCCCAAGGGATACAAACATCTACATCGGTTACCACCTACCCAATGTAAGCGCCTTGTAGCAGCTCCGTCATGGCGTGAAAATGACAAGGCTGGACATTTGCACATCTCTCTTGGAAGTATAAACTCTGAGCTTTTCTCTTATAATAATTTTCTGTCTCTTTCATGCAATCACTTCTAAGTGGCTTTCATAAGTGGTACGAGATACATCTTCTCTATTCTTTACCGCTTAGAGCACGCCACGACTTCTGTGATACAGACGAAAGCTCCAGGCTGTTCTTCGAATAGGTTTTTACCTGTTTCATACATACACGATTCAATACACTAGTTCTTGCGATTGTAGCACGGCTGAATTTTCGGGCTGTATAATACCGAGCTTCATATTAAGTTGCTTTACATTTATGCCCACCTTATCAATCAATGTGAACGTTTGCTGGCGTCTATTACAATTATTTGTTTACGTGGATAGCGAGTAAAGGGCACCAGGAGGAGGTCCATCGGACGTTGTCCGACAAAGTTGTTGGTCCAACAAATATCGAAGGCCACTTTGGGCATTAATGCCAGAGAATTACCTGTGAGTGACTTTTCGATTTTCATTGGCCCTCTCGGAAATTCTTTCCCTTAGCCCGAGTAGTAATATCCGAGCATCGCAGTATTGAGTAACTAAAAGTTTAATCGTGCGTTATAACACTACCCTTCTCTCCTGCGCACAGATTGAGCTAGCTTTCAGTGTCACTGCCAGATGTCGTAACAAGGCAACGAGGGAATATTATTGAAGATAAACTTCAAAAAGCAATTCTTATTGCAGGCACACAGTTTGTAGAGGGGTAAAGAGGACGCGCTGAAGAAGCCATTTGAATTAGGAAGGAACAGCGCCAACTAAGACGATCACAAGTGGGGAGAACGACACAGGACAAGCGCTTATCCTGTGTCGTTCTGCCCACTTGTGATCGTCTTAGTTGGCGCTGTTCCTTCCTAATTCAAGTATGCACCATCTAGCCCAAATGAATGTTCTCCTAAATCAAGAAGCCATTCGAGCTCCTTCTCTAGGTTTGCTGTTAGTGCGACTCTGATAAAGTGTCATCATGTTCGGCCAATCACCGCGATACTCACTGGGCTCTTCCCTCCAATTGCCGCATCCGTCCCACGCTGCCCTCAACCTGCTCGTCCCCGAACGACCTTTAAGTGCTGCAAAGCTACTTTTTCCGGGACTAAGGTCCACTACGTTGAAATGTGCTGACCTCCATGTACACGTTCGGTAAGCCTCATCCAAGGAGGAGGGGGGGACAAAAAGCTCCCCTCGCGACACAATAGAGCAGGCTAACCAGCCTGTCTGGCTCGTCAGGTAACACGGTCGACGCGCACCTGCGCATAACAATTAGAAAACGTCTACGAGGGATTGCGCCTGGACAACTTGACCGATACTGAGAAATGGTCTGGATCTGAGAACTCCCTAATTTGAAATATGTGCCCAGCTCTATAAGTGACCTTGTTTCGCAATATATTGGCTGCCGTAGACAATCAGTCTCCAGCGGCACACTGCAGCCGGAGCAATGTGTGGCGCATCTCTGTCGCTAATCGGGGGATTGTGAGAGGCCGCGCGTGGGTGACGCGTAGGTGCCATTTAGAGCAGCCGCCGCACGCAGACATCCGCTCATACAGCACTTCGTTTACATATAAGGTATCGGTGGACGTGCTCGTCCCATGCCATCGTTGAACAGACGACGGCGCACTAATTTCGCGCCATCTCTTTGTGGTGGTCGCCGCAGAGCCCATCTTGCGCGGCACCACACTTTCCTTCTCACGCTTTCGCCATACCCTCCCCTTCCGCTTTTCTCCTCGCGCTTGCTTTGGCGATCGCTGTCTTTCATCCCCCGCTACGCTCCGCATTCGCTCATTCATCCTTGTTGTGATCTTTCGCTCAGTTACACCAGGCAGGGGGACGCTAAACGCAGGGACGGGCGCCTAAGAGCTGCGCTCTAACTAATAAGGCTTGGCAGGTCATTTAATGCGCAGGGCAGACAACCGGTGAACCATTAGAGCTACATAATGAATGCCAAGGGAAAGGAAACGAGTTCGAAGACGGCAGAAAATTCGGTGGGGTGATGAAATTAGTAAACTAGTCACCACAGGTTCGAATCAGTTATTGCAAGATAGGAACAATTGTACATCGCTGGGAGATGCCTTCCTAATGTAGTGGACATAAAAGATGGCTGCTGCAGTTGATGATGCCGAATAAATGTAGGTGTTAAAGTACCGTTGAACCATTACTCATTAACAATTGCCCAATTACTTTTGTGGAGCAGGGATGGGTAACCGTAATCAGGTTTTTGAAACTAGTAATTCTACGTGTGACCCGCTACATTTTTTTTCTAACGTTTGCAAGTATACAGAGGAGATCGAGTTGTATGCTCGAAGTTCATTAAATGATCTCATGAAAAAAGATTACACCAAGGGCAATACAGTGGCACTTTGGGGTAATGGAATGATTCAGGCAAAACCTAACGACGCAGCATAGGAACGAAATCACTTTTACCATTTCACTACAGCCATGATCTGAAACGGGATTGAATGGGCTTGAGAAGAAAAAGAAGTAAAATTAACTGGTCATAGACAGAGCGGCCCCACAATTGTAATGTTAATTAAATCTCGCGACAGGCCAGATTTAATTAATATCTTACAAAGCCACCTGTACCAGCTAACCACTGACAATGTAATAGCTACTGACGCTTCTGTGTTGCAATAACAAGGCAGGAGAGGGGATCCTCTCTGAATTTCTTCAATGGTCTTACTCCCATCGCCTTCCCGACTTCACACCTATATTTCAGGTAGAATTATTAGCGATTATATTAGCACTACGAAAACTTCCATTAATGACCCATTAGCTGTTATTCCAAAAATGACCCATTAGCTGTTATTGTGACCGACTGGCTATCTGTATGTACAGCACATACTGCTTACTGCGGAATTCAAGAATTCAAAGAACATTTCATTCAATGGTACCTCCGTACTTAAGGAAAGTATGTTTGCTTTGGTTACCGGGACATCGTGGGTTGCACATGGATGAAATGGCTGATTCACTCGCACGAGCATCCCTCAACGGCCCTATCATATATGCCTTACCAACATCAGCTTATGTCACAGCAGCTAGGTACAGAAATTTCTCTATATCTCAAAACTCGGCAATCACCATGCTAACACTGTCTTCTGAATTCCACCATCTTGGCTCCCATGGGGTAATAATTGGTGTCCTTCAAGGCAATAGGAAGTTTCTTTTAGAAAATTCAAATGTCGTATACCGCCTCTAATTTTTTACTTACACAGGTCTGGTCTCACCATTCCCCTCAGTGCTCTTTTTGCAGTCCGCCTGAAACTCTCGAACATTAGTTTTTCTCGTGCCGCTGCTTTCTAAGACAAAGAAAACTATTAGAATACTGATTTATCAAACTTCGGCTATCGCTAACTTCGCCAACCATTCTTTCTTTTGGGGCGACTTCACTGGGATCCAGTCACAGGGATGCTTTTCTTGTAGTTTACAATTTTATTAGAGAGACAAAAGAGTGCAGGCTGTATATATAAAATCATCAATAATTTATATTGTTTCCTTTCTTCACGTTGACCTATTTTATCAAAATGCTTAACAATATTTTCATTACACTTCTAAATTACAGTTTATAGTCCCACGCTCCACTATTAAAATCTAGTTTCGCTTTTCTTCGAAGCTTACGGAAAACCGCCTGCTTCTTGGCCTCTATAGTGGGTATGCGCCAGTGTTTAGGATACAAGACAAGGCAAGACAAGCGGCCTAATCTTGAAGGAATTTTCTTAGGTCCATGCTCACTTTTGATCACCAAGCTAAAGCAAAGAAGGTAAGCTGAAAACAAGATTTTCAAGGTTGTGATATCGTGTTGAAGACGGCAAGTTTCCTATATTTCCGCATTGTGCGTCCATCTTCCTTCTGATCCTTTTAAACAACGAAACAGTATACGTAGGCTGGTTGTTGCTCATAGAATGTAGCTCTTTATAAATAAATGAGAGTGCGCTGTACCTTCAACTAGTTCTTTTTTTATTCAGCATTACTATGACAATTCATCCATGCACGCAACTTGCAATTCACTAATAAATATTTCACTCCACATTGTACCAATGCAGTCTGAAACAAAAACGAGGCTGCTGAGTCCCACATCCAAGCTGATATTATCGCCCATTCGGGCACACAGTCTTGATGCAGAGCACGGCCACACCTTTGCCTACAAAGAGACCACAAAAGTCGGGTGAACACTCGACACGGCAAGCTAAGACTAGCGAGCCACCGAGTCCTGCGGAATCTCAACCGGCTTCCCCCGTGGGGAAGCGCAGTAGGGGCAGTCGTCCGAAAGACACCCGGCAGCGCAGTCCAACTGCGGCCAAAATCCAACGGGAGCGCATGGCGAATGCGCCCAGGGCTGCCTATGTAAGTAGCACTATGTCTAGCCACAGTTTTCAGTACCGCGCTGAGGAGCACGTACTATTTTCGGGCTACGAATCAAACTCGTTGCTACTAGAATAGATGTTTTAATTTTATAATTATCACGAGAAAGTAATCTATTCTTTTTATTTTGCAACTCACAAAGGCTGTAGGCAGCATTGCGGAAATGATGAGGAATCGCGTTCCATTGATATCTTTAGATTGCTTTGCAACAATGCCGAAGAGTGAGGAGAGTAAACAGATCAGCCAACTTGAGTGCATATCCCGCTCAGTCTACTTCACCTGAGCAAGTGGAAGGTCGACGTTCTCAAAGCACCAGAGGTTGGGTGCACTCAAGGTCCATTGTCGCAGGTTCTACTGGATAAACCTTCGAAAACGGCACCAACAAACAGAAATGAATGCAGCGTGTACAGCGAAGGCACTAAATGACCACGTTACATGTTGCAGTCAGTTATGTAGAATCTAACAGGTTGCGTGACTCGACAATTCACTGTCTTGTGGCCGACTGCTGTCTGATTATCTTTTAGCTAGAGAATTCCAAAATGTCATGTCGTTCGAGCACTATTAGAATGGCCTGTACCTCATTAAAAAGAAGCCGTCTTATTCCTCGTGACTTTAATTCAAGTATAACAGCTGTTTTTTTTTGTCTGTTGATAATGCTACCCAGTGCGAACACTACAGCCTAAATAAATGACACATGTAAGAGGACCTAAATGCTTTGTGCACATCATAACATAAGTTGTACCTGGCTGATGCATTAGTCGCATGGCAGTCAAGTGCGAGACGGTTAACCGTCTGGTCATGTCAAGTCATCACATAAAGCAATTGTAAATCTTCTCATATGCGAATGCCACCTTATCTGTTATCTTGAAAGAAAGTAAATTTGGGCATGTTTATATTCCATTTTAACTTCTAGCGCACGAAAAAAAAAAACACACACACACAGGGAACATTTAGACGACGACAAGCACAAGGACGAGATTGTCCTTTCGGTGGCCGTAGAGTGGAAAATAACTTTCTGCGTTGTAAACAAGGTTCCCGCACGAACAACGAAAGATCAGTTTGGTCGTTGTGCTTGTCGACAAGAATGTATAAAACCTCTGGAGAACATCAAAGTTCACCATATTACCGGTAACGCGGATGGTGATTTGCCTACTTTGTCGAAGCACGCGGTCACAGACACTGCGACAATGCACACTGACCAATACTGGCCGCTCTTTTTCGTAGTTTTTGTGGAGACGTGCATGGTGCTGCATTGCTGCTGGTTGGCGTGCTCGTAGTCGTGGCGCTGCGGAGGTCTTACGACATTTTGACACTTTCTTAATGACTTCGCATAGTGTTCTAAAAAAACGAACAACACAGCATCTAGTACTACGATGTTCCTGTCACTAGTGCTTAGTGCCCCATCTTTTTCTAAAACAATGCAATAAAGAAGTCGTGAAATGTTCTCTTGTCTTTTGTTGCATATCACATTTTCCTGCAGTAATTCATTGCAGACATCGTATTGTTCTGGCGTTCTCACTTAACAGGTATTTGAATGCTGCATATCTTCATAAAAATAGAGAATGAAAGTTTTCACAGAAATTTACTCTAATTTAAGTTAGGCTGCAGTGCAGTAAGCTGTCGGCACACTGCCTGTCGCTAAGTTCATTCTCTTAACTGTACACTAAAGGATGACTTGCTGAAGCCAAGCAAATATGCAAGTTCTCTTCGGTAACAAATATTTCTTGGAATTCTTTCACATTGTTTTCATATAACCAGCCCATTCATTTTCGTAAATTGAAGTGCATTAAAGCACACGTATTGAACAATATTTGCATCAAGGACAATTTAACTCTCTGAGTCGATCGTTAGTCCCACGAATAGAATACATTCGAATTGCGTGATATATTGGTACATGTAGTGAAGGAAAATCAAACGTGCTTATATTTGCGTACCAAAGCACATTGAAACATATCAACAAACTTGTGGCAGTATTGAAAAATTTTCTACCTCCATACGGATGCCTCTCCTTTGTCCTTAAGTTTTGCTAGTCGCTTGAGAGCTACAACTACTCGTACGTTTGTGAATGATTCTGGGAGCCATTCACATCCTCCAGAATGGTCCCCTCGATACAATGCTTTTCGTAATTGCTATTATGTAGCTCATTTCTGGAACAGAAGAAACCACCATAGCCATTCTTCTCTATCAGCATTCCAAGAGTTCCTCTAAATGGTTGCTCGTCCGAGCTACGACTAAAGCGAGTCTGTGTCAGGCCTCAAGTACCATATTTTGTTCGTCTAGAATAAAACTTGGAGCAGTGAAACAATTTGCACTGATAAATTCTGAAGAATTCAGCCAATACACGGAGGACATACCTCACAATTGATTTACTTCGTTGATTTTCTGTGCTACTCATGGCAGCCTCTGTGACTAATACTACTTCGTTACCGTAATCTGTCGGCGTTTGCTAACTGTAGTTCAAATTCATTTGAGAACACAGAACTTCATTAGGATGCTATGTCAGTTTGTCAAATTAAAATACTCTGCAAGGCTGGCATTATAAAAGCACTCCATCAAAATTATGAAATCACCTGTGGAGCAAGAATTCCACCACGAACATTTTCATGTATGGATGTGCAGGCTCCTCCAGCGCCATCACCTGGCTCCAGCGTACACCAACACGACGGCTCTTTGCCTGCCGGCACTACCGATAGTGGTGGGCCGTTGGTATCAGGACACCGGCGTGAACAACCATTGGATGGCAGTTGTCGGGGACCATCGCCAACAGCTTTGGAAGATGTGAGAATGTTCTTTTAAAGTGAAGTTTCCTTCACCTGCCTTCTTGTGTTTAGCGTGGCGGTGGCGGTGATGGCGGCGGCAGGCCAGTCGGTAGGTGGTCGGTTGGTACCTCCATATATATACTTGTCGATGGCAAGTACGAGAAGGTTATATGCGCGCCGAATGCAAGTACCGGCAAACAGGCGCGTCCATTCTTGAGCACTCTGGAGTAAAAAACGAGACAGGCATAAGAAACTAAACAATGGGGGCGCACACTCACAACTTAATTTCTTTAAACGAAAAAAAAAATGGCTGTGACTTAGCTAAGGTTAAGCCCAGGATGCGAAGCATACTAGCCTTTATTTTAGTTGTTGAACCACTGTTTAGCCTGGTGAACTGCTGTTGCTTGGCTATATTTGGTTCGGCTAGACGAAGAAACAACTCATGCGTTACTCTGCTTCGCCTTCAAGAGTGGAAAGCGACAGCGTTCCCGTTGACCCGCCAAGGGTTGTAAGACAATGGGCTACGGCGCAGCGACTACGCGCCCCGCATTGGACGCGGTGAGCGTCGAGCAACGCAGCGTTCGGCGCGGCAACGAAATGTGCGCCTGAGCAAGCGACGCACGCCTGAGCCTTAGAAACAGCTCGTTTCTAAGGCAACACTGCATTCACTAGAGGCGCTTTTGTACCGCTTGGAAGCATCGTACTCGTGGCTCAGTGGTAGCGTCTCCGTCTCACACTCCGGAGACCCTGGTTCGATTCCCACCCAGCCCATCTTGCAAGAGTTGAGCCAAAGCCACCTAGAAACAGACTCTGTAGCACGCCGCAACCTTCCCTTCTCATTCCAACGAGCAGCTCTGTCTCCAGGAGGTATCTCACCTCGTGAGTGTCTAGCAGAGGCAAGCGCAGCTGCTTATATACCGCCGCGACGCCGCGAGCGACGGCGCGAGTTGGAGCCCCGTTTCTCTTCCATCGTGACGTCACGGTGTCACGTGGTCAGCCTTGAAGGCGACGCCGCGAGCGACCGCGCTAGTTGGAGCCCCGTTTCTCCTCTGTCGTGACGTCATGGTGTCACGTGGTATTGAAGGCGACACCGCCGCGCCTGAGGAGCTGGGTTGAGCTCTCGTAATATGATTCGCATAAAAAATAGACATGTGCTGGCCGCCCTCCTACATACACCACCCGGTCAATACCTATTCCGCGTGTGACATGCGCCTGCTGCGAAATTTCCGACCACAACGACAACAATAAATCATCGACGTGCAAAACAGCTGTAGTAACAACTGCTTCACACAATGGTATCCTTCTTCCATCTAAACCCTTAAATGAGGCTGTTGAATCACATACACAAATGATATCAGCGCCCATTAAAGCACGCTGCCTTCATGGAAAGCATGCGCACCCTTTCGCGTAGCGACAGACCAACAAGGTCCGGCAGATGTTGTGAATGGTACCCTTAGACTATATATAGAGGGAAATAACTAAGTGCTAACAAGTGAAATAATTTCATTTCGTTAGCAATTATCCCCGATAGATAGATACTGGATGCATTTAGGTGGACAGACTCTTTTCAAACGTTTCCCAATAAATTAGCAGTTTAGGAAGGTGAAAAGCGCTGAATATTTTTCCAATAGCCCTTATATTTCTTGCGCAGCGCGATGCCAAATATATTGGACACTGGCATTACACCCGGTCTTTTTTCACCCAGCGCGCATGTAATGACGTACCGCAGATATTGCGCTCAAACTGGTGTGCAAACTTCTTTTATTAACTCGACGTGTTCCTTCCGTAAATTCTTCGCGAAATTGCGCCTTCTGTCTCATCAGACACGCGAGGCCGCTCTTCTACAGAAAAAAAGACACATGCTGTTCTGTGTGTTGTGTGGATGAAATCAATGAATGCGTGCATTGTTCGCTTCACTTAGCTGAGCGCCTGTGTAATCTCTCTAAGAGCCTATGAACCACTGTTTTATATGCTTGCTTACGGGAGTATGAGCCATAGCTTATAGGGGCATGAGGTGGTGGTGGTGGTAACAACTTTATTGAGACTCTGTTCAGTTATGACCTGGCAGGCCGTAGTCCTAGAATGGCCCCTCACGAGGAGCGACCCTTTCGGCCCAGGCTAGGGGCATTAGCGATTGCATGAACGATTGCATTTTTGCTTGATAACGTGTAATGCCGTGCGCAACTTTGCCAAGGGGACAATATGTGCGCCGGAGGCCGCCTTCATCGGCAACCTCGAACTTCGAGACCACGGCAACACCGTCCGTATCAAGTGGTTCCCGGCGCACGCCTGCGACTGTGCATCCTCACCGAACCTCAACGAGGCGGCCCATTCGGCGGCGCGAGCGCTTACCCCCGTGCCCCCGAGAGTGACCGTTCCATGTGGTGGTTCGAAACAAAGGACAGATTGACCAGTTATGCCGAAGTAACCAAGTGTTACAGCTTAGCTCGACGGACAATGCCATCTGCCCCCCCGGCACTCAGTCAGGAGGAGGCCGTAATCCTAAGGCAAATACAGACCACGTCACTCCTCGCCCCCGCAATACTGCACGTGCTTCACCCAGAGCTCTATCCGAGTGGGCTGTGCGGTGTTTGTCCAGTGGGTCCGGCAGACCAATGGCACATCATGTGGGACTGTGCCAGGTTCTCGACGGCAGCTACCTCCAGGACTTACCCACCCGAACTTCAAGGTGCACTGCAGTCTGCAGACAAGGACACACAACTATGGACCGTGCAGCAGGCCCGGGCTGCCCTCGAAAAGCATAGGCCTCATAACCCACTCCAAACGGGCCCAACTGGGGTAGTGCAGAGTAGGGTATAACCCCGGTTCGATGCTTGGCCAGCGTCACGACGCGTTAAACCATCGTTTGTCGGAATTTTATGCCTATCCTATAAAGGCTTTTTTTTTTGTACGCGTTCCTTATTTAAACGTACGCTGTTCTGTGCGTACTTGCAATCAGTGTGTGCACTGTTCGCATCACTTTTCTGAGCGCTTGTAGACTCCGCATTACGAGGGGGATGATTCATTACGTTGTTGCTTGCTTCGCTGCGTATGAGCTACTGCTGATGACAGTTTGTGTTCACGGACGGGCACGAAAAATACCGACCACTGGGAGGCTATCAGTTTCGCTGTAAGAGAGACTCGATTTCCAAGACAAGATGCTAAATACTAACGGTACTCATGTGCTGTTCATTGCAAGACCATCGCAAAAGCGCGGTAAAATATCACTGCTTTATAACTCAGCACCCAACGTAATGAACACGCAAAATTAAAGAAAGCGTAGATAAGTGTAAGCCCGTGAACAGTTTAAAGTTTGCATTCTGCGCATTCGCTGTTGTATTAACTTTTTTTATTAAATCAAGGATATGTGCTGAAAGTAGGTATAAATAGAAAAAAAACTACTTCGGCATATGCCATAAAACGCCATGTCGCTGATATTCGCCATTCTAGAACTGTTTTGTTGGGAACTTGAAGTATTTTTATCAACGAGGCATAGATGGCGCCAGCGAGTGTCCAATACATTGCACAGCGGCATTTTAGGAGGGTAAATGTCTTGCAATAGGAGTATACTGTGCCATTAGTTAGTGTCCAATATATTAGACAAAACCCCATTGCGGTTTCTCAGGAGGTCATCTGGCCACTCTAGGCGCATTTCTGCCGTTGCCGTCGCCGTGAGGTTGCGCATAAAGCCCAAGGGCGATAACATTCTCGTCGCGCGCCGTGTGCAGTAAGTGCGAGTGAAAGCGTGCGAGGGAGACTCGGCAATCGCGGCTCAATTTCCCACACGCAAGCTAGGGAAGCGGGAAAGAAGCGCGCTGTCTTCCGTCGCACGCAACGATCCGGGGCGAGGGTAGGGAGGGAAGCGCGTTCTACTCCGGGCGGCCCAGGCGTCCGCGCGGCCCCGCCCGCGCCGCTGTATATTTAAAACCATCTGCGACGGGGCAGGGTTCGGACGTGCGCTGTTGGTGCGAGACGGAGCACGAAGGTCGATCGACTCGCTGCTGCTGCTACCGCGCTTCCTCACTGCAGTGTTTTGATAGCTAATCTCCGCGGTCATCGAGTGAGATGAGGTCATTACTGCTTCTGTGCGAGTGACAGCATGCTTCTTAATTTATTTAGTATGCCTGTATGTGCAAGTTTATATGGCCGATCAATCTACTATACTTCGTTGGGAACATAGTTTTATCATTGTTTTTTTTTGTAAAGATACTTGCTGTCCACTTACTTCCTCTCGCAATCAAGGCTTCGCCTTTCGGGCGAAACTGCGATATTGGTAAATGTCCAGCAGAACCCGAATGGCTCATTTACAACTGCGCAGACTGCAGGTAGCTTTTCGGCAATGACAAGAAATGGGGCTTTGTATATTTCTTTAAATTCATCTGAAATAATTTTGCTTGAAGGGCGCAGAGGAGGAAAAAGGTGAGTGAACTTGAATTTACAAACCGCTCACACTACTTCACTTCAGTAAGCGCAGGTGTAAAGTTACGAAAGCACGAGAGGATAGTCATAACAAAAGGTGACATGATATTTAACCCTCAGAATTAGGTAAACGAATTAGGTAAACCAAAAGGTTCAATGAATATAAAAAAACGGAAACAGTATGAAAGACCGAGACAAGTCTAGCTGAGGTACTAAATACGCATTTGCACTTACGCATACGCATTTGCATTTACGCAGGCACGGCTTGAAGTTCCACAATTTTCCTCTTTGTCTCTTCAAATGGACGGAAATCCTAGACATCACTAACCTATCGCCACTGCCCTTTACCTTATTTTAACACTGCTACATCTTGCACTATGCTCGAATTGACATAAACTTTGAAATCTATTTCATTTGTTTCTCTTCTTTAGAGCTTTTTCAGGTCCCCTTTCTATTACGGCGCTTCTTGATGCATCTATTCCTTCCTGCAAATTATACCAAGATCTTTTGTCTATCATTGCAAAACTAATGCCGCAGGTACCAAATGCTTGTTTCCCAGCCTGCTTTCACCCCATTTTTGCCCTGAAGTCGCTGATGACTACAGTATGCTGAGTTTGCACCTTTTTCATTGCTAATCCAACGTCTTCAAAAAAGCTCTCCCATTTCTTCATCATCATGACTGGAGGTTGAAGCTTACTTAGGCTTGCACTACCTTTAATGTAGATCGCTTCTTCAGCATTATTATCATGACTGCTACCTTCTCATTATTGCTGCAGTATTGCATCAGTGTTGCCCGATATGTCCCTAATAATTAAAAATTGTAACACGTATACTCGACTATCTGGAAAAAGTGGCCGTTAGTATAAATGTATCCGCCCCAGCAGTTCTTCTAATCTAACTAAAGCCAATATTATTCACGGCAATGCCTGAAACTTCCTCTGAAATTCCGGCTAAGGTAGCGTCTCTAGAGAGTATTCTGTTATTAGATATTGCCAGGTTCAGTTTTCATAGGCTTTTGTACAGGACATTAGTTGCACAAGGGACAAATGCATCTTTCATTTGGAGGGTAAAAGGCATGGATACAATATAATCTATTCACTTAATATGAACGCATTGGTAATGATGTGAGCTATAACGTACGCGCTTTGCGGACTGAAGCACATACCTATCAAAGAATACTTTAAGGTGTGAAGGCTTGTTTTGACAGTATCTTCAAGAGTCCACTAGTCCTTTAGAATCTGCAGATGTGCTCGTGCTCCTGACAATACAGTCACTGCTTCACAAAAAAAAAAACTGTTTCAAACAGAGAGTGACATATCTCGTTACTCCTTCACCAATAGATGGCTCGTGGGACAGAAAGATTCCGAAGGAATCTTCTGTATAAACCTCCTCAAATTCCATAAGATTAATATAATTCAGAGCTCCGACTGAAATGTCAGCTGAATCTTTGTCGCAACCTCAAGTATAGCTTTCGACTCTTCGAGTATTGAAGTAGCTGAAAAACAACGTGCGCTCACGATTGCTTAGCAAAACGGCGAACGAAGCATGGAAAGAAGTCAGAAGTGATGTATTGGGCAAGCATGCTGGCTTCAATAGCGGATGCGTTTTGATTATAATCGTTCTCTGCCATCGCAGTAAGCTAGGCATCTGCAATGAAGTCTAGCCTATGAAGTTCTAACTGAACACGTCATTTTGTTTTTGTGCTATAAGAATGTGGTAGATTCGGGAGCTCCAAAGAAATGTTGTAAATTTTCAGGATAAAAGCAGTGAAACCACTTTAGGGCAAGCGGGCGAGCAGAAATATTATTTCGATTTATGGATCTGCAGGCTTCTCTCGCACCACTCGCTGCCTCGAGAGCGCACCACCGCAAAAGATCGTCGCCTGCTGGAACTGCCGACAGTGGTTTGCCGTCGCCATCAAGACATCGGCGCAAAGAACCTTCGGATGGCGTGTCTCGAGAGCCATCGCTAACTGCTGCGCCACATGTGAGGGCGTCACTTAATTAAATTGCAGTTTGTAAATTGCGTTATTTGGCCTGTCATCGTCGTGATCGAAGTCGACTGTCTGAACGAGTAAAAGCAATGCTGTCAGGAATAACCCTCAATTATTAGGAAGCCCGACGTACCAAAACCCCTATTTCATAGTGAGGAACGCTGTAGTGCGTGGAACAATTTGCATCGCCTGGGTTTCTCAACGTTCACCCATTCCACAGTATATAAGCGAGCGTTCTTGCATTTCACCCTGTGTGGAATGCTATCGGTGCGGTTGAGATCGAACCCGAGACCTCGCGCTAACCAGCGACACGCCACAGCCACTGGGATACCTCATCGGATTTATCAATCTTGGGGTGAGGATCACTTTCGCAAGGTCTCGCGTTGCATGGCTGGTGACGTTTCTAGCGCTGCCTGAAGCGTACCATCTTCTCTCATGAACACTTTGGGCCGTGCATGTCGATGCACCCGAGCGCCGAGTCACGCCGAATCTCATGAAGGTGATAGTATCACGTAAAGGTATCCTTTAAGAACACGGCACTTGAATAAAACCCAATTTTTTATGGAAGCTATACCAGAGCGGCCGATAACCGTCACGACGAGACGCGTTCTGCGCCAAAATACGCTGCATGTGCTGATTTCCTTTCCTTGACCTGCCGGCTGCTCCATGCCAAAAAGGGTAAAGCGTGCAGGCATGGACACAAGAGAAGAGAAGTGGACAACGCGAACAACACGACGTTCGTGTCGTCCACTTCTCTTGGGTCCATGTCTGCACACCTTACCCTTTTTGGCATTATGAATCCTTACCGTTATGAATCCGCAAAGGCCGTCATTGGAATATGAGCCTGGCAACGTTGAACGCTAGAACGTTATCTAGTGAGGCGAGTCTACCAGTGCTATTGGAGGAATTAGAGGGCCGTAAATGGGATATAATAGGGCTCAGTGAAGTTAGGAGGCCAAAAGAAGCATATACAGTGCTGAAAAGTGGGCACGTCCTGTGCTACCGGGGCTTAGTGGGGAGACGAGAACTAGGAGTCGCATTCATGAATACTAAGAATATAGCTGGCAACATACAGGAATTCTATAGCATTAACGAGAGGGTGGCAGGTCTTGTTGCGAAACTTAATAAGAGATGCAAAATGAAGGTTGTACAGGTCTACACCCCTACATCGAGTCATGATGACCAGGTAGTCGAAAGCTTCTATGAAGACGTGGAATCGGCGATGGGTAGAGTCAGTGGCGTAGCTACGTCCTCCGGCACCCGGGGCCCATAGGTCTTCTGCCACACCTCCCCCCCCCCCCTTGCATGGGTGTAGCCGGCAGAAAGAGGAGCCTCTTCAGATGCAGATGACGCCCCTCCCCCCCTCTGGCCCCTCGCACCCGGGGCCCATGGCCCCCCTGCCCCACTTGTTGCTACGCCAATGGGTAGAGTGAAAACAAAATACACTATACTGATGGGAGACTTCAATGCCAAGGCAAGCATCAAGCAGGCTGGAGACAAGGCAGTGGAGAAATATGGCATAGGCACTAGAATAGCAGGGGAGAGTTATAGTAGAGTTTGCGCAACCGAATATTATGCGGATAATGAATACCTTCTTCCGCAAGCGGGATAGCCGAAAGTGGACGTGGAGGAGCCCGAACGGCCAAACTAGAAATGAAATAGGCTTCATACTCTGCGATAGCCCTGGCATCATACAATATGTGGACGTGCTCAGCAAGGTGCGCTGCAGTGACCATAGGATGGTAAGAACTCCAATTAGCCTAGACCTGAGGAGGAAACGGAAGAAACTGGTACATAAGAAGCCGATGAATGAATTAGCGGTAAGAGGCTAAATAGAGGAATTCCAGATCAAGCTACAGAACAGGTATTCGACTTTAACTCAGGAAGAGGACCTTAGTGTTGAAGCAATCAATGACAATCTTGTGGGCATCATTAAGGAGTATGCAATAGATGTCGGTGGTAACTCCGTTAGACAGGATACCAGTAAGCTATCGCATGAGATGAAAGATCTGATCAAGAAATGCCAATGTATAAAAGCCTCTAACCCTACAGCTAGAATGGAACTGGCAGAACTTTCGAAGTTAATCAACAAGCGTAAGACAGCTGACATAAGGAACTGTAATATGGATAGAATTGAACATGCTCTCAGGAACGGAGGAAACCTAAAAGCAGTGAAGAAGAAGCTAGGAATAGGCAAGAATCAGATGTATGCGTTGAGAGACAAAGCCGGCAATATCTTTAATAATATGAATGAGATAGTTCAAGTGGCTGAGGAGTTCTATAGAGGTTTATTCAGTACCAGTGAGACCCATGGTGATAATGGGAGACAGAATAGTCTAGAGTAATTAGAAATTCGACAGGTAACGCCGGAAGAAGTAAAGAACGCCTTGGGAGCTATGCAAAGGGGGAAGGCAGCTGGGGAGGATCAGGTAACAGCATATTTTTTTAAGGATGGTGGGCAGATTGTTCTCGAGAAACTGGCCACCCTGCATCCTCAATGCCTCATGACCTCGAGCGTACTGGAATCTTGGAAGAACGCTAACATAATCCTAATCCATAAGGAAGGGGATGCCAAAGACTTGAAAAATTATAGACCGATCAGCTTACTGTCAGTTGCCTACAAACTATTTACTAAGGTGATCGAAAATAGAATCAAGAACACCTTAGACTTCTGTCAAGCAAAGGACCAGGCAGGATTCCGTAAAGGCTACTGAACAATATACCATATTCACACTATCAATCAGGTGATCGAGAAATGCGCGGAATCTAACCAACCCTTATATATACCTTTCATTGATTGCGAGAAAGCGTTTTATTCTGTCGAAACCTCAGCAGTCATGGAGGCATTACGGGATCAGGGTGTAGACGAGCCATATGTAAAAATACCGAAAGATATCTATAGCGGCTCCACAGTCACCGTAGTCCTCCATAAGGAAACCAACAAAATCCCTATAAAGAAATGCGTCAGGCAGGGAACTACGATCTCTCCAATGCTATTCACAGCGCGTTTAGAGGAGGTATTCAGAGACCTGGATTCGGAAGAATTGGGGTTAAGAGTTATTGTAGAATACCTTAGTTACTTGCAATTCGCTGATGATATTGCCTTGCTTAGTAACTCAGCGGACCAACTGCAATGCATGGTGACTGACCTGGAGAAGTAAATCAGAAGGGTAGGTCTAAAAATTAATCTGCTGAAAACTAAAGTAATGTTTAACAGCCTCGGAAGAGAACAGCAGTTTACGATAGGCACCGAGGCGCTGGAAGTGGTAAGGCAATACATCTACTTAGGGCAGGTTGTGACAGCGGATCCGGATCATGAGACGGAAATAATCAGAAGAATGAGAATGGGCTGGGGTGCGTTTGGCAGGCATTCTCAGATCATGAAGAGCAGGTTAACATTATCCCTTAAGAGAACTGTGTACAATAGCTGTGTCTTACCAGTACTCACCTACGGGGCCAAAACCTGGAGGCTTACGAAAAGGGTTCTGCTTAAATTGAGGGCGGCGCAACGAGCTATGGAAAGATGAATGATGGGTGTAACGTTAAGGGATAAGAAAAGAGCAGACTGGGTGAGGGAACAAACGCGAGTCAATGACATCTAAGTTGAAATCAAGAAAACAAAATGGGCTTGGGTAGGACATGTAATGAGGAGGGAAGTTAACCGATGCTTATTAAGGGTTACGGACTGGATTACAAGGGAAGGGAAGCGTAGCAGGGGGCGACAGAAAGTTAACCGATGCTCATTAAGGGTTAGGGACTGGATTCCAAGGGAAGGGAAGCGTAGCAGGGGGCGGCAGAATGTTAGGTGGGTGGATGAAACAAAGAAGTTTGCAGGGACGACATGGCCGCAATTAGTGCATGACCAGAGTTGTTGGAGAAGTATGGGAGAGGCCTTTGCCCTGCAGTGGGCGTAACCCGGCTGATGATGATGATAATACTTACCAACTAGCTGAGCTCTTTGTCGTTCTAGGCAGCTCAAAGCTTCGCATACACCGAATGCCACAGTGCCTGAGGCCTGGCAAGTTTTGTATTGCGTTAAGGACATCAGAGCACGTGTATTGGGAAATAGTCAATGTCCGGAATTCTTGCGTCGCCCTAATTGCCACTTCTGAAGCCTGCGACCTTCGCACGCACTTTCTTCGTCGAAACGTTATGTGCTAAGTTAACAGTAGAACCGCACTAGTGGTGCATTTAGGTTGAAGAGTCATGTGAAAGCGAATAGCACACCGCAGTTCAGAATAATTAGCAGTCTTCCTGCATACAGCATGACCATTTTTAAGTTCAACAGAACATTTAAAGAGAGCCTGTTGCAGAAAATATAATTCTAGTGCTTGCGCATGATTGTACTGAGAGGTGGAAATTACTTACACGAGAATTCTAAACACCTAATCAAACGATTAGCAAAAAATAACAAATGATCTCAGTTATTTATTTTAACTCACGTAATAAAACTTTAAAATTGTAGCTGGTGTGCTTGAAAAGCGTATCGATTTACAATTAATTTGCAGAATGACACCAGTTAGGAGGTATGCGTCATCAATGTCTCCGTACAGATCCACGATGTTCTGCTTCCTTTTTTAGCAAAACACACTTTTACGTTTGAAATACAAAAGTAATTGGAAGAGCCCTTCACTTCGTCCCACACTTTGGGAAATATTATCATCCCGGAAGTTCATTTCAAGTATACTCAGTTGCTCAACTGCAACAATTCGTAAATAGCAATATCTGCCGTAAAGTACAATTAAGTGGTTGACTGGTTGAACATATGCTTCGGTTTCTCGTGCTAGTAATGTCCACCTCTTTGAATTATCCAGCTCAAGCTCAAAAATAATTTTGAAAAATCGCCAGCAGCCATTATTCAAAATTCTATAGAACCCAAAAATGCTAATCCCATAGGCTCCTCCTATTTCTTTGTCATTTACTCGTTTTTTCTGTACCGGCTAACCACTGTTACACACTGATCACTGGGCGCAAAACGCACCTACATACATCGGTACTTTCATTAATGTTGTCGTGAATAATACAGGATTGTTTGTAGGTGCACCGAATCTTTTAAATTAGAAACATGTAAATCACGTTAACGTTAGGTTTGCCATTCGACTGTACGGATTTCCAGCCTTTAAATATAGAGCACTTTTCGCAATTAGGTGCCAGAATAGCGAGGTTACGGTAATTAACTTTCTAATTAATAACAATATGTGGCTGCAGAAAATGAGTATTTTGGGGCCCATCCTCCACAGTACCTATCCCAGCTATCACATTATGAATAGCGTAGTTCGCGTAGTTCATGTAGGAACTACGCGAACAATTTCTTCCCCTTGGCAGGCTTCCAGAAACTGAAACGGGCTGGCAAGAGAGCGTTTCTGTCATCGATGTCACCGCAACCCTGCCTCCACCCCCCCCCCCCCCACCTGTGGTCACGTGTCCGAGGTCACCAGTGGTCCGGCTCCGCGAGCAGCTTGCGTTATCTTCTTGCAGCCTGTGGAGTTAGCCAAGCGATTCAATGCCGGCGGGCTCCCAAATTTACTTCGTCATTCCTTTCGGTGCGTAATAGTTCTGCGGAAGCCTGCAAGGTGGAGAGAGGTAATTAAAACAATTGCCTTTGCTTCGAGTTATTGAAAATTCGGCTTCGCCCTGCCACCTGCTAGCCGCCTGGTTAGCTCAGCTGGTAGAGCGGCTGCCTCGGAAAGGCGGTGGCTGCGTGTTCGAGTCCCGGACCAGGACAAATTTTTCTTCAACTACGAGGCTTTTCATTCCAGTAACCCATATGTATTTCCTTCATAGCAATTGTTACGATTGGGTGGATATCTAATTTTCTCTTATTTATTTACCTCCCTCCACCTTGGCGGCTTCCGCAGAACTATTACGTCATTAACGTTATTGAAACAGGCCGCGTAACATGCACAACATGGAAAGCCACTCCTACCCATGCGATTAGGGTCACCTGAACTAGAGATGCCGATGTAAACAACATAGCATACGTCTATTATGAGAAATTCAGTCATTTCCCCTCTTTCGTTGTCAGTCCATAGAGTTGCATTGCAGACCGAGGTTTAGAGACATTCTCTCAGTTTCACAACTCTTCCTTTCGAGCCGGTCGCCGCTTCTTCCTGGGAATGTGAGGGCGCTGCGGTCGAGCTTTGCGCCAAGTGAGCAGCGCTGCTTTGCTGACATGTGCACGCTTGCTGAGGGTGTTTGCGCTTCATCTTGTGCTGCAGCCGATTTTATTTTCTCACACTGTGTGCCTTGTGACTGTCCTCAGATGTTGATTTTCATAAGCAGCCGTGCTCTCCAGGAAGCCACGCAACTCGTTCGCAATTTTGTTTTTCTCAAATCCCAAGAAACAAGAAGTTTTATAGTCATCTCGATGGACAATGTGGAGTATTATAGCGGTCTGCCAGGCTTACGCGTTTAAATTTTATGACGTGTGACGACGTCAGTGTTAGAAGCCGGCTTGGCGACGTCGCGACCGATTTTCACTATTAAATAAGGGACCACAGGTTAGTTTTACGCCCTTTATTTCTCAATTGATGAATTTGCTGTCCTGTTCACTTTCCTAGATTTTCCCTGTTAGGCGTTTGTTTCCCTGTTTTCCCTGTTCGGCGTGTTGGGCTCCAGGACTTACCCGCCCGAACTTCAAGGTGCAGTGCAGTCTCCAGACAAGGACACACAACTATGGATTGTACAGCAGGCCCGAGGTGCGCTCGAAAAGCATAAGCCTCATGATCCACTACAAACGGGCCCAACTGGATTAGTGCAGAGTAGGGTATAACCCCGGGACGACGCTTGGCCAGCCTCACGACGCGTTAAACCATCGTTTGCCGGCACTTTATAAAAGTTATCCCTATCCTATAGAGGCTTTTTTGTACGCGTTCCTTATGTAAACGTACGCTGTTCTGTGCGTACTTGCAATCAGTGTGTGCACTGTTCGCATCACTTTTCTGAGCGCTTGTAGACTCCGCATTACGAGTGGGATGATACATCGCGTTGTTGCTTGCTTCGGTGGGTATGAGCTACTGCTGATGACAGTTTTCGTTCATGGACGGACACGAAAAATGCTGACCACTGGGAGGCTAGCAGTTTCGCTGTAAGGAAGACTCGATTTTCGAGACAAGATGCTAAATACTAACGGTACTCATGTGCTGTTCATTGCAAGACCACCGCAAAAGCGGGGTAAAATATCACGGCTTCATAACTCAGCATCCAACGTAATGAACACGCGAAATTAAAGAAAGCGTAGATAGTATAAGCCCGTGAACAGTTTAAATATTGCATTCTGCGCATTCGCTGTTGTATTAATTTTTTTATTAAATCAATGATATGTGCTGAAAGTAGGTAGAAATAGGAAAAAAACTACTTCTTCCGCATATGCCATAAAACAACATGTCGCTGATATTCGCCATTCTAGAACTGTTTTGTTGGGAACTTGAAGTATTTTTTCAACGAGGCACAGATGGCGCCAGCAGGTGCCCATTACATTGCACAGCAGCATTTTAGGAGGATAAATGTGTTGCAATAAGAGTATACTGTGCCATTAGTTAGTGTCCTATATGTTGGACAAAATCCCATTGCGGCTTCTCAGGAGTTCATCTGGCCACTTTAGGCGTATTTCTGCCGTCGCCGTCGCCGTAAGGTTACATATAAAGCCCAAGGGCGATAAAATTGTCTTCGCGCGCTGTGTGCAGTATATGCGAGTGAAAACGTGCGAGGGAGACTCGGCAATGCCCGCCGTGGTCAGTCAGTGGCTACGGTGTTGGGCTGCAGTGCATGAGGTCGCGGGATCGAATCCCGGCCATGACGGCCGCATTTCGATGGGGGCGAAATGCGGAAACACCCATGTGCTTAGATAGAGGTGCACGTTAAAGATCCCCAGGTGGTCGAAATTTCCGGAGTCCTCCACTACGGCGTGCCTCATAATCAGAAAGTGGTTTTGGCACGTAAAACGCTCTAATCTAATTTTTTTAGACTCGGCAATCGCTGCTCAATTTGGCACAAGCAAGCGAGGGAAGCGGGACACAAGCGCGCTGCTTTCCGTCGCACGCGACGATCCAGGGCGAGGGTAGGGAGGGAAGCGCGTTCTATTCCGGGCGTCCGCGCGGCCCCGCCCGGGCCGCTGTATATTTAAAACCATCTGCGACGGGGACGGGGTTCGGACGTGCACTGTTGGTGCGAGACGGAGCACGAAGGTCGATCGACTCGCTGCTGCTGCTACCGCGCTTCCTCACTGCAGTGTTTTGATAGCTAATCTCCGCGGTCATCGAGTGAGATGTGCTCATTACTGCTTCTGTGCGAGTGACAGCATGCTTCTTAATTTATTTAGTGTGCCTGTATGTGCAAGTTTATACGGCCGAGAAATCTACTATACTTCGTTAGGAACATAGTTTTATCCTTCTTTTTTTTTCATAAGGATACTTGCTGTGCACTTGCTTGCTCTCGCAATCAAGGCTTCGCCTTTCGGGCGAAACTGCGACATTGGTAAATGTCCAGCAGAACCGAAATAGCTCATATACAACTGTGCAGACTGTCGGTAGCTTTTCGGCAATGACAAGAAATGCGGCTTTATATAATTCTTTAAATCCATCTGAAATAATTTTGCTTTAAGGGCGCAGAGGAGGAATAAGGCGATGAACTGGAATTTACAAACCGCTCACCCTACTTCACATCAATGAGCGCAGGAGTAAAGTTACGAAAGCATGAGAGCAAAGTCATAACAAAAGGTGACATGATATTTCACCTTTAGAATTAGGTAAACCACATAGAAGGTCCAATGAATATGAAGAATGGAGACAGTATGAAAGACCGAGAAAAATCTAGCTGAGGTACTAAATACGCATTTGGACAATGCACTGAATCATTCAGCATTAAAAAGTCGGCTTGAATCGATAATTTGCTAAAGTGTTGCCGACCGTTGCTTGCACAGCCTCGTGTGAATGACAGGCAGAAGGTAATGCCGTCCAAGAACTACATAAATGGCCGACTATGTGCGGTGAAGGAAGCGTGAAGCAAGTTCGTAAATTGCGGTTGAACGAAATGCCACAGGACGCAGAGATTCCCCAGGACGGAAAGGGTCAGAAAACCGGTGTAAGAATTTTCCCCAGTACCGAAGTGAACGCAATACTGGGGTAAACGGAATTTCCTTAGAACCATGAATAAATCAACCGGCTGAAAAGAGCGAGCAGTTTTTTGCTGAGATGACCTATTGAACGGTTCTTGAAGTTGCACTATTGCTAGTCGAGGTCAGTTGCACTATTGCTTGTCGAGGCAAGTTCTTGCTGATGTCCACTATTGCGTGGCGTCCTTGCACAGAGGTGTCGAATCCAATAAGATCTTCTTGCAGTAACCTTGGCGTCCTCCCATAGAGCAGCTGAAACGGTCTGACGCGGGTAATTTCCTGTTGGGCACATTCGAAAATCAGCAACTTTGGCATGCCATGTCGGAATATGAGCTGAACGTTAATAAACACCGTGACATGATGGGTTGCTGAATGAGGCATGGCTTGAAGTTCCACAATTTTCCACTTTGCCTCTTCAAATTTATACAAATCCTAGACATCGCTAACATATGGTCACTGCCCTTTACCTTATTTTAACACTTCTACATCTTGCACTATTCTCGGATTGACACAGAGTTTGAAATCTATTTCATTTGTTTCTCTCCTTTAGGAATTTTCAGGTCCCCTTTCTGTCACGGCACTTCTAAATGAATCTATTCCTTTCTGCAAATTACAGGAAGACCTCTTGTCTATCATTGCAAAACCAATGCCGCAGCTACCAAATGTCTGTTTCCCAGCCTGCTTTCACCCTATTTTTGCACTGAAGTCGCTCATAAATAACTACAGTATGCTGAGTTTGCACCTTTCTCATTGCTAATTCAACGTCTTCAAAAAGCTGCCCTATTTCTTCACGATCATGACCGGACCTTTAATATATATCGCCTCTTTAGCATTATTATGGTGTCTGCTACCTTCTCAATATTGCTGCAGTATTGCATCAGTGTTGCCCGATATGTCCCTAATAATCAAAATTCTACCACGTATACTCGACTATCTGGAAAAACTGGCCGTTAGTATAAATCTATCAGCCTCAGCAGTTCTTCTAATCTAATTAAGCCAATGATATTCACGGCAATGCCTGATACTTCCTCTGAAATTCCGGCTAAGGTAGCGTCTCTAGAGAGTATTCTGTTATTAGATATTGCCAGGTTCAGTTTTCATAGGCTTTTGTACAGGACATTAGTTGCACAAGGATCAAATGCATCTTTCATTTGGAGGGTAAAAGGCATGGATACAATATAATCTATTCACTTAATATGAACGCATTGGTAATGATGTGAGCTATAACGTACGCGCTTTGCGGATTGAAGCACATACCTATCAAAGAATACTTTAAGGTGTGAAGGCTTGTTTTGACAGTACCTTCAAGAGTCCACTAGTCCTTTAGAATCTGCAGATGTGCTCGTGCTCCTGACAATACAGTCACTGTTTCACAAAAAAAAAACTGTTTCAAACAGAGAGTGACATATCTCGTTGCTCCTTCACCAATACATGGCTCGTGGGACAGAAAGATTCTGAAGGAATCTTCTGTATAAAGCTCCTCAAATTCCATAAGATTAATATAATTCAGAGCTCCGACTGAAATGTCGGCTGAATCTTTGTCGCAACCTCAAGTATAGCTTTCGACTCTTCGAGTATTGAAGTAGGTGAAAAACAACGTGCGCTCACGATTGCTTAACAAAACGGCGAACGAAGCATGGAAAGAAGTCAGAAGTGATGTATTGGGCAAGCATGCTGGCTTCAATAGCGGATGCGTTTTGATTATAATCGTTCTCTGCCATCGCAGTAACCTAGGCATCTGCAATGAAGTCCAGCCTATGAAGTTCTAACTGAACACGTCATTTTGTTTTTGTGCTATAAGAATGTGGTAGATTCGGGAGCTCCAAAGAACTGTTGTAAATTTTCAGGATAAAAGCAGTGAAACCACTTTAGGGCAAGCGGGCGAGCAGAAATATTATTTCGATTTATGGATCTGCAGGCTTCTCTCGCACCACCCGCTGCCTCGAGAGCGCACCACCGCAAAAGATCGTCGCCTGCTGGAACTGCCGACAGTGGTTTGCCGTCGCCATCAAGACATCGGCGCAAAGAACCTTCGGATGGCGTGTCTCGAGAGCCATCGCTAACTGCTGCGCCACATGTGAGGGCGTCACTTAATTAAATTGCAGTTTGTAAATTGCGTTATTTGGCCTGTCATCGTCGTGATGGACGTCGGCTGTCTGAACAAGTAAAAGCAATGCTGTCCGGAATAACCCTCGATTATTAGTAAGCGCGGCGTACCAAAACCCCTATTTCATAGTGAGGCATGCTGTAGTGAGTGGTACAATTTGCATCGCATGGGTTTCTTAAGGTTCACCGAGTCCGCAGTATATAAACGAGCGTTTTTGCATTTCACCCTCTGTGGAATGCTATCGGTGCGGCTGGGATCGAACCCGAGACCTCGCGCTAACCAGCGACACGCCACAGCCACTGGGATACCTCATCGGATTTATCAATCTTGGGGTGAGGATCACTTTCGCAAGGTCTCGCGTTGCATGGCTGGTGACGTTTCTAGCGCTGCCTGAAGCGTACCATCTTCTCTCATGAACACTTTGGGCCGTGCATGTCGATGCACCCGAGCGCCGAGTCACGCCGAATCTCATGAAGGTGATAGTATCACGTAAAGGTATCCTTTAAGAACACGGCACTTGAATAAAACCCAATTTTTTATGGAAGCTATACCAGAGCGGCCGATAACCGTCACGACGAGACGCGTTCTGCGCCAAAATACGCTGCATGTGCTGATTTCCTTTCCTTGACCTGCCGGCTGCTCCATGCCAAAAAGGGTAAGGCGTGCAGGCATGGACACAAGAGCAGAGAAGTGGACAACGCGAACAACACGACGTTCGTGTCGTCCACTTCTCTTGGGTCCATGTCTGCACACCTTACCCTTTTTGGCATTATGAATCCTTACCGTTATGAATCCGCAAAGGCCGTCATTGGAATATGAACCTGGCAACGTTGAACGCTAGAACGTTATCTAGTGAGGCGAGTCTACCAGTGCTATTGGAGGAATTAGAGGGCAGTAAATGGGATATAATAGGCTCAGTGAGGTTAGGAGGCCAAAAGAAGCATATACAGTGCTAAAAAGCGGGCACGTCCTGTGCTACTGGGGCTTAGCGGAGAGACGAGAACTAGGAGTCGGATTCCTGATTAAGAAGAATATAGCTGGCAACATAGAGGAATTTTATAGCATTAACGAGAAGGTGGCAGGTCTTGTTGTGAAACTTAATAAGGGGTACAAAATGAAGGTAGTACAGGTCTACGCCACTACATCCAGTCATGATGACCAGGAAGTCGGAAGCTTCTATGAAGACGTGGAATCGGCGATGGGTAGAGTGAAAACAAAATACGCTATACTGATGGGAGACTTCAATGCCAAGGTAGGCAAGAAGCAGGCTGGAGACAAGGCAGTGGGGGAATATGGCATAGGCACTAGGTATAGCAGGGCAGAGGTATTAGCAGAGTTTCCGGAGCAGCATAATACGCCGATAATGAATGCCTTCTTCCGCAAGCGGGATAGCCGAAAGTGGACGTGAAGGATCCCGAACGGCCACACTGGAAATGAAAAAGACTTCATACTCTGCGCTAACTCTGAAATCATACAAGATGTGGACGTTCTCAGCAAGGTGTGCTGCAGTGACCATAGGGTGGTTAGAAGTCGAACCTGAGGAGGGAACGGAAGAAGCTGATCAATGAGTTAGCAGTGAGAGGGAAAATAGAGGAATTCCAGATCAAGATACAGAACAGGTATTCGGCTTTAACTCAGGAAGAGGACCTTAGTGTTGAAGCAATGAACGACAATCTTGTGGGCATCATTAAGGAGTGTGCAATATAAGTGGGTGGTAACTCCCTTAGACAGGATACCACTCAGCTATCGCAGGAGACAAAACATCTGATCAAGAAACGCCAATGTATCAAAGCCTCTAACGCTACAGCTAGAATAGCACTGGCAGAACTTTCGAAGTTAATCAACAAGCGTAAGACAGCCGACATAAGGAACAATAATATGGATAGAATTGAACATGCTCTCAGGAACGGAGGAAGCCTAAAAGCAGTGAAGAAGAAGCTAGGAATAGGCAAGAATCAGATGTATGCGTTAAGAGACAAAGCCAGCAATATCTTCCATAATATGGATGAGATAGTTCAAGTGGCTAGGAGTTCTATAGAGATTTATACAGTACCAGTGGCACCCACGACGATAAAGGAAGAGTGAATAGTCTAGAGTAATTCGATATCCGACAGGTAACGCCGGAAGAAGTAAAGAAAGCCTTGGGAGCTATGCAAAGGGGGAAGGCAGCTGGGGAGGATCAGGTAACAGCAGATTTGTTGAAGAATGGTGCGCAGATTGTTCTAGAGATACGGGCCACCCTGTATACGCAATGCCTCATGACCTCGAGCGTACTGGAATCTTGGAAGAACGCTAACATAATACTAATCAATAAGAAAGGGGATGCCAAAGACTTGAAAAATTATAGACCGATCAGCTTACTGTCAGTTGCCTACAAACTATTTGCTAAGGCAATCGCAAATAGAATCAGGAACACCTTAGACTTCTGTCAAGCAAAGGACCAGGCAGGATTCCGTAAAGGCTACTGAACAATATACCATATTCACACTATCAATCAGGTGATCGAGAAATGCGCGGAATATAACCAACCCTTATATATACCTTTCATTGATTGCGAGAAAGCGTTTTATTCTCTCGAAACCTCAGCAGTCATGGAGGCATTACGGGATCAGGGTGTAGACGAGCCGTATGTAAAAATACCGAAAGATATCTATAGCGGCTCCACAGTCACCGTAGTCCTCCATAAGGAAACCAACAAAATCCCAATAAAGAAAGGCGTCAGGCAGGGAGCTACGATCTTTCCAATGCTATTCACAGCGCGTTTAGAGGAGGTATTCAGAGACATGGATTCGGAAGAATTGGGGATAAGAATCATTGTAGAATACTTTAGTTACTGGCAATTCGCTGATGATATTGCCTTGCTTAGTAACTCAGGTGACCAATTGCAATGCATGCTCACTGACCTGGAGAGGCAAAGCAGAAGAGTGGGTCTAAAAATTAATCTGCAGAGAACTCAAGTAATGTTTAACAGTCTCGGAAGAGAACAGCAATTTACAACAGGTAGCAAGGCACTGGCAGTGGTAAGGGAATACCTCTACTTGGGGCGGGTAGTCACGGCGGATCCGGATCATGAGGCCGAAATAATCAGAAGAATAAGGATGGGCTGGGGTGCGTTTGACAGGCATTTTCAGATCATGAACAGCAGGTTACCATTATCCCTTAGGAGAAAAGTGTATAATAGTTGTGTCTTACCTGTACTCACCTGCGGTGCAGAAACCTGGAGGCTTGCGAAAAGGGTTCTACTTAAATGAAGGACGACGCAACGAGCTATGGAAAGAAGAATGATGGGTGCAACATTAAGGGATAAGAAAAGAGCAGATTGGGTGAGGGAACAAACGCGAGTTAATGACATCTTAGTTGAAATCAAGAAAAAGAAATGTGCGCGGGTAGGACATGTAATGAGGAGGGAAGATAACCGATGGTCATTAAGGGTTACGGACTGGATCCCAAGGGAAGGGAAGCGTAGCAGGGGGCGGCAGAAAGTTAGGTGGGCGGATGAGATTAAGAAATTTGCAGGGACGGCGTGGCCACAATTAGTACATGGCCGGGGTTGTTGGAGAAATATGGGAGAGGCCTTTGCCCTGCAGTGGGCGTAACCAGGCTGATGATGATGATGATGATTCCTTTCGGTGCGTAATAGTTCTGCGGAAGCCCGCAAGGTGGAGAGAGGCTATTAAAACAATTGCCTTTGCTTCGAGTTGTTGAAAATTCGACTTCGCCCTGCCACCTGCTAGCCGCCTGGTTAGCTCAGCTGGTAGAGCGGCTGCCCCGGAAAGGCGGTGGTTCCGTGTTCAAGTCCCGGACCAGGACAAATTTTTCTTCAACTGCGAGGCTTTTCATTCCAGCAACCCGTATGGGTTTCCTTCATAGCAATTGTTACGATTGGGTGGATATCTAATTTTCTCTTATTTATTTACCTCTCTCCGCCTTGCCTGCTTCAGCAGAACTATTACGTCATTATTGTTGTTGAAACAGGCCGCGTAGCATGCACAACATGGAAAGCCACTTCTACCCATGCGATCAGGGTCGCCGGAACTAGAGATGTCGATGTAAGCAACAGAGCATACGTCTATTATGAGAAATTCAGTCATTTCCCTTCTTTGGTGTTATTCACCAGAAGTAGAGCCGCAATGCCCGGATTGTGGCGAATCGTACTGCTCGCTAGCGCACGTGCTCTGGCAATGCTCCGCGTTAAGCGGCACTGTGTCCACTAAAGACGAAGACTGGGTGGACGCCCTGCGAAGTGACGAACACCAGAGCCAGCTCCGCGCCGTCCAGAAGGCTCACGAAAGGGCGGAGGCTCACGGGCTTCCCGTCCCAACGTGGGTGCGGCCCGCGACTCCTGCCGACCACTAAACCAAGAGTGGGTGGGGAGGGGTTCCTCAGGACTCAATAAAGTTATTTCCTGCTCCTCCCCTCTTTGGTTGTCAGTCCCTAGAGTTGCATTGCAGACCGAGGTTTATAGATATTTTCTGAGTTTCCCAACTCTTCCTTTCGAGCCGGGCGCGGCTTGTTCCTGGAAATATGAGGGCGCTGCGGTCGAGCTTTGCGCCAAGTGTGCGGCGCTGCTCTGCTGACATGTGCATGCTTGTTTGAGGGTGTTTGCGCTTCATCTTGTGCTGTAGCCGATTTTGATTTCTCACTCTGTGTGCCTTGTGACTGTCCTCAGATGTTGATTTACATAAGCAGCCGTGCTCTCCAGGAAGTCACGCAACTCATTCGAAATTTTGTTTTTCTCAAATTCGAAGAAACAAGAAGTTTGATGGTTCATCTCGGTGGAAAATGTGGAGTATTATAGCAGCCTCTCAGGATTACGCATTCAAATTCTGTGACGTGTGTCGACGTCAGTGTTCGAAGCCGGCTTGGCGATGTCGTGACCGATTTTCACTAATAAATAAGGGATGACAGGTTAGTTTTGAGCCCTTTATTTCTAAATTGATGAAATTGCTGTCCTGTTCACTTTCCTAAAGTTTCTCTGTTAGGCGAGTATTTTAATTGTCACGACAACGTGACAATATTAAACAATTCCAGATATATCTAACATTGTATGAGAGCTCTCTTGACAAGTACCTTGTCATTGATGCTTTGTTCGATTGGTGTTCCTATAAAGTGAATTTTTCCTATGTATATCAGATGAATCATTTGCACCGTTCCTTGATAACACTGTGCTCGTTGTTCCAGCAACCATGGCATTTCTCAGAGCTGCGTCGATGAGAACATTTGCCGATTTTAGGGGCTCTATACTGTTAAAGAACGCTTGGGAGGCGCCACTGTGCAGAAAATTCTATTGTGGGAGTGCGACGTTACCTACACAGAAAATATTAAACCGCGCGAAAATACATAGAATTGCTTATAGCTACACATTATTACCAATTGGTTAGGCGGTCTCATGCATAGCTCGGGAAAGCAGCCATTGTAGAAGCGCCGCATGCACGTGATCGAAGCGCGTATTGCGCGAGGAGCCAAGCAGAAACACTATCTTGATTTATTGCCTGTGCATCAGCAGGTGTCACCAGGGCCACACCATGGCACCCGATCGCGCCGCAACGACAGATCTTCTGCCGGGACTGCAGACAGTGGCTCGCAGTCACAGCCTCCTTCAAGAGATCGGCGCCAGCAACCCTCAAACGAGGGGTCTCAGGGGCCATCACCCACTGCTGCCGAACATGTGAGATGCCCATTTTATTACATGGGTAAGGAGGAGAGAGTAGAATTCAGATTCCAGAAGACCAGCCTTTAGACGAAGTGCAACGTACAGAAGGACACAGATTTGGAATAAAATAAGCACACATTAACTAAGCATAATAATTTAATGAGTTTTTCTTGCGCTTTGTTTAAGCATTGCTTTCCGGAATCTGAAATGTGCTCCAGCAGTGAGGCGACCAATTTTCTAGCCTACTTAAGAAAACCGGCATATTGCTGAATACTCGAGGCCAAGTGTGTGATTTCTAACCGCGGCGGCGGCATTTCGATGCACGCAGCATGCAAACACGCTTTTCTGCTTACGTTGAGGCGTACACTAAATGGCCTTCCCCATTCTAACTGGAAATTGCAAAGAGACAAGCACGGTACGTAAGTCACGCGGCAGAAATCATGCATCCAACAAGTGCATCCAGACTCGGTGCACTGCCTTCGGCGTCACCGATTCTGGCAGATGACTTGCACAACTCATGTGTGAAAAACGCACAGATTCCTCGACTGGGAGTGCACTGCACCACAAATAAAAAAAGAAGACCAAGAAAAGAGGTGTGGCCCTTGAAGTAAACGTAACGCGGTCGCTCGGCTCCGGTATGGGAGGAGGCACGGAAAAAAATTTGCTTGCGGGCTAGCCTCCTGGCACCACGGCAATACGACATGCACTTCAACTAAAGAACACTTTCATTCCCGTTTTGGGGATTCTACGTGCCGAAACCACGTCATGACTATAAGGCACGCCCCAGTGTGGGACTTGAGATTAATTTTAACCACTTGGGTTTCATTCACGTGCACTCAATGCGCGGTAAATGCAAGCTTATGCCTTTCCCTCCCATCGAAGTACGGCCGCCATGGCCGGAATTTCGTCCCGCGCCCTGGGGTTTAGCAGTGCAGCTCCAATGTCCCTACGCAATCACGGCGAGTCAACCCCTGTGCATCCTATAATATAAATGTATGAATATGAAACATTCTTGCTATAAACGGTCCATTGACAGCACCCTACAACCTCTGGCTACTACTAAAATCTTAAATTTTGTCTGCTGAGTAGTTCATTAAAATATCCGGGATGATGGAAATTAAGCGGAGGACCTCCACTAACACCTTCCTAATGACTTCTCTAATAATAATACTACCCTAAAAGCTTAGTATGCATACAATTTAATATAATAATGTACACGGAGTTGAGCTATGGAGGTGCCCTACAAGGCAGGCAAGCATGTGAAAAGCTAGGGCAGGGCAGACAGTTTGAATTTTCATATCCACTCAAAATGAAGGCTGCTTTCACGGCATTATATACTGCGGGGAGCGGGAACTGGATCATGTAACATCTAATTAAAAATAAATCTTTATGCATGCAGCGGGAACGAAAGCGTAAGCTGCGCGCCCAGGAAGACGAGACCAAGGAACCCTTTTGGGAGTACGTGTGCATCGCCGTGTGCATCGTGTTTGTCATTGCCATCGTGGCCGGGTTCGCCATCAGCAGCGCACTCAACAGCAAGAAGCACGTTCCGCTTAGCAGGCTCATATTCAACGAAACCTTGCACCCGCTGTCGCCGTCCGCGCCGTCGCTGTTCTTCACCCGCTGAAGCAAACCTCCGTGCGCGACTTCAGGCTTACGCTTTGCCAGCTGCGTCGGAGTGTTGTAGGCCCCGGAACACGCAAGGCAGGCCTTCACAAATACACGTCCCTGTGCAGGCGGAAGGTCGGCAATTCACCTCACCCATAAATTTACCGTTAAAAAAATATTCACCAAACGCCGATGGAGCTACAAAATAACGAAGAAGCAATGTATATCTTCTCTAAGATAACAATAGGGATATATGAAAATACAGATTTTAGTAACCATTCGTTTGCAAGGCTTTGTTTAGTATCCCTCACAACTTCGTACGCATTAGATCAGGCTTAGTAAAGCAAGCGCACAGATACACAGACGTGTGAGGTCAAGTCTGTTTTATGTATGTGCACAGTGTTCATCACATCAAGCATGGTGTGTATCTGTGTTTGCTAATGTCGTGAAATAAATTTTCGTCGGATGCTTAAGAGGATTCATTGGCTCTGTCATATAATTTTCTATTGGTTTCTAGCGTGAACCATTCAGCCTTGCTTTTTCTTGCCATTCGCCCGGGGTTCACATTTCACAGGCGTGATCAACAGAACAATTGGCTCCCTGCGCACAGGAAAGCTGCGTCCACAACAGAGCATCACGAGAATATGAACGGAGTGAATACTTCATTCATTGATCCATTTAGCGCCCCTATGAAGCCCAACGGCACTGGAGACGCCGTGGATAGTAATTCTGGTTTGATATCGCTCTATTGGGGTCGTTTACCAGTTACTGAATCAACAGCTCAAGAATGTTCGCGCACATCGCCTCACGTAACCAGCCACAGCCGGCAGCAAGAACCATCGATCTGATTGTCTACATCAGATTACCTTAGCCACTCAGCTACCACGGTGAGTTAATCACCCATAAATAATCAAATATGATCGGTCATGGGTGCGTCCCAATTAATTCACATTGGTGTACTCTTGGCCGCAGCTGTGCTCTCGTTTTCTGGCTTAGTCGCTATTTGCCTCGTCTTCTATGCTTAACATGAATAAGTCTAACGTACCCTGACCCTTTAGCTGTCTGTGCTTGATGTGGTCCCGTCAAACCTGCTGGCTCCAACAGTAAATATTATGTTGCAGCGGTATACATACGTGATGCTGAGCTACGTGGATGGTTAGGTTGGCTGCTCGAGCATCACCTTGATTGTTTGGTGCCATAATAATTGCGACATACTTTTGATGCAGGCCGATGAGTCCGGTTTTGCCACAATAAATTAATTGCTATCTTGCACGCACTGAGTGGAGGCGGGGCACGTTCGTTGCTTGCATTGCCATACAGATGACGTTCACTCATTGACGCCTACATCGTCATTGCCATCGTCATTCCATCGTCGTCGTTGCATCATAAGCATGCTGAAATCTTTGTTGTGTCCTCGTCATTCCACCCTCATTCTACCGTGTTTGCCATGAGGTCGTAATTTCCGTGGAAGGCACGCCACCGTCGGCGACGTCGTTCTCACGGTTGCGTTACGCACAACAGAATATCTTAGAAGGTCTGCATCGTGATGACATTGCTTTGACTTAGGCTATTGTCCTCCGCGGGTTCTGGTCTTCTTTTACCGCTTATTTAAATGGCCGGTTTTTCCTTTTGGCCTATCTGATTTCAGACTTGCTCTGCAGGCCGAGAGGCATCTGCGATAATTTTAACATAGAAACAACTTCTCAGTCATTGCTGTAACTGAAGCTTCTGTTCGATTCTGCATCAAGTCTAGACATTGTCAAATGCATTTGCTATTGCGTAATATTTTTCGCGACTCCGGCCTCATCATTTACTCCTAGTTCGATTAGTCTTGTTGCTCTAAACCGCAATGCACTATTTTCTAAATTTACCACTTGAATCATTGCAGCATTCGCTGATGCCACTGCTTTTTCTTTCGTCGATCTCGGCAGTTGTTAGGAATGTGTTGTTTACAAAATTTCTTGTTTCACTGAGCTTTACCAGGCGCCACTGTGAGACACCTGTAGGCGTATCGGCACCTAAACTGCAAATATGAAAATGTGACAGAATAGAACAAACAGGGCCAATATGCATAAAAACGTCAGCCGTCTTAAATAACTGTAGTGCATGTAAACGTAGTCATTATCACTTTGCAGCAGCAGTGAGTTTCGCGGCCTTGTCCAGCCACTGATGGTCTACTGGGTGGACGTGCACGGTGCACAAGCCCGCCGGCTTCATTCCACGATGATGATGAACTTTCAAAATGTTGCACATCCCCACAATGGCGGGTGGGCCTCGTCGTCATCATGACCATTATCACCAGCATACTGCGGAGGTCATGATGCATCATGATCATCATGCGTGCATGATGCATGATGCATGATGAGGCACAGCCATATCAAAAGAAGTCTAGTTCCCACGTAGCACACGTTTTTTTTTTTTTTAAACGAGCCGTTACATAGTGCTCTTATGCTCAAATACTAGCACATATATTCGCCACAATGGCCATGGTGCTTTTGGCGACCATTGTAATTATTAGGCGGGAAAAGCACAAGAGAAATAAAGGAAACGAGGCTTAACGCCATTGATCAAGAACCAACTTGCTGCGCCCTTTGCAATTATAGTATTCACACACCAGTTCCACGATGCTTATAGCATACGTGCATGCTTTTAAAACCATGATGACCTCAAGCCCTCACCGCTTTGCTGTTAAGGATTTCATCCTCCAGCCTTCAGGAAAGAGCTTAGCATAAGATCTCGCTTAGCCTATAGTTTGGCTGATAGGCAACACTTGCAATAGTTTAAGGAGTATTTTGGGAGTGCTCATTGCTTTCATATGCCTAGAAGACAGGTAATCAAAAGAAAAACGCGATCAAATGGACAAGAAAACTTCAGTGTCCTTCCAATCTCTGAATAAGGATGACCAGCGAAACTGTTAATTTGGGCCGCTTAATGGCAAACTACGCCTTCGCCACGGGGCGGATCGGTATTGCACAATTTCCGGGATCGGCCCAAGCATCGGAAGTGCTTAACGCCTGCTTGCTGCAACACGAGTCAGCACAGCATTTCGCTGGCTTCGGCATCATGGCACGTACGAGGAATGCATGATGCATGCTTCAGCTCCGCCGCGGGTCGGCAAGCTATTGCACCAGCTTCGCGATCGGCCCACGTATGGGGAGTGCTTACCGCTTGCTTAACCTCCGCCGTGGGCCGGCCCGGTGTTTGAGCAGCTTCGATATCAGCCCACGTATGGGAAGTGCTTTCACGCCTGCTTCACCTCCGCCGCAGGTCGGCCGGGTATGGCACCAGCTTCGCGATCGGCCCACGTATCGGGATTTCTTAACACCTGATTCACTTCCACCGCGGGTGGGCTCGGTATTGCACAATCTTCTGGATCCTCCCACGTATGGGGAATGCTTAATGCCTGCTTCACCTCCGCCGCCAATCGGCCCAGTATTGCACAGTCTTCGGGATTGGCCGACGTAAGGAGAGTTCTTCAGGCACACTTCACCTCCGCCGTGGGTCGTCCCGCGTTGCACAATCTTCGGGATTGGCCCACGTATGGGGAGTACTTAACGCCTGCTTCACCTCCTAGAAGTCGTCAGGAACACCTGGATACCACATTTGTCGAAGTGGGCACTTTTTCGACAATTTACGACTTATGAAAGTTCACGCAACGCCAGAGCCTATCTCAGCCTAACGCCGGCAAGCCGAAGGCTGAAGCTGTCCAGCCATAGCTCTGGTCGCGAAGGCAGGCATGGTCCCAACACGATGCAGTGGGTGGAAATCTAGATCGTGGAAGCACTGCAAAACGCTATACCCAGAGTAGATGAATATCTTCAGATCATCGCTCAAGTGCGAGAGATGAAGCTCAGTAATTAGAAGCCACGAGCCTCGGCGGCCGCCGCCCCGCAGACGGTTCTCAAAACAGTATTGGCTCCCGCAGCTGGCGCCGTCTCTGACTGCCCGAGGCGAGGAGGGCAGCAGACGCCGTGGATCTTAAACACAAGAGCAATCTGATCAACATAAGCTACACGTTCCAGTAGGAAAACCTTGACGTACATCAGGCACTTCCTCTCAGGTAGGCTGGTGATCCTCCGCATAGACGATGAGGAACATAGGTCATTTAAAATGGGTACGCGGGGAGCCGGCAAGGGGTGGTTCTCTGCCCGTTACTTTTCAATGTAGCTATGATGAAGCTCCCGCGGGTTCGGCACAGGTGGAGGGGTTACATCATACGCTATACACCGAGAACATCTCAATTTGGGCAAACCATAGCAGTGTAGGCGAAATGAAACACCGTCTCCTACAGGCTGTTTCCATTCTGAACGCCTATGACTAAATCCGGATTGCAATGTGGTCCAGGTAAATGCAGCAAACTTAATAGACAAAACGACCCTGAACTTACACTATAAGGGAGTTCCAGCCATGTGGTCTCTGAGACCCACATCTTGCACTTTCTAATACATAATAGAACCGGAAATGGAACTACGTTGGACAAGTTACGCAAAGTTGAGGAAAAGGTAGGACCTATGATCCATCGAGGCTTAAACAAACGCGGGGTTTATGAGGTAGGGATGCTCTTTGACTCGCCCTCACCTTGTAATTAGTACGATTCTTTACTCAATTCAGTATTTAAGAATGACTAAACAGGAGGAGAACAGGGCTCATACAATCCTAAAAAAAAGTAACCAAATTTTCTTTAGACTATTGACTTTCCATTAGAGAGCGTCTGCCTTGGCGTTTGCGTTGTAAAACTTTATTATGAGCCCTGGAGGACGCGCTTAGTGCGTAGCGGGAGTCTCCTACGTAGAGACCGACAGTGAGTACCTGGCGGCCGCTTGGCGTGCCTGCTAGACGAGTAGCTGGTCGGCAAGCAGTGAGCTTCTCAGGGACTTCTTCCACTTGTCCGAGGTAGAGTCAGTAAGGCTTGAGGTCCTTAACCCCATTTAACAGCTCCGGGAGGCACGCCTCACAAATAAATACAAACGGCGCATGCAGACCTGCCCGAGACATTGCCTGCTTGACCGCCTGTGCATGCAACACAATTGCGATCCTGAACAAACGGAGCGCATGCCAGAGTTTCGGCACGCCAAACTGCGGGTACCCCCGTTCCCTAGTAGTATGACGAAGGAAACACACGAAGGAACGAAACAGGAGTGTGCCAGAGTGAAAGAAAGACAGCTTGGCTCTCTGTCCGAGGTTTAATGTGTTGATGTAACCTGACCATCGCCCAGGGGATAATACATGGTGACAGTTGTGCATCAGGGAAGGCTGGTGGAGGGACTATCATTTAGAGCCGTGGATCCAAACAAAGCAGACGAGATCGCCATCGCCTTGCTGGCTGCAGCTCTAACTCTACATGCATCCTCACACACTCTCGAAGGGCTTGTGAAAACTACTTGGTAGAGCTAATTTCTCCACTAGCCAACAAAATTCTGAGAGTCTGCATTAGGGACCGCGATTACGCACCAAAACTAATAATCTGGACTCTAGACCACCAGGGTCTCCCGACTTAATGAAGTTGCAGATGAAGCGGCCCGCGCACTCATTCCCCGGGAACCAACCACCCTGTTGCCCTCAATAGCCTAAATGTCCACCCGCCCCTGTCTACGACGGTGTAGTGCAACAATCCGAGATTACTACTGCGGGCAGCGCCGCGGGTACCGAGTTGTGCCTGACGTATGTACAGTCTTGGTCAAAAAACTTGAACCCGTTGTGAACGGCCGGAGAGCAGCTGCGCTCCGCTATCGCGGCGCTGCCATCGTCGGCGCGCGCCGCTGCTCGCTTGCGTCGAGGATAAAGAAGGCGAGGGAAGCATGTCTCTTGCTCTCAAGCACGGAGGAAGGAAACTAAGGAGAGGCCCTACCCCCTCCGCACGCTAGGAGACAAGTGTGGCGGAAATGACGTAGTAAGTTCTCATTTTTTTTGCTGCTTTTTTATTTTTTTGCCTATGGCCAAGCCTTTTGGGCCACAATGGCGGCGTTGTTTGAGCGCTCACACGTGTTGCTCTGGTAGGTTTCGTGCCGTGGCAAAGGCGCTGTGTGGGCGGGTTTGCGTTAGTCACCGTGTCTTGTTGCGCTGTGTTACCTGCTCCGTGCTCTGCCGGATGTTGCGCGAGCGCGCGCGCTCCGCGCGCGAAACCACGCGCAGCGCGGCGTGGTTTCGCGAAAGATGTAAACAAGAGAGGAGGGTGGCACAAAAGGCGGAGCATCGCCATGAGCAACGCCAACTTCCGGCTTCACTTTTGCTTCACAAAGAGTGAAGTCAGGGCCTCTCCTTAGTTTCCTTCCTCGGTGCTCTCAAGCGTTGTTTGATAACAGCGCTTGTGAAAAACTAGTGCGGCGAACGCGGCGCGAACGCGACGGTGGCGAAGCGGAAGCCACACGACCGGCTAGCATGCCGTTTGCAGCGTACGCTGGTTGAGCCGGCGGGGGTCTCTGGCGACCGCTGTCAAACGCGATAGGCTCAAATTTCACAATTCCGAGTATTGTAGTCATTAGGTATTGCTTTCAGGGACCAAATTAATGGAACAGCGCTATGAAGAGTCCTGCGCATGCTCGAATACGGGCACCTCGCGAGGATCGTAGCTGAGATCTGACTTATGCAGCTTAATGATATATTAAATAGCGTGCCACAATGGCATCTCGTAATTGTAATCATGAATGTCATCGGTAGCAAATTATTCAAGAAAGCATAAGCTTCAGGTGGCACCTGCGTCTCTCGACAAAATCACAGGGGAGAGCATGCCTTCAAGGCATTGTGTGTGGCTTGGCCTGTGGTTGCCCCGAACAATTGCAGCTTGCCCACGTGCTTGACTGTAAACTAGCCAAGGTCTCTGGTTTAAAGGACGCTACGTATATCTGCTTTTTTTAACTGCCTGTGAGCCCTCTCTCGTAGAGACGAACAATACCTCAGTAAACTATATATAAAGTACTTCTTCCAGTGAACCCGTGATAGCGACAGCACCGCCGGTGTGACGCCGTCACTATGAGATAATCCTATATTCTCGTGGCCCTGATCTACTTTACACGATTCAAACGCTTGATGCCCAATGCAAATGGGATGAACTTACACTGGTCTCATGTGTGCATGAAACTGGGCCCTAACGAAAATGAGGCAGTATGCACGAAGATATGAAAAAAGGCGAGGTAGTGGGCACTTTCCAAAATGCCGAGGGAATGGGTCTAAATCAATCGGCTACCCAGGCAAGGCAAACGTCTTCTAGTCCCGAAAAGTTCTCATAATCTCACTGTGGGTTTATTTAAAGAAATTCAACGGCAAACGCACTCGTTTGGTCGTTCCTTAATGGAGAAGTGTGGTCAACATATTTGAAATATAACAACGGTGGTTACAGGCCCTTCCTGAAGAGAGCCTTTGTAGTCGAAATTACTGCTTCTGATCTTTTCTAAACAAACGATGATTGAATTGCCCGCATATTGAGATAAATCCTGGAAGAACGCTAGACAGCAATGAGAGATGTTAGTTTATTTTATTACCTTTTGTTTTCATCGCACTCAGAAACACATTCACAATGTTTATCTAAAAGCATAATGCGACGACTCTCGCCTTTAAAGTGTAGGATAAAATTGTAATAGGTAATTTCGATGATTAGGAAAAAATTTATAGTATAAAGGGCTGCATGGAAGCCGTGCAGTTTCTCCCAGGCCACCACATTTACTCGCACAAAGCGCCGTACCACGGCGGCCGAATGACGACCTCACACCTAGCAGGAGAAACGTTGCACTAGTTTTTCATGAGCCCTGTTATCAAAAGATGCTTGAGAGTGAGAGATGCGATTCCCTCGCCCTCTTTATCCTCAACGCCAGCGAGCAGCGGTGCGCGCGCCGGCGGCGGCAGCGCCGCGATAGCGGAGCGCAGCTACTCCCCAGCCGTTCACAGCGGGTTCAAGTTTTTTGACCAAGACTGTACATTCAGGATGTTGTGGTCCTTTACTGAAAAGTTTACACCAAGATTTCAGAAGCTGAGGATGTCGTAGACGTACTCAAAGGAATCGCGGACCATGTGTTTAACCTGATCATGTTCAAAAGCTCTTCGACAATCAAGATTATTGCGAATGCCGACGTTTCGAAGATGCTAAATGCTTACGCCTCGTCCCCAACTTCGCCTACCTTCCGAACACGGCAGCGGCATCAACGTGTGAGGATGCTCGTATAGCGACTCAGGCTTCAATGTCAGAGACTATCACTCGAATCACTTGAGGCGAATCGCCCGCACATTGACACGTCTACTTGTACATATTTTTCGGGTGACTGCTTTTTACCGTCTAAAAAATTGCATCGCTAAGCGCGGGACGCACCAGCATTTATCGACTCTCTCAAATGTTATCGACGGTTCTAGCTGCTGTCTGCTGTCACCAAAGCTTCTGTAATCTGATTGCATGTGCGAAGCAAATTGTGTGGAACCTTCTGGAAGACACGCAGACAACAGCGATTATTCTGGAACCTTCGTGGGCTCATGTAAAAAAGGCCGATGTGCTTGACCGGCACATCCGATTTCGACGATCGTCGACTGTGTTCGCTGCTATCATTGTGCGTTAAGTGTATCCTGTTTTTGTGGGCACAGGTACGACCAATAAAAGTTAGTTTCGTCATTCACAGTATTGCTACTGTGCTCTTACCCTTCACTACTACGTAACATCTGGTGGAGCTGCTTTGCATTCACATACCGGATGGCCCCACAAAGCCGTGACCCAAGCCCGAACGTGAGGAAGACGAACATTTGGCGTGCCCCTGACCGCCGTCCGCTCTGCTATCACTGCGGAGAAGCGGAGCACATCTACCGCCGATTACCTTACCGCGACATGGGTAAGCGAGGGGTCGCCGTCAACGCACCCCACCCTCGGGAAGCTGAACGCCCTCGCGATATCAGCAAATACGTCGCCACTGAGCCCTCGACGACCGTCGCGTTTGCCGTCACCAGGCCGCTACCTGTCGTCGCAGCGCCGTCCATACATTGGCCCAGCCCGGGGCCAGTCCGTCAGCCCATATCAAGAAAACTAAAAGCAGCAAGCGATGGAGGTGTGGTTGCTGGTCGTCGAGCTGACGAAGATCCTCCGCAGCCGACGAAGACTCTGAAGACGCTATCTGGATGGCATAACAACAAAGCACCGCCATAGCGATGAAGCGTGCAAGCAAAGAATGCACCGACCAAAGACCTGCCGATACGACGCACCAGCCACACGTCAACACGGCGCGGCTGTGATCCGACGCCAAGACCTAACTGTATCTCAAGGCACAGAACAGTCGACCTCGACGTGCTTCTCGACGGCCACAAAGTCATTGCCTTAGTGGACACAGGAGGTCACTACTCCGTCATCAGTGAATTATTTGCAGCCAAGCTGGAGAAAGTCAAGACTGCAGGGGCCGGCCCTCAAATAATTACAGTTGGAGGGTACCTCATAACACCGACGGGAATCTGCACGGCAAGAACTAGAGTTCATGACCGGACCTACCCTGCAACGCTCGTTGTTCTCCAACAGTGCTAGCGAGACGTAGTTCTCGGCATGAGCTTCCTCAACCAACCCGGCGCACTCATCGACTTGAAGTCGCAATCGATAACGCTGTCGAAAGATTACGCAATACCGCTGGAGTGCTCTCGTAGCCACAACACCTTGATTGTGCTCCAAGATCAAGTGAGCATCTCACGGCGCTCCAGCATGATTATTTCCGTGGGCACCAAAACACCCGCTGACGTAGTAGGAGTCATCGAGGGCGACGAACGTCTACTGCTCGAACGTGAAATTTGCGTCGCAAGAGCGATTGCTCAACTGCACGGAGGGAAAGCGAAAGTGACGTTGACAAACTTCAGCAAGCAGTTCAAGCATATCGACAAAATCACGAGGATCGCATACAATGTGAAAACCAGCCATGCATTTGTCGTCTCGGATTCTGCGGCCTCTCCCCGACGACCATAGTTCTGGAAACAGACTTGGATAAATCAGAGCCTCCTCCTGAGCAAACAGCAACAGCCCAGAAGTCTTCTCCGACGACGGAAATAGGGCTTTTCGACGTCATCAAGGATTCGGCAAACACCACTTGCAAAGCACCATAAATAACCGAAGAGTGCGCTCCACCACACCGCAAGAGCCCTTATGGCGTTTCGGCTTGAAAACTTATAAACACTATAGGCAAGAAGTCGAGGAAATGTTTCACGACGATATCATCCAGCCGTCGAAAAGCCCGTGGGCATCTCCTGTGGCTCTGGTGAAGAAAAATGACGCAACCCGGCGTTTCAGCGTTGATTATCGTCGACTGAACAAGACCACGAAAAAGGACGTATACCCCCTCCCACGCATAGACGACGCATTTATCGGCTCTGCAATGCTAAATACTTCTCGTCAACGGACCTCAAGCCTGGCTACTGGCAAAAAGGAGTCTACTAGAGAAAACACGTAAAGACCGCCTTCATCACATCAGATGGCCTCTGTGAGTCAAAGGTTATGCCATTTGGACTGTGCTCGGCACCTGCATTGTTCCAGCACGTGATGGACACGGTTTTAGCAGGATTGAAGTGGCATACCTGTCCTCTTTATTTGATGATGTTGTCGTCTTCGCCAGAAATATCGATAATCACCTTAGACGGCCATCATGGGCGGCCATCAAGTCATCAGGGCTTACTCTGAAGCCGGAAAAGTGATGTGATCTTTCGCTTACGATAAGCTTCTGTAGGCCACGTCATCAGCAAATCTGTTGTCAGCTACGACCCGCAGAAGACCACTGCCATCGTAAAATTGCTGCAGCCGATTGACAAGAAAGCAGTGCGTAGATTCCTTGGCACGTGGGCCTATTACTGGCGCTTTGTCAAAGACTTTTCACGCATCGCTAAGCCGCTGACACATCAAACTAAATGTGATGTCGAGTTCAAATGGGAAACGCCGCAGGCCGGCGCATTTCAAGAACTCCAACTACGTATGCAGTCGCCACCGGTAATTGTGCACTTCGATGAGCACACGGATACGAAATCCACACTAACACCAGTCGCCTACACCTCGGTGCCGTCGTAGTCCAGAGAAAAGACGGACTTGAACGGATGATATCTTGCGCTGGTCGGTCGCTGTCAAAAGCGGCAATGCCTCCCCTTCATTTGGACTACATCAATAGGTCACCCTTGCCTATGTGGCAGGCCATTCAAAGTCGTCCGCGACAATCACGCGTTGTCTTTGTTAGCGAATTCAAGGGACCTTTCAGCACGGCTAGCACGGTGGACCCTCAGACTGCACGAATATGACGTCACTGTAATTTACAAGTCTGGACGAAAACACTCTAAGTGCTGAGTGCCTATCACGCGAGTCCATTTGCCCGCCACTGCAAGATTACACAAGGTAAGGCACTACTGAGCATCTGTGGATGATGCATCCGGTATCATAGTCAAGAAATGGACCACCCCAAAGATGAACATCAGTGAGCTCTCCATTGCAAAACGCGATGCTGTGCCGCAGTGGATCGCGATGAAAGGACGGTAGATATAGCGGGCATTTCTATCTTGCGCACACGTCTGGAAAGCGAGCTGGTCGGTTTGGCACACGCTACTGGCGTTGTTAGCCTTGGTTCTCCTCGTCCCTTTCCGCATCCTCGACGAATCACCATCTTGGATGGTCGCAGCTCACCACGAGGTCGAAGATAGGCGCGTCGCAGTGAGAGTGGCCAACATCAACGAGGTCCCTGTAAGCCACTGCCATGACGTCTTCAAAAAACACATGCACAGAGCACAGCTCGTACCAGACGCAATCACAGGGACAAGTCGAGGTAGCTACGTGAACATGCCGAACCACAGAAGGACGTATGTTCTCATCGCTTTCATCTGGACCATTCAGGGTTTGATTTACCTCCACTACAACACTATCCGCCCTACTGAGCGTAGCGTCTACTTCTGCACCTTGATCGATGTCGGCATCGCGCCCTTGCTTATCGCTGTGTGGTCCCGCCTGGAGAACGGCCGGCGTGGCAGCAACGTGGCGGCATACTCCGCTCTCGTGTTTCGCAGTTCGTCGGGACCGCTATTCTACCCGTACACCAACTACGACACAGCCTTCTCCACGGCGCTGTTGATCATGATGCGTCTCGCGTCCGTACTTCGCGTACTTCTCGAAGTATACTTCACACTCACTGTGTTTCCCACTGAGTCATGGTGCACTGGTTCCTGCTTGGGCCTATCTTTTTTCTTGGTAGGAAATGTGGTTGGACTTGTGGTGCCCACCAGAGTCCTCAAGACAAGCGAAGACAGAGCGCTTGCTGCCGAAGTAGTCCTAATTGCGACGACTGCAATGGCCACTGTGAGCTTTGCCTTCGGACGATGCCTGTACTTCAAGAAATGTGTACTACCTGGGGTACCGCTTCATTGCCCTCCATGCCGAGTTTTTCAAACGGTGGACAACCTCAGTGCCCTACTTTCTTATCGGTGGCTGCCGAGGCTCAGCCCAAAGTGCCAGCTATGAATGTGCGCGATGCCCTCAAGAAGAAGGCAAGAACGAATAAAATTCCTGAGAACTTCGCCGCGCGGTCTTCCAAGCTTCCCACGAACTGGTAATTCACTGAAAAAGCGCAACAATGTGTTTATTTTTTATCAATGATTCCTTCATCTCCTGAGCGCTATTTGTACCAAATTCAAATCAGTCTTGGAAAGAGGTTATATTACATTGTTTTAGCAACTTCCGGTACTACTTCGCAATGTGTATGACATCTTTTGTGCCAATGTTATATTGACCATCTTCCCAGCTATTCTGAAGTGCAATCAGTAAATGGACAACCTGTCTTGTCGCCTTCGATTTCTATTTCCTTGTGTAGGAAGTGATAAGTTAACAACACAACTAGTTTGTCGTGCTTTGTATAGTGAACGCAAAATTTAGAATAGTGGTACCCCTTCGAGAAAATTCGCATGCCCGGACGAGCGTGCCGAACGGTACATTTTTCGTAGTCGTTTTCAGTTACTCATATTATCTTTGAGGTGCTTTTGGTTAGCTAAGTATTTGAGCTTATTCATGTAACATTTTGGATACAGTGAAACGGCTTACAACGAAGTGTTCAGGACGCCTAGAATCCTTCGTTTTACAGGTAACTTCGTTGTAGAGAACGTGCAACTCACTACTCACACCAGGCAACGCTAAGCGTGTTCAATGAAATAGAACCTTTATTTAACGTGAATATAAGGCAAACATAAAGAAAAGGTCGCTAATTTCTTTTGTACGAATTTTATCTGAAGGATGCGCGACGGCAGACAACCTTAGTGAATCGAAGTTCACAGCATGTAACGCGGCGAAACGCAGGATGTACGAAAAATAAAGGTGGACATCGTCGAAGGCTTCTACAAGCTTCCTTGCATCAAAATCCTTTGTTCATTTACAGGATTTTCATCACTGTCGCCTTTGTTGACATACGTGTCCTATGCGACTTTGCTGGCTTCGTAGAAGTGTGTGGTCCTCATTTAGGATTACACCATCACAGTGTTATCAACTGGGACGTATTCGTGAGCCGTCGCACCCGCTGATGCACTACAATCAGCAGCGTGCGACTTCATTCCTGGAGCAGTGCAGCAGAACCACACGTGACACGGTCATGTTCGCCAAGTGTGTCACCAGCGCATCCGTTAGCACGTTATCGGGCTTAGGGCTCATGGCTCACCTTATTGGCGTCTGCAGCTGGTAGGGACGGCATCCTTACGCGGCGTTCGTTGTAAAGCAATAAAATCATCCGTTGGGGACGCATAAATTTCTTTTTCTGGCAGGCAAAATTGTTGTTGGGCTCTACATAGTAGAAACATTCCCAACAGGTATGAAAGACACGAATCCAGTCGAGACAATCAATGCTTCAAATATGAGTATTTTTCTGTAGTGGCGTTCGACGTAGATGCGGTAGACTATATTTATTTCAGGGCGGAGGTCCTGCTCGAGCAATTACAGTGTTTACTAAACTCCCGGTAGAGTTTTATGCATGACGTTTGTTTATGTAGTGTATTTTAGACTACGATGAAATGCGAAAAATATAAGAACGTGATTTCACTGGGCGCTGTGGCGTGTGGATTGCAGCGCCTTCAATCGTGTATCCAGATCGCGAAGCCTGCATGCCCTTCGTAAAAGAAAAAAATCGACAGAACCATTTTCACGATGACTGTGAACGGTAGTGCGTTTCGTGACGAATAAATGTAACGACGCAACCAATTCGCACCGCCGAGAAGAGTATTGTACCAGACGTGTACTGAAGCAGTGCTCCTCTTTTCAGCGTCCCTAAGAAAACTCAGCGCCATCTAGCACCGCTACCGTGAAGCTTGCGCTTCGCCTCCGAAACGCATGGCGCGCAGGTGCGCGTTTGTTTCTCATATGCACAAAGTGAATTTAGCCCTAAGATGCCGTTGCGTGCTATCGCTTTGATACGCGTCGTTTTGGAACCGGGCTCTTCTCTCGCACTCTTTTCTGGACTGTCTGCACAATCTAGTGGTGCTGCCGAGAAGTCGGTGCGTGGCCTCCGAGACGAGAAGCTTGACGCCCCGGTGTCTGCAAACTCTTAGAATTCTTCCCGTGCTTGCGGCCCTCCTGGTGGTGCACACTTCATGTCCCACGTTGGCAAGAGGTTCATGGACGAGCAGCACATACACAGCGCAATTAATGGCGCGGTTCGCTAAAGCGTTGGGGGGAAGGACGTTCGTTGAAAAGCGGTACATACCCCTCGTGCGTTTTGTGATTGGGACAACTGTATTTCGAATCAGAACTATTTGCGTCCGGCGAGTTAGAGGGCTCGGGCACCCCCCGAGGTTACGGCCAAGAGTTCTTGCCTCTCAGCGGCTTCGTTGGCCCGCGGTACTGCCCAGAGTTGGTCTTCCATGTTCAAGCTGAGCAGCGCCGCCCACCATCGCGCGCGGAGGCTGTCGATGGAGGCTGCGCTCGCATTGTCCTGGCATTCCCATAGCTTGTGTTGTAGCGCGGCTCTGGCGCCACAAGCTTTGCTTCTATCTGTTGTGAATATTTCTGGATAAATAGCATGCGTTAGTATCGGGCACTTGTACGATTTTGTTTGTAGTTGTCGCCACTGGACAGCTTACGATCTAGGGGGTTGTGGATGGGGTGGAGGATAAGTGCATCTTTTAATCCTGTAATGGTTGGTGAGGTCGTCGAACCTGGTCAATCTGTCTTCCCATTACCATACTTCGGAGGGCCCTGTCGAGGGGTCTGCTTTCATCGCAGTTCGCAAAGTCAGTCCTCGAGCTACGTTGTGTGCCGCCGCGTTAGGGTTGTGGCTCAGAAATATTTCGGAACGGTATGTACTAAAATTGTTGAGTTAGGAGGAATATATATTTTGTGAAATCTTTCAGCACATCGTAACCTTAAAGAGTAATACATTAAGACCGGTAAAACATGGTGGCAAAGAAAATGGATTTTAGTTTTTTTTGTTACCTGCCGTCTATTTGATGTATTCTAGACAATCGAACATTGCTTTATTACCTCCAAAGGCCTCATGCACTTTTGGGATATACTCCACCGAATCCTCAAAAAGGGACTTCAACATCAACCCGCACATTGTGATACCTGTTTCCAACTTGTGAAGATGAACCGTTTGATATGTTGTGTTCGAATGGGAATGCACCGCTTCTGGAAAACCCATATACAGTATCGTATTGCAGAAACGATCATTCTCAAGCAATCATTTCGCTAAGTTTCTGTATAAAAAAAGGCATCTATGATTAATCTGGCATTGCACCGCACTGGAACCCTGTCTAGCTGAGGTGTTTATCCTTGACAACGTTCTAGTGACAGGTACCCTTTTGAATAAATAAATCCCTAGAAATGCCAACATCGTGTTTATCCTGATGCTTGAGGGTATGCTATAGTATAGGTAGAGTTAATGTCACTAGTTCACATATGTGGTGTGCCCATCACTGGGCCATAGATTCTAAAAGCATAAATATAAATTGTTTATCAAGTGCGGCATCTTCATGACACTGTGTGCGCTGTGACCCGCCGTGGTTGCTCAGTGGCTACGGTGTTAGGCTGCTGAGCACGAGGTCGCGGGATCGAATCCCGGCCACGGCGGCCGCATTTCGATGGGGGCGAAATGCGAAAACACCCGTGTACTTAGATTTAGGTGCACGTTAAAGAACCCCAGGTGGTCAAAATTTCCGGAGTCCCCCACTACGGCGTGCCTCATAATCAGAAAGTGGTTTTGGCACGTAAAACCCCATATATTATTATTATTATTGTGTGCGCTGTAATAAGTACCACGGAAGAAAAAACAGATCATTTGTGCCGAAGCCTGCCAATGTCGGGTTCCTGCAGGTGCGAAACCTCTCTGACATGGGTTAAATTTCATACAACATCAGAGAAATTTGAGAGATTTCAACCCTCGCCATAGGTGACGACGGAAGCTCGACGCAGTGGCCGATATTTTTTTTTTACAGCGAAGCTGTGTACCTCAACTGTCCAAGGAAATTTTGGTCCTGGAGATAGTGCGAGGCCGGGCCCACCGCCGGCGGAGGTGAAGCAGGCGTTAAGCACTCACCATACGTGGGCCGATTCCGAAGTTACTGCAATACCGGTCCGACCCGCAGCGGAGGTGAAACAGGTCTCAAGCACTCGCCATACGTGGGCCGATCCCGAAGATAGTGCAATGCCGGTCCGACCCACAGCGGCGGTGAATCAAGTGTTACGCTCTCCCCATGCGTGGGCCAATCCCAAATATAGTGCAATCCGGGGCCGACCCCCGGTGGAGGTGAAGCAGGCGTTAAGCACTCCCTATACGTGGGCCGATCCGGAAGTTGGTCCGATGCTGGGAGACGACCCACGGCGGAGGTGAGGCAAGCGTTAAGCATTTCCCATACGTGGGCAAATCCAGAAGATAGTGCAATGGCTGGCCGAACCGCGGCGGAGGTGATGCAGGCGTTAAGCACTCCCCTTACGTGGGCCGACAACGAAGATGGTACAATGCATGGGGCGACCCGCGGCGGAGATGCGGGCGTTAAGCACTCCCCACGCGTGGGCCGATCCCAAGATAGTGCAATGCCAGGTTGACCGGCGGCGGAGGTGAAACAGTCAAGTACTCCCCATACGGGGGCCGATCCCTAAGATAGTGCAATGCCGGGCCGAACCGCAATGGAGGTGCAGTTCACCATTAAGGGGCCCATATACACAGCTTCGCTGGTCATCCTTCTTCGCAGAGTGGAATGGCACTGATATTTTTTTCTGTTAGGAATTGCGGGAAAGTATGTGTTTTTTTTTTTTTTTTAGAAACGAAAGTGATAGCGCTGGCCTGCAGACGTGCAGGAGTACATTGACGTCATCTCTATGTGAACAGTTTTGTTTGCGAGTCGCACGGTTTCTTCCGTTCATAGGGAGTTTTATAAATAGCGTCCGCAAGCGGCTTTGCCTACCGCGAACTACATTTTACACCCTTTGTGGTGTTTTTACTCTCTTTGCGTTATTTCGTACGCCTGGCTGGTGGCATCTTCTTACTCTGGCTCCCCTGTTTCTAAAGACCCTCATGGCCTGCTGGCATGTACAAAATGGCCCGAGATGAAATCAAAAAGATTAATTAAAGAGTGGTACAAAACCCAATGCCACGATCCCAGTTCCGCATTGCCAGTGAGCCCAGGTCAGCGTAGAAGAGTGGCACGCAGGACGGCACACATGCTACAGAGTGCAGGAGTGTGCTGAATCGGGCTGGTTGGTTCATGACAAAGGGGGAAAAACACCGTGAAGGACAGAACGAGAGCAGATACGACGCATACAGCGCTGTTTACGTCGTCTCTGCTTGCGTCCTGTCCTTCGTGCGGTTTTTACCCTCTTCGTCATGCCACATAATCACTGGCAAAATTTGGGTGCTTTATTAAGGCTGCATGCTAGTGGACATACACAGCATCCTGGTGCATTAACCATTCGACCATGTAAGCAGTATAACCCACTTACCTTGTCATTTTATCTCTCTCTCTCTCTCTATGCCCGGGTCTTAAGGAAAACGGTTAGACACATAGATATATAGGTACAGAGTTAGTCCCTGCAAACTGCGGAAGTACCATGACAATGCTAACCGTATTAAAAAAGCAGTGCTACCAAGTACGTAACCGTCTTCCAACACAATCGAACATCAATTTGCCACCTTCGATTGTGCCGCGAGCATTTCTGAAGCGTTGCCTGTCTGGTAACCCCGGTGGCCTGGAAAACAAAGGCGTGAAGCTCGGCAAGGGCAGCCGTCCTCTTCTCTCGCTGCAGTCACCTCCTGTGGTGGCTGCGGTAGTGGGCGCAGACGACGGAAGAACACCGTGGCAGTGACTTTCCATGCAGGTGCTAGCGCCGCTGCTGACAACGCAAGCATATGGCGAATTGGCTTGTAAGAGCTGGCACAGGCACATGCCCAGATTTGGCGTCTCAAAGAAGAAAACGCAAAACTCAAATCAGAAATCACTAGCGAGACGGAACTCAAGAAAATCAACACAATGATCAGAAAGGCATATAAGCAGGCGATGGGTCTGCCAATCAGTACGTCCACAGAACGCCTACTACGACTAGGTGTGCACAACACGGCCGAGGAGCTGATCGAGGCACATTTATCCATTCAGCGAACAAGGCTGGCGATTACGGAAGCAGGGAGGTCCATTCTCTTACGCCTGGGGCTCTCTGCCCCTCTGAGCCATCCGCCGCCTCAGACTGTGAGCTTACCCCATGCCATCCGGAGAAACATCACCGTACGTCCTCTACCTCGCAATATGCACCCAGTGCACCACGCAGAGCGAAGGGAGGCCCGCGCCCTGGCCATACACAAGCGATACGGAAATTTACCCTCTACAGCCTACACTGACGCGGCTTTTTACTCCAGACGCGCAGCCACAACAGCCACCGTAGTCGTCAACACAGAACATCGGAGCAGCATTTCGCTCACACGAAACAATCCCCTCCAAGCCGAGGAAGCGGCCATAGCCCTCCCTCTCCCAAACAGAGGTTGAAGTCATAGTGACTGACTCCCAACAGGCGTGCCGCAACTTTGCTAGCGGCAGAATTCATGCCACTACACTACGGATCATCAATCAACAGCCGCCAACGAGATCAGTCATGATCATCTGGGCGCCAGCTCATCATGGCATCCCTGGCAACGAGGTCGCCAACCACATGGCTCGAGATCTGACCCACCGAGCCGACGCCGAGGAATCTGAACCCGAGCGCATGCACCCTCTAGTCTCTTACCAAGACATCACACAACACTACAAGCTAACCCGCAGAACATATGCACCCCCACACAAGTCACTACCTAGAGAGCAGGAGCGATTCCTCCGAGTTCTACAGGTTAATACATTCCCCCACCCAACCAGAAATCACCTCATAGACCCTACAAAATTCTCTCCGCAATGCCGCTTCTGCGCAGAGCCCCGGTCCCTCAGGCACATAGTAGGGGGTTGCAGAGCGGCACCATTAAATCATCCGAACCCTTACCCCACTAACGAGCTTTGGGAGAGAGCCTTGGCCAGCTCCGACCTCGAGGATCAGCAACGGCTGATTGCGAGGGCCCAGGACGCGGCCCGAGCTCAAGGCATTCTGGAATGAGGACGCCTCTCCCTAGCTGCATTTACCTAATAAAAATGTTTATTCTCTCTCTCTCTTGTAAGAGCGTGTACAGCCACTTACATTGCCACTGCAGTTGTGCTCGTTAACTGCTCTGCTTTCTACGGAATTACGTAACACAACAACAACTGCCACCTAAATACCCTTGCTGGAAGAAACATACGCATTCATGCCCGGTATCATCACTTTAAGAAATCAAATAGCTCTATAGAAGCGTTCGGCTGCGCGCTTGCATTGAGATTCGTCATCCATGCGCAACATTATTTTTGTGTGTGTGTGGGTGTGTATGGTAGCACAAATACACAACGCAATGACTTACCAGTCCGCTGTCTTAAAGGGGTACCAAAGAATAAAGTTGCTGGCTATTTTGGTATAATGTCCTTTTGCAGTACCAATGGACGCCAATCTGGCCTCGACAAAACGCTTGATATGTGATAAAACACGCAACGACGAAATATGGGTGGCGACGCTGTTTGTAGTTTCTTTGATCATTCACTTTGACTTCGTAGATTCTGACAGCGTTTGCTCGGGCCTCGGTACTTTTTATGGATAAAGATCAAAAATATTGTATTGAAAAAAGACCACGACTTAACTTACCAAGTTCTAAGAACATTTACTCGTACACAGAGTCCAAATGTGAAATCTGTTACGTCATACTAATATACCGGTAATGAGCAGTCACGTTACGGCGTGAAATTAGAAATATTGATTTTTATATTCAGTTTATTTCCCAATGTACAGCCTATTGCCACGAAATTACGATATCACGGAATTCTTTAGTGTCCCTTTAAAACCGACGCTAAATATTGAAAGGGTTCATTAAAAAACATACATGTATGTGACTGGGACCATATTCTCAAGTTACATCTAGGCAATTCGTGTGTTATTGCACAAAAAATTACATGCCTATATTACAGCGCTTATTCAAGTGGTGTCAAATTCTTGCTCAGTGCTAGTGACAGGGTTCGTCGCTCTGGTGTGACTGGTGACCCGTTGAGCGAAGTGCCTCATCTTCGACCGACGTGTCCGCTTCCTTGCTCTGGTCGGGAGGTCCGTGGACTCTGTGGTGAAGTCCTTTAAAAAAACATGAAAAAAGAACAAACATATTTGCTGAGCACGTTGATCGATTGACATATTATCACGCGCAGCACTGTCCGCAACAACGCCATATATAAACACACATAGGTTTGAAACCCTGCCATTCTACAACAAATTTAGCCGACTCGGTGTTTGTCAAGCGGCCTTCTCGGTTAATGGAAGGGTCACGCCGCTGGCGGTGCAAAATATTACATTGTAGTCTCTCAACCAGTCAAGCGCGTTCTTCTAGAGCAAGAAGGGGGGGGGGGGCGGACGATTTGACAGAAGGTCACATTTTGCACGATGGCTGCTTTAATAAAAAGGCATAGTTGATGTGAACAACAGCCTGAAAGAGTATCGTTGCATCTAATTTATAAAACGGTTCTCTAATATGTGACTAGTGTGCGGAGATCACGCACTCATTAAAGCCATATTAAACACGTTCTGCATGTTTTGATAAGAGAGAGATAAGTCATAAGGGAAAGGCAGGGAGGTGTTTTGATAAGGAATGCTTCATAAGTACGCAACAATATAATTTTCTAATGAAAGTAAGCCGGGTCCAATGTTGCAGTGTAATATACTTGGAATAACTTTCAACTGAAGGTATGATTTAGGGGTTCTAAACTTCATTTTATTTTCAATAATAGTAAAATACGAAGTAATCAAGCGTAAAGGTGTATTTACAGGTTATTCAGAAGTTAGGCCACGATACGTACAACAGGAGAGTTGCCGAAATCGATTCCTGCTCGGCCCGTCAAATATCGTCTTATATTGTTGTGAATAAACTAGTTTCCTTAACATCAGTAATGAGTAAATATTTATTATTCGCTGGCCTATATACTCTTTATATGATCAACACGACTTTTATTTCTCAGTTAGTGAAGTGGTACAGACTTAACAGAGACTATGCCGCCACCTCACCCGGGGCTTACCCGGGAGGAGGCAGTGTTATACAGGCAATTACAGACGGGGTCCCTGCTCACCCCCGTGCTAGCTAAGCACGTGTGTCCGAGCGTGTACGCGAGTGACGTGTGTAGACTGTGCGCTAAGGAGAGAGCCACAGCGGCTCACATCCTTTGGGACTGTAGTATAAATCCACGAGAAGCCAGCGAGAAGACGACGATCCCGCCGCAGCTAGAGGCTGCAACGAGGAGCTATGACCAAGATACACAACTCAGGGCCGTCCAGCAGGTCTCGGCAGCTCTAGAGAGGCAGTGACCTCGCGAAACCGACGAGAAGGGGCGCAGCACTCCCAGAAAGGGGGCGGCGGCCCTCTCAGATCCGCGGAAGTAGCAAGGAACCAAGACCTCGAGGAGCACAATGCACGAGACTGACGTAGTGGCCGCGTCGCGGTAAAAGCTTGTCCTCCCTGCGTGGAGGGAGCCTAACCGACTCTGCAGGCATTTTTACTAAAGTTGTTCTCTCTCTCTCTCTCTCTCTCTCTCTCTCTAAGTTAGTGATCACTTGAAAACCTTACCGAAACCATTGTTCAGTGCGCCATAGCATTTTGCGCTTACCAGTACAACAATTTTATACGGGTAAGTAACAGGGGCGGAATTGTAGAGATTGGAATGCGCAACATTTTCACGAGACACACAAAAAAGAAACACACAGTCTTCAACCTTGATAAGGGGCGCAATTTACAGTTTTCCGTTTCTAAGTGCTCTTTGCCCTTGGCCAGAAGGCTTTTTTAATAATATGCCGCGCGTGATTTGGCACTACAAAAAATCACAGCAACATAAATTTATTTTGAATACGGGCCTAGACAAAAGTTAGTCGAAAGCTTTGAATTAGTTGTACTTTTGTTCCACTCGTCCGTCAAAGGATTTATGATATGTGATAACTCAAAGACTTGAAAAATTATAGACCTACCAGCTTACTGTCCGTTGCCTACAAACTATTCACTAAGGTAATCGCAAATACAATCGGGAACACGTTACACTTCTTTCAAGCAAAGGACCAGGTAGGAATCCGTAAAGCCTACTAAACAATACACCATATTCCCACTATCAATCAGGCGATAGAGAAATGTGCGGATAGAGAAATACGCTTCACTTAAATTGTTGTGCGAATGTTCTACTTAAGCTGTACCCTATGCGTCTACAAAATTTGTCCGAACCGTTTCAGGGGCTCTTTAAGATATGCAAATGCAAACATATTACAGTTGTTGCCTCCCCAGCCAGCCCACATAGCGACAACAATGTGCAACACATGGTGGGACACACCTCTCCTACATTAGATTATAGTAGAGACTGTCAGTGTTGTTGCTAGATTGACTGGTCTTTGTAGGCAGCTTGAAGGACAACGCAGGTGTCATAAGATTGCTGCTGACGTTGTTGTTGAAGAGGTAAAAAAGAAGTTTGATGCAGCTGAAGCGCCAACTGATATTGAGCAAATCAAAAGCAACCATCTGAGAAAGCAACACAATCGAAATTTGGGTATCTATGAGCCGCCAACTCTGGTAAGGATGGAATAGAACCGAAGTGTGATGGAAATCACACAGACACTGCTGTTCCATCACTGGTCACAGTGAGCACTGACTTGTAGGGCAAGAGTCAACTGAAACAAACATGGCATAGTGTCATGCTCCCATGTGACCACTTTCCATGTTATGTTGCATGATACAGCTCAACCTCAAGAAACCAGACTGCAACTTGTCTGTAAAAAGCTTTCACAAAAAATTATTCACAACACTATTAACACAGCAGTATCTTCTTTTTTTGTGGTTTCGAGGTTCCCGGGTGTCCATTAATGCAAAAACTGCGGAAAAAAGAGCATGTGTCGTACTTACACCTTTTTAACAAGTACGAGGGGGACAGAACTTTTCTAGTCATGCATCTTCATCATACTATCAAACTTTTAAATGTCTTTTATAATTATTGTTACCAGTTATATCTGAGCGCATTGTATGCATTTAGCAGGTGTAAAATCAGGTCAGTTGGATCAGATGCCTTATCTGCAAGAGAGCCCTATATTTAAGAAATTTCAATTAAAATAGGTACGTTAAAGACGCAGTCTTTCAGCACTTTATTGCGTGTGGTTTAAGCATTGCTCAATACTTTTGTGGATGGCAGTTTCAACCGGCACAGCACTGCGCTTTGCCATAGTCACATGTGCCTTCAAAGCGGTGTTTACCATTTGTGTTGATCTGTTTGTGTATGCATAGGACAAGTTTTTAATTTTTTTTTCACATTCTTGTGCTTGCACTAAGCTTGTATAAGGCAGTTACAAAATGTGCGTCACTATAACGAACTGTTCTGTTCAGCCTACACTTGCAAATATAATGTTCAGATGGCCGCACTTCTATGTAGGTGCACCGCTAGCTCTGTGTATGTTCTCATGTTTGTATAAAGCTTATATAAGCTAGTTACAAAATGTATGTCACTAAGCATTGTGGTATTCTTTAAAGAACTGCTTGGTTGGTTTTACACTTATGAATTAGTATTGAGGTGGTGGTATTCCCATTTGGGCCACTGCTAACTTTCTGTGTCCTCACGTGTTTGTATTAGGCTTTACAAGGGAGTTACAGCATGCACGTCACTAAGCGCTGTGACATTTTAAAGAACTGCTTTGTTGGTTTTACACCTGTGAGTAATAGTACTCGGGTGGCACTAGTCATGTGTAGGTACACAGGGACCATTTGTATACATTAGGCTCATATAAAGCAGTTACAAAGTGTATGTCACTAATCACTGTGATATTTGTTGAAGAATTTCTGTGATGGTTTTACACATGTGAATAATAGTGGTCAGGACACTACTTGCGATGTATAGTAGAATTTATACAGTGCCAAGACATGGGCTGTATACGTACCAAAAGAAATGTATGTCATTATATTGTTGTGATTATTACTGTTTGGATTTTATTAAAGTGCAATAAAATTGTTTCTTGTATCTATTGAGGTATGGCAATTTGTCATGCAATGAAACTGAGGACCTGAATTTGTGCATTCAAGGAAACAGCTAATTTAAGAGTATACTGCTCATATTCTGCTAAACCACTTTAACAAATCTTGTACTACAATGCTGGAAAAATGACAGAGCTGACTGGGTTGTACAGAAAGAGTTCTGCTCTTGCTGAAGGACTGCCCCACACTGGAGTGCCCCACACAATGTCTGCTAAATCTAGCCAAGTGTGCAAGTTTAAGGACTTTCCAGTACTTCTAAAAATTCAAGGGTTTTCAATGCCTTGAAATTGGCATTTTAGAAATAAAGGGTTTTTAAGTATCGCTACAAACCCTGCATTCTAGCTCCTAAATAATTTTACAAGCTTATTTTGGCATGGAGTTCGGAAATTCATGCTTTTTAGCTAACGCTGCACTATCTCTGTACATTGAAGCCACGAGAACGCAATCATTTTGGAGTAAAAAAAAATACTGAAAGCTTTTATTACCACTCTCCTTTTTTTCTATGGAGCTTCGTATTTCCTAGTGAGTTTACGAATATGCCTGGTTTTGGTGGGCGTTTCTTCGACATTTTCTTTGAGAAGCAGATGACTAATCCCCGTATTCAGAAATGCATCACAACTTGAAGCCCATGCTTGACTTGATATAAATGACGCCTGGTACGAGAATCCCCCAAGACGCTCACTGCTATTCGTGTGGTGCGTTCACGACTTGCGTCATTTAGGTCAAGTCAAGCATGGGCTTCAAGTTATGATGCATATCTGCATATGGGGGTAAGCGTGCACAATTGCGGGCAACGCACTGTGCCATTGACACTGAGAGGAAACGGGGAAAACAAAGTTAACGCCCTATGCTCCTAGTTTTTCGCGTACCTGTGGTGTGCGTGTACCGTGGAAGAAGAAACAGCGCAAACACCAGGACGAAAAAAAGCATCAACCACACCAGCGCTTCGTGGTGTGGTCCATGTTTTTGCGTCGTCCTTGTGTTGCGCTGTTTCTTCTTCTAAAATGCTCAACCAACTAGCCGGCGAGTCCCTCCTGTGCATATATATTGAACACACGCACCAGTCTACATGGTCTTCGAAGCTTTTAGAACGAGCACTGCCACAGGATACGAGCAGTGCACGCGTAACAAATGGACACATTAGTCATTTCAACATGCCTGCCAGTGCAAGTAACGTGGCTATCGGCATAAGCAGTCTCCAAATGCTGTAATGCATGCGCTTCAAAACGCTAACGATCCGCTGCTAATGCAGGACAACACCTCACAGCGGTCTGAACCAAACTCTAAACTAACGCACTTGAAAAGAACGCCTACACGGCAGCGTGAGGCACGTCGAAATGCCTGGTACTGGCATCGCATTTGGCCAAATACGCATGGAACTGGCGGAGAAAATAAACAGAAATGCTCACCAGTATACGCGCGAATTAAATTCACATACGTGGATGGTTGGCATGGTACTTTGTATCCGCGTATTTTCGGAGAGCATATAATGCATGGACTGAAGAAGCACTCGACCGTGAGCTGAACGGCACATTTTTTTATTTTCCTGCTGTGACGACAAGCCGTGAATTGTTCTCACGTTGTCGTCTACGTTGTCTTCCTTCGTTAGTCGTAGCAAGCAATGGAAGCGATGCAAACGCAAACGTATTCCAGTACACAGCAACACAGCACACTGCAAAGAAACCCCACCCACCGCAGGCGATTCCTCAAATATATTTGGTATATATATAAGCTCTAAAAGAGCACGACTGGGCGTGGTGGCGCTGTGGTGTATTAGTTAGGATGTGTGCTTTGAATTGTATAGATGCGAGTGTATGCTGGTTCGAATCGACGTGATGTATAGAACATTGTGGTACTTCATAACTATGTGATTCCCTTGGGAATTGTATTCTAATCAGATTATGTGACTCCTGATTGTGAAATTTGCCAAGATAATTGCGGATTAAGTGTTGATTACCTTTTTTCTTTCTCCGCAGTGGTGTTAGGGACGCATACGCATAGGCCGCTTCAGAGCAGTCACGCCTCATGGTAGGCAGCAAATAGCCAGGAATAATGACTTTAAAATCCTGCGTAACTATGCTCACGCCTATTCTGAAGGCTGCTGGGAATTGGGCCGCTGTCTCTGAGGAGCCGCCCAGGGAACTACTCATCAGCGGCCCTAATTTGATCTGATTTCCTGCCTGCACGCGTGGCCAGGACTTGGCTAAGAGGGTAGCGGGAAGAGTACTGGCACCCTGTTCTGAAGGAGTACAAGCACTCTGTTTGGGGGAGTAGAAGTACTCGGTCTGGCGGAGTACTATTACCCCTGCTGGGAGAGTATTAGCACTCTGCGGAAGAGTACTAGCACTTCCTGTGGGAAGAGTATTATCACTCTGTGGAAGAGTACTAGCAATCCCTTGTGGTGGCGTAACGAAACTCTGTCAGGAGGAGTTGACCTACTCTCTCTCAAAGAGGGTCGATCTACTCTTGAAAAGAGAGTGAAATATGGGACAAGCAGCTACTCCCTTAAAGAGAGTGCCCGGAACTCTCTTTGTTTTTAGAGTGTTGTACTCTGCGGAATTCTCGATTACTTGATTAATGGCATGGATGTGATCCATTGTAGAGTATCCCTTTCTGAATCCAGCCTGTTCCCTTGGTTGACTAAAGTCCAGTATTGCTGTTATTCTATTCGAGGTTATTTTGGCGAATATTTTATGTTCACCAAAATGTCTATTTCTAAGCTAATCGGCCTCTAATTTTTCAATTCTTTAACGTCTCGCTTTTTGTGGATTAGTACAATGTTTGCATTTTTCCAGTATTCCAGCACCCTGGCAGTCGATAGACACTTCATGTAGAGCTGCCAGTTTCCCAAGCATTATGTCTTTTCCATATTAGATTAAATCTACTGTTATTCCATCTTCTGCCGATGTTCCCCGTTTCATGTCTTGCAAGGCCCTTCTGATCTCATCGCCATTTACAGGAGCAGTCTCTTCAACCTGTTCACACATTGGGAAAAATGGCGCAGTGAGCTGGCTTTCTTGCTAGAGGCTACTTTGAATTGTGAGGAAGGTGTCCTGATCGCGACGACACAGCAGCGGCTAATGCGAGCGGACATAGCATACCCCCGTTCCCCAGGTCAAAACGGCTGTGGACGTGTAAACGTGTCATGGAAATAACAACAATATATATACAGCCTATGAATGAACGAGTTTGTTTGCATTTTAGGTTTTAACGTCTATGCTTAGCTGAAAGGAATTGTTTCATTGTGGTGATCGAATCGATGTGTCCTGCCTAGTTTCCTTTTTACATTTCTTTCGTGCTCTTAAAAATATCGTGAAGGCTTCTGAATGATATTCCCATCTTCGATATATAGGCCGTAGTAAATTATTGGGCACGGTAAATTGTGCACGGCAGCATCGCAAGGATGCAGCCTTCAAATCCGTTCCTGTTTATTCTACAGGTGAGCAGACGCTATGACAAGTCATTTCGCAGTAACGATGTCTGCCTAATTCTGCTGCCGTGTCCACGGTCACTTCGCGAACCCTTTTGCAAATTGTTTGTTTTGTTGCTCATGTTGTTACTTCTGGGTGGAGATGTTGAGGCCCTACACTAGATGGCATAGCAGAAAAACTAGAGTTAATTGCAGGGGACATTCAAGAAATTAAGAAAGAAACATCTATAGAAAACACTAGACTTAATGGAATTGACAAGAAACTTGAAAAGATAGCTGGTATTGAAAAACAGATCTCAGAGAAGAATAAACGAATATCTACCTTAGAAAAAACCTAGTGGCTATGGCAAAGAAAGTCAAGAATCTTGAAAACTGGAGCCGTCGGTCCTACCTTGTCATATACGGTGTTGAAGAACAGCAAAAGGAATCAACAGACATGTTTCCTGAATTGGTCGAAAAGAAGATTTTAGAGGGTATACTAAAGACAAAAACCAAGGGAATCGAAAGAATCTACCATCTAGGTAAAAAGTAGCAAACTGATGCTTCTAGACCAAGACCCGTAATCCTTAAACTACTCGACTGCCGAGACAAAGTTTCAATCCTCAAGCACTGCACGATGCTCAAGGGCTCAGGTTTCTATTTCAGTGAAGATTTTTCTTGTAGTATTCGAGAAATAAGAAAGAAGCTGTGGGATAGAACGAAAGAATACCGGGATAGGCAGGAAAGGGTTTCGCTACTCTGCGATAAACTGCGTATAAATGGTCAACTTTTTGCTTAGAATTGTGACCATGAAGATTTAGTTGCAGTCCAAAAAAAACCAAGAAAAGGACGCCTTACAAAAGAGAGTAACTCGAAGTCGACAGAAGTAACCCTGTTGAATGTGAACGCACGAAGTCGTTGAAATAAAATAGACCAATTCAAAGCTCTTGTTTTAGAAATTAAACCTAGCTGACATTATTGCTGTCACAGAAACATAGCTTCGCTCGGATATCTTAGACCATGAAGTCTTGCCGCCGGGATATGTGATTGTGCGCAGAGATAGGGGCACTAGAGGCGGAGGTGTCGCATTTTTCTTTAAGAAAGAACTACGATGCACCGTTTTACCAGATAAGCCAGAAATTGAGGCGGTGTGGCGCAATGTACAGCTGCAGAAAGGCTGCCTATTTGTAGGCGCTATCTACAGACCGCCTAACGCTGAAACAAGCTATCTAGAACATCTTCTGGATTATATGCATGATCACATGAGGAATGGCAAAATTATCATGGCTGGTGATCTTAACCTGCCCCAAATGGAATGGTCGTCAAAAAACGTGCGAGGTGCTGCTAATGAGGTCATATTGGATATATTGTTCAAATTTAACCTCAAGCAACTCGTACGCGTCCCCACACGTATACCGGGCAAATCCAGTTCTATTCTAGACGTTGTTCTTATTAGTGACCATTTCCTGAACGACCAGACATGCACCGAAATCTTAGACGGCATATCCGATCATAAATACGTCCTATGCACACTACCTCTACCTGCTCTTGTACGACACCACGACCCTGTTAAACACGTTCTTGTATTCAACAGCGCAGACAACGATGCAATAACCACATATTTCACTCACGAATTCCTCGACTTTTCAGATCTTTGCTCGGATAAAAACTCGTCGATAGATCATATATGGTTGCAATTCAAAGCACACGTCATGTATTGTATTAAAATTTTTGTCCCATTAAAGCGCAAACTTACAAGAAAGTATAATCCATGGATCACCCAGGAAATAATTCACGTTAAACGTAAAATTATTAGGCTGAGGAATGTTAGGAGGTCTGGTTTAGCCGCTAATACCACCTGCTCAAATTTTCGCGTTATCTAAAACATTGAAAAGCAAGACACGCGTTTCCAAAATGCGCTACTATGGTACCACTCTATCCAAGTTCATGAAAACGTCACCAGCAAAATTTTGGCGTTACGTAAATGGTAAACGTGACGACAGGAAGGCTTCTCCTTCAATAGAAACAGAAGATGAGGCGGATCAATTCAATTGCAACTTCCAGTCGAATTTTACAATCGATAATGACTAGTGCAACATTCCAGGACTGTCCCATCTACCAGAAATAAATTACTAGAAACCCCAGAAATAACCGACAGTGGTATACAATGTCTGCTATTAAACCTTGATGACAAAAAGAACTGTGGCCCAGACGGGATACCGAACGCTTTTCTCAAACGGTATGCAGAACCAGTTAGTAAGTCTCTACGCTTAATATTCACAACATCTATCCAGGATTGACAGATTCCTTCTGAATGGAAAGTTGCAAAAATAATCCCAGTGCATAAATCCGGCGACAAGACGATCCCATCAAACTACAGACCCATTTCCTTGACGTGTACCAGCTCAAAAATACTCGAGCATATTGTCCTCAAATTCATCATAAAGTTTGTCGAAGACAACGATCTGTTACACCCCAAAAAGCATGGATTTCGGAGAGGCCTATTGACCGTAACTCAACTCGTCGAGATAATGCACGACTTGGCCCAAGGGATTAACGAACACTCCCGAATTCAAATAATTTTTATGGATTTATTAAAAGCGTTTGATCGGGTTTCCCATGAAAACCTAGTTATCCAGCTGTTCCGCAAACTTGGGGATGGGCCAATGACTCGATGGATATCAAGCTATTTGTCCGGCCGTAAACAATTTGTGCAATGCAATGAGCATGTTTCTGACACATTAAATGTCAAATCCGGTGTGCCCCAGGCATCTGTCTTGGCACTGATATTATTTTTGTTGTTTATAAATGACATGGCAGTCAACATTAACGCAAATATTAGGCTATTCGCAGACGACGGCGTAGTGTATAAAGAGGTCGAAAGCTACAGTGATCAAATTGAGCTGAACATTGCCCTGAATGAAGTAGTAGGTTGGTGCTCTAACGGGCAAATGGTGATTAATACAGGCAAAACGGTTGCAATGTCAATACCAAAAAAGAAAACCTTAGCATTTCCTTATGGTTTTAATAATGTCACGCTTCGAAATGTAAGCGAGTACAAATATCTTGGTGCATTAACTTCTGATCTCAGTTCGGCAATTCACGCGGAAGCTATAACCGCGAAAGCAATGAAAAAATTGTTTTTCCTTAAGCGGACGCTGCGGCACGCTGACCGTAACACTAAGCTATTAGCATTCACCACAGTTGTTCGACCGATTCTAAAATGCGCCAATATATTCTGGTTTCCCATCACAAGTAGCGGTATCAGCATGCTTGAAAATTTGCAGCGCAAAGCGATTAGATTTATTTTTAACCGCTATCGACACCTTGATTCCCCGACTGCACTGCTATGCAGTGCAGTTTTGCCCTCACTCCAATATCGAGTTAAATTCCCCGCCTGAAGTTCTTATATATGCTTCTGCCCAACTGTTTTAAGATAGACCACACGAGATACGTTGAAACTAAACAAACAAGGCAACTACGTCATACACATGATCTCACACTCAAAGAATATGCGTGCAACAAAGATACATTCTATTATTCTTTCCTCCCTAGACCCATTCGGGAATGAAATACCCTTCACCGACTTGCAGTCGAACGGCAAAATTTATGATTTCCTTGAGATGTTACATAACTCACTTAATACGTGCTCATCAACCTGATGTCATTTATTTGTATTCTCCATATAATTATTTGTTTTTTTTTCTGTTGGCATGCTTGTCAATACTCGTATTCATATTTATTTTGTATGTATGTTTTTCCTCCTTATTGTATTTGTTTGGCATATCTATCTTGTCAATTACTATTACTACTGCTTCTTTCTTTACCCCACTCCTGTAGTAACCCTGTCAAAGGGTTGAGAGTATGTTGAAATAAATAAATAAATAAACTAGTAAATCGAAAAGTATGTCCCGGATTGAGTCAATGATCCTATCTTACTGCTCTTTACACCTACATGTGCTTCCTTGGAATAAAACACACTAACGTGCTAATGAATTGTAGCTTTTCGGCTCGATTCAGATCGCTTCCTATTGAATGGGAAAAGTAAATACTATGTATGTATGTATGTATGTATGTGTGTATGTATGTATGTATGTATGTATGTATGTATGTATGTATGTATGTATGTATGTATGTATGTATGTATGTATGTATGTATGTATGTATGTATGTATGTATGTATGTATGTATGCATGTGCTATTACAGAATTTTCGTAGCTGAGCGCTAAAGAACAGTCATACATCACATACATGCTTTCGATTCTGCGTGTCAGCAAGGAACATTATGAAACAAAGTTGAATAACCACGACAAAAAGTCAGTCGTAGTTGCCTGGTTCACAATCGTATTTTCAACTTCAGCACCTTTCAATAAGCCTTCTTCAGACAGTGTTCATTAAATTGAATCGCGTGCTATATATATATATATATATATATATATATATATATATATATATATATATATATATATATATATATATATATATATACATATATATATATATATTTCTGGAACAGCGATGTGTCTATTAACGGAAACCGTGCCAAATTCCAAGTTCATATTGTGATGCAAACCAGATCCTAAGGAGGTTCCTCTTCATGAACTGGCGCCCATCTTGCAATCGCCCTTTGAGCATTCTCGAGCTCAGGAACACTCATGAAGCATACCCCGCTTTGGTCTCGAGAACGCACAGCTTCTCTGCAGACGCACTAGCTTAAATGGAAACTCACGTGGGACCCACTAAAGCACTCCCATCAGTGGACAGACGGCGAACCTTGCCGTCTATTTGCTGAGGCTTCCTACGCGTTGGTCATTGCTTGTGCTGGTGTAAGATACCCAGTGGCGTAGAAAAAGGGGGGGGGGGGGAGGCGTGGGCCCCGGGTGCAAGGGGGGAGGGTGGTGGGTGACAGAAGACCTATGGGCCCCGGGTGGCAGACGACCTTGCTACGCCACTAAAGATACCAAAAATAACAAGTATTACACGGAGTTCTTTCCAGTGAGTTGTACGTTACAACGAGCTACTCAGGTGTGTCTGTCAACTGCCACTCCCGGGTTTAATAGGGGGCACACTAGTATTTTCCGTACCGCACTTTAATTACGACCACCCATATTTAAGTTTACTCTGCTGACTCTTTGGAATGGTTGGTGCTTGTTTTTTTTTACTTACTCAGTCCTTAAATGGCTTTAAAGATAGGTCTGCTGCACTTGCGAAACCGCAAAAAAATGCCGCAGTTTCGCCCGAAAGGCCAAGGATTAAATGCGATAGCAAATTAGCAGAGATCTATACGAAGTAAGAACATTAGTTTTTAATGGTCTATAAACTTGTAGACATTCCATCAATAACTAAAGTAACAAGTATGGTGTCACGCGCGCACCGGTAAATATGCACACATTTCACTGGATGACTGCGGAAGCTCGCTGTCAAAACGCTGCAGTCAGGAAACGCGGGAGCAGAAGCGAGCAAATTGACTTTATGCTGCCTTCAACGCGAGCTAAGCGTTGAAAGCACAGTGCATACGAAGTCACCAGCACTCCGCTAACTTCGTCTACATCGCAGATCGCTTTGAAGATAGGGCGCCGGCGCGGTCACGCCGTACGCAGCCGCGCCGATGTAGAAGGCACCCCCCACCCCCGTACCTCCCCTTCCCCCGGTGCCTCGCGAGCGACGGAACACGGCGCGCTTCTTCCCTGCTTTCCTCCCTTGAGCGGGCGAGATTGAGCCGCGATCGTTAGCTTACACTCGGAAGTTTCATTCGCACATACAGCATACGGTGCTCGGCGGCAATGTTATCGCCCTTGGACTTTATACGGAACATCACTGCAGTGGCGACGGCTACGACAGAAATGCGCCTGGATTGTCCATATCATTCCCATTGCACTAATAATAATTGCTTCGCTGCATTACATGGCTTTCTTATCTCATAAATAGTAGGCTATGAAACAAAGCAGAATGGCTCACTGAAAGAAATTTAGGACCAGTGTTTTTTACCGAAATTGTATCACGGGACATTAATAGGTTAACCTCAAATAAGGTATATTTCCTAATATTGTTTAAAGATCCGATGTGAGTTGAACACCATCGTTTGTGCAGATGCTTTTCCGCTCTTTCCTGCTAATATTCAGATTGCAGCCCATCACTCATCAAGATTCCTCGGGCCACAGCGATCAATTCTAACACAAGCGTTATACTAAACAGGCAAATAAAAACGACACTGAACTCACCTGAGCGTCGTCGGTGGTGCTCTCGGTGATATCTGCTCGTGCTCGCTATAATGCGAAGAAAATGAAGTATTACAAAAATAGTAAATGCGTGTCAGTGCGCAAAGCTTGGAAGCGTGCGCAAAAAATGTTCCACATTAACACTTCAATTATAAAAGATGTCTCCTCGCCGTCAAACAAGTATCGCGCACCAAGTTAAGTGCAATGCTCGAAGCCTTCACCGTCCACCGCATTGAGGCAAAGGGAGCATGGCCTGACTTCAATAATGCCAGGCAGACACATGATTTGACCTCGAAAGAATGAGAGACAAGCCCCAAATTATAACTTATATTGAAAAAATTGCAGCACAACTCATCTCACAGTGATTGCAGAACTTAATGCGATCAGTATTCGATCAATGTAGTGATACTGTATTTCTGAAGTAACGGGCATTTAACATCTGTAGTGGTTATTCTTAGGCTTCCGTTGCTCCAGCTATGTGCAATTTATATCGGTATGGTCTCGCTTTGTTAAGCGGCATCCAAATTAGCGGCAATACGCATGAGACATGCTCCAGGTGGCAAAAAGCGCGCCGTGAATACAGGCGAGCGGCATCTATTTCTTGTCGCCAAGCGAATAGGTGTTTCAGCTACTTTTCACGGTAGGGGGCTTGTCGCCCATTGCGGAGACCAGTGAGGAGTAGCCGATTCATTCGCATGCGCAAACGCTGCACGGACGCATAGCCCCTTTCTGAGAATCGCTAGCAGCCGTTGTTATTAGCAAGAAGGAATGACATCGACCGCTGGCAAAGGCGGTAGGAAGACGACAGCAGGACGACAGTGGTACGGTGATCAATGTATGACGACGGTGGCGTGACGATGGATGCATGACGAGAGCCGGATGTCGAAGTTATAATGACGACTATGGAAGGACCGTGACGGAATCACAACGGCGGTATTAACACCCATGCACGATGACGATGCAATTACCACGTAGCATGACAATGCTATGAGCACCATGTGATGATAACCAGCGCATGATGATGATAGCGTGACGACGATAGTATGACAACTGGATAACCAAACTTGATTGACAGCGATGGCACGACCCCGATGACATGACAACAGCAGATTACAACGAATTCAGGATGGAAGTTTTTGACAACGATGCAGTGAAGACGATGGCCTGGAAATGGCGGAATAATCACAACTGAATGACAGCATAATTAGGATAGAATGACAATGGATTGACGTCGATGAAGCGACGAAGGTGGTATGGTGACCACCGCACGACGACCATGGGATCTGGTTATTGAAGTGATGACGACGATGAAGCGACAGCGTGAGGACCATTTCGTCACGAAAATAGCGTGACACCGACTTCGTGACGACGACGACACGACGGCAGTCGGATAAAAGAAGTTAGCGCGCCGCCGATGAATATACCAGGACCGCATCGCGACGAGGTATGATAACGCATGTATGACGATGATACAGTGAGGACGATGGCATGACAACAGTATGAGGACAATCCGATGACGAATGTATGAAGATAATGGTGTGTAGACGACTGTGTCACGAAGGCTGTACACAAGGATTGCGTGACGACGACGGCATAAAGAGAGTCCGATTACAGAGCTGGACAGACGACGCTGATACGATCACGACGGCAGTGGAACAGCGAACACGTGACTGCTGTATCACGACGACAGCGCGACTATGACCGCATGGCGAGAGTCGGACGACAATGCTAGAATGACGACGATTGGACGACCACAACGGCATCACGACCATTTACCTACTATCCCAAGCTAGTGGACTACTTGGTGGGTCGGCATAAAACGTTGAATACACGGACGGACGGACGGACGGACGGACGGACGGACGGACGGACGGACAGACAGACAGACAGACAGACAGACAGACAGACAGACAGACGGACAGACGGACAGACAGATGGACAGACAGACAGACAGACAGACAGACAGACAGACAGACAGACAGACAGACAGACAGACAGACAGATAGATAGATAGATAGATAGATAGATAGATAGATAGATAGATAGATAGATAGATAGATAGATAGATAGATAGATAGATAGATAGATAGATAGATAGATAGATAGATAGATAGATAGATAGATAGATAGATAGATAGATAGATAGATAGATAGATAAAGCTCAAAATGACCAAAGTGGGAAAAAATGCTTGAGTGTCTTGCCGAGCCCTGAGGAATGATCTCGGCGCTTCACTACCGTGCTGCTGCTGCCGCAGAAGTTCCCACGCAGAGAACAAATATGTACACTCCACTAAACAACCGCCATCACGCAAGTATATCGGGAGAAAATGTGCAGAAAGGTTGAAAAAGCACTCCACAAAGTGTGCGTGGATTAAAACCTACAGCCACTTGTTGGGCCGATATTTTAAGCAGCGCTTCCTTAAATCTCTACCATATTGCCTTGGTAGTTGTCTTGCAAATATCCAGCGCTGTGCACACACCTGAAGGCGCACATGTTGAATCCTCGTGTCTCAAGGGTCTGGATCATAGCGCCATGCAAAGCACACAACGCATACAAAAAAAAAACATTGGTTTTCCCCCTTTCCAGGAATCGGTCATAACACGAAAGCAAAACATTCCCCGGACACACTGCATTGCACGCACCGATCTAGGCACCCTTTATGTTGTAATAGCATCCTTATTCTCAGGCGCAATGCAGCGGGGCCATGAACAGGCTAAAGAATGGCAAGAGGCGAGAAGCCTCTTTCCATAATTTGGCAGAGCAACAGAAAACGGTTCGGTTAATGTGTGGCAATGCGGCCTATGCAAAATAAACCTCAACGAGGTGGGCACCTAAAGGTTCCAATATCCTACACTCACAGATGATTCGTAGTAGTAAGCTTACACCTAGATGAAAGATCACAAGAAGAACGCATGACAGGCATACTTTGCACGCACAAGTCAGTTTAAGGCACATAATTAGGCACTGACTGTCGGCACAATCAAGAAAAGGATAGAACTTAAAGCATTCCCCAGACATATTATACGACTACGAGTTATAAATTTTCTTCGCATTAAAGTGCAGGATCATGTCAAGTTGGGAGACATGAACAACAAAAAGAATTAGGGCGGGTCTCCGAAAAGACAGCAAACTTTCCTTTATCTTACTCTGCCTGCATGACTGACGTGACCATGGCTAGCCAGTGAGGAAGAAGTGTCGGTAAAATTTCATTCATGCGAGAAACTTTCAGCTATTGCAGACACTAGCGCCAGAGAAATTTCGTAGGAAGCTCCACTACAGCAGTAAGCTTCAACGCCACCTATATCCTGCTTAACGCAGCTTGAACCTTCAGGACATAAGCTGGACCACGATATAGTAGCAAGTAAAAAAAAGAATTATTTGCTGGGCTTCAAGTGCCTAAACCTCGATATGATTAAGTGGGAAGCCGTAATGGGGTTCACCAGATTATTTTGATGACCTGAAGTCTTTTTAACCTGCACGCATATACACGTTACAAGGATGCACCTTTTCCGCATTTCGCCCCGATCGAAATGAGGCCCCCGTGGCCAAGATTCGATCCCGCGTCCTCAGATTTAGAAGCGCAATGTCAATGCCACTACGCCACCACGGCTGGTATAAGGCAAGTCATGGCTCTTGAATGTCTTGGTCTTTGATCCCGTTGTATCTAGAACGCATTTTGCCTTTAGGAAAAGGGATGGTTTTAGTGCAATTGAATAAACTTTTGATCACCCCAAAGCGGTGGCTTAGTGACTATGGCGTTGCACTGCTAAGCGCGAAGTCGCAAGATCGAATCCCGGCCGCAGTGGCCACATTTAGATCGGGGCGAAATGCAAAAACGCCCGTTTGGGGAGTCCTTATAGATCCCGTAGTGGTCAAAATTAAAGCGGATTCCATACCAAATCGTGGTTGTGGCACGCAAAACCATTGAATTCAATTGCAACTTTTGATCGCACCTAAACGTTGCGCAAGTGACTGAATACAGCGTATAATAGGTATCTCTGCAAAAACGGTAAGGAATGCTCTGTAGACTCACCGCTTCGGGGTCGGACTCGACAGTTACGCTGAAATGTTGAAAAGAAAGCAGCGAGTGCACGAACATTTCTGACAATGGCCGCTGTACTTTTAACACGCACCGATGCTCATCAAACTAAATAGTGTAGAGGATTGCACTTGGTTTGGCGAATGTGCTTAACATGTGTATAAGTATATGCAATATACAGGTTAATAAAGTTGATATGTCTGCATATATTAACTGCACGCCTGCCTGCCAATAATCGGCCAATAAGGCCAAAAAGCCACAACCAATTTTCTGAAGCCACTCAGCCACTAACACTTAACAGCGGCGTGAAGTGTTCTTTGGTTACACCATGAATGAGAGTCGCAAGAAGACTTCCGTCAAATGTGAAGTTGTAAGACGCAAAATGTTCATTTGATCATGTACCTGCCGTTCAGGTGAAATTCAAATTCCACATGCCGAAACCTCGGGTAGGCGCTCTATTCTTTTTTCTAAGAATGCTCATTATTGCAAGCATGTTTTATACCGCTGCTTCTCCTTACTAATTGGGTGGGCTGGTTAAGAAGACCAACTGAATTTGCAATGTGAATATGCAAGTAACAACAGAGGCAGTGAAAATCTATCTAAAGACTTTAAGAAGGTTGCTTTGAGGACGCTGTCAGTCGTAAGGCCGTTACAGGATGCATTTACAATGCAGACACACAAACCTTCACAACTCAAGTAATAGAGCGCTTCCAAGTTTATACAATGCATCGTTATGTAGTTGGAACAAAGAGTTCCTAAATTCAATATGACAGTCGTATACACCTCAGGTTGGAGCTCCACAAGTGAACTTTGGAGTCAAGAAAATAAAGGACTTCATAAACGCAAACGCACAGAACCACAGAAAAAAAAACATGTGCGTACAACAGTATAAATCTTCAAAACAGGGAGCCTTTGACTAGAAATTGAGAATGTAAACAACTCCTATCTCGACACTCGAAAGTAAAATAGAACTTTTTTCTCGGCATCCACGTGACCTAGCTTGAATATTTTTGCTGCATCTAGAAGGAAAGGCTAGAATGTACTGACTGGATGAAGATATTTTTTTATTATTAGTCCCATTCTTTCTTCAAAAAATAATATTTGCAGAACTGTAAGGAAAATGGTGTACCTTGTTATCGTTAGATTAGTAATAAAGAACAATTTCGCAATTTTATAAACAGCAGAGACATTGAAGCTAACACAATTGGTCCCTTGTACACCACTCTCAAAGCACTAACTCTTGAGTAGGACGGTCGCTAAACCCTGGCAACCGTTGTCACGATTTCATGTAAGCTGCAAACTTGTTATGTACCATTATTTTCAGATTTATATGCTCTGACAGGTGCAGTTTACACAAGTGCAACCTCTGTCCTCGCTGCAGGGTGACAGATATGTGAACTTTGCGCTCCATGTTTGCAACTTATTCATCTTATACAGTTTGGATATACATTTGGCACCTTAAACGATAATTCTCCTTCTTACTGTCGGTACAATTTGGCTTCCTTTTATAAAATTCAATACTATTTATCAAACTTGCCTCAGTAGCTGTCTAGTTAGATCATTTCTGCGTTTTATACGTATTTGAACAAGGCAATCGGTGTTGGTTCATAGGTAACAGAAGCATTTGAATTCGTTGGCCTTTCTGCACTAGTTGAGAAAATACAGCACTTTTTTGTGCGTTTCTGCGGTCCAGCGCGCGCCTTCTGCCCTCTCCTATTTCTTCTGCGACAGTGCACGCCTAGTGCTCAGTGAGTTCACAACTGGAGCTTGTGGCGCTGTGTAAACAGCACTCAGAGAAATGTTCTTGAAGTCCGCAATGCCAACGGTTCCTTTTTAAGAAAAGTAAATGGCTGCCTGCGGGAAGGAGGCAAATAAAATTGTTTAGGTGTCGCAAAACATATTGTTACGGTTAAAGTTAAACAGGCTTTATTTAAGGACCGAGATTGATGGCGAAGTAAAGATGGCGTCCCGAGGCTGCACACGCATGCACACGCTAACGTCTTCTTCTTCTTCTCCTCGCCCGGCTCATGCCGTAGCAATCCCCGGTTGCCAGACGAAGCCCGCTGGGCAAGTCCAAATCACTCGGAAAGCGTAGGGTGAAACCGCTTAAGACGGGCAACATGTACTAACTGGGTCCGGCTAGACCGACGACCAGCCGACGTCAAGCGTGCCACCACGTACGTCAAGTCACTCAAGCGATCTACAATGACGAATGGGCCCGTGTACTGGGGTAAAAACTTTTCGCATAAGCCACGTTTACGTTGCGGAGTCCACAACCACACAAAGTCTCCTTTGGCGTACGAGACAAACTGATGTCGGCTGTCATAGCGCTCTTTCGATCGGTCTTGCGATGCCACAGTGCGAAGACGAGCGATACGCCTGGCTTCTTCGGCAAGACAAAGCGTCTTGGCAACAGAGTACTCGCTGTGAAAGTCAAACGGTAGTATAGTGTCAATGCAGCTTAGCGGTGAACGTGCGTAAAGGAGATAAAAAGGACTGTAATCGGTCGTCTCATGCTTTGCAGTATTATAAGCATAGGTGATGAAGGGGAGTACGTCATCCCAGTCCTTGTGATCGGAAGATACGTACATGGCCAGCATGTTAGTTAGAGTTCTGTTCGTACGTTCCACGAGCCCATTTGTCTGAGGGTGATAAGGCGTTGAATGACGGAGCTGCGAACTGCAGAGACGAAGCAGTTCTTCTACGGCGTCCGCAACGAACTGACGACCGCGATCGCTAATGATGACACGGGGGGGACCATGTCGAAGAATAATGAATCGAAGCAAAAACGTCGCAACGGACGCAGCTGTTGAAGATGGTACGGCCGCCGTTTCCGCGTAACGGGTCAGATGGTCGACACATACGATCACCCATCGGTTGTCGTTAGATGATCAGGGAAATGGGCCCAGGAGATCGATACCCACTTGTTCAAATGGCAGGCAAGGTGGCGGCAGAGGTTGGAGAAGACCTGGCGGAGCGGTCGTAGGGCGCTTGTAGCGTTGACATTGTTCGCAACTGGCGACGTAGTGCTTGACTGTGGCCCGCATTTTGGGCCAGTAAAAACGCTCCTGTGTCCGGTTCAAAGTTCTTACGAATCCTAGATGACCAGAGGTTACATCGTTGTGCATGGCTCTCAGTATGTCCGTTCGCAGACTTTGCGGCACCACCAGAAGGAAGCGTGCTCCTTTAACAGCATAATTGGTCTTGTAAAGCAGGCCGTCACGGACACAAAATCGACCGGTGGCTCCAGGACGCGATGCGGCTACAAATAGAGGTTCCAAACTAATATCATTTTCCTGCTCTGCTTTGAAAGTCATCGAATCTGGGAATGTAGAAGAAATGGGAGCAAAACAGTCATCAAAATTGTCTTCGTCACACTCCGTCGTCGTGAGAGGAAGGCGGGAGAGACAGTCCGCATCTGCGTGGCGACGCCCGGACTTGTAGGAAATAACGAAGTCGTACTCCTGCAGTCGAAGAGCCCAACGTGCCAGTCGTCCACTCGGGTCACGGAGATTCACCAACCAGCACAACGCGTGGTGGTCAGTAATGACAGTGAACGGGCGTCCATAGATATAGGGTCGAAATTTGTGGACAGCGAAAACAGCTGCCAAGCATTCTTGTTCAGTCACAGTGTAATTGCGTTCCGCCTTAGTCAAAGAGCGACTAGCATAAGCCACAACGTGTTCAGCTCCTTGATGACGTTGCACAAGTACGGCACCGATGCCGATGCCACTGGCATCAGCGTGCACTTCCGTAGGTGCGGATGCATCGAAGTGACGCAATATGGGCCCTGACGTTAGCAGAAATTTTAGCTGGCGGAACGCGTCGTCGCAAGCCGATGTCCAGTTGAAAGGGACGGCTTTTTGGAGAAGACATGTTAGGGGGTACACCACGTCGGCGAATCTTGGGGCGAAGCGACGAAAATACGAGCACAGGCCCAAGAAACTTCTCAACTCCCGCACTGACTTCGGTGCTTCGAAGGAGCTGACTGCCTCAATCTTCCGTGGATCTGGCCTCACACCGTTTTTGTCGACCAGATGCCCAAGTACTAACGTCTCGGTTTCCCCGAAACGACATTTCTTGGAATTTAGGATCAAGCCGGCTTGTTTGACACAATCCAGAACAAGACTGAGACGGCTGTTATGCTCACTCAATGTGCTGCCAAAAATCACCACATCGTCGAGGTAGCACAAACAAATTTCCCATTTAAGTCCTCGGAGGATAGTATCCATGAATCGTTCGAATGTTGCTGGCGCGTTACAAAGGCCGAGCGGCATAACGTTAAATTCATAAAGACCGTCTGGTGTCACGAAGGCCGTTTTCTCCTTATCGTCTGGGTGCATGGGTATCTGCCAATACCCTGATCGCAAATCCAGTGATGAAAAGTAGGCAGCGGAATGTAAACAATCGATGACATCATCAATTCTAGGAAGTGGATACACATCCTTTTTGGTGACCGCATTCAGTTTCCTGTAATCGACGCAAAACCGCCACGATCCATCCTTCTTCTTTACTAAGATCACTGGTGCTGCCCACGGACTAGAAGACTCTTGAACGACGTTATTCCGCAGCATGTCTTTCACCTGTTCAGCAATAACTGTCCTCTCGGTTGAAGAAACGCGGTAAGGCTTTTGCCGAATGGGGTGCGCAGATCCGGTGTCAATTCTGTGGCGAGCACGAGAACGCGGGAGTGAAGCCTGCTTGTCGCCTTGTGTGAAATCGAACACAGAAAGATGTGCCCACAATACTTGTGCGAGAGCGCGGCGCTCATGTGAGGGCAGTGCCTTGTTGATCATTCGTACGATCTGCTCTTCAGAAATGTTTCGTTGGGGATCGCTAGTATGAGACTGCTCCTCCTCGCTTAGAACTGTAATGGAGCTATAAGTAATCTTGTCAAATTCAGCAAGCTTCATATCACGCGGGAGAACGGCAGGGACGCAAGAACAATTGAAAGCCCACAAATCTGAGACGCCATTCACTACTCTCACGACAGAGCGTGGCACGAGTACATCTTTCTTTGCGCAGCTCGACGTAAGTGGCTGGACTTGCGCGTCAAACGATGAAAGGTCGGCAGCAGTGAAGTTGACAGGGACACGTGACAGCGACCAAGGCGGTACCAGCAAATTCTTCGAAACAACACAATAGTTTTTCACTGGTAAGGATGTGTCGGCAAGGGTGGCGAGAAGTGCGCTATTCAAAGTAATTTCGCCTGTGCCACAGTTAACAGATGCACCACAATCCTGAAGAAAGTCAATCCCGAGAATTACGTCATGAGTGCACCGCGGTAATACGAGGAATTCTGTTTTAAGGTCTTCTCCTCCGAACAAAACACTTGCAACACAGATACCAAGGGGCACTAGGCACTCTCCACTGACACCACGAAACGTCACATCACCATTCCACGGGAACATAACTTTCCGACCCAGCCTCTCCTTGAAAGTCACACTCATGACGGAAACGGTAGCACCAGTATCCACTAATGCTGTTGCAGGTATACTATCAATTAACACACGCACTTTGTTCTTCACCATCATAATAGGCAGAGGAGTATTTCGCAGAGACGCAGACGGTCCGGCGACCTTACCTCCATCGGTCGCGCCGGCTAGTTTCCCGACGGCGGAGGTGACGCAGCACGTCGCCGTGGTGATGGTGAACGGCGTGGGCGACTGGTTGGGGGCGTCAGGCTGCGGTCCGAAGCTGGCGAGCCACTCCTTCTACTATATTGGCGGAAGGTATTCCGGGGTGGCGCGCCTGTGGTGTTTGCACCATCAGGGTCTGTCGGCCAACGGTCGTCATAACTGTCACGTTCAAAATTATGCCAAGTTGGTGGTGGGCCATATCTTGTCTGTCGGCGCCGGCGACAAAAACGAGCAATGTGCCCTGAGGCGCCACAGCTGTAACACACAGGCGATGCGCGACCGACGTTGTAAGCCTCGGGGTCAACCCTGGGACGCTGCGAATAATAAATGCGATCTTCCGAATTCCGATTCGTGGTGGTAGCTCGACGAGTTCGTTGATCGTGCGTCACGTCATCGGGAAAGGTACGCCGGTGCTGTCGCAGCTGATCGACTCGACACTCTGCAACGCCTGGCATGGAAGACAATGCGGACACAGCAGATGCATGTTCTTGAGGTTGGTTGGGAGCCCACCCAAGCTGTTCGACATCCGCCCCTTTGTTGTGTCTTTCAAGTTCTTCGCGAACAATTTGCCTTATCGTTGCCGCAAGGTCAAATTGAAAACTGTAGTCATTGTCTTCAACGCTTGCCACCGTTGCGACATTTGCTAACCTGCCGAACTTAGGCGTGATACGGCGCAGCTTCAAGGGCTCAAATGTGCGGCAATGCTTGATGAGGTCGGCGACCGAGGCGAGACTCTCCTTGCCGATTAAATAATTGTACACATCCTCGGCTATGCCTTTGAGAATGTGTCCAACCTTGTCCTCTTCGGACATTCGAGGATTGACCGTTCTGCAAAGCTTCAGGATTGCTTCAATGTACGTGGTACAGGTCTCACCTGGGACTTGAGCGCGCTGCAGCAATGTCTGCTCCGCCCGCTTCCTCTTCGTGGTGGAATCGCCGAAGCATTCGGTAAGGTGAGTCACGAAGCTGTCGCACGTTGTGCAGATATCTTCATGGTTCTCGAACCACACTAGCGCAGTGTCTGTGAGGAACAGAACCACATTGTCGAGCTGAGCCGTGGAATTCCAGCCGTTGTACTTGCTCACACGCTTGTAGTGGGTGAGCCATTCCTCCACGTCCTCGCCGAATTTTCCTGAGAAAGGGCGGGGCTCCATCTGATGCATCCAGGCGCCGGTTGTTCGCACTGGAGCTGCCAGAGAAGGTTGTTGGTCACCGCTGTGGGACATCGGGATCTCAAGTGGTGTTGGGGGCAGTCGAGCGAGGCGTCGGCTCCGGCGTGGTACTTGCTGCAGCAGCTCCGTCGTCTTGGTCGAAGTTCCCCGGCACCTCCACCACAAAACTGTTACGGTTAAAGTTAAACAGGCTTTATTTAAGGACCGAGATTGATGGCGAAGTAAAGATGGCGTCCCGAGGCTGCACACGCATGCACACGCTAACGTCTTCTTCTTCTTCTCCTCGCCCGGCTCATGCCGTAGCAATATGTAGCGAGCCTTTTAGAACTAATTTGCACTACTTTTCACCGTTCCCATTGTTGTGCGTGAAGGTCCCTCAACCAGAAATGTTTGGTCAGAACTCTTTTTTTATTTTTATTTTTTGGCACCGCTGCAGATGGTTAGGATTTCAGGCTTCCGTTTAAGGAGCCGCAAGTAGCAGTGGACAAGCCAGCAGATGTGGCCGCTTCCAAGCGAACCCGAGGAGCAGCAGAGCCCGACCTTGTGTGTGTGTGTCGGCACAGTGCAGTTATCGATAGCAACGATACGCTAAATGCGGAGTGCAGAAGACAAGTCGGCGCTCTTCTTTTCTTTCGGAAATAAACGAGCAGAACCTTCAGCAATAGCAGCGAAACCCAAAAGAATTCTCTTGGAAAGCGAAAAGCTTCCTCTTGAAGAGAGCAACATAATGCAATCGCTCCAGCTAAACGTTGCGTGGTGGTGTTGGTGGAAAAATGGCGTCCAATACACATAGTGAGCAGTATTAGCAGTAGTCCCGTCTTTGTGTCTCCTCCCCTTTGTGTGATGGTGTTATTTATTTATACTTATTTAATTTATTATGTGATATGGTAATGAACATATGGTTATGTTTGAAACTAGTTACCTTTCGCTTAACCTTGCGGGTGTTTTTGCCTCTTCGTAGTGCACATAAAAACTTGCGCTGACTCTCCAAGCACAAAGGCTGAGCCGGAAACAAATGGCCTAAGGCAACTCAGGGGGGATTCGACGGCGGCTGCCTTTTGGTGCTAAGGAACCTTGAGACAAGTGAAGATTAAATTGCCGGAGATGTGTCGTTGCATCAACTGCTGCACATGCGAGGAGCTCCTTAAACATATCAATAGGCGCATAGGATCGAACAGCCGTAGCGAGTTTACATGGATTGCTATAATCCAAACTATGTGGACGAACGGAAACGAGGGAAGTGCGGCAGAAACCTATGTCTACACTGCATATTGATGATGATTATCATCATTAGAATTTGATGATGATTATTATCCATCCGTAAGTAGCTCGACGATACAGGGGAAACATATATGTAGGTTTCTCAGCAAGAAATATTTGGAATTGAAATTTTCGTAGTCGTCTACGAGCTGGAACCGAAAACGAATGCATTATAGGGACAGTCACTCTACGTGGCTAAATTATAGTTGCGTGAGGACGCATTAGGCGACATCTCTAATTACGGAAATATTCTTTAAGCAAGCAAACACATAAGTTCTTCAGCAACATATCTGTATCCGTTTTCATTGCAGCATATTTCTAATTTTGTTGGTGGTGACAATCATTGCACGCATTATGCTGGCCTATTGCGCATCGTGCATTACCGCAGATGTGACCTGAAAGAAATGTACTTACTTGGTAAGTCCTTGAGAAGTAGCAGAAAGTTAAGAAAGAATAACAATCAGGTTGTTGTAATCACAGTGGCTTGTACCGTTGCTTTTATATTGATGACTGTTATCATTGTTGAGTTTGTCGTTAGTTTTTGTTCATTGTTAGGCAGTGCGCCTTTTTATTAACTCCGACAAAATTCGAGTTTGATAACGCATCTTCTGCATTACACCTTGAGTGTGGCAGGACATAAGAGTTAATCGTTTTGCCCACTATAGAACTCAGCGAAGAAACCTAACTATGGCCATGAACAACAAATGAACATTTGTAGCGTGTCTAGCTCAGTTACTGAAAAAGCACCGAAGTTGTTTCTTTCTAAGACAGAACAAGAAAATTATAGTCATGAACTATCTGCAGTCGTTCAAATGTGAGCAGCTGACGGTGTGTGTTTTTTTTTTCTTGTGCGCCCTAGAGAAGATAGAAGGGCGTGAACATTCACGACTGGCCAAGTATGTTGTATGACAAGCCATGTTCGTGACACAACTCGTTCCTGACACATATTCGCGCTTTTGGACTTTCGCTAGAATGTACCAAAAAAGCAACCTAGGGCAGTACTTCACACTGCTCTCCAAGTACGCGGCAGCATATTTATATTCTGATTGCACGTGTCGACACTTGCCGGTAACCTCTGCACTTATCACTGCATTTATAAACGTGACCTTTATGTACCTGGCATCTCTTGCAAACTTGCGATTAGGTGCACAGCTATACCGCGCTCAAATGCGTTCAAGACAGAAGGTGTTTTCTGCTAGTACCACCAAAATATTCGAATTCGGCTTATAAGTCTATGAAGAAGCAGTGAGCAGTGGCGGGATCCAAAGTCTGCCTTACAATACTGCCGCGCAGTGCTACTATAGACATCAAGCAATAATCGCACGCGCCTGCTTCCCTCGCGCCACGGTTGCTCTTTATAACTTCTGGCGCATGCGACACACGCCCGTATCTCGAATTCTTCCTTCGTGACAGCTTAGGCTTTTGTGTGTTGTGTACACCACATTACATTTACAATGGTCGCACATTTTTTTAGACTGCACAATTTTCGGAATCGGCCTCCTCATCTATACAAGGCGACGATACCTCCAAAGTGGGTTAAAATCAGTGTTATGGTAATGAAACCACGCACTTCACCGCTCCAATCCGAGTGTGTAAAAACGTTTTATTTTGGCAAATCTGCTTGTTGGAGAGAGCCGTTTCAACTTTGTGCTTTCCCACGCAACGCAAGAACAAATTATTCGTCTGATGTACGATGCCGCAATAACGTTTCAGTTCCGCACAGGGTGCGAGGGAGTACATGCAGCAAGCAGCCAATTGTCAAGACGTGGACCACAACTGAACGCGCGTGCGAAGACAATTCCGAAGACGCAGGAAACTTGTGAGCGCGGAGTACTTTGCTACTTGGTGCTTTGCCGCTCTCTCTTCTGCGGTCTTGTGCCTTCTCACGGAGCTTACTACCAGAATTACGATACGGAATAGGTGCAGTATAACTCTGGCACGGTATCACACAGTAACCTACGCAGAAAACAGTCGTCGCTTGGCAAAAAAAGTCAGCTTTGGAGAAGAAAGCATTCTGCAAAAAGCGCTGACGAGAAACTTGACTAGCGACAACTGCTTTCGTGTGCCATGCGTGCTGCCACATATGGCTCGACGCCGCACACGTTGATGAAGTAAATTAGCAAGAACATCTGATTTAATGGCATCTAAGTCATGCCATAAGGGACCTCAGAATCAAGCCAGCATTCTCGCCTTGCTTGTGCACCCCTCGTGGCACCGCCGCTGTCGCACTTACGTCTTTCCTTGCTTTTTTTGACACACGAAAAACAGTGCCAGCACCGCTGTCTCCCGAGTCAAAAACAGTAGCGATTGTTCCGGATATCCACTGTCCGCTTCTATACGTGTTTGTATTGCTTGAGTTGTGTCTGTGGTACTTAATATGCTGGATAATTGTTCGGTCTCTGTCATTGTTACCCTGATTATTTAACCTATTTGGCAAACAAACGTAGTTTTGCGAATGGGAACAACTGTACAAATTGGCACTGGTCTGTGAACCCGTGCACATACACTTCACATCTGCATGGATGCCACAGCTCGGGCTCCGCGACTCGCCATGCTATCGAGTTCGGGTCCAGTCTTGGAGAAAAGCGCTTTGAAATCGACGCGAGCTATTTAAGCTTTTCGCGATGCTTAAAAAACTTTCTCCTTACCTCTCGATGAAGTCAGCGGCGACTGCGTTCCACCAGCTGGAATGGTAAAAGAAGGAGAAGAAATAGGGGACTACTGCAAACAATTCGTGACACAAATATCATAAATGGTGTAATACGAAAGCAGCCTTCAAATTGCGCGGGGAGCCTTTTATTTGCAGCGTTGGGCCATAATGCCCCAGTATTCTGAGAGATCCGTCAAACACGCACAAATTCAGATTGAGAGCATCGCAAGCTTTCAGAAGGCTCTGTGCTGACAGCGACAAAGGCTATCTTTAAAGATTTCATTGCGAGAGTCAGAAGTTCAACATACAAAATGCTTACGGGAATACTACAGAGTTCTAGGTCGAAGTTCTGCTTATTTTGCAAGGATCTCATTCGTGATTTTTCGCTCCGCCAACGTGCTTGAGCAGATAGTTGCCGCGGCCAGATAACGCGTTGCTTCAACCCTGTACGCACCAAGCTGCGCATAATAGCTATTACCACCTTAAAGAAAGCCTTCATTGTGAGAAACCGAATTTGTAATGACCTTTCTCCCAGTTATAGTATAAAAAGCCCCAAGAAAACTCGAAAATCGAAGAGACGGCGCTTAGGCGCAGTCGTGTGGAGCCCAACATCCCCATCACGCTTTAAGACGCATTGTTCCACCCGACACATGCAGAAGCGTCGCATTTCCATCTACACGATGAGCAAAAAGTTTCCGCCTCCCACCTTCCCCATGTTTTCCTAGCATTACCAAATAGTGATCCAAGCATAAAATATTATGGTAAACTGGAGGCGCTCTTGCTTGCTAGTTGGTTCGTACTTGAAGGAAGGTGAAAACGGTGCCAAAAAACAAGGACAAGCGGAAGGGACACACAGTACATATTATCTTCAGCGCCGACTGCCAATGTATACTTTGTCATTAAAACATACGCTATTTCAAGCAGGAACCCAGGCACGTGACCACATAGTCATTCACAGTTGTGCAGATGACATTAGAAAGAATTCTGCAGACTAACTGTGTAACCCTGCTTGTACATAATAAACATCTCGTCAAAAAAATTGCGCACCAATCTATGGTACACAAAAAAACATCAGCGAAAAACAGAAACTAGGACGGCACATGTCTCTTAACAGTAACCGAATTGGAGGCGATAAATGAATGAATGAAAAGGCGCGACGGCGCCTATAAAACGTGCTTAAAACAAGATCAACCCGAGCGATGTAAAAGGAGGCGAAAGACTACGAAGAAGTCAGAATGTCATGCATTTTCGGATATGTAGACGATTACCTAGCCATACGTCATCTGTCAGCACATGATAACCTTGATCATGCCGCAAATTCCATGATAGAACTATTCGAATCCGGCTCTCGAGGACTCACCTTCACCCATGAGTAGCTCAGTGATTACTGCCTACAGTTCCTGGACCTACAACTTCATTTCGCAACCAAATACATCTGTTAGTCTGATACCCCTGTTACACGGGCGTTAAGGAAAATGGCAGTTGGCCTTAACGACCGTTAGGCGGAGTTACACGGCAACACGAGCGCCGTTGGAAATATAACGGTGATTTACACCAACGGAGCTCGCCGGTCTCCGTTCCGCCACTGTTTCCGTGAGTTTTGTCGTGAAACAGGCAAGATGGCAGCCCCCAGCAGCCAAGAGTCCCCGCTGCAGGCGAGCGCGCCGGCGCAAGAACGCTTTGCCTGGACAGCGTCACTGACTCATTTACTTATGAGCTTGTGTCAAGATCACCTTGCTGAACTGCGAGCTCAGAAACACAATGCGCCCGTGTGCGCAAAAATGACGACGCTGTTCAACCAGCTTTGTTCAGCCAGTCTATACATCGAGAGGGCGACGCGCTGGTGTAGGAGTATGCAAGCTCGCATGTTCGTATCCTCCCGTGCTAGTGAGGGACACGAGCTCACGATGTAGAAAGATGTGGAACCGGTCACTCGAAAGTTGGCCTTGAAATCTTGATTCGACAACGTCGGCACGGTGATGTGCCAAGACGGTCGTCTGGAGAGCGTCCACACACTCCTTTGCCTGGCAGACATCAACACAGCGATTGCAGCGAGGCTGTGACATCGTCTCTCGGCCGGCTTCCGCTTTTTCTTGATTGGCGCTTTCTTAATGCGCACAGCTTGCAGTTCAGCCCTTTTTGCACACAACAAGCCCTCGTAGTGCGCAACCAGGAGAAGCAAATTGGGTGGACGATCACGGTCGCATTCATAAAGTGGCTGGTTAAGCGCCATTCCACGGCTGTTCTCGGGTGCGCGTCACAAAGTCGCACCTCGTTCACCACTGCACCTGCTCAACGGCACAGAGAGTCAGTCGCGGTACGAAAGAAAAAAGGAAATGCACAGTGGTGCTGTGGCTAGTACAAGTGATGGAACGTGAAATGGAACGCTTCCCCACGTTGAAACCACAACAAAAGCAGGCATTTTGCAAAGCCATGGGTCGGATTGCGTCTAGAAACAAAATATTTTCGAGTTGGCGAGGTAGAAAGTTCAAGAGTCACGTGATAAATTGTGTAAACGGAAGTGAATCAAGTGAACATGGAAAGTGTCATGTGAGCGCAGCCACCACCGTTCCGTTCCAACGGCCGTTACGGCGTTCAAGTGCCATTTGCGTTAATGGCCGTTGCAAGTGCCCGTGTAACAGGGGTATGACAATCCGAGGACAAAGAAGACCCCGCTGCCATTTCAAATCGCGAATTCCAAGCTTGTTAAGCGCTCTGACAAACCTAGCCTGTAAGTCCGCCCTGGGAAGTATTGCGAGCATAAAAAAGAACCGAGCTTCAATCAGCAAGTGCAACGCTTCCTTTCGGTTAGATACTCAGAGAATTTAAATACCGGTGGGTTTGGAAGTCCCTTGCAGAAACCAAAAGGTTACAAAAACAGTAACTATCATGAAAGATAGACTGCAGGTTATGCCCTACGATCTTCTGTTTCGCACAACATTAAAAATCTGGCGAGCCGTTATGGGGTGAAGGCCGTCGTCTCGGCTCCATGTAAGCTCAGGAGAATGTGCTCTTTAGTGGCACTACATAATAAGAGTAGGCCTCAGTGCTTAACAAAGCACGATAAGCAGTTCACCGAGTATGTGTGGTGTTGTATGCATGCTTCACTTGAGACAGGTTCTATATCGGACAAACGGGTAGGTGTTTCAATAAAAGGTTGCGTGCATAAAACTGGAATGTATATTTAAAAGGCTGGTACTTTGGACGAGTTGGGTAACTCATTAGACTGTGAAAGGTAAATAATAACGCAGGAGGCAACTTAGCCCAACATTGCAAGGGTGACAGAGATAAAGGTGACGGTATTGCAAACTACTGGCTCATTGCAAGCTGATCTTGGTAAACAGGACATTTTGTTCAGATCGACAGAGCAGACAGAAAGGGAGATTGCCTAAGCATTTCATACGGTCACATGTAGCGACAAGTTTGTCAGTACACTTGTCTTGCTTTTCCTGAAAGAAATTCCTTTTGTTGGAAGCTACTTGTAAACATCGGTAACTTTCACGGGTGGTTTGTTTGGCTTTTCCAAGAATATAACTGCTCTCAAGTTTGAGGTTTATCATTTCTTAGCGTAATTTATTGCTCTTCCCTCATGCCATTTTCTTAAGCTTCCAGGTTCTTTGTAATATTGCCACCTTCAACTTCGCCTAATTGTTTTTTTTTTCATTCTGACATCTTCGGTAGTCTCTGTCCTTTGTTTCGTCACTCGTGCCGCCTTTGTTTTAACCCCGTTTCACAGGCACCATCGCGCTTTTTCATTCCCTCACTTATCGCCCACATTTCGGCTATTATTAAGAGACATGTGCCCTCTTCGTTTCTTCCCGCTCAACCTATGTGTAGCATAGTTTAATTCACGGTTTTCTTTCCCTGATCATTATTCAGTACCATTCGTGTTACGCAGTTACTCTGCAGAATTCGCTCTAATGTTATCTGCACAAGTGTGATTCGCAATGTGGTCACGTGCCTGGGTTCTTGCTTGAAAAATCCTATGCTTTGATGACCAAGAATAAACAGTTGGCAGGGTGCGCTTGTGTTGTATTGTGTTTTTCCGCTTGTCCTCCTTCTTTCGCGCAGTTTCAGCCTTCGTTCAATTACAGTGAAGCGCGCCTTCTTACTCTATAAGTTCTTTATTATTACATTGTTTAATGCTTTTTAGACGTCCGATAATGATTGATATCTTCATTACCATCATCATCAGCCTATTTTGAATGTCCACTGAAGAAGAAACGCCTCTTTAGGTAATCTGCGATTAGCCCTATCTTGCGCATTCCAATTTCCTATATTCAACGTCTCCGCAATGGGACACCACTAACAGGCATAGCTGCCAACTCTCCAGAAGTTTCCGTAACATTTGCTAAATTGGATACTTTTACCATTTTAAAAATATTTGTAAGATGTATTGCGAAAAGTAAATTTCCTTTGCACAAAAGTACTCTTGTGTACAGAGTCTTCCGTTGGAAGCATTCTGATGACGAAAGGACGCGACAGCAGCACTTGCTTCAAGTAACGTTTCGCGCACAAGTTCAAAACAGTAAGGATTTGCGTTTAGCGCGTGTACCTCGAAAATATTTGCGCTTAGCGCGAGGTTTAGCACAATGCGAGGAGCCGGAATAAAGCTGAAGCTAAATGTCTCGCACATCTCTCGCAAGATGTGCTCACGTGCCTGGGTTCTTGCTTGAAATAGCCTATGCTTTGAAGACCAAGAATAAACAATCGGCACTCAGCGCTTGTAGTGTATTGTGTTTTTTCTTCTTGTCCTTCTTTCGCGCAGTTTTAACCTTCCTTCAAGCACAGTGAAGCGCGCCTTGTTTTCCAAAACCAATCTCACCGAAGCTCAGCCGTGTGATTCCGATGATTCTATGCTTAGAACAACAGAAAGCTGAGCTAGTCGATAAAGATTCAAAATGCAAGGAAGGGGTAAGGCGTGCTGACCCGGACGCAAGAGAAGCGGAAAACATGAATGCCGACTATAAACTGAAGGAAGCACTGAGGCGTAAAAGAAAGAAAACACAAAACTCATCTGCGCATGCTCTGGAAAGGTGTCAGTCGGGTACATGTGCCGGCCTAGGTGAGAGGTAATTGTTAATCACATTGATCCCTTCCTTATGTAAGATAACCAAAGGATGACTCACGCACGCACTTCCATCATTATTGATATGCCGTGCCTCGACCATAAGACGTGTATCTTCATTCCTATGCCTGTACAATATCGCGCATTCATTTAACTCAGGCGTGCATTACAATCTTGGCAGTCTTGGCAATGTAAGCAAAGATTAGAAGGCGATCCACCGGTTATCGACTTTTTATGTTCCATTAGCCTCTGATTGATACGCCCCCCGTTCACCCTGTGTAGAAATGGCCACAACTAAGGGGAACATTATATACTGCACCCATACGACAATGAGTAAAATTGTTGTTTTGGTGTGCTTCACTGGAGAAATATCTATTCTTTTATTGCCTTTCACCTGTTCCGTTTTTCTCTGCACTGCAGCGCATATCTTACCTAGCCTATTGGGAGCAGTAAAAACAACATTAACACCTTATCTACTTGCAACTTTTTTTAGCCTGCAATCTGGTGAGAGAAGAATTAAGGCACGAAATGCCAACTCCGTTTTTTACTACCTTTTACTACTTTCGTGTTTCTGCAAGAATCAGGAATTTGTATTGGTTCAAAGGTTGCCCCTATTCTTAGTGATATTTACCTGAGCAAGATTGACAGCTGCATAGTGAAGGCCTTGAGCGATTGTGTTATTAAGGTATTTCGTTACGCTGATGATTACCTGATTTTGTACAGTAGGGAGGAATTTGATTCCGCTGCTACCTCAGTAAGTGAGCAATTTAAACTTAATGGTGGAGGATTAAAGTTCACCAAGGAATTTCCTCAAAGACGTGTAATACAGTTTCTAGAGACTTCCTAGCTCTTCGAACTAAGCGACGTGTGTTGGCAATACTACCCTAGACCTTCAAAGCTATTGTTAAACTTTCAATCCAAGCATTCTAAAATAGTAAAAAATAGAATTTCCAAGTCGTGCCGTATGTCTTCTCTCACCAGATCGTGCATGCACAAAATGAGAGCCAGTTTTATTGCACATGTCCTGCGCCTATTAGAAGCAGGTTATGCTAGCGCAGCAGTGGCCACTGTGGCTGAACGCTATAAGTCGATTTCGAGGGGGACAGACGTGATTACAGAAAGCAGTAATAGCAGGAAAAGAGTAGTGGTTATTCCTTACATTCATGCAGTACATATGAAGTACATATGGTGTTAACGTTGTTTTTACTGCTCCCATAAAGCTAGCTAAGATATGCACGGACCTGCAGAGAAAGAAGGAGCAGGTGAAAGGCAAAAAAAGAACAGATATTTGTCCAGTGAAGCACATAAAGAAGAACAATTTTACTGGCTGTCTAATGGGTGTGGTATATAATGTTCCTCTTAGCTGTGGTCATTTCTACGTAGGGCAAACGGGGGGGGGGGGGGGGGGGGGTATCAAACAGAGGCTAATGGAACATAAAAGATCATTAACCGGTGGATCGCCTTCTAACCTTTCCTTACATTGCCAAGACTGCCAAGATTGTAACGGCGCGCCTGAGTTTAATGAATGTGCGATATTGTACAGGCATAGGAATGAAGATACACGTGTTATGGTCGAGGCACGGCATATCAATAATCATGGAAGTGCATGCGTGAATCAGCCTTCAGTTATCTTACATAAGGAAGAGCTCAATTGCGGTAACAGTTACCTCTCACGTAGACCGGCACCTGTACCCGACTGACACCTTTCCAGAGCATGCGCAGATGAGTCTTGTGTCTGCTTTTGTTCTTCGCCTCAGTGCCTCCTTCGGTTGACAGTCGGCGTTCGTGTTGTCCACTTCTCTTGTGTCCGTGTCTGCACGCCTTACCCCTTCTTTGCATAATCACTCTATGCGCGCTTTAATAATACAATGGTTAATCCTTTTTCGACGCCGGATAATGTGTAGGGTATCAAACCGGACGCTCGTCTGGAGGGCCTTCATGCCTTTCCTCCCTTTGCTATCTCTCTCTCTCTCGCAAGATAAGTAGGGTTATGGAGACTACTGATTTCAGCCATTGTATAAAAACAGTATAGAAGCTTTGACATCATCGCAGCTTGCCCAAGAAATATGCTCTATCACTTGAATACAAAGGATTGTTATGAATCGAAAGATGGTTAATCAGGGCGAGTTGCGCACCCCCTCCCCCACACACATCATTTCTTTTTTGTAATGCAACTATTGTAAACGAGGAACATTTTATCCTTTCTTCCAGATACATTATCTGAAATCTTTGCTCCAACACAATCTTCTAATCCTTGCGAGACACTCTGGTAGTCTCACTTGCACAAGGCCGCCGCGGTTCTCACGCTAAAGTGGCTCACAGAAGCGTAATGAAGTTGCACCCGCTCACCGATGATGTAGACGATCAGGAGGACAGTCAGCAGGATCGTCCCGAACACAGCGAGCACGGTGTTGATGTTTATGTTCGATGGTTCGTGCACCTCTTTATCCTGCATCCGCTTCCTGCGTAAGACAGCGCCAATATGGAGCTAACAGCTGCTATGCAGAAAGCTGGACTCGTTGCTTCTTTGATTGATGTTGCTTTAACGGCACTGTATTTCGGGCACGCGTGGACAAACAGACAACACGCGTGTTGTGCGTTTTCTGCACAGGTTAAGCCGCACTTGAAAATATTAGCCCAGATGAGGTAAGGAAGTACGATAATATCACTATGTATATTGAATTCTCCCACAGTCAGGGTACAGGCAAAGTTTCGCCGGGTCCTGCAGTAAAACTGCTACTTATAATGCAGCCTGACTCGTCGTGCAGGTTCTACAAAAATAATTAATAATTACAATGGTCATTCGAGTACTTTTCTTGAGCAAGCGTCAAAAGCGACATGTTCGTATGTTTATTGCATCATAGCAGCTCGATCGCTGCAGAAGCTGTCGCTGTTGAGCCATTTGACGACAGGACAAGGTAAGTCCCATTAAACTCCATATTAAACTTTGAACCGGCGGTGACGTTAAAGTGTCTGTGGGTCCTCGGCAACAACTAAACTGAAAGCATAGCGCAACGTTCAAACATTAAGAGGTAACGTGAAGCAAGATTCACACTGACTATGCGAAGTAAGTGAATGAATGAATTGTTCATACAATTATACGACGAACTCTTAGAAACTCTCCAGCGGATTCGCCGGAACTTTCCTCAAATACCACTGTGGCAGCTATTAAAGCATCTTGATGGATTTGCATTAGAGTGGAAGTGAAAAAAAATTAAATTATGGCATTTTTACGTGCGAAAACCACTACGTGATTATGAGGCACGCCGTAGTGGGGCATTCGAGAAATTTATACCACCTGGGGTTCCTTAACGTGCACCTAAATCTAAGTACACGGGTGTTCCCGCATTTCGCCCCATTAAAATGCGGCCGCCGTGGTCGGATTTGATCTCACGACCTTGTGCTTAGCAGCCCAACACCTAAGCCATTAAGCAACTGCGGCGGGCATAGCGGTAGTAAGGAGCTGATACATACCTTAATTAAACACTCGGTACGTATTGGGGCTCGAAGCGATGCACGTTTTGACTACGATCGCCCTATCGATGGTCATACACCGCTAATATAGATGCAGTATACTACCGAAACTTTATTCAATTTTTCTATATCTTCACGAGAGAAGAGCGTATGAACCTGACTAGCGACAGCGTCACGGCGAGTACATTGACTTGTTTACAGCGGAAATAATCCTGACAGTCTTATCGGGAATTTTCGTGTATGCGTGCGTATTTCTGACGTACGCGTGCCATGTTCCTAAATAGAGAGCTGTAGCTTGGCGTGACCGTGATACGTTACCTTGAGACGTGATATAGGTCCACTGCGCATATACTTGTTTGATCCCTTGATACAGCGGCAAACAAATTATGGGGTTTTACGTGCCAAAAACCACTTTCTGATTATGAGGCACGCCGTTGTGGAGGACTCCAGAAATTTCAACTACCTAAGGGATTTTTTACGTGCACCTAAATCTAGGTACACGGGTGTTTTCGCATTTCGCCCCCATCGAAATGTAGCCACCATGGCCGGGATTAGATCCCGCGACCCCGTGCTCAGCAGCCCAACACCATAGCCACTGAGCAACCACGGCGGGGGCTAGAGTGGCAGGTTACTGTGACTGCAAGCATGGCAACGACCAGACAAGCCCAGGCCACTCGCTTCGATCTGAATTTTAACGCAATAGCGTTAAGAAGCTCGTGTCGCAGAAAAGCCGGTGTCGGGTGTTGGTGTCGGCGTCCGCGGCGTTGGCCGTGAGCGATAAATCATGGCAGGCGCTTCATAAATAAAAAGCAACTTCCAAGATTGGCTCGGTGGGAATCAAACCAGGATCTCCGGAGTGTGAGACGGAGATGCTACCACTCAGCCACGAGTTCGATGCTTGAAAGCGGTACAAAAGCGCTTCTAGTGAATGCGGTGTTCCCTCAGAAACGTGCCGTAGAAAGTTATATACTGCGATGTATATCGGTAATTATGAGCATGCAACTTACAGAAGTCGCAGTTACACGAGTAGCGAAGTACGTTTCCGCTACATTTCTTCTGCGCTTACCGCACACGCAGAGCCATCTTGCGGCAAACACAGAAGACCCCCTCCTCTCAATGTACGGCGCTGCCCCGACAGGAGGCGCGCCGCGCGCGCATTGGGACCGGTGCCAGGCGCGTCGCGGTCCCGACTCTCTCTCCCCTGACGACGCTTCGCCGTGCTCCTGGTTGCAGAATCAAGCGCCGTTCCTTTCTTTAGATTACTATCTATCTCTCTGCCCGTGCCGATCACGACGTTTGGCTGGCGTAGATCGTTTCCCCTCCGAGACACCGAGTTCTTTGGTTCGTTCCGTTTGCTGAGGCGCACGTTTCGTTGCCGCGCCGAACGCTGCGTTGCTCGACGCTCACCGCGTGATAGTTGGGCGCCAAGTCCGATGCGGGGCGCCTCGTAGGTGATCGCTGTGCCGTAGCGCATTGTCTTATACCCCTTGGCGGGTCGACGGGAACGCTGTCGCGTTCCACTCTTGAAGGCGAAGCTTAAGCGTCCTCCAATTTTTTTCTTGCGTTTGCTTCTCTTTGTGATGGCAAGAATTAAATGATAAGATAAGGCATTGCTTCGTCCCTAGATCACTCTAGGGACACAGTATTGGCAACGTCCTTTTGTCATTGAGATCAAGAGCTTGATTTGATGCTGGCCCATACACAAAACCGTGCCCTAAGTATACGTTGATATTGCCACGTAGTAGTGACGGTGAAGTAGGCAGCAAAACTGTGATTATAGAAACTAGCGTTTTATTAGGCAAACTTGTGCCCTCAAAAGCAGACTACACTCAAAAGAACAACGATAGCGGTGAACACACTCGGCGATCGTCGAAAATCTGATGAGCGGGTCAACTGCGTCGGCTTTTATACAGCAGTCATCGAACATTCCAGACTAATCGATGGGACCCACGTGTCTTCCAGCAAGTTCTACACCATTCGCGCCACGCGATGAAATCAGATAACACAAGGTTCGGCGACAACAGACAGTGGACAGAAGCATCGATAATATTCCAGAAACTTCCGATACATGCAGGCGCGTCCCGCGCTTTGTGATAACATTTGTTAGGCGGCGAAACGTGGTCCCCCGATAAAGATAGGCAAGTGCACGTGTCAATATACAAGTATTAACTGCCGCCACACCATTAGCGATGGTGTCACCTTGGTGACGCAGAACGCTGTAAACACATAATAATATTAATACTACTACTACTACTTCTAATAATAATAATAATAATAATATTTATTTATGCCGATTTCAGAAAGAACGCTTGTCCCAACGATCACCAATATGCGATATGCGTCTTGCGATAGCTGGTTCCAAGTTACTCATGCAAATTTCCTGATTTCTCGCGCTTACGTTTGGCACATTAACCACACCATCTAATCCCCGGCCATCCTCAACTGCATTTCTCTTCCTTTAGCAACCATCTTTTAAAGCTATAATCTACCCTAAGCATTACATCGCCTGCCCAGCTCCATTTTTTTTGCGCCTAATGTCAATTTGATTATAGGCAATCCCCGTTTTCTCCCTGATCCACACTGGTTTCTTCCGATCTCTTAACGTTACGCCTAATATTTTTCGTTTCATTGGACGTTGCCCAGTCTCTAACTTCTCAAGCCTCTTCGTTAGCCTTCAACTTTGTGCACCATATTTTAGTACCTGTAGAATGCAATGAGTGTACACTTTTCGAAGATAGCGGTACGCTAGCGGTCATGATTTTGTAATGCGCGCCGTATGTGCTCTAAGGCCTTTTTATTTTCGTTTAAGTTTTGCTCTCACGATATAGTGACCTGTGAGTAATCGACGGAGATAAAAGTATTCTTGCAGCGTTTTTAAGGTTGACTACAATCATGACTTCTTGTTCCCTTGGCAGGCTAGTCAAGACTACTGTCGTGTTCCCCGTATTACCCTCAATCTTACTCTTACACGTGTTGTACTTCACCCTTAATCAAAAAAGTTACAAGTTTGTGCCGGTTGCTACATGTTGCATAAACAAGAAGCAACAGTGCGATACGCAGGAGACGGACGAAGCACTGACATTCAACGAATGTTTTGCTAACTCATCAAATACATACAAGTGCGTGAAGGAGAAGGAGAGAGGGTAAGCTACGTGGCCAGACTAAAAGGCATAATTTGGCGCGATTATCATGTTTTCATTTCTTTCCGTATTTACAAATAGCTTACCAGTTCTTCTTTTTACGCTCCATGCACCTGTATATAATTGGTGCGTGATAATACAACATTGGTTCATATTCAGTATTTCATACGCCTTCTTCGTACGTCTTGTGTATTCAGATGCTACTCGTTTTTTTTTCATTTTACACGTAATCATTTGTTCGAGTTAGTGTCTAGCGTTGTTGTTCAGGACAATGTCATCTGCAGAGCGCATGCTGCTCACATATTCACCTGTAACACCCCCCCCCCCCTCGTATTAACTCGCAGTTTAGTACCTTGATTGCATTCTCTAAAGATGCAATAAATAGTATTGGAGAGATTGTGTTTCCTAGCCTGCGAGGTATTTGAGAGCCATTTGAGAGGCATTTTGCCGCTTTCCCTACGGAATACCTGACCGTATAATTAATTTGGTTCTACTCTCTAGCATGCTGCACGACGGTATGTTAGCCCTTTATTGATGAGGGTTACCTACCGGCAACATACCGCGAAAGAATAGGTGCCCTGCCCTTCTTTGAAGAAGCATGACCAGCGAAGCTGCGTATGTTGGCCCCTTAATGGTGAACTGCATCGCTGCCGCTAGTTGGCCCCGCATTGCACTATCTTCCGGATCGGCCCACGCATGGGGAGTGCTTAACGCCTGCGCCACCTCCGCCGCGAGTCGGCCCGGCATTGCACTATGTTAGGGGTCGGCTCAGGTGTTGTGAGTTTTTTTGTGTCTACGCATGAACGCGATCCTGGGGGAACGAGCTCTTAACAGCGTCGCTGTAAAAAAAAATCGTCTGAGTTTTGGTATTGAGTACGAAATTTCTCGCTGAATTTACTAAGCCAGCAATGAATTACATGCAACAGGCGTAATTTGCTGGTTTTGAGGAAAAACACAAAGAGGAAGAAATTTGGCACACAATACTGTTTCTTTTGAAAATATTGTCAGAGGAGACAGGCTCACACGAGATATCAAGCTGCAGGAGTATCACACATGTAAAGCGAAACAAGTGAGACATGAACCTACGGTTCACATATCGCGGCGAGCTGTCCATACAAATTCTAAACGCAGCCTTTGGCAGCTTGAGCTAAAGCCCACTTCCAGTTTTATACTTGGGATTTGTGTCCTCTTGCCAAATAAGTTGCCGCAAGATATTTTTCCGTTGATTATGATTATTTTGGATGTGTCTTGCCCATATATATAAAAAATAAACATTTTGGGGGGTTTTAGAGGGTTAAAACGTTGATGTCTTGGGAAGTGTTCCGCGTTTCCGCAAAGACGGGGGGCATACGCAGAGCCTCATGTATGACTTAACCACGGCAAGGGGTCAGGTGTCTCTCAGAGCTAAATTAATATTTCCGTGACTTGTGGAAAGTCATATTACCTCGTGTATGCGTACTGCTCACCTCAAGACGATGAGCGAGTCTTTCCTACCGAGCGCTCCATCACCTGCTGTGGGCATCACCTCGGCCTAGAAAGAGGAAAACGGAAGTTGCCTTAAATGCACACCTATCTTTATAGCTACATTTAGAAAATTCAACTGCTGCTGTAACAAGGAACATTTTAATAAGTTAGCGATTTCCACCTCGCGTTGACTACAATACGAATGCACTTAGCAACTACACGTTACGCGCACACAAAAACTCGTCAGAACCCATCTCACAGAGACTGTCGACAGTTATGTGTTTAGAATTCAATCAATATAGCGACATTCCTTATTTCCACCATTGAACCAAGCTATGTATGAGGCGTGTACTTCGACGAGACTCTTCTTTTGCGCTTCCCTAAGAACACTCGGTGCCATCTCGCGGAGACTCCTCGAAATCTGCGCGTGCCCTCAGAAATATATGGCGCCATGGCGTGGGAACGCTCAGAAACGCGTAATGCGGCAACCTAGCTCCGCTCTAGTGCCTATTTCTGGACACCCGGCGCCATCTGGTGGCGCTGCCGAGAAGCCCGCGCGTGCACTCCGAAGAGAGAGGTGCGCCGCTCCAGTGGTGTGAACTCTGAGAATTCTTCCCTCGCTTGCCACAAACCCAGCAACGCCTGCTCTGTTGCCCAAGTTGGCAAGAGGTTCTTTTAAAAGGGGTGCTTACCCATTGCATTCGAGGCACAGCTCGCTAAAGCGTTGGCGTAAAAGACGTTCATTGAAAACTGGCACATACACAGCTCACGCAGAGCATTCGGGGCGCAGCCTGCTAAAGAAGCATCGGGCTGGGTTACTTCACGAACCGTTGTGACGGGGGTTCGATCATAACATTGTTTAAAACACGCTGGCGGGCTAGTTGGTTAGAATCCATGGTAGAGTGTACAAGCGCGACTTGGACGAGGACGAAGAAAGAAACAGATACACAGACACAGCGCTTCACTTTCAACTATATATTTTATTTTCGCACGCATCGATAAATATATACCGTGCGAGCGGAAACAAACGTGACAGCAAAAAAAGACGTAGTTTTCTCTGCCCCTGAGCGTCTACAGAAGCTATGCAAACAGGTTAACACAGAAAATAACAGAAGGCCCTCATGTTCTACCCAACATCGCCAACAATTTGTAACCTGTACTCATAACGTTGTCTATGCCATCCCACTTTCATGCGGAAATACGTATATTGGTCAAACCGGCAGATGCATCAACGATAGATTAAGGGAGCATCAATACAATGTCAATAAGGTAATCTCGGGTCACTTGGGCATTCACTGCCGAGATTGTTCCTGCAAGCCCATGTTTGAAAGTACTTCCGTTCTGTATAAGGCTCATAGCAGGATGACGAGGGAGATTGTAGAGGCACACGAGATAGCAAAATTACAGCAAAAGTGCGTAAGCAAACCTCCGGTATCACTTTCGGAAAAGGAGATACGATTCCTTGGCTTGTCTTCGGGACAATTGTACTAGATGTTTTTTTCCCTTGCCTTGCACACGTGTCCGGTTCAACGAAATGTACCACTCAATGTTCTTTTTTTGCTGTCACGTTTGTTTCCGCTCGCACGGTATATATTTATCGATGCGTGCGAAAATAAAATATATAGTTGAAAGTGAAGCGCTGTGTCTGTGTATCTGTTTCTTTCTTCGTCCTCGTCCAAGTCGCACTTGTACACTCTACCATGCATAACATTGTGGTGTATTAACCGTATGATCTTTTCTGTAAGCCACCCTGCAGCGACAAAGTCTGATCGGCGTCAACTAGAGGTTGAATCGCCTTCCAACCTGTGTTATCAGCTGCCATATTCATCAGCATTAGGTTCATCACAGTGATCATCAGTGCGGCACTTAAAATAAATATTAAAGTTTATCCTCAGCTGTCATCATCAGCTTTGTCACAGTTTTATTCTGCACTATATTCGGGTAGGACCCACAAACCAGGCTGCTCACAGAGGATATAATCGAACCTACAGAATACCAAAAGAAGAGGCAACTTGCAAATGAAGACGTCGCATTCAAACACCTGAATTGTGACGTTTGAATGTCTCGAGAGTGAGCAGTGGGTTAGGGCGGACGCAGTATTGCAGGACTCACGAATTAACCATCAATACTAGGAATTAATTAACACTCACACAAAATGCAATACATGAGAGCTATTGCATTCGGCCTCCATCGGAATGCGGCCCTCGCGGCTGGGCATCGAATGCGAGCCCTCGCGTTCAGCAGATGTCATAGCTACTGAGCCGCAGGTATATGTGGATGTAAGCGCACTCGATTAAAGAATACGCTACTTCAGTACTCCTGGGATCGCATGGTATTCTGCTGAGAAAATGCAATAGCTTCTGAGCCGCGGGTATACGTGGATTAAAGAATGCGCTACTTCAGTATTCCTGGGGCCGCATGGTACTGTGCTCAACAAAGGTCATAGCTACTGAGCCGCGGGTATACGTGGATTAAAGAATGCACTATTTTAGTTGTCCTGGAATGGCATGGTATTGTGCTCAGCAAATGGCATAGCTACTGTGACGCGAGTATACGTGGACGTAGGCGCACACACCGACCTTGGCTTTGGCCTTTCTGAATACGTCATGTGTCCAAAGGAACGTCTATGACGCGCATGCCTGGCTTCCGAAGCACTGGCGGCGTAAGAAGCTTGTGAAAGCAAAATTTTGGAGGTCTGGGCTTTCTTATCCATACAAAGCTGTCTCTTTCGTGTTTGTTTCAACACCCGCAATAAAAATGCCAGAACGACAGCACGCCCCAGTGTCCTTGCAAACTCCCTAGGAGGGAATTCCAGAACGCCTACTGGACTACCACGGTGGTCACAGAACAAAACAACACCCTAAATGATTGTTTTTTTAAAGAGGCGAGTTCATCAATATCAAAGCGAAAAATCTTCGAATGATTCAAAATGGCAGCAACATTAGGAAATAGATGCGTCGGTGAACCATTTAAAGTACTTTTGTAAGAAGCAGCTCCATACTTTCATCAATATTATTTTACTAGCATGGTATATTAATGCACTTGTCCGCACGTAATGGGCTCATGTTCTGTCCCTTGGTAGTGTTTCGTTCGTGTTGTAATGCTAGAAAAGGCCGCAATCATAATTAGCAAACCGATGTAAGCTCGCACTCATCTAGTATGCGCAGTTTTCGAAAAGTCTCAATTAGAGCTTGCTCTTAAGCAACTTATTGGTTAAAGACTAAAGAGAACCATATATTTCACATACATTGCGGTAATCGGACAACCCCACATAAAATAATTTAATATTGCTCATTAAAGGACTGATTTAGAGAAGATAAGTGTTCGATTAAAACGTTTTCAGTAAAGAGCACTCTTTCCTATTCGTTTGGAATAACAAGCCACGCTTAGGTTCTAAAGACAAGTCGTATCTTCTACAACCTTTGAGGCTTGACGTTTGCGTCGCTGCCTTCCGTGCATGCTAAGTACGTTCCGAAGAAACATCGTGTAAATGCTCAAAATGACATTTATTTTGTCACTGGTACAGAGAGCACGTTTACGCTTTGCGAAACGGCGACTGCGCTCACCATTGTAGCACCCTGCGCCTGGCCTTGACCGAACTCCATCATGACGGTGAGGTTGCGATGGCACGCCCGACTGTTAAGCAGCGCCTTCTTTTTCTTTATCTTCGCTCAAACGCAAGAGGCGGTGCACTAGGACCTGCGCCGAAAGAAAAGTACTGTCAGCTGTAAATTTTACCCCTTTACTAAATCTTCCCTTTGCAAAGCAGTAGATTTTACCACAGAAGGCAGTAGAAAAACTACGCACGCATTTGCAGTTGCCGTAATGAACCGCGAGAAAGAGTGATAGGAAATTTAAGTATTAAACATGATAGGTCCTTCCCTTACTTGCATATCCGGTTGGTAAAATACTTTCTCCACATAGGTTTAAGGAAATCCATAAAGAGCATGGTAGTCACATGCCATGTGACCATATATACCTTGTCTAGTGTCTTGTCTTTTCTGGTAATGCAGCAGGTCATTGTAATAAGGCAATATGGTCACTGACAATTTTCTTGGGCATAACAACTTAACCCACTGCCGTTTTTGGGCTAAAATATTTGCTGGCGTGATTACATTTTTGGCTAACTACTATTATGCCCGTAGTTGTCAAGACGTGCCTCCTTGTCAAAACGCTTGTGCGAGACGAAAAATTTTCTTCTCGTAACTGTGGTCCAGGCTGAGGGCTTCTCCCCACGTTGGCGGATCTTGGTTATAGCTTTCCCGCAGACATTATCCTGACTGAGCACACAAATGGTCTCACAGCACAAGACCGTTTCCAAATTCAATACATTGATGTGTTTGTAAGGTATGTGCGCAGAGAACTGGTCGTTTCTGTCGCGGTCCATAGATAAAACCGTGTTCACGCCACTAAAACCAGAAATTATTATATCTTTAAAGCACTCTTGCGAAAGAAAACGAAGGGAAAAGAAGACTGGGACGAACGCTACCTGTCATGTTTCATCCTCTTTCTTTAAGAGCACTAGAAACCAGCTGAAAACTGTACACACAACTTCGCGAACGCTCAACAAGAATTATTCTATTTAAATGGTTACAGAAAAGTATATTATTACTTACAAAGCACGCTGCTTACAGCATATTCCATTTTTCTGACCGTCTAATATCTGGTTAGCCTCCCCTCTTTTGCTCTTCATCTCTCTCTCTCTTTTCTTACCGTGAGGTAATTACATTAGATGTATGGTCTTTCGTGGGAAATTTGCTGCTTGTTGAGGCCATATGGCCGTATAACAAGCTGCTGACTGACGCCTCGAGAGACAACAGCTGTTGACACTTCGCACACTTTTATCTGCCACTTAAAGTGCAGGTTTAACTTTGTCAACGTTGAACTGCGGCCATGTCTCGGGGTAGAACCCATCTCCCCGGACCCCCGCCCCTCTGAATCCTCCAGTAAGACATGCAGGGCATTAGGTTAAACGCTAATAGTAAATATATGCGCAGGGGGTGCAGTCATTGGCCTACAAACTGGCCCAAGAGCAAAGAAGAAGAAGAACAGTGGAAGTGGGAATCGGGGGCAAGGATTCCTCTGGAAAACTACCCAAGGTATCACAAATACCTGCGCTCCAGCTTGCGTAGTTCACCGCTCCCTACAAGCTCTAAAGCACAGTGCCTCCATGGCAGACGCCGGTAGGCCTGCTGAACACGCAGCAAAATCAACGAAACCGAGGAGACATTCGCATCCGCATGTCATCAACAATAGTGCCGTGCCGTCACCTGTGCACGACTCGCGTGCATCTCCTGCGGTGAAGCGACACGACGACGGCTACGCGGCGAAACACCTGGTGAGTCGCCCATTTAAAACAAAAGTTTCCTTAGAGTACAAAGAGGTATGCAAAAGAGGAAAGCGGAAGCGCGAAACAACACGTTGTATCGGATAAAATTGGCTACGATTTTGTAGCACGAACGAGTAAGATGTTTACCAAACAAAAAATTCTTGTGACCTAAAGCTATCGGGGATGTGGCAGAATCCTCAAATAATAACAATCCGTACCACATTGGATGTAAAAGATTCACATAAGTAATGACAAGGTCGCTTTGTGTAGGTGAAAAACTAAAGAATCGTGAAAGCAATTTTCAGTAAAGCTAGCAACAGAATATTTTACTAAACGCACAGCAAAATCCCGGGATTATTAAGACATAGTCAACCATACATGAGATTCTTTAGTGAATTTAACTAGACATTTCCTAAGCATAGCCCATATTCGTATGTAATGTTCATGATTTCGAAAAGGCATTCCTTGTACGCATTATAGATACCCGCAGTCAAGCAGGCTACACTTCACAAAATAGTGGTAAAGAATTCTCATACGTCTGGAAAACATCTGCATAAATTTCGTGACTACCCTAATTCGCCACCTAAATGTTAGAAAAATGCTCTCATAAAAGGTGTCAACCAAGTATGAACAATGTATTTGTTGTTTGTTCTGGAAAGATATATTGAGTGCCCTAATGTTACGCATCAGTTTCGGCTACTTGCTTAATAGAACTGTAAGCACAGGCAGGGCAGCGCGCAATGATGGGCCAATAAGGGACAAGTGAAACTCCGCTAGTCCTGTTTTACGTGTCTCTTCTCTGTACATATTGTTTGAGAGCTGTTCTGCCTATAGTTCTGAATACACAAGCACGCGAATGGGTACATGTGAGGATTAACGGGGGAATAGCTTATGAACTCGCGGTTGACCGTTTACATTATTTTGCTGGTATGTAGGCATGACGGAATAAGTAGTTCAGGATCTAGACTGAGAAATTTTTACGGTCGATTCAAATTTTAGCTGCAGCGAGCTAAAGGAAAGCGTAAAGGGGCCTGCAGCAGCAAATATCGAAGTCATGAAATGTATCTGACATTAAAATTCCTTATCATTTCAAATAACTGTATTCAGTGCCCTGCGATTTGGTGGGGTGGGCTTTGACCCCGCCTAGGTTTCAGCCAAGGGTTGTTGGCCCTTGGCAGCTTTCTCGGCTTTGAGAAATGTTTTGCAGCTGTTCCATGCGTGCAGTCAAAACGGAGTTTATGCAACCGAAGACCTCCTTTAGTCCCCTCCGCGGTGTTTGAAGTCCTTGAACGACTTGCACTGCGGAGGCTACGGCCGAGCGGGCGCAGTGGGGCGCTTCCCGTAATGCTTCGCCCGTTGAACGTCGCCGTGGCGCAGCTTTATCGATTTCGACTTGGGTGTACACGTAGACGCCTCTACTTCCTGTTTTAGAGCCTGCACCGGGCTAAAGTGCGAGGCTGTCCCTGAAGTTGCGCTGCAGTTGCTTTAGAAGTTACATGCCGCGATGACGAGCACTATCGCTTTAGCTGTGGCGTTATATCCGTTAAAAGGAAGCTCTAGCTCGGGTTCACCTATCTAAATGCACGTAAAAGGAGAATTCATTTTTCTCGGTAACCACTGCGCCACATTCGGCGATGTTTGTTGAATTCTAAAGAAAAACGTAGAATCTACTCACTGTTCGTTTCGAATTTCAGATTTGGCTAGTCAATTTCTTGTTAAAAACTGGCAAAGATCGAACATTTTCAGTAACCGAACCAATCATCTTTAGAATTCTGTTACTTCTCAATGAAAAATGATATCACAAATTTGTAAATAGTTACTAATATTAGATCTAAAGCGGACAAAACTGATTTGTTACACATGAATCTGAACAAAGTTAGTAATACGAAATCACAGCTATTGCAGAACCCTTGTACACAACGGAGCAAATTCACGTGAGATATATAATGACATACGCAATTTGTCCGCCTTTAATTATCTAATGGGTGCCTTTCAGAGAACCATGATATCTGTCCTTGATGCAGGTCTATTAATTTGTAGACTACGTGTTTCTATTTTTTTTAATTTCCAATTTATGAAAATTTTTTTTGGAAAAGTCAGGCTCTAAATTGAAGTTTCATTTCCAACAGTCACTAGAATTTAACTTTCTCTCTGAAATGCAACAAATTTCATTGAACTCGGTCCAGGAGTTATCTCAGGAAAACGTCTTTTTTTGCGTTTAGGCCGAGTTGCGTTAGGCCGAGTCGGAGTTGGGCCCGAGCTAAAGCTTCCTCTTAACCGTCTTCAAAGAGGTTCAAAGAAAATTCGTGTGGTTTTCTGCGTGGCCCACTTGCTTAGTGCGCCGCACCAGTGGGTGTACCAGTGGCGTAGCCGATGGCAGAGAAGTGTCCGTAAGAAATATTATATTATTTCGCTGCTTGGGCGTCCACTGTGTGACGCCATCTGAGGCTCTATTTTCGACACGCATGGCGGCTGCACGGCCGCCATTATCCGCCCTTTACACTCTCCCATTGGCTGTCGACAAATCATGTGTTTCGAAATTTTTGTCGGCAAGCGGAAGTTTTGCAAAACGCAATTTTTCGTGTTCATCAAGATGACGAAACATGACGTAGAGCTGCAAATTTTATCGACATCCACTGATAAATTTTTCTCGCCCTTCTCAGTAAAACGGGCAACACAATATTTTGCTACACACATGGAAGAATCTTGTCATTATCAAAATGCAGTCAACCATATACATGTCATGTCTCGTATGTACATGTCTCAGTCATGCCCCATATCACATCGTCTATATAATCACCGTAGCTTTCGGCGCATTTTTGGTCATACTAAATCATTTAACATGTCTGCTGTCTCACGTGCCAAAAGCCATTGGAATTGACATTGTAATTACGCTAGAACACCAGCGATACTAACGCATTCAGAGACAGGATAATCGCCATACGCACCTCATATATTTATTTTTATGTGCTGTTACCAAAGGAACATTCTTTATAATATTGTATTAGATGCACGAAAGTGCTTTTGTTTATTTCCGAGCCGAGTTGTGTTCCATTTATATACATCCACATTTCTAAAGCCTAAGACTTGCATAACTGGTTTCCTTGATTTTAAGAGTATAATGTGTAGTGTCTGGTGTGTTGGCGAGAACCATTTTGTCGCTATCAATTGTATGATGTTTTTATTCAATCGTTGTGTTTGCTCTAGCGCGTTTGTGATTTCTATGTATATTGTCCCACTCACACAATGCTCCCTTGTGAAGGAGCCTGTGACAAAGTTGAACAAATAAATGAATAAATAAAAAATTAAATAAGTACATAAATAAATAAATAAATATACGGTTGTATTATGATGATAGCGCTTCAATAAAAAAAGTGAGCGCTAGCATGCAGAATCTAGTGAAATGCATGTGCAGTTTCACGACTATGTGGTGGCGGTCCAAGATGGCCACCGTGTCAGTTGATTGGTTGAAGGAATATTCCGTGGGGAGCCGTTTCAGATGAAATTCACGAATGTCAATTTGACGTTGCGCGACCTTGCAATGGGTCGTTATTGCGGAGATTTCCCGCCCTAATTTGAGTTGCGACGAGCCGCGAGAATTATGCTCTTGAGCAGCTATGAGGAATGGCGGCCGAGAGGCACGGGTATCGCCGCATTTTTCCCGTCGTTTGGGGCCATGAAAATCTTTTGTTCAAAGCGCATGTTCACAGTATATACATCGCTCTCCGGTGGCGTTGGCATTTGTGTTTTGAGCCATCATATTTTTAAACAACACGTTTACCGAAGTAATATTGGTGAAACATTGCACGCCGCTGCGACGCTGTCCACTTTTCACTGCTGCGTTTGTTCTGTAATCAAGGTAATTGAGTTTTCGCGCAATCAGTAGTTGTGACAACAGCATCTTTTTCATTTATAAAAAGAAATGTACGCAAGACGGCGCCTTGAAGATTCCTCACGTGGTGCGGATAAGCGGAAAAGTGAACAATTAAGAGGTGGCAGTGGCAGTGCAAGCGGATACCTCTGGCGCGCGCCATGCTATCGCTGTTTAGCCGTTTCTCAGCCAGCAGAGTCGGGCTGAGTCACTTGCGTTTCACGAGTTAGCAATAACGCGGCCTAGAACGTACGCTCATCACCGCTGTTTGGTCGCGTGTGTTGTGTCAAGGTAGAAAACAAGCGCGTTGGAGACAATATACCGTGAATAATTCCTTTTCCCGAGGACACACATCCTAGCTAATAAGCTTGACAACGGTTTGTACGCAGCAGACGTCAAAATCGAGAAGTGTTTTCGACGGAATAACCATATACACTTTGAGCTAGCTGCTTTATTTCTACTTACGAGGAAAATTATTGTGCTCTATCAAGAACGTTAGGTTGAGTGCCTTCATTTCTGTTTCTTTGGCAAAATATCAACCTTTCGTCACGTTACGAAAGCAAAATGGAGCCATCAACGCCATTTTATACGCATCGCCCCTCCGCCACGCCTCGAGGAAAATGGCGGAATTTCCAGAATAAAGCCCCCCCCCATCAGGCTTGTCGATGCTACGAGTCTTCCGGTAAGCAGTGTAGGAGGTTTGTTTATCGCTTTCGCCTAGTTTTCAGTCCACTAGTGCACAGCAGCGTCGAAGTTTTACGTTCATATTTCACAGACAATTTGTGAAGAATGCTTCACGCAATTTCAGCTGCAAGCATGAGAAACGCCGTGCTTTTGCTATGCGCCTACTTGCGTTCTGCTTGCGTTAAAATTAATCTAAGTGGGCATATATCTGATACCCGACAAACAAGCATAAGGGACATGCAGACCAGCACTGCCGTAGCATTAGCAATACTTTAGGGACGCCACAATCTGGCGCATCACTGCGAGCTTACGACGGCTGCCACACAGCGGAAGTGCAAAACTGAATGTTTATGCCGACAATTTGAACGGAGCGGCATTGACATTTATATACGTCAAGTATCACGAAAATTGTTACCGTTGGAAATAGTTTTGTGACCTCTCATTAAGCTTTTTCACCGCGAAGTTTGCAGACATTCAGCCAGTAGTCGTTTGAGGGTGCTATTGCGTCATCAGGCGTAGTTTAGATTGGTGGGGGGGGGGGGGGGGGGGTTGACGAAACTGCAGGAAAATATAGCCGATGTTTATATCTACATTCTGCGTCCTCCCTGCATGAACTGAGAAATATTTGGCTCAGGTGTTCACGGAAGTATTGTCGCGCGCCCAGCATAATTTATTTACCGCGCTATTATTGCGATATAAATATATGGACACCCCAGGCGAATTTTGGCCGTCCGCGTAGCCGTGAAGTTCCGCATAGAGTCCAATGGCTATAACACCAGCACCGTGTGCCGTATGCTGTATACGTGCGAGTCAAAGCCTGCGAGGGTGTTCCGACGGTTGCGGCTCAATCTCTCCCGCGCAAGGGAGGAAAGCGGGGAGGAAACTCGCCATCTCCCGTTTGGCAAAAGGCCCTAGGGAAGGAGGGGGACGGCGTTATTGTTCGGCAGCCCCTGTGTGTTTGACGACATCATCATCATCATCATCAGCCTGGTTACGCCCACTGCAGGGCAAAGGCCTCTCCCATACTTCTCCAACAACCCCGGTCATGTACTAATTGTGGCCATGCCGTCCCTGCAAACTTCTTAATCTCATCCGCCCACCTAACTTTCTGCCGCCCCCTGCTACGCTTCCCTTCCCTTGGGATCCAAACCGTAACCCTTAAAGACCATCGGTTATCTTCCCTCCTCATTACATGTCCTGCCCATGCCCATTTCTTTTTCTTGATTTCCACTAAGATGTCATTAACTCACGTTTGTTCCCTCACCCAATCACCTCTTTTCTTATCCCTGAACGTTACACCTATCATTCTTCTTTCCATAGCTCGTTGCATTGTCCTCAATTTGAGTAGAACCATTTTCGTAAGCCTCCAGGTTTCTTCCCCGTATATGAGTACTGGTAAGACACAGCTATTATACACTTTTCTCTTGAGGGATAATGGCAACCTGCTGTTCATGATCTGAGAATGCCTGCCAAACGCACCCCAGCCCATCCTTATTCTTCTGATTATTTCCGTCTCATGATCCGGATACACCGTCACTACCTGCCATAAGTAGATGTATTCGACTACGACTTCCAGTGCCTCACTGCCGATTGTAAATTGCTGTTCTCTTCCGAGACTGTTAAACATTACTTTAGTTTTCTGCAGATTAATTTTTAGACCCACTCTACTGCTTTGCCTCTCCAGGTCAAAGAGCATGCATTGCAATTGGTCCCCTGAGTTACTAAGCAAGGCAATATCATCAGCGAATCGCAAGTTACTAAGGTATTCTCCATTAACTTTTATCCCCAATTCTTCCCAATCCAGGTCTCTGAATACCTCCTGTAAACACGCTGTGAATAGCATTGGAGTGATCGTATCTCCCTGCCTGACGCCTTTCTTTATTGAGATTTTGTTGCTTTCTTTATGGAGGACTACCATGGCTGTGCAGCCGCTATAGATATCTTTCAGTATTTTTACAAACGGCTCGTCTACACCCTGATTCCGTAATGCCTCCATGACTGCTGAGGTTTCGACAGAATCAAACACTTTCTCGTAATCAATGAAAGCTATCTATAAGGGTTGGTTATATTCCTCACATTTCTTTATCACCTGATTGATAGTGTGAATATGATCAATGGTTGAGTAGCCTTCACGGAATCCTGCCTGGTCCTTTGCTTGACAGAAGTCTAAGGTGTTCCTGATTCTATTTGCGATTACCTTAGCAAATAGTTTATAGGAAACTGACAGTAAGCTGATCGGTCTATAATTTTTCAAGTCTTTGGCGTCCCCTTTCTTATGGAATAGGATTATGTTAGCGTTCTTCCAAGATTCCGGTACGCTCGAGGTTATGAGGCATTGCGTATACAGGGTGGCCAGTTTCTCTAGAACAATCTGCCCAGCATCCTTTAACAAATCTGCTGTTACCTGATCCTCCCCAGCTGCCTTCCCCCTTTGCATATCTCCCAAGGCTTTCTTTACTTCTTCCGGCGTTACCTTTGGGATGTTGTGTTCATATAGGAGGTTGTGGCCAAGTACTGCACCAGGGTGGCCAATCCTGCTTTGGTGAGGGAGTGCGTTACCGGTTCTGGTCACCGGGATCAGGCCACACTCCCGGCCTGTTTGTGCAATTTTATCAACAAGCGGATTTTTTTTTTTTTGACGACAGCGCAAGGGCAACTAACGATCGCTGCTCAATCTCGCGCGCGTAAGGCAGAAAAGCGGGGAAGTAGCGCGGGCATACCTTGCGCGGCCGCATGCACCCTATCTCGAAAGCAAGCTGCAGATGTCTTATACCTTTGTGCACGCTGTGCTCTCGCAGCGAAGTTCACATTCAACTGATAAACAGCACGAAGGTCACTTCGCTCAGTGCTGCTTCCTTACGCCAATATTTTGACAGCGTGTGTCCGCGGCCACCGAGTTTGATGTGTCCATTTTGCCTGTGCGCGATGAAACCATGCTTGCTAATTTAGTTCCTAAGCGAATGTTTTCACGTTTATACGGCCAATAACACTGATTTCTCTACTTCACATCATTGTCTACCAAGTTGCTATCGCAATCGATGCGTCGCTTTTCGGGCAAAACTGCGACATTTTTTGCCTTACCACGAAACAATGCCCAGTGGATGGTAGCCTGCCGACTGAAGCAGTGCGTTTATCAAGGTCCTGTTGTGACACGATGAAGAGAGGGAAAGCTGTGGAATATTATCGAAGTTTAACGCATCTACTAGCCCTCGTAAGTAATGAACAGCTGCTTGCCGATGTGTATGAAAGGAAAGGCATTAAGTATTCTCTTTAGTAAGCCCTTAGATATTATGTCAGTACTTTTAATTAGCCACTGAACTTTGAGTGCATTTAGTGAATCTTTAATGGAATGAACCATGAAACAAATTAATAGAACGAAACGTCACGCGTAGACTTAGGATTTAAAAAGATGGTGAGGTGTATAAGGTGTGAAATACAACAAGCACGGACCGGTAAGTTTTCTGCTCAGCATACTCGCATAGTAAGAATTCGGAGCCATTCAACTGTATGGAGGTGGATAACCAGCGGAGCTGTATATACCTAGAAAGAATATAGAACAAAACAAAGAACGGTGTCACACAAATATGCACATTGTTTCGTTTATTTGTATTTACCTTTGGCTCGTGGCCACAGTAATTGTGGCTTTATGGCCGCTATGATAGACGGTCACGGGCTCTGTGACGACACTGGCGATGTTCTTAGCGAGCGTTAGGTCTATGCACGACCGAGCGCGTCGTGTAGACATTGACCTTTCTGTAACATTTAAAAACCGAACCGTTTCAAATTAAACACCAAGAACCCCTTTCCGTCGGGATGAGACACATCGACGTTAAAGTCACCCCCAATGACGATGGGATCGGGGTCCACCGGGAGGATCCCCTCAAATGTGTCCATCACAAGCTCTTCAAGGTCCCTCTTTGACCTTCCGGGATGAACGTAAATGGTGGAGATGACAATTCCGTCCCCAGTGTGTACGGCGCATGCGTCGGCACATTCCACGGCGAGCCTCTCGTCTATCGTCGATAAAGCATAGGGCGCAACGGCCACGCTGTCTTTGTTTGCGTAGTTCGCCACGCATCAAATCATCATCCATCTTCCATCGCCGGTTTTTACACATCTGGCCTCAAACGTCGCTCGGACGCATACGCTTATACGATTTTGCCTTACGCGTGAGCTATTTTAGCTCTATAGACGCCGCCATCGTTTTTGCCTACGCACATCTTGAAACGCTGGAAACTAGTGTAGGACAGCTCCAGTCAACGCCTCCTATAATATACTATGCCTGGAACGTGAGCCGCAAACGCGCTGCCCTTCCCTCGCCTGTACTCTCCTCCTTTTGGTACGGTGGCGAGCGCCTCTTGCGGCCAGCCCTTGTAAACACGCCGGTGGCACGGCTACCGGGAGACGCTACCGGGAGCGACGTCGGCAGCCAAGCGGCTGGCGCGTCGTGAGCTTTCGGCGGCGGCGGCAGTGGTTGCCATGGGGACCGGTACGGTGGCGCGCGCCGTCCTGCGGCGCATGGTCGCAACACTCGGCAGAGAGCTCCCAATGGAAAAGAGAGCGACGTTCCAGGCATATAGTTATAGGAGGCATTGCTCCAGTGTAAAAAGAAAACTTTGATAATTAGTAATATTTCCGGCCTCTAACGCATGTATCTTGTTGTGGTCAGCCTTAGCGATTCGATTCAAATGTGAAATGCGCTAGTGCCAACTGTGAATGAAAACGTCTTTTATGCTTGCTGACACGGGCAAATTGGAAGGGGCCCATTGTAAGAAGTCCGAGAACTGACGACGACTACAAGAAAAGAATGTAGCACTCGTTCTGCATTCTTTCTGAGTCGTCCTCGTCCGTTGTTGCCCTCCTTACACGGGAAGCCAAAATTTTGCCCTCACATTGACTAACACTTGAGCCTATCAACACGCAGGTACCCGAGGCGCCACCTCTCAGTCCTGAAGGGGACCAGCACAGTGGTTCCTCCGCAGCCGCAAAGTCTGGAAGCCACTTGCCGTTGGCGTCAATGCCCCAGCCCAAAGAACATTTCCAGGGCGGACCTCAGCCGCTATCACCTACACCTGCTGTACATGAGGTGCACAATATATATTTCTGTACCTTCGCAACCGTAAACTATAAATCTGCGCTACATCATTCAGGCGAGAGCCCACTAAATAAGCGACACCTTTTTGCAGCGATGTACAATTCACCTTCAAACGCATAATAAAACGCACACTGCGCATGCGCATAATTCATTGCACGTCCACTTGCCATATATGCGCGGCCAGTCATGAGAAATCAACATGAGATCCTCGATGTGGCTGTCACCGTCCTGCCGTATATAGTTTTGAAAAATGCTACCAGAAGTTGTCAGTTGTCTGGTGTCAGGGTATTGTGCTCATTCAGCCGCAAACATGTTATCGGATGATTACACAACACAACGACGCAGGAAACGTGAAAGGACACTGCAAGTTGCCTCCGCATTGCGACAGGGTGAACAAATAAATTATATATGGCAGCCTTCCTTCAACACCACGAGGCAGCGATATGGCACTTGGCTGCACATAGCGCCGCGTAGATTACGTATGGGGGGGAGCTGCACCCGTGTCAAATCAGGCGTCACTCCTTCAAACAAATCATGAGCAATTCCACTCTATGAAGGTGGATGACCAGCGAAGATGTTTAGCGGACGACACCAAGGTGACAGAACTTTTAACCAAGGTACGAGCTCATTTACCGTGATTTTTTATATACATTCGTGTGGACGACGGGAGCGCCGCCCTGAGGAGCCGGAGGAATTAGACACGTGTAAGGTTTCGATGGGACCACCACGACGGGGCGGGAGGAAAGGAAAGTAGATACACAAGCGCTTGGCAGGCGCACAAAGACAGGGCGCTGCACACGTAGACATGATCAACGCGGGTCAAAGTGCGGTGTCTATGCTTGTGAGCTTAATATTGTCGCGGTTCACTGGAGACAAGAGCGGGGAGATGTATTTAATGGAGCCAGTTGGAACAACGGCTCAGTTCAGGCTTCGTCTTCACTAATACCTCACTCGCCCTCTCGAGGTAGTCGTCTTCGTCGTCAGCGTGTTTGGGCCGCGGCATAGGGACGCGGCATCTGCCCCCCTCCAGGAGGAGCACTGTTCCAATGCTCGGCGGGTAGCACCTGATCACCAGCATACCAGAAAGTGTTAATGTCGTTCAGAAAATTGGGGTTTCATGCGCACCACGTGCACTCTCTCAGGCAGGTCCTGGCGCCGCTCCGAGCAAGATGGGTTGTCAGGAACGACTTGATAGTCGATGTCGCTAAGGCGTCGTAGAACTTTGTACGGTCCAGAATATTGGCTTAGACGTTTCTCCGAGTGTCCTCAGCGGCGAGCTGTAATCCAAACCCAAACTCTTTGGCCGTGCTGGTAAATGACGCATCAATGGTGTTGATGTAAAGTAGGGCATCACGGTCTTGCTGGCTAGTTATTCGAACGCACGCCGTCTGTCGTGCTGTTTCGGCACGCTCTACAAAAACTGCGGTGTCAGTCTCGGAATCGCTGAAATCATGAGGCAGCATAGCATCCAGCATTATAGACACTTCTCGACCGTGGAGGAGACTTAATGGTGCCATTCTAGTGGTTTCTTGTCGGGCCGTATTATAAGTAAACATTACATAAGGCGACACTTTGTCCCAGTTTTTGTGCTCCACATCGGCATACCTGCACAACATGTCTGCGAGAGTCTTGAGGCGTTCCGTAAGCCCATTGCTGTGCTGGTGATGGGCTGTCGTCCTTCTGTTCGCCGTCTCACTGAGCGTGAGTGCAGTTCGCAGAAGTTCAGCCATGAACGCTGCTTTCCGGTCGGTTACGATGAGCGCTCGAGCACCATGCCTCCGGACGACGTTTTCCATGGAGATTGGTGCGGCCTCGGTTGCTGTGCTGCTCGGAAGTGCCTTGGTTTTCGCATATCGCGTGAAGTAATGTTTCGGAACTACGATTCCCTTCTTTCCGGCAGCAGATATTAGGAATGGACCCAGAAAGTACACCCTAATTTGTGGAAGCGGCGTTTCCGGCACTGGAACGGGGTGTAATAGTCCGGAAGGTTTCGCAGGTGGCACTTTTCGCCGTTGGCAGTCGAGGCACGTTCGAACGTAATGCTTCACGTTTGTTGCGAGCCGTGACTAGTATACGTCTCTTTGATGCGTGCTAATTTTCTTGTGTAGCCTAGCTGGCCTTAGGGGGCTTCATCGTGACAGGCTTGCAAGATTTCGTTGCAAAGAGTTTTATGGGCGACTAGCAGATGTTCTCCCTAAAATGAACACCGTCGCTATCAGGCAAGTGACATTCCCTGGATGCCACCCTGGCGATGAGGTCCAAAACGCTAAATGTGTCCTGGTTCTCCCCAAAGGAAACACAATAGTCGGCGATCAGCAGTGTGCTATACGTCGATTCGCTAAAGCTGAGGTCGCCTGAAATGCACTCTCTGTATACAGGCAGCAATAGGTGGCCGCTGGTGGTGCTGTGGTACTGGCGCGCTAGAAAGTGGGCGACGGACAGCGTCTGCGTAGCTGTATGGGCGCGGCTCTAAGCGCTGCCTGAAACATGGTTCAGGGAGTGGCTTGTGAGATGTAAATGCTTGTCGGATCTTTTGGCGGAACACTTCAGCGACCTAAGTAACATTAAACTTCGGTGTCGCTGTTCGCTTCGCAGTCTCGCGCACAATGTCTTTTATCACTTGGTGCAGCGAGGTCACGCCTTTCACTGCCAGTATTGCGGGCCCTGCAGGCGCACCGTTACTCAGGCGTTCGTATTACCAGCAACGCTGCTGGAGCGCCTCTGGATTTCTGTGGCTTCTTTAATGAATTCTTCCGCTGTTGTAGGTGTGTTACGCACAAGTCCACCGACTAGATGTTCCTTGATGCCGCATATGAGGTGGCTCAGCTTCTTCAAATCAGACATGCTGGGATCCACGGGCGAAACAAGCAAGTCATGTCCTTGGCAAACGTGGAAACACTTTCGTTGGGCTTTTCAACGTGCAACTGGAGAAATTGTCGGACGTTATTTAGGCCGGCGATTAGTGCATCCGAAGATATCAAGCAGTCACCGGCAAAAGTCTTTCCATGTTGGCAAATCTGCCTCGTGGTTTGGAAACCACATCCTTGTGTTACTTTCAAAAGCGAAGTGCACGTTGGAAAGCTTCTGGTCGGGACGCCTCTGGTTGATCTTAGCTACGCGTTCGTACTGGTCCAGCCACTCTTCAGCGTCTTCATATGTGTCACTGTGGAAGCTAGTGGGGAATAGAGTGTTTTGAACAGTCACCTGTGGTGGACTTGCAAGCGTCAGTTCCTGAGTCAGTAAGGTCACGGATAAAGTTCCTTGCAAGAGACCGAATTCTGGGCACAGACTTTGGAGGTGGCGGCTTGCTCGGTGTGCAGGTGTGTCGACGCGTTGATGATGTCTGGAAGGGTTGGATGGAGGGCTGCTCGAAGGAGTCGTTCCAATCATTAGTCGATGATGCGATACCCAGCCCCTCCGACAGTGTCGCGTTTCCCTGGAGCCGACCGATGTATTTATGGAGATAATTAGAACAAGAGCGCGGTTCAGGCTTCTTCTCTAGCACTTCGCTCGCACTCTTGAAGTAGTCGTTCTTGTCGTCAACGTGATTTGGCACAGATAGGGACGCGGCAATAGCTGAGACTACTTATCGTGCCTTATTGTGCAGGATATTAAAATTGTTTTTGCAAGTTGGCGGATGGCTTGAAACCTGCTTGACCTCCGGCTTGGGAAGGCCTGCTATTGCACCATCTTCAGAATCGGCTCACGGTTTTCGCACATGGAGAACAAAAATGCACTAAACGCCAGCCATAAACAGATTCGCTGTTTACGTGCATACGTATACGTGCAAGAACAGCGTGCAACGACGGCCTGTCTTGCCTTTACACTGTATGTTCTAAAATAGTCAAAGCCACAGCAGTGGTACTTCCTACAAAAAAGGCATCGTGAAATACCATGAAAAATGTTTCCAGCACCAGTTCGGCAGAATCAATCATGTGTTATTTTGTTTTTCCGTTGATTCTGAGAGGTAGCCGACGTTGAGGAAGATTCGGGGAAATTGTTTATTTACATGATGTACAGGAATCTATCAAAAGAAAACAAAAATGAAATGCTGTCGACGGCAGGCACGGCGGCCCGCGGGAAGAACCTCTCTCTCTTGCCGATGATTCTCTGGCTTATGACCCCTCCAGTCCGTGAGGGTCACGTCATTTTCAGTAAATCATTGACACCATGCAGATGTCATTTTCATCCAATCGCGAGCCAGTACAGGTGTCATGTTCACGCAGTTGTTGGGCCTCGTGCAAGTGTCGTCATGTTCCGCAAACAGGGACATTCCATGCAAGCGTGCTATTCTGTGATTGCTGCCTCCGTCCGGCGTTGCCTCCTCGCATAGAAGGCGCTCAGCTAGAGGGGACGGCCCGCGTTGTTTTGAACTACACTACAGTGCTGCAAACAGCATTTCCCGAAACTAGGGTCAACTACCTCGAACCATGCCCGCTTCCACTAGCACTTTCGGGAAGCGTCACACAGGGTGTAGAGAAAAGCTCCACACGCGGCACACGAGGGCCAGCCTGGTCCGACGCATCCACGCTAAGGACGTTGTTGAAGGAAGAAACACGCTCCCATCGAGAAGGAGTACTGGGTTAATTTACAAGATCTACATGAAGAGTGGAGAACGTTACATCTCATCACTCTAGCACGACTGAAGTAAAGCACACCGAGGAGCCGAAAACGTCTACTTAAACCCTCTTTGTCTTGCTTAGATCCCTAGGCCTGGAAAACTGCCGTCCAACCTTCCATTCAATCGGAGTATCGAGAGTCGTCGAAGGACCCGCGTTGAGCACGATGGTTCACACACTCACTCCCACGCCTTTGTTCACTAAACACGCGCAGAAAGGAGGGCAGCTTCGTATACAGAGGCTGTCATGCTTTACTCAAGTTGGCGCCTTCGTTCCTAGGATGCCCCAGAAGATAGCTGGGACATCTGTCAAGTGACCATGGCGGTTAGCAATATCCGTGAGGGAACGTCTTAGAACACCATTTTCCAGGAGTTTGCCCCCCATTTTAACGTGAAGGCGACAGTGAACTAACACACAATACGTGGTCCGCCAGACGTGTCTCTCATTCCGGGTGCCGCAGGTCTGTCCGTGGGTGGCGCATTGTTAGCTTAACGAAGCGATTCGTCGCATTGGGCAGGAGAGTCTAAAATGTCACTACCCCCACTGACCGATCGTAACAATATGTGTATGTACGCAGGCTGCCCGAGCTAACTTTATCCAGCGCTTAAAAATATGCAAATGCCACATAGCTGAACAGAAGACAGGTAATGTTGTTTGCTGTCGTGTGGAGAATTCAAATTCTGTTTTATTTGGGCCTAAATTCGATATTTCTTCCTAGTTTGGTAATTAGTACTAATTAATTAATCAACTGCTCAGGTATCATAATTAGATCAAAAGTGTCAAAGAGGAAATTGTAGGGCGACATCAAAAACTCCCGGTATAGCTTTCTGCTGCTCAATATGTGTTACATAAAAGGGTTTTTAGAGCGTGAAAGGAGCCCTCAAACGCACGCGAAATTGCCGCATGACGGGCCTCTCAAGGTACCTTTCGTGTATTCGCGGGCTTCTTTCACGCTCGGAAAAATACTTTCATGTAGCACGTATTCAGCAACAAAAAGCTGTATGAGGAGTTTTTCATGTCGCTCTACAACTGTCTCAGTGACACTTTCGCCCAATTATGTTTGAGAAAATGAATAAGAAATTAATACTAATTATCTACTTAGGCAGAATGAAAAAGGATATATATATATATATATATATATATATATATATATATATATATATATATATATATATATATATATATATACGCATGACGTGGTTGTTCGCTAGTGCACACTGGAAGTTTCACAGAGATAGGCATCTTACATTTAAATAAGAAATATAAGACAGTCTTGCGTCTGGATGGTTGCAAATCGATGGGACGAAAAAAAGTTTTTACAAAGCGCATCTTCTCAGCGCAAGCGAGACACAAGGAGAGAAATAACCCTCATCTAAATAGTAATGGAACTTATAACTGATTGTTTATCATCGGAAACCGGCGTTTTAGATGGCTAAACGTTCTAGTGTAAATCGGCCCTTGTCCTGTTTTGACAAGCCTTTCTCCTATCTTCGTCTTGCCTTGAAAATGAGGAACCTAATAGCGTACTACAAGATTAAATTAAATTAAACTGGGGGGTTTCACGTGCCAAAGCCACTTTCTGATTATGAGGCACGCCGTAGTGGAGGACTTCGGAAATTTCGAGCACCTGGGGTTCTTTAACGTGCACCTAAAGCTAAGCACACGGGTATTTTCGCCCCTATCGAAATGCGGCCGCCATGGCCGGGATTCGATCCCGCGACGTCGTGCTCAGTAACCTAACACCATAGCCACTGAGCAACCACGGCGGGTGTACTACAAGATTGCTCTTGTTGTTGCTTCATTGCTCCTCGAATGGAGGGAAACAATACCTGCACAAATTTCTTTGATACTATTGAATCAAGTTTGAAGGTCGTCTGAAATTCTAGCACTGTTATAACTTTAAAGTATTTCACTTGTATCAATTGCTTGTTTAAGCCCTCATGCAGAGACCAAAGCTTCCTTCGCGCGCAGCACAAGCCTAAGCGGAAGCAGCTGACCAAGGTCAAGGAACCCATTTGGGACAACCTTGGAATTGTGCTTGGCGCCGTCTTTGTGACTGCCGTTGTGACGGCGCTCATCATCATCAAGGCCCTCATCAACGAAGAAAGCCGCCGTGCGGGAAGGCTGATCTCGAACGTCAATACGTCGCCGTCGCAACTGCCTTACACTGCGTAAAACCTGCAAACGTGCTGGCCCAATAATTTATCAGCAAGGTTGCTTCCGGCGCAAGCTGAAGAGGCGCAACGTGCGTTTTTGCACCGGGTGTAAATCGCTCTGGACAGCCTCGTGTTCTATAGGACACAGTGTAAGATCGTAATTCACCTTTGTTGAAACAGTTGCTCTTCGCCCATGCCAGTGCTTTGCGTGAGATCAAGTGGTTGTATTTTATTTTCATACTGTCCTGCAGATTGCGTTTGCGTTGCTCGTGTTTCATAAGAGCCAACGTACTCAGTTAGAAGCTCCGTAAGCTCTTTAATGATTTGTCGATCCAACAAATACAGTACATATACGCGCCTATTTGTTGTCTTTGATCATCGTTCCTATCGCTTGGTCGGTTCATACTTCCGCACTCTTGTGTAAAACGAAACTTGCTAGAAGCGCCTACAAGTATGTCTGTGTTATCTTAAAATCTGAAGCCATACCTAGTTTTGCCAGTAGTACAATATCCATCCCTACATTTCTAAGGCAGTAACTACGGTGCGGGTACCCGTCCTATTAGAACACTTCGTTACGTGAGGGGCCAAGTTGCAGTAGTGCCATCACAAAAGTGAGAAGGCCCCTTCTCGCATGTTTTGTGCGGAGTGGGGCTAGTTGGTGACATTCAGAGAAACGACGTTTAAACTCTGCACAGGAGCACACAGTGTGGACGGAACTTTGTCGTAGCCCCTTAAGTTTTAAAGGAACTGAGCATGTGCTAACAACCTCACAAGCACTCCACGCTCCTTTTTTTTCATTTTGTGTGTCCGAGGCATACTCACTTAAACTGCCTAGAATAGCAATATCTTGAAGGTTGCAGTTTCACCCGAAAGGCGAAGCATCTGTTGTAAGAGCAAATTACGGGACCGCCATGATAAGCAAAGATTCTAGATATATCGGTCCTATAAACTTGTAAACTCTCGCTCACTAACTAAATTAACAAGCATGGCGTCAGCGCGCACCGTGAAACATGGACAAGTGACAATCAGTGAGCACGAACACTGGCGGTCAAAACCTTGGTGCGAGGAAGCGTGGCAGCAGCAGCGAGCAAAGCGACCTTCGTGCTGGCTATCACTCCAGCGCAAACTGATCGGCAAGAACACAGCGCATGCAAAGCTACGAGCCGCCGGCCCACCTAGACTCTGCCGCCAAAGCAGATCGCTTTCAAGATAATCGGGGTGAGCTCCGCCACTAAAAAAGCTGGCGCTGCCGTCGGCGTGACGTCGTATGAGGGATCATGCGGACGCAGCGGCCACGCCGGCTGCTTCGGAAGCGCCGAAGCAAGCTGAAAACAATCGTTAAAGGTACCGCCTGCGCTACACTTCTGATTAAGTAGGGAGGTTTTCCCGCTTCGGGTGTCTACTTGACAGCACTTCAACGCAATAGGAAGTGGCTGTCTTTGTAGGCGTCCAACATTGTAGACTACTTACTGCTGGGTGATGCACAGCCGGAGGTACGCAACGGAGTCCGGTGTCAGCCTTCTCACGTATCTGCGGGACAAGACGCTCCGTGAAACACGGATCGCGAAACTTAGAACCGGTAAGCAGCCATAGGTAACAACTCGGATGGGCAGCAAGTACTTCCGCGTGGAAAATTCCTGCTGTGGCGTCGAGGCTGCGATGTTTAGTGAGTACAAGAAAGCGCCCACTGGCGCTCGCCCGTGCGCGCTGCCCAGCTAATGTCATGCAGCTTTGTTCTATGAACTTGCTGGTGATAGATACTGGTAGGTTCACTAGACTGCAAAGGGAATGGCAATAAACACATTAAAGAAAGGCATGGCATATGGTTGTGTTTGTATTAGCGCAACACAATTAATCTATAGTGGATTAAGAAAAAGAAGTAGCCGGGAAAGCTGGCTGAGAAGACCGATGAACATGCAGTGTGGTGCAACATGAGAAATAGTAATGAAAAAGAAAAAACCCAGGGACCTCCCAGAATTGAGATGAAACGAGAAAAGATTGAATCGTCGCGATGGCACGTATTAAACGTCGCCGTGTCGAAGTGGATAGTTCTAGCAATATTATTTTCGAACAACACTATTAGCGTCCGAGCAAATAGTTGCTTGTGTCCTGTCAAATGCTCCTATGCTGCGGCCTAGAGCTCACGGCGCCGTACAAAAATTAGCCCGCAGCGAAAGCGAAACTTTGTGAGCCGACATGCATGCAGACGCACAGTTCGTCACAGCGATCCCGTGTGATCCCTGCATTGAGCCTTGATTCTGTTATACTCCAGTTGGTTATCCAAACAGGGCACTGGAAGAACATATTTCACATAGTTGGCTCTCAGAAACTGCCTACCTTTGGCGCAAGAAGCTGGTTCGGGGGACTCCATCGCAACGACCGCGCGCTGTTCATTAAGCATTCTGTAAAGACGTGGCGTCCATAAACAATTATGTGCTTTCTGTTTGCCCAAGATTATTCTTCTGACAGTAAAAAAAAACATCTGTCATTGCGTGAGCACTTGCAAAACTGTAGAGGAGGGTTCTCACGTGGTGTTTTTATTGAGCGTCGAGAGTCATACCTATATGAAGCTCTTCGCGGTATCCCTCATACTGCGCGAGGCAGGCGCTTTCGACAGATGGGGACTCCGTAAATCCTCGCCGCCTTAAGACCGCGCACGGCCGCGACGCACGCATTTGCTGCGGAAGTACAACGCCCCGCCCCCCCCCCCCCCCTTCTCTTGCCTCCTCTACCCTGTTTCCTTGTACGCGACCGATGACGGCGCGCTTCCTCGCTGCTTACCTCCATAGACGACCGCACGCCAAGTTTCATCCTAGACGCCAGCGCTCGTTTCTCCCCTGACGGCACGATTTCATCTCCAACGGTGGTTTCCGTCGCCGCTTCCCTTCGCGGTCGCGCCCGCGTTCAGTTCGCGCTGCGCGCGAAACGTCTCATGTTTGCGACGGCGCCTCTTCGGATGACCGGAAATTATTATTGTGTTGTTAACTGTCACGACAGCAATGTAAACATGAAAAGGTTGATGCCACCAGTGAAATTCTGCCGATTCACAAGAAAATGGTACGAAAGAAGCAGACGACAGACATGGATTACTGCGGTGCGCCGAGCGAAGTAAACATCTGGCAAACGAAGCGAGCTCGTTCATTGATCACTCCTGAGTGTATGACGGTTTCTATATGTAACCCACGTGAAATTAATAATTACTCGGTACATAATCCTTTTATTCATATAAAAACTTTAAGTTCAACGAGCGCTTGTCCTGTCTTCTTTCTCGTGTTTCGTTTGTGTGTGCGCTGCCCAAGAATGGAAACCACGTCTGTTGTGTGCGCTAGCAGTGGCCGAAGTTCACGCGTGCCGAGAAATTGAATATGTGCATGATGCATTGAACATGACCGGAGTTCATTCCCGCTTCACCACTGCACCGATCGATCGGTTTACTGGACGATACACACCCGCGTCTTGGTCGCGCCGGCATTGCTGAAGCAGGAATGATTAATAATACTTTCAACTTCCGTCTCTTGAGTACTGTTAAAAAATGGCCAAGCTGTCTACATTGCTGCCTCTATTCCATATTGCAGGAGACGTACTAGTTAAAGTTGTGTGCGCATGTCGTACTTGTGCTATGCAGCGATATATCTTGTTTATTTCCGCACAGTGTCGATAGAAATCCGTTGTCGCCATCAGATACAACACGGATTTGTAGCAAACATAATGTGAGAAACTGCAAAAATGACTTTAGCTCGTAGGTGCCGTATGTATGTGCCGCATCGTATGTGCTGACGATTTTTCCGGCGGCACATACGATGTCGTTTCCAATTACCTGCTCAGCGTCACTTACATGGTTAAGCAGACGCTGCCCTTTCGCCGCATTGCAGCCATCAAAATAATCGTCAAGCGTACCGATCTTCTTAAAGGCAAATATAGCGTGTGCAGTTTGTTTCACACTAAGGGGAAAACTCGGAACGTATTGCATCGCGATGCGGCAAGCAATGGAGTCGTGCGGCGGCAGCAGCTCGAGCAGGCGCACACGCTTGAGGGGCGGTGTCGTGATCTGCGTCGTCTGCTACGGCGGCGGGCGCTGGCCGCATTTTCGGGAAGCGTAGTACTGTCAGGGGCAGTGCACCGATTTTATCGGTACTGCGGGAACTGAGCTGATATTCTTTACTAAACGTTGTGCGTCGCCAAACTCTGATCATTCATTGGCGATAATGGAGTTCCACAAACTTCTTTTGACAGCATGGTTCATTTGTTCTTTCGAAAGGCCGGAGTACTGCGCATGTGCACGTATATTTCTTCACTGTGTGTGCTACCGTAATGAGCAGCGACAAAACGCACCAAGATGTGCGCGCAACGTGCTCAGTCTTTGTTTGGCTCGAAAAGAAAACAGCACTCAACAATGGGAGTCGAACACGATGAAACAAACGGATACGATTAAATGAAAGTTTTAGGTTCAGACAATGAGCTGGAAGTGATTTTTCTCGATAATCATTCGCTACACCAGACAGACCCTGCCCGCCGGTGGGGAATTGGACACGTCACGCTCGGAACTTCAGTTAGTATCTCGTCATGTCCCCAGCGGCAGCGATGACAGCGCTCATCCTGGAAGGCAGTGAAGTGTAGAATGACTTGGGGCTCTATTCTGGACACGCATGGCGGCTGCACGGCCGCCATTAGCCGCCATGTTTACTCTCTGATTGGCTGTCGAAAGGTCACGTGTTTTGAAATTTGTGCCGGGAAGCGGAAGTATTGCAAAATGCAATTTTGCGTTTTCATCAAGATGACGAAACGTGACGTGGAGCTGCAAATGTTATGGACTAATACATTTTTTTGGTCCTTGGCAGATATATTGTGATGTTAGCGCTTCAAAAAGAATGTGAGCGGTAGCGTGCAGAAGCCAGTGCAATGCATCTGCAATTGCGCGAATATGTGGTGGCGATTCAAGATATGCGCCATGCCAGCTTGCTGATTGGCTGAAGGGATATCTCATGAGGAGCGTCACAGGAAGGGCTCTTTCGTAAACGTCATTTTGACGATGCGTGACGTTGCGCAGGGCCGCCATTGCTGAGATTTTCCGCCATAATTTTTGCTGCGACGAGCCGCGCGAATTATGCTAATGGGCAGCCATATGCAATGGCAGCCGAGAGGAATGCGTATCGCCACATTTTCCCCGTCGTTTGGCGCCACGAAAATATTTTGTTCATAACGCGTGCTCATAGTATTTGCATCGCTCTCGGGTGGTGTTGGCATTTGTGTTTGGGGCCATTGTTTTTTAAAAGAACGCGTTTATACGAAATAATATTGGTTGAATATAGCAAACTTTCAGCAATGTTGTCCACTTTTCACTGCTGCATTTCTATTGTAATCGAGATTAATGCCTTTTCGCACAATCAGACGTTATGACAACGGCCTCTTTCTAATTTATAAAAAGAAATGTACGCAAGGTGGCGCCTTGAAGTTTCCTCCCGCGGTGCGAGTAACTAGCGAAATGAACAAGAGATGGCAGCGCCGGCGCTTGCGTCGCGCTAGTGGTTATCTCTGGCGCCCGCAACGCTATCGGTGATATTCGGCCGTTTCTGAGCCAACCGAGTCGGGCTGAGTCACTTGCGTTTCACGAAATAGCGATAACGTGGCCTAGAACGTGCGCGCATCACCACTGGTAGGTCGCGTATGTTGTCTCAAGCAAGGAAACAAGGGCATTGGCGCCAACATGCGATGACTCATTGCATTTTCCGGGGACACGCATCCTAGCTATTGAAGCAGACGACGGCTTGTACGCAGCAGACGACGGAAGCGCGAAGCGTTTTCGACGGAACAATCATACGCTTTGAGATAGCTGCTTTATTTTTACTGCGGAGGAAAACTGTTTTGCTTTACCGATAACGCTACATTCAGTGCCTTCATTTCAGTTTCTTAGGCGAAACGTCAAGTTGGCGTCACGCTACGTAAGCAAAACTGGGCCACCGGCGCCATTTTGTTTGCGTCGCGCCTACGTCACGCACCGAAGAAAATGGCGGAATGTCCAGAATAGCGCCCTTGATCAGGGATGTGTTCATTCGCTGCACGTCTCAGTCACTGACGATGGTGGATCGAAGCCTATCCTCGGGCGACTGATAGAGGGGATGTTGCGCCAGCGATACTTTCAACGGGCCCCAGACATTTTAAATGATGTTGGCGCCAGGGGATTGAGGCGGCCGCTCCAAGAGAGTGACTGCGCGCTCTTCTAGCAGTTCTTGCACAGCACGAGCAGTGTGGATCGGCGTCCTATCGCGTTAGAATATATAGTCGCCTTCCAGAAACGGGCCGTCAAGAATGTATGGAATCAGTACGTCGTCTATGACTGCCATGCAGCGATGAACTTACATTCGAGGCGTATCAGTGGGCGTCGCGCAATGCTTAGCAAAGAATACCGGCTCCTTTCACGCAGTAACGATGTGATCAGCGCCCTGCACCTGACAGTAGAACGTTTCTCGACAATGCGACCAGCGTGCGCCGCCGTAGCAGACGACGCCGTTCAAGATCCTGCCCCTCGAGCATCTGCGCGAGCTGCTGCGCTTCGAGTTTTCCCCTAAATGTGAGAGAGACTGTACACCGCCCTTCGAAGGAAATGTCCACGCGCACACACCGCGCGCGGCGCGAAACGTGCCCAAACACGCGCAGTGCAGGAGGCAATCAAGGCGGCGCGAACGAGAGATGGGAGAGGGGTACCACCGCTAATAGAATTTTTCTCCACATGCGGCGCTCTCAACGCCGGCGCAGCAGCGCCGCTCTCGGTGCCGTTCTTGTCTATAGACGACCGCACGCCAAGTTTCATCCTAGACGCCAGCGCTCGTTTCTCCCCTGGCGGAACGATTTCATCTCCAACGGGTGTAGGTTTCCGCCGCCGCTTCCCTTCACGGTCGCGCCCGCGTTCAGTTCGCGCTGCGCGCGAAAGGTCTCTTGTTTGCGACGGCGCCTCTTCGGATGACCAGAAATTATTATTGTGTTATTAACTGTCACGACAGCAATGTAAACACGAAAGGGTTTATGCCACCAGTGAAATTCTGCCGATTCACATGAAAATGGTACGAAAAAAGCAGACGACAGACATGGATTACTGCGGTGCGCCGTGCGCAGTAAACAACTGGCAAACGAAGCGAGCTCGTTCATTGATCTCACCTGAGTGTATGACGGTTTTTATATGGAACCCACAAGAATTTAATAATTGCTCGGTACATAATCCTTTTATTCATATAAAAACTTTCAGTTGTTCTACGAGCGCTTGTCCTGTCTTCTTTCGCGTGTTTCGTTTGTGTGCGTTGCCCAAGAATGGAAACCACTTCTGTTGTATGCGCTAGCAATGGCCGAAGTTCACGCGTGCCGAGAAATTCAATATGTTCGCGATGCATTGAACATGACCGGAGTTAATTCCCGCAGCACCACTGCACCGATCGATCGAGTTACTGGACGATACACGTCCGCGTCTTGGTCGCGCCGGCATTGATGAAGCAGGAATGATTACTAATACTTTCAAATTACGCCTCTTGAGCACTGTTTAAAAATGGCCAAGCTGTGTACATTGCTGCCTCTATTCCATATTGTAGGGGACGTACTAGTTAAAGTTATGTGCGCATGTCGTGCTTGTGCTATGCAGCGATGTATTTTGTTTATTTCCGCACAGTGTCGATGGAAGTCCGTTGTCGCCATCAGAGACAACACGGATTTGTAGCAAACATATCGTGAGAAACTGCAAAAATGACTGTAGTTGGTATGTGCCGTATGTATGTGCAGCATAGTATGAGCGGACGATTTTTACGGCGGCACATACGATGTCGTTTCCAATTACCTGCTAAGCGTCAGTTACATGGTAAAGCAGACGCTGCCCTTTCGCCGCATCGCAGCCATAAAAATAATCGTCAAGCGTACCGATCTTCTTAAAGGCAAACAGAAGCGTGTACAGTCTGTTTCACACTTAGGGCAAAACTCGGAACGTATTACATCGCGATGCGGCAAGCAATGGAGTCGTGCGGCGGCCGCAGCTCGAGCAGGCGCAGACGCTCTAGGGGCGGGGTCGTGATATGCGTCGTCTGCTACGGCGGCGCGTGCTGGCCGCATTGTTGGGAAGCGTACTACTGTCAGGGGCAGTGCACCGATTTCATCGGTACTGCGGGAACTGAGCTGATATTCTTTACTAAACGTTGTGCATAGCCAAACTCTGAACATTCATTCGCGATTTAATGGAGTTCCACAAATTTCTTTTGACAGCATGCTTCGTTTTTTCTTTCGAAAGGCCGGGGTACTGAGCGCGTGGACGTATATTTCTTCACTGTGTGTGCTACCGTAATGAGCAGCGATAAAACGCACCAAGATGAGCGCACAATGTGCTCAGTCATTGTTTTTCTCGAAAGGAAAACAAAGCACTCAACAATGATAACTATGGGGGTCGTACACGATGAAACAAACAGGTACTATTAAAGGATTGTTTTAGGTTAAGACAATGATATGGAAGTGATTTTTCTCGAGAATCATTCACTACACCAGACAGACCCTGCCCGCCTGCGGGGAATTGGACACGTCACGCTCGGAACTTCAGTTAGTATCTCGTCATGTCCCCAGCGGCAGCGATGACAGCATTCATCCTGGAAGGCAGTGACGTGTAGAATGACTTGATCAGGGATGTGTTTATTCGCAGCACGTCTCAGTCGCTGACGATGGTGAATCGAAGCCTAAGCTCGGGCGACTGCAGATAGAGGGGATGGTGCGGCAGCGATACTTTCTATGAGCCCCAGACATTTTAAATGATGTTGGCGCCCGGGGATTGAGGCGGCCACTCCAAGAGAGGGACTGCGTGTTCTTCCAGCAGTTCTTGCACGACACGAGCAGTGTGGATCGGCGACCTATCGCGTGAGGATATATAGTCGCCTTCCAGAAACGGGCTGTCAAGAATGTATGGAATCAGTACGTCGTCTATGACTGCCCTGCAGCGATAACTTACCTTCGAGACGTATCAGTGGGCTTCGCACAACGCTTAGTAAAGAATACCGGCACAGATCGGCGCCCTGCAACTGACAGCACAACGCTTCCCGACAATGCGGCCAGCGCGCACCGCCGTAGCAGACGACGCCGTTCAAGATCCCGCCCCTCGAGCACCTGCGCGAGCTGCTGCCGCCGCCTGACTCAAGCGCTCGCCGCATCGCGATGCAATGCGCTCCGAGTTTTCCCCCAAATGTGAAACAGCCTGTACATCGCCCTTCAAATGAAATGTCCACGCGCACACACGTAGGCACACACCGCGCGCGGCACGAAACGTGCCCAAACGTATAGACAAGAACGGCACCGAGAGCGGCGCTGCTGCGCCGGCGTTGAGAGCGCCGCATGCGGAGCAAAATTCTATTAGCCGGTGGTACCCCTCTCCCATCTCTCGTTCGCGCCGCCTTGATTGCCTCCTGCACTGCGCGTGTTTGGGCACGTTTTCGCGCCGCGCGCGGTGTGTGCGCGTGGACATTTCTTTCGAAGGGCGGTGTACAGTCTCTCTCACATTTAGGGGAAAACTCGAAGCGCATTGCATCGCGATGCGGCGAGCGCTTGAGTCAAGCGGCGGCAGCAGCTCGCGCAGATGCTCGAGGGGCGGGATCTTGAACGGCGTCGTCTGCTGCGGCGACGCACGCTGGCCGCATTGTCGAGAAACGTTCTACTGTCAGGTGCAGGGCGCTGATCACATCGTTACTGCGTGAAAGGAGCCGGTATTCTTTGCTAAGCGTTGCGCGACGCCCACTGATACGCCTCGAATGTAAGTACATCGCTGCATGGCAGTCATAGACGACGTACTGATTCCATACATTCTTGACGGCCCGTTTCTGGAAGGCGACTATATATTCTAACGCGATAGGACGCCGATCCACACTGCTCGTGCTGTGCAAAAACTGCTAGAAGAGCGCGCAGTCACTCTCGTGGAGCGGCCGCCTCAATCCCCGGGCGCCAACATCATTTAAAATGTCTGGGGCTCGTTGAAAGTATCGCTGGCGCAACATCCCCTCTATCAGTCGCCCGAGGATAGGCTTCGATCCACCATCGTCAGTGACTGAGACGTGCAGCGAATGAACACATCCCTGATCAAGTCATTCTACACTTCACTGCCTTCCAGGATGAGCGCTGTCATCGCTGCCGCTGGGGACATGACGAGATACTAACTGAAGTTCCGAGCGTGACGTGTCCAATTCCCCACCGGCGGGCAGGGTCTGTCCGGTGTAGCGAAAGATTATCGAGAAAAATCACTTCCAGCTCATTGTCTGAACCTAAAACGTTCATTTAATAGTGTCCGTTTGTTTCACCGTGTTCGACTCCCATTGTTGAGTGCTTTGTTTTCCTTTCGAGTCAAAGACTGAGCACGTTGCGCGCACATCTTGGTGCGTTTTGTCGCTGCACATTACTGTAGCACACACAGTGAAGAAATATACGTGCACACGCTCAGTACTCCGGCCTTTCGAAAGAACAAATGAACCATGTTGTCAAAAGAAGTTTGTGGAACTCCATTATCGCCAATGAAGGATCAGAGTGTGGCGACGCACAACGTTTAGTAAAGAATATCAGCTCAGTTCCCGCAGTACCGATGAAATCGGTGCATTGCCCCTGACAGTACCACGCTTCCCGAAAATGCGGCCAGCGCGCGCCGCCGTAGCAGACGACGCAGATCACGACACTGCCCCTCAAGCGTGTGCGCCTGCTCGATCGAGCTGCTGCCGCCGCACGACTCCATTGCTTGCCGCATCGCGACGCAATACGTTCCGAGTTTTCCCCTTAGTGTGAAACAAACTGCACACGCTATATTTGCCTTTAAGAAGATCGGTACGCTTGACGATTATTTTTATGGCTGCAATGCGGCGAAACGCCAGCGTCTGCTTAACCATGTAAGGGACGCTGAGCAGGTAATTGGAAACGACATCGTATGTGCCGCCGGAAAAATCGTCAGCACATACGATTCGGCACATACATACGGCACCTACGAGCTAAAGTCATTTTTGCAGTTTCTCACATTATGTTTGCTACAAATCCGTGTTGTCTCTGATGGCGACAACGGACTTCTATCGACACTGTGCGGAAATAAACAAGATATATCGCTGCATAGCACAAGTACGACATGCGCACACAACTTTAACTAGCACGTCCCCTACAATATGGAATAGAGGCAGCAATGTAGACAGCTTGGTCATTTTTTAACAGTACTCAAGAGACGGAAGTTGAAAGTATTATTAATCATTCCTGCTTCAGCAATGCCGGCGCGACCAAGACGCGGGTGTGTATCGTCCAGTAACCCGATCGATCGGTGCGGTGGTGAAGCGGGAATGAACTCCGGTCATGTTCAATGCATCATGCACATATTCAATTTCTCGGCACGCGTGAACTTCGGCCACTGCTAGCGCATACAACAGACGTGGTTTCCATTCTTAGACAGCGCACACACAAACGAAACACGAGAAAGAAGACAGGACAAGCGCTTGTTTAACTTAGTTTTTATATGAATAAAAGGATTATGTACCGAGTAATTATTAATTTCACGTGGGTTACATATAGAAACCGTCATACACTCAGGAGTGATCAATAAACGAGCTCCCTTCGTTTGCCAGATGTTTACTTCGCTCGGCGCATAATCATGTCTGTCGTCGGCTTCTTTCGTACCATTTTCTTGTGAATCGGCAGAATTTCACTGGTGGCATCAACCTTTTCATGTTTACATTGCTGTCGTGACAGTTAACAACACAATAATAATTTCCGGTCATCCGAAGAGGCGCCGTCGCAAACATGAGACGTTTCGCGCGCAGCGCGAACTGAACGCGTGCGCGACCGCGAAGGGAAGCGGCGACGGAAACCACCGTTGGAGATGAAATCGTGCCGCCAGGGGAGAAACGAGCGCTGGCTTCTAGGGTGAAACTTGGCGTGCGGTCGTCTATACACCAGAACACCGTGAATTCAAAGGGCGCCGCCATATTGATGAGCGCCGGTCGCGCCATCTATCCCAAGCGCCGCGAAGTAGCAGGCCTGGGCTGCCACGCCGGGAGATGCGACCCGGCGCGAAAGCGAAACTTGGGCTTTTTAGCTGGGCGGAAGGCGTGTTTCGCGTTTTTTCTAACCTGTCATTTTCGCTGGCTGGATTTAATCAAACTTTAAGACCTCATGCAAGTCCGCAATGGCCACACTGAGTGCTGTGCAGAGTGCAGAAGCGAATACATCGGGTAGGTACGCTAATACGTTTGTACAAACCGCGCGCTATATGCGAGAACACGTGTGAGCTTTTTGGCACGTAACCTGTGAAGGAATTTACAGTACTGTGTTGGTATGGTATGGTATGAAGAACTTTATTGAGGTCCTGAGGGATCAGTCTGGGACTGATGCGGGCCACTCCCACGTCGGTACAGAGAGGCCGAGCCCCTCTGCTATCACACGGGCCCTCTGGACAGCCCTGAGCTGGTCCGCCAGCACTTCACTGTGCAGCATTCGCTGCCACCACTGTTCACCTCGAGAACCATCACCGGCCAACGCCAAGCAGCGCCACAGCATGTGTTGTAAATCGAGCAAACCCCCACACTTACTACAATAGACTGAAACCCCGCAGTCCGGATTAATTTTATTCATGATGACAGGGTTAGGGTACGTCCGTGTCTGCAGTAGCCTTAATGTAACCGCCTGCGGCCTATTTAATTTAGGATGTGGCAACGGGAATGCCCTGCGCCCTAAGTAATAGTGCTTGGTGATTTCGTTGTAGGTTAACAGTTGGTCCCTGTACTCAGGAGCGGGAGATCCAGCCCCTTCAGGGAGTACACGGCACACTAATCCTCGTGCCTCCCTGTGCGCCACCTCGTTGAGGTTACGCGGGGCTCCCTCCACTGTCCCCATGTGCGCCGGGAACCAAGTAACGGTATGCGAAGTAATATCCCTACCCTGCAGCAGTCTGTTAGCCGGTTCCGCAACAAGTCCTCTCGAGAAGGCTGTAATCGCAGATCGCGAGTCGCTAAACACCAAAACTCTTCTAGAATCAATTAGTGCTAGAGCAATAGCCACCTGTTCAGCAACCCCTGGATCTTTGGTATAAATGGAAGCAGCATTTCTAACGCTCCCTTTGCCATCTACTACCACCACCGAATAAGCATTTTTACCATTAATCCATGCGGCGTCAACAAACGCAGACTCCTCCTCCTGATCCTTTGCCTCTCGTAACAAAGCCCTAGCTCTCGCGACCCGCCTCCCTACATTGTGCACGGGGTGCACATTCCGCGGAAATGGACGAACCATGATATTTGCCCTAAGGTTCACGTTCAACTCGTGTAGGGGCACCCTATCCTGCGACACAGCCACCGATTCTTCAATTGACTCTAATATATACCTACCCGGCGGTGTACCTAGCAACCGCTCCCTCTGTGCGGAACGTTGAGCCTCAGCAATTTCATCTAAAGTATTATGCAAACCCAGTCGTAACAACATATCGTTTGACGTAGTCATAGGCAGACCAAGCGCAGCCTTGATGGCTTTTCTGATTAATGCATCCAATTTATTTTTCTCCCCCCTATTCCAATTTAGCATAGCTGCCACATACGAGAAATGACACATAATAAATGCGTGAACTAAGCGCATTGCACCTTCTTCTCCTAAACCCCTATGCCTATTAGAGATCCTTCTTATAAGTCTTATGGCCTCCTCCGTTTTCTTGGTAATACGCTGAATGGTTCTAATGTTCGATCCGTTCGCTTCAAGTACAAAACCCAGGACCCTGATTGCTTCAACTTTGGGTATCACCGACCCTTCCCTAGTATGAATTCTAATGCAAGGCTCAACGTCCGGTACCCAACCCCTCGGCCTACGACCTAGCTTCTTAGATTTGAAGATCAACAACTCCGACTTTTTAGAGGAGCACTTGAGCCCCATGAGACCCAGATACTCCTCCGTAAGCGTTACCACCTGCTGCAGCCTAGCCTCAAGCTCTCCATCACTACCACCGACACTCCATGTAGTAATGTCATCCGCGTAGATAGAATAGCCAATATCCTGGACAGTGTCCAGTCTATTAGCCAACTTCGACATCGCCAGATTGAATAACATTGGCGAGAGTACGGATCCCTGCGGAGTACCACAGCAACCCAATTTAACGACTTCCGATTTTATCTCCCCAAACCTGAGACATGTCTTTCTATCCGTAAGGAAAGCCTTGACAAAATTGAAAAGCCGCTGCCCCAAATTCAAGTCCGATAGCACCCGTATAATGAAAGAATGTCGGATTTTATCGAAAGCTTTTTCCACATCAAGTCCAATTAGTGCCTTAGTATCCCTTGTTCGCCGGTCAAGGATCTGATGCTTAATCCTGATCATAGCATCCTGAGTCGAGAGGCCGGGCCGAAATCCTATCATCGAGTGCGGAAAGACCCCATTGCCCTCAACATAACGCGTTAGCCTATTTAAAATGGCATGCTCAGCGACTTTTCCCAAACACGACGTCAGGGAAATGGGTCTGAGATTTTCAAGCCCTATGGCCTTCCCCGGTTTGGGTATCAGAACAGTAGCTGCCAGTTTCCACTCTTCCGGGAAAGAGCCTTCCTTCCATAGGCAATTGATCTGCCGCGTAAGGAACTCAATTGACCCATCGTCTAAATTCCGCAGCATTTTATTCGTAATGCCATCCGGCCCTGATGCCGATCGACCATTAAGATTCTGCAGCGCCATCCTTATATCACTTTCAGTAAATTCCGCGTCCATAGCTGCATTTTCGTCTCCACTATATTCCAAAACCACATCAGGTGTATCGTGCCAGGTCTCCAACGGAAGGTATCTCTGAGCCAAATCCTTTAGCAACTCCTGCTCCGTGGAGTCCCGACACGCCTGATGGACCAGCTTACCTATCACAGTTATCTGATTAGACTTAGTGTTTGTCTCGACTAGTAAATGTCTGAGCAAACTCCAGGCGCCTCCCCTCTTAATGCGACCATCAATAGAATTGCACACTTCATCCCATTGCTGCTTGCACAGTACCCGACAATGGTCTTCAATTTCCTGATTAACCACTGCTATACGCTTTCTAAGCCTTCTATTTAATCTCTAACCCTTCCATCGCGCTAACATCGACTGCTTTGCTTCCAACAAATGTGCCAGGCGACTATCCATGTGTTCCGTGTCAATATCGGTCTTAACCTCTTTAGTGGACGCCTCAACGTCACTTTTAAGCTGACTAGTCCACTGTTCTAAGGTCAACTCATTTCCCTCATCATCGATTCTCTGCTCTCTTCTTTTCCTAAATGCATCCCAGTCAACCATCCTGAATGTGCGCTCCTTTTTATTAGCCACTACCAAAGTAATCATAAGTATGTAATGATCGCTACCAAAATCTATATTAGAATTGGACCAGGACGAATCCACCACCCCCCGAACAAAAGTGAGATCAGGTGTCGAATCTCTACATGTCGACGTGCCACATCTGGTGGGATACGAGGGGTCTGTAATCAGAGTTAAATTCAAGTCTAGTGCCTGCTGCCATAGTCTCTCCCCCTTAATAGTGCTATAAGCATACTTCCACACATGATATGGTGCATTGAAGTCCCCTCCAATAAGCAACGGTGCATCCTTAGCCAGATTGGTTGCCTTGGTCAAGAGAGATTTGAAACTCTGCTTCGTGTCCCGGGGGCTACTGTACAGGTTTAGCAGGTAAACGCTCCTCTGACATGATCTTTGCCGACCTAAGATTACTTCCACCATAATATATTCAATCTTGCAATCTGCCATGTGAAGATCATGTCTAATATACGCCAACCTCCTATTAATGAGAGTAGCGAGTCCTCTGCCCTGTTCATTATCCTTAACTTCCGTTTTGAAATTCGTTAAGGTCACGTTAGACGTCAGTGTTTCCTGTAACATGATAACTTGAGGCTTGACACCATGCGTTCTAACAAACTGCTGCAGAGGCGCCTTCTTATGATTGAACCCCCTACAATTCCACTGCCAAATACTAAATGAACTATTTAATAGAGCCATCTTGACCACGGAAATTTGGTGAACTAGTTTTGAGCTCAAGTCCACTCGGCGACTTACCCTGCTGGGCTAGCGGCCGAGTGCACTCCCGCTCCATAACAGGGACCACTGTCTCGTTTAGATATATTTCAATTTTGCCTAATCTCTGATCCGTGATATTTTCCTGTTCTTCTATCCGCTCCAGTCTACTAATGATCTGATTTACACTTTCTTGCAATGTCGCCATCATTGCTTTAAGCTCGGAACCGACTTTGCCCTGAATCCGTACGGTCGAGGATAAGGCCCTCTTTTTCGGAGCAGGCGTCTCTTCGTCCGCCATGTTCTGTTCCGCGACCTCCACAGACCTGGGTACCTCAACCGAGTCATCATGTTTCCTAGTCTGTCTTAAGCTATCGCTGTTACCGGAAGGTAAGACGTTCCTAAGTTCAGCTATCTCTTTGATAAGCCCGTCAATGGCTGCTTTTAAACTACGATTCTCTCTCTCCAATTGCGCAATCCTATCCCTATCCTTATTACCATCCACATGCTCCTGGCGCTGCTCGCGCGCTCGGCCGGCGCTGATGCCACCCTTGACCTTGTCAGCCCAGGTGGTCTGGCTCCCAGCTGCGCAGCCGCCGCCACCAGCTGCAGGAAAGCGCACCCGCGCCTCCATAGAAACGGATCGGCTCCTGGTCATACGAGTCCCAGAAGATGGCCGCTGCCTCGACCTGGAGCGGCTCCTAGAGCGCGAGCGTCCCTTAGAGCGTTGGCGGGCGCTCACCAGCTGCACCATCTCGGCTGCCTCCTGTTCCGCCGTTAGCTCCGCCCTGGCTCTCTCCTGTCGTCGAACACGCACGACGTAGGGAAGCTGGTATCGTTGTCTACATTGTTTATCCGCGGTCAGGTGTCGTCCGCCACAAAGCTTGCAACAAGGCACACAGTTGTGATCCTCTTCAGGGTTCCGAGTCCCGCATCCTCGGCATTCAAAACAATCGGGTGCTGGGCAGACATCCGCCCGATGTCCAAGCTTGCCACACACATAACATACATCCAACTGCTTTCGATACAGGAAGCACCGTGCCAGAGTTGGCCCATATCTGACGAAATTTGGCACCTTTAACCCGTCGAAAACAATGATGACGGATCCTGTGTTTTTGATTCGTTTGACCGCCATAGCCAGCGGATTGCGATCGTTAACAATGTTCCGCTCAAGTGTCGCGGGGCCATCCATAATGTCTACATTGCGAATGACCCCCTTACACGTAGTGTGTGGGGCCGTCTCGTACGCACTGACTTCAAAATCTTTGTCTGCCACTCTGATTGACTTGAGTCTCACATATCGTTCAGCGTTGCTCCTTTCTGGCGTACTAGCCACCAAGATATTTTGCATAAAGTTCGGGCAAACAACATCTTCCCGAACCTGTTCAATACCGAGGCCTGCCGCCTCTACGATTGCCTTGCCCACCGCTGTAGAGCTAACTTTCTCCAAATTCAGTCCACCCCGTGGGCGAATGACTATTTTGATGTGTTCTTGTGGCATCGGTAGCATGCGCGACGCCTTCACAATGCGATTCTTGACTGCCGAGCCTCCGCGCCGTTCACCTGCGCCCCGTCGTTCAGGCATCTCACTTGGCGAACCGCCATCACCCAATCCATGCCTCGTCGTAGTTCTAGATTTTCGGTTGGACACTGTCCGCCATCCCAGGTCTTCAGTAAAGTCCTCCGCCGGGAGCATGTCCCCTTCAACGTGCATTGCTGCCATGCCACGCTAGGTCTACCAGACGCTAGCTCTCGGCCAGCGTGGCATGAGCACAAAAGTTCGAATGAAGTCCAAAAAAGGGGTGGCCCACCTCAAAATCAGGTATCCGCTGAATCTTCTCTTCTTCACGGATCCGATGATATCAAATTTACACCACTAGGTGACCAAAAAAGGCTCGGAAGCTTCGAAAAAGACGGACTCATCAGTACTGTGTTGGTGCCATATATTATTAAAGCACGCAGAACACTGTCATCTGCACTTTCAGTTTGGTCTTGTTTGTCATGGTCTCTACTGGGTTGGCCGCGTTTGGCAGCCAACTGGCGAGGTCGTTTGACTGCCTGGTTAGCAGACGCCTGCCCTTCACCACCTGCACATTGAAAACAAAATAGATGTTATAGTAAGAAGGGCTGTAGTCCTTTCCCATGCCATCACTGTTGCGAAGATATAAAGTCCTCTCAAAATGAAATAGAAAATACACCAGGCCAATTGTATCGTGCAACCACATAAGAGTACAACATTCAGAACAAAAGCCTACAGCACTCGAACAAGCAGCATATGATGCTAAACCTGCACTCATTGGAAAATGAGGTACTACAGTACTTATAATGTTCAACTACATGTGCAGTCGAAGCCCGTATAACAGGGCGAGCATGACAGAAGCAGGTGTTGTACAGTAGCACAAACCATGACAGGGCACGTAAAATTACCATCCCTACTTAAAGCTGCATCATCAGGACCCCTTTGGTACAAGATAACAACCGCACCTGCATTCCAAGAAATTAGCCCCACCAACTGCAGCTACCTGGTACCAGACCTGTTTCGCTTGTGCGAGGCCATCGGATTGTTGGCGCTCCCTTAGAAAAGAAAACAGTAAAAAAAAAGCTAGTGAGAATGATCAAAATTTTGTAACAAATACAAGAATAATTAAGCACCTTATTTTCCTCGCCATATGAACGGAAATATTTTGCACTTTGCCCCGCATAACAGCCCGCACGCAGTTTAGAGCTTAGGAGGCTCAAATGAATTCGCTACGAATGACACCTGCAACACCAGCTCGTAAAGGTAGGTGCGCTGCAAGAACACCTTCGGCGACGAGTAGTCGTCGTCTAAGTTTTTGTGGACGCATGCTACGTGACGAGCAGACTTCGGTTTACTTTCATTAGCAATAACGCTCACCAGCAAGGCCTACAACTTGTCGTTCACGCTTAATGGTCATTCCGTGCACCAGCTGCAAGTATCGCTAACCGTAAGCTCAACTGTTCTGCTTAACCGTCGGGAGCTCTGCCTTAATGAAAACACGAAAAGGCTTGCCTTTTTGTTATAGCCAAGGCGAAGCAGCGGCGCGGGATTCTGCTCTGTAGGCTTGTTGCCCAGAAAGTGCTCGGAGCAAACATGCGTGTTACACGTATTACGTTTGTAGGGCGCAAAGTTGAACGTGTCACCAAAATATACACAGATCGAATACTCACTCGTGCATTTTCACTGGGTTGGTAGTTCTTCCTATTCACTGCAGCTATCCACCGGTGGCGCAGCTTGGCATTCTTCGTTGCGGATGGAAATCGGCGCAGGCTGAAAACACCGCACCGGCACGATTCCCTACGTGTGTTGTGTTCTTCGCAAACAGCGCTAAGCAACCTGCTCCTTTTCCGCTGGTTGTTTTGGCATCCAAACACGACGCAATGATGCCCAGATGACTTCTTCTACTTTGGATCCGCGTGAACGGGCACATTTCCGCACTTTGGAGCCCTAGAGCTGGCGCTTGCCATGTCTACTGGTCGCCGGCGAACACACTTTGGCAGCCCAGTACAAAACGGCGCCAGTCGACCGGGCAACCCGGGTGCGAGAGTATGCGTTCGGTTAGTCTGGGTGCGAGACTAGCGTGTTCTGGTCTATACCAAACACGCGCAGTGCAGGATGCAATCAAGGCGGTGCGAACGAGAAGTGGGAGAGGGGCACCACCCGCTAATAGAATTTTGCTTCACATGCGGCGCTCTCAACGCCGGCGCAGCAGCGCCGCCCTCGGTGCCGTTCTTGTCCATTGTGTGCACAAGATTGGGCCGCGATCGTCGGCTCACCCTCACGCTCTTTCACTCGCACATACAGCATAATGAAAGAGATTCTCGGTTTGGGAAGGAAAAACATGGGGTAAAGTACAGCGCAGTAACTGTCTCTCAGATGAGGACACCTCAACCGCACTGCACAAGAGGGAGAGTGAATTGAAAGAAGGGTGAAAGAGACGCGGCGGTGGAGGCCAAAACGGCGTACGCGGCTAAGTTTGTGACCTTCGCTTATGTGGCGCGCCTAGTCATGATGAAGCAGTGCTTCCTGCGCAGCGAGAGCCGCGTCGCACATTTGACGTATGTTGCCGTTGATCGCTGCGCACTGTACAAGGATGGCACGGAGTGCAGACGCGAGAGCGGCTATCAAAGCGTCCCTGGGGTGGCTGCTCGGCGCGGTAGAAGGACCGAGTGATGGCTCAGCCGCAGCTTTCTAGACGTTGCGGCCGCGCAGGGCATCACTGTAAGATCGGCCCTGCGCGGTGAGAGATGTGGACGGAGTGGCCTTATGCGCGGCCGATGCGGCGCCGGCCAGCTCTAACGCTTTCTTGCGCGAAAGGGGCCGCTCGGAGGATGATAGCAACACGGCCGCCTTTCTCTCGCGCTGCCACTCAGGGCAGCTCGGCTCAGTTGTCGAGTGACGGCCGCCGCAATTAATGCACCGTGGCTCCTCTGCGGGGCAGTCTCCAGTGGTATGCGACTCACCGCAGCGGAGGCAGCGGGCGTCGCGGAAACAGGTGGCGCCGACATGGCCGAAAACGTCGCAGCGGTCGCATTGGAGTGGTCGGGGCAGACGAGCACGAACGGCGCGCAGCTGTTTGAATAGCCGCACGTTATTCGACACGGCGCTCCCGACGAAGGTTACGGTGACGCTTGTGCCACTCCGTGAGCAAGAAAACGCCGCGACGGGTGCTTCAAGGTTGTCTCGGACTGTGCGGGCGTCGAAACAAGGGTCGACCGATATCGCACACTTCGAGGAGGGGTGCCAAGTCGGCACCGCGCATCACGTCAGCTGCCACCACATTTCGGCGGAAATTGACGCGGACGCGTCTCACGCCGGGTACGGCGGACAGCTGGGCGGCGATACGGTCCCGCGAGAGGGCCAGAAAAGTGGTCTGCGCTCGATGGGTCGGTAGAGAACCGTCACGTTCGTATCCGGAGCGACACGGCCGTCGACGGGTGGGGTGTGCGGCTCGAAGTCGACGAACCTTCAGTGACGGCGTCTCCTTCGTGCGGCTTGTTTTTGCTGTACCGCTGCCGGCTGACAGGCTTGGGCGTCCTCGGCGGCCGTGAGCAGCAGCGGAGGATTTTTCTGGTTGAGCTCCCTTGATCCCCCAGCAGCTGGGGCAGGGGTGGGCGCTCTCGGCCGGCTCTCGTTGGGCGAGGGGCCGTCAGCTGGGTCGTCGTCATCGACAGTAGCAGCCACCGCCGCCGAGCGCGAGCCCTCCCCCGCCACAGGAGCGGTGGGCTCGATGTTGGTGAGCGGGGGCGACGAGCAGGCCGCCGGCGACGACAGTGACGGGGAATCCAGCCGGACAGGACTTGCCTCGGGCGAGGTGGTCGCGTCCGTACTGGAGGACGTAGTGTCGGCATCAATCATGCTTGCGGTTGGCAAGAAGAAGGTGCCGGCACTCTCGCCAGTGTCGGCGGGCAGCTGGCACCGTCGTCGGTAGAGGCAGCCGAAGTGGGGCCCTCTGCGGTGGTGTCCGTTGAAGCGGACAGCGCGGTGTCATGGCCGCTGGAAGTCGTCTTCGGCGCATCAAAAGGAAATGCGCGGTAGGGAGTGTCCGAGGATGATGGGGCGCGCGCGGACGGCATCGCACTCCCTTGCGAAGGTGGGCATGACGGCGTGGAGCCCGTCGAATCAGCCGACAGCGCACGCAGCGTACGTGCCTTCAGCCCGCGCTTCCATCGTAACGCAGGAGGCGATCTGCCGGTGCGTGGTTGCTGTCCACGTGGCTGGCTGCTGCCGGGCCCCTCGGTGCTCCGAGTCGTCGTTGAAGCCAGGAACTGACTTCTTCGGCCTCTTCCGATGCTCCTTCTTCGGAGCGTCACCCATGAAATGGGGCCTCCGTGCAGTAGCGTGGCTCAGGAAATCGTGCCAGCTGCCCTGCGAGCCCTGAGAAGGGCTGCGCTCATAAGCGCGGTCGAAGGCTGAGACGTGTGCGCGCGAGAGGTGGCGGGCGAGCCGTAGTCGTCGGAGCGAGGGGCGATGCTACCGCTCGCTTCGAGTGTCCGGGAACGTCTCATACAGCATAAGGCAAGCAGCGACGCTGTTATTTCCCTTGGACATAATACGGAACGTCCCGGCGACGGTAAAGGAGCGTCCATATAACGGCTGTCGAAACACGAGCGAAGAAAGCACGATTTCAAGAAATTTAACTACTCTTACTACACGCGGATCCAGCCGAGCATGGCACAGTCGCAAACTCATTGTTTTCCTACTGCTCCACGAATCACGAAGAGAAAGCGGAGCTATTGCACAGGTGCTGTATAGAATGTTGTTCCCCGTCACTGTAGGGTTGCGACAATACTGAAGGGCACATTCACTATAGCCACGCCCTTTTTGTAAATCTGCAGTGATAAATTCAATTTATTATATGGAGCAGATCGAACGTGCCCTTGCTAGAATCTACATGCATCGAAGCTTACGAGACAGTGCTCATGCGTAGCTTCTTATCTTGTTCAAGGATGCCCCGAAGGAGGAATGAGTGAACGAAAACCAGCGTTATAAGGGTTGTACGAGGCAAGCTGGCTATCTTTGCCGTTTCTTTGGGATAATCGACCTCCCGAACAGGTTGCAATCGCACTGGCTGTGCTCGATGGTCGCAGAGAGGCAATATATAGTGATTCCAAGGCAGCTATTAAGGCCTACCAAACCGGTATGGTCTCCCCCCCAGGCCCTCCGCATTCTCCAAAGCCCCAAAAGTATCTCTCCGCATTCTCTCATTTGGTTTCCCGCTCACTTGGGGTCGATTGAGGGTTCTCCCTCTAACCCTAACGAGGGCGCACACGAGGCCGCGCGAGGACTCACTGACCGCGCCGCCTCAGCAGTCGCCCAGCCCCACGGGGAACCTTTGCTTACGTTTAATGAGATCACCACGCACTACTATCTGTCAAGATGGGTCTTCCCCCTCCCGCACCCCGCCTTATGTAGGGCGCGGGCGGTTACCCTTCGACTTCTACAAGCCCGTGCATACCCTAACCTCGCGGTTCTTCATGCCATATACCCTGAAAGATATGCCAGTGCGGACTGCCCTGCCTGTGGACTAAGGGCAACATTGGACCATGTGTTGTGGGAGTGTGAAGCCATCGGCTCCTCCTTCAGCGAGGATAGGTGGGCTGCGCTCTTGGGCAGCCCCGAACTCAACGACCAAACCCTGGCCGTCCAGAGTGCCCGCGATCGGGCCGTCGAGCTCGGCTTGGCGGTCCCTACGTGGGACTAGCCGGGTGGCGCGGGGTCTTCCCTGCGTCTTCTCTGGACCGAAATAAAGTTACTTCACTCACTCACTCACTCACTCACTCCCCTTGGAAGTGCAGATGTGACCGTCCACGTGGTTGCCAGGCGGCGCAAAGCATGCGCAACTTGAGGGCATCAGCTCCAGTGCCCTCTCTACCATGTCAACGCGGCGCCGCGGCCCCCTCGCCGTCTCCACCAATGGCTAGCGACTCGCATGCGCAGGCCGGCTTTCCCCCTCACAGACCCGCATGCGGGCGGGTCTGTGAGGGGGAAATATAGTAAACATAAAGAGTTTGGGTTGTCAGCGCACCTAGCGGTATGGCGGGGTGTCTACTACGGTGTCATTTCCGAATTCCCTGAGTTGTCCAGGTTTTCCCCGAGTGCCTCAGCAAAGTTCCCTGAGTGGCACAGAACTTTTTTTTTATGTCAAGGCGGGCTGACACCATGTCGCCCGATGCTGTCACTCTCTAGTAAGCACGTCAAAGAAACAAAAAACGTGAAATGAAATTCAGGGGTGCGATCGGAGATCTTTGTTCGATAGGCGTTTTGTTCGGTTGCTGCAACTTTTCAAAGTGGCAGTATGCAAAATTTCTGAGAACGGGGCGGAGAGAGCAGCCAATCGGCAAGCGGTGAACTTCCCGGATGTTTACTTCCCTCCTCTCCTGTCTGCTTGCAGACAGTATACTACAAAACGAGATGTTTCTCGTCTCACAAATGAATGAAATCTTTATTTAAAGAAATTGTTTTTTCTTCTCATACCCAAACACGTTTTCAAATAGTAGTAGGTGCGACTACTGCAATTTATAACTATTAGTTTAACTGCGTCGTCCCTAGGTGGTGTCGCGCACAGCGAGAAGAAAAAGAAAATGACGGGAACATTGCCGCACTTTTCAAGAGGCAGCAACAACATTCCAGTGGCACGGTGGCACCGACGAAAGGGTCGATTTCGCTGTACAGCCAACGCACTATTTGTTTCGAGAAACGAAAGCGACGCCGGAATTTCCTTTCTGTAATTTCTTCAAACGCCTTTCGCACCGCCACCCGCTCCCCTTCTTCCTCGCGCAACGCCAGCGCAACAACCTAAGTTCCCAACGGAGGTGCCATTTTCGCGAATTAAACTATGGATTAGATCTGAACGTGCCATATCTCAGCCGTAGCCGCCGATTGGATCCAATCCAATCCACCAGACGCGCCATGCGAAGCCGGTCTCGTAAAGGCCGATCCACCCGACGGACCAAATTGCTCTTTTGGACCGCGGTCCGCGCATCACGTGATAGGACGTCACCAGTTCGTGCGTACCGTCATTGGCCCGCGCAAGACGCGGCTCTCGCGGTCCAACGAATCGCCGAGGCTTTTGCCGCTTCCGTTTTGGCGGCGGACCGCACGCAAACCGCAGCGATTTTGGCTTAGCCAACGAATGTTGTCCAGCAACAGAGTGTCTTCAGCCAAATCCAATCTAGTTTTCGGCTCAGCAAAAGCCAGTCAAGCCAGTCGTTTCATGTCCGCCGTTCCGCCTACACGTGCGTGCAGCAGATATATTTTTTAAACACCGTGTCCTCTTGGAGTGACGAGGAGGTTTTTTTCATCTTGTATGCCTCGTTGAGCAGTTCCCGGCTTTGTGGGACTCGAGCCGGAATGATAACAATGATAACACTCTGGCCGAGAGTGTAGCTGGTTGATCTGCTCTGCCGTCTGCTATGGCGGTCCGCCGTGTTAATGTGCTCTGCGCCGGACCGGACCAGGCCGGGCCGTGACGTCGCATCACGTGGCCGAGCGGCCCGCGGACTTGGTCCGTCGTGTGGATCGGCCTTAATGAGCGTATGATCGCTCTATACTTCCCTAACCCCCGTCGAGTTCGGCACCTAGCAGACGACCTGCTCGCTTGCACGATGATTGACTTGAGCATGACGTTATTTTGACGTCACCAAAAACGTGGCCATTCCCCGCGGCTGGCGACGTCGGCGCGGAGTAGGCCAATCGCGCGGCGGTAACGATCTCCGATCGCAGCCCCCCCCCCCTCCCCTCCGTGCCCCCTTCGTCACTCGTTCATTCGGCTAACAGTGCAATAAAACATGAAGAGAATATCAGCCTTTAACAACGTGCAAATGAACCGCGACGAAGCAGTAGTGTCAGACGCCGGCAGATGAACCCAACAACGATCCTCGGGCGCATCTTACAGAATAACTACGCGGCGAGCCTGGCGAAGAACCTGACTGGGCTTCGCACGCGTTGTGTCGATCATGCCGCCTGTAAAGCGTCTAGCCACGGCTGCAGCCACATATTTCATGATGAGCTCTGCCGCCTAGCGGAATTGGTGACTCCCCATAGCTCGGCCATAGAGTAACATAGTAAACGACAAGAGTGGACACTCGAGCTGTCTCGCGGCCAAGCCATGCAGATTCGCCGATTGCACTATGTGGTATAGCTCATCAAGAAAAATGTGGCTGTGGCCGTGGCTAGCAGCTTGACAGGCACCTCGATCCTGCACGTGCGAAGCCCAGTCAGGCCCCAGCTGGTTCTTTATTCTATGGGCCCTGTCCATTGGCGGGCTCTACTGACGGGCTGGCGGCCGTCGACGTTATTCAGTAAAATGTGCCCGAGGATCGCTGCTGGGTTCTTCTGCCAGCGTCTGACACTACTGCTTCATTGCCGTTTCACGAAAAGGCCACATGAAATTCTTTTGCGCGTTGTTACAGGTTTATATTTTCTTCGTGTTTCATTGTGTCACTCTTAGCCGCATGAACGAGAGACGGAGATTGGCATGGCGACCATGAAGCCATTAAAAGCCGCCGCGCATTTGTAAGGTTCAATTTCACTTTGTATTCTCTTTTTTTATCATGCCCAGCAATGCGTGGTGATTCCAGCGATAACAGCGACGTGGCAGCGCCGGAGCTGCGAGGCACGTTTGAAACCATGACGAACTTCGAAAATAAAATAACATCCTTCATTTCTGCATATAGCGCATCTAGCGCACAACAGAAGACAAGGACATAGTGAAAACCGAATTCTGTTGTGCGCTCGATGCAGAAATGAAACACCAACATGCGAAAACTTACTTCAACCTTGCCTTACTTCAAGCAAAATGGTTCTTTAGGAAATGCGGCCTAGGAACACATGGCGTTCGGTGCAGAGGGTTTCGCGTTGATTTATTCAAGGAGGTTGTGCGCAGCGGCGTCTGAAACGCATGGTGCGACAGTTTTGTAAAAAAAAAAAATATGGCTGTATCACAAGCTGTACAGCATGCATTATTTGCAGTATGGTGAGAACGCGCTCTCTCAACATCTGTACGAGGCTATGTGCGCTCGCCCGTTCGCTGTTTTGCACTGGGCTGAAAATACGCGTTTTCACGCTGTGATTCTGCATGGAGTCCTTACCGTAGAAAGTTTCTTGTTTCTCAGCATTTATTACAGGGCTTCCATAACCGCCGTTGTTTTTGAAGACATACATTAATACGAGAGTCGCTGTGTTAGATCAGAAAAATATGCGTTACACGAAGGAACGTAGTATCTATATTCAAAAGCTTTGAAGGCTCCAGTATCGCTAACCTTCTGCCTCTATCATTCTACCTATTGCAGAAATCTCCACTTTTCCTTCCCCGAAATACACTCTACAGCTAAAGGTTATCGTCCATAAACAAGGGCACATTTCCAAGTATCAAAACACGATTGAAACACTTCGAAGACAGCAGGCGAAAAAGTCAATGCTGCCGAAGTGCCGAATTAGCAGAGATGCCAGTACCATGCACCCGTTTAATGAAGGACTCACTGCATTACGCATTAAATATGATGTTGGTGCATCCTCAATTGTTTACGTAGCCACTGTATTTTCGCACGCAACGATTCGCATAATTTTGCTACCACAAATCACCCTTCTTCGTAGAAGTACAAGAAAGCGTCAAATTTATTCCATCTAAATCAATTCCATTTAAAGTAAATAATTGCTGGCATATCTGTGTACTTATTTTTCATTATTTGGATATTTACAACACGTCTTGTGCTTGGTAATTGTCATGCTTGTGTGAAGTTTATTGCCTTCACACCATTGATTTACGGCTATTCTCTATTATACCGCTGCCACACGACCACTTTCGATCGCGATCAAGCCCGTTCGCGACCGAAGTTCTCCACTGCCATCGGATCCCTCGCGCAGCTTGCGCGAAGGCACCAATCGCGACCGAGAAACTTAATCCGGTTGGGGCTTATTAAAAGTGCGGCGTGTGGCACACGTATGGTATTTCGCAGTTTCTTCCCGTTTTCATGTATCTCTGCCACATATCTTACAATTTTGACGCAATAAATTCTTGTCTGCCATTTACGTGTTCTTTGCATTCCAGCAAGCTGCCTGATACTTAAGGAGCATGAAACATCTATTTACGATACTCCTTTTGGCGTGTAATATTAGAAGTAGAATGTCACAAGCGATAAATTTCTACTTCCTCATTAACAGTTGGCATGCTCGTTAGCGATGAAATTAGGAAATTCTCGGGCATTAGTTGGAATCGGTTGGCGCAGAACGGGGACAATGTGAGATCACAGGGAGAGGCCTTCGTCTTTCAGTTGCATAATACAGGCTGATTATTATTATTATTATTATTATTATTATTATTATTATTATTATTATTATTATTATTATTATTATTATTATTATTATTATTATTATTATTATTATTATTATTATCCTTGCGCTAAGTAGCACCTTGAAACATAATTAATATTAATTTAAATAAAACTAACATTAATTGAAAACAGCACTGTGCTCTCGTAGTCACAGCATATAGAGAGCGGCGCAAGCGCTTGCACGAAATCACTCTATGCATGCAACCTTACTGGTCACAAACAAAAATTTAAAGAAATGAAAATGAAATTATGGCCTCCGAGATTCGGCAGCGGGCGGCGACCATCTCGGAGGCTGCTGAGTTTCGCCAATTCCGCTACGTGCTCTGAGAGCCAAATTCGGTCGCAGGGGCCCACGGGAATGTCTGCTCTTTACCTGTAGCATATTACTCTATGGCTCGGCTGAGAGATGGCTCGAGACCGTACTCTTGTCGCTTACTATGTTACTCTATGTGTAGATGCTATGTCTAGAACCCGGTTTTAACGGAAATAAACGCCCTGCCCCTTCTCCGCCTTCTCTAAAAGAAGCTAATCACGTAAAATTATGTAACTGTGTTCTCGCACGTCTGAATAGAAGTGCTCTCAATCTTGCTTCGAAAGCACGAATCCCACGATGGATTTCTAAGAGAAGAAAAATGTGATGGGCGTCAGCAACCCTTTTGAAGAGGCTCGAAATGCGTCACGATTCTAAATTATAATAGATAGAATTGCGCCAAACGCTAGGGAAAATTATGTGGCTGGTTCAATTGCAGACGTGCATGCAGGACTCGCTGCCTGGAAACACGATTGAAGGGGCTGCAATACGGGCGTGCACGCGCTGAGAGACCTCATTTCACGGTATTTCACGGCCTCTCTTTGAAATCCAAAACAAGGACAAGGTACGAGAACGTCATGAATAATGCAGGTCTGTATAAAACTAAATATAAATAAAACAAGTAAACTAAACAAACAAAACTAAACAAATAAAACAAATCTCTAGGCACGCGCCTACAGATTCCACCACGTGATTATACAGCAGCTATGATTGTCACAGTAGGCACATCATCGTGCAAGCGAAGCGAAGTACTCTCCTAGCCACCTGTGGCGGGCCAGCACGGCAAACGCGTGCGCGCAGGGCCATTGCCGCACCGTGGTGAAGGCTAGTGGCCTGTAGCTGTGAGAGGCGCTTACCCGGACCGTGTTTGCAGTTAGTCTTACTTTAAAGTTTATTGATTAAGTGGCATTGTACTGCGCCGAGGCCATCTGTGTCTAGTGCTTGCGGCTGGCTGAGTATTGCATCCGGAACCCAAACGGACGCCAGGGAAGTTTATATCTTACCGGGCGTTTTATTGCGATAGCAATTATATGGACATCCAGGCGCATTTCTATCGTCACCCTAAGGCTCAGTATAAAGTCAAAGCGCGATAAAATGAGAGTTACAGCTAAGCAGGCTTAAGGGCCAGCGGGCCCAGCGGGCCAGCGAAGACGCCACTGCACATTTTCGTAACGCTGGGGCGGCCAGCGTGTTCGCGGAGTGGGTCGCCCGCTCGCTACTGTCCTCTTCCCTGCGGAGCCCGCGTAGAAGACCGGCGTTTCTGCAAAACAAACATGGCGACCACCCGCACGAACAGCGGCATGTCGTCGGCATCGTCTTCAAACGCGGCGCTGACTCACCTGCAGGCGCAAAGGCATTGGAGGTGTTTCACCACGAAGAGGTGGTATGCATCATGCGGGAGGTTTCAGCAACGAGGCCGTTTGGCGACGATTTGAAGTAGACGACCGCGATCGAAAACGTGAAGCAGTAAAACGTAAATACCCAAGAAAGTCGACAAGAAAACGGCGCCGTAATAACTCAGTTAGTAGAGCTTCGCATGCGTAATGCAATAACGTTGGATCGTCCTCCCCCTGCGGCCATTTCCATTATTGTTGTCATTTTTAAATTCAATTAGTAAGTACAAGTAATTCCCCAATGTTGTCCTTGGTGTCATTGTTTGTCGGCCTCTTATGATATGATTAATAAAGAGCGGAGCCCTTGCTTAATCCGCTTTTTTCTCGTTTATTACTTAACGAGGGTCTCGGATCCGCCAACACTTATGCATTCAGGTGGCAAGTGCGTGTTTAAACTATAGTAACCATTAAATATCCTAATTTTGCAAATCATGCGTTGTAGTGCAAATACAAGGCCCCACACTTTTTGCGTGACGGGGCTGGTGTACTCGTCATGGAATGCTTGCGCGTGAAAAACACAAAAGGCATGCAAACTAGTTTTGGATATGCAAAGCAGTTCGGGGACATTATTTCTATAACGCCTTATTAGCGAGGAAAACCGATAGGGGCCCTAACCAAAGGTATTCGCTTGAACATGACATCACTACAATTGCACGACTAAGTACAAGTGCTCTCAATCGTGCTTTGAAAGCAGGAATTGTTCGAAGGATTCCCCACCGAAAAAAGCTTATCGGTCGCGAATTAGGGCGTGCGTCAGCGCCTATTGCATGAGGATCTGTATTCGTCATGCTCTAAACTGATAAGAGATAGGACGGCGCCAAATGCGCATGAAAATTGCGGCATGGGCATGTATGATTCGCTGTCTTGAAAAACCATCGAAGAGGCTGCAGTCAGAGTGCGCAAGCAAGTCATTTCTTTTCCGTATATCCCGGCCTTTCTTTAGAATCCGAAACAAGGAACGACGCGAAAGAACGTTATAGACAAAACTCTACTTCGCGCGCCGCAGGCCGTCATCACGTTATTGCCAACCAGAGCGTTACGATTGTGACCAATCCCGCGTTCAAACAGCCAGCACATCATCGCGCATTCGATGCGATAGTGCTATTAGAGATGAAGTACCCTTATCTAGGTCAATTAGTCAACTGGGACGCTGATCATGGGAAGGAAACTTAGAGCATTAAAATTCGGTCGAAGAGCATACGGCAGGCTTTATCAAATCCTTATTGGAAGCTTACCACTGTCGTTGAAAAGAATTCAAGTCTAGTAATTTAAAATTTGAACTATGAAAAATTCTCCGAGAGGCCTTCGGCACTGCAGGGGACATAAAGACGGGCTGATGATGATGATATCTGTTATAGCAAGGTTGGCATCAGCATGCGGGATGGCTGGGGCGAGCCAACACAGGAAGAGCGTGTGCGCGAGGCGTGTGCCGCGCCGAGGCTGCAGTTTGCTGCGTGCGCGAACAGTTGCCCGGAGAAGTTCGTGTTAGTTCGAAGCTCATTGACGATGTCTTGTTATGGTAGAGGTGATCGTCTAGGTTTGGTGATTTCGGCTGTGAGAGTACTGCTCCGCGAACCCGAACGGAAGCCAGGGCAGCTTAAACTTTACCAGGAGTGTTTGACAGCGCTGTACAAATTTCTTAAGTAGAATTTGCGCCTTGCACGACATGTTTGTAATCTTTCATATGCTTGTAAAAAACTAAATAATGAGCACTGGAACAAATCGCCTAAGTAACTCTAGACTGCAAACAATGTGATGTTCGTACTGCGTGGTTATTAGGTATACCGCTCTTCTAAATTTTTGTTCGAGGGAAACAACAATCACCGAATGGAAGTGCATGCAGCACTTATCACAATGTACAAAGCGTGAGAAACAAGTTCGCGCAATTCTGCTAAAATAACTTATAATGGCCCATACAAGGAGACAGAAATCAAACACGAAGGAAAATGTAGTCTATCTAACGATAGCACTTCAATAAAACATATAAGGTGGTTATGCAGTGAATGTAGCATACATTAGAAAGTAGTACCCGAAGTTCTTGAAGCATCGTTCCGTTTTTGCATCCCCAGCATACTTTGGATTTAGCCCCGAGAATGTGCAGTATAAAACAATATCATAGGTGAAAAATAAGAAAAAGAACATGCGCACTCAGTGGCGCCAGTTTATTAATTTACCAGTTCACTGGAAACCTGGAAGGGCGCACAGCGAACTGCTCCGGCATCTTATTCGCCTTTCCTTTTTTCTTCGGGGCCCCTCGCGCGTCCGGTGGTGATACTTTGGCCTGAACCTCGGTAGCCACCGATACCACGGCAGAAGATGCAGGCTGTCCGGCGCTCACGGGACTCGGCTTGGAGGGCAGTGAGGGGGCGGCCAAGGAGTCCATACTTTTTGGCAGGCAGGCATCCTCCGAAGGCATGTACATGGTTGCCATAGCAGCTATCGCCATTAGCGCCGTTTGGACGACTAGCCAGCTGTCTTCGCGTCCCTTGAGGACGACGCGGAACGTTACTAGTCCAATGGCAGTGCCTATCAAGATGAAAGCTAGCCCTACGCAGGAACCGGTGCAGCGTGACTCGGTGGGAAATGCGGCGAGAGTGAGGTAGAATTCGAGAAGGTCGAGAAGTATGGATGCAAGGCGCATAACGACCAAGAGCGAGATGGATAAGGCTGTGTCGTAGTCGGTGTAGGCTAAGAACAGCAGTGCTGACGCGCTGCTGAACACGAGCGCGCAGTATGCGGCCACTTTCCTGACACGCCGGCCTTTCCCCAGGCGGGGCCACACAGCGGCAAGCAAGGGCGCGATTCCGGCATCGATCAAAGTGCGGAAGTACACGCTACGCTCAGTGAAGCGGATAGTGTTGTAGTGGACAGAAATCAAGCCCAGGACGGTCCAGATGCAAGCGGTCAGAACGTACGTCCTTCTGAGGTTCGATCTCTTCACGTAGCTACTTTGGCTTGTGCCTGTGGTTCCGTCGGGTACGTGTTGTACTCTGTGCATGTGTCTCTTGAAGAATTCAAGGCAGTGGCTTAAAGGGACCTCGTTGATGTTGGCTACGTTCAGTGCGACGCGCCTGGCTTCGTCTTCGCGGTGAGCAGCAATCAGCCAAGATGGTGATTCGACGAGGATGCGGAAACGGACGAGGAGAACCAAGGCAAACAACGCCAGCAGCATGTGCCAAACCGACCAGCTCGCCTTCAGTACGTGCGCGAAAGATACAGACGTCCGCGCGATGACAATTGAAAGAGCCGAGCCGATGATGGTGTAAAGCAGTCGGCGGGTCGGGGTAGTTATCTCGTACAGCAGCACTCTGATGACGAACAGGCCGGTCGAAGATGCCGCTGCGACCGAACGCACAACGATAAATGTCTGCAGGTCGGACGCGACGCCTGTCGCCGCGAGCGTGAGCAGCATAGCTGCGAGCGCCAGGACTCCCACCGTCTTGCGCCCAATGCGGTCGGCTATAGGGCCCACGGCCAGAAAGGTGATGGTCATGGCGACGAGGTGCGCAGCCTCGGCGGTATCGGCCAGACGACGCCGCTGGCACACGACGCTCCACTCGCTGACCGCGGTGTTGCCGTGCTCATCCAGGTCGAACTCCCATTGAACGCAAGGCTCGACGCGGGCCCAAGCACCGCCGTCCGGTGGCACGCGCACCGTGCAGCGGCTGTAACTTCCGTTGGGGTGACGCGGAATTGCCAGCTCCTTCCACGCGGCCACGCTCATGTTGGAGAAAGCGTTCGTCCGGTGGCACCAATGGTCCATCTCGTGCCATGACATCCGGAACAGCAGGTGCTGGGCATAGCTGATGGCACCGGCGAAGGCGCTGATCATCAGTACTCGTATCTGAAAGGCTCCCTCGCCGAACGGAATGTTCTCGTCGTCGACTTCAGCCTGTGCTGCAAGATATGAGTTTTCTTGCCGCACTGCCGTCGCATCGTCGGGGACTGGGTTGTTCGGCAACATCATCCCTTACTTCTTCTACTTCTTCTTAGCTCTCTGCTTTTATGACTCATATCCACAACTGGAAGTAGGCCGCGTAATAGCTAAAGGTTGTCAGAAAATTCACCACAAGAAACATATTTAACTGTGCCCTGAAGCAAAAACGCTAGCTTTATAACCTATATTTACTTTCGCTGCTCAATTACCTTGATAAATGTTTTTAGAGAGCAGCTAACTCCCAATGGGTCTGTCGTCTGCGCGGGCAAAAACTCAACCAATCAGCGGTAGTGCTAATTACCTCGAACCAAAGTTTTGCTTGCACCAATGTGTCCGTGAAGGTGAGCGGCATCGACCGATACCAGCTGAGGCCAAAGGTGCGTTTCTCTTTGCCACATTTCGTGACTACTACTACTGCCACCGGGCAAAGGATTGCTAGGATTAGGCGTGTTCCGCGGACGCTAGGCACAACACCGTCGCACCGACAGCGGCCTGCCGTGCATCTTGGCTGCTGCCGCTCGTCAGCTCCGAGATGGAGGCGCCCTCTCAAACAACAATGATCGTGGACAATCACATGTGCGTTCAAGTTCAAGAAAAAGAGATATCACTCAAGGAATACCACAGCGACGCCGGATGGACGCTCGCGGGGGAACGCATGTCGAGGCTGCGCCAGCGAACCCCCGCCAGCGGCAAGCCCAGCGGACCCGGCAGGAGTCAAACAAGCACGGGGTCGAGATTCTACAAGAACGTCCGCGCCTCGGCCATCAAGGCAGCACGCATGCCAGCCATGCCACTGGAAGAAAGCAAGATAGTTGTCAGACCCAGAGGTGGACTGGACATTGTCAAGACCGTGCACCACCACCGTCGCTGCGGCCATACTCGCTGCGGCCAAGATCACGATCGAGGAAAGCGCCGCGGACACCATCTGCCTCAAGACGCAACAGAACATCATGGTCGTCAGTACACCGAACGAAGGCAATGCGACAAGGTACGCTAAATTCCGAAAATATCTATTCAAGGCAAACGCTACGAGGTCAGCGCATATCACACGGCACCTCACGACACCGAAAAGGGCGTCATCAGAGGCGTCCCCATCGACGCGAGCGCCGACGAGCTAGATAGAAACATCGTCAACAAGAGGAACCCGCTAGCAGTGGCCGCAAAAAAGATTGGAAGCGTGACCTCTGCGATCGTGGTGTTCCAGGGACCCATGGTGCCGACCTTCATCCGATACGGAGTCACCGTGATACCGTGCCACCTTTACAAAGAAACAGATCGACGTTTGCCAGCAGTGTGGCCAAGTGGTACACCGCAAGGACGTGTGCCCGACCCCTACAATCAAGAGGTGCCTGGCCTGTGGACTCGCGAACCTTACAGAAGACCACCGCTTTACCCCAAAATGCAAGATGTGCGTCGACGAACACCCGACCTGCGACCGAACGTGAAAGGCGAAATACAAGATCCCCTACGTAGTGCGCAAGCGATAATGGAGTGCCGACAGGCCGAACGCCAGCTACTGTCGGAGAGCGATTTCCCGCCACTCGACAAGCCGCCAGACCCGCGAAAGTCAAGGACCCCATCGGAAAACCTCGTGCCTAAATCCAGAGACAGCAGCTGTTGCAAAAGAAGCCTCAGCAGGAAAACGTCACCATCACGTGAGAAAGTGAGCTGGGTCGACGCAGCGAAAGGAAACAATATAAGGAACGCGCAGAAAATCACCGAAGCCACGAAGACAGAAGATATGAACAAGGTGCGGGAGGCAAATGAGATCCTAAGACAAGAAAACGCTGTGTTGCGAGCCACCATCAACAACCTCACGAGAGAGATCGCCGAGATCCGTCATTGCTGCTATGCAACAACGAGCCTCTACAGAGACCGACGCCAAGCACAATCGAGAGCGGAGAAACGACAACGAACATCCAGGAGAAAGAGATAGAGGAACCAGCACCGAAGAAGCGAGCCATCGAGGCTACGCGCGCGAACAGAAAACGATCGCATCGACAGCCTCGAAGCGAAATTCGAAGCCACATTCACCAAACTCGAACAGCTAATCATGGCGAACATCGTAGCAGTGACAGCATTGAAACAAACAATGGTGACCTACCAAGCCGAGAACACGAACGGATTCGACTACATCGAAAGGACCCTAGAGCCGATGGTAAGCCACCCGACGTTTGCGCCCCTCTTCGGCCAACATCCACCCAAACAGGGAGCCCCGTACACGCCAACGCAATCATGGCCGCCAACGCAACACCAGCAGCAGGTGTAACTTCGTGGCAGTGGAACTGTCGCGGCTTCGGAAGGAAGAAGGCAGTCATCCAACAGCACTTCGTACATGCCGTGCGCAAGCCGGACGTTATACTACTACAAGAAACACTAACCGACGCACCGTCTCTCCCCGGCTACAGAGTGCACAAGGGACCGCCCGACGGGAGAGGCCTGTGCACCCTTGTCAGGAAGGGACTCACGTTCATCGAACACGAGCTGCAAAGCAATATCAGGATCGAGCACACACTCACCGAAATCATCCCGTGCAAGAAGAGAAAAGGAAGCATACTTCTACTCAACGTCTACAGCAACCCGTCGCAGAGAAAACAGAGATTCAAGACATTACTGCACAGAGCCAGCAACACAATGGGCCGCAACACGCTGATCGCGTGCGGAGACTTCAACGCGATGAACCCTGCCTGGGGCTACAACAAGTACAAAGCAAAGGGCCGCGACCGGTACCAAGACGCCACGGAACTCGACTTCACCCTCATCACGGAGTCGACACATCCGACGAAAATCCGTAACTCCGTGTCCGGGGACACCACTCCAGACCTCACGTTCGTCGAGAACGACGTCCGGGGTGCGATCTACTGGAGAAACATGGGGACCGACCTAGGCAGCGACCACACCATCGTGGAAATCGGCATACCGGAAACAACGACACCAGCATGAAAACGCACAGATGGATAGACTGGGATGCCTTTGGAGACGCCAGAAGCCAGAACAGCGAGGTTGACGACGAGATCGAAGACATCGACTCGTGGACGGCCGAATTAAGTCACCAAGAGCGTACGCGACGCAACCAAAGAAATTGAGACGGGCGCGGAGATCGACAAAGTAGACAGCCAGCTTGCGCATCTCATCGAAGCCTAACAGTCGATACTCAATCGCTGGAAGAAACAACGGCTTAACCGCAGACTCAGAAAGAAGGGGGCGGAGCTGAACCGAGCGATCGAAGATCACTGCCGCACTCTCTGCATGCAACAGTGGAACGACATCTGCAACGCGGTAGACGGGCCGATGCACAGCGGGAAGACGTGGAACCTGCGGCGGCGCCTGCTCGCCGAAACCAAGACCAAGTCGTACCAAAGGGACCGACTCACCAGGCTCGTACATGGGGCGGTCTAAGCACACCGCGTCGACGAAGTCACCAGGCGCAATAATGACAAATACTTGCCGACTACACCCACCGAACAACACGTGGCGTACAGCAGCCTGCCTAACGCGAAGCTCGATCGTGACATCGACGTCGAGGAAGTACGCGCGGCCCTGCACGACGCGTGGCCCTACAGCCGGTCGGCAGCCGGCCCGGACCACGTCACGAACAAGGCGCTCAAGAACCTAGACGACGGCTTGATTGAAAACCTCGCAAAGTGCTTCAACAAGTGCTGGAGAGCGGGCGCGCCGCCAAAGCTGTGGAAGACAGCCAAGACCATCCTGATCCCCAAGCTGGGGAGGCCGCTGGACACGGATAAACTCCGGCCCATCTCGCTCACGTCCTGCGTGGGCAAGGTGCTGGAGCACGTCCTGCTCAACAGGTGGCATGACTACCTGGAACGAGAAGGGCTGTACCCGGCCACTTTGATCGGCTTCAGACAGCATCTCAGCATGGAGGACGCGATGCTGCAGCTCAAATACCAAATCATCGATGATGGCCGCAGCTCTCGCGACAACAAAGCAATCCTAGGGCTCGACCTGCAGAGCACCTTCGATAACGTGAAACACTCGGCGATTCTGTCCCAATTCCCCAAGCTCAACATTGGCGAAAGATCCTACAACTACATCAAGGACTTCCTCACGGACAGGACCGTCGAGCTACGAGCAGGCGACCTACAGACGCAAGAGAAGAAGCTCGGGAGCACTGGCACACCGTAGGGATCGGTCATTTCTCCGATGCTGTACAACCTGGTAATGATCGGAGTTGCCGAAAAGCTCGGGGACATCGAAGACGTCAGGCACACTATCTACGCGGACGATATCACGTTGTGGGTGACCGGTGGCAGCGACGCCCACATCGCAGGCGCGCTGCAAGCCGCCGTCGGCGCAATAGAAGACCAGGTGGAAAGCACCGGACTGAGATGTTCGCCGAGCAAATCGGAGCTTCTCATACTCCCACCTACCTAAAACAGCAGAGGCAAGACCCGACAACGCGAAAATGAAAAAAATCAGAATCGTAACCAAATCCGGCAACATGATCCCCGTGGTCGGCAAAATTAGGATCCTAGGCATGGTCATCGAAAAGGACGGAAGAAACGGCGAAACCATCACCCGTATCAAGGCAAAAGCAGCCAACGCGATTCGACTCCTCAAACGAATCACTTTCCGGAAGGCTGACATGAGAGAGGAGAGCGTAATTAGGCTCGTCCAATCCTTCGCCATCAGCCACGTCGCGTACGTTGCAGCCTACCACAGATAGCTGCAACACGTACGTAACAAAATCAACGTGCTCATCAGAAGAGCGCACAAGACGGCGCCGGGCCTGTCCGTGTCCACGAGCACGACCCGCTTGTTACAACTCGGGATACACAATATGCTCGAAGAATTAGCCGAAGCGCAACGGACCTCTCAACTGGAGCGGTTGTCCATGACCAAAGCCGGGAGGAAGATACTGGACGATCCGGGAATTGGATGCTCGAAGGAGGTGGAGATGAAGCTCCCCGTCCCCGAAGAGGTCCGACGCCAGACCAGAATCGACCCCATACCGAAGAACATGAATCCCGAGTTCAACAAGGGAAGAAGAACGGCGAGCGCCAAGGCTCTCATCGACCAGCATGCCAACGACGAACACGTGCGGTACGTGGACGTGGCCGAATACCAACGGAACGCCTTCGCAGCGGTCGTCATAGAGGCGTCAACCGGCGCCACGAGGACGGCAGCGAGCGTGAGAAGCGCCGGAGCGGAACAAGCGGAGCAGGTAACCATCGCCCTGGCCACCGCCGACGCACACCGCCACACAGTGCTGAATGACTCGAGACAGGCGCTGCGAAACTTCGCTAAAGGCCAAATTTGCAGGGAGGCTGAGTGCGTACTGCGAGCGGTCAAAATACAAGAACGAAAAGGGCGACTCAAGTGGTTCCCGGCGCACGCGAGTGACGCGTCGGAACGCAATGAGAACCACAATGAGACGGCACGTGCAGCGGCGCGAGTGCGAACCAACCGCGCTCCGGCGACAGACCGTGCGACATGGTTCGGAACCAAGGACCGCATGACGGATTACAATGAAATCACGAAGGCCTACCGCCTGGCTAGTAGGACTCTCCCCCCCCCCCCGCACCCGAGGCTAAGTCGAGCAGAGGTGGTAGTACTGAGACAGCTCCAGACCGGATCGCTACCCAGCCCGATACTGATAAATCGCATGTACCCCGAGACATATCCGACTGAGAACTGCAGAGTCTGCCGGAGTGAGATCGCAGACTACGCACACATCTTGTGGGACTGCGTTAAATATCCAGAAGAAGCAAAATGAAAAACGCTCCCACCGCGGCTCGAGGCAGCCGCGAAGAGTTACGACCGAGACGATCAGCTCTGGGCCGTCCAGCAGGTCCTCGAGGCGCTCGCAAGGCACGGACCCAGCGAGCCGGAAACGGCGAGCGGATGTAACGGGCCATGTAACGGCGACTTCGTAGATGACGTAGGCCCTCGTCGTGGCGCGCGAGCGCCCAACTGCAGGCATAAAAAAAGTTGGTTCCAATCCAATCCAACCAATCAGCGTGCGGCGCTGGGTTCCTTGCAGCACCACGAGGTGGCGTGCGCCTCAGCGGCAGCGGCGGCACCGGCTGTGCGGCGGAAATGAAGAAAAAAGTGCGCGCAAGCACACTTTCAGCCATAGTGCCCACAGCAAGCGTTTCCTGGTAAAGATTGAGGTTGCGAAATCTTTAGTTGCCGAGGAACGGCAACTCTAGCATACGAAGCAGGAAGTGACGTAACTACACCTTGGCATCTAAAAGAACAACCAGCCTAACAACTGATTCGTGTAGTGACAGTGCAATGGAAAGGCCACGTATAGGACTTCTGAAGAGCTGCGTGCATACGAGATGCGGCGAAAGTGTAGTTAAGTGCATTCATCTTGGCTCTGGTCCACTCTTTGCAGGTACACGAAGTAGCGGAGCATGCTTAGTCGCAGTTCGCTAAAATATCTTAGGCTAGGAATTAGTTATTGTGCATGAGAATGTCTCCGTGTTAATAATTTCAAGCTAACTCGCAATGGATAATCCTTCTAGTGGTCGTCTATAGCTTCGCTGCCGAACCACTCTCGCAGTGTGGATTGAGAACTGGTCTTCTTTCGCACAATCTTTAAAGAATTAGACAAAACAATCGAGGTTTTATTAGTACCGTATTATAAATGACAAATTTTTATTATCGGAAATCGCTGTAACAGTAGACATTCAGGTGGAGCGGAATTAAAGGGCAAGATATAGTCCGGCGTAACGCGCGCGCGCGGCCACGCGCGTCGCGGTTAAGCGACGTCGGTGCAAAGCGCGCGCTCTACAGTCCGGCGTCACGGCGTAGCCGGCATGCCTGGCGCGCTTGGCGAGCACAACGCCGCTGGCGCGGAGATAGAGGGTGTTCTATTTCACGCGGCTGCCGCTAGACCAGAATGCACTGCGCGCTGCAGCGGCAGCGAGCAGAAGCCAGAATGGCGGCCTGCGGTGCGCGTACTGACAGTGCTGCTGTGGTTTTTTCAACATCCGTGTGGGATGACAGCGCGAGTGAGGACGCCTGCTTGAAGCGATTTGCTACCTTCCATGTGTATACGATGTGAAACGCATGGACTACCGCGACACAGAGCGCAAGAACAACACGTGGGAAGCTATACGAAAGCAGTGTGGTCTCACCACAGGTAAGCTGCATTTCGCAGCTCCTGTACTAGCTGGTGGTAGTCGCCTAGTTGAGGGCGCTTGTAGAATAGCTTTCGCATGTACATACATGGTCCGCTTCCGTTTTTGACGTAGCCGAAGTACTAGCAATATGAGTGCGATGTTCTGGCTGTCAGGCACGGCGGCCGCATTTCGATGGGGGCGAAATGCGAAAAACACCCGTGTGCTTAGATTTAGGTACACGTTAAAGAAGCCCAGGTCAGAAAGAAAGTAGTTTTCGCACGTAAAACCTTCTGCTTTTTTTTTTCTGGCTGTCAGGACAAGTTAACGCCATCCCGCAAAAGTTTTCATTTTAGCGCACAAACAGCGCGCGGAACGAGAAGCGCGCGCGCTACCCGAACGACGCGCATGCGCCATGTAAACAGCTGTTCGCCGCGGCGAAGTTGCGCTCCCGGACGCACAGATGGCGCCAGCCTCGAGCTGCGCGCGCACGCCGAACTCTAGAGGAAGCAAATTTCTTGCACCCCTGGCGTCGCTAGCGCAGCGTATCCGACTTCGCCCGCCGCGGCCTGGCGCGCCGAGAACGCCGGACTATATCTTGGTCTTAATAGCAGTAGAACCTGGCTTTAAAGAAAATGAATACATTTATTAGAATTAATTTGTTAAGGCGTTTGGTACATCAATTGTGGCACCATGACAAAACCTTGTTTTTGGTGTGGTCTTGGGTGTCAGTAAATGTGCCGCAAATGATAGCATGAAAGTGAAGCGGAAGACCCACTTAGTTTTTTCTCAATCGCAAGGAAAAAAGTAAGGAAGTAAAATATCACTCACATCAGTTGACAGGAACAAAGAAAATTTCAGGCGATCCGCAATCGTAGTATTCATGCTCCAAAGGCACCATAAATATTCGTAAAACACTCGAGAGCAGTAACACCTTTCTCAATGAAAGGCGATATTTTAATAATGTTATGCGTTCCTCAGGCAAAGCTTTCTTTTTTTTTTCTCTATAGCACCTTCCATACCGTCTAGGCGTTCAGACGCAAGATGTGGCACTTGGCCTTGCTTGGGCTGGCAAAACATATGCGTTTAACATATGTTTTGGTTTAACATATGCGTCGGCTAAGAGTGAGAATTTTGCGAATTCCTGTATTTAGAAGCCCCCAGGCCCAAGAAATCACTACGTTGTTGAATTATACCAAATATTCCGTTTTACAAAAATGCAAAACCTTACGCAGCAATGCTTAAAGGTGGCTCACAAGGCGGAGCCAAGTACATGAAAGGAAAAAAAGCAGGTTGTTGCCGACTTTTTCCTTTCAAATGCTTAAGATGATGCAGAGTTTTATTTCAAGACTATCTTAACTTTCGGAATCAAAATTTGCTGCACGCGATGGTAGAATATTGTGTACATTCGCCAGCCAATCTACCTTTCGTGATGATGTGAAGAGCGTCAGTGAGAAGCTCCCTGCGCAAGGCCCATATGTTGGCTTCAACAGAACAAAGCCAGCCAAACAGGTGATGTATGGCGTTGAATGTGCTGGCAAACAAGACACACATGAATAACTAAGCGTACGCCCTGTTTCTGCAATTTATCGGGCATGATATTGACCTTCACGTATCTTTACTCTTGTGTCAAACCTTTTGAAGATGACCGCATTTGACGGCGCATGGTGAGTACCAAAGGTTTTCGAGTCTGTTCTTGTGTCGTTGTGGAACATTTGGAGTGCATTGTTTTCTGCTAAAATAGTGTAGACTCGGTAAACCATGAAAAATAATCAGCAGAACCCATCTCACGATGAATGCCGACGTTAGTGGTATTAGCATACAAATAATTCATTTGACACACCGCATTGAAGCCACCGCAACGCTTCATGTAGATGGCGTCTATGCATCAAGGGTTGCTTTCTTGCGCTTTCCTCGGGACACGATGCGCCATCTAGTGCGGCCGCGACGTAATCCCCGCACGGCGTGTATCAGAACTATGGGTATATGGGAATGGTGTATATGGGGTATGGGAACTATGGGTACGTATAGATAGATAGATAGATAGATAGATAGATAGATAGATAGATAGATAGATAGATAGATAGATAGATAGATAGATAGATAGATAGATAGATAGATAGATAGATAGATAGATAGATAGATAGATAGATACTAAAATAACACTTGCTTGTAATTTAATTATTTTCAGCTGGCGTCATCTGGTGGAGCTTCCTACTGAAACTACTGCTGCTTATCTGGTGCCACAACGTTGGATGAATGCACAAAAAGCCCACAACGAGATTTTATAAAGAATAAAAAAAACATTTCCCCATTTCACATGGCGTCTTGCGTCTTTATGAATTTTCACGTGGCACATATTCGACCGAGGCTTGTGAAGATCGTTCGCACTAAATTTTACTTATTAATAGAACGATTTCGCGCGAAGACCGCGGCCGGTTGACCTTTAGAAGCAAAAAAAAAAAACGGAGCCGGTATGACGCGTACCAGCTAGTATTCAAAACGCGCGCGCACGAATCCGAAACCGGAAGTGTGGTCCAGATATTAACGCCGATGGCTGGGTGCGCTGCAGTCAATTGGGCCACTGGGCTCTATGGGGTGTCCGCTCTTGTATTCCTTTCTCTATGCTAGCAGCTTGACAGGCAGTCAGACACAACATGTGCGAAGCCTAGTCAGGCTCTTTCTGTAAAATGCATCTGAGCATCGTTGTTGGGTTCTTCTGCCAGCGACTGCTTCGTCGCCGTCTCATGGTAAAGCCACAGCAAATTCGTTTGCGCGTTGTTAACCACTTATTCTCTTCGCATTTCGTTATGGCATTGTTAGCCGCATGAACCAGTAACGGCGGCCTTGCAGCCATGAACAGCTGCTGGTCATTTGCTACGCTAACTTTCATTTCGTATTCTATTTTTTTATGCGCAGCAATGAGCGGTAATGCTAGCAATAACAGCGATGTGGCAGCGTCCGAGCTGCGAGGCACATGCGATACAATGACGAACTTAGAAAATAAAATAAAATGGTTCGTTAAGAAAACCGGCCTAAGAACACATGTCGTTCGAGGCAGAGAGCTTTATGTTAAGCGCAGCGACTGCTGAAAAAGTATGGTGCTCTACTTTTTGCAAAAGTAATGTAGTTATTTCTAAAGCGGTACGCGTGCTATATTTGCAGTATTGCAATAATGCGCTCTCTCTCAACCTCTGTATCAGGCTATGTGCGCTCGAGCGTTGTTAGCTGTTCTGCATTGGGCTGAAGATACGTGTTTTCATGTTTTCAGTTTGTATGGAGTCGTTAGGGTAGGAAGTTCCTTGTTTCTTACCACTTGTAACAATGCTTCCTTAACCAAAAAATACGCATCACATGAAGGAACGCAGCATCTCTATTATAAAGCTTTGCAGGCTCCAGTGTTGCTTATACGAAGGAACGTAACTTCTACATACAATAGCTTTGAAGCCTCCAGTATTGCTTACCTTCTGTCTGTTATTCTACGTATTACAGGCATCTCCACCATTTCCTCAAAATACACTGTACAGCTAAAGGACGTCATGCATACTGAAGGGCAAAATTGCAAGTATCAGACGACGATTGCAAGGCTTCGAACACAGCAGGTGAAGACCCCCAACACAAAGTGCTTAACTGCAGCTCTTTAATGACGCACACACTGGCTTACACATTCGAGATGAGGATGTTGGTGCATGCTCAATTATTCTTGCACCCATGTTATTTCGGCACGCTACCAATCACATAATTTTGCTGCCCTAATTCACCCTCCTTCGCAGAAGTACAAGAAAAAACGTCATATTTATTTTCCTTCTAAAACAATCCCATTTTGAGGAAATTATTTGCAGGTGTTTATGTGCAGTTTTCTCATTATCTGGATAGTTGCAACACGTCTTCTATGTGTTTTGCTTGTGCAAAGGTATTGCCATCACGCCATTAATTTCCGACTATTCTCCATTATACCGGAATTCCGGATCCCGTACATCGTCAGAAGGAGGCGATGGGAGAGTGCGACGGTGGAAGCTTCAACAAGTGGGGCTTCATCAACACCACATAGCAGCGACATCAAAAATCACTTCGAGCAACTTCCACCGCAAGAGCCTAGGGGGCGCTCCCGATCCAGGGGACGCTCTGGCTCCAGAGAGAACCCACGGAGTCGCTCTCGATCCAGAGGGCGCTCTTGTTCCAGAACCAGGACCAGATCACGCTCCAGGGGTCGCTCAGGATCCCGGCGCCGAGGCAGTCAAGTCCGGTTCAGGTCCTGCTCGAGGTCCTGCTCCAGGGATCGCCGACCCGAGTGCTACCCAACTTGGGCCGACCGAGTTCGAGGAACGCCGGGAAAGGTAACGCGGGGCTCACCGCCAGAACATGATAGAGGTAACAACAGACTAGCGCAACTTGAGCGTGAAAACGAGATGATGAAGAACACGATAGCTCGACTGATGACAGAAATTGCCGAAATTAAGAAGCGCAGTCAACCCGTCATGGCTGACAAGCAGCCAGCCACTCCCCAGCCAATGGAAGTCCCCATGGTTGAGAAGAGCGCTACGGATAAGCAACCGGCAGCTCCTCAGCCAATGGAAGTCCCCATGGTTGAGGTGATCGATACAGAGAGGCCCGCTAAGAAGAGGGCAATCGCTAACGAGCAAGAAAGAGCACCAGGCAGGGCCAAATCGGAGATTCGCGAGTTGCTCTCCGCTCTAAGTGACAGCATAAAGCAGATAAATGAAAAGTTCTCGCTCTTCCACAGCAACATGGCGTCCATGGAGGAGCGCACTAATCAGCGGATCAGCAAAATTGAATCCTTCCTAGAAAACGTTGTAACACCTGTGCTGGTACCTAAAGCTCCTACACTCCCAGCAACAGCATCGACTAGTAACAGCTCTGGGGCGATCGGCCCTCCAAAGGTTAGCACAGCACCTCAAGAGCAATACGATGGCCACTCAAACTAGCTCATTCAGAATGTGGCAATGGAATTGCAGGGGTTTCCTTCCCAAGAGGGCTCCCCTGCAACAATATATTCGCTCACACGCAGAGAAGCCAAATGTTATCGTTTTACAAGAAACATTAACATCTAACGTCACGCTGTCTGGCTACAAGCCCGTAGCAAAACACGAAGAAGGACGAGGGATCGCCGTACTGATTAGCAACAAGCTGACCCACATCACTCACGACCTTAACATGACCGCAAGTAAAGTCGAATACATGATGATAGAGATAATTCCTAGCCCAACTAACCGCGAAAGTATATTCATCCTGAATGTCTACAGTAGTCCCAAAGCTCCAAGACAACGCTTCAAAGCCCTAATCACCAAGGCCACGCAACTAGCGCGCGACTCCCCTTTGATCATAGCTGGTGATTTCAACGCACCGTACCACACCTGGGGCTACCCATATAACACTAACAAGGGGGAGGAACTCTGGCGTGAGGCCATAAACCTAAACTTGATGCTAGTCACGGACCCAGCGTTCCCCACCAGGTGCGGAACATCGTCGAGCCGTGACACGACACCGGATCTCACCTTTGTCAGGAGCAATGCAGCCGTCAAGTGGACGAACCTCGGGGTAGACTTTGGTAGCGACCATTATATCTTGGCCACGCACCTCCAAGTCGAGCAGAAGAGACAGCGTATGTTCCAGTACACAGACTGGGACAAATTTCGCAAAATTAGGGAAGAGCGAACGGAGAGTGTGGAGAAGCCTAGCCCCGAACAATGGGTTGTACAGGTTAGGCAGGACATCAAAGCTACCACCAAAGAGGTTTGTACCGATCTTCCAGTGGAAAAGATGGACAGCCGTCTGGCTCTCCTGTTGGAGGCCAAGCAGTCGCTCCTCGCCAGGTGGAAAGGACAACGGCTCAACCGCAGGCTAAGAAAAAAGATATCGGAAGTCAACAGAACTATAGAGGAACACTGCAAAGCCCTCTCTAAACAACAATGGGATGAGGTGTGTAACTCGATCGACGGGCAGCTGCGCAACGGGGGCACCTGGAACCTCCTAAAGCATCTCCTCGACGAGACAAACACTAAAACCAACAAACGCAACACACTGGCGCGCACCCTACACATAGCAAAGCGAGAATATTCGAGCAATGAAATTTTATCCCAACTAGTGAAGAAGTACCTGTCAGTCGCATCGGGCCCTACACCACCTTGCCCTGACTACGAAGGCTCCGACAACCCTGAGCTCGACGCAGATTTTGGGATTGAGGAGATCAGGCAGGCGCTCCATGCCCTCAACGGCAGATCGGCTCCGGGTCCGGACAAGATCACAAACAAAGCTTTACGGAACCTGGACGAGAAGTCCATCGAATACCTAACGGACATCATTAACCAAACATGGAGCAGCGGTAAAGTCCCAGAAATGTGGAAATCGGCCAACACCATTCTCATTCCCAAGCCAGGCAAGCCGCCCAGCCTCGATAACCTCCGCCCAATTTCGCTCACATCGTGCGTGGGGAAGGTTGCTGAGCACGCAATCCTAAACAGGCTTTCACGCTACCTGGAGGACCACGACATTTACCCACACAACATGATCAGCTTCAGGGTCGGACTCTCGACGCAGGACGCGATGAAGCTCATCAAGCATCACATTATTGACTGTAATACGCGGGACACGAGAGCCATACTAGGTCTAGATCTGGAAAAGGCCTTCGATAACGTTCTTCACTCGTTCGTTTTGAACACAATCTCGAGTCTTAACGTGGGGAAGCACTTTCATTCCTACACGAGATCTTTCCTGTCAAATAGAGAAGCCACACTTAAGATCGGGGACCTGACTTCAGACATGGTCAAGCTGGGGTCTAAGGGGACGCCACAAGGGCAGTCATATCCCCAACCCTCTTTAACCTCGTCATGATTGGACTATCCAGGACACTCTCTGCTATCGATGGTATCAGTCATACCATATACGCAGATGACGTTACCATCTGGTGTAAGGGAGGTAGTGACGGACAGGTAGAGACGGCCCTGCAAGAGGCGATTGATGCTACCGAGAGATACCTTGAGTCCACGGGCCTTCGGTGCTCACCGCACAAGTCGGAACTGCTACTTTATCGACCCAAGCGCAGAGGCCCGAAACCAAAGGGGTGGCAACCACTCGCCGAATGCGACATAAAACTGCGCACAAACGACGGAGGATATATTCCGAGGGTGGATGCTATCCGGATTCTCGGCATGATGGTAGAGTCGAATGGTTCAAACAACCAGACAGTGCTGCGACTCACTAAGAAGACGGACAATGCCATCAGACTAATCAGAAGAGTGGCCAACCGGCAGCAAGGCCTCGGAGAAGATAACCTCGTGAGATTGGTACATGCGTTCGTAATGTGTCATTTCGCTTACGTCGCGGCTATGCACAACTGGCAAAGATCGGAGCGGGATAAGCTCAACGCATTAATCAGGAAGGCAATCAAGAGAGCTCTCGGCCTCCCCATATACACTCACACGGAACACTTACTTCAACTTGGCATGCATAACACGCTAGAGGAAATAGCGGAAGCACAGGAGAGGGCCCAGTTCGTCAGGTTATCTACCGCACAAGCTGGAAGACGCATCTTACAGGAGCTGGGCGTTCCCCCCACAGTAATCAAAACAAAGTTCTGTAGCATCCCTCGAGAGCAGCGGGACCGCATCATTGTCGCCCCGATCCCACGAAACGTCCATCCAGAGCACAACGTGGGAAGACGTCGGGCGCGCGCGAAGGCTCTCCTGGAAAAGGCTCGTGAACGGGCTTCGGAGAAGAGTTTCGTAGACGCAGCGCGCTACGCCGACGGACAGGCCTTCGCTGTAGTTAGCGTAGATCATGAAAGGCAAATAACAAACGCAATCTCGATTCGGACGACGTCCTCTGAGATCGCAGAGCAGGCTGCAATAGCGATGGCCTTATTGGACGACAAGAGGACATCAATCTACAGTGACTCCATATCAGCTGTTAGGGCATTTGCCAAAGGTACCATATCCGAGCTGGCCCTAAGGATACTAGGAAGCAAGGAGATCAAGCCACACACATTGATCTGGTTTCCAGCCCACGTGGGACAGATCGAGGGTGCCCCGCCCAACCTCAACGAGTCGGCACACGGAGCTGCGCGAGGGATCATCAACCGCGTAGCTACCGGGCAGCCTGACGCTGGGGGTACTGACAATCGGGACTCGCCTTCATCCTACACCGAAATTACTAAGCACTTTTATTTGGCTCGGAGGATCTACCCCCTCCCACATTGCAAACTCAATAGACCTCAAGCTTTGACACTCAGGCTTCTACAGACGGGGGTTTACCCAAACCCCCTACTTCTTCACAAGGTGTACCCCGAAATTCAAACAACAAATGCATGTGCACTTTGCAATGATTTAGCGAGTTTACCTCACATGCTCTGGCGATGTCCCGCGTTACACAGCGATAAAAACAACACTTCTTCACGTTGGGATGCGGTCCTACACAGCCCGAACCTCGAAGAACAGTTATGGGCTGTCCAACGGGCCCGCGACGCGGCGGAGAGACTCGGCCTCTCTGTCCCGACGTGGGAGCGGCCCGCTGCGCGCTAGTGCGCGCCCTAAAGGACCCTAATAAAGTTTTTCATCCATCCATCCATCCATTATACCGGTGTCACACGACCACTTTCGATAGCGATCAAGTCCGATCCGCATTGAAATTCGCGACTGCTAATGGCTCCATCGCGCATCTTGCGCAAAAGAACGAAGCGCGACCGAGAAATTCAAATCGGATTGGGCTTGATTGCGTTTAAAGGTGCGCCGTGTGGCATCCATATTACTTGCATTTCGCTGTTTGTTCCCGTTTTCAGGTATCCGCCTCTTAGAATCTTGCCGCAATAAATTGTCTGCTATTTTCGTGTTCTTGACTGTGCAACAAGTTGACTTATATTTAAGGAACACAGCACATTTATTTACGATACACCTTTGTCGTGAGTTACTAGACGTACAATATCATAAGCGATAACGTTCCACTTCCTCACCAGTTGCCATGATTCTTGCGCTAAGTTACAGCTTGAAACAGCAAATATGAATTTAAATGAAACTAACATGAGTGAAACACCTTTGCGCACTCGTCGTCACAAAATACAACCAGCGGCACAAGCACCTGCATGAAATCACTCTATTTAGGCAACGGTATGGGTCACACACAAAAAAAAAATTCAAGAAACGAAACTGAATTTAGTGCCTCCGAGATTCGGAGGCGCGCGCGAGCATATTGGAGGCTGGTGCGCTTCGTCGATTCCGCTAGCTGCGCTGAGAGCCAAAGTCGGCCGCAAACGCCTATGAGAGTGTCCACTCTTTACCATTAATGTGTTACTCTATGGTTTTGTTTCATATTCCGCAGGCTTTTTTTAAACGTCGGCAAATGTCACCACGCTGCATGTACTTTGCCACACACACACAAAAAAATGGATCGGCCGTTTTCGAGAGAGAGAGAGAGAAACATTATTGAGCCGAGCTCGACATCTTAGACGACGTCGATGGAAGTGGTTCCCTCTTCACCGGACCCATATGCTTTCCTAGCCGCCTGGCCCCTGGAGATCAAGACGAGCTGGTCTTCCAGGGCGGTGCTGGTTAGCAAGGTCTCCCATCACTCGGTAAGGGTGGATGAGGGATGGGGTAGGGTACTGGGGCAGGTAAGAGGTGGGGGGATTGCCTTGATGAAATCGCATACTCCAATGACGTGCTGGAGCATGCCTAACTGAGTTTTGCAGAAATTACAATCCTTCTCGTACCTTTCCGGGTACATCTTGTTTGGAAGGTAAGGGTGTGGGAAGGATCCTGCCTGTATCTGCCTGTAGATCGCTTGCTGTTCTCTGCTAAGCGATTTGTGAGGATCAGGGTAACGAATGCCCCCTAGAATGTAACGAAACGCACTTGACCCTAGAGTGAATATTAAATAAGTTGCATATTTGATCTTGGTTGATAAATAATTGAGCACAATATAAAGAAAAACTGAGGAGTGCCACCTGAGGGAAAACAATGTCGTTGGTTTCTTTCAGTTGTGGTTATCCACTTTTTTTTAAGTGCTGCGTTGAAGTTACGTATATCGCTCATCCGCCCCATTCTCGGTTACGGCTGCCATCTGGAACCCTTATTAACTAACTGACATTAACACCCTTGAGTCAGTTCAAAAGAAAGCCATCCGTTTCATTTACCGCCGTTATGATGGAAACTTCTCCCCCTCATTTCACAATCTTGCCATATGTATATTTACACACTCTATCCAAGCGGCATGGTCGTGAATTCCTTAAATTGTTGCATATTTTCATTAGCGCCTCACGCTACTCATTAACGAAGAACTATCTGCCTCCTGCTGCATTGAAACCTGCTAGGAACTTCCACAAATTTTACCTGGCACCATTTCAACCACGTAGTAAGCTGTTGAAGTACAGTTTCTTTCTTCGTGTGATTGAATAATGGGACTTACTACCAGGTAAAACTAGGTCGTTGCCTTTAGGGGAATTCTTGTACAAGGTAAGACTCATGCTGTGTTTAATATTAACTGTTGTATGTCTTATTTTGAAACAATCATGATGTCTACGGTGCTAAAGTTGATTTGCGCAGAAAAATGTTCTAGCGTTATACCCAATGTACAAACCCACTCCTGCGATATCCCAATTGAGGTGCAGCATATATAAAGTAATAAATAAAAAATAAATAAATAAATAAAATATACCCAAGTTGGACTGAAGGACATGCATTTAAGAGTGGCGCTTTACCAGTGGCAGAAACCTAGTGTTACTTCTATTGAAGAGTGACACAAAGTGGCACATGCGCAATGCTCCAACTCAGCATAAAAGTGATTCATTGCACTGCGGGATATAACCAGTGTCACATGTCCAGTGACTCAAGTTTGTTCGGCGGCAAGTTTCAGACTCTCGTCCGTCAACACAGCAGCGCGATCCGCTACCCATGAGACCGCGGAATACTCACTTCCAGTGACCCAAGTCGGTAGAAAAATGGTTGGACACATAGCTAGATAGATTCAAAGGCAGTCCCTGCTAAGCGCGTGAAGTACCCTAAGTATGCTACCTTCCTTACACCTTACCCCACCCTCCAGTACAGAGTAGTTTACCAGAATCTCTTCCGGTTAAGCTCCCTGCCTCTCCCACCGCATTTCTCCCTCTTTCTCTTTCTTAAAGGCAGAATGACTTTTTCCTCATTGACCTTACGTCCCCGTAGCTTTTGCATTCCTGTCCCAAAATTTGCCTTCGTTGGGAAGTCTAGCAGAGGGAGAAGGAAAGGTTTGTACCACGTGTATAAGAGATAGTGGCGGCTGGCAGCTGGTTCGCTTACCATATTTTGCGTGAAGTCCACTGTAAAGTGCCAAAGTGAAGTACTGAAACTGCTGGGAGGCAATCCCTAGATGTCTGTTTTGTGGAGCATACGAAGCCATTCATGCACCTCTTAATGTGAAGCTTGGTGGAGTCGTACTGCTTTTGCGGTTCGCTGATTTAAGCAGATGTTACTTTTCTGCTTGTATTGGGTTGCTGCAGAGGTTGCTTCAGATTTCTTTGAGGCGACCGATGCTGTGTTTAGTATTGAAGGTGGCTGTAGTGGTGGTTGCTTTTTTATGGAGAAGGGTGGCCGGTGATCAGGTAACGAAGAGGCGCGACACACAAAGTACCAAGACGTGCGGACAGATGTATGTGAGCGCTTGGCACAAGCGATGACGTCCTCATACTGAGGCGGCCGAGTACAGACTGCACGAGTGCCGGTGATGGCTTATCGCAATGCCGCTATGTAGCTTGCGGTTGCGGAGCGGACGCGTAGGCTTCGCTTACATAGACTTCCCAGAAAGTGTGAAACCTTAGGATTTTCTCTCTCGTTATCAACTCAACTCCCGTTCACGAAACAGGTAACCTGGTCAGAGAAACCAAGTTGAGAAACAGAAAAACGACGCTGTTGGTGGTGCCCATATATGACTGAGTCTCGGTTGCTTCAGTTATTGCACGTGAAAAAAAAATTGCGGGGCCAAGAATGCCACAGGTGATATTCTGCTCCTTGTTTGCGATTATTTCGCTTACTACAACTAATAAAGTGACAGCACCGTCTCAAAGTTAGGCCACATCAGATCATTGCATGGCTTTTCGTACTCGTCAACCAAATTTGTGTCGCCCGTTGCGGCGAACATCTGCTCCATCTCAAGAAACTATTTTAACTAAATATCTGGGATTGAGGTGATTGAAATAACGCAGTTTGCACCTTTTTGCAAACGGATTGCTGCGAAAACTGCGTCATACAGGGTCGCATACGTTTATTTCATCTTGCTGTTGGATTTTGCATCTGTCTTATAGCCTTGGGACCAGTTTTCTAATGTAATGGTGGCACCGTAATGGTGACAACCATTCTTGATTATTTTTCGTATTACCAAACGCTTGAATATAATGATGCCTCGCATGCTCCATGGTCATTGAGAATTCATGCACCGTACTTCCAGCCAAAAAGGTGTGCGACCTCGGGCTTTGCCACTAGGACCTAACTGTGCTACCCTGACTGTGCAACCGAATTGTGTTTTGGCCAGAGTACCTTATTTTTAACATGTTGTCCATGTTTTGCCTAAATCGTATGTCTTCTCGAAGTTACTGAAGATAGCGAACATTACCTTGTTCAATTAACGAGTAATAAGGGACGGTGAGCGCTTGCTGCTGCTCTGTAATCACGCAACGCCTGCAGCTGGAGGCGTTTGATCTCGCTAGAACTGCAGCAACCGCACCCTTGCATGCATTCCAGCGAACAAAGGGCTATGGCCCCTTAGCCACTTTAACTTTATTGTTATATTGGGCACTAGGAGAGGAAACTTGCCGCCATAAATTGAGCACCCCCCCCCTTCACCCCACCCCCGCCCCCGCGAGCAGCTTACGGAGCACCTGGAAATGAAACAAACGCAACACTCTTCGTAGCTCTGCAATGGCAGGTCCCGCCATTGAGGCTTTGGCACGCTGGCGCGTATAGCAACGACGATCTTACTCTTGAAGTCAATGATTATGGCCTCCTTGACTGCAATAAATCCGTGGTTGGAGGTAAGTCAATAGTAAGGTGGTAGGAAAGAAAACCCAGAATGGTAAACGAAAGTGAAAAAATAAATGATTATTGTAACTTCAAAGATTGAACGCGCAAGGTATTAGCCAGCCGTGAAAGTGGGAAAGAAAATGTACTCATTTTGATGTGACACTTTCTCTTTCAATCGAGCTTTTCCAATGAACTTCGAAAATCTTTGTTCTCTATTTCTTTTTTTTGCTGCGCTGTGCAGGCTTTAACGTTTGCGTAATTTTGCTATTTTTTATTAAGTATGGTCTAGCAAGGACCGTTTTGGACGAAACACTGTACTTAAAAGCCGACGGACGACCTTCTGTTGAAGTTTCAAAAAACAAAGGCATGCAGGGGCCACCTTCAACAGACTTGCAGAAGGTCACAAGAAGACAGACGCTTTCATGCCCTGCCATATTTCTCGAAAAAGCAGTTCTTTAGAAGAAATGCAGTGAAGAATGACGCAAAAGAAAGCATTGTTAAGCACTTCACTATATATACCTCTTCCATGACAATCCCGTGCCCGCCGCCATGTTTGATCACGTGGTGATGGGGCCATTGCTTGCCTAAGCCGCCCCGTATTTGTATTAGTAAGGTCTTGTGCGTATTTGTGCATGTGCAACAGATGTGCATGACGCCGGCGAGAGTTCATAAACCTCTGTAGGTGGTGAGTTGGTTGGCGACACCAAGCTTTGGCTACAGCTCCAGAGGACATGTAAGCACTTTCGCAGTCCACTACTCTTTGTCCAAACGGCACCAGCAACATATACAGCGCTTCTACGAAAAGTGGAACCATAAATGTGTTTCTTTGTTACAAGCTATTCAGACATTTAGCTTATATAATAAATCAATGTCACTATGTTTTAATGATCCTTCAAGCAGCGGTTTGTCACGTTTCTGAATCTGTAACCTTCCTTGTTGTGGTCACTATCGGATTGCTAATTAAGGCGAAAGCCTTATACGGCTCTTGGGACGAAAAATTCGTTGGGCATGACGCCGGTGCGGCTTCATAAACTTCTGTTTCGGTGGGTATCGCAGGTGGTGAGCGGCTGGACGACACGATGCTTTCGCCACACCTCCCGTGGACACGTAAGCGCCAGAATTCATGGCGCCAATGTTCATAGGGAGCCGAGCCCTCTGTCTTCCGTGGTAGTCGAATGCACTTCCTGTGGTGTTAATTAGGGCGAATTTAATAGAGACTCGCTACCTTGGGTGTGAGTCCATCTCTCGACTTGGTGGGAGCCGAACCCACTACCATTTGGGTTGATCAGGGCGAATTAGGCCATCAATTTCTTTATAAGAAAGCGTGAAGCCGAGTTGAAGAATCATCAATGTGACCTGTGGTGTTAACCCAATGTTAATTAAGCCACAGTTAAGATGGAGTTCATTAAGCTACTCGAACCCACATCACCTTTGGTGGGATTCGAACCGCCTTAGGGATATGGGCAAACCGATCATATCTCCGAATTGCATTTCATTGCCATCGCGAACGTCGAGAGTCGAACCCTCGACCTCTGGTGTTAATGAAGGCAAAGTGAATTAAAGCAAGGCTAATTGAGATAGAGTTATTTAGGCACCCGAACCCACCACCTCTGGTGGAAAACAATAGGAAGCAACAACGAATTGGAATAAGGATGTCAAGTAATGTGGGCAGGCTTTCGCAGTCATGCCCTTTTACCTTATGCTAAAGTGAATGTCAGCTTTTTCTGCCTCTTCGCTAACAAGTAAGATGATTCGCAATGGATTTGTTCATACTGTCCACTACGCTTACAACGTAGATGTTCTGTACTTTGTAAAAGCTGGTAGCAAAGATGAAATATCGCTAACTGCTCGCTTACTCTAACTCTATGAACCGTCAGGAAAAATTCAGCATCGAACATTCCTGTGTTGTCGCCGTCACCCAGGCTTCGGCGCATTGATTCAAGAGTGCGCGCATCCACTCATCACGGATACGTGAGGACTAGAGTGGGCGTTCGTTTAAGCGTCAGCTAGTCCAGATGCCTGTAGGTAACGTGCTGGAAAGTTATTATGCCAGCAAGCGGCGCCACTCGCTTTGTCGCTGTGTAACGAGCAGCACGATTTCCTGCGGACGAACTGGCTTAGAAGTCGTCTATTTAAAGGTTAGTCATCGAGAGTTGAAGGGTGAGTTAATGGTCTTTTTTTTTCATAATGAGAGCCCACCATCGCGGCAAAGGGCAGGCAACATAGGCAGTCCTGTGTAGCAGCGGTGGGTTACCTGGGCCATGCAAATTAATTATATCCCTTAGTATGCCAGTCGCTATTTCTGCAGCCGAATACTGCATATGTATTGCCTCTGGAGCTCCACAGCTTTGAGCATGAGTGGATCACAGTGTGTTACCAAACACCAAGCTGCATTTCAGACAGTTTATGCCATAGTAGCGGGACAGAAGCGGCAATGGTTTCGTATTCATGCGCTTTCACTGACGCAGCGTGCGGTGCGTCGCCGAAAGCACCTTCTCGATCCTCTAGAGCAAACTGTTCCCCCAAAAATGTTTATGGTTACACTTAGAAACTGCAAAGGCGTATTCACCAGATAAATTTTTCTTCCCCGAAATCTGAGCTTGAGGAGTTCTACATTTAGGTCCTTTCTAAGCGGATGCGTTAAAAAAACAAAATTGATGGGTTGGCTAAGATTCGAGGATTTGGTTCATGTGCCCGTCTGGTGGCAACGCGCAGGTGGAACTGGTGGAGGTGGCAAGCTTGATTGCGACTTCATGGGAGGACATCCAGGCTGCCGTCATCGTGAGCACATTTAGGAAGTGTTTTATTGCCAACGCGCTGGACGGTACAGAAGACAACGCTTTGCGAGAAAAAGAGAGACAAAAAAAATCTAAGTGCCCTTCCACTCTGTGAAGAACGACGACCAGCGAAGCTGCCTATGTGAGCCCCTTAATTGCGAATTTGACCTCCCTCGCGGGTCGGTCCCGTATTGCACTATTTTCAGCATCAGCCCACCTATGGGGAGCGCTTAACGCCTGCTTCATTTACGCCTGCTTCATTTACGCCGTGGGTCAGGCCGGTATTTCACAATCTTCGGTATCGGCGCCGGTATGAGTGCTTAACGCCTGCTTCACCTCCGCCGCTGGGCTGGCTGGCATTGCACTGTCTTCGGAATCAGCCCACGTATAAAGAGCGCATAACGGCTGCTTCATTTCCGCCGTGCGTCGGGCCGGTATTGCACTATCTTCGGTATCGCCGCACGTATGAGTGCTTAACGCCTGCTTCACCTCCGCCGCTGGGCTGGCTGGTATTGCACTATTTTCGGTATCAGCCCAAATATGGGGAGCGCTTAACGCCTGCTTCATTTCCGCCGTGGGTCGGGCCGGTATTGCACTATCTTCGGAATCGCCGCCCGTATGAGGAGTGCGTAACGCCTATTCACCTCCGCGATGGGTCGGCCTGGCGTTGCACTACCTTCGGGATCAGCCCACCTATGAGAAGCGCTTAACGCGGGCTACTCTCTGCCGTGGGTCGGGCCAGTATTGCACTATCTTCGGTATCAGCCCACCTATGAGGAGCGCTCAACACCTGCTACTCTCTGCCGTGGGTAGGGTCGGTATTGCACTATCTACGGGATCAGCCCTCGTATGGGGAGCGCTTAACGCCTGCTTCATTTCCGCCGTGGGTCGGGCCAGTACTGCACTATCTTCGGTATCAGCCCACGTATGGGGAGCACTTAACGCCTGCTTCATTTCCGTCGTGGGTCGGGCCGGTATTGCACTATCTTCGGGATGAGCCCACGTATGAGGAGCGCTTAACGCCTGCATCACCTCCGCCGCTCGTCGGGCCGGTATTTCTCTACCTCCGGGATCGGCCCACGTATGGGGAGCACTTAACGCCTGCTTCACCTCCGCCATTGGTCGGCCTGGCGTTGCACCGTCTTCGGGATCAGCCCACCTATGAGGAGCGCTTAACGCCTGCTACTCTCTGCCGTGGGTCGGGCCGGTATTGCACTATCTTCGGGATCAGCCCACGTATGGCGAGCGCGCAACTCTTGCGTCTCCTCCACCGCTGGTCGGTATTGGACTATCTCCGGGATTGGCCTACGTACGGGGAGTTTTTTTTTTGCTTACGACACGAAAGTTTCCTTGGACGGTAGAGGTATACAGCTTCTCTGTAAAAATGCAGTGGTCTCGACATGGATGACAATGATGAGTGACGCCCTGCATGCAATAAGCTGCCTTTGATTTTCCGCTTGTGCCGCGTGTTCGAAAAAAACATCTTTTGAGACTTCAAAAGATCAGTGTTTTTTTTTTCAACTTACATTAAAGGATATGGTCTTTTCTTTCTGGCTTTCAATTTTCGGGTGTCGGCTTGGAACTGTGGATGCCTTAGATTGGAGTAAGTGCTGTATGGCCTTTTTGCAATCGCTTATTATTTCTCAGCCGAATTTTTCTTAAAGACGAAGGATTTCTCCAAAGTCCAATTGATCCGCCTGGACTTGTTCTGACTTCAACAATTTACCTTTCCTATCGACCTCAGCTCACGATTTCATAACATTTGTTGGTTTATTCTTTCGTGGAATATGTTGTTTTGCTAGTTATGGAGGCTTCTTGTTTCACGGCTTAATATTTATTTTTGTGTAATCATTTAGTTCTATCTTTACTATTGGTTACGGTATCATTCAAGATGACTTACGTATGCAATTTCATGCGTGAGGTGATAAGATTTCTGCGGTAACTTGGTTTTCATTTTGATTACTCACTTTCGAACTTCCACACAAATTCTGAATTCAATTACAACAGGTAACTTTCTGTTGTTTTTTCTTTTATTCAAATATTTGGTATTGGTTTTCCTACAGTAGGTGATTTTCCGTACCACGTATCCTTTTTACTCCACTTTTAGGCATTTTTCTGTAAAATTTTATTCTAGCTTTACTATTCGTGATAGCATCACTCATATTATTTTTTCTGTTCTCCTATTAGTCGCTTCTTCGTAAATGCCCAGTGGCGGGTACGTGCCTTAACAGTTTCAAAGCCAGTGGCAGCCTCAGCAGTAGCTCATCAAACTAAAGGGTTCCACTACTTCTTTTGAGACCACCGAGCACAAACAAAAGGTCTCAGGAACGTCGATGGCTCGTTTTTGGTTTCGACGCCTACGACGTGCCGACGACGGTGGGTAAGTTCGAGCACTTCCGCGGCTTGGAAAATCTGAGCCTGAATGAACCGAGCGCATTTTGATAGGGCGTGACAATATGACAGATGTGCTGCAAAATTTGTCTCCTTGTGGGTGCCTCCCTACGCAAGCTACAGCAAGAAGACAGTGTCCGTGAATTCCCTATGTATTACTTTTTTATTCTGGTACGCTAATTAATTTTGCGACACTAGCCCACGTCCTATGCAAAAAAAAAATGGAGGCCACTTAAGCTTCGCCTTTAATAGTGGAAAGCGATGGGAATCGAAGATTTCTGACTTCTTCTCACGCTTCCCGGCAACAGGAGCGTATGTAACCCTAATGTTCACCGGAAAACGTTGGCCGTGAACGCTATACACGAAGGCGGGCTTTCAGGCAGAAACGCGGCCTCTTGCGTGTGCCGCGATGCGGCTGAGGCGACCACAATCTGGAGGCATTATTGCAAGAAACCGGGCGCACCGATCCCTGTTCCCCAAGGCACTGGCGCGTCGGCGCGCTCAAAGGGCGGACGCTGTGGCCGGTCTGTGAATGATAGAAACGCTACAAAAGGCGTTTCTTTGAGTTTTCGTGTAAGATAATTACGCTTTCTCTTATAGTCAAATTGCAATCCTACGCTATGTAGGCTGTGTGTAAGTCGTAGCTTGTAATTTTTCAAAGTATTTAGCTTGAAAATTTAATTACTTCAGTACCTTCCTTGCACCACGTGGAGGACCTGGGTATGGGTGGTTGGAAAATGTTTTTGCCGAAACGACGTCTGACGCCGGATTTTCATCGACGCGGGGCGCAAAGCGCTTTCAAGTTAAACTGTTAGTGGCGACGTGCTCAGAACAAACTTCCGGCAATGCATGCCCACTGATTTATGACCTGGAATAAAGTTCTGCTTTAATTACCCGCTAGCTTCACACAGGCATAGACTTTTCCCATCACCGCTATCTTTTTTCCTAGCACCGAGCCTTTGTAGCAATTACTTTGATCGGGAGGATGTCTGATTTTCCCTTTATTAACCGCTATCATATTCATACCTGATATCTAGAAATTGTCGTTGTTCTGAGTTATCAAAAATACGGTTTATGTTATAGAGACATTACTCATGGATTATGGATGGGTGGATAGATAGACGAGTGCTATGAGCACCCCGTTTAAAATAGAGTGGTTAGTTGTGCCACCAAGCTCCTGTTTTTATATTGCCTAATGACCTACCTATCTTTTTCAAAGAAAAAAGTACACAAAGAAATTCCCAGCACCAAGCTTTCTAAACCACGATTGGGAACTTCGTTTCTGTGTACCTTTGCTGTTCCTGGCCTCCCAAATTTTTGCCACCGAACCTACAATCTCCTCTTATTAATTTCTTTTTCGACACATGTTTACATTTCCGCTGCCATACCTGAACCCAAGGGCTTCAAGTGTCCAGAAGAGCATGAACCGAAACCTAGGTAGATATCTTCTTATTCTGATAAAATATGTTCCATCGTTTCTTTAGCCTTCCCGAAACAAGCACACGCTTCTTTTTACTTGGTTTATCTCGATTTATATCTATGCGTTCTAAGGTATCCTACTCGCAGGGAAATGTGCTTGAGCAGGGCGTCTGGTGTGTAGTGACAACCCGGAACCAAGCACATGGGGGTTTCCACCTCCCCCCCCCCCCCCGCGTTTAACGGTTCCAGGCTTAGCCGTGTCTTGAGAAAAAGGGAATCCTAGGGGTTGACCCAATGCTGAGATTTTGAACCTGTAAAGCCCTTAGGCAGAGGCAACAGACCGCTTGGGCCGCGGCTTCACGTAGACGGCGCCAGAAGACTTGCCCACCCGGAACAAATCGGTAGTTGCCTTTACCTGTCCTCTCTGATGGTCGTCTTTCTCAGTTTCCATCGTTCCTGTCTTTGCTTTGCATCCAATTCTAGAGGCAGCAAGGCTTAACATGGTGTAATGTATTCCACCTCGGGTCTATTATATTAGGGGATACTAGCTATGAGTATCTGGCGTCCGCGTTTCCTTCGGTTCTCGTATCCCCTTGTTGGGCTCGGTGGTGGGTGGCTGGCATAGCCGCGAAAATTAAGCAAATATGTAGGAATTTATCCTTCTTTCCAAGTTTGCCTGATCGCGCTCTTACGAAAGGAGGGAGCACGGAGGAAATATTGTACTTTTACGGCTAGCGGAAAGAAACGGTTTCACGTTTCCATGTTATTCGTAGTGATAACCCTGGAAAGACCGTGATATTGATTTCAACTTTCTTCATTGCAAGATGTCTAACCGATACATAAGGTCCAGGCTACAAGGTGGCCAAAACTGTTAGCGGCGACCTCCTCCTCGAGGTTCGCGATCAGCGCCACCACCATGGAAAACTCTCCAGTCTAGTATCAATCAGTGACGTACGAATCTCCACGACACCACAGCGACTGATGAACACATCCAAAGGAGTAATTTCTGTTGGAGACCTTTTCAACTTCACAGAAAAGCTCCTAGAGTGCTGGAAAGAACAAAATCTGACACAAGTACGATGAATAAAGATGAAACGAGACAACATTAGAATTCCCACGAAACATCTAATACTTACATTTGGCTCTAGCACTATTCCAGAGACCCTGGAAAGCGGATACACTAAAATCCTAGTAAAATCGTATATCCCACACCCGCGCAGATATTCCATATTCCAGAGGCTCGGCCATGGCTCGCAAAGCTGCTGAGACTGAGTGACAAGCGCAAGATGTACTGACTTTGAGCACGCTTCTGACAACTGTACTGGCACACTCCAAAAATCCAAACTGCGATGGCAACCATATAGCATATTCTCGATCTTGCACTGCATAGAAAACAGAAAAAGACAAAGTAAAAGGAAACATCTTGCCAAGAAGAATGGAAACGTGCTTGGTTTCTCCATACCGCAGCGTATGCTTTTGCGGCGCGTAAGGGGTAAAGCCACGGCAGACTCCGGCATGGTCCCACAAAGAGTGTGAACGTGACAGTGCCACCAGCCCCCCAGGCGACAGCAGCCAGCGCTGCTAAGCCATATATGAAGGAAGGTCCATCGACCTCTGGGTTCGTGGCCTCCAAGGCCTTACTTCTAGAGACAAGGCCTACCCTGAAATAACGCCGCTCGACTAAGCGTAAGTCCAGTGGTTCCCAGGAGTAGATGGGCACAACTCCTAATCGAACGGAACAACCTGTGACTCGGCAGCGGTTCGGTTCTCGCCACCGTTGCAAAATAAACGGCGTATCATGGCGCCCAGAAAAAGCCCTGTGAGCTAATCTTTCCTTTCCAGACCACGCAGTATAACAGTCTTTCAATATGGATACAAACAGTCTACAGTGGAATGTGAGAGGTCTTCTCAAAAATATTGATGACATTGAAGAACTCTTCCGCAACCTTAACCAAATGCACTGTGTGTTCAGAGAAACATTTAAATGCTACGCACATTTTTTCCGGTAATGTGTTAATTTTCATAAACACCATGACGACGCTAACACCTCATTTGGTGGTGTAGTCACAGTTGTCGACAAAACCGTTGCTCGCCAACACTTGCCGCTTCGGCTTTCTCTCAAGGCAGTAGCAGTGCGAGCATTACTGTTCAGTAATTTGGTTGCCGTCGGTTCTCTCTGCATACCATCAAATTATCATTTAAGCAAAACAAAATTGTATGGCCTTATCGACCAGCTACCTGAACCTTAACTCGCCGTCCGGGGACCTTAATGGTCACAACATTCTGTGGGGAGGCTCCCGGAGTGATACGAGCAGTCGACTGATCGTAAACATTTTCGGGACCTCTGATGTGCTTTATTAACAAGAGAATGTCCACCTACTACAATATCGGCAAGAAAACAAAGCTTAGTGCACATTGCATCGTTATGCAACAGTGGAAAATCTCCTCGTTTAAACATGTGAAGTCAAAGGCACGGCACACGATACGGTAAGCTAGGAGAGAGAGCAGGGGGAAGTTTCTCTCAGGCATAAATTCCTATACACATGAAGCCATAGTATGTAATTAGCTCAGAATGCTAAAGGGGCAAGAAATCCCACCTTTGCCTTTGGTAGCTAGCCAAGGGATAACGTTGGAAGGCCAGGCCGACGCCCTTCGCATACACCTCCCGTGTTTATCAAGCCCCATACGTTAGCCTGAATCATTACTTAAATGCAAGCAAGTAGCATAACTCATGTCAATAGACCTAAAATGCTGACAGAAGCAACCAATAACTGTGAATTTAATACTGCCGAACTGAAGGTTGACCTGAGCGTATGTGCGAGCTCTGCACCGGGAGCTGACAGAATCTTGAATGACATGATACAATACCTACGCACAGACAGACGGAAAACACTACTGACATTTTTTAACTCTGTTTGGGCTACCCGATGCCTTCCGTTCCCATGGAATTAAGCTAGCGCAGTGCTGGTCTTGAAACATGGTAAAAACTCAAACAACGTATCAAGTTACCGTCCAATAGCAGTCACAAGCCGCTTATGAAAATTAAAAATAAAAAAACTGGCAAATCGCTGTCTCTTATATTCCCTTCCACTGAACCACTTGACCGTTATCAGTGCAGTATGGGAGAGGGTCGGTCGACTACCGACCGTCCTGTGCGGAATGAGGCAAACTGAAAGTTACTGAGGTCACCTTCTGCCAACTTCGAACAGGCCACACGTATGGCACGTACTCTTTCCAGTTAACCCACGGTGATTGTCCTGTCTGTGGGGAAATGTGGCGAAACGCTTACTGGGCTCCACGCTTTGCCTGAGTGTCGCAAAGTCGAAGATCATTGAAAAATCACTTTTCTCTAGCATGCATGCTGCGTATTCCATTACACCCGGCGTTGTTTCTTTAAAAAAAAACCACGCTTTGTCTTGAAATCAACTGCAGGTTTTTTAAATGATGTTAGCATACTAGATGTTATAAACCAAAGCGATGAATAGCATGGCGTCTTAAGAGAGGTCTCTGTTGCAGCATTAGTGTATATACCACACGCTTCCAGGCCCCTGCACACAAGGTTCCTGGTGATACAGTACTGCTGCTTGGAAATCATGAATAATTTGCTGTTCCCAGTTTATTTGTCATCCATATAAGCATTACACCTCACTGTAGTCATTAACATAGCTTTATTGCAAGTATGTGTTTGACAAGTTTATACAGCAACTCGTTTTAGATCGCGATACTGCCGAGTTACACCTACTTACTGGCATTTATCATTCTATTGACCTCACAACACTATGTCTTCGTGCTTTTTGGCCATATTTCGCCCTTGCTCCATTCAGCACTATATATCATCATATGGCAGCCTGATCTCGCTTCGAAAAGTAAAGAGCTTCCCTGTGAGTTATCATAAATTGTTTCTTTCGTTATTTCGTTTTTTTTTTCGGCATTGATCCTCGCTCTTAAGCCTGTCTAGTTTAATAGCTTGAATACTTCTTGCAAGGAGGCAGTGAATAGCATAGGAGACATTGTGTGTCCTTGTCTGACCCCTTCCTTTATACGTATCTTTCTACTTTTCTTGTGCATAACTAAAATGGCTGTGGAATCTCTGTGGATATTTTATAAGATATTTACGTAAGCCTCCTGCATTCCTTGATTACCTAATGCGTCTATGGCTGCTGGTATCTCTACTGAATAAAATAACTTTTCGTAATCTATGAAAGCTATATAGAGAGGCCGAATGTACTCTGCATATTTCTCGATTATCTGATTGATGACATGGAAGTGTTCCATTGTAGAGTATCCCTTCCTGAAGCTAGCCCGTTCTTTTGGTTGACAAAAGTCCAGCGTTGCCCTTATTCTATTATAAATTATCTTGGTGAATATTTTATAGAATACTGGAAGTAAGTTAATAGGCCGATCCTTTTTCAATTCTTTAACGTCTTCACTTATGCGGATTAGAGTAATTTTGGCATTGTTTCAGTTCTGTAGAACCATTGAACTCCTCAGACAGTTTGCATAGAGGGCCGCTAGCTTTTCAAGCATGACGTTTCCTCCATGTTCGATCACATCGACTGTTTCTCCGTCTTCTTCTGGCGCTTTTGCCCGTTTCACTTCTTGCGAGGTCCTTCTGACTTCATCGCTAGTTAAAGAAAGAGCGTCTGTAACCTGTTCAATACTACTTCGAATAGAGCTATTGTGGCTACTCTGGGTACTGAATAGGTCAGTATAAAATTCTTCTGCTGCTTTTACTATATCATCGAAATAGCTGATGGTATTGCCCTGCTTATCTCTCAGTGCATACAACTTGGCTTGTCTTATGCCAAATTTTCTGCTCGCTGATTTCATGCTACGTCCATTTCTGCTTCCTCATTCTTTCTTAGATTATAATTTGAAATATCTGTTGGTTATTGATCAGTTTTGACAGTTCTGTGAATTCTATCTGGTCTCTTGAGTTGGAATACTTCAATCTTTGTCGTTCTTTTATTATGTCCCTCGTTACTTTGGAGAACCTACCTATTGGTGGCCTTGGTGCGTTGCGCACCACTTAAATTTCTGCTTCTGAAGCTAGCCTAGTTACTGTTTCATTCATTGCCTCTATGTCATTTCCTCTCTCTGTTTAAGACTGTGCTTTCACGCTTACTGCGTCTGGGTTGGCCTGTTTCTTCTTGACCAATTTTACTCTTTCTCTCTTCATATTGATGTAAATGCTAGGCCTCACTAACCTATGATCAGTGCACTTTACCTTACATAACTCGTCTACATCTTGCACTATGCTGGGATCGGCAGAAAGCATGAAATCTATTTCATTCCTTGTTTGTTAAACAGCCGACGTACGAGACAAATAGTCTAAGGCTGCAAATAAGCCACACTGAGCTAGTGTACTTCATTGCTGTTGTCCTTTACGTTTGTGTGCACTGTTTACCATACAATCTACAATCTCAACAACGTAAAAAAAAACATATTTCGTGTTTATTGCTGCTGTGTAAATACTAGAATTTCGCATTGGGATCGCGTTTTATAGTCCAAATTACTTAACATAACCTTTCGCAGAATTACTTTTGTGATGCGTCAAAGAACTAATGTTAATTTGCCTTCGTCGGAGGCCCTGACGTCGATCGGTGAGTGAATTCAAGAATTCCATTTATGGAAATAAATGTTGAAGCCCCTGCTTCGTCAAATTTCGAACGCCAGGTGTGACAAATGTCGCCATTTATGCATACACCACTCACTGCGAGGAGCGCAGACGAAAGCAGATTAGTTGGCTTTAATGCGGTTAGCATTTATTAGGAACGTCCCCAATTTCGCGATATGTGTATGTATGTATGTATGTATGTATGTATGTATGTATGTATGTATGTATGTATGTATGTATGTATGTATGTATGTATGTATGTATGTATGTATGTATGTATGTATGTATGTATGTATGTCCACTTCTAACCTCTGTGTCTGGTGTGTGGCGCAGAGTATGTGGCAGTCATCAAGAAGTATGTTTTGCGCTAATTTCGGTCACTGGGCATGTGCCATTTCTGATAATTATAAGCAAATAAAACGTAATATGACTAATTAGGCATCCATCATAGCATATATTACTAGTTGCATATAGGTTATCAGCCGTGTCCAAAGAATGAATGCACCCCCAATTTCTTTCCTCACAAGCAAAGCAAGTAACAATGACAAGTGCTGCAGTTAACGATCCGTACTACAACGTCCAATATTGTAGAAATATTTGAGCATGAACAAAACAGCTGTAAACGCCCCCCCCCGCCAAAAAAAACGTATTTTACTACAATCCTAAGACAAAAACGCAGGTCTCCTTATTTATAAAGAGCGATCTTGCATATAGCTCTCCGACCGTCACTTACTCATCACAGGCCCGTCTACGTGCTCGAGCTGAATAGCCCGTCTCCACCGGTGGAAGAACCCAACAGTTTGGACGCGGTGCACTTCAGCAGGAAAGGCATCATCGAAAGCCGCAACACTCTCATCCTTTCAGCCGTGGTGGCGCTGTTGGCCGTACTTGCTATTGGCTTCGCCCTGGCCGTCATCTTCGTAAGTCCTAACGTCAGCGGGATTCTAAAGAGGTCTTGGTACAGTAAGAGGAGCCAACGAACTATCGCAGACTGCCTGCCCCCACCCCCTCATATGAGCCTTAAGACCATATTTCGCACTTCCGCGAGATGAAAGGAGGTTCATGCAACTTCTTTCGCATGCGTAAATGCTTGCGTCATCCGTTAACTGCTTCTTTCGAGAGCTGTAGCGTACGCATTGACTGCTCCTAGGTTTGCATTTTTGCTGAAGTGGAATAAATATACTGAAGGAGTTGAAGTCGGGTCGTAGGGAGGTACTTGGGGGGGGGGGGGTACGGGACTAGGTGAGCAGAATTTATTTACATATATTTACATTAAAACAAGATACATTCGACAGTATAGCGTGACTCCCGAATGGAGCACGCCAGACGAAGCATACAGCATGCGAGCACGAAGCTCCAAACACACTGCTTGTCGATCCCGAGCACACACCTCACGAGCACGTTCAGAGAGCGCAGGGCACGATGACGACCACACTCTAGCAGCCGACAAACAGCTGCTTATAAACACTCCGTGCTCCCTAGATCTCTAGGTGAGGGAAACGTTCGACCAGTCGTCGTAGCCGAGCCGCCTTTGAGCGGGAGGGCTTACACAAACACGTACTAGTACGCAGTGGTTTCACTGCCCCCACGGAGGTGAGACGGGCTTCGCAGAACTCCGAGCTTACTTCTTGACCAAAGGAGAGAGAGAGAGAGAGAAAGCAAGGACAGGAAAGGTAGGGAGGTCAACCAGAAGAGTATCCGGTTTGCTACCCTACACTGGGGGTGGGGGAAAGGGGAATAGAAAGAAGAAGAAAGGGAGAGAGTAAGCACAGAGCACGTGTGGGAGGGACACTATGCACAGGGACACTATAAACGGTCTCTTAAACCGGTGTACCTCAAGTATTGCAGTAATGCACGATTCGCTTTTCGTGCCAGTGACGGGTGTGGCCACGGTCCGAGTATCTTTGACTCGGTGAAAGGTCGTAGGTCTAGTCGGTGTAAAGTTTCCTGCAGAGAGAGGCGTTGTACATCATAGTGGGAGCAAGTACACAATAAGTGCTCGATGGTCTCCTCGCACCCACAGTAATCGCACATCGGGCTCTCGGCCATTCCCAAACGAAAGGAATATGAGTTTGTGAATGCTACTCCCAGCCACAAGCGGCACAGCAAGGTTGCTTCACCGCGGGAAAGGCTAGATGACACTTGTAGCTGTAGCATGGGGTCCAGTTTATATAATCGGCAGTTGAAGGCACCTGAACTCCAGAGTTCTTGCGACTTTTTGCGTGCATGTAGGCGAAGTTCCCTGGCAGCGTCAGACCTCGCCAAAGGTATGGAACGCGTCTGGGTATCTTCGTGGGCAGACCGGGCAGCCTTGTCTGCGAGGTTGTTGCCGACAATGCCACAGTGAGCAGGAATCCATTGAAATGTAATGGTGTGCCCTCTTTCCAGAGCATGGTGGTGTACTTCCCTGATGTCAGATATCATCTGCTCGTATACTCTGTGACGTAATGCAGACTTGATGCTGTGAAGGGCTGCCTTAGAGTCACAAAATACGACCCATTTCTCTGTGGGCTCTTCGGTGACGTACATCATAGCGGCATGGAGAGCTGCAAGCTCTGCTGATGTCGATGTAGTCGTGTGCGACAATTTGAATTGAACTGTAACCTTCTTGGCTGGAACGACGAATGCGGCAGTTGAGCCGGCACGTGAGGTCGAACCATCGGTATATATATGTATGCGGTCATGATACGTCTGGTGTAGTAAAAGGAGCGTAAGTTGCTTCAGAGCCGGCGATGGATGATTCGACTTTTTTGTAATTCCAGGAATATCAAAATTCACTTGAGGCTGTCGTAGGCACCACAGGGGAGATGAAGGCTTTGTCGCCGGTGTAAAAGATGACGGTATGCACTCTTGATGAGCGCTAATCACTCGTGAAAAGGTCGCTTGAGGTCTTTCGGCTGGTAGGGAGGTCAAATGATGGTCAGGGATTCTTGACAGATGGCGAATGTGCGCTCTGAGGGAGTCGACAACTACGTGTGTCTGGATCATATGGTCCCCAGCGATGGCAATTGTTGCTGCTGTTGACGTGCACCGAGGCAGCCCTAAACACGTGCGTAGGGCTTGACCTTGTATGCTCTCCAAGGCGCGAAAGTTCGTCTTGCATGCATTTGACAACACTGGTAGACTGTAACGTAGGAGTCCGAGAAACAGTACCCTGTAGAGCTGCATCATAGAACAGACTGGTGTACCCCAGTTTTTGCCGCAGAGAAACTTAAAGACCTGAGCAATGGCAACCAATTTCTTCTTTAGATAGACGCAGTGAGGGCTCCACGAGAGGTTGCGGTCAATGATTACACCCAGAAAGCGATGTGTCTTAGAGTAGGATACCGCTTGACCATTAATTGAAACAGGATATGATGACATTTGTTTGCGCGTAAAGCCAACCAATGCGCACTTTTCAGTAGACAGGCTGAGGCCTTGTTCTCGTAGATAAGATGCCGTCATGGTTGCCGCCCGCTGGAGCCTGGCTTGTACCTGAGGTCGTGTCACCGCAGAAGCCCAGATGCAAATGTCGTCGGCGTATATTGAGACGTGAACTGACCGCGGTAGGTACTCCGCTAATCCTACCAAGACGAGGTTGAACAGAATGGGGCTCAACACTCCACCCTGCGGCACACCATGCCTGATGTAATGTTCCGAAGTTGGGCCGTCTTCAGTCTGTAAGAAAAAGCACCTCTCAGTTAAATAGTCCCGAATCCATTGATACATCCGGCCACCAACTCCAACAGCCTCAAGCGAGTTCAGTATGGCCTCATGGGCGACGTTGTCGTATGCTCCTTTAATATCTAGAAAAAGTGCCACTAATAGGCGCTTGAGGCTTTTTTGATTTTGGACCCAGGTTACGAGGTCAATGACGTTGTCGATGGACGAGCGACCTCGACGAAAGCCCGTCATGGCGTCCGGATAGATCTTGAATCGCTCTAGGTACCATTCCAAGCGAGCAAGGATCATTCTTTCCATCAGTTTACCGACGCAGCTCGAAAGCACAATCGGACGGTATGATGAGAGCTCAAGGGGAGACTTTCCAGGTTTCAGTATGGGGATCAAGCGGCTCGATTTCCATTGTCTAGGAACGGCGCCATTCTGCCAAGACTCATTGTAGTAGCTGAGCAGCTCAACACGTGCGTCATGTCCAAGGTGGCATAGGGCAGCATACGTGATCCCATCAGGTCCTGGTGACGACGAACGTCTGCAGGTCGCCAACGCAGCATCGAGCTCTTCGAGTGAAAAGAGCACATTCATTTCTGGTACACGTGCCTCAGGGATGTCATTCAATGCTGTGTCAGCAATGGTGGCCGCGGACCCAGCAACCCGTGCACAGAACTCTTCAGCCACTTGAAGTTCCGAGCGGAGTTGGTATAGGGCCAGAGCAGCAAAGGGCTTCCTTTGATGCGGAGATGACCAAAGGAGGTGCCTCTTATTCCCCCAAGCTGACCCACGCAGCGTGGCCGCCGGTTCTCCATTGTCTAGCGTCCTGAAAGGCGTGTGGTACGTTGCCGCCAGATAGATTCCCTCGGGAACTCCCCCTCTCATGGCAGACCAGGTCGGCGTTGGCGCGTTCCGCAACAAAGCCTGGTTCGTCGAACTCATCTCGGCTATCCCGCTACGAAGAGTCGCGGACGCGGCGTATTATCGTCCGCACACAGTTGGCTTAGTGGCGCCGTTTGGCTAGAGTATGACGGTGGCTTTCCAGGAAATGTCGACGCCACTGTCGCACCTGGCTGGAAAAACTCTGCATGTGGGCACTTCAGCAGGCCGATCTCAACAATACTCAGTTGGTTTCTCCCGCTGAAGCGGAGTGCTTTCCATTTGACAGTACAGCTAACGGAAAGCATGCGGTGTATTGAACAGCCGGCTTTTTCTTTTCAACTGTGTTTCTACGACACAACGGAAAAGCTTGCATCCGCTGGGTTTTGTACACGAGCAATAATAGCCGTCTGTTTTGCGCGCCTCTTCTTTGACTCGACGCTCCCTCCTGTACCATCACGTCACGAAGATTACGCGCGTATCTTCGCGACATATAGTGTACTTCACGAGAATGCAGCCAGCGCCGTGTTAAGAAAAAGGAAATCCAGGCAAGATATTTAGATGACAATTATATTTTGGGGAGAGTAATGCAAGCCCCAAACGCAGCCATTATTTTTTTAAACATAGCACCACTTTATAACATTCGACTGTTCATTTGGCTCTAGTGCACCACAGCATGGTTTTTACGGCCAACTAATTTTGTGACAATGTCATTGTTCCAATGATGATGCAGAGAGAGCACACGTCACTGGCCTCGTTCGAACCGATGACTGACTTCGCGGCATACAGGAGGCAACCGTTCAGCATGGTAGAGGTGCGTAAGCTGTTTTCAGGTGCCTAACAGTGACGTGTTCATGAAGGAACAGCGAAGTTAAATTGTTGCGCACGATAAACTGCATGTACCTTGTTTTAAAGCTGAGTTTACATTCTGGAGGAGCAGCACTTAGGCGAACCGTTCAGAAAAGAGCGCCGTGCACATAGTCTTAAGGTTGATTCTTCAGATTCTGAACTACGCTGTACCCATCTTGCCAAGTTACACCAACCTGCGCTAGATCGCACCTAATGCTAATAAATGGCCTGTTGGACTGAGGGAATGGATGTGAAAAGATGGGAAGTGAACGTGATAGGGTCCGGCAAATGGGTGCAGTACTAAAATTAGGAAGTTTCGAGACGAACGACGGAGCTCAAAAAACAGACGGATAGTTGAAGATTACGGACAAAGGTGTTCGTCCTGCAATGCACCACCTTTGGTATGGCAAAGACTACCAGCGATCGTGCGAGCAAAGCATCACCAATCGGTGTAAACGAAGTAAGCTAAGCTTCCACAAACAATGGATCCTGCCGAAGAACAAAAGTAACACAACTTTTTATTCCAAGATTAAATGTATACCACTGTTGAAAATGCACAACGAGATAACGAGCAATGAATTCTCTAATACTGATTCGCTCCCTTATCTCCCGTAGTTGACGATTGCAAGCATCTGCTGTCCGCTTTCATCAATTTACTTTTCATTTGAAACAGTTGTTACCGAAAGCGCTACACCCGTTAACATTGACGAACAATTGACCAACTGAGATTGAGCTTTTTTTATGTTCATATTATGCTAAATGGAGTGCTTTGATTCCCTGCCATTTCGTCTGCCTATCCATCTTCGGTATCGTTCTCTTCATATACTATCTTAGATGGTCTCGAGCAATTCTAAATGATTTATTGGCCTTTTCTGTCTTTACTGAAAATCGCAGCTGGCCAGCCATCGGACAAAGCACAAACCATCTCCCGGTACAAACGCCGTAACTGCTGCGAGAGGCGCGAACAATACGAGCGGAAGCTCGCGTCGTCATCTGCCTGCCCAGTCGCCCAGCACCAAGCAATAACCACTTGGAATGGGCAAGGCCGGCTGGAGTATTTACTTTGCAGAAATATCCCATGCACAGCTGATCCAATATGGGATTAATTGACAGTTATCGTGTTCCCTGTACACCTTGTGTCCTCAATTTGTGTCTACGCTATGAAAATCGTTCAGTTGAACCGGCACGGGAATACCTGATGTGAAAGGTACTGCCATAAGTCAGAAGCTTCAACGCATTCAACGCTGAGCAAACAGCCTAATAGTGATAGTTGAGTGCCATCGCTCGAAAGTCATAATCGTGCAAAATTTATAATCAGGTTTAGCGTTGTATACACATGTAATTGAACAGCAATGAAGCAGAGCAATCATAAAGTGATATCGAAATAGGGAAGCAGAGATATATCAAAAATATTATCAATATAACCATTGCACGCATGTCTTTTCATTAAAACCTCTGCGGAGACTGAAGCGACGGGTGTATGTGGTAGTTTCAATTTATCATGTGGCGAACATCCTTTATTGGTCACCGCAGATCTTTTCAGCAATTAGGACTACAACACAAGACATAACAGTGACACAGAGCTGGCTCGCAACATAAAATTTTAGAGAAGACACACATGTAAAAAATGGGCAGGTATCGCAATACAGTACTTCACGTCATACAAGAACAAACAGCACTAAAGAGCAGGAAAAAAAGAAGTGCCAATACACCTCTTATTCTGGCGCATTGACAGTGAGAGAAAATGTTTATCAATGCGCTTGTACTCTCTGGTTAAGTGCCTCTACTCTGGAATTCAACTACATGTACGTTTGCGCCGTAGTTCAGAAATTTATGCAGCTCGAACAGGCTCCGCCTACTAAAAGACACTGGCTGGCTTGCTGATCGCTGGCTTGCAGTCGCCAGTCAGTATCTGTTACTCCTTATTTTAGCTACATCCGTGTAGAGCGTTCCTAGATGAGAGCAGAAGCGTTTTTGTAGATTCTTAGGCCTTCTCTGCCTTCTTGGTTGATGATATTTAGGATCATTTTTTAGTATTGGAGAGGATAATATTCGATTCCATATTTTCAGTGGCATTGTGGGGGTTCCTCGTTTAAGTACTGTGGTCGTAGGGGATATTCTAAGTGCTCGAGCAGGGCTCTGCTTGTTGTGGTAATATTGAGACTTTCCCTTTGAGATATTATCACCATGGCTGCGTGCTCTTCGTACGTGTTGTAAAAACCTAGGGCCCCCAGAAGACCTGTAGCGGTACCTTAAGGTAGGGCCAGGGCGGTTTTGTACGCTGTGCGCATTTCAGTGTTCGTAGGATGCTGGTAAGGTAGGCTGTATGTCACCCTGCTGATTATGAGAGCTTGTATCAATCTGATTGTTTAGTCCTCTTTAAAGCCCTTCCTATGGAAGGTTACCTTGTATATAATTCGGGCCACCTGATGTACAGTAGATTTTTGCTCGCGTAAGGTGTGATCTACTGTGCTGTTTCTTTGTAATGAAAGGCCCAGAATTCGCAGTTTTTACACTTACCGTACTGGTTGATCTTCGAGCGTTAGCCGGATCTCTGCTTTGGGGCGCGTCTATCTTACTTTGATTTGAAGAAATTCCCACTTCTCCGGCGCAAAGGTCATGCCCGCCGTGTCTGTGAAGGCGTCGACTTTGTTTATTGCCTCCTGTAGGGTGTTTTTCTTTCGCCCACTTGAGCTTGCCGAGACCCATATGGTAATACCATGAGTGTACAGTGCGTGGCCTAGATCTGGTATTTGGTATTCTCTCCAGCAACAGAGCGAGCCTTCGAATTCGGATGGTAAATAGCAGTCGTGACAAGATTGCACCCTGCGGGGTGCCTCTACCCGGTACCTGTATTTCTTTCAATCGGATTGAGTCGACACTCATGGTAGCCGTGCGCTCTTGCAGAAAAGATCGTATGTGGGCATAGGTTTTCTCGCCACAGCCTAATTCTTGCAGGTCTTCCCGTATAAGCTGGTGCGATATGCTACCGAATGTTTTCTTAAGGTCTTACGCTACCACGATTTTAGCGCAGTTGCCTGCCGATTGGCTTAGGACTTCGTCTTTTTAGCATACAGAAAATGTCTTGAGCCGATACATGGGTCCAAAATCCGAACATTGAGGGTGGAAAGAATTCGTTGTTTTCCATGAGAGTGGTTACGCGCGTTAGCACCACTTTTACAAATAGTTTCTTTGAGCAGGATGTGAGGGACATTTGTAGTAGATTCGGAAAGTTTTTGGCCTTCGCACGTTTGGGTATGAGGATTATTTTAGCCTCTCTCCACTCCCTCGGCACAAAGCTGGGGTCCAAGACCTCTGTGTTAAAGGAGCCTGTGATCTGATTAAGGGTTTCGTAGCTTAGATTTCCTATCATAGCATTAGTGATTTGGTCACTGTCCTGGGTTGTGTTTTTCGTCAGGAACCGTGCTTCTGCATATAGCTCCATTACTGTTATTGGGGCATTGAGTTCATAGTTACTTGCGTCGTCGTACGCAGGGTATCGCTGCTCTTGCGGAGGGTTTCCTATATAGATTTCGCTAAGTTTCCGCAAAAAATACTCATACAGCCGTAACTCCGAAGTTGCTAGCTATTTGCCTTACCGTTCTGGAGGTGGCTGTTTTAGTGCTTAATCGCTCCATCATACTGCGAAGTATGGCCCACGTTTTTGTGTGTGTGTAGGGTGCCCTGCATGGTGGTGCAGAATTGCCTCCAATTGTCATGATTTAAATGTTGGCCGTATTCATTCACCTTTTGGGACAGGTTCCCTATCCTAAGTTTTAATTTTCGATTATTCCTCTGTCGCTTCCATCGTTTTATGAAGCTGCGCTTGGATTTCCAGAGATGCATCAGGTGTGGGTCAACAACTTGAAGAACGTCTGTTAGTGCCACCCTTTTGGTGGTCCACCTGTAGGCCATCCGTATTTCTTCAGCTTAGGTCGCTGCATTGTTTTTCATCTGGGTGTTTGATTGATTTTATTGATACTCTGTCCCATCGGTGATTGTTGGTCCCGTGATCATCTCATCTTAGGCGAGTTTACCGAAATGCTTACGATGGCTGTGGTCGCTACCTAAGTTTTCCTCGAAGCTTATCCAGCTGATTCGGTTTAAAGTATTTGCAAACGTGAGGTCTCAAAAAGTGTCCCTTTACGCATGGGAAGTCCAGTATCGTAACTAGCCTCGCGCTGATTCTCCATCGCCAGCGTGAACTTGCGACCTTTAGGAGAGTCGGTCGGATACCCCCAGTTTGTGTGCAGCGAGTTAAAGTCCCCAAGTTTAATACTTTATCCTGATTTCGTGCTATGATTTTTGCGAGCCGAAACAGATCTTTGGAAGTTGAGGTTGATTCCCTTGGGGGGCTTATACAGGTTGTTCCACATAAGTTCAGCCAAAGGTTTACAAATCAAAGGCACTCTGACGAGTTGAACCGAATGCATAATGTTGACACTAGCCTAGAGCTGCTCAGGCTGTTTTTTTTCCCCTTAACTAATGGATTCGTTACGTTTAATTAATCAACTGTTTAAGTATTGGCTGTACGCACCAAGGGTGATACACAAAGTTGTAGAGCACCTTGAGAAACCTCTCAATACAGTGTTTCCAACACTATATATCTCACATGGTCCTTTCTTCCGCGTTCCAATGAAAGCCCGCGAAATGTGATAAAAGTACCACGTGACGGGGCGATTGCACACTGCTATTGTGCTGCTCTCAAGTGTGCGATAGACGAACAAGGGCGGCTGCAGCGAGACTAGCCCGCGACAGGGCGTTATGTCAGGTGTAGGTTATTAGGAATGGCTGGACGGGGTGGAAACGTGCCAGCTTTCAGCCCGCTGCACGTGTTCCAGTCCGGCCGGACGGGGCGCACTTCGGAGAACTGCGAATGGCCAGCAGCCACGTGGCGCGCGGTCAGCTCAGGAATGTGCCAGCCGCCAGTGCCACCCGGGACGGAGCAGAGTTCTACGAAGCCTTCTGACGTCGGCACCGAAAGCTATGCGGCACCGAGAGTTCTACGAAGCCCTCTGACGTCTGCTCCGGGCACTCGAACGCGTGTGCCTTTGTGTGTGTGGGCTCGAACGTTTGTGCCTTTGTGTGTGGGCCGTCCTGCGGGGGGCCGCTCATTTACAATGACTGGACGAACGTTTCCGCCCACTGGGAATCCGTCCATGGGGACCCGGAACGGTGACGTCAAACGATGACGTCGAACTTTGACGTCGAGCGGAGAGCTTATAAGCAGCGTTTGTCGGCCGCTGTTGTGTGCTCGTCGTAGGGAGCTGAGTGCTCGTTGTCATGCTCGAAATGTACTAGTGAGCTGTGTGCTCGTAAGCTGTTTGTTGTATGTTAGTCTTGGGGGCTCCATATGGGAGTCGCGCCAGACTACCAATGTATCTTGCTTAAAAAGTTATGTAAATAAATCCTGTTCCCAGAGTTCCTCTCTACGACCTTCAACTTCTTTCAAATGGTGGCAGCGGCGAGGTCGTCCGACGACTCCTACATCTGGTTGACAGCGGTAGGATCGCCCGCCAAATCTAATAACTGGTGGCAGCGGTGGGATCGTCCGACAACTCTGACGAGGTGTCTGGGCATGTAGCTTTTCTCGTATGACGGCACAAACACGTACTGCTGGCCGGGCGGTGCTGAAGCGATAAAGCGTCTAAGGAGACGAAAGAGACCAAGAACATAGCTTAATTTTTTGATGCTTGAAATGGCCAAGAGTCGGCAGCCTCCTGACGCAGTGTAACGCGGTTGAGTGGGGAGGTGGCGTTAAGGCCGGAATGATTTTTCAGTGACCTTCAATCCAAAAAGCGCCCTTTGGTTATAATGCGTGTTCGAAGAGGCCGCCATTTGCTGAAATGCACATTTCGCATCTCATAGGCACATTTTCCGATGCGTTCTTGATCATGGTATCAAGAACAGAGTTGTAGCCTTGTGTTATGTTTTTTTTTCTTTTAGGTTCTCTAATGCTATGGTTCGTGTTCGGCATACTTGATGCTTGACGTAGCCCCAGAGAAAGAAATCGAGAGGAGTTATATCTAGCGACCGTGACGGCCAATTAATGGGCCCGTGTCATCCAATCCACTGATGCGGAAATACTTCATGCAGCCATTTCCAAGCTTTTCTGCTACCACGCGCGGGAGCATCATCATGCTGTTACCCAATACCTTCGATCCTAGCCAATGGTACTTCACGAAGAAAATCCTCAAACGCACCATCAAGGCTGTCGTTTACGTATCTTTCGCCTGTAAGCGTGTTATAAAAAAACAAGCGGCCAATGATAGCCGCCACCGTAAATACCACACCACACAATAACCGACCACTGATACTGGTATGTCTTCAAAACCCAGTGAGGGATTTGGAGTCCCAGTGAGGACTCCACTAGTGAGCCTTGTGGATGTTGAATTTGGGCATTGCATGAGAAGGTAAATTCATCGGTCCACAGTATTTTGTTCACAAGCCTAGGTCGTCTTGCGTCTTGATTATAATCCGGTTTGCAAAGTCCTTTCGACATTGGAAATCGCAGGGCTCCAACGTCTGGTACAGCCGCACGTGGTACGGATGAAGTTGCCTCTTCTTAAGTACTCTCCACACTGAAGACTTGCACACTCCAGCTTCAGCACCCACACAACGAACACTTGCATGTGGATCTGAAGAAAACTTTGAAAGGATGTCTGGGTCCTCGTCCTCACCATGGATTGCAGATTTATGTTATTTCTTCGCAAAAGTCCCAGTCTGTCTCAGCGTTTCATATGCACGCACAATCGGCATTGATCTTGGACGCGTGCCTGGGTGCCAGCGTTGAAATAGCTCAACTGCGCACTTTCTATGTTCACTTGATGCACCTAGAGCCGAAAGCATATCCGCACTTTCCTCATTGGAGTAAGCTATGGCTCAACATTGGTCACAGCCAAATAGCGTTGCTGCGGAGAACACGCGGGCATACGGGTGCTTGAGGAGCGCTGGATATATTGCAGTTCGCTGGTACTAGTTCAGAACGAGATACATAAGATATGATCTACATCTGGTAAACTGGAACATCCTGTGGGCGTACTCTCTCAGGGACTGAAGCGCCGGTCACGCTGCAAAACTCTGAAGGCAGACATGGCCACCCGATCCTGCGACCACGAAGCGATGCGCACATGCGGGGTGCGAGATCAAGAAAGAACATCTGGTAGGCAGTAAGTGTGAGAAGGAGAGTAGACGGTACCAGTGCCAATAGAGTCTTCATGTGAAGATGTGCGTAATCTTCCTTGAATGTAGCCAATATTTTTTTAGAATTAGTTTTATCACCGTGTGGTTTATCTGCTATTATTGGAGTTTTCAGGTTTAAAATTGTCGCATCATCGTTCCATTCGAATACTGCAAGGTCATTTGTGAACAAAGGCAAAATTGTTTCAGCCGTCATCGCCTTCCATCCTTCCCACACGCTTCACCCTTTCCTTCTTTGAAGCAGAATAAAAATGCTGCTTTCGTCTTTTCTTTCTCAAGGCCGTAGACAATTTATCGTTTCGGCAATGCTCGGGCAGCATTTGCAACGTCATGTGATGAGAGCCTCATGCCCAGGTACCTACACCAGGCATAATGCCCCGTCGCGGGCCAGTCTTGCTGCAGCCGACCTTGTTCATCCATCGCACGCTTGAGAGCAGCACAATAACAGCGCGGAAGCGCCCCGTCACGTGGTGTTTTTTTTTTAATATTTCGCGTGCTTTCTTTGAAACGTGGAACAACGGACCGCGTCAGATATATTCTTTTGAAAACATTTCATTGAGAGGTTTCTCAAGGTGCTCTTGAACTTTGCCTGTCCCACTTGGGGTTTGCAGCCAATACTTAAAAAAACTAATGGATTAGTTATGTTTAATTATTCAGCTTTTTAAGTTTTGTTGGAGTTTTTTTTTAAAGCATAACTAATGGATTAGTTATGTTTAATTAATCAGCTAAGGGGAAAATAAACAATAGCCTGAGTCACTCTAGGCCAGTGTCAACATGGTGCTTTTGGTTTAACTAGCGCCCGGAGTGCATTTCATTTTTAAAGCTTTGGCTCAATTTATGCGGGACTACTTCTGTACTTATACTGATGGTACTGGGACTGCTGCATTTACAGGGCGAGATCCTTAAAATTTGGTGTTGAATATTTCTTTTGGACAGGTAGCCTGCACTCACTGCGATGTCTTTTCGAACCAGCATTGCTATTTTTGGGTGGTCGGGGTGGGTGTGGTAAACGTAGCCCAGTAGTGTGTTTATTTTGTGACCGAGTTCCCGAATACATACTACGTCTGGCTGGAATGGCGTTGTCTGCATTAAGTGGTATAATGCGCGACCATCTTATTGGGGACAGTGCATCAATTCCACTGTCAAATTTCCAGGGCTTCGTTTGAATTTGTGCACCGATTAATCACGATTACTGTATTCGCTGTCCATCGTGTCCATTCCCTTCAGGCGCCTCGCTGGGGCTCCCGGGCTAATGTTTACTCGCGTGCGCATCGCGCCGCGTACGCTGTTGACGCATTCATCTGCATATCTTTTTAAGTTTTGTAGCTCGGTGCACATTTGTTATTGGAAACTGTGCATTTGCTGCGTTAAAGTTGCGATCTAATTGGACAGCATATCCTGAATAACTGTTTCCGGTTTCCCAGATTCCTTTACTATCCCCAGTTTCACATTTGTTGGTTTCGACTGAATTTGGTTGGAGCGAAGTGCGACCAGGGGCCCTATAACGTAAAACTATTCCGATATCTTTTTATTCCAATCTCCAGATGTCAGATTCATGTAACCGCCGACACAAGCACCGGGCAGTGACCGGTCGCGTTGCCTGATCTGCCCAGTTAAACGCTCCCTTCGTTTACTGGTCACTTTTGTTTGCTTTAGGACGAATAACATTGCCTACATTGAGCGGCTTTTCTCATCTAATTGGCTCACAAAAGGTAAGGAGCACGCTCAAGCGGAGAGGGTTAAATGGGGCCGAACCAGCACACAGAAGATGGATAACCGAATGAAGAGGGAAATTAAATTATGGGATTTTACGTCCTAAAGCCACTTTCCGATTATGAGGCACGCCGTAGTGGAGGACTCCGGAAATTTCGACCACCTGGGGTTCTTTAACGCACACCTAAATCTAAGTACACGGGTGTTTTCGCATTTCGCCCCCATCGAAATGCGGCCGCCGTGGCCGGGATTCGATCCCGCGACCTCGTGCTCAGCAGCCCAACACCATAGCCACTGAGCAACCACGGCGGGTAATGAAGAGGGAAGTTCCGGCGTCTGCGATCGGTCCGCGTTCCCTTACTTAGCTAGCGATGGCTTGTCTAAAATCGCAGCGGCGTGCAACAGACAGTTAAAAATGCCGCTAAAACAGATACGTTCCAGACTAATCGTTGGGACCCGCGTGCCTTCCACAAAGTTCTACACCATTCGCGTCACGCGATGAAATCAGATAACACAAGGCTCGGCAACAATAGACAGCCCTGATAGAAGCATCGATAACTTTCCAGAAACTTCGGATACATGCAGGCGCGTCCCGCGCTCTGCGATAACATTTGTTAGACGGTGAAACGTGGTCACCCGTGTCGATTATAGGGTGTCCCAGCAAATTTTAGCCAGATTTTTAAAATATGCGAATTCCACGTAGCTGGACAGAACCCAATTAGTGTTGTTTGCCATCGATTGGGGGTACTCAAATCATTTTTTCATGCCGCTTAATTAGATAATTAGGCTTAATAATTAATCAACTCAAATATTAACAATAGATTAGAAGTGTCGATCATAAAATTGTAGAGCGACATGAAAAACTCCCAATACAGGTGTCTGTTGCTCGATACCTGCTACATAAAAGTGTTTTTCCGAGCGTGAAAGAAGGCCGCAAATACACGCAATATTACCGCGTGACTGACTGCTCTCGACTGTGCAGCTACCTGGCAACTCTCGTTAAAGTTAGCTGGGACACCCTGTAAACAAGGTGTGAAGGAGATAATGTGTCATCCACTGCCAAAGCCATAACTGAAGGTCCTGAATACAAACGCATTCCTGCCGAAAACAAATTGCTCAAAGCTAGCTTAGCACAAATCAAACAAGAGCTGGGGTGCTATAACGTAAAGCTGTTCCAAACTACGGCGGCCGCATTTCGATAGGGGCGAAATGCGAAAACACCCGTGTGCTTAGATTTAGGTGCACGTTAAAGAACCCCAGGTGGTCTAAATTTCCGGAGTCCTCCACTACGGCGTGCCTCATAATCAGAAAGTGGTTTTGGCACGTAAAACCCCAAATATTATATTATTATTATTATGTTCCAAACTTTTCTATTGCAATTCTGCAATCAGCCATCTGCGATAGGTCAAAAGCTTTTTTGAACCACCACCGCTTCGCCTGTCTTGTCATGCGACGTCATGAAAACCACGATAGCTCCCCATCTGACAAGACGTCTACACACTGATTATCCATGATTCGACTGAACAAAAGAAAAATAATTCTTTCGGATTCGCGCCTTTTCGCCATTAGGCCTCTGCTATTGGTCAAAAAGTTTCAGGTTGCACCCACTTCCCCTGTCTGTAGCTCGACCTCACAAAAGCGCGGAAACTCATTGTGTCAAAGTGACGCGCACGCCATAAAGATGAATTAATATGATGAACAAAACCGGATTTTTTTCTGAATAGCAAAAAGCCGCCCCACTCCGAAAGTAGAGGATAGCTGCCGCTGTTTGCTCAGGCACTGGCTACTCGCACCTGCCAGAGAGTATGACTGTATTTGCGTATAACAAAACCTTTCGCGTGGTCGTATAACGTTATGGCGGCCTTTCGGCACGTATGCAACATCGTTCTGCAAACTCTTTTTTTCTGAGGATCACTCAAAACGCTGTAAAATTTGCGCAGATACGATAGTTTCAGGTTTTAATGCCTCCTCGTAGCAAAATCGTTCCGCCCCCGTTCAGGCGTAGGTGCACGGCCCGAACGCCCGGTCCCGTCCGTGGCCGCACGGGAGGGACGCCAGTCCTCGCGAGTGAATGAAGATCACCATGCAGAGTGCGTTGGCCGGCTTGTGCGCGTTCTCCGGGCTGGCTCGCGTGCAGCTGAAGGCGCAGTGCGCGACCAGGAACAGCTGAGCGGGCGACAGCTGCACGGATGGAAGCACCTGGCGCTGCATGGATGGCAGCGCCTGGAAGGTCGTGTACGCGATGCGGGAACCCCGGATGTGGCTGGCCTGCTTCTCCTCGTCGAAGAGCGCTTCGTCGATGCGATAGTGTGTCTGTCGCTTGCTCTTCTTTTTTGCGGTCTGAAAGAGAAAGCAACAAAAAAAACAAGAAAAGCGAGGGTTTTAAAACATAATCTGTACAGCCCGCTCGATAGTTACAAAAAGCTTGAACATAAAAGCAAAGCGAAATGCATGTTCGATGTAAGAAGTGATGCCGGCGGTTTCATATCCATAACAGGTGTGAAGCTTTTACAGTCACTGCATAAGGATTACCTACCATAATAATCTTCCTTGAGTTTCACAAAATATGCCTCTGTACTGTCGTAGGGCGTATTTCATCGGACTGTAAAACGTACACAGTCTATGCAGGCTTGCAGTGAACGCGGGCAAATTACTGCTCGAGCAGCAGGTGCCAGTGCACACCATTTATTGCGTACCACACAAACAGACATAGGCAGTCCAGTTGTAGCTACACTTTCTTTATGTTTTCATTATTGATCTTACTTGGGTAACTCGCTCTGAACCAGGGGGGTACACTCCCCGGTTCCGGTGGCACAGGAAATTGGCGCCATCTCTGTAATGGGCGACGCAAAAATCCGTTTCCCTTGCATGGCCTCGTAGATCGTCGCGCGCACGCGCGCCGATCCAGGTGGCCAAGCCCTTCACCCCTCTCAACTCCCCTCCACACGCCCTCTCTCGTACCACCCTCGCAACTCCCTCACCTTCGACTGCGCGCCCGCACCACCGTGCCGAGCCCGCCGGCCCGGCTGCTGCTTTGTCCGCTACGTAACGCTTTATTTTTGTTATGTACTGTCATCGAGATGCGTGCACTGCTGTGCGTTGACCGACGCGGCTAGTTTCGTCAGTTCTGTGGTCATCGGTAGCTGTGTGCTTGTGCTCCGCGATGTTTTACCCGTTTCACAACTCGTACCGCTCGTGCATCGTGCAGTGGCGCACAAATACCTCAAAAAGAAGTCCTGCAAGGTTGTTCCGGGTGCCTAAAGACAACAGGTGAGCGCTCAGACCCAAGGACATCAGAAGGCGCATCTACACGAACACAGCCCTGTCCATTTGTGTGCTCCATGAGGCTCCGGACGTCGTTCCGCCTTGATTGTGCTACACTTGCCTCTTCCCGGTAGAGAAAGCTGACAAATAGATGTTCCTCCTCATTGTCACCTGTTCTGTGACTTGTGTTTTTCTCTTCCAAGTCTCACTCTGCAACTTCAGTAACTTGCCCAGCTTTCCATACCGCCCTCAGTGCTTTTTCTGTGTATCACGTTCTACAAACCTACTAACAGCTGAAAAATTACTCTTAGTGTTTGTGTACTATCTCAGTAACCCCCGATGGGAAAACCGCGCGAACAAGCTTCATGTGTAGGCATGATACGCTTTTTTTTCTTCTGGAAAGCATGAGCATTGCAAGTGTCCTACATGCAGATTTTTGCAGTTCATGTTCATTATACAAAGGAGAGCCCCGTAGGTACGACTTAGTGCCATAAGTGACGTAATTTTATTGCCAAGCATTGCATTCGGGTAGAAAGAAAAGTCGTGTTGGCTTGTTTTACCTGGTCTTTGATTGAGGAATAAGCCTTTCTTTCTGCGAATGTTTTCTATGTGCTGCTGCAAAAGCCGTCTACCTCCTGTTCCCCTTGCCACCGTTACTCAAGTTGTGGCCAAGTGCAAGATAATGTGATTATGTGTGTTTCAGCTTTTAGTACAATGTTATTTTTTTCTGCCTTGTTTTTTTAATTTGTTCAGCAGTAATGAACATGCCACGCATTTCATATGCTTTCGTGCAGATTTATAAGTAAGCTTTCTTTTCGTATGGCTCTCAATCAAACAATGTTAGCATTTTATTCTATCTTTCAGGTATTTTGTGTGTCATTGTTTTTGCCATTACCAGTGAGTTTTCCCTTCTTATAGTTGTAATGACTATGTTATACACGTTGTCCAATTTTGTGCAATATCTTAGTGCATATATCAGGAGCTCGTCTACATTTAGGTCTTGATGAGGTTATATAAAAATCTTGTTTTTTTATGTGTGTACATGAAACGGCCTTCGCGTTTTCTAGCACTTTCTTTTGTTATTTCACCATCTGTGAACTTTTGCCTTTAGTACTCTTGTATATGTCATGCACCTTTCACTTTTGCTCATTTTTTGAGCGTTTATCACACCACGTTGTAAGAAAAATCTGTTTTCGGAAACGGATTCAATAAAGCGAGACTAAACATCTGTTGTGTTGGAAGTGGAATTTTTTTTATGTCCCGGCACATGCTGGTATAATATATGTATGGGCAAGACTGCGTGCGTGCCAACGCATAGCCCACGGTGCACCACGCGCCAGCTCGCAAGCAATGCCAATGCGCGGCGTAGCGCGCGCATTGCTTGCGAGCTGGCGCGTGGCGCGCCGCGCGCGCTAAAAAAAAAAAGAACGCGCCGCTTACGGGTAAAAAGAAAAAAAGTGAGCGGCGCGCGTGGCACGGGGGAAAGGGGGAAAGAGAGAGGAGTGGGTCGGCATAATAAAAAACAAAAAGGAAAGAAAAGCTTTTGGGAGAGGAGGTGCCACGCGGCTGCTATTGCTGTTACCATGACAACGTAAACAATCATGCGTCGCCCATTAGTTAGGGCCGTAACTGAAGGGGACCTTGGCGCTAGCGTCGAAAGAGCGTCTGCTCGAAAACGGCCAATGGGATGTATACGAAGTGTCCCCCCCCTATCTGAACCTCTTGCCAGAATTTCTGTGTGTCGGTGATACGAGTTGCTCCTAGACAACATAGTTAATTAGGACTCCGGATAAAGCTCTTGTTAAGTAATTACTTTATGTAATTGCCTCTCGTTACGAGGCACAGAACAAATCAATGAGGACAAGTGGCTCTCCGCTATCAAGAGCCCCGATGCCGGGGCGCAACTATGGGCTGCACAGAGGGCCCACGATGCGGCGGTAAGGCATGGCTTGACTGTCCCAATCTGGGAGCGGCCCGCAGCGCACTGAGTCGCGTACCTAGGGATCTTGATTAAAGTTTTGCATCCATCCATCCATGTAATTGTTCGAGCGCTCCCCCATAAATATGTTACCTAAATGGTAAGACAGTGGCAATATCTGAGACCTAAGCAATAAGGAAACCAATAAATGCCGATAAAGCTGTTTTATTTCGAACAAAATGAGGGTGGGTAAAAGCGCGGTAGCTTCTAGGTATTTGATTTATGCATGGCATCTTCTAAAATATATATGTCGGAAAAGAATGACGCAAGCGAACATTTCCCCACAATGGACGTATAAGATTTCCGATAGCGTTCTACTCTGGGTAAATTGAACAATACGTGTATATTATTCAATTCGCCTTTTACATGTTGCTACGTTTTATAAGCAGTGTAACATTTATCTGCTTAACGTATTTACTAAAGAAATATACGAAGACTGTTACGGCAAGCCTTAAAGTATTCCGACGCATCGTCTGTTTATGAAATATTTCATGCTTCCAGCACATCACGATTCTGTTACCCGTTGTTGCACTCAAGATATTGGATTCAACAACATAAAGCAACAACGCCGGTCATGCAATATTTCTTTCACAGAATACAACAGGTATTAAGTGCTAAAGAAGACGTGTACAAAAAGAAACCATCCAATACGAGTGGTATAGCCTTTTTGGCCTTCCTTTTCATCCGCGCTGTGGTTGGCGTTGAGGAGCTGTCGACATGTCTTCGTTACGCAAATAGCGGTATATAAAGAACTGCAGATATCGCAGACATTAAAGTGTTCTGTGCGTTTACATAAGGATGAACTGTGGAGATCAGGGAGAGTATACGTTCGATACCTACCGACACAGCGAAAGTATGCGGAGGATAGCGTCCATGAAACATCCAAACGTCATTGTACTCGATGCTCGGTTTGTAAATGCAGTGGATAGATCTCCGCGTATAACAAACCACCACCCCATTTCAATTTCCTTCTATATGGAGAACTAGGAAAGCAAGCTTAAGCTTTGCACGAATATGTGGCTGAGAGAACTTCTACGTCAATAGAACACCGATGGAAGTCTTCTTCAGCAAAAAAAAAAAATGTTCGTGTATTGAGGTTGGAAGCATGATTAGCCTGCAGAGTGTTACCTCTCTGACTCATTCATGATGACCAAAACGAAGCCATAGTAGCCTTTGAGCTAATAAAGTGCGGAACTCATTCTTCATCACGACAAAAATAACAGATTCTAGCACCGCAGTGATGACGTGTTAGGGCTTTTCGGTCTCGTCTGATTCGGCCTGCTGTTATCGCCGCATGCGCGCGTATAACCCGGTTTGAAGGTCGGCAGGTGACGTTCCTCAATGAACAGCCGGATACCGATGAGCGAATGTAAGCCACTATATTGTTTCTTTCAGCAACCAGTGTCTATCTGCTGCAACCGAGACTACGACAGCGGAACCATAGGATACCGTCGACACTGGGAACTGCCAGCCTTCCCGTAAGACTCAAATAAATGTTATCCGTTATATTGGAAGAGAAAGTACAAATTCGAACACTGAATGCTAAAATAAATATCATTTGAACAGCAAGAACCAATCCGAATCTTCGAAACATTGAGTATTCGCATACGCTTAATAATGACTCGAACGCTTATGCACACTCGTCGATAAAACTTTACAGAACACGAAATCTGAGCAAAAGCTAAAAATCAACCTAGCCTCACTACGCAGCCTAGTATTCGCATTTACAGCATCTACCAGTACATGGGAATAATGTTGAGATATTCGGTTTTACTGACTACTGTTACAGGCTGGTCGCAAATTCAAAGTTTTCTGAGATGCCGTGGTCCGCAAACTTTTGTGGCCGAGTGTACGTCCCTTGAAAGACATAGCGAGACGTATATCGTAGCCCACTCTCCTACTTTAGGATAACGTTGCTGTGTTCTTGTACTAGAGATACATACAATTTTGAATAATTATTACAAAGCTCATAAAAATGGCTGGCACACGTAACTTCCAGTTTTTATTGCTAATACACGCAACTCTCCAGAAACAAAGGAAACCGACACTATAAATACAATGACGTGTATAGCAGTACCTTCCTTTGTATATAGCTCAAGCCCTTGCATTTAATAATGGTGATTTGCAAATAGCTGTAAAGAGTACAGGGGTAGTCAGACACATGCCGAGTCTATCAGGATCAACATTCAGGAGCATTAGTACAGAACTACGTTATTACAGAAATAAAATGGTTTTTATGCGTAATCCACTGGCACTTGCAAATAACTTGTTAACATTTAGTAGATACAAATGAGACGGAAATCAGTTGGCGACACGTGTGTCGTCGCAACAATGCCGGCAGTACCGGATCAATATTTTTATCCCTGCAATACTAATCATAGGTACTTTCCAAAAGGACATGATCTCCAATGGTCTAAACAAGGCATTGGCTACAAAACTAACGAGGAACATAGAGATGGAAGGAAGGTGGAAAAATGTCAGCATCGCGCAACATTCTTAAGAGCGGCCCTAATCTTGTGTGTAGCCACACTTCGAAAATATGGACATCCGAGTACTTTGCGTAAGCAGACAGTTGTATGCGAAAATTTCTCAAGCCACACGGTGGCGCACTGGCCAGCACGCACATCAGTTCACGCACATCGCAGCTCCCGCTCTTGGTGCTACACGTGATGCCGAATCTTTGAATGACAGTGGGAACGCTAGTGACAATGACAAATTGGGCCGAACCAGAAGAAAGGCGCTATGTATAAGTATCCGCTGTAGAAAATGCAGGTAATTAATGTCGTTTCATGGGCTGCTGGTCGATGTTGGCGAAAGAATAAATGGCGCCTATGTTAGGCCATACCAAACCACCTTTCCTATGTTTCTTCGCAATTTGTGCTTGTATAGTATTGTACTGATTATATGGCCAATTATAAATACTTTGTCTTGGAACACATACAATGATATTAGAAAATGTTGGCCGCGCAAACCGCACTTCAAGAAGAATAAAAACTGAAAAGAAGTCACTGTAGCGCAGCTTTTCCTATTGTGTTGGTAATCTATCTATGCTATTATGCTCCGCTCTCAAAAAGCTATTTCCATATAAGAGGAGACACGGCTCTTAGGAGCCGAAAATTTGCCCGAGAATCGAGTTTTCAGAAATCTTATTTTCGTGTTCCTACTACCAACCCGCACTCTGCAACTTTTTATTTAAATATACCTCGTATTGATGGCGTAACAGCGATTCAAAGATTCGTTGCCACACCCACAGGCCTCTAAATTGTGTACGAATTGCGCTTATTTCGGTTGCCTATAACTCGTGAACGGCTCGGTCAACCGCGGCCATTTTGGTATCGTTGAAAAGCTCGCGCGTTTGGCTTTTTATCACTCAGTCAGCAACCCTGCGCTCGCCGCGTTCACAAATAAAACGAGAAAAGAAAGCGTGCATAGAAAGTCGTCATTGGCCAGTTAGGATCACGTGGATACGATGGCATCATGTTATTGGCTTAGGGCACTGGATAGGAAAATTTGGCTAGGAGAGGCGCCATTTTGTCTTTGGTTGCGACCGCGCCATAGGTGTTCTGTGACCGCGCCATGACAAAATGCCTAGGACCGAAAAAGTTTCACACTGTCTATCAGTTCGGCCGAAAGCGAGCAAAAAATAAGAAACGTGCTAAGGGCACGACATCGCGGGACACTGCAACGGATGAGCAAGCGACTTTCGTCGCTAAGGCACCCGACAACGGCGATGGAGGTGATAGCGGTCCAACAGCGCGCGGCTCTAGAACCGATGAGCAAGTGACTCGCGGTACTGGTGCATCCGACAACGGCGATGTATCGCGCGTCTCTACAGCGGGTCAGCAAGCGATTCGCAGCGATGCTGCTGATAGCGATCTGCAGACCGACGGCATCCTTCGCGCCGACTCCGGCCATGTGAGAGTTGCGGCTCGCGGCGATGCAGGTGATCGCGTACTGCAGAACGACGGCATCCTTCGCGCCGACTCCGGCAGTGTGAGAGTTGCGGCTCGCGGCGATGCAGGTGATCGCGTACTGCAGAACGACGGCATCCTTCGCGCCGACTCCGGCAGTGTGAGAGTTGCGGCTCGCGGCGATGCAGGTGATCGCGTACTGCAGAACGACGGCATCCTTCGCGCCGACTCCGGCAGTGTGAGAGTTGCGGCTCGCGGCGATGCAGGTGATCGCGTACTGCAGAACGACGGCATCCTTCGCGCCGACTCCGGCAGTGTGAGAGTTGGGGCTAGAACTGTCACGAGCAGCGAAATAGCTCAAGTGAGGGTCCGTGATCAAGTCACGCTTGATAAACTCGAGGCGACGCCGGCAACAGCGCGAAAGACTGCTGTTTTCACTCATGCAAGCGACGCGTCATCGTCTTCAGCCGTGGACATTGCAGCTTTATACGCGATTGTTGACCTGAACATTGTCAATGTGCTGCTTGCTGCCTTGAGATGCAAGGTATGCGGAGGGTGTGCGAAAGCAGTCACGGGCGACCGTGACTACGGCCTCGCCAAGAAACTGGTCGTGTTGTGCGAGAATTGTGGTGAAGTTGCGGCGCAATGGAACTCGCGCAGAGTTGATGGTGAAAAGACATGTAATCCGGTTGAGGTTAACATGTTAGCCACACGTGCAATGATCAGCAGTGGAAATGGCCAAACAGCCATGAACGACATCTTCGCGTTGATGGGGCTTTCGCGCCGGGGACTCCACAATGAGACGTTTCAGCGGCACCTAAAGAAGACGCTAGAGCCTGCTGCACCCCGAGCTGCCGCGACCGTAATGACTCGGTGTGCGAAAGAAGTCACTGAATTGTATGAGGACATTAGTTTCGGACACAAAAAGAACATTGCTGTGTGCTACGACGGAACTTGGTTGACAAGGGGACATTCCTCACATATTGGTGTTGGAACTGTTGTTGAACTCTTCACTCGATCTGTGCTCGATTACCATGTGATGTCTAACTTTTGTTTGGGCGGCGAGAATGGCCCTAAGCCAGACAGTGAAGGCTATGACCTTTGGAAGTTGAGCCACCAGTGCCAAAAAAACACAAGCTGCAAGTCTGGCCAGATGGAAGTAGATGCAGGCAAAATCTTGTTATAGAGGTCACTTCAGCGACATAACCTTCGCTATACCACCATGTTGTGTGACGGTGACAGCCGCACATACAATGCAATTAGAGAAGCGAAAGTTTACGGATACATTGAAGTAGAAAAGGAGGATTGCATCAACTATGTGAGGAAACGCATGGGCACCGCACTCCGCAACTTATTAGAGAAACACAAGGGTGAAGGCAAACGAAGCCTCGGTGGCAAGGGGAGATTGACAGCTGAGCTGGTCGACAGGTTGGCTGTCTGCTATGGGCGAGCCCTAAAATCACATGTTGGTGATGTGGAAGCCATTAGCCGTGCAGTGATGGCAACTTTTTATCATGTGACTTCCACTGACAGTTGCCCAAACCATTCCCTGTGCCCGGCTGGTGAGCAGTCTTGGTGCCCTCACAATGCAGCAAAGGCCAAAGGGGAGCCAGAACCTAGTCACAAATACAATTTGCCTAGTGATGTCGCTGCAGCTCTTTTATCAGTGTATCAGCGCTTGTCAGAGAAGAGCCTGCTGCAGAGGTGCCTGAGGGGAAGGACTCAGAATTCGAATGAGTCTCTGCACTCTGTAATCTGGAGCTTGCTAGCAAAAGAGCAGCACTGGTCTCTTGTTGCAGTACAGGCAGCTGTTGCAGAAGCTGTGCTGCGTTTTAATGCTGGCAACGAGTATGCAGCTGCAGCAGTGCTATCAGAGCTCGACATGAATATAACACCCACTGGGTCCAGCAGGGCAAAAGAAAAGGACTTGCGGCGGAGTACAAGTTCTACCAAAAAAAGGGCAGCATCACATGGCCTTGCTAAGGCAGTCAAAAAAAGCACCATGACAGCATGCATCCTGACTACTCCCCTGGTTCATTTCGAGATATATCGGTGGGGGGGATCTGTGAATAAACGGAAATATTTTGGCCCGTTTTCTCAAAGCAGCATTTCTGATGGTGTCATTGTCTTGGAGCAACAATATATTCAGTTGTGCTTGTCCTACAGCAGTAATTATATTTTGGCCAGAAAGGTAGTTAATTGGTCAGTGAAGTAGGCCTAAATTATGAATAAATATCATTACAGAAAATTTCTAAAAATAATAATTTTTTCTGGCAGCTGCATTAGCTTTTACTTTGAAAATTTTGACATGCCTTAATTTTGGTCCAAATTTGTGAAAAACATTCATTCTTGCCTGGTTAGACCCCTGTATCATCCTTGATCAAGTTAGTATTCAAGCATTTGCAGTAATCACCACGAACATGTCCTGAAATGTTCTTTCTCGTTTTCTCAAAACGACATTTTTGATGGTAGTGTAGTTTTGGAGTGACGATATCTCTGGTTCTACTCATGTTGTTGCAATAATTCTTTTTTCGTCAGAAACGTGGACACATTGGGAGTGCAGTAGGCCTAAAATGTAAACAAATATCATTACAGAAATTTTGAAAAAGTAATAATTTCTCCAGGGTTTCACTAATGCCTTCTGCTTACAAAATTTTGACATGCTCTAACTTCGGCATAAATCAGTTTAGAACATTCATTCTGGTAGCACTGCAACCTCTGATCATTCAACATCATTTTGATGTGCCAGTCTCCTTCATTAACAGCCAGCATTGTAGAGAGAACTTGCCTCCAAATTAGTCCGTACAAAAAAATATGAATTGCTTATATTGTGAAAAGTACTTGTTGCATGGGAAAACCAATTGCATATTTGAAATCAGCTTGTCAAAATACATAAGTGATGGAAGTTTTATCAAGTTGTGGCCACAAATGAAAAAGTAAATTTAAGTGGGGTGTGATAGTGACAATGACAAATTGGGCAGAACCAGAAGAGAGGCGCTGTGTATAAGTATCCGCTGTAGAAAATGCAGGTAATTAATGTCGTTTCATGGGTTGCTGGTCGATGTTGGTGAAAGAATAAATGGCGCCTATTTTAGATCGAACCAAACCACCTTTCCTATGTTTATTCACAATCTGTGCTTGTATAATATTGTACTGATTATATGGCCAATTATAAATACTTAGTCTTGGAACACATACAATGATATTAGAAAATGTTGGCTGCGCAAACCGCACTTCAAGAAGAATAAAGGCTGAAATGAAGTCACTGTAGCGCAGCTTTTCCTATTGTGTTGATAGTCTATCTATGCCATTATGCTCCGCCCTGAAAAAGCTATTTCCATATAATCCTTGTTGTCTCCATGTTGTTCGTGTCATGCCTAAAGCACTGATCGCAGAACACAGCCTTGGGCTAATCGCCCGAATGCTGAATAGAAGTTCTCCTGCTGCTGAAATTTTTTGTTCAATTCGTCTAAAACAGATTCATACTTTTGTTCCACAGATTATTAGAAAAATAGAGATATCATTGTAGCTCCACTTGACAAACAATGGCGTAGCATGTGTGTTGCTTACTGTTGCGTCTCAATACGACAATGAGGACTATCTAGACATTTTTCATGAGACAGTCCTTTCATGAGCGCGCGCCCAGATGACGGCGGGCCACGAAATAGACTGTCACACGCAAACAAAGGATGTCACTTCGGGGTGAGAAGGACAGCGATGACCACTCTAAATGAGCCTAATCCTGGCACGGTAAACTAATTGATGAAATTGGCCAACGTAGAATGCTACCGTGGGAACAACGTTCGCCTGGGATTCCGAGACTGCTAGACGCCTGCGCCATATGCGGGATGAAGGTGCAACATAGGAGGTGGAGTCCGGCGAAACGATGTGAACACATGGGAGGGATATTGGGACCGATCCGACGATTGTGATTTGCCGAGCTACAGTGATCAGATTCCCTAGCCTACTCTCCTAGGGAAGATGATGGTTTTAAAAGCGGACACCTTTAGTGCAGTGAGAGGTGTGCTGATGTTTCCTCATGTGAACTCATACGTTTAAAATGCTCCTACATGGAGGGGGCTTCCTCATCTGGAGCCAGCGTTAATGTAAGATAAACCCTCTCACATTCATTCCTACTGCCACACGTACTCATCAATGCGCCTGGAAGATCCCTGGCCTAAATAGTACCTCGAGCTGCGAAGCCACCAAGGCCGTGATACTTATTTATTACCATAGGTTACGGTTATTATAGCTCAAGGCTAATAACCTTTAAAAATGTGTAACTAACACTTTTTCAGCAATAAGTGCAATTCATTTTCATTATGAAGTGGTTCGTCTGAATATACATTACTTTTCTGTAAATAAGTATATGTTTTGTTACAAAGGTTTGTAAGCCTGGCTCGCGCAAACGAATAGGTTTCATTAACGTAGCAGTTACCAGCCCAAGCGTAAAGCGCGTTAGTTGAAGTTCAGTTGTGTGCTTTGTAGACTACATTGTTTTAGTTCCATTTCTATCTTACGCCAGATTTTTCCACCAACGAATTCAACGGGATGGCACGTTTCTCGACTGTGGCGCAACTCAGAAATATATTATGTTTCCAGTTCTACCACTAGAACAGCTTCTAAATCCACTCTTGCGCAACTTGCAGTACAATAATTTCGCTGTGTGAATGAAAAGAAAGCAGTCAGCGCGCGTTGTGATTTGCAAGTGCGAATTCGGAAATTAGTGAATTGTGGAAGCAACTCAAATGATACATCAAGCCACACGTTTTATTAGAATGTCATCAGGGGCGGAACCCGTTTACGCCGACACACTGAAGTGTGAGGTTGCATGTCGAGTATTTCAAACACTTGAATATCTATCCTGCGTGCTTAGTTCCTTATTGTAGCACGCTATCATACAGTACCACGTCCGAGCATCTAATTCTTCTTTCTCGCGCGTGTTTTTGATAACATACTCCGCAACAGTTTAACACGGTAGAGCTGCGAACACCACGGTTGGCCACGTCTTGCGAAATCACCACATGGGCAAAGCCGAGCAGCTAAAAAAAAAAATCACCGCCCTTTCCATTCCGTGAAGATAGTCGAACAGCGAAGCTGTGTTAAGTACACCGAGTGTTGCACCGTGCAAGTCAAACTCCGCAAGCACTCTATATGGTAAATCTCCAGTTTCTCCATTCCTTCACCTCATTTTCGCTTTTGCGTGCTTCGCGTGGTGAGCATGCTTTAGGAGCGCTGCCATCTCTGACATGCACCTCGGGGTCACCCCTTACGACGACGAGCCTGTTCCCGAGCCAACTCTCACTGGCGCTCGCAGTAGGCAGCTTCCTCCTCAGGAGTACGAAATACTCGTGGTATTACCGTAGTTGTAGCCGGGATGCAATGTGCGGAACCACTAATCCAAAGCTTTGTATATTGGGCGGAAGGCCCACCACTGGAGATGCGGGCGCTGCAATCGCTTTGACGATTGGCTGGATTGGATTGACAATTGGCGTGGCGGCCGGCACCAGCAAGAAGTGCCGGCAGCCACGCGCTCCTGCTTTCGCGTTTCAATCGCTGGGCATTGTTCGTTGGCCGCAAATCACCAGCGTAACATTTGTTGCTTTCGTTTATCAATTAACTATTTTTTCAATAGTCGATAAAGTGTATAACAGCTGTGTCTTACCAGTACTCACATACGAAGCAGGAACCTGGTGGCTTACGAAAAGGGTTCTACTTAAATTGATGACTCAATGAGCTATGGAAAGAAGAATGATGGATGTAACGTTAAGGGATAAGAAAAGAGCAGATTGGGTGAGGCAGCAAACGCGAGTTAATGACATCTTAGTTGAAGTCAAGAAGAAGAAATGGGCATGGGCAGGACATGTAATGAGGAGGGAAATAACTGATGCTCAATAAGGGTAATGAACTGGATTCCAAGGGAAGGGAAGCGTAGCAGGGGGCGGCAGAAAGTTAGGTGGGCGGATGAGGCTAAGAAGTTTGCAGGGACGACATGGCCACAATTAGTATAAGACCAGGGTAGTTGGAGAAGCATGGGAGAGGTCTTTGCCCTGCAGTGGGCGTAACCAGGCTGCTGCTGCTGCTGCTGCTGCTGCTGCTGCTGCTGCTGCTGCTGCTAATGCTGCTGCTGTAGATGATGATAAATTCGACACCGCTCTGGCTCGATCGCCAAAAATGCACCGTGTAACAACCTGTGATTAGATTCGCGTATAAGATTGCATTCTCACAGGCAGAAAGGCGCCGCTCCTACCCCTTTCTCCTAGTTGAGCTCTTCTTTTCCTCTCCCGCTAGCTAACGTGACCTCTTTTTAGCGATGTCCGACAAAGACGGCACAAGGTCAGCATAAACAGCATCGCTGTAAAGAGCGTGCGCTTGTCAATTGGTAGTTTTCACATGACGTCCATAGACTCAGCCCTTCGCCGTGCTAGTTCCCAGATAATTCGGCGAATATGTTATCAGTGCGTGATATTAACACGCGTGCACTGTTCTGCGTTCTTGCGACGGCCGTCCATGACCGGTTTATCTCGGTTATCAATTTGTTTCTCGACGCAATACGAGCCTTCCTTACGCCTCTTCAGAACGTGCTAGTATCACAAGATGGCGGCCACGAAGGCGCAGATTCAAATTATCTCTACGAAGTTCTGTGAATCAAAAATCAGTTTATAAATTTGTGGACTTGTGCTGGATTTCGCTTATGCCAGCATTATCAACTTAATCAAGATGAGGTGTCGTGGAACTTACCGAGGAATTTCCGTCATGACTTGTACTTTCAGTGTGACTGCGCGACATTGCGGTGCCTCCATTCTTGTTTACCGAATGACCATGGGTTGTCTATAAGAAAAAAAGAGGCGTTTGAGTTCTCACTCCCACTAAGGGCATACATAGATCGTCATTCACAACACCGTTTGCTGGCCTGGAAGCCAGGCCGCTTGCAAGAGGCCATGAAGGGGCTATTGAGATTATGCACAACTCACTTGTGGACACGTCTCAAACATAGACTGTCATTTAAATCTTTTGAAACTGGCGCTCAGTTAGTGTTACGCTGTGACTGTGCGATAGTCCGCTGCAGAACACTCAAGTCACTCTGCCCCTTTCTGTGAAGCCTACAGGTACCTCCAGCTTCCAGCCCATCCTAGTCAAGTACTGTAGCGTACAGTACAAGCTTAAAGAAACTGTGCAATGGCCGCGCCACATGACTAATGTCTGAGTGTCTGGTGCCTTTTTTCTCCGCTCTGTAAGTTTGGATGGCACGCTAGAGCAGTTGTGAACCAACCTTCTAAGGCGAAACCTTCGTCAAACTGGTCACGTTGTCTTCAAGGATGCAATGTTACGTCAAGTGATGCGGACCCTGACCTGCTCTCTAGTGCCTCATTTCCTTCAAACACGTTTCAAGTTGACACGCAAGCATCATTGTTGTTGCTGGCTGCGTCTGAGACAAGGAGGTTAAATATGGGGGTGATCGCTGCATCAAACGACGGTAAGAATCCACCCACTGCTGAGGCACGACTGCAAAACTTAAACCGGAAATTCGCATTCGCAATACCAACAAGCCACCCCATTAATTTCAATATTTCTCGTGCGGTGTCATTATTTTCTGAATTACAGCAAATGTCAACAATTTAATTTAATATTTTTAAGTAAAATCTACAGTGCTCGCCAAAACAAAATGACCAAAACGTTGGAAATAAACACATTAGCTAATAAATCATGACCAATAAACAAATTACTTAGCTTTACATACTTTGACCTATGCAAGGTTCTGCACAATGCTGATTATTGCTCGTTTGATTGATTATTGCAATGCTCGTTGATTTAGGTCATTACGGCTAAAAATCGACTCGCGCTAGATCCACGAGGCAATTCTTTCATACGAATTTAATTTATTTTGTTAAAACAATTCTATTTGGCTGAAAGTGGGCCCATGCAAATAATATTGTAGCAATTTCATCCACGCCAAGGAAACAAAATTATGGCGTAAACTCATCTCAATTTCTTAGCAAGACATACGATGAATCACACAAGTCAACGCGAACCTCATTGCTATAGAAGAGGCAGTAGACACTCTTGTAGTCCAGAGCATCGTTGTTCTCCCAGTACGTTTTCCAGTTAGCTTTTTCGTCTTCTGTTATCTTGCTCTTAATGTATTCCGCTATTTGGTAAGAGATGATCTGCAAAAAAAAAATGAAGCTTCAATGAGTTGTCGCATCGAAGAAGATATTTACGCCGTTTTCTACACCGACATCCATGTGTCACGTAGTGAAGACTACAATAAAAGAAAGCATTTGACCATCCGCTCGACATTCAAAAAGTTATGTGGTCGTGGAAAAGTAGTACATTGTGGGATGCTTTGTGCATATGGAATTTTCTACAATAGTGATGGTAACCCGCCGTGGTTGCTCAGTGGCTATGGTGTTGGGCTGCTGAGCACGAGGTCGCGGGATCGAATCCCGGCCATGGCGGCCGCATTTCGATGGGGGCGAAATGCGAAACCACCCGTGTGCTTAGATTTAGGTGCACGTTAAAGAACCCCAGGTGGTCAAAATTTCCGGAGTCCTCCACTACGGCGTGCCTCATAATCAGAAAGTGGTTTTGGCACGTAAAACCCCAAATATTATTATTAATAGTGATGGTAGGCAGAGCAGTAAAGGTGAGGCCTTCGAGTAAGAAGCTTTTTTATGTTGCTGTTTGTCCAGGGTCGTATATAACTGCGATCAACGACATAAGAAAGGCTTACGTTGCGCTTAGATTGCACTTTCAGAATAAATCTGCAAGACCTTGTCGTTATGAGAACATTTTTGGAAGTTCGCAACATTGTTGGCGACAATGTGAAAAGCTGAAAAGCTAACTCCGTTTGAGAAAAGAAAACTGCAGAAAATAAAGACTCATGCATCATCTCACTAAAGCAGTGTAGACTCACAAATAATTGTCATGGTCAAAACGCGTAACTTCTGTGCTGTCTGGGCTGACGAAATCGCGTGCCCATTACTTTAACTCGTGCATACATGCTGCTGAGATGCGGATGATCAAATTCATACCGGTAGAATTTACAGCCCCGCCAGAACACAGTTAGCAAAATGCCAGTGACTCAACTAAACGTCAAAAATTGAATATGTAGCAGAAAACCTCATACCCACATGAAATACTCATAGTGATGAAAATGACATGGCAAAAAAATGAAACAGACCTAGAAACAAACCAACTCGCATTGTGAAATTTTTCCGTCCTGCAGATTGCAAACATAAAGTATGTTCTGTATTTACTGGATAGCATTTATATAGATGCGACACTCCCTATAGTGATCACTGCGGAATCAAGCACCATCTGTTTTGAGCAAGCCCTTGAGCAATGTCCTAATCAATGTTTTCATTACTACTGTGTAAAACCTCGAGAAATGCGCGCTCGGACCAATCGTCGGAGCTTATCTTGTGACTTCTTGATCTTAGATTAGTCCATAATAAACGCGAAAGGTCTGATATTTTTAATATTAGGCTATTCTAGAGAATTTTCACGCTTTCCCTATTAGCAGTGAGAAGTTGGAGTGGCGCCATCTCGAAAGCGACGTCACGGCCAAAACATCGCTCGCTCCGGCTCGCTCGACTGCCGCACGCGCTCGTTCCCTCATGAATCCTTGGCTCGAGCCGTAAGTATTGCAGGATACGTCGGCTTCTTTCTGCTGTCACATGCGAACCCCAGTTTACTCATCAAAATTGCGTGGTTCGAGAAAATTTGCGGCTTCGATATCGCAAGATAACAGATTGGTGGGCTGGTTGGTATGCATAAATTGAGACAAATAACAAAAAAGCACGAGGACAATGGAAGGGAACGAAGACACAGCGCTACTAAAAACGGAATTTTTATTGCACATGATTACCACATATTTACCTTCCTACAACAGCAATCAAACAAGGCCACGGTCGCAACATGCATTTCTTTCCGGCAAAATCATCCACCATAGGTGCCGCGAAAGAAACGTGGTTTCTTTTTTTGACAGCGACCACAGATGGGCAACCTACACAGTTATCGTTTCTGATCATTTCGAATGCCTCGATGATTTCCCTAGTGACTTCATCCAGGTTCCTAGATATCACTAGTGATTTGTCAAACAAGGGTTTACAGCCACAACGCGAGCACTGTGCGGCTAGATGGCTGCTCTTTACCAGATTATTGACATTACACGAATGTTCCCGTAAGCGATCACTGGTGCACTTTCCCGGCTGTCTAATGTAATCCTTCCCGAAGTCTAAAGGAATATGGTGCACCACTCTTTCCAGGCACCAAACAAACGCGAGCCGGTGATTTCATCGAAGTCATGGCGCCTCTTTGTAGTATTGTTAACATTCGCGCACGAACCAGACAATTTCAAAGGGGTCAAAAAGACGACGTCAACGCTAATATGATTCCCAAATTTCTTCATATTATGGATGCACGTACAACGCTAAAGCACTGGAGGCCGTAAACTCTACGTTTGTTAAGTGGGACGAGGTGTGCCTTGAAAAAGTCAAGAAAGAGGCGCGTAGTCTGTAAGAGCTTTAATCTAGAAGCCCTTCGTCGAGACTTAGACGAGATAAAGGGACTGTGTTTGCAAACGTTCTTTTCTGCGAAAACGCACGAAGATGAGTGTCCACTCCTTGTTATTTCATTAGAAAAGGACTGCTGGTCAAAAGCGGTAGCTTGATTTTTAAAGGCAAAGCTAGAAATTTGAGCTCTCGATGACCATTTTAGAATCAGTAGCTCTGATCAAGTAATAGAATTTTAAAAAACAACACACACGTAAGCTTCTCTGCCTTCGCTCTAGACATTCAAAACTTCTTTTACTCATTACCTCAATAGGCGCCACTTCAATGGGTGGAAGACGCCAAAGAGAACCACGGCGTAGTGGGCTTCCAGAATGAAGTCGGTCTAATCGCTAACCAGTTTTTAGAACTTTAAATGTTTTACTTGTCCTCGACGTTCGCTGCTTCAGGTGAGAACATTTTTTACAGAGATAAGGCATGTGAATTGGATGCTGCCCTGCACATCTGTTACGCGGCCTATTCTCGATCATTACGATAAAATTCTGTGCACTAGCCTGAAAGGATGACAGGTTGCAAAAGTTTCAAGGTATGTCGATGATTGTATAGTATGTTTACAATGGACAATGAATGCTGGGCTTCTTCCATGTATGCTGTCTATTCAGTTGTTCCTGGGTGTCTCCAATCTCTTATTTCGTCATGTGGAGAGCCTGCTAACAGTTCCAATAGGTTTTAGATTTTGTCCGTGTTTTCTCAAACAGTCGTGTGTGTTGGTACTATGAGCGCCGAGGGAAGAAAGCCATTCTGCCATCTTCATCAGCGCATTCCGAAATAGTTAGGCGGGGCGTCATTATTCTTTGTTTTAAAAACTATCTTCTAAAGTCTCATACAAGCATAGCGAACGACAGAAAACAAACGGAAATACTGCAGAAGGCGCCCGGACACCGCCCGAGCTGTAGCAGACGAGAGGTGTGAGTCAGTGTCCTGACGTAACGCGAGCGGCACTCACAGCGCCTTTGTAGGTCGTTCTCGGGGCTAACATAAATCGCTCTTCAATAAATTAACCTCTTGGCTGGCTATTTTCATTGTTATGCTGTACCTTATCCGTGAGAAATAGGATCATGCTTTGTCTATTTTCCTGCTTTCTTTTTTTTTCTGCAAATGTAAACTAGAATATCACTTATCGCCATTCGCTCTATGATCCCCACCGCTCTCTTCCTGTTTCTTAAGGTTAGGCCGAACATTTTTGTTAGATCGTCCTTTGCCCGGTCTTTGATTTGTTTTCGAACTCCTCCAACTACTGCCTCATATATTATAACCGGTGGAATGCAATGATTGTATACGCGTAAACGATTGGACACAAAGAAGCGATAGTACTGATCAACAAGCTCCACAGAGTTCGTACAGTCAGAGCAATGTATCAGTGCAACGCACTCTTTTTATGAGAGATTTTTTTAAAGAGTAAACAAAGCGGCAAGTTGCACAGGTGTTCTCTTTTTGCATGAGAGTACCCATGAATACAGCCATGTAAGAGCAACGGTTCATTTGAGCGAACTATGGTTGAATGAATCGACCAACAACCTTACTGAACCGATCCTGCTCTACGTGACGATTTCAATCCGTTTCTAACCTTAAAAGAGCTTGAAAAAAATCTAGTGGCCTTGAGGTGATAACTTGGGCAGAACGGTATCTCATCCAGCAATGTTTGCAATTTTTTAGTAGTTTGAAGAAGTACTCAAGCGTGGTACCAATTACGTCGACATTCGTTCCGATAATCTGAAATAAAGTAGAAGAATCAAAATGTTCTGCTTGGTCCTTCATGTCTAGGTCAGGAACTTTGTTGTATCCGTTTTGTAGCCATTGAGCCAGTCAAACTGCTGCAACGCATATTTGATTACGCGATAACTATGAACATAAAATCTACTTGACAGAGTATAAACCAACTACCAGATGAGATAGACATGAAGCCGCAACCAATTTTGTAAGTTGTAACTAGGCGTTCGCCAAAAAAAGCGAACATGCACATCACACAAAACATTAGAAAGAAAACAGGATACCAAGTCTCGCTTGGTGCGTCAACGAAATAACCTTTGTGTTTCCGGCCTAGTCGTAATACGTGGCCAGGCATTTAAGCTTTTTATTAAAATGCAAATATTCATGACATGCTAGTAACCACTTACTCTAAGTTACTTCAACACTAATCTTAGTGTTGCGTCAATCGCATCTCAAGACTTGCCTGTCCCAGGACTGCGTAATTATACGCGGCCAGTCCATCGTCGTAGTAGTAGGGTGGCTCGAATAGCTGCCCTACGGTCTTCACCGTGTCGTCAAGCGTCTCGCTAACCGCCTCAGCCAGCAGCTTCAGGTGCGCCTGGAACACCGGCGGGAGCACGTGCCACGCGCGCAGTCGCCGCAGCCAATCGGCGACGAAGCCACCCTGCGGTATGGTGTCCACGCCCGCAAAGAAGCGCGGAGCCTGGCTCGAGTGGGCGTTCGTCGACTCCGGGAACGTCATGCTCGCCACCTCACTGGCGTCGGCACTGATGAGCCGCAAGCCGAGCGGACCACGGATGATGGCGGCCGCGGTCTGCTGCAAGCGGGCCATCATCCGCGTGATGTGCAGCATTCGCGCGATGGGAATGGCACTGGGGCCTGCGCGGAAGCAAGAACACGCAAACCTTCTACCTTCAGCGAGTGCAAGGAGAAGAGCCGTTGAGGTAGGGCAGCGGTTATGGCGTAACGAAGTTCGAGATCACGAGTTCGATTTCGGGTGTGGCGACCGCGTTCCGAATGGGACGGAATGGAAAGAGACACGTCTACCGGGCATTGGGTACACGTTCAATGACACCAGGTGTTCGAAATTCAGCCGGACGCCCTCGGTAAGGCGTATTTCATAATCAGATGTTGGTTTTGCCACGTAAAACCCCACAGCTTAGTAAACAATGAGCAGACACTGAGAAATAATGACACACGTACACAGCGTTCACTCGCAACTAGATCTTTTCCCGCTCACTTTAATCCAAGTCCCATTGAACATAATCCCCCTACCAGCCAATTTGACCTGAGCGGCAGCATTTTTAATTCAAGTGTCAATAATTTCTTCCAGACGCCACCACATTTGTCCCAGTGCCGTCGGAATTGAACCGCCTGCCAACTGATTTATACGTTGTGGAAGCCACTTTAATCCGAATGCCATCATTTTAATCCTAGTGCCAGTCAATTCAATCCGCGTGGAAATTCGTTGAGGAAAAGATAAATACTACAACAGGTTGTAACAGGCATCATGTACTCCTTGCATTTACTGGCGTGATCAGCTGCATTGGTCTCAGCATTATAGGGGCACAGTTTCCATGCTGCCAGTGTAGCCATACCCGCATCACAAACACTTCCGGGGAGTACATCACTGACTTGCTTCTTTTCGAGACGCTTTGCCAAGTGACCAGTGTGACGCGCATAAGTGAGTTACAATCATGACACAGATTGCACGATTGGGTTATATCATGCGATTTCGTGCCCTTCGTCATGTATATCCATCGAAATGGTTTGCAAGGGTAAAAACTTGCTCACCATTACTCAGCCACTTGACATAATCATTAGGTGGCTCATGATAGATAGCTAAGTTTGTACCTTACCATGCACTCCTATGATCCCGCAATGCATATAAAACGATATGGTCCCGAAATTTTAACTGCTTGTTATTGAGTGATTTCATGAATTCACTGTTGACTAAGTGAGCGTTGCCACAGTCGTACCCAACCATTGTATCATCGTATCCGGTAGGTTATGCATGTTGGATATGCATCACGATAGGGAAATAAATCACAGGCAGTAGTACAATCTAAGTCGCACAATGTGGATCACGATTGCGACTCACTTATGTGCGTCACTCTTGTCACTCAGAAACGCGACTCGAAAAGAAGTAAATGGGTGACAGACCTCCCGGTAGAGTTTGTGAAGCGGCCATAACGACACTGGTAGCGTAGAAATAGCACTCCTGAATAAAGGAAAAATCAGACATCCACCCGTTTGTAGCAACTGCTACAAAGGAAATCCAAACGGGTTCTTCGAAAGAAAAGCCTCAGAGTTGAAGAAAAATTCGTCCTGGCCCGGACCAAGACGAATTTTCGTTCAACTCTGAGGTTTTTCTTTAAAGGAACCCGTTTGGGTTTCCTTTGTAGAAGTTGCTACAAACGGGTGGATGTTTGATTTTCCCTTTATTCATTACTTATCTCCACCTTGCGGGTCTCCGCAGAACTATTCCATCAAATAGCACTCCTAAAGCGTTGACACCAACACAGTGATGACGTCAGTAAATAGATGGAGCTCATAACGCCTGTTACGACCTCTTGTTGCAATATTTATTCGCACCTGAACCAAATTCCAAAATGATTGCATTTACCGAATTTAGGATTAGAATGAATGACACTTGGATTAAAGTGGCTGGCGGAAGGATTAAATCAGTTGGCACGCTGATTAAGTCAGATGGTGCTGCGATCAAATCTGGTGATGCCTAGGTTAAATTATTGGCACTTGCATTTATAATGCTGGTGCTCATATAAATTGGCTGACACGTGGAGTATTTTTTATGCCACTTCGATTAAACTGAGCGGGAAACCCTCTACCATGCTTATTTGCGGTACACGTGACATCAATGCCTCAGCCGTTCAACTTCCCAAAGAAAAGTAAGGAATTATACAAGCAAAAAAAAATGACGTATTTTAAGTATTCTACAAGTCGTATTGGTTTTCAATGAAAATGATGGACGATAAAAAATGTGGGGAAGGCGTTCCCGAATAAAATTATGATTAGCTAAGGCCTCACTTCATACTGTTAACGTATACTAAGAAGAAACTGCACAGCAGGCATTTTTAAAAGAGCACATGATAGAACAACAGCAGAAAAGATTTTAATCAGGGACTCAAATCAGCAATCCTTAGCTCATAAGTCATGTTTGCCACTGGCCAGGCAGATTCACTTATGATCTGTCCGACATCAGGGTTGGCTGACATGTGCTCTAAGGAGCTGTTCTAGCGTAAGATTTTATTTTCTTTACAGCGAAGCTGCCTATCGCTAGGGCCCCGGATTTTATGGCGGTCGTGCGAATTTCTCGAAGAGAATTTCCCGATCGCAACTTCGGATCAAGCTGCCGAGTATGTGATCGCCTATTGTTTGATAATGGTCTATCGGAAATCAATGGCGTACGGACGGAATAGCGACGGCAAAATGCAGTAAATGTGCTCACGCGATGGTTTCCTGCCGAGAACGTTGGGGAGTTTCGAGTCCGCGGCACATGTGAGGAGGCGCTGATCGAGGGGGATGTGCCTCGGACGCGTGTAGTGAACCCGCCTAGTTCTGCTGAAGGGCGCGATTTCACGTTTTTGGACGACAAATGATTACTTGTACCCGCGTGTGCCGGTGCATCTTCCGAAGCTCAGTGCCGATGCGAACAGCTTCGCTGGTCATCTGTCTTCACAGAGTGCAATGGCTCATAAATTTTGTTTATAAATAGGAGCCCAGATTCGTCCGATGAGGAAATCAGGGGCCGAATTGAGAAAGATTTCTGTCTTTGAGTGGTCTTTGGCATCGGCGAGCCGCCTTCAATAATCACATGTACAGCATCTGTATTCAGTGAAATTTCCTTTTACGAACAATTCCAGGGTAAGGCGCTTTTTGTGGCTACGGCTCAATGGCCGAGTTCACAAACTTACCGTTCGTAAGTGAACGTTGCCATTGGCTGGGCGCCTACAAGAATAAAGGCCGCATAATTTCTGAGGATTGCCTATTATTGCGGAAGTATTCTTTGCCTCGGGCGTGACTTCAATGTTGCTTAGTTTTGCTTACTTGCTTTTCCTAGGTTATGCACGTGTCCCCATGGCGTTTCCGGTGGCAAAGAATACTTAGATTTTAGCAGACAATTGTCAAATTTTCCTGCCGCATCGGGCCCTTTCAGTACAATCGCACCGATTGCGCCACAATGCAGGGCTCGAGCGCGCCTTGAGGAAGCAGAGCAGTCGAAAGGGAGCACCAGCAGCCGCAGCATCACTTACGGCGTTGTGTGAGGGAAGAGCGCATCGCCGCGATGCCATGTCACCCTCAGTGTTACTCTCGCAAACATATTTTATGCACGCTTTTACTTCTTTTTTAATTATGGGGTTTTACGTGCCAAAACCACTTACTGATTATAAGGCACGCCGTAGAAGAGGACTCCGGAAATTTTGACCACTTGGGGGTTCCTTAACGTGCACCTAAATCTAAGCACACGGGTGTTTTCACATTTCGCCCCCATCGAAATGCGCCCGTAGTGGCCGGGATTCGATCCCGTGACCTCGCGCTCAGCAGCCCAACACCATAGCAACTGAGCAACCACAGCGGATTGCGGCACTTTCCTATTCACGCAAGCTCTCGTCTGCTTCTGGCTGCGCCTCGGTAAGGCCCACAGAAAAAGCGCTAAGCATATCAACCTCCTCGCTTGCCCGCGAGGTATTCATTAGTTGAGGGACGCCCAGCAGCGGTCAGTTGGACGTCGGGCCTTCCCAAATTCTCTAGTAGGTTCACCCACAAATTTCAGGTTGTCCCAACCCCACATTTACATTGCGATAACACCAAATTTGATTTAGGTCCACCCCGAAAATGAAGCCGGCTCACCCCCAAATTTCAATTTGGCTACCCCAGCCTCAAATTTCAAGTTGACCCACCTCCAAATTTAATTTGTTCCACGTCTAGCTTGAAGTTGGCTCACTCTCTCATTTAGGTTGGCCCACCTCCAAATCTCAAGTTGCACCAACCCCAAATTTCAAGTTGACTCAACCCCAAATTTCATTTGGTGCACATCTACTATAAGCTAGCCCACGCATTTTCTGAGGAGTCCGATGTATATTTATGGGGATCTTATTTTTATTTTTTGCTTGATTTTTTTTCTTATCGGTTAAAAGCTTTCAATCACATACATTTGCATTATAATTACGATGAAGTGTCTTAACGTTGCGAAGTGCGCATTTTATACAGATACAAGGCACTATACTCGCGTGACAGGGCTGGGGAGCTCGCCAGAGAATGCTTACGCCATAATACATCCAACACCAGGCTTGACGAAGGTATTTTTTTTCTGATTGTAGCGCAACACATCCTTGAGTAAACACTAATCGGTACAGCGCCAAGCCATACTTGTGCATATCGAGTACAAACGCACGGGCTCTCATACTAACCTTTCGGCTTCTGGCATTAAGACACTCTACACTAGGGAAAAGCAGGCGTATCTGAAGTTTTTGAAGCAACTGCTGCACAACTGCTATAACGTTTAGGTAGGTCGCTTCCTCACAGTCTCGCCCCACTCGTCGTTAGCATAAATACACGCTAAAAGAATTGGCTTTCAACATCTTGGACAATCGACGCTGGGACAATCGTTTTTTAACTTAAGGTCGATCAAATGTAAGTGTCATGCATGATCAAATGTAAATGTCACGAACGCCCAAACATTGTTCGATTTCACTGTAAATTAGGGAAGTACAACTAGTCTTTAGTACCATCGTCATTACCACACAAACTCTCTCATTAGAACGCTAGCTAACTTTTATAAGATTCTTGCGCTTATAGAAATGCATTCATTGATCCAGTAACACCTCGTGGTTAGCGGTGATGTTTTACTGTCGAAAGAGGTTGTTTACGCCACTTCACATGAATTAGTTCTATTATTATCTCTTGTTTGTATGTTTATTCCATTCGCATTTTTGTAACTCATAGTAATCCTGTGCCTTGTTCTGTTTTACTTTTTTCTGTATTCTTTTCTGATGTTTTCCCATTGTGATTGCTTGAAGCGGCATTGATTTATTTTGCTTAGCGAACTTCTTAGGAGCCATTTATTGTTCTATAACTGATTGTGATCGTTTTTTATCCTTGTGCTTCATTTCGTCTGTAGAGCGCGCATGTTTTCGAAATGTTCATTTCTTTTTCATCTTTGGTTGAAATGCTTTGTCTAGACTCTCTTTTTGCGCATGATTGTAAAACGTTGGCGATTATTTGCCAAGTTGATGTTGTTCGCATGAAAAACTGCTTAGAGGACATTTATTGTTTTAATCCTATACTGGCAGATGTGCTTCATTCTTGTTCTTTGTGTGCACCTGTGTGGGTACAGTGCGTATGTTTTCAAAATGTCGATTCTTTTTTCTTTAAAGCTCAATTATCCCTTTGTAATCCTTTGTATTCGATATCTGCTATGTGCTCTCAATTGAGCGTGGCAGCATACCAAGTAAACCAACAAATAACTCCTTCTCGTAGCGCAGAACATCAGGGTCGTTTTGCCACAATCATGTGAAGCCAGACTACGTAACTGAGGAGAGCATATGATAAATTGCTTATTTTTGTTTATTATGTGGAAATTATGAAGTAAATGTGAATGAAAGCGTAAGAAGAAGTCACTGCCAATGGGAACTGAACCGGTCTTCGCATTATGCGTACGATGCTTCTATAAGTGGAGCCTCCACAGCGCGGTTCCCGCATTCACTTTCTTAGTGAATAAAAATTTACGATATATATAAACACATATATACAAAACTATAAGAGAAGTATAGCCTAGTCATGCGTCAAAGTAGTCATTCGTTTGTTGCGCCATGTTCTTCTTCTTTTTTTTTCACGGAATGAAGTGCGAGAAGACCTTCGTATCCTAAGGTACCCCTTGTACATTCGGCAGTTGTTGCAAAAAATGCCGCTGCATCCCTGCCCAGAAAACTAACAAGTGCGAAGGACAGTCATTAAATCGTGAATTGCGATCGAATAGGGCAGAACGAATCTGGGCTCTGAAAAAGACTGTTGTATGGCGACGTGTACATACGCGTAAACTACAAGGCAACGCATCTCGTTATTGCAAGCTCGGATGCGTTTGCACAGCGACACATGCTTGCACCGAGAGGGGACTTTAAGTGGCTTCGAAGACGAGCTTCAACGGTAATGAGCTGGGAAGCTGCGGCAACAGTGCGTTGGCTTTGAAAATTTTCAACAGACTATGAATACATTTTATTATCCGTCTAACATGTAACCACTTCGTCCTAACTTTACGTCAGACAGTGGAAGGTCATTACTTTGAGGACAATTTCGAGAAAAATGAATATTGCGAAATACGGATGGATGGATGGATGGATGCGAAACTTTAATAAGGTCCTGAGGTACGATGCGAAATACGGATGAAAATAAGCAATTTCCACGAATCACAAACCTTGGGCCGTATATTACTATAAGTTACCGCTTGAAATAAATGCGCTGAAACTTTCAGTTTTTTTTTTTTGCAGCGCAGTACTAGGGAACAATTGCTGCTTACCTTCGATAAGGCCAATTGCCTCTCCATGAATTGTTTCTGTGAACCCCAGATGCATTTTGCAAATTTCTTCCGGTGTATCCTGGGAGCAAGGAGAAGGTCACTGCTCGGTTAAACTACTGTGCAGAATTCTCAAAGTCAAGCTATTACCTTCGGTAAGAGATTTTACTTGCGCTAGTGCTAATAGAGTGTTTTAGTTTAGGTGACGCAAGCGGCTTGCGTACGCAAGAACTACGGGCCACGGCACTGCGCATGTGCCGACCTATACGTCTGTGTCTGCGCATGCGCAGTACCGTCGTACCGTTTAGGTGACGCAAGCCGCTTGCGTCACCTAAACTAAAACACTCTTCGTATTTGCAGTGCCCTCTGTCCAAATTCGCGGTAATCAAATGACATAAAAACACCTATTGATCACTTTTATACATTAAAACATATCTATATATATGTAAAATTATTTGTCCATAATGTATATAGACGTGCGCTTGTAAACCGTTACCGGTCCATTTAATCCAATGGAAAATAAAGCGCCGTCTTGGGGAACGCCACGTGATAGCCAGCGAGCTTGCTTTCTGCATCCAATCCAATTCTTTCTGACGCCAACGCTAGCCAAAGCGCTGTGCAGCACGCTCTGCTCAGGCAGCTTCTAAGCGGACCGTGTTCCTCGCTCCGCTAGCCCGCTTACGGCTAAGCGGATGGCGCATGCGCATTCGCGGTTCCGCTCCGCTCAGCTGCTGAGAGGAGCGTAAACACGCTCAACAAAAACACTCTATTAGTTTGCCCTGAAGGCACTAAACTCCCCGACTCTCGAGCGGGCTAGCCACGCACCTCGCCATGGCGGAAAGAGTGTTCATGTCGAAACATGAATTCGCCAAACGATAAACCTGCGATGCCCGAGAATAACGCTAGTTTTGCCAGAAAACGAGTATTCAGATTTGCGCAAGTGGAGCACCCTTCCAGTGTTCCACAGGCGATTCCTGCGCCCCAGAGCGCACAATGCTTTAACGCCAGATGTGCTCGTAAGAGTGATTCCCAGCTAATCCTGATGCTTGACACAGCTAGGAAAGACGGCCAGCGTATGGCGAGTCGTACATACGGATGAAAACATTTGTCAGTTCTTGCTCTGATGTGAAGCCGTGATGCCCTTCTTTAGCTTACACTAAATTTTCAGTACTACTTTCTGCTACTACATCCTGCTGGCTTTCGCTGCTAATTTTATGAACAAGTTTTACCTCAGGAGCTCGCACTTGAATGCATGGGAACAGAAACTGTTCTGCTCATCGAATTTGATTAGGTCACCGTATTAAAAATAAAAGTGAACATATACTGTGTGCGACAAACACAGTTTTATTTAAGCCGTGAAGGTTCTTTTTTAATATTTGTTGGAAATAGCACAGTTGAGGAAAACTGCAACTCCATTTATATGACTCTGCTACACGGCGTTCACGTGGTCACACTTCTTTAAGGTGTGCCTAGGCACACACCTATAGTGGGCTAAATTTATGTCTCGTACAGCCCGATCTCAAACACAACACCAATTTGTGAGCAAGACTTTTGCGAAACAGTCGTAAACCCGGCAGCGGTTTTAGGTAAAGCGTAAACACACGCGCATAATTTTTCCACTTCAGTTGTTCAAGAAGTTTCTATTTGCAAAAATTGCGATATCTGCTTTCGGTGAAGTTAGGAATTTGTAAACTTTCTGCTTCGTATTTTTCTTATGTTGCCGATTTGCGGCTATTTCTGCATAGGCATTAGGCACAAAATAAAAATTATCTTTACTACCGTCGATAGAATGGGCCACTCCTTCAACCTTTAAAGCATGAATTTTTATTTTGCTGTGAAGAAAAAAACAGGCAAGCCAGTGCTTAGGTCAGGTAAGATACACCATGCAATTACAGGTATATTTTGTGACTATGCACAAATACGTTTGAATTGCAGGAAAATTGGAAAAACTATCGGAAGCATTAGAGAGACTTCACAAGTTACTGTAGGAAATGGAGATTATTTCTGATAGCTCCATCTCTTACAAGTTTCATTAAATATAATGAGGTAACCATTCATATATTTCTTTATTAGCTTCAATACCTTGGCCGGATTATTTACCGACCTTCGATTTTAGCTATTTTTATTTCCATAGTCCTTATTAATTTGACACCAGCCGTAAGAATATTTGCTTCTTTTACATCCAAGGGTCATTTGCTACTGCTGTAATTAGTACTGTGAGTGTGGCTGCCCCGCATTATCTTCATCGCAATCACAGCTGCACTTTTCATCTTACCTATTATTTGCTAATAATGATGCTAATAAGGCTGTATAGCGTACAGACAATACATTTTGCCACAAAATTTATTATTTTTTTCGAGGTAATAAATCTCTGCTCTCTTCCACAAGATGACCCATAACTGCAAACTGCATCATACATTGCACATTAGTTAATATTTTTGCCCTACAGAATCACACTAAAGTGTTTGTCGACCAAAACGTCATAGTAGGCTTATACACAATACATAAACACCCTAATAAATTTTGTTCACTGAGTTCAAGAACCTGAATTAGGGAAATACGCTGTTGCTTTACGAATATAAATTACGAATGTTATGTACACTGTGTGAGGAGCTGCCGTGGTACATTTTAAGGGCGAGATAACTCGATAATAATTTCCAATGGAATGTCTGCATTTATTGCATTGCCCGAGGGGCCATAGCTTTCAGGTAAATTCACAGGAATTAATAGCAATTTCTTTCTTTTCGATTCTGCTATGCTGAGCGAAATTCTTTATGCGTATCGTATGTGATACACCACGCGGTAAGGAGCTATATGCGAACAATTTCGTTCATGCCGAATCGGCGGTTATCCTAGCGGGTAAGTTTCTACGCCTCATGTGCATTCGATTGGGAAAACCCGAGTTGGCCTCGAGGCTTGCAAGAAGCAGCCCTGTCCGTTTTTACTCACTCATTTGCGCCGCCATCTGCAGAGAACGCTATAATGAGTGACGTTTAACAATAAAACAGCTAAAAAGAAATGAGTTGGCGCGTTTTCTCGCATATGTTTGTGTGTATGTGAAGAAGACGATTAAGGAATCAGGACGCAGTGCGAAGACCGCGTAAGGGAGCACAAGTTGTGACATCACATCTTGGACACCAATCATGGTAAGCATTACGCGCTATTAGCGCTTTGTAATTAGCATGCCTTCATGATTGCCGAGGCTTAGTTGTACAATTAGGTTGGGTCTCTACGTGTCTGCATTAATGGGTTCTGTTTACCTCACAATCACTCACAATATCTTTCAAGTTTTACGGATAGAAGTATACTACTTGCGAAAGTTAAACAAATCTATCACGAATATTTGAGAAAAAGAACATCCGGTCCAATAACGAGTGCAATACCTCTTATTTTTATTTCTAAGGAAAGTGAGAGAACAATTCGGTAAAGTCCGCAAGGCAATACAAAGTTTATTCACACTATTTCATACCTAATATACCGTTACCTACTGGACTTCAGCTGAATTTAGAAGGTTGTAAGTCACATCAAATGATAATTGTATTTGCTGCACCATTACGATGGCAGTAACGAAACAAAAGAAACAGCCCCACGCCGGATCCACACAGTTGAGTGTGTTGCTCATTAAACGATATAAGCGTGATGCTACTGTAGCGCACGTTGTTCTAAATGAATAAAAACTAGGCTTAGAATTTGTTCTTGGTCTAAGGCAAGCCATGCTTATTTCACGGCTGGAAACTATTGTGCATAAGCGTTCTATTCCATGCTCAGGAACTGATGACGTATGCACAATAACCGCTATTCTCCTGCAGCAGAATGATTCAGAAGAGCCCTCACTTGCATCGGTCTTGCTACAGTGTGACAACTTGTGTTGGTCCTTATAGGATTCAAACTGGAACAAATATTCATTAATTTACAATAGCAAATTCTCGAATAACATGAAATAGCAGCAACAATACGATTGATACGGGGCATTTCTACAATCCGACAAACCATATATATATATATATATATATCAGCAGCTTGGTTACGCCCACTGCTGGGCAAAGGCCTCTCCCATACTTCTCCAACTGCCGTGGTCATGTACTAATTGTGGCAATGTTGTCACTGCAAACTTCTTAATCTCATCAGCCCACCTAACTTTCTGCCGCCTCCTGCTACGCTTCCCTTCCCTTGGAATCAAGGCCATAACCCTTAATGACCATCGGTTATCTTCCTTCTTCATTACATGTCCTGCCCATGCCCATTTATTTTTCTTGATTTCAACTGAGATGTTATCAACTCGCGTTTGTTCCCTCACCCAATCTGTTCTTTTCTTATCCCTTAACGTTACACCTATCATTATTCTTTCCATAGCGCCTTGCGTCGTCCTCAATTTCAGTAGAAGTCTTTTCATAAGCCTCCAGGTTTCTGCCCCGTACGTGAGTACTGGTAAGACACAGCTCTTATACACTTTTCTCTTTAGGGATAATGGCAACCTGCTGTTCATGATCTGAGAATGCCTCCCAAACGCACCGCAGCCCATTCTTATTCTTCTGATTGTTTCAGTCTCATGATCCAGATCCGCAGTCACTACATGTCCTAAGTAGATGTATTCCCTTACCACTTCCAGTGCTTCGCTACCTATCGTAAACTGCGGTTCTCTTCCCTAGACTGTTAAACATTACCAGGCCCCGCACACTCTGAAGTTCAATAAATGGCCACAGAGGGCGAAAAAAATTGACCACGAGCCGCTGCTAATGAAAGAAGTACAGCAGAAGCACTCAAGAGATGCCCGAGCTAGCTTTAATATTTCCCGGTAGGAGCGCCGTAATAAGCGCAATCTTTTATCACAAACTTTTCCCTGCAATTACGAAACCATGTTTATTACATAAAATAGGCCATAGAATTATCATTACTAATTAGATACTGTGCTTTTAATTAGCAAGTTTGCTGTTTTTTTCATTATAAACGGAAATAGCGTTCAGCATCATCGATCTTCCACGTGACCACTGGCCTGGATAAAAAGTTTTTACCGGTATTTTCGAGTGCATGGCGGCATGGATCCATTCGTTCGTACACTTAGACTGGTTGCTTCTTTGTTGCTAAAACTAGTTTATTGCGCTTCGATGTCTCCCGCTATTTAACTTGTGATGAAGTGATATTTTTGCAAGCAGACATGTAAGCCCGAGAGCTACGTTTCGGTCGTGAAGTATGCATCTGCATCGAAACGGGAACCGTATTCTGTGACTGAAGACAGCAGTACCGGTGAGTCGTTCAATGTCGCTGCCTGAATAATTATGCTTATTGCTCTCATTAACTTACAGGCGGAGACAGGTTAACGAACTAGATGCTGCATTACATATGAGCAGTCAGGATACTCCGTTGCTGTTTTCGAAATAAACTTGTAGTTGCGAATTCACGAAAGAGAAAGCGATATCGGAACGCGCGTCACATTTTTTATCTCGTTGTAGCCGTAGCCATGGGCGACAGAGTAACCTTATCAACGAATTTTTTTTCGAGGCCGCCTGCAAGTTCTTTCGTCCACAGAACCGAATAACCCTTTGAAAGACTGAAGCTAAAGTACTGAATTCAATGTATCAAACAGTTTCACGCATGATAATTCACCCATATTTCGTACCTGTTGGTTCCAAATGTTCTTGCTGTGCAGTTTGGTTTAACTGAGTACATTTATTTTTGTAGTAGTGAAGAGGTGCATCACGTTCATGCAGAAAAAGAATGCATCATTTCTAATAGGTTCATGTCTTTCATGCATTTGTTTGTGAAACCAGCAGCGTGATCTTTTCTAGTGCCTAAATGATTGCACAAATGTTCTCATTTGTGATCTTAATAATACTTAAGCTGTTGACATGCATTGTAGTTAGGCAATATTAGGCAATATTAGGCAATATGGAGAGTAGCAATATTTATTTAGCATCCTGCTATGCACCCTAGAACAAACAGTGTACATTCGCATGTGCTCTGTAGTCACAAATCATTACAATGTATATGTCACACCTTCTCGCATTTCACATTGCGAAATCGTGCTTATTCAATTTCTTATGCAGCCAAAATTTCTGTTCCAGACATGCAGTAATGAGGACGGTGCCAGTATAAAGCAACAAGCTCCACGCACTAAAGAGAAGTTGTTGCCTGATACAACAAGGTCATTGTGTGGACTTTGGCTGCTACTACAAGGTAAACAACACCTTGTTCAGAAATAGATATGCTTGATATATGCTGTATTAGCTTGCCAGTCTTGAAATACATTTAATTTGTTTGTAGCAGATGATAGGAACGTTTGCTCGTATTTACAGTTCAGCATAATTGGTTCGAACATAAGAGAAAACACTGCACGACTTTGGATAACCTCTGCTGTATCTCATGTGTCGCTGTTCTGACACAACAGAGTCTGCTCCAAGCACATCTTAGTCATCAGGGGAGCCCCCATCTACACTAACACGAAGGGACTGAAGCCGAATTCGCAAGGCTTTACACCACAAACAAAGAAGTCGTTCCAGAAGTATTTGAATGAGATATGAAGCCTACAGGCGACTGTGTCAAGAGTGAAAAGAGCCTCTGCCATCATTCCACCAGCACGGATATTGGCCGAGCCATCCAGGTACCTCAACAACAAAAATTCTGTCTTCAGATGTAGCTGCAACCTCTGAACAAGCACAGACGACGCTGGCTATAAGAGTTCCGTCAGCTTGCCCTTCCTTAATGAGCTTCCTGGCATTGTCAAATACCATTTGTGCCAAGTATATTCTTTTTCAATGAATGGAAGTTTTTTCATTCCATATTCTTGTTAAAGATAATTCCTCTTCCTCATCGAAACATTGAAGGTCAACGAATTCTTTGCTTATACTTAATACCAGTCACTGTCTAGTAGCATACCGTATGTGTAGCAGTATTTTCTAGTGTACGTTGCCATGTGCGATCCCTCTCCTAAAATAGCTGATGTGGCATTGGCGTGTGTCTTGCATTAACATTTGCACTGTGTGCTATGTAGCATGAAACTTTTCTTAATGTTTTTGGCTTTCAGTGCTTGCAAGATAGAGTGGATTCTTTCTTGAACGCAAGCTTTCTCATTCCCATATTTAATTCCCAGTCTCGTTCAGAATTGCTATTCTTGCTCGACAGCCTGTGTTTTTGCGCAAGCTACATTGAAGTGATCTATTGCGGAATCTTGTTTCGCTGCTGTCTGACTTGGTACTCGTCACCGTGTTACGTTTCTCGTATGTGGGAGCTTGGTCAGTTGCATTGGGAAACAGTGTCTCGAGGCAAGCACCTGCTCCTGCAGTCAGAGCAGCGACATAGACTCCAAATTTACACACATCGTGATTGACGCTTCGAATTCCGTCCTTTCCTGCTGCTGCCGTGTGCAAATTTGGCATGTGGCCTTCCTCGGCCATGATTTGGCGTCAACGGAGACTCTCATACGTGATTACATGGTGAGAAGTGTATAAAGTTGATATCCGCATGGGTGGAAAGGCCTGCAAAAGTGTCTACAAAATGGGGATGCCCGCAATGCCGACCATGCCCATATTTAGAGAATGTGGGCACCAAGTGTGAGTTACACAATAACGACACGCGAAAGAACAAAAAGAAATGTGCAGATTAGAAAGGAGGTAACGCAGAAATGCCGCGTACTTCATGTCGCTATGTTGGCTGCGGCAGCAGACGCTTGCATCACCAGATTGCTTTGCAATGCAAGTTGCTCATCTTCAGTGGCGACTGCCAGTGCAGACAGGTAGGACACACTGTTCAATCTGCCTGCGCTGCTGGTTGTTGCTTGTTACCAGACCACCATGTGCGACGAAGGCAAGCACTATGCCTGCAGTCGGACGGTTGAATGTCCCGTAAGCGACACGTGTGCGTGTATGCTCACTGTTGTCATGTGGATGATAGCCAATGTATAGTGCATAGTGCCAATGCGTTATGTTATAGGTATGCTGAAGTGATTTGATTGCATAGCCTTATTTCAATACTGTACCACTTGGTCATGGTTGTCCTGTTACATTTCTAGGATGTGGCGGCCTGGTCAGTTGGATTGGGCAACAGCCTCTTAGGGTAAGTATCTGCTCCTGCAGTCCGCACAACGACATAGACTCCCTATGTACACACACCGTCATTGATGCTCCCCGTTCCGTCCTTTCCTGCTGCAGCCATGTGCAAATTTTGCTTGTGGCCTTCCTCGGCCATGATTTGGCGTCAACGGGGGCTATCATACGTGATTACATGGTTCGAAGTGTATGAGGTTGATATCCACATGGGTGGAAAGGCCTGCAAAATGGCGATTCCCACCAAACAGACCATGTTCATATTGAGAGCAGGTGGTGCACCAAGTGTGAGCAACACATAAGAGGCCCCCGAAAGAACAAAAACAAACATGCAGGTTGGAAAGGAGGTAACGCTAACATGCCAGATAGCTAATGTCGCTGTGTTGGCTATGGGAGCAAATGTGTGCATCACCCAATTGATTCGCAATGCAACTTACAGCGACTGTCGATGCAAACAGGTGGGAGACTGTTCAATCTACTTGCGCCGCTGGTTGTCACTCGTTACTAGACTGCCATGTGCGATGAAGGCAAGCACTGTGCCTGAAGTCGGATATCTGAATGTTCTGTAAGCGGCCTATAGTGCGTGAATGCTCACTGTTGTCATGTGGATCTTAGCCAATGTACCTTGTATTGTCTAAACCTTATGCGGTGATTGAATGCCGAGTCTCATTTCATCGTGGTTGCCATGTTATGTTTTTTGGATGTGGCAACCTGCTCAGTTGCATTGGGCAACAGTCTCACGAGGTAACCATCTGCTCCTACAGTCCACACAGCGACAATTACTCCAAACTTACACACACCGTAACTGGTCCTTCCCGTTCGACCTTTTCATGCTGCAGCAGTGGGCAAATTATGTTTGTGGGCCTTCATCAGACGTGATGTGGCGTGAATGGAAACCCGCATACGTGATTACATGATCCGAAGTGTATGAAGTTGATAGCCACATGGGTGGAAAGGCCTCTGCAAAAGTAGCTGCAAAATGGTAATGCCCTCAAAACCGACCATGTCCATATTCAGAATGTGAGGCAGCAAGTGCGAGTTACACATTAGGGGCACGCGAAAGAACAAAAAGAATCGTGCATTTAGGAAAGGAAGTAGCGCTAAAATGGGTAGTCCATGTCGCTCTGTTGGCTGTGCCAGCAGATTCCTGCGTCACCTGATTGCTTCGCAATGCAAGTTATGGCGACTGTCGATGCAAACAGGTGGGGCACTGACCAATTTGCTTGCGCTGCTGATTGTCGCCCGTTACCAGACCGCCATGTGCGACAACTTAAGGGAGCTTCTCAGCGTATCTCGAGATGCAAATTTTATTTCTGCTCTTGTACGAGAAGGTGCACTACTTTTCTTCTGCCAATAAAGTCACGCGTCCTGTTGACTCACTTGTGGGTTGTTTGTATGGGCGTCAGTAGAGGCTCTTTGGTCTCCTGGCAATTAGAACGCACCAGCTACGCGGCAGCCTAGGCAATGAGACATGCCGCATAGGTAGCAGTAGGGCCTGCATGGAACGGAATCCTGCCTAGTCCTTTGGTTGATGGAAGTCTAAGGTGTTCCTGATTCTATTTGCAATTACCTTAGTAACTACTTCGTAGGCAACGGACAGTAAGCTGATCGGTCTATAATTTTTCCAATCTGTGGCGTCCCCTTTCGTATGGATTAGGATTATGGTAGCGTTCTTCCAAGATTCCGGTACGCTCGAAGTCATGAGGCATTGCGTGTATACAGGGTGGCCAGTTTTTCTGGAACAATCTGCCCACCATGTTTCAACAAATCTGCCGTTACCTGATCCTCCCCATATATATATATATATATATATATATATATATATATATATATATATATATATATATATGTATCGTATTCGTGTTCTGTCTTTCTCAGTCATGGTTTCACGCCTTACCTACTCTTGATCTGTGATATTTGTATAATGCTATGGCATCTAGCGCTGGATAACATTATATTTGTGTTCCTCGTAGGTTGACCCGATCGGCTCAGCTAATTAGGCCATCAGCGCGTGTTACTACACTTCCTGCATGATTTGCCGCATTATCGAAAGTTATTGCAGCTAAGTGAGATTTCCCCCTGAGTAATTCTTCGAAGGCCAAGTCGGCTATGTCAGGGATAACAAACAGTTTTAGCTTGTCCGTAAAGGTATGACTTTTCTCGAAATACCGGGATACGAGAGATGGACACTACAACAGCAACGCTGATGGCGACATCTTCTGATGGAGAGTTTAATCAGAAGTCACAGAAAGCTTACACTGCAGTGTCGTATCCTATTCCACTTAACTGCTGGAAGAAGGTGTTGGTAGCGACGTAATCTTCAACATTCAAGACTTGTACAATTTTCCTTAGACGATACCACTCTCGGAGCAAACAATTTTTTTTTAAACGAATGGCGGGGGGACAAAGCGTAGTGCAGATGCAGCTACCACCTTTGCCACTGATATGTCTGGGGCTCCGGTGTCCAGGTAATCCGTAAGTGCTCAGAATTTGACTAACATGCTAAGACCCTCTAGGATACCTCATCATTGCATTCGAATGCCCTCTCTCACTTACAAGCGCTGGCTTCTCTCCTGCGGTGTCCAGGGCTGTTTTGAAGGCGGCAAGGCATTCTTTCTTGTGACCCATGAGGCTACGGATCAGGTGCCAAGAGACGACCTTGCGCGACGACATGCTCTTGTCCTCATCACGCAGAGCCGCGGCGGCTACACTGAGAATGGCCTCGGTTGACCGCACTCCATCACTCAAGTCGTAGTCAGTGCGTCCATGTAGGCGAATTGAGGCCAGCCAGAAATCTGGAAAAACAATCAGTGTCATCTTCACTGTGCGGAAACCTCATGCCAAGGCTACGCAGACCAATATGACATTCTGAGTGTTTTCTACCCTCCCCCCTCTCTCTCTTGTCTCTAGGCCACAGTATACTAACTCATTCTCGCCAATACCCAACACGAAGAGCGATAATGAAATACATCCTGACGTATCCGAAAAAATGGCTGTGGCTTAGCTAAGGTTAAGCCCAGGATGCGAAGCATACTAGCCTTTATTTTAGTTGTTGAACCACTGTTTAGCCTGGTGAACTGCTGTTGCTTGGCTATATTTGGTTCGGCTAGACGAAGAAACAACTCATGCGTTACTCTGCTTCGCCTTCAAGAGTGGAACGCGACAGCGTTCCCGTCGACCCGCCAAGGGGTGTAAGACAATGGGCTACGGCGCAGCGACTACGCGCCCCGCATTGGACGCGGTGAGCGTCGAGCAACGCAGCGTTCGGCGCCGCAACGAAATGAGCGCCTGAGCAAGCGACGCACGCCTGAGCCTTAGAAACAGCTCGTTTCTAAGGCAACACCGCATTCACTAGAGGCGCTTTTGTACCGCTTTGAAACATCGTACTCGTGGCTCAGTGGTAGCGTCTCCGTCTTACACTCCGGAGCACGACCTACTGGAACTCCAGACCTGCACAGATATCCTGCTTCTATGGGAGCAGCTTACGCCCACTTTCGTTCAACCGACGGCCGTAGGTGGCGCTTTTATCATCGCTACGAGATACTTTTCAGTTGTAAAACTCCGCCTGGGAGCGGCGCGAGAACGTGACCCTCTGCCGTCTCCTCTCGCGAGGTGGCGCTGCCGCCACGGTTGGCCCGGTTGGCTACAGAAGCTTCCCAAGGCAGCAGCGCGCCGCCGACTCAATGCCAGTTTTTTCTTTTCTTTTGCTGCTTTTCGTGGCGCTAAGTATTCAAAAAATAGCATTTTTACATTGTGCACTCTGTAAAAAGCAGCTAATAGGTGAATGAAGAGGACAGTGAGGCTTTTCATTTGTGGCATGTTTTATGTACAGATGAAAAAAATGATAGGACCGGTACAACGCCGGATTGATGAATCTAAGCATGATGCATCGATATTCACAAAAGACGCGCTTTCTTGGTTGCTACAGCTACCTTGTGACTGCTTTCTAGATGACAGTTTGTATCCCTGAAGTAAAAATGCATCCGCATAACAATGAAGAAATTCAGTACTTCACACGTGAACGCGAACAAATGCTCTGCACAACCAAGAAAAGAAAGGCAGCACCCCTCTAGATCATCTAAAACCTTCCAAAATATCTCTCCGCAAAGGCCTGCCTCATCCAGGGAAGCTGACACACTTTTGCTAGCAGTCTTCATAAAGCCCAGCATCTTTGGCGTCGGGTGCTTGCTTGAGACTTCTGCCCTCAATTAAGTAACTGTCGCAGCCAACTGCTGGGATTTCAAAGCTTATGTCCGCTATGCATAGTTCACATGGTGCGCCCTTTCTGACTTTATGAATGACATATCCACACAGATAATAAACAGCATTGTCCCTTATGTTTCCTCGAGCATAAGTGGGCTCATTGCAAGCACATTCTGGTGAGCTGCTTGGCTGCAGGCAACTTATCAAAGCCGCCTCAATGGCATTGCGAAAACTTTTTTTTTTTACTGGCAGGCTTCTCTCATCTGCTTAAATGTGTCGATGACGCCGACGAGCACAGACAGGGCCTGACATACCTTCCACACTAGCAGGTAGCGCTGTTTTAACAGGTGTATACAGGCTTTGAAGGCAGAATCTGCGGGAAGTTGATTACAGTAGGATGGGACTCATCACAATCGAAGGAACGCACTAGTCCAATCTATTGCTGAAAAAACATGAATGAGGGAATTTTCTAGAAAACAGTGCAACGTGTATGCAGTCACAACAAATGTGAACAGTGTGCCTTACCTCCAGTGAATCTTGATAATTAACTGGCTGTCGAAACATAGAGCGCAACTGGACGCGGCAGATCATCGACAATGTCTAAAGTCGACATCAAAGTTACTCGCAGCGACTTTGTCGTTTGTTGTGATGCAAAAAGCTTCAGGTTCTTTTGAATTGCACTCTGTTCTGTCAAGTTTAGCTGTTGTTCCGAAAAATTTTTGATGACCTGAAATGATTAGTGCAACAAGTTTATAGTCCTTGGGAAATGCGCACGAAGTTCAAAGCCGGTGGCCTGGTACACTATTTCGTCGTAGAATGCTCGCAAGTTTTTAATAAAACACAAAAAAACAGGAGTGAAAACAGACAAAGTGATAGTTAGGAAGGGTGCGGCACCCTCCCTAGCTATCACTTCATCTCTTTCTCGTGGTTTTTCTTGTTTCATTGCCGTTTCATTTTTCCATTGCAGGCATGTTTGCTCACAAGGCGAGCAGAATTTTCCTGGCATACAAATCAGAAACACGAGCAAAACGTGGCACGCTGCTGCGCTCATCGGCGTCTCTGTCCTCCCGCACAAACGTTGCGCGCACCGCCCGCCTTCGGGCCGATAGTGTCGCGCGCGCCACCCCGCGGGCGCGACAGAAAGGGGTCAGGTGCCGCGGCGGAGTTTGACAACTGAAACAAATATAGTAACGTTGGCTTTTATAACCTGTTCGTCTGCTACGCGGTGGGCGGCTGTGCGGCGTTGTAAGTAGTACGGCAGTTGTTGTGACGAACTGCTTGTCTAGTTGATGATTTCTGCTAACACAGTGACATTGACGTCACAAGGCTTTGATCGGTCACTTGGCTTCAAAAGTTAACTGCCCGAACCTACAAAATGTCGGAGCGTGTAGTCCACTGCTCTCTAAAATAGCGTTAAATAGCCGCTCCTATTGCCTTTTTCAAGCATATTATTATAAATCACATTGCTTATAGAGTTCGTAAAGTACACAACAGTTTCATTGTATACGTTGTAAAATTCGTTTCTGCGCTCTTTAGAAACTTGAAGCCACTGTAATGTTCGACGACAGAACGATTACCACTCATTTTAACTCTTATAAAAGTTGTCCTTGAATGCGTCGTGAGTTCAAAAAGTGAATTACGCACACAGCTTCACTGCGTACGTATCTTAAGCACCACCGTTATGCTGCCGCCTTACCACGCAGGAAACCTAGCTTTACAGTTTGAAAAGAGTTCCGTGACACGATTTAAGACCTGCAGTGCAGCAAGCTTTAAAGCACTGGGATCATTTTTGCAAGCTTTCTACTGAGCTAGACATCCAACGACATTAAAAACAAGATATGCTCACGTACCTTTCCTTGAAACAGAATTGATCAACCTATTGCACATATCGGGCGGAGGAAGCTTAGTCGTGAATACTTTTACTATACTTTTACCAGATCATCTTCCTTTCACTACGGCACACAGCAGTAAATCCTAATGTCATCTACGACATTAGGCTGTCTGATGGTTGTCTGTAATCAAGTAAAAGAAGCTAGATTATCCTATGAATCTTTTTAAACAATTTTTCCAGTCTCTTAAGGAGGCTAGGAAAGGGAAATTTATGCCGTCGATCTAGCATTGCAGCGGCGACCTATGCTCGTTGTTCACATTTCTTGCACCGCTCATCCTCTTCTAGTTTCACTATTCAAACGCAAGGCATTCGAAAACATGTCTTCTTTTGTATATTTGTGAATTTATTAATTTACCGCCAATACAAGCGCTTTGTGCCGGCCGAAATGGCAAGACAAGCGCTGAACAGATCGCAGAAGCAGAAGACAGCGAACAGGTTATAACTAGCGCCACTCTGCTCGTACGTTCTTTCCCTAGCGGCAAAAGGGGCGAACTAGACCAGGCGTGCTGGAGGAGGGAGATCTGTGCAGGTCTGGAGTTCAGTAGGTCGTGCTCCGGAGACCCTGGTTAGATTCCCACCCAGGCCATCTTGCAAGAGTTCAGCTAAAGCCACCTAGAAAATCAGTCTCTGTAGCACGCCGCAACCTTCGCTTCTCATTCCAACAAGCAGCTCTGTCTCCAGGAGGCATCTCCCCTCGTGAGTGTCTAGCAAAGGCAAGCGCAGCTGCTTATATACCGCCGCGACGCCGCGAGCGACGGCGCGAGTTGCAGCCCCGTTTCTTCTCTGTCGTGACGTCACGGTGTCACGTGGTCAGCCTTGAAGGTGACGACGCGAGCGACGGCGCGAGTTGGAGCCCCGTTTCTCCTCTGTCGTGACGTCACGGTGTCACGTGGTATTGAAGGCGACACCGCCGCGCCTGAGGAGCTGGGTTTAGCTCTAGTAATATGCTTCGCATAAAAGTTCACCAGTGGAACTATAGACTGAAGATTTTCGAAGTGTCATCCAACAAGTCATAATTGGGATGACTACCGTAACAAGTCAGGTAAAGAAAACACGACGCAACGGCCAGTTAGACAAAGACGACGATGCTGAGCACCGAGAGGCTCACGCTGAGAAAAATATCTTAGCAAGAAAAAAATACTATTCAGATCCCACGCATACTGTAAATCGATGCATGGGAAGCTTTTTTGCGGTTCTTTTTGAACGACGACAATTAGCGGTAATGTCGACGGTGTCTGTTTAGTTTTTTCAGCATTTAGTGCAATACGAGAGTGCTGAGTTTACGTTAGACGTTACCCTGCGTGTACCACTCCTGTTTGTCTGCATAGTACACACAACAGCCGGCGAGACGTGTTTGCTCGAGGCGCTGTGCGCCATTGTTCACAACTATAGAGAAGGTTATCATTGTTGTTGCCTCATATGGCACAATGCATTGTCGTAAAAGTGTTAAAGGTTATTTTAATAATGGGACTGTATGTGGCCAAAACCACATTCGGAATATAAGGCACGTCGTAGCGGTGAACTCTGGGTTAGTTTTGATCCCCTCAGGTTGATTAAACTCCACTTAAGTACAAGTGCACGAGCGCTTTTGAATTTCGGCGCCGTTGAAATGCAGATGCAGCGGTCGCAATCGAACAAGCGACCTCCAGCAACGCAATAGCCGTAAGACTATGTTGGCAGGGGCAGAACTGTTTAGTTTACGCGCAGCCGCTTCCGTTTTCTCGCCTAGACACTACGGTGCTTAAATGCGGCTTTGCCTCTACACGCCTCCGTCAGCTGCCCGCTTGAGAAATTTGCACGATGCTTATTGTTGAGAAATACTAGAAACGTATCGTACCGCACCTTGAACTTGAAATTTATGCAGCTTGCCCGCAACCACTGTCGTGCCTAGTGGTAGCGTTTCCTTGCCTTCTTGCGTCGCCTTTTCGTTCTCCCACCCTCCCCCCATACATGTCAGGTGCGAACGAGGAGCGACAAAGTTGTTATTTGCTCGTTTCGTGAATGCATCAATTTTGCTCATTCTCTGCCTCCCCTCCTTTCATCCAATCTACCTTTATCCCTACAACCCCTCTGTGCACGTAAGTAAAAAGGTAAGCGCTGTAGTTTTTGTAACGCTTATTTGTTGGGGGGAAGAGGTCATGGATAATTACAGCCACCGATAGGTTATTGTTGTGATGGCTGACGAACCCCAGAGAAAATTATGACGTCCTTTAATGGAAAAATCCAAATGAGCTTCTCGCGTCGCCTTTCTTCTCTGCCACGCTCCTGCCATGTATATACATGCTCCGAACCACCCCCCTATGAGGCGCTCAACACAGCCACAGCAGCAACGCAAGTTGAAGGAAGAGGTAAAGAAAGCTTCGCTTTAAATCGAAGAGTGGGAAGCTCGCCATGTGTCATGGCAGGAGGGAGGCTGATCTCTATAACGGGTCATAGAATGACGTTCACACGGTGGTTACTAGCAGGCCCACAGGGCGATACGGAGCCACGACTTTGAGCGTCGTACGCAGCTTCAATGGGCAACGTTATCAGCCGCGCCAGAGCCGAAGATAAACCATCATGACCTCAACGATTGCGGTTCCACATCTACAGTAAGGCCCGGCCGTCGCTCATAGTGAAGCCTTCGGAAATAACTCTTGCCTTGTTCTGCGCCCTTCAAAACCATCAACCTGTCAGATGCCTTAAATTTGCTAATCTTCGCAAATTGTCGCTCCATGCTCACGTTCTGTGTGTCGGACTTGTAATATCCGTCATAGCTTCGTGTATCTGTATTCCTCAGTGTGTGTATATTGGTTACCTCGTTGTGTATGGCTCTCGGTTGACTATATATGGCCATATTGCTGTCCAGTCTGTCCTCTGCGTGCGGCACGCAAACAGCATTGACTACTTCATTCATTCATTCATTCATTCATTCATTCATTCATTCATTCATTCATTCATTCAAACCACTGTAGGAAGCATAATATGGATCTCACTAGAGATTGTCTCGCAACACGTGAATAAACAATATGCCACTACGAATATACATCGCTACAAGCAATAAAAATATACACCTGCTGGGAAACGATTTTTTGCATGAATCAATGCGCGGAATTTACGCTATGTGCAAATTGTGGAACGGCGCGCGGGCGCGCCCCCATCCAGAGCCCCTCCTCTCAACTCCTCTCTCCTTGCCCTCTCTCAGAACACTTTCGCAACTCCCCTCACCTTCGACTGTCTCCGCGCGCGCCCGCCGACCCGGCGCTAGCTTAGCCCACTGCATGAAGTTTCGTGTGTCGTTATCTGCTATTATCGGGAAGCGTGCGCTACGCGCGTTGACTGGGGTGGGCAGTTTCTTCAGTTTCGTGGTCCTCGACAGCTGTGTGCTTGTGAGAAGAAGCGCTAGGGTGAGGAGGCACCGTGATGCTGCTGTTGTGACAGCGTAAACAATCGTGTGCGCCGCCGTTTTGCGGAAGTATCGCTCTCACGCTAGGGTCGTAACTGCTGCTAGCGTCGAAAGAGCGTCTGCATTAAAACAGCCAATGGCAGCAATGCACAGTTTCAGCCCTGGGGTTTAGATGCATTGTGCGCGTTGGCTGGTCCGCGTGGCACTTGCCCGCCGCGACGCACGCTTTCGCTCTGAGAGGCGGCACAGGAAAGAAGTGCTCGGCCTTCCCCTGCTCAGCGTTGCGTACTGCACAGACGTTGCTCGCGCTCGAGAACGTATTCGTATACCCTACGACCACGCCACTAATCCGCATTCTTGCAATAGCTTAAATCACGAGCTGGACCGGGAGAACGCACGCCGGAAGAGACGCCCGTCCACTCCGAAATGATGAGCGCGCAGTGCGCCTTACGTAACATGAGGCTACTGAGCAATCAACAGTTGCGCGCGGTTCTTCAAAATTCGCCGTATCCGCATCACTACCGCTTTGCCGCAAGGTGCACGCGTCGTATGTATACGCGCTATTTATTAGCTGCTAATAACACAAATTAGGCAACTGCAATCTTTGCAAATCCCCGCGGCTTTCCAAAGATTAATTTGAGAGTATGCTCTAGGAATTTACAGTCAATTTAGCCCAAGTGAAATTTTGTTGCAGTTGGCCTTTAATTGTCCGGCGTTATCGAAAAATCGACCGTCCAGCGTTATGGCACTAGAATTCAAGGGCACCAAAATTGACGATGCCATCCCCGACCATTGGTGGGATTCGAACCCACGACCTTTGTGGGCGTCGAGCCCCCGGCCATTGGTACTGATCGAAAGACTTTTGGTGTTGAGGCAAAGGTTATTAAGGCACCCGGACCCAAGAGCAATGACGCTAATGGAGGCGAAGGTAAATAAAGTAGACTAAATTAAGATAGCGTTAATTACGACAGTCGAACCCGCCGTGGTTCCTCAGTGGCTATGGTGTTGGGCTGCTGAGCACGAGGTCGCGGGATCGAATCCCGGCCCCAGCGGTCGCATTTCGATGGGGGAAAATGCGAAAACACCCATGTGCTTAGATTTATATCCAGGTTAAAGAACCCCAGTTGCTCGAAATTTCCGGAGTCCTCCACTACAGCGCGCTTCATAATCAGAAAGTGGTTTTGGCACGTAAAACCCCATAATTAAAAAAAAAGCTACGACAGCCGAACCCGTGACCTTTCGTGGGAGTGGAACCCAGGACTCTCTGTGTTAATTAAGGCAAAGTTAATTAAGCAACTTGAACCCACACTCAGTGGTGGGAGTCGAACACTCTACCTTTGGTAGGACCCAAATTCATTGGCACCAAATTTGATGATGCCACTCATTGATGGTTGAACACACAACCGTTAGTATTAAGGCAACGTAATTAAGGCAATCAATTCCACGACATTTGGTGCAACCAAAATTCAATGGCACCAACATTGATGGGGCCTCCTGTGATACTTGAATCCACAACCATTGGTGTTAAGGCAGCGTTAATAAAGCCACTCCAACCAACAACCTGTGGTGGGAGTCAAACCTTTGTCCTTTGGTGGGACGAATATTTATTGGCACCAAAATTGCTGATGCCACCAATTTATGGTTGACCCCACAACCGTTGGTTTTAAGGAAACGTTAATTAAGGCACTTACACGCTCGACCTTTGGTCGGACCAAAATGAAATGGTACTAAAATTCCCGGTGCAACCATTCATGGTGCAACCCACAACCATTTGTGTTAAGGCAACTCTAATTAAGGCACTCGGAGCCCCCGACCTTTGGTGGGACCGAAATTCAGTGGCACCGAATTTGATGGTGCGTTGTTGGTCGAACCCACCACCATTGGTATTAAAGCGAAGGTAATTAAGGCACAGGTAATTAATAGAGAGTTAATCAAGACACTCAAACCCATGACCTTTGGTGAGAGAAAACAAGTATAAGGAAGTAACAACGCATTCGAATAAGAATGCCAAGTCATTTAATGAATATCTCGGGAGCAAGCAGGTTCTCGCCTTCATTACCTGGCGTATGCTAAAATGACTCATTTTTTTCTCTGTGGCATCATTCAAAGTCACGTGGTCAACAAACGAATTAAACGAAATGAAAATGTACCAACCTGGCGACACTCCAATATGTTCGCCGGCGACATCAAGGGTGAAGTGCTCCTTATCTTGCTGCGGTTTGTCTAATACTGCCCGATGAGCCTCTGCAACTGAAATGGTAATAAGTTTTTGATAATAATTACACACGAGAAATTCACTTTCGACAAACTTCTTTGACGCGAAATGACGATAGCTATCAGTAAACTAATCGACGCAAGAAAGGGTGCTGTGGCAGCCTTGCTACGGCAACATTGCTTTCGTAGGTAGAGACAGCACCATGAATGAGAGAAAGAAGGAAGCCTTTGTAAGGAAAACGCTGAAGGAGATCTCAAGATATGCGAAGCTAGCAGTGTTTTGCAGCCTACTGTGTCTGCCTGCGTTTCCTTTTACAATGAACCTATTTAACAGTGGCGTCTCCGTCCAATACTGACATGCCGTGAATTTATTTTCTAGTAGTCCGCATTGTATGGTTGGTATGGCATGACAAACAACGCTTTCGAATGTGTTCTTATTTCGCGCTGGTGCCAGCACTTGGAATACCAAGTTTGCAAACGTATTTTGCTCTTCAGGTTCAGGCAGCGTTACTGTTGTATGCTGAACTTGGCGTATAGAGTTTTCCTTTTAAATTCACGTCATTAAATAATGCACGGCATTACCTACCTCACCAAAGAATTGCTAGACTTTATTTAAGCGAAAATTCAGACGTTTCGTAGTTGTTACAGTCAGTTCGATACATAACAACGTTGATTTAAACGTGGGAAGGAACTAACGTAAAAGCTGTAATAGCATTCCTCACACGCTAGAATGAAGTGTCGTTATCGATCGCTCAGCAAATTAAATAATAATACCATAAATTAACTGAACAATAAAATCATTTTATTGTTTTGCTACAAAGGTAATCCCCATGGCCAGAAATACAGGGGACAAAGTTCTATTTGCTTTCATGTGGAATGGTTTTTATGTTTGCTATATGCTTAAAAGGGTATGCACATTTTTATTTGAACGTAGCTCAACACTCCTGTCATAGACGAAGTAACCGTGAACGGAAAGCATACTTTAAACAGTTACGCGAAAACGAAGAACGAAAATTTCCCCTTTGTAACTAGGGCGTAGTTCACGCTTTGCTCGAACTTGGAAGTGGTGTCTTTTATATTTTATAATTTCTTCTTCAGAGTATTTGGTATCTTGTACACCATAACAAAGCCGTCGCCACACGGCCTTGCCATGTGGTCTGTCAGCAAAGCGATATTGGCATTCCAGGTCTCTTCGTTTTTATAAAGAACCTCAGAAGACTGAATAGGTTCGCTACCTCCATTGCTGTCATTTTTTAATGTAAGAACTTCTAGACAGCTCCTAACACTCACACCAGTTCTTTTCTAACATTTCTTTGAAACCTTAGGCCGACTAAGTATCATTCACCAAAATAAAATAAACAGTACTGGCTGAAGGGCAAATTACCGCATTCTGAGCGAGCTTGTCCCGGGTTACAGAATACCTCGCCCTACCCCCTTTAAAAAAAGAGAGCGATAAAGGAGGAACTAGCCGGTTTCCTCCATCAGGCCGGCGAGTTCTTCCACGCACTTCACAAGTCACGCCCCCTTCTGGCAATCAAAAAGGGAGGAACGTTTCTCCCTTGCGTGCGTATCTTGCGTCGCCGCCACCGGTGACCCGAACGTCGGGTACAATAACTTCTTTTTCGACGAAAAGTAATGTCAATTAGCGTAACCTGGGTTCTAAATTTTTCATGACAAGCGACCACCAGCGTTAAAGCTTCTAGCTCGAAGGGGAGCTGCGATACGAGAATAGTTCAACTCAGAGAAGCGCCCGGCTGCTGACGCACAGCGAGACAAGCCCGTACTGAGGCATCTCGCCCCAGACAACGCATATATCAACCAGTCTTTCTCATTTAGATTCGTGAAATTAGGATGAGGAGAAGGTTAAGCTATCTCAAATGTATGCATTTGTGGCCGTTTTGAAGCGCCATCCGCGCCGGCTTCGAAGCAAAAGTAAAATAGGCTTGCTCGCGCACTCGTCACGTAGCTGGGTGGTGTGAGCGCACCACCGCCGCAAACGACGCCGTCAAATCCACAGCTGGAACACAAACCTTGCCGCCAGAGCAAGGAGGCGCATGAGCGCACCAGGCAACCAGATATGGACGTCAGACTCTGGAGTTTTGCAAGATGCGTAGCGCCACCTGCTGGTGCGCAGAGGCAGTAATTGAGTAGTGCGAAGCCCGACTTCTTTGCTAAGTTGCCTATGCAGCTAGCGACGCCGAAACAACAATTTAACTAGATTTTTGTCCATATTGCGAGTGTTTTGCGCATTTAACACCCAGACAGAGAGCTATGAATTTCTACGCTAGTCGGACGCGCCGCCGAACTGCCATAAAGCGCTTCCTAGCTCACTTTTCAGACTGATGGCAGAAATGACGGCAACCGCGATAGCTCCGCGCGCTACGAAAAAACGCCGCTATCGACGCTACTGTTGTGTTGTAAATTGCCATGAACGTGAAGGACGGAATAACAACGTTCAGTTTTACCGATTTCCATCGACATCGTATGAAGAGGAAAGGCGAGAGAGCTGGATACGGGCCGTTCAACCTGTTGGGTAATCGGATTACTTGCGCTCCCCACAACACATCGGCTCGCATGAGAAAGTGCGACAATTTTGTTCTTCTGTAATTGTGTTGAGCAGCCCTAACGGAGGACTGTGGTAACCAAGCGAAAAATCAAGAATTTGCAGCTGCCATTTCGTTGGTAACAGAAAAAACAACGTTGCGAACCATCCTGCTTATGTGCCAATGATATCTCCACCTTTTAACAGACGTCCGCCTCCGCTTGACTCAACAAGTGGAACGGAGAGATTTGGCAGGTCAGCTTAACCAAACATTTTGGTTCGTTTATGAATTCAAAATCCTGTTCAGAGCATCGTTGTATCGCGAGCTCATTTCTACTTTCGATATTTTGTATGTACTGCGCCGATACAAGCACGCTTCGCAATGTGCTGAGCCTGCTCGACTGCGTTTTTCAAATGGGAGCAATGAAGTTGCTGTAGAAGCACTGGACGAGTAATTGCGAAGTAACTCACGTGTGTAAAGAAAAAATCTATGTCGCGTGTATTTACATTTATTTGTGCGTGCTTGTTGCTCGAACCGTCTGCGAAAAGTTCAAATTAAGGTATGAGCGATGCTGTAGCTCCTGCGAGAAAAAACGATGCACGCGTAGGCACTGTAGAAAGATTCTTTTGTTATGATCTCACACTGTTTGCTGCCTTGGAAAACGTTTTCTGTTTGCTGCCCTGGAAAAAGTTATGAAAGGATACTCTGTGCAAATTATTGCGAGAAAAAACATTACGATAAAATACATAAAAATATAGCAGATACTTTAGTCTTCTGTTCAGGACATATGCAGTATGAACCAATTTGAAATGCTTACATTTTTATGCTGATATGCATACAGACAAACCTGATGCTCTCCGTACTGCATACAGACAAACCTGATGCTCTCTGTACTTGCGAGTTGCAGCACGCCGAAATAACACTTGAGATTTCATTTTGTATTCTACACGTACTTCGCTCAGCTGAGCTTCCTTTCCGAAGCGTGGATGGGCGGAATAAGCTTTCCAGGTCCTTGATTTTTAGGAAGCCGTGCCTCAACACAAACGAAAGAGAGGGGTCCATTGTGGCCTATGCACCTTCGCTTGCGGTCAGCTCTCCTTGCACAACTCAGTTCGCGCCAAGGATCCGATGGGGGCGCTGATGACGGCTTTTTCCGCAGCGCCACCTGGGCAGAGTCTGAGGTCTACACAGCTGTATATCCAGCGTCACTTGCGTGCCGCTTCGTCTGCGTCTCCGCTCGCCAGCGGCGGCTCCTCCGTGATGCATCAGCTGTGAGTAATCTTTGGTTCTGGTATGTAGTTGTACCCTGACACCACGGCGAGACACTTGAATCACAGCGTCCTTGGATGCTGTGCTAGTATTTACGTCGGCTCTCCTCCAATATCCTTTCAAATCGCACGCAGATTCTCAGTGTGTAGCATCGAACGACGTCCTCGACATAGCCGAATACTTTTAGTCTGTGGACAGGAAGGTAAAACATGATTTCAAAGGCTCGAAAGCGGTGGCTTCAGCATCCCGGCCAAATACCGTCCTACAATGCCCGGCCTCAAGTCCGGCCGCCGCCAGCCACCGGCACACCACGCACCGGCTCGCACGTACCTGCTTTGCAGCGACGTGCGGACGGCGCGGATAGCAGATTGCCATATCTCTAAGAACTTAGACGAGAAAACGTTGAAGCGATCTCAACCGAATGTATTTTGTAAACGTCAGCGGCTTTTGACACACCATCCGCTGCGGCTTCGAAGTGAAAGGCTTATATCGCCGCCGCCACCATGCTTATATTTGATAGTCGCCAGTCAAAAGCATTCATTTAGTGCGGTTTTATATTAACAGAGCTGTGTGGATTTGCCGTGCCTATCAAGTGACTATATCCAGATAAGTATTTTATCGAAATGTGTTGCTGAATTACGTAAAACAGAGATTCGCTCAGTGGCACTACAGTGTAGGTCCAAACATCTTGGCTATATTAGGTATTAGTGTAAATGCTGTGTTCCGCATAGTACGTCTGGGAAACTGTTGTTCCTGCGTGGTGACTTTGAAGTGCAAAATGAAACGCAGCTTATTTTTCGTCATCTTCCAGCGGCATGTATCGGGCCCCGCAGTAACAATACGGTTTATTAATTTGAAGCCTCTCCAGGTAGCGCTAAGGACATTGTTTACATGAACGTGTGTGTGTGTGCGACGGATTGATGTATGGATCCCTATGTTTACGGAAGTTCAACGCCGCGATGTTCTAGCGATGCCATTCCTTTTCGCGCTTCGGCAGCGGTTAGAGCGACGCTCCGCCCTCGTTATTAACATGATCAGCTGGACGTCAACGGTAGGTGATAAGCATGGCAACCGAGCGCGAGGCATCGTTACAAAATCGTGTCGTACTTGCAGCAGGGGCGCTATAACCTAAAACTATTCCAAACTTTTCTATTCCAATTCTGCTATCAGCCCTCCGCGATTGGTCAAAAACTTTTTTCGACCACCCCCCACTTCACCTGTCTGTCACGCGACGTCACGAAAACCGCAATACGTTCCCATCTGATATGATGTGTACACACTGATTATGCATGATTTGCAGAAAAAAGAAAAACAGTTATTTCTGATTCGACCACTTTTCGCCATTAGCCCTCGGCTATTGGTAAAAAGTTTTCGGGCTGCACCCACTTCACCTGCCTGTCACGCGACGTCACAAAACCGCACGAACTCACCGCGTCAAAGTGACGAGTACGCGATAAATATGCATTAATATGCCGAACAAAACTGAATTTTTTTCGGAATAGCCGCAGGCTGCCCCGTTCCAAAAGGAATAAAAGATGGCTGCCGCCGATCGCTGAGACGCTGGCTATCGCACCTGCCGGAGAGCATGGGTGTATTTGCGCATAACAAACCTTCTTGCGTGACCGTGTAACGTTTTCAAGCACATTCCGCACGTTTACTACCTCATTCTGCCAACTCTTCGTTGCTGAGGGTCAGTTTTAGCGTCATTCTTAAGCTTCCGTTGCATGCCACCGCGATTTTCGACCAGCCACCATAGGCTAAGTAAGGGAAAGCCGACCAATCGCAGACGCCGGCACCGCCCTCTTCATCCGGTTATCGATTTTCAGAGCACTGGCTCTGCCCCAGTGAAACCCTCTCCACTTGAGCATTCTCCTCGTCTCTTGTTAGCCAATTAGATACGACAAGCCGCTCAGTATAGGTAATGTTATTCGTTTATCAAGCAAACAAAAGTGACCTCTTATGAACGAGGAGAGCGTTTGATTGCTCTGTTCAGACAACCCTGTGGGTGACCGCCCGGTGCTTGCGTCGGTGGCTCCGCAAATTTGACGTCAGGAAATTAGAATAGAAACATATTGGAATAGTTTTACGTTATAGGGCCCCTGGTTCCTTGTATGCGCCAAAGAAAGCTTGGCGAGCTGGTCGCTGTCTCCACACACCTGGACATTCTGCCTTCAGCATCTTGTCGGCGGACTCAAACAAAAAGTCGGCTCTTCACGTTAGTAACGTATCATTGGGTAATCCGTACTGACATTATTTCATTTTATTTTTTGAACGGCACATGGGCCATATTAACGGTGCACTGAACAACGCCTAAAATAAACTAAAACAAACTCTTTGCAGGAACTCAATTACGTCATAAGAAATCAGATAAAGTACAAACACGTGGTCAAAAAACGATATCAATACGCAAAACATTTCCTTGAGTTCCTACGTGTGTTCTGGGGCGCAGGTTGGAGAAGTGGCGGACATAAAAAAAGAATATGGTAGACGAAATGTCACCGTTCAAGAAGACAAGGTTGACAATCATGGTTCTTCAAATTATTCGATAATTAAATGTTCAACATATTTGACTATTATGTTTCTTGTCGCTTTTAGATGTTCATTATTGACTGGTTCTGTAGCTCACTGGTTTCGTATTTCACGCGCAGTTACGTCGGCATTGCCTTCTTTAGTATCGAAACTTGGTCGACCTTATCTTTTTGGAATTTAGTTGGACGCCATTTATATACTAGGTACGGCCATATCCAAGCCATGCCAGCAAAGAGTACCTTGTCCTAAAAAGTATAAAAACTCGACAAGCGCGGAAAAAGCATGCGACGTGCGGGAACATACAGATACCCCGCACGCTCGTGTAAGTTAGCGCATACACGTAAGATGGCGCTAGTAGCAAAATATTGCACACTTCATTGGCTTCGAGTGTTTACAACAATTACACTCCTTTTTATTATATTCATAGCTGTTGACTATTGCTAGTGTACCCGGCATGAAGAGGCATAATTTGATACCATTTACATATCCATGCACTATATAGAAATCACCTGAGCGACAGCTTTTTTCTGTGTGGACAGGGTTACTGGATAGCTATATCGCAGATATTCTAAACGTGTGTTATGTCAGCAAAGGAGACTTGGTCTTCAAAATGCGAGGGTTCCGTAAGCTAAGGTCAAGATATCGAGTTGAAACCTCCATGGCTATGTTTAATTGTGCATAAAAGTACATATTCACCATATTTCCGGCACACCGCAATTGAGGAAATGCCTTACCACTTCAACCGGCATTTTATTCATTTAAATATTGACAGAGTACCTGCATCGCCATAAAGGCATGACGTAGGAACAAAATATAACCAGTAATACAGAAAAGCTTTTGGACAGATATACTCACAAACAAAAGCACTACAATAGCATTTAGGGAAAGGCATACAAGCAATGTGAAACAAACAGGTTTCAAGATATATAACCCATACATTTGCTTTACAAGAGCGCTGTCACAGCATAGAATAAAATAGTTAGTTATTTGACACATTTATTATATCATTTGATAAACTGTTCCATTGTCTAATTGATTTGGGGAAAAAAAGAGTAGTAAGAAGTGTTCGTTCTGCAGTTATAGGCTGACATCGTTTTGTTGTTATCACAGCGAGTCTATATGTAATCTGGTTTCAGAAGATAGTTATAGCGATTGATACCTGTCTGACTATTATTTATTCGGTGCAATAGTTTGAGCTTTAACTTCTGCCTACGCCTATGTAGTAGATCCCATCCTAACGTGGCCTTCATTTCGGCAACGCTAGAGTACGGGCTGTAATTATTACAAACAAACCTTACTGATTGGTTCTGTAGCATGGCAGGTAGAGCTGAAGTGAAAAGCGACTATGTACGTGCCAGAGTTGCCTTCGCGACTCGGAAGGTAATACTTACTTTCCTTGTCTCGTGCTATCAGTTCGGCCACCAGTGCATCAAGATCAGTATCGATGGCCGTCAATCCATAAACTTCCAAGCAGCCCTTGTAGTAAGGCGTCCAGTCCTCCACGGTAACCTTCTCCCATTGTGCAAATAGCTCCGATGCAGAACCGCTGATATTCATCTGGACATCAACAAAGATAGCGAAAGTAAGTGAAAAGAGACATGCAGGCCACTTGAACATTTGTTTGCAACTTTCTAGCAAGGTGACAACTACCGCCTCTGCAGCAGAGGTACGCATTCATTTAAGTAAACGAATATTTGGCAGTACTACCAAACTTCCTTTTTTCTGTGCGTTCGCCTCAGTCATCGACAGCAGGTAGCAAAAATGCGTACTCAGCTGACGAAATTGGCGGACTCTACCATCCCTCTTATGGCGTGTTTCGAAGACGGTTGCATGTTGTGAGGCTCTGCGATCGTTGCCCTCCTGCTAGTTATACAACCAAGCCGCACCGGCGAGTTTTATCAAGCGTGAATATCCGGCCAGACAGCATACTCAAGATGTCATACTGCTGTGAACCTGAAACACTCTCTAGCCTCATTTTACGGCGACTTTGAACCTCAGCTAAGTGACCTGAACAAATGCTCATTCCATCTCCAGTTTTTGCTTCAGTCCTCTAGGACTACTTTGCATCACAATGCAATGCCCCGTTTCGATACGCTCGCAAAAAAAATAAAAAAAAGTGCCGCATGTGAATGAATACAGCAGCTTCGCCTGAAGAGCGAAGAATGGAGAGTGATAGCAAGGTCTAAGGACCCGTGGCGGAGATGAAGCAGGCGTTAAGCACTCTCCATTCGTGGGTGCATCCCGAAGAAAGTGCAACGCCGGGCCGAAGGTGTGTCCCCCTTCACTGTGTCCTTGTCAATTGTGCGCGCTAAATATTTTACTATGAATTCGTACCAACTCGCCCAACTATCAGTTCTGAGGCGTTAAGCACTCTCCATGCGTGGGCGGGTCCCGAACATAGTGCAAGGCCGGGCCGACCAGCGACGGAGGTGAAGCAGGCGTTAAGCACTCCCCTAGGTGGGTCGATACCGAAGATAGTGCAATGCTGGGCCGACCCGCGGTGGAGGTGCAATTCGCCACTAAGGGGCCCACATACACAGCTTCGCTGGTCATCGTTCTTCACAGAGCGGAAGGACACTGAGATTTTTTTCATGTTTTGGCATCGCAGCGCGCTATGCGGCCGGCGGTAGGCAGAACTACAGTGTACTATAAGATTTCTTTATTTTAGTTTGCTGCATCAGAAAGAGCAGTGCTCTGGCAGCTAACAGGCAGGTTGGAAGTATAGTGTAATCAGGAACGCCGTTAGTGGCAGTGCTGGTGTTACACCTTGATAATACACCAGATGAGACCGATGGGAAAGCGGTGGCATTATTCAGCGAAACGGGAAACATTAATTAAGGTTAGCTGGGCGGTTACTCTTTACTCTAGGGATGTGCGGATAGTTATTTTTGGGACTGACTCGAATACGAATTGAATACTGCCAGAAGCGAATGGAATATCGAATTGTTTTCGAATAGATCAAGAATAATGAACATCCAATTCCGCAATTAAATTAAACAATGTTCACGTCGCAGTATGTTTAAAGTTAGCAATTTATTATTATTTCGTTACGATAGTACGTTATAATGGGTTATTTATCAAAGGCAAAAATGGAGCGTTAGAAACAAGCACGTACTTACTTCGCATGCACAGGGCTCTTCGGGGAGTGCGAATGAACGCAGTGCAGGCTGTAAACTATGGCTACGTGAGCTAATTAGCCTGCTCCAGTGCGCAAGTTACCGTGTTTTATGTCTGCACCATGCCCGCGCTGGTGAAAATTTTCGCACATTTGCTGCAATTTCCCGTTTGTTTCAGTGCAGTGGACGTTTTGAAATATTGAAAAAGTAGTAAAAAACTATTCGCATTTTGGAACAATGACTACGCCATTCGAAGGTCGAATGGAATAGGACAATATTTGATTCGTTATGCGAATATTTCGCATATTTGCCCTCCCGTAGTCAACTCCGATCAAACCTGTTCATACGCACAACCGAAAACCTACTGTGCTTATAAAAAAAAACGTAAGTATGCTTAAAAAAACATGACGACACCTAAGCACTTATCATTTGTGAATGCGAAAGCATTAATGTCCAACTGAACACCGCTGAGCAGCGCTTCGCGTTACGACCTGCTCGCGGTTAAGACTCTTCGCGGTTGAGCGTGTTAAGGCGATCGGTGCGTTTAGTTTGACCTTACAAAGGCGCACTTACAACGCAGGCGAGAGCACGCGCGGATAGCACAGGCTTCAAAAAGCGTGGATGACTAGAGTCACGGCTATGCCCTCACCTTTCACGCAACACCTGGCGCGCTACTGCTGCAGCAGGTGTTCCCTCTTGGCCGCTCTGCTCTATCGGAGTCCGTTCGTGACGTGGCGCCGCATCCAGTGGATATTTTTGTTTCGGTACTACAGATGCCGGACGCTGGCTTTCTCGCTTAATGAGCCATTTGACGCTTTTGCATCAGTAAAAACGTCTGCTTGCACATAACGCTCGCACCAGCAGCGGTGGCCAGAAGCAAGGCCGTGCTGGAACGCTGGTACTGGCAGAGCGGCGCCTTTGCTCCTACCAATGACCCAAGTGTGCGGCGCCGAACGGTTCGCCAACTTTGCTTCGTCGTTTTTTTTTTCTGCTGAACCCCGGCCGCGCATGCGCTATCAATTGCGGAGTGGGGCAGCATGACCCCAATAGTGGTGCCGACGGCATGGTGGGCGTCGAGCGTCCGCATAGATGTCATCCCAAAAGCATTGATAGTGATAGCTAGGACCCACCGTGGTTGCTCAGTGGCTATGGTGTTGGGCTGCTGAGCACGAGGTCACGGGATCGAATCCCGGCCACGGCGGCCGCATTTCGATGGGTGCGAAATGCGAAGACACCCGTGTACTTAGATTTAGGTGCACGTTAAAGAACCCCAGGTGGTCGAAATTTCCGGAGTCCTCCACTACGGCGTGCCTCATAATCAGAAAGTGGTTTTGGCACGTAAAACCCCATAAAAAAATAGCTAGGTTTAGGGGGGCACTCGAATTCATCGAGTGGCGTTATAAATATATGTGGGTACGACATGACAACTACTGTTTGGCAACGGGGTGACATGGCAACCACCGCAAGCTGCATGAGGTTCCCAAAGAATGCTAATCACTTTATTAATACCTACCCCAGCTTGATGTCGGCGCTGTCACAGATTCCTCGCATTAACTGTAGCAGCGAAAAGCATGAAAACGACATAGAACTTACGGGGTGAGAGCAGTAGCTATGCGTGAATGTATGCGGCGAAGTCTGCGGTTTTGATTTTCCGTTCCTTAAGATGGCAGATGGTGCATCCCTACAAGTCGATAGGTCACGCTTGACATCTTAAATGTCTTGTTCGTTTCTTGTAAATAATTTTGTTTTCTTTAAAGTATAGGTAGCACATTAAGCAAATTAATACCATGAGATTGGTGGCAGAATACATCATCTCATTTCAAAGGGGGCGCTCATAGCATCCATCCACCCATCCGCCTTTTAACATATATTTTAAATGGGCAACAAGGAGTTATCTGAAAGATAGTGAGAGAAACAGAGACCGCGATATGGATGCGAAAAAATGGAAACACAAAAGAGCATTAATAATTACAAGAATGTCAAGAAACACATCAGAAGGGAGACAGAGAGAGAGAACTAGAAGACAGGAAAGGCAGGTCAGGTTAACCAGACGCACGTCCGGTTTGCCACCATTCACTAGTGGAATGAGGTATAGGGATGAAGAGAGAGAGAAAGAGGGGAGGGAGAGCACAGTTTCGCACACAGTGGAAGGTTCACACCGAGTCTACGTGAGGTTCCCAAGGTCTGCCGATTTGAGGTATTTCGAGAGCGCTTTCGTGCTCTTCTGTGCCATCGACGCGAACGGCCAGGGTCTAGGATTTTCATTACGGAAAATGGTTTAGAGTCCAGCTGGTTCAGTGTTGTCAGGAGAACTTCGCGCTCGACGTCGTATTGGCGACAGATACATATAACGTGTTCAATCGTTTCTGTGGTTCCGCAAGAGTCGCACATGGGTCGCACAAGAGTCGCAATACCCCATTCCAATGCACATTAGAAGGGAAAATCTCACAAAGGTGAATGTCTTGCTATTAAGGCTCGAGCTGGTTGCCAAAGGTCAAAAGCATACCAGAGCAAACATTCGTAACATGATGGGGCATGTGTATGCTACAGCAAACATCCGGAGACCACTCAGCACACCCTAATGTAATGCGAAGAAATCCAACTAATTAGGTGGAATGAAAAAATATTGTTTGAGTATCTCCATGCGACGGCGAACAAAATTACCTTTGTTGCGTCTAGCTACGTGGCAGTTGCATATTTTTAAACTCTAGCTAAAGTTAGCTGGAACAGCCTGCATGATGCCACGGGATGATGTTCTAAGTCTGCAGGACACCTGACAGCAGACCAGAAAACGAACAAGTCCCAGCTGGACAGCGATCGAGCGTGCACTACTATTGTTCGTCTTCCTCATACACACTTCGCCGTGTCGGCATAGACAATTTCCAGTTCAATCACTCTCCGCACAGAAAGGAGCCATCCTGGCGACCTAAAGAAGAAAAAACATCGGCGTGTCGTAGTATGGTTCAAGCCATTTGACAGCAACTTAATGGATTATCTGGGAGGAGTGGCTGGCACCCGAAGCGAGAAAAGCATTCCGGGGGAATAGCATGCACTAGGAGTGGATGCGTCATAGCGAGATTTTCTGCGCCACTGACCTTGGATGGCCAACAAGCAATCGAGTTGGCGACATTATTCAACATAAGCAGTAGCTTCTGAAACAGGCGTCACTTCAGAAGCGCCGGGACGGTAGGTTAGAATGGCGTCCATGTAGTAGGACGCTTCTCGTTCATAAAGAATAAAGAAAGGCGAAAAGCTAGTGGTAGTTTGTGGGGCAGAGTTGTAACCCTAAGTTAGAAGAGGAAGTACTCAGTCCCAATTGGAGTGAGCGCAGGATAGGTACATCGCAAGCATGTTGCCGAGCGTACGATTGAAAGGTTCCGTCCAACCATTAGCTTGAATATGGTAGGCAGAAAGCGATGGTAAACTCCTGTAGCAAGGCCTCCGTGGCATTGGAGATAAAGACGCTGCCATGATCACTCAGTAGTTCAGGTAGTGCCCCGTGTCGCAGAATTAAGTGGCGAAGAAACAAGGCAGTCAGTCAGTTTCGCGGCGGAAGCCAGCAGTGCCGATGTTTCGGTGCAACGTGTGAGGTGGCCTACGCCAACAATGATCCACCGGTTACTATCAGGAGTGCTTGGAAGGGGGCCGTAAAGATCAATGCCAACATGGTCGAATGGTCTGCCAGGACACGGTTGCAGTGAACCTGCAGAACTCTGAGCAGAGTCTTGCTGCGGTGACATGTAGCGCAAGCATGGATGTACTCGCAAGTAGGATGCCTCGCCAGTAGTATGGAAAACGAAGACAGGAGTATGGTGTGAAGACGCCAGCCTGGCTGCATTGGGAGTCACCGTGAAAAGCTGCGCAGATGTGTGAGTGCACATGACGGGGAATAGCGAGGAGCCATCACTGCCCGTCGCTGAGGTAATTCCGTTGGTGCAACAGATCATCTCGGAGGGCAAATTGTTGCGTTTAACGACGAACGATGCGTGAGACAGACTCAGGAGAGTAGTTGGCTTGGCGTACTCAACAACGGCGCGAAGCTTTGCAGGATCTGGCAGAATTCCCTCTTTCGAGACAACTTGGCTTTGGATCCTAAGCTTACGAGCCCCAAAGGGACACTTTTTCAAAAGTAAATGCAACCGGAGCTGACGTGAGACAACAAGAACTTGCTAGGGAATGGATAGATGCGATCCGAAATTTGCAGAAAAAAACACAAGGTCGTCTAAGCTTCAAAGGCATGTGTGCCATTTAAGGCCCTGAAAGTAGCGTCCATCACTCTATAGAAAGTGGCAGGTGCGTTGAAAAGGCCGAAAGCAATTACATTGAACTCATGTAATCCATCAGAAGTTACAAAAACCGTTCTTGGACTGTCGTCATAGGCCACCGGCAATTGCCAGTACCCGGAGAGCAGATACAGCGAAGAGACGAACATCGTTGCGGGTAAACTTGTTTAGCCCGTGGTAATCAATACCAAATCTAATTGAGCCATCCTCCTTCCTCACCAGCACAACTGGAGACGCCAGAGAATCGGGAGAGGGCTGGATCACACATCATTGTAGCATGTCATCAACGTTTTCGTCAATGACACGGCGCTCGACTACGAAACACGGTATGGACGCTGGCACAGCGGAGCATGGTGACTTGCGTCAGTACGGTGAACAATCGCACACGTGCACCCCAAGCATGCTTGGCCGAGGTCGGAAAGAGCACGGAAACGTTCAATAGGTTCAACAACTTGACTGCGTTGACCTGGCGCACACGCGTCATCGACGGTATGCAAGAAAACACCTGGGGAACGTGAGGCTGGTGCAGCAGCAGAGTTAACGGCCCGGATAGTCAGCGGTGACTTGTGGAAATGTGGGCCAAATAGAAGAATGACGTCAAAAGTGTCGAGACGCCTCATACACTCATCATGCAATAGAGCTGAGGACAGCGAATTGATTGCACACATAAATTGTAGCATAACCGTCGGCGAGCATGGCGATGGCAAACGGTAATAGATGGTTACGACAACGCGCACAAACTTCAGATGGCGTAAAAAGGGCATTAGTGGCGGAGATAGTCACAAGAGATGGACATTTAGGCGGCAAAGAAAGAAGAGATAATTGCGCCAGCGGCGACGACCACTTGAGGAGAACGTATGGGGAGATCGACGGTAGTGTCTGAACGGAGACAAAGCCAGTTGCGCACGGGCCCAGTCGACAACAGCATAATTCCCGGAAAGTCCTATCCCAGAATAAAGTCATGTCATGCATGGCATAGAACGGTGAATTCAACAAAATCTAGCACAATGTGAATCATAACAGCAGCGGTACATGCGGCCGAAGGCTTGACTTGCTGCAATCTTGTCATGGGTAGTGAAAGATCATGAACAGGAATCGTCACTTTCTTGAGTTTACAGCAGAGGCTTCAATTATGGTACAACAGCAGCCTCTGTATTGGAAATAGTGGTTGTCGTGACGCTTTCGACAAATACTGCGATTTCATTAGAAGGAGAAAGATGAGGACCTGGAAATTTTGACGACGGTGCAGTTCTTGCCTAGCGAACTACGGCTGTCAGTTCTCCTCTTCGCCAGGGCTGGAACAGCGAAGCATGGGTGATAGGGAACGGCGGCTAGAAGAAGGAGACCAACGTTAGCTGAAGGCGGGGCGACGTGAATACGATTCCGAGGTATCAGGGATAGAAGAGCGCGAAGGTTGTTCGGGAAGGTAGCTTAGGTTCGGCGCGTTGTGAGGAAAATAAAACGCACGACGGAAACAGAAACGTGCATTATGTCCCGGAATACCGAATGAAAAACAGATGGGGCGGTTATCCGTAGCAGACTAGGGGGTTTATAGAAGGTTCGCAAGTCGACAACGGTGCGTGAACCAAGCGTACCGGACGTAGCGACGAGTAGAAATTGGTGGCTCGTCTGGAGGTAGTAGGCATCCATCGTGCACGAGGTAGGTTGAGAGCAGCAGCGTCAGAGGTGCAGTCACAGGCGCTGTTTGAGAGGGAGGTGGAAGAGCCTCAGAAACTGGCGCCTAGATCACACGATGAAGCGACGGGTCGAGTGTGGAATCAGGCTTAGTAACACACGCCACAAGAGATAACTGGCGAGCAACTTCTTCCCGAATGTATTGCTAAATCTTCGGAAGCAAGCCGGAATGATCGGCACCAACGCATCCGGGCTGCAAAGCCGAGAGGTCCGCATATTGCAAACTGGGACGACGGGTGGATAGGCGCTGGTCGCGCAGCTCGTATAAGCTTTGACAAAGGTTAGTCACTTGGGTAACCCTCCTGGGGTTCTTGGTCACTAGCCTATGGAAGACATCGTCGTCCATGCTTTTCATAATATCCCTTATGTTATCGGCTTCCATCACGGACGTATTCAAGCGCTTACAGACGTCGATGACATCTTTAATGTAGATCATGAAAGTATCACCGTTTCGTTGAACTCGACCACGCAAGCCGTATTCAGCGGAGAGTCCGCGCACTGCGGGACGGCCGAACAATGAAGTGAGCGTCTCTCTGAAAGCTGACCCGGTCGTAAAATCGCCTTCATGGTTTGTGAACCACAGATTGGCCACGTCGGCCAGCTAAAAGATGGCTTTTGTCAGCATGGTGCAGTCATGACACTCGTTATACGCGCTAACGCGTTCATATTATGCAAGTCAGTCATCGGCATCGTAATCGTCCGTGCCACTGGAGATTGTAGGGACACGCTGAGGTACTGCACCGGAGCACACGGCAGGCGTAGCGGAGAGAGTGGCTTGCGAGGTGCTGGCGTCGTCGGTCATGATGGAGCCAGGTGGTAACGTACGGCTTCGCAGCCCCAGGGTGGTGAGTACGGGTACAGAGCACCTACACCATATGCCACGTGATGATGTTCAAAGTTCGCAGGGTGCCTGACCGAAGACCAGTAAAACGGGACGGTCTCAGCTGAACACCGATCAAGAGCGCACTACTAGTTTGTCGTCTTCCCCTTTAACACTGCACTGTGCCTGCGGATAATATCCAGTTCAATGCGTGTGCGTGCATGCGTGCGTAATGGCATATGTGATGAAAATACTGTAATAAATTCTGGAACGCACGCGAGCACCACCGGTTAGGATAAAACCGTCGACGCGTCATGTACATATACACGATGCGCTTGACCCGCTCACTACACAGCAATGACCTACGCATACGATTCATCACTATCGTTCGGCTCGAGTGTAACTTGTTTTTTGTGTTAACAGGCTGGCACAACGAAGGGATCATACCGTGCCAAAACATTCAGCAGAACTCGTCCCACATTCGCTGTCGACTGTAATGAGTCTAGCATTGAATCAGTATGGCTATGCGAGGTATTCCCACAATCGAAACGAGTTATTTATGAATAGGGCTGTTCGTTTTCTGGTAAAACCCGATTTTTACACCCCGAACATACTTAAGGCGAATCGGGTTAAACCCGATTTCTCCCCGAATGGCCCTTCTCAGTAGCGATCTGCACAATCGTGCGCTGACGGTCAGCCGTTCTATATATGTGGGTGCCTAGCGCAATATAATATATATAAACAAACGGGCGCATCTTCACCCTGCTGCTAGGAGAGTAGATATTGCTTTCCAGCGCTGGGGGGCACTTTTTTATCCCAGCTTTCGCGACATGTCGCCGTGAGTTCGTACGTGCACACACCCCAAAAACAAAAGGCTTGCAAAGTAAAGGGGCAAACATGCCTGAGGCTGAACACGCTGCGAGCACATGGTTGCCAGTCAGGGAGTAACAAATTTAGGACGAAAAAGAAAGCAAAGAAAGCGACTCTTCGCCTATTGCAGATTAGTCACGGGTATATGCACCTGCTTCCATGGCTTTCATGCAAACGGAACGGGTAATGAGTCAGTGGGGAAAGGATTGAGCGACGAAGAGGTTTCGTACACGCGTTTTTAGCCAGCGAGGGCCCCAACGCCTATTATCACTTTCCTTCTGCCAGCCCTAAATTTCACCCGAAAAAACCAGTATTTCGGGATGGTTTCACAGCAAAACCGATTTCTCCCGCTTATATGTTTGAATAATAGCGCCCGATTTTACCCCCTGGTTTAAAAAAACATAAAACCCGAAAATGAACAACCCTATATATGTGGCATGTAGTGCAGCTGGACTCCTCTTCCGCGTTTTCCTGGAACACTCGGTGCCATCTAGCGCTGCCGCCCCGAAGCCTGCCCGTGGCCTCTGGTATAAGCGTGGTGCGCCGGTGCGTGGCGAAAGCGTAGAAACTCGTCTTACAGCAACCGGACTCCTCTCTCGTTCTTCTGATGCTGATTATGCTGACTTACAAGCATGCCCTTCGAAATGGGGTGGTGGCAAACAGTCGCGTGAACTGTTTGAGTTACTCAGGTATGCTATACATGCTTTTCATTCTTGCATTTCTACATACACCTCTGCAATACTTTTTTTCCTCTTCCTCAAAACTTTTCTATTTGCCTTGTACCACAACCTATTCGTGTAAAGGATCCGGTCGTATCAATTTCTTCGCTGCTTCGTTCTTCACCAATACTCCGTCTCTTGCTTATCTCGACTGCTGACCAGTTGATACTTCCTTCCACTCTAACTCCAAGCATTTCTGGAAGGCATACGTTAAGTACGGGTCTCAATAGGTGGGAATCCCTTCGTATTCCATCAGGATGTGCTGAGTGGTCTCTGGTTTTTGCTGCAGCACACACATGCCTCATGTACACGGCAATATTTGCTCCGGCATGTTTTTGTCCTTAGGTGACCAGCTGCAGGCTGAAATATCAAGGCACTTCGCTTCATCTTATTGTACATAATTGCCCTTCTAATTTATTTTTATAGTTGGGAATTTGCGTGGTCTTTTTGTTTCCATTGTTTGCATCCATTTCACTGTCCCTGTGAATTGGATCTTTCCATAAGCGCTGTGCCATCTGGTGGCGCTGCCGAAAAGCGTGCGCGTGGCCAACGAGACGAGAAGCGTGACGCGTCGTTGCCTGCGAACGCCGAGAATTGTTCCCTAGCTTGACGCACAATCAGTGGCACATGCTTTCTCAATGATAAAATAGATGGTTTCAATTTCCCCTATGCTGGGGGGAATCAAACCCGTGTCGTAAAGGTTCCCCAGGGACAGCGACCGGACAATTTAGCAGGCTGCGCTACAAATGCACTGAGTTTGTGCCACTATTCAGTCAACACGTTTCATGCCAAAACTTTAGCGAATCGGGCCAAAAGTGCGCTGCGTATGTGCCACTCTTCAATGAACCTCTCGCCAATAAGTGCCACTAAGTATGTAGCGACGATTCTCAGCGTTCTTGGGCACCGGAGCGCCAGCTTTTTTGTCTCGGAGGTCACGGGCAGACTTCCCGGCCACGCCACTAAATGACGCAGTGTGTCCAGAAAGAAGCACGAGAGAAGACCCCGGTTCCTGCACGGCGCGTTTCTAAGCGTTCTGAGCACGCACCAGCGTGCCGTGAATTTCAAACGACACGTGCAGGATTTGCGGTGGCACTAATAGATGGTGCGAAGCGTTGTTATCGAAGCACGAAAGAGGTGTCCCGCTGCAGTGCACGCCTCATACATGATTCGTTTCGATGATGGTAACACGTTGTGTCGCGAGGCTATTTCGAGATTGGACTCTAAACGCGCGACCGTCGACAGTCATTCTGAGGTGGGTTCTGCCGGTTTTACCCCTATTTAATTCTAATACTTCAAAAGCTCCTGAAGGGGTTTTGCATGAGGGTTGGGTGCGCACAGTCCTAATGAGTACTTCAACGATGCTTTGGAAATGAAGTGTTCGAATGAACTAAAGCAGCAATAGGAAGTTCATTCCAGTGGTTTGACGGCCGAACGGAGAATGACGACAGATGGGCTACAGCATGAGCTGGAGGTGGATACGCAGCTAGCCTTGTCGTGGTTGCTGTAGTTGGTTGGTATGTTGTGAATCTGTACAGACCCGTGAAAAAGTGTATGGCATACGGAAAAACGGGTGGCTTTACGATGAAGTGCAAGATTACCACGGTTAGTGCGCGATTAAGGCGATTTACTATGGGGTGATGGAATAATCAGAGAAGATAAACTGTGCAGTGTAGTTTTGCACAAACACTGGCTTATGATCGTGGTTAGTTTGATGAGGATCGCAGATAGCACACGCCTATTCGACTTTATACTTAATGAATTCGCAATGAAATAGATGTTTGACAGGAGCGGGAGGTAGTGGAAATATTGTGTCGGAGGTAAGCAAGCATGTTTCACCCCGTCCCGCTTCTGATACGACAGATCTGGAATACTGTGCCACAGATATGAGCGAAAAGCATTCGTCTAGGTGAATATCTCATCATGGCGTAGGTTATTCGCCTAAAAGAAAGTTCACGAACGCATTTCATGAAGCACCGCAAGGAAGCCCAGATGTCATTCACCCCGTGGGCGTGTCGTATGTGTCGCAGCAGTCATCGTGAGTGCCTTGCAACTTAAACTGCAACTTCCCGTAAGTTACGCATTATATTTCCAGTTAGATTACCAGAAGCTGTGCTTTCCGCAAGGTGGCTCTTCTAAGCGCCTAATTTCACACACGTTGGAGTTCAGCGCCCCTGTTACCCGCGCCTAGTTTATGATACTTGAAGAGGTGATTTTTCACTATCATTGCCATGAGATGCTAAGCAAATGAATTATTTGATGCACTTCCTCACCAGCACGGTAAAAGGTCGTGCAGGGTCGGCAACCAGGCTAAAGGCACGGTCCATTGCGAGCAGCGAGTGGACGCCATACTCGAAGGAGAGCTGCGTCATCGTGTACATAAGGTCGGTGCTCGAGTCGGTCTTCAAGGATCCAAGATCTAGGCCAAACTGGGCCATGAACTGCCGCACGCTGCTGACGCCATCGTCCTTCTGGGACACGTAGTTGAGGCACGCCCGATGGAGCTCCTCGTTCGAAGGGTAAGGCTGCTGAAACGCACGTGGCGTCGTGTGGAGGAGGCCACCGACTCGGGTACTCGGAACGGGTGCAGACGGGGTCATATCATCGCTAGTGTCGTTTGCGTCCTGCCAAACAAGAAAATGCTGATCTGTAAGGGCACCTTCTTGTTAAACGTCGCGCGACAAATCATCACCAAACCTGAATGAGCTGATCAGGTTCTTCAATGCCTATTACAGTCTACGATTTTGCTTATCTCTACAGTGTCTCGCTAACATTCCTATGCCTGTAACCTCCTTAACCCCATCTCGTCCCTGTTCTTTTCAACCAATGCTCGAAACGTCACTTTTATATCGGCAGCTAGTAAGTCAACGCTCCCATTAGCTTTTGAATCCTATCGCTTCTGGAAGGTGGACTTCCCTATGGTTATTGAGTGGTTAGTATCTTGATATTTCATTAGAATGGGCTCAGCCTTATGCAGATTTATTCTGCAGCAGACACAAGCACCGCCTTGTTGCAAATAGTTGCGGCGTTATGTTTGTGTCCACAAGCATCCGGCTCTGCCTTCAAACCAAGGCATTTTACTTTGTTTTAATGATCAAATTATTTTACAACTTAGTGTAAAAGTTTAAAAGTGCTGAAGGCCATCTGTTTTGTCAGAGCCACCTAGAAAAAATTACGCCTTCGTACCTTCAGTAGTGACATTGAATTATGAATCGGTAACCAGTGTGTCGGAGTGGAATTAAAACAATAACGGTAAATCGAACAAAGCTATATTTTTTACTGGAACTAAAACATAACGGAAACGTTATTTCTTATTTTGCTTCGAATCGACACCAAATTATATTTATCTTTTTTTAATTCAAGGGTAAAGTTGGCAATCAGAAACAACCGATGTTAGGCAATGTCAGATTAGCGCGTATCTAAGGTGTTCGCATACGGGCGTATCTCAGGCACGGATAGTGCGAGCGATAGCCAGTCGAGCGCTCTACTAAACTGAGCCTGCAACAACCCAAGGTTTGCGCGCTGAAAAGCTTATCGTTTGGTTTTTTACGGGTGCAACATTTTGTTACCGAAGTTTAATCTGTCGCATATGCTCGTTTTATCGGAACAGCGGTCTCGCATTTCGCCGAAAGTAAACTCGATGACGTGCTGTTTCTCAGGTCATGCTCAGTGCCTTGACTGAAGGCAATGGGCGTGACCCTAAGAATGATAACTCACTTATTGAGAAAAATAAATACTTTGTTTTTATCGTTACTCTGCTTCAAACAATCTTGCGTGGCAAGAAAAACCGTTATAAACAGTTACGCATCATTCTTTTTTTCGTTCCGGAGCAGAACCAGAACGGAACTTTTATCACTGGAACGAAACTAGAACACGAACGACAAACATTTCGTTCCGACACCTTGTCGCTAACAAGTTGATTCAAGTGAAGTGCAAAGCGAAAAGCCGCTTTTGCTGGAGAGACTGCGATGTTGTTACGACGGGTTCGGAATGGCGTTGTTGGGGCGTAGATGTGACATGCATTAGAAGTAGATCGATATTTTTATTTATTTATTCAGAGTACATTTAAAGGCCCTCAGTGGAGGGTATCAGATGAGCGTGGACAGTACAAAGATTAATGTGACAACAAAGCAGTAGTAGAAGAAGCAATAGGATGCTGTACAGACAAAAGTATGCCAAGAGAGTTCCGCTAGTAAGAAACGAAATGAAAGAAATTATAAACATGACAAAAAGAAGTAACACGTAGAGCACGATCATACAGTGAAAATATGCACACTGACACGGACTTCTCTAATAATGCAACTAATAAATAGTAACTCGCAACAAACAAAACAATGATAAAAAGTGAAGTGAATAACAGCGCGTAGCATAGGAGATGTTACCCGGTCAATTTCAAGGGCAATTTCAAGGGCAATATCAGAGGACAAGTTGCATGTAATGGCGGTGCAGGGTATAAATAGCGCTTATAATGTAACATGTGACGCAGTATGCACTCAATTTTAAAATGGTGATCCCGGTGTGGAAAAATGACAGGCGCTGACTCAGAGAAAATATCATAAAGACAAATGTGATAACAAAGTTCGCGAAGCAGGCAAAGACACATTGGTTTGCGGAGAATAGACAACGCTTCTAGATCGGTACGTGCTTCCAATGATGAAACGTTGGTACAAGATGAATAGTCTGAAAAGAAGAATCGAGCAGCCCCGTTTTACACAGATTCAATCTCGTCGACGATGTATGCCTGCTGGGATCCTATATTACCGATCCCTATTCCAGCTTTGGGCGGATTGGTGTAGGTAAGCTAGTTTATGTTAGCAGGAGCGTGCTTTAGGGTGCGTTTGGTGATGCCAACAGAGCGATTAGCAGTTGAAAGGTTGAAGTTAATGTGATGGTTTCGATTTATGTCCTAATATAATACAATACCATCTTTATTGTGCATAAATGAAAACAAAATACAAATAGCAGGCCTGCCAAAACCTCAGAAGGCTTCCCATTTACATTTTTTGTTTCCATTTATTTACCCTAAAGGCCCAGCTTGGGCATGAGATAGGGGAGGGGGGGGGGGGAAATAATTGATACACGTAAGTATAAGGCAACGTGCATGAAGTCGTACATGCTATGCAACCTTTACATCACTCCTCATTCGGCAAGATCATAGGTCAATATTTCATACATTATACGAACAACAATCTTACATCATCTGGCATCTGAACAAATGCAGGAAGACATATTAATGTTGTTAATTTCTGAATGTTTTATTAAGCGCTTCTTTGAATACAACATGGTCTGTTATTTCGGTTTCATTACTTGGGAGATGATTCCATTCCGAAATGGCTAAGTGTAGACATCAAGTAGACATGACTGGCAGTGCCTGATAGTCCGGCCACAGAAAATTTCACGTTGTTATTAGTGGAGTTAGGTATTAGCGGCTCGGAAGAAATATTAAAGTTATACAAAAAGTTATTTTAAACTTCGAAAATCCTAATTAATTTCTGGATCCCACATCTTCTGTTTGCTTCTAACACAGACGTGGGCAAATAATTAAATATAACTGGAACATAATATTGCCGCGTTTTTCTTCCGTACTTTGCTGCCGTGTTGGGGACCGCGTACAGTTCTTTCGGTCTTAAGAAATGGGCTGGTGCATACTGTATCTTAAAATAATTATTTCAGAAGTGTTTAATTACAACTTTTCGACAATCCGGAAACTGAACATTGCAAATTCAACAAAGTCAAGACATTCGCATTATTCCTTGGACACAAATCGTATGCTATTATTGACAACAGTGAACGCAAAACTGAATTCTTGAGCTCCATCTAAGCATGCAGTAACCATAAACAGTCAACCGCACGCATGTCGAGCACACTGTAGACCAAACATGCGTGATAATTTTTCGCACGGAGATTGGCACAATATCCCATATTGTGTAATACACAGGAGACCACGCGCAACCTGTTACAGAGGTGGGAGAAATGGGAGTTCCACAAAAGATCTCAGTAAAAAAGCAACCCAAGATACTTAAGAAAAGATGCATATTCAGATGTGTGTAAGAATAACGGTTTCATAGGCAGTATTTCTTGCATGGGGTTAAGGAAATATACAAGTCTTTAGAAGGATTGACGCTTATTGAATTAGCCGCGAACCAGCCCACAGCTTTAGTTACTTAATCCTGCAAGGGGCTGATTGCGTGGGAAAGATTACTTGCACAGGATACTAGAACTGTACCATCAGCATATTGATATTCATATAATCACCTACTATATTTGACAAGTCATTTGCATAAATGTTGAAGAGCAGGGGCGTAATTTGAGCCCTGAAGGACTCCAGAATGAATACATGTAAAAACACTTAAAATATATCCCGTTTTTACACTCTCTCCTCTATCCTGCAGAAAGTTACATAATAGATTCACGAATCACCCATGAAGGTCTAGCAGAGACAGTTTCTCTAACAAAATCTCATGGCAAATACTGTCAAATGCCTTAGGGGCATCGATACAGCAGATATACTACCCGGTTGCGATCTAGTTGGAATTTAAACGATCAGAGAAAGCTTCGAACAGTGCTTGTGTGCCCTTCCCCTGCACAAATCCGTACTGATCTGATGATCATTCACTATGCTTATTTAGAAAATGTGTTACCGTCAGAGCCACGTTTTCTCTAATATTTGGGCTATACAGGGGATTATTAAGATAGGTCTGTAATTTTAAATAGTATTGCGTGCACCTTGTTTATGAAGTGGAATTACTACTGCGGTTTTCATTTCAACTTGAATCACATCAGGGTACAAATTGAGTTGAAAAGAGATAGCAATACAAAATTCCTTTGCTTCGAGTTGTTGACAAATTAGACTTCGTCCGGCCATCTGCTAGCCGCCTGGTTACCCCAGATGGTAGAGCGGCTGCCCCGGCAAGGTGGTGGACCCTGCTTTGAGTCCCGGACCAGGACAAATATTTCTTCAACTTCAAGGCTTTCCGTTCAAGTAACCCGTATGGGTTCTCTTTGTATCGATTGCTACGATTGTGTGGATGTCTCATTTTCCCTTAATTAATCACTTCTCTCCACCTTGCGTGTTTCCGCAGAACTATGACGTCAAATTTAGTTTTAGTAAAATTAAGGGGCATTAACCATCTGCAAATTTTGTCTAAGTCATTTTGGTGAGTTACGTGATCAGTGTCACAAGATCTGTTACAATACATTACACAATCATCGGCAATATGTCAAATGCGGGTACAACCACAGTTCGGCAAGTCATTATTTTACACAAGGAACAATATCCGCTCAAGCACACTCTTCTGAGGTATTGCCGGCGGGACGTGACTAAAGGTTGAGGAAGAGTTGGTAGCTGATATGAACTATAGTCTAGATGCCAAGAAATCAGTTATCCACTCTAAAATACGGGGCAGAATATGAAGTCCTGAAAGTTTAGCAAGAAGTCTCTAATGAGGCACACGATTGATAGCTTTGGAGAAATCTAGGAAAGCGGCGCCAACATGGAATCCGGTGTCGATAGATGAATACATGTCGTGAAGAAATCCAGCGAGCTGCATGGCACAAGAGTTGCCTCTGCTGAAGCCGTGCTGGCATTTAAATATTAAGCTGTCATCATCGAGATAGCTGATCACTCGCGAATGAACATTGTGTTCCATGCAATTGCAAGTTGGGCTGGTTTATTATATTGGTTGGTACTTAAGGGGCGAGAAGCATTCACCTGATTTCCTAGGGACATTGCGAAAATAAGTTTAATAACTTTTTTGAAAGGGAAGATGGTACACCAGGTGAAATAAAGAATCGCCATAAGAATCCACCCCGGTTCTGCTTCAATGATGGAAGGAGCGTAAGCGGAGGAAGAATGACGCATGCGTAGAACGACGAAGAAGAGAGAGTAGCAGCAGACCGGCGTGCTTGAGTTTATTCGAGTACAAATCATGACGGCAGACAGATGTGTGCTGACAACGTGGCCCCAATGGAAGCGCCTGCTGTTATCCGGTAGGAATGGGCACCCGTTCCCTGCACTGAAAGCCGCAATCTCGGTACGGCACTTCTAAAACAATGCTGAGGCGCAGCAGGCTGTACGACAATTCCTTGCATCGCAGGGCACCGAGATTTACCAAAGTGTTTTATTCAAACTGATTACATGCTACAACAAATGTCTCAATGTCGGTGGCAACTATGTAGAAAAATAGTGCAAGATGCACAGTTGACAGTGCCATGGCGGATATTTCTGGCAATACAGTTTCAATGTGAAAATAAATGACCTATCTTACTTTCACAACATGCCTCGTATAAAATGGAGTAACTTTAGACACTCGCCAGTCTTGAGGAACGGAGCCAGTACGAAGTGATTGCACGAATATTGCATACAATACTCGAGAGAAAACCTTTGAGCCATTCTTGAGAAGCTTGTTATTAAATATGTTATGATCCGATGCAGATGAAGATTTTAGCCTGTTTGGTAACGAAGGTATGCGCGACTCGTTAATAACAATTTCAAACCTGCTCATGTCGGACCGTGCGGGTAAGTCAAGACCTGTAATGACGCTTTCAAAAGTGAAGATTGAACAAAAGGCGTCATTTAGTAACTACGCACAATGTAGAAAACTAAGCCGCCAACAGAATTAAGGCTATGTCGGACAGAGAACAGGTATTCATTATGCGGCAGAATCGTTGAAGGTTGTTCGTCAGTAAAGATGTATAAATTATCGTTCCGAAAGTGCCAAAGTCCGCATTTAAATGGTTCTTTGTATTCATCGTCACATATTTTATATCTTTGCGAGCTCTGCCAACCGGAATCTTGACTGGTTAACATCCTCGCCTTCATATATCCCTCTCTATCTCACTTGCTAAATCTTGGTGTTCTATAAAGGTGCCCCTTTTATTATTGTGGCGCTGTAGGCATTTATTGAACCAAGGAGTGGTATTACTGCATCTATGAACAGGGATGAACATTTCGATTAGAACTGCAATGGTGCATCCAAACATCACCGATTTCTCGTCAACAGTTCAAGTGGAAGTTGTATGCATGAGCGCGTCAGCGAAGGTGACTGATTGAAAGTTACTGCGACTAAAGTTGGCACTATTATAACGTCTAATTTGTTTAGTTGTGTTATGCTTTTTTGTTATCGTGAAGTTATGCAGACCTGTTATAGCTGCGTTATCAGGCAGCCCGTCAAGGTGAGCGACGTCGGAACAGAAGAGAGGAGTGCTCGTCAAGATGAAATCTAGAATATTGGCCGATGTGGACGATGAAAGGGTTGGGAGAATGACACTTTCTCGTTACTTGAAATCAAGACATGGCGCTTGAGCCCGAGCAGCTGCGAAAGATTCCAATGTGCAGGTAATAAAGGGTGAATAATATCACCATAAACTGTGAGAGTATAACATGGTAAAAACATATCCAGTTGATCTGGAACCCTTCGACTCTCGCTTGAAAGTGCATCATTAATTTCCGGTGATCGGTAGATCATACCTATGATAACATTTCTGCTTTAGTATTGAAGTGAAATAAAAACTCTCCAGGCGCCTTTGATATTTAACAGCACCGTGACGGTGCTTTTGCCGCCGGGGGGTAGTATGACGATATGCTCAAGCGATGCTCAAGAAACGAGCCGCCGCGAGAACGACGACGAAGTTGGTCGGTGCTCTTGGCACAAGCGAGTGTCAGCATGGCTGCCTGGCTCCAGTGTAAATGGCCTGTAAATAGCCTCTTCTGTCTGTGTCTTTCCACACGCAACAATATAAACGCAGCGGCCAGCGTCTCACGATCATCTTGTTCCTCTCTTATTTCATACTTCCGTAACAATATTTCCCTAAGTGCTCTGCGAAACTCTCGCTGTTTTGCGCAGAGCTGCCGATATTTTACAAACTCCATCGTTATTATGAAACTTTTTGAATTTACGTTTCAGTTGCTTCAGTTGCTTCAGTATTCCAATCACGACATCACCGCCTGCAGAAAAGCGCCGCTTTTATAGGTAGGGTTCCCTGAAGTTTTAATCCGTGCGAGGAAAAACTATGATCATAAGCAATAACTCGTGCCACTGCTAGCACGTTCTTTTTCCGCAGTGGCTCCGTTGCCGCTCATCATGCCAGCGTTCCCAAACTGCTCTTAACGCTCGTGCCATTGCGTGCGCCTTCGTCTTCTTCCACAGCAGTCTCAGATGGCCCTCATCATGCCAGCATTCCCACTCATCATGTCATCGTGTCGGCGTTCCCATACTGCCCCTCGCACTCGTGCGACTGCGCGAGCCTTCGTTGTCGTCGTCTTCTACAGCTCGCTCCGATGGCCCTCATCATGTCTGCGTTCCCATACTGCCCCTCGCGCTCGTGCCGCTGCGCAAGCCTTCGTCGTCGTCTTCTTCTACAGCTGGCTCCGAAGGCCCTCATCATGTCGGCGTTCCCATACCGCCCCGCGCGCTCGTGCCACTGCGCGAGCCTTCGTCGTCGTCTTCTTCCACAGCTCGCTCTGATGGCCCTCATCATGACGGCGTTCCCATACTGCCCCTCGCGCTCGTGCCACTGCGCGAGCCTTCGTCGTCGTCGTCTTCTACAGCTCGCTCCGATGGCCCTCATCATGTCTGCGTTCCCATACTGCCCCTCGCGCTCGTGCCGCTGCGCAAGCCTTCGTCGTCGTCTTCTTCTACAGCTGGCTCCGAAGGCCCTCATCATGTCGGCGTTCCCATACCGCCCCGCGCGCTCGTGCCACTGCGCGAGCCTTCGTCGTCTTCGTCTTCTACAGCTGGCTCCGATGGCCCTCATCATGTCTGCGTTCCCATACTGCCCCTCGCGCTCGTGCCACTGCGCGAGCCTTCGTCGTCGTCTTCTTCCACAGCTCGCTCCGATGGCCCTCATCATGTCGGCGTTCCCATACTGCCCCGCGCGCTCGTGCCACTGCGCGAGCCTTCGTCGTCGTCGTCTTCTACAGCTGGCTCCGATGGCCCTCATCATGTCTGCGTTCCCATACTGCCCCTCGCGCTCGTGCCACTGCGCGAGCCTTCGTCGTCGTCGTCTTCTACAGCTCGCTCCGATGGCCCTCATCATGTCTGCGTTCCCATACTGCCCCTCGCGCTCGTGCCGCTGCGCAAGCCTTCGTCGTCGTCTTCTTCTACAGCTGGCTCCGAAGGCCCTCATCATGTCGGCGTTCCCATACCGCCCCGCGCGCTCGTGCCACTGCGCGAGCCTTCGTCGTCGTCTTCTTCCACAGCTCGCTCTGATGGCCCTCATCATGACGGCGTTCCCATACTGCCCCTCGCGCTCGTGCCACTGCGCGAGCCTTCGTCGTCGTCGTCTTCTACAGCTCGCTCCGATGGCCCTCATCATGTCTGCGTTCCCATACTGCCCCTCGCGCTCGTGCCGCTGCGCAAGCCTTCGTCGTCGTCTTCTTCTACAGCTGGCTCCGAAGGCCCTCATCATGTCGGCGTTCCCATACCGCCCCGCGCGCTCGTGCCACTGCGCGAGCCTTCGTCGTCTTCGTCTTCTACAGCTGGCTCCGATGGCCCTCATCATGTCTGCGTTCCCATACTGCCCCTCGCGCTCGTGCCACTGCGCGAGCCTTCGTCGTCGTCTTCTTCCACAGCTCGCTCCGATGGCCCTCATCATGTCGGCGTTCCCATACTGCCCCGCGCGCTCGTGCCACTGCGCGAGCCTTCGTCGTCGTCGTCTTCTACAGCTGGCTCCGATGGCCCTCATCATGTCTGCGTTCCCATACTGCCCCTCGCGCTCGTGCCACTGCGCGAGCCTTCGTCGTCGTCGTCTTCTACAGCTCGCTCCGATGGCCCTCATCATGTCTGCGTTCCCATACTGCCCCTCGCGCTCGTGCCGCTGCGCAAGCCTTCGTCGTCGTCTTCTTCTACAGCTGGCTCCGAAGGCCCTCATCATGTCGGCGTTCCCATACCGCCCCGCGCGCTCCTGCCACTGCGCGAGCCTTCGTCGTCGTCTTCTTCCACAGCTCGCTCCGATGGCCCTCATCATGAAGGCGTTCCCATACTGCCCCTCGCGCTCGTGCCACTGCGCGAGCCTTCGTCGTCGTCGTCTTCTACAGCTCGCTCCGATGGCCCTCATCATGTCTGCGTTCCCATACTGCCCCTCGCGCTCGTGCCGCTGCGCAAGCCTTCGTCGTCGTCTTCTTCTACAGCTGGCTCCGAAGGCCCTCATCATGTCGGCGTTCCCATACCGCCCCGCGCGCTCGTGCCACTGCGCGAGCCTTCGTCGTCGTCGTCTTCTACAGCTGGCTCCGATGGCCCTCATCATGTCTGCGTTCCCATACTGCCCCTCGCGCTCGTGCCACTGCGCGAGCCTTCGTCGTCGTCTACTTCCACAGCTCGCTCCGATGGCCCTCATCATGACGGCGTTCCCATACTGCCCCGCGCGCTCGTGCCACTGCGCGAGCCTTCGTCGTCGTCGTCTTCTACAGCTGGCTCCGAAGGCCCTCATCATGTCGGCGTTCCCATACTGCCCCGCGCGCTCGTGCCACTGCGCGAGCCTTCGTCGTCGTCTTCTTCTACAGCTGGCTCCGAAGGCCCTCATCATGTCGGCGTTCCCATACCGCCCCGCGCGCTCGTGCCACTGCGCGAGCCTTCGTCGTCGTCGTCTTCTACAGCTGGCTCCGATGGCCCTCATCATGTCTGCGTTCCCATACTGCCCCTCGCGCTCGTGCCGCTGCGCGAGCCTTCGTCGTTGTCTCCTTCTACAGCTGGCTCCGATGGCCCTCATCATGTCGGCGTTCCCATACTGCCCCGCGCGCTCGTGCCACTGCGCGAGCCTTCGTCGTCGTCGTCTTCTACAGCTGGCTCCGAAGGCCCTCATCATGTCTGCGTTCCCATACTGCCCCTCGCGCTCGTGCCGCTGCGCGAGCCTTCGTCGTCGTCGTCTTCTACAGCTGGCTCCGAAGGCCCTCATCATGTCTGCGTTCCCATACTGCCCCTCGCGCTCGTGCCGCTGCGCGAGCCTTCGTCGTCATCGTCTTCTACAGCTGGCTCCGATGGCCCTCATCATGTCGGCGTTTCCATACTGCCCCTCGCGCTCGTGCCGCTGCGCGAGCCTTCGTCGTCGTCTCCTTCTACAGCTGGCTCCGATGGCCCTCATCATGTCGGCGTTCCCATGCTGCCCCGCGCGCTCGTGCCGCTGCGCGAGCCTTAGTCGTCGTCGTCTTCTACAGCTGGCTCCGATGGCCCTCATCATGTCGGCGTTCCCATACTGCCCCGCGCGCTCGTGCCGGTGCGCGAGCCTTCGTCGTCGTCTCCTTCTACAGCTGGCTCCGATGGCCCTCATCATGTCTGCGTTCACATACTGCCCCGCGCGCTCGTGCCGCTGCGCGAGCCTTAGTCGTCGTCGTCTTCTACAGCTGGCTCCGATGGCCCTCATCATGTCGGCGTTCCCATACTGCCCCGCGCGCTCGTGCCGGTGCGCGAGCCTTCGTCGTCGTCTCCTTCTACAGCTGGCTCCGATGGCCCTCATCATGTCTGCGTTCACATACTGCCCCGCGCGCTCGTGCCGCTGCGCGAGCCTTCGTCGTCGTCTCCTTCTACAGCTGGCTCCGATGGCCCTCATCATGTCCGCGTTCCCATACTGCCCCGCGCGCTCGTGCCGCTGCGCGAGCCTTCGTCGTCGTCTCCTTCTACAGCTGGCTCCGAAGGCCCTCATCATGTCTGCGTCCCCATACTGCCCCTCGCGCTCGTGCCATTGCGCACACCTTCGCATATTCATATTCCTTAACCTGTGGATGTGCAAGATGTTGTAGTCCTTACGGTTTTCTACGTTGCTGTTTCTGTCTTAATTCATTTCACTGCGTACTGCAATGATATTGTGTTTCTGCCAATTTGTATGCTCCCCCACCCCTCATGTAAAGCCCCTGCAGCAGGGGTATTTGAGGTATCGTAAATAAATAAATAAATGAAGTGCGCAGTTGACTGCAAATGGCGCAATTTACCTACACAGTTGCATCTTTGTCTGGACATTACTCGTAACCTTCCTCTTATTATCGTCATACTCAAACCAAATGCCTCGTTTGATTCCGCGACGAGATCGAGACAGCTACATGCTCCATGTAACTCCCCAAAACAGACAAAAAAACAAGAGTTTCTGAGCCATTTGCAGATCTCGTAATTAGTCTAGAGGAAGCAAAGTATTGAAACTCATTTAATGCGCCGTCATTTTCACCAAATTCAACCCCGGTGTAACTTTGATTTCTCCCAGGATATCGAGAAACATTGGTGATAATGACTGTATACCCTTTCGAGAAAACGCAATGCGCGTGTATTTTTTTTTTTCGCAGGCTCGCGAATTTCTGACACTCTTCAAACGCTGTCCATGCCATGAGAAGAAAATAATATTACGCCCTCAAAATATCAACTTTGCGGCATGATGAGTGCCTCGAAGACATCGGGCACAACTCGTGTGCAGTTGGTAAAATTTGATTTTAAATCTTTTCTGCCCTCCTATAAGTGATTTTGAAGGCAAGGCATTCTCGCGTGACTTCTCACGGGTTCCGTTTACATGTGATCTGGGTATCTACCTGGCGTCTCGGTGAAATTACGGCACTTTCGCGCCTCCAGAGTACCTTGGCGCGTCACCAAAGTCAGCAAAATATAGATCTCAGCGAGAAAAGAGGCGATAAGCAGTCGCAAAGTGGGTAAAACACAAGGTGCGGCTATACTAAGCACCAATATAGTAAAACGTTAGCTTCATTGCACCATAATCTGACTCTCTGCGAAAGGCTTACTTTGTTAAAGAAATGCATTTCAAACAAAGTCGACTTGATAGACTAGACGCTAACGTCGGCGCATATAAGCGTTAATAACAGCGAATGAAAATCTCGACTTGAATACATCAACTAGGTCGTCCAAAAAAAATGTAAGGCGTGGCGATGAAATAAAAATATCTCAGGCAAATATATAGGTGGACGCACATGGTAGGCGTATATATATATATCAACTAGGTTGTCCGAAAAAAAATGTACGGCGTGGCAATGAAACAAACATATTTCGTGCAAATATATAAGTTGACGCACATGGTTGGCATATATATATATATATATGCCTATCATGTGCGCGAACCTATATATTTGCCCGAAATATTTTTTCATTGCCACGCCGTACATTTTTTTTCGGACAACCTAGTTGATGTATTCAAGTCGAGTTCTGCATTTCCCGAGTTTTTCCCGCTACCTTCGGAGATACACATGGGATAGCAATTGTGTATTTGTAGTGAGTGGAGACCATCGTATTGGTTGACATGCATCACAATATTAAGTCTGAAGGTTAGCTGCAGTTCATAAAAAAAGAAAAAAAAGGCAGGTCATGCACAGATGTGCCGAAAAAAGATAAGGTTGACGCACATGGTAGGCGTGTGTGTGTATATATATATATATATATATATATATATATATATATATATATATATATATATATATATAATATTACAAGTACGGGGAAGAGGGGTTTATTTAGGCGTGCGAGAGCAGGAACGGCAGGCTACGAACAACAGGAATGGCCGCTGCACAGTCTTCGTTCTCTTCTTTCTTTCTCTTCTTGATCCACGCGTCCCTTTTACGCGCTTGGACGTAACATATACCTCTCCTCGCAGCCAAAGCCCACTGGGTGAGTCAACTAGCTTGTCGTGGCGTGCATGATTTCAACCGTGCTACATGCGCGACTTGTGTCCTAGCAGAACGTCTACCATTGTTCGTGAGGCGCGCGAGAGTATAGTTCACTTCGCTGACTTTGTCGATGACAACATACGGTCCATCGTAGTTTTGCCAGCAGCTTTTGGCACAAACCGCGCTTCCTTGTAGGAGTCCAAAGCCAAACGAGATCACCAGGGTGATATGCAACAGGCCGATGTCGTGCGTCGTAGCGGGCTTTGGAGTTTTCTTGTGATGCCAAAGTCCGCAGACGCGTAAGTCTCCGAGCCTCTTCAGCGAGGCATAGCGTATCGGCGACCGTAGAATTGTCGTGGTGCTAAAAAGGGAGTACAGTGTCGAGCGTATACCGGGGCGGCCGAGCATATAGAAGGAAGAAGGGGCTGTAGCTGGTTGTCTCGTGCTTGGCGGTGTTGTAGGCCTAAGTAATAAATTGTCGAACTTCATCCCAATTCTTGTGATCGGACGCAACATACATGGAAAGCATATTTGTGATTGTCCGATTAGTGCGCTCAGTGAGGCCGTTAGTTTGCGGATGATACGGCGTCGAGTGCCTGAGGTGCGAGTTACATAAACGCACAAGCTCTTCCACGATATCCGCCGTGAATTGACGTCCCCGGTCGCTTATAATAACACCAGGCGGTCCATGTCACAGAACAATAGCGTGAAGTAAGAAGAGCGATACTTCGGTGGCGGTGGCTGATGGTATAGCCGCCGTCTCGCAATAGCGCGTGAAATAGTCGGCGCAGACAATTATCCAGCGGTTGCCCTTAGATGACTTTGGAAAAGGGCCTAACAGATCAATTCCAACTTGCCGAAAGGGTGAGCTGGGAGGCGGCACAGGTTGAAGGAGACCAGATGGGGCAGTGGTTGGGCGTTTCCGACGTTGGCACTGTATGCAGCTGGCGACATACAACTCAACCGAATGTCGCATCCGGGGCCAGTAAAAGCGTTCTTGAATGCGATAAAGGGTGCACACAGTGCCTAAGTGACTGGAGGTAGGGTCATCGTGCATAGCCTGAAGGATTGCTGGCCGGAGACGCTCCGGCACCACTAGAAGGAAGCGTGCACCCGTGCTTGAGTGGTTCCTTTTGTACAGGAGCCCGTCACGTAGACAGTAGCTGCTTGTTGCACTTGAATGGGCAGAAGTGAAGAGTGGCTCCAATTTGGTGTCTGTCCGTTGTTCTGCTTTGAACGCATCGATTTCTGGAAAAGCGGATGTCACAGAAGCGACGAGATGGTCAAAATCGTATGCGTCGCAGTCCGTCGTAGTAAGTGGCATACGGGAAAGGCAGTCTGCGTCAGCATGTTTTCGGCAACTCTTGTAGGCAACAGTGAAGTTATATTCCTGCAACCTCAAAGCCCAGCACGCAAGGCGACCACAAGGGTCACGAAGATTCACGAGCCAGCACAGGGAATGGTGGTATGTGACGACTAGGAATGGGCGTCCGTACAAGTACGAGCGAAATCGCTGAACTGCAAAGATTACAGCGAGGCATTCTTGCTCTGTCACCGTGTAATTTCGTTCAGGTTTGCTTAATGAGCGGCTTGCATAAGCAATCACGTGCTGACGGTCGTCATAACGCTGGACCAAGACGGCACCCAAACCGACGCCACTAGCATCTGTGTGGATTTCTGTCGGCGCAGTAGGATTGAAGTGGCGAAGGATAGGTCGGGAGGTCACCAGGAACTTCAAGTGACGAAATGCAGACTGGCACTCGGGTGTCCACTCAAATTGTGCGTCTTTATGTAGCAGATTTGTCAGAGGATAAGCTACGTCAGCAAAACCAGGAATAAATCGGCGAAAGTAAGAGCAAAGACCCAGAAAACTACGAAGTTGCTTCACTGACTGCGGCGCACTGAATGCCTCAACAGCTGCCGTCTTGAGGGGATCAGGCCGGATACCATCTTTGTCAACAAGATGACCCAGCACAAGGGTTTGACGGTCACTACATTTACATTTCTTGGAGTTCAGAACCAGGCCGGCGTTTTTGATGCAGTCGAGGACAATATCCAGGCGCGTATTGTGCTCATTGAATGTGCGCCCGAATATAACGACGTCGTCAAGATAGCACATACAGATGTTCCATTTTAACCCGCGCAGGATGGTGTCCATGAACCTTTCAAACGTTGCTGGAGCGTTGCACAACCCAAATCGCATCACATTGAATTCGAATAATCCATCCGGGGTTATGAAGGCTGTTTTCTCTCTGTCTGTCGGGTGTATCGGGATTTGCCAATATCCTGAGCGCAGGTCCACTGAAGAAAAATAAGAGGCCGAATGAAGGCAATCAATTGCATCATCAATCCGGGGCAGCGGGTAGACATCCTTCTTAGTCACGGCGTTTAATCTTCGATAATCGACACAAAATCTCCAGTTACCGTCTTTCTTTCTGACGAGTATGACCGGAGCTGCCCAAGGACTCGAGGACTCTTGTGTTATCCCATTTTTCATCATGTCACTCATTTGTTCCCCGATTATCTTGCGCTCGTTAGGCCTCACGAGATAAGGCTTTTGCCTGATCGGGCGCGCAGATCCCGTATCTATAGTATGGCGCGTTCGTGACTCGGGAATCGAGAACGCTTTGTCCGGCTGCGCAAAGTCAAACACTGACAGATGCTTAGAAAGCTTATCCACCAAGGTATGGCGGTCCCTTGTGCTGAGCGACTTGTTTATCATAGACAGAAGCTTTTTGTCTGAGACTTGGCGAAGGTCAGCAGGTTGACACGGCGAGTCTGTTAGTACGGCTACGGACGAAGACGTGTATTCTGTAAAGTAGGCGAGTTTCAAGACGTCTGGAAGCAGGACGGGTTCTGCCGAGCAGTTGGCCGTCCACAAGCCAGCACGCCCGTTGCCGATGGATACCACTCAATGAGGCACAAAAACGTTCTTCTTCACACAATTTAGATGCATTGGCTCCACGGAGGCATCGAAACTGTCTCGAACTTCACCGTGACATACAACCGGCACGTACACCGAGATGGACGCAGGCCCAACAGTATCTGCAGACACACAAAGTTCACCTTGACTGCAAGTCTCCTCTAAGAGCCCGGACGAAACATGGCCATCGACGCAAACTCCCCCGTGCGACAATCGACGGTCGCACCACTCTGCCGCAAAAAGTCGATGCCCAAAATCAATCCGTGCGTCGATCGGGGAATAACTGCAAACTCCGTCGCGAAAATTCCACCAGCCAGGGACACGTCAGCAGTGCGCAAACAAACAGGGCGCAACGACTCGCCGCTCACTCCACAAAGCGTTGCAGCCTGGTCCCACGGAAATACAACTTTGCGCCCCAACCGACCTTTAAAACCGAGACTCATTACGGATACAGTTGCCCCGGTATCCACTAAAGCCATTGTAGGAACACCATCAACAAGTACATGCACTTTGTTCTTAATCACAGCCACTGCAGGGGGCATTTCTGTCGATAGCACGTGTCGAGCGACCTCACCCCCATCGGCCGCGCTAGCTAGTTTTCCGGTTGTGAAGGCGAGGCTGAGCGGCGCACTGGCGATGGAGATTGACGTAAACGCGGTGCACGAGAAGTTGGCGGTGGCGTCAAACTCCTGTCAGATGCCGGCGAGCGGCTCCGGAAGCTTCTCTGCCAGTAATCGTTGCCAGGAGGGACGCCAGCTGACCAAGAGGTGGTGTATGGCTGTTGAGTTGTCCTCGTAGGAGGTGTGGTCCTTGTTGAAGACCCCGATCGACGATTCCACGTTGTTGGGCGACGATTGCAAAATCTCGCTATGTGGCCCGCGACACCGCATTGGAAACACACCGGCAGATGCCGCAAATTTCGATGTTCTTGCACGTAGTCACGCATGCTGCTGTCGACTGCATAGCCAGCAGGTGGGTTCCATTCATCATAGCTAGGCATCGGCCACCCGGATGCGTGCGTGCAGTGTGGGCGTAGGTCGTAGTCATGATCTTCATATCTCATGGTCCCTCTCGTTTGTGGGGTAGACCTATACTCGACGGTCGCTGAGCGAACCATGGGTTGCCATGCGGTCGAAACGGCCGTGTTTCGCATCTCGAGTGGTAAGTACGCACCAACGATGCCGGGTGTGCAACGGTACATCTCTTCCCGATGGAACAAGTCTTCGCGAACAATCTGCCGTGTTGTTGATGGGAGGTCAACACACGAACTCGGGTCTACACTTGCCACCGTTGTGACATTAGCCAGGCGACCGAACTTCGGTATTATCCGTCGCATCTTCAGCGTCTCAAAGGTCCTGCAGTGCCGAATGACGTTAGACACGGAATCCAAGCTTTCTTTGCCGATAAAAAAATTGTAGACGTCTTCGGCTATCCCTTTCAAGAAATGTCCAACTTTGCCCTCTTCAGACATTTGAGAGTTCACTATTTTGCACAGTTTCAGCACTTCTTCGATATAAGTCGTACAGGTCTCGCCGGGAATCTGAGCTCTTTGCGAAAGCGTCTTTTCGGCGCGTTTCTTTTTTGCGCTAGAGTCTCCAAAACACGCTCTGAGCTCCTCTACGAAAAGCTCCCATGAAGTGAGCGTGTCTTCGTGATTCTCATACCAGATGAGTGCTGTGTCGGTAAGGGAAAACACAATATTTGACAACTGTGCGGTCGAGTTCCAGCCGTTAGATCGGCTCACCCTTCGGTAGTTTGTGAGCCACTCGTTGACATCTTCTCCGGCTTTTCCTCCGAAAGTGAGTGGCACCCGGTAGTATTGTCACGGAACGCCAGGTGCTGGCCTTGAAGCCGCGTCAGAACATTCGGGAATCTGGCACGCGTATTCAGTCATGTCAGGTGATGATGGGGGAAGTCCGGCAAGTCGACGGCTTCGGCGAAGTTGTAGCAGCGTAGGCTCCGTGGTTACGAGGTGTCGCCCGCACCTCCACCAATTTGTTACAAGCATGGGGAAAAGGGGTTTATTTAGGCGTGCGAGAGCAGGAACGGCAGGCTGCGAACAACAGGAATGGCCGCGGCACAGTCTTCGTTCTTTCTTTCTCTTCTTGATCCACGCGTCCCTTTTACGCGCTTGGACGTAACAATATATATATATATATGTGCCTCTTTTTCTTTTTTTGCGAACTGCAGCTAACCTTCAGACTTAATATTGTGATGCACGTCAACCAATACGATGGTCTCCACTCACTACAAATATACAATTGCTACCCCATGTGTATCTCCGAAGGTAGCGGGAAAATCTTGTATACATGTTTCACATGACGCTTTTACACAGGAGAACACGGGGGTTTACGAATTTAACACCCTACAATACATTGCAGCTCATAATCCATAGCAAGGCACACATTCCATGCAAATAAAAGTTCCACGAATTATGTAGTTCTCGCGGAACATCATGAAAACATACATATAACGCTTTCGAGAACCTCTAGTCGCACTTGAAGCTTCGCTGTAGAAGGTATTTGTCGCAAACGTGGCGTGCGCATCGAGAAGGCAAGAAGCAATTTAAAGCTTACCAATGGAATCGGTTGCTCCATCGATGGAAGCCGAGTGCCGTCGCAAACGAAGGCGTTGGTCTCCCAGCACGGGTCCACCTGCTTCTTCATCATATAGACCAGCCAACGCCGCTGCATGACACACTCGGGCGTCTCGCACATGCGCACCCAGCGGAACATTGGTGGCCCCATCATGTCTGCGGCTGCTCCACCATCCCTCGTGTGGTCAAACCACGGGGCATCCGTTGTGTACTCATCCGTCTGCACGCACCCGTGAGCCAGCTTTGCAGTCAAGCGTTTACGAGAAAACTATACACGGTAGACGGGCAGTTTTGCACCAGCTACCCATTTATCAGTATAGGTCTACCAGCTTTCTTATCAAGTTTCATCATCATCATCATCATTATCATCATCATCATCATCATTATCAGCCTGGTTACGCCCACTGCAGGGCAAAGGCCTCTCCCATATTTCTCCAACTACCCCGGTCATGTACTAATTGTGGCCATGCCGTCCCTGCAAACTTCTTAATCTCATCCGCCCACCTAACTTTCTGCCGCCCCCTGCTACGCTTCCCTTCCCTTGGAATCCAGTCCCTAACCCTTAATGACCATCGGTTATCTTCCCTCCTCATTACATGTCCTGCCCATGCCCATTTCTTTTTCTTCATTTCAACTAAGACGTCATTAACTCGCGCTTGTTCCCTCACCCAATCTGTTCTTTTCTTATCCCTTAACGTTACACCTATCATTCTTCTTTCCATAGCTCGTTGCGTCGGCCTCAATTTGAGTAGAACCCTTTTCGTAAGCCTCCAGGTTTCTGCCCCGTAGGTGAGTACTGGTAAGACACAGCTATTGTACACTTTTCTCTTGAGGGATAATGGCTGTGTCTCAGATCATGAACCTGCTGTTCATGATCTGAGAATGGCGGCCAAACGCACCCCAGCCCATTCTTATTCTTCTGATTATTTCTGTCTCATGATCCGGATCCGCAGTGACTACCTGCCCTAAGTAGATGTATTCCCTTACCACTTCCAGTGCCTCGCTACCTATTGTAAATTGTTGTTCTCTTCCGCGACTGCTAAAAACTAGTTTAGTTTTCTGCAGATTAATTTTAGACCCACCCTTCTGCTTTGCCTTTCCAGGTCAGTGAGCATGCATGGCAATTGGTCCAATGAGTCACTAAGGAAGGCAATGTCATCAGCGAATCGCAAGTTAACAAGGTATTCTCCATTAACTTTTATCCCCGATTCTTCCCAATCCAGGTCTCTGAATACCTCCTTTAAACACGCTGTGAATAGCATTGGAGAGATCGCATCTCCCTGCCTGACGCCTTTCTTTATTGGGATTTTGTTGCTTTCATTATGGAGGACTATGGTGGCTGTGGAGCCGCTATAGATATCTTTCAGTATTTTTACATACGGCTCGTCTACCCCCTGATTCCGTAATGCCTCCATGACTGCTGTTGTTTCGACAGAATCAAATGCTTTCTCTCAATAAATGAAAGCTTTATATAAGGGTTGGTTATATTCCGCACGTTTCTCTATCACCTGATTGATAGTGTGAATATGATCTATTGTTGAGTAGCCTTTACGGTATCCTGCCTGGCCCTTTGCTTGACAGAAGTCTAAGGTGTTCCTGATTCTATTTGCGATTACCTTAGTAAATAGTTTGTAGGCAACGGACAGTAAGCTGAGCGGTCTATAATTTTTCAAGTCTTTGGTGTCCCCTTTCTTATGGATTAAGATTATGTTAGCGTTCTTCCAAGATCGTGGCACGCTCGAAGTCTTGAGGCATTGCGTATACAGGGTGGCCAGTTTTTCTAGAACAATCTGCCCGCCATCTTTCAACAAATCTGCTCTTACCTGATCCTCCCCAGCTGTCTTCCCCCTTTGCATAGCTTCCAAGGCTTTCTTTACTTGTTCCGTCGTTACTTGTGGGATTTCAAATTCCCATAGACTATTCTCTCTTCGTTTATCGTCGTGGGTGCCACTGGTACTATATAAATCTCTATAGAACTCCTCAGCCACGTGAACTATCTCATCCATATTAGTAATGAGATCTGGCTTTGTCTCTTAACGGATACACCTGATTCTTGCCAATTCCTAGTTTTTTCTTCACTGTTTTTAGGCTTCCTCCGTTCCTGAGAGCATGTTCAATTCTATCCATATTATACTTCCTTATGTCAGCTGTCTTACGCTTGTTGATTAACTTCGAAAGTTCTGCCAGTTCTATTCTAGCTGTAGGGTTAGAGGCTTTCATACATTCGCGTTTCTTGATCAGATCTTTCGTCTCCTGCGATAGTTTACTGGTATCCTGCCTAACGGAGTTACCACCGACTTCCATTGCACACTCCTTAATGATGCCCACAAGAATGTCGTTCATTGCTTCAACACTAAGGTCCTCTTTCTGAGTTAAATCCGAATGCCTGTTCTGTAGCTTGATCTGGAATTCCTCTATTTTCCTTCTTACCGCTAACTTTCGACTTCCTGGTCATCACTAGCTTTCGACTTCCTGGTCATCATGACTGGATGTAGGGGCGTACACCTGTACAATCTTCATTTTGTACCTCTTATTAAGTTTCACAATAAGACATGCCACCCCCTCGTTAATGCTGTAGAATTCCTCTATGTTACCAGCTATATTCTTATTAATCAGGAATCCGACGCCTAGTTCTCTTCTCTCCGCTAAACCCTGGTAGCACAGGACGTGCCCGCTTTTTAGCACCGTATATGCTTCTCTTGGCCTCCTAACTTCACTGAGCCCTATTATATCCCATTTACTGCCCTCTAATTCCTCTAATAGCGCTGCTAGACTCGCCTCACTAGACAACGTTCTAGCGTTAAACGTTGCCAGGTTCATATTCCAATGGCGGCCTGTCTGGAGCCAGTGATTCTTAGCACCCTCTGCTGCCTGGCAGGTCTGGCCGCCGCCGTGGTCAGTTGCTTCACAGCTGCTGGGGACTGAGGGCCGGGGTTTGATTGTGTTGTTCATATAGGAGGTTGTGGCCAAGTACTGCACCAGGTTAGGGTGGCCAATCCTGCTGTGGTGAGGGAGTGCGTTACCGGTTCTGGTCACCGGGATCAGGCCACACTCCAGGCCGGTTTATGCAATTTATCACCCGCGGATTTTTTTCTTTAATCTGGTGGAAAATTGCCGGCCCCGGGATTCGAACCACGGACTTCTTGCACGCGAGGCGGGTGTTCTACCTCTACGCCACCGCTGCACAGTGACAAAGCATGTAATATTGGCGTCTCTCACAAAAACGGCAGTGTAACCTGCAAATTTTTTATAAAATCGCAACTCTTTCTACTACTTTTGGCAAATCGACTGCTTTTGAATAGATAACTGCTCAAGCGCGATCTTTTGCAAAGCACAAAGAATACCTGCCCCATTTATTTTGAAATTTCTATTTCCGGAGGTTTTATGTGACAAAACCACTATACCATTACGATGCACGCCGTAGTGGGGCAAACCACGGACTAGTTTTGACCTCCTGGGCTTCTTCAATGTGCACCCAATGCGTGGTATACATGAGCGCACTTGGATTTCGCCCCTTCGAAATGCGGCCACCGGAGCCGGCACGTCATATCGCGCTATTGCGCTGTCTGGCTTAACAACGCAACGCCACTTCTACTATGCCACCAAGGCGGGTTCTTTCATTTTCGTATTTCCACTTTCACACTTCCGCATAGACGAAAACAAGCCGAACACTTCAATGTTTCGGTATGAACGCTGTAGTCCGAGGCCCTCTTGAAATTTGTTTGAACCTCGGCACGAGGCGCCTCATCAAAAGGGGTCCTGAACCCTGCCTCCCTCTCGTAGGCTATCGCGAAAGAAAATTCACCGACGATTACTATACTTCCTAATGAGAAATTTGAGCGCAGCTCTAAACGTGCTTTCATATCGAGATATACTGGCTGGCGCGGGCAATCTGTCTCACGCGGCACTTTGCAAACAGAACAAAGCGTGGCGCGACCGCCTTTATAATCTGGAGACCGTGAGAGCCCGCACGTGCGTGTCGCGAGGGCGCCATATTTATAGCAGTCGTCGCCGACAGACCTCCCGACGTACGCTTCTCTAGCGCTGTCTCGTACGCATCGTAGCCAACGCATTTCTTCTCACCCTTTCGCCATACCCTCCTCCTCCGCTTTCCGCCCCAAGATACCACTGCACCCTCCTCCTCAGCTTCCCTCCTCTCTCCTTCGACACCCGCAGGGCTCCCCGTGGGCTCTTTCTACGCTCGCTATGCTCCTTCGCTCGTGTACGCCGACGGAGGAACAGGCGCCTAAGCGGCCGCGATTTTTCGGACAGCGTCTTCCCTTTCTTTAGATCACTATGATCGATGTTTGGCGCGACTGGAGCGCAGTGCAGGGGCCCGGGCGCCATTTCAACAAACGCGCCGATGAAAATCGCGTAGCCGCGTGATGCTGTTGGGAGTTGAACGCGTCGCTTTACCGCGTGCGCTTCCACCAATAAAGCTGGAACCGCATGGCGCGTTTCTCGCTCGATTAACACGACGCGCGGAGAACGCTCACACCACCTCTGACGCGTTAGCAGCCGCACGCATAGAGTTTCTCACTACAACACCTAGAGGGAAATCCGGCGCCACCGTCCATGGGAGTTTCTTAAGGACCGCCGTGCAGTCATGGGAATGACGGGATATGTGTCTGCGAGGCTTGTGTTGGTTGCTGTTGTAAGAGGCTTCGTCTAAAAAGTGAATATGGCTAGTCAAATTACGCGTTATAAAAGTAAATTCTTCATACAATGTTTCCATTCATGCGTATTACATCTTTAGTCACCTACAATGTATGACCAAGCGAAGAAAAGCTATAACAGATGACAACTTGTTTCAAAGCGATCGGGAATCTTGTCGTCTGTTTTCCAAATTTAGCGGCCCGCTGATATATTTTACGTATCATGTACAGTCGTGGACAGAATATTATGGACCATGAAATCTAAGAAAAAGCTGAATATCTCCGCAACCTCACAGCGCAATCTGGTATTTGCATTTTGGACCTCGACTAGAATATGCTAACAACGTTGTCGTGGGCAGTCTTACTGCTTACTGCTACAGGCTGCTCGCGAATTGAACATTTTCAGAGATCCCGTGGTCCATTTTATTCTGTCCGCGACTGTACGTACAACGCACATGCAATAACAAGTTTTCATAGTTAAGCAAAGCATGTTTTTGTGTAATAATAAAGCTAAAGCAGCTTTTTACGTGCTGTTTTAGTAGAAAATTGATCATTGCGACAGACGGAACAGGGCTTGCCTGGCTCTCCGAGAACAATGCCAATCCGAAGTCACAACATACTGACATTCTCATTTATACCACAGCGCAGCAGCGCCAGATTTCCCTCTAGGTACAATGGTGAGAAACTCTATCGCAGCACGAGCACGGCGATGGATGGATGGATGTTATGAGCGTCCCCTTTGGAACGGAGCGGTGGGTTGCGCCACCAAGCTTTTGCTATTCTACTGCCTAATGTCCTATCTAGGTTAAAAAATTGAAAATAAAAAAATAATATGAACTCCCACAACCAAATTTTCTGACCCCCTATTGCGAACTTTGCTTTTGTGCATCTCTATTTTTTGTCATTTCCCTACTTTTCTTTCACCAATCTTCCAATCGCATCTTACTAATCTCAGTTGCGGACATGTTTACTGTTCCATGCTTTCGCTGAACCAAAGGGCTTCAAGGAGGCCCGTCGTGCCTAAATCTACCGCTGGGCAGACGTCTTCACATTGTAATAAAACACTTTCTATCGTTGCCCTAGCTTTACCACAGCAAGCACAGTGTTCTTCTTCCTTTTTATATCTCGCTTACATCGCGATTCCTTCTTATATATCGTGGCGGGTGCGTGCTGGAGATTTCCCGGAAAAGTAGGGGACGCCATGGTAAATGTGTATGCGAAGGTAAATGTTTGTGTAATAAATAGAATTTGTGTAAAATCTTCCTTTAGCAAGGGCTCAAATGCTTTTACGGCATCTTACGCTATGTTTCCCCGTATCCCGAGAGACTTCTTCGTCACACTGTGCTTACATTTGGGGGAAATGGGGGTCACATTCTATTTTTATTATTTGGTGAAACTTTGTTTCTGCCATAGGAGAATGGCAAATAATTACTGACCTTTATTCTTTTCCTTCTTTTCATGCAATGCACGAGGTTCGTACTTGGTGTTTTTGTTAAGCTAACTGAGGCACCTTGCTAACTTTTGTTGAAAGGAAGAGTAGTTGCAACTTTAGTGCGTTACCATATATCACAATAAAGCTACAGCCCAGCCGATCGCGCACCCAGACGACCGCGCAACATAACAATAAGTTGAACAGAATTGTTATTGGCGCGTCGTGCGAGACGCACAAAACTCCCGCCTTTTTCTTCGAATACACTTGTATGAGCAAGCCTTAGTTGCACAAGAAGTGACCAACATAATGAGTGTCCAGATTGGGTTGAGGTTACAAAAAGTAATTTGAGTATTACCATGCGAATCGTTTTCCGACTAGTGGAGCCTTTGTACAAGGTTTTGCCTGTGGTGTACTCTACCATAGTGTACACAGAGCTTTCTAGAGCATTTGTCAAACCGGTTGGGAAAAGTTTCTCTAATAGGCTACGGTTCAGGGGCAACTCCAAGATTGCGGAAAAATGGCGGGTTTGTTTGGTTCCGGTTCGGCTGAAAACGATGGTTCAGCTCCTGTTTTCAGCTTAATTATGGCCAAGTTCGACACCCTATTTAGAGCGTCGCGCTGCAGTTCCTGGGGACCGAGGTCCGATCCTGTCATCTTAGAGGTAAGTCAACTCGTTTTTTAAGTATATGCTATTCGGCCGGAGAGCAGCAACACACAGGAGCCACGGTCACGAAAGTCGAAAGTCCGGGAGGGTTGCGAAGAATGTTTCGCTATGAAAGACGGCGCACTGAAAGTTGAACACAGTATAGCATGTTAACAGTGTTGGCAGCGGAGCATCTACATATGTATTTATGGAATTACAATAATCCACTGACCTAATAGAGAAAGAGAAATGAAAGTGGGGAAATGCAAGGAGATCAACCAAGGACGGGCCCGCTTGGCCACCATGCACTTAGGGAAGGGAAGAATAAAAAAGGCGGAAAGGTAACAAGAGTAATAAATAATGCAGCGATTGTGTTCATTGACCTAACAGTCTATGGTTAACAGCAACTATGATTTTGGAGGATTACGGTAAGATTTATTTTGACTCGATGTGCTCATTATGCATTTCGGAAGATGTCCACTGGTCGAAACAGAATGTAGCCACATGTTTCTTTGAATAACAGAAAGCTGAGCTAGTTGCTAAGGATTCATAATGCAAAGGGCAAGGCATGCAGACATGGACACGAGAGAAGAGAAAACACAGGGCGTTCGTGTTGCCCAGTTCTCTTCTCTTGTGTCCGTGTCTGCACGCCTTACCCCTTTTTTTTTGCATTTTGGCTACCTTGTAATCTGACGTGGGAAAATTCTATTGGTGTTTCCACGATTCTGCCCAAGAAAATTAAGTAACTGTCCAAAAGCATAAACACGTCTCAGAAAACTTCAATTTGACACTAAGGTCAGCTTCCGCAAGACATCATCGCGCCCAGAAAATGAATGTGTTAGTGCCGAAGCCCACCAGCGTATTTATGACAGGGATAGCTGCTGCAAGATTCTTAAACCGCTGATCTATCACCAGGGGGTGGCACAAATCCCGGTTTATTACACCGCAGTTCTAGGCGATTCGGGTACACCAGTAAGGAAGGGTAAATAAATCTTCATCTTTCGCTACGTTTGTGAAACATTAAGGCTATCACCAATTTTTGTGCAACGCGTACTTTGTTTCAAATAACATCGTTGCCTCTAAGCTGCGTTATATGCACGCTTTGCACGCGCTATCGCCTTTGTAAACGGCATGACAACAATGGCGGTTCTTAGGACGCGTCATCGATCTTTAACCGAAGCTAACATATTTGTTCCTTTGATTACCACTATGCGATTGTAAAATAGTGAACCATACGAGAACATTAATAAGCATTTTGCTCCCAGACGTAGTTCAACACAACTTCCACATACATTTTTTTTAGATTCTCCGAAGCAAAATCCCCGTTCCATGGTCCCAACATTAAAAGCAGTAGATGTTGCCCGCGGCTTTTTGAGCAGCCGTTAAGGTTACTATACCAACAAGGTAACTCAGCGGGAAGTGCTGGTAACGAGCCATGAGGTAAATATATCGTAAAACCTATTCCAGCCACCAACTGGCGCCCCTAACAGTGATGCTGTGGTTCAGTTTTATTGGCTTTTCCTTACTTCAACTTATTATGGAGCTTTACCCTTTTCATAAGTGTACACTTATACAGCTTGGACATGGATATCGCCACTGGAACTACGGCGCGTATTCGTGCCCAGTATCTGGGTGAAAGCAGGAAGCCCGTCTTTCTACATTCCCCCATTTTATCTCACCTCTGATGTTAGCGCTGCCCTGGCCGTTGTATTCCAATGAACTTCTCCCTCCACGTCGTCCTCGGGGTTCTAAAATAAAATGAGAAATAAGGATAAACGATGAAACAAGTGGATGTGGTCTGGCACCATAATTCGAATTAACCAGTGTTTTCTCTTCAAAAGAACTAGTGGAGATATCCGCGTTTGGGAAAGGCACAAAAGTTCTGTTTTTTTTGTTTTTTTTTACAGAATGGTGTGCATGTAACCTACAGTGGGCGGCATATCAAGATAGCGTTAACAAGAAACAGGGTAAATGCGGGATATCAGTTTAAGAGCAGAAGACCCATTTTGGACTACGAAATGTGTGGCGACCTGCGTATATATTGTGGTGGCCCCAATAGAAAGCATCAGTTCCTAACCAGCGCTGTGCCATTAGGCTGTCCCTCTTTCGCTGCGACATTTGTTCGATATGTTTACGTATAGACTAGACGACGCATAATAACCCACTTCTTTATACCATAGTATCAAATGCAAGATAGATTTCTGTCGATGCGCAAAATCCCTTCCAAAATGTTGGAGATTGGAAACGCATCAAAAGCACAAGTAAATTTCGCGCTAATACTGCCATCAGCGATAGTTTGCTAGCAACACAGTTTATTTTCCGTGGTGTATTCGTCTAAATATTTAGTTATACACATGAAGCTTGTCTCATTTCATTGATGATAAAGAAGGCATTGAAAGAACGGTGTACTTCTCATGCAACACTGTTTTGTTGAAGATATGTTTATCGATGGGCATTTAGCATAATAAAAATTCAAACAGAGTTTCTATGCACACTATAGCGTCTTCGTCGCCGTTATGTATTTCCGCTGGCATGCCACGAATGACATGAATGCTGTCATGAACGGCCATTTTCTTTGCTTTTTTTTGTTACTTCGCTTAAACTGACTTTAACACTTCAGCTAAAGTGGTGAACGCGGTCCTGATGTGGTGATGTACACTACAGAATCTTTCAGATGTCCCTGCAGTGTTTGCATTAAGCTGGTGCCATTTGCAGATGAAGTGGCAAACTGCAATCATATTGCCGACAGTACGCGGCTCGCGGACGATTGTATCGGAAAATGAGTGCTGTAAACAAAGCAGCGCGGTGAGTCTGTGTACTGCAAGTAAGTGGATACAACATTTATACGACTATGGGCACCGGGCGCTCGTTATACGTCGCCACCGACGCACTTGCGAGCAGTGCCGCTGCGGCGAACTTGGAAAATTTGGTGTGGCACTTAGCAGGCGACCCGACAGTCATGGCGTCGGACGTGCCTCTCGGTTGCGGCTTTCGCGGCGCCGTAAACTGGAAAGCGTTTTTTTTTAGGACCTCTAACTTGTGAAAGGTCCTGCGTTTAAATGAAACAGGGCATGCCTACGATGTTCGTGAGTGGCAGAAAGGAAACACCGTCACCATTTTCGGTAAGCATGTTCCACAAGCGAAGCTCGCTGCGCCAAGCTACGACGTTGTCTTCGAAGTAACCACAACTGACAGCTATATGTTTGTATGCAAATGACGACTTTCCGTGTACGCATGAAAATATTCTTGCAGCTCGGCAAAGCAAGAATAATCTGCAGAATGTTCGTGCAACGCCGGCGTGTCGAAGGTGTCTGAAACACGCTACTGCTGTGGCGTTTGCAATCGATAAGAAATAGCGTGGTCATACGCAGCCAGAATCGAGAGCTAGGAAACGCCAAGCAGAAAGGGTTACCTGGAAGGGAAAAGGCTATCCTGATCCGATGATGGTATGCTGCGACCGTACAGAATACAAACATGCTTACCGTGAGTACGTTGCGCACTTTTAACCAAGTGCAGAGCTCTATTTCCAACGAAGTGTCTGAAGATGCGTCAGACGATCGTCAGACATTTGGTGCGTGAGACATTTACAAAATGCACGTCAAAAGGGTCCTAAACTATTCTCTGGGTGCGTTCCAAGTACCGAGTTGGTCTTCTTAAAATGCGTCAAATGAATTCGGACAAAGATTCCCGCGAACCAGCAGTCCACAAGCCAGAAATTTACTTTCGCAATGAAATTCTAGCAGTCCCCAGGAATGCTTCGGTGCATCAACTCGTAAGCTCAGTTGTGTGGTTACTAGATTATTAAAATAAAGCTAAGACCTCCCATTCTTGGTGTGGCGCACGTACCATTAAGCTCTAGCGGAGATGGTGTGACAATATCTGCCGTTTATTGAAGTTGCAGATAAGGGTTTATACAGCCATTTAACCATAATATTCGCACCCCTCGTTGTCTAAATGAAAAAACAAATGCTAATTCTTTACAACTGTCCATGATACACAAAAAACCTTAATTGCCACCATCCAATGAGTTGCACAAAAGATTTCAAAACAATTAAACAAAGGAATAAATGTGTGTGGCTGTTAGACGGCATTGACGACTCACTGCTGCAATCTCGCCAGATGAAAGTGTCAAAAAAGGGTTTTAGAGCACAGTTCTTAGGCGCCCATTCCGGCGACGAGCGTCGGCCTAACCGAGCGAACGAGCAAAGGATGAAACAGCGAACGCGGAGCAGAGGGGCATAGAGTTTCCTACAAAATTACTAGAGGGAACTCTGGCGCTGCCGTCGTTGTCCTACCATGGGAATGATGGGAAGTACATGGATTTGTCTGATCTTCGTGCTTGTGGATTCAGACGTTCTTGTGTGTTTGTATATTACGCTATATAAATATTATTGTCGTATATTTCGGCGCAATCTATATTCTTCGAAGTGCAGAAGACGCCGGGAACGCGTACAATTGCTATTAATTGCAACAATTGAGCTTGTCCAGATGGCCAAATCGAAACGCGACAAGCGTCTCAACGCACTGGCATGCCCGCGATAAATTCATAAGGGCGTTTCATTCGCTTGTCGATACGTGTGTCCGTGGCTTAATCACTCCGCGTTCGGCATTCGAGGAGGAAGGACGCGTGATGGCTCACTCCGTGCGAGGTTCTTTGGCGGCCGCCGTTGGCCGCGGTGACAGGTTTTCTTCCGCACCCTCGGATTATAGGAGGTTGCTGCCAACGTTGCCTACAGGCGAGAGCATGCAGCAGTGCGTTTTTTTGCACGGGGACCGGGCAAGAAGGCCATATCGGCTGGAAGATTTTCGCGAGCCATTGGAGGAAGCTGGTATCATCAAGAACATCACGGGTATTGGAGCCTACCAGATGAATCACGTCTGGCTAGTCAAGTTGCGCAGCAAGGTGGACAAGGATGTTCTAGTGAAAAAGGGTGGACTTCAAGTCAAGGGCGGCTTCTGCGCTGTCATTGACCCCGTCCAACAAGATGTCACCGTGAAAGTGCACTGGGTCGACTTTGCTGTCCAAAATGAGAGCTTTAGGCAAGCGTTGAGTAGCTTTGGTGACGTGCTAGACGTGTCGAATGACAACTGGTCCGTCACCGGTTTTGAACATGCGACGTCCACGACGAGGGTCGGGCGAATGAGACTTAAGGAAGGTGTTGAGCTTGATGACCTGCCTCATCTGTTCAAGTTAGGAAGTGGCACTGTACTTCTTGTGGCGCCGGGCCGGTCCCCGCTATGTTTGAGGTGCCGCAGGCAAGGACATATTCGACGGGACTGCCAGACGCCACGTTGTGGTGTGTGCCGGGCGTTCGGACACGAAACCAATGATTGTGCAAGGAGCTACGCTAGAGTAACCAAAACGGTACTCTCTACAGAACAAGACCAAGAGAATATAATGGACGCGGAGGAGGCCGAAAGGTCTGCCCCGAACAGCAACACCAAGGAACGCGATGACAACGCCCGGGAGACGGACGCCGAGAAAGCTGAAGGGACGACACCTGACAGCCGCGATCTGAGGAAGGCAACTGAGGAACGTGCCAAAATAGGCGACACGCAAGAGCCATTGCCCTTAAGTCAAGCAAGTGAAGAGGATGACATGAGCGACAGCACCGAGCTCACTACGGCCGAAGATCAAGCAGACGCTACGGGGGCGACCGCGGCACGCGGGAAGCGTCCCAGAACAGGCATTCCGAAGTTGATGGAGGACAGCACCGAACGCAAGGTCAAACGCCTGGAGCGTCAGTGGCATCGCGTTGCTGGTGCCTAGGGTAAAAAATATGTCCCCGAAGTCCGGTCGGCGTCTTCGTCGGTGGTTCGGGGTCAGGGACGCGACAAGTAATATCTCGGTATTCCCACTGCAGGGTGGAGCCACGGTAAGCGTTGTACTGGTGGTTCGCGCTTACAATCACCATGATTAGTATACCTGCACCATTACGCATCGGTACGCCCAATGTACGGGGTCTAGGGGCCAGTCGCAAGCAATATCAGGTCAAACGCATAATGCAAGAAAGAGACCTAGATTTGCTTGTGGTCCAGGAAACTAAGGTTAGCAGAGAGGAAGTGACCGAACGCTTGGTAGCAAAATTTTCTTCTAGGTACAATGTATGCGTGAACCATGCGGTGGGAACAGAACCGGTTGTATATTGTTTGTTAAAAATTCAATTGGCATTGTCGTTGAAACGCTTACAAGTTGCTTGCAAGGACGTTTTGTTTTGTGCGATCTTTCTTATGAGGAAGCGAAATTTAGATTTATTTGTGTCTATGCAGCTACAAAGCCGCATGAAAGATGTCTGTTCTTTCGCGAATTGAGTATGTATTTTGATTGTGAGAGGTGCTTAATCGTGTTGGGTGACTACAATTGTGTCCTTAATCAGGAAGACCGTTCAACCACTGCTCGTGTAAATGATGAAAGTGCTGTGTATCTTAAAGAATGCGTGAGCAAATTCTCTTTAAATGATGTGGCACAGTTTGCAAGAGGTGGAAGTCGCCAGCACTTCACACACTTTCAAGGCACCAGCCATGCACGACTACATCGAGTGTATCTGTGTTCGGAGATTGCACCTTTTTGTCAGAACTACGATGTTGATACCGTTTCTTTCAGTGACCATTGTTTAGTGACCTTCGAGATCGGCCAAAAGCAAAAAAGGAAACTTGAATGGGAAAGGTGGAAATTGAACGCCAAGCTTATCAAGGATGACGTGTTCATGGATAAAACAAAAAAAGAAATAGAAGAGTTTTTTAATGATACACTACGCAGTGCCGCAGAGAAATGGGAGTTATTTAAACAAAGGATAAAATTGAACGATATAGAAAGAGGTGGGCATATAAAATATCAAGCTCAAAAACATGAACAAGGTCTGCGGCCGGAGCTAGAGGACTTAGTGCGAATCGAAACAGCTAATCCGGGTTTGCTGACGCAAGAACTGCAAGTCATTAAAAGAAAACTAGAAAGCTTAGAGGAGGATGCATACAGAGGTGCAATTATACGTGCACGTGCTGAAAAATATCTCGCTGGGGAAGTACCAACAAAGCGAGCTTTATCAGATGAAAAGGCGTACGCTCGAGAAAATATTGGAAATAGAATATAATGGTAAGATATCCAAAGAACAGAAAGTTATCATGACGGCATTTGAAAGTTACTATAGAGAATTGTTCGATTGTCGTGAGCCAAAGGTGCCGGGCTACGAGGTTGACTTCTTGGCAGAAATGCCGAGGCTAGGCAAAGAGGACACGAATTTATTAGAAATGAATATTAGCATCGAAGAGATTGAGAGGGCTATTGAGGAACTAGGCTCGGGCAAATCTCCTGGTCCGGATGGGATTAGCGCGACATTTTACAAGGCGTTCAAGACGGATATGGCAATAGCATTGCATGAAGTATTTTCAGAGGCACTCGAGCGGGGGTCTTTACCTCCATCGTTCAATCGTGCGCACACGGTAATAATCCCAAAAGGCAAAGATAGAAATATGTTACTTAAAGTAACAGGATACAGGCCAATCACGTTGACAAATGTAGACTACAAGGTTTTCATGAAAGTTCTTGCAGCAAGGCTGCAGGGAGTTATACGGAAGTTAGTTGGGCCGCATCAGACATGCGGCATCAGGGGTAGGAAAATATTTGCTAATATTCATACAGCCAGAAGCATTTTAGAATATTGCGATAGCGCTCTCCTCAAGGTAGCGATGCTGCAAATAGATCTAGCTAAGGCTTTTGACATGGTACCACATAGTGTTCTCTTTTTATTAATTAATTATGTAGGACTTGGTTCCGTCATATGTAAAGGCATCAAAATGGCATATCAAAGCTCATGTACCAATTTAATTGTTAATGGTGAACTCTCACAACGCATACAAGTACTCTCTTCTGTTCGACAGGGTTGTCCGTTAAGTCCTTTACTTTTTGCTTTATTTTTGGAGCCGCTCTGTAGAAAAATAGTTAATAGTACAGAAATCAGGGGTTTTAAGATACAGTCCTGTGAAGTACGTGTTCTTGCTTATGCGGATGACGTTGCCCTATTTGCTGAAGATAGGGAGAGTGTTAGCGCATTATTAAGAATTACTGAAGGGTTTTGTGAGAAAAGCGGTAGTGAAATCAATAAGCAAAAGTGCATTGGTCTCTGGCATGGCCAATGGAGTGCCACGCCCGGTGTTTTTGAAAATATCCGGTGGCTCACGACACCTAGCTCTTACCTGGGGGTGCCTTTGGATGGGTATCGTGAAAGCGAGTGACTCTGGCTCGAAAAAACGGATGAAATGCGTGCGATGGCCGATGCATGGGGTGGCCGCGAATTGTAGATTTTTGCACGTGTCACTATTTGTAATGTTTTTCTCGCTGCGAAAATTATGTATCTTCTGCAGGCACTGTATTTTACACGTAAGCACATTCAAAAATTTCACCGAATCTTTGCCACGTTTATCTGGTGTTCTACGTGGGAGCGAACATCAAGGACAAATTTGTTTCGTCGAGTAAAGAAAGGTGGTCTGTCGGTGTGCCACTTGTTTCTTCAGCAAGTTGTATCACGTTTCATATTGATAAGGGACGAAAGAGACCCGTATTTGTGCAGTTTTTTTTTTCAAACTATGTTAGCAGTTTCTATGCCTGATTTTTTTGTTTCTTCAGCCATTGGCCCTCATTACAGAATTTCAAGGTTCTTGCGTGAAGTTGTAACGTCCTATCGTTTCCTTAGGGCGCGATTCTCTCTTGAGTACCTCTCCAATGTAAAAAGAAAGCGTCTTATGAAGGATCTCACTGAAAGTGTGTTTTCTGTTCCATTGTATCAGTTAATGTTTCAAGAAGGGCCCGGGCAAGACGTACTTAAAAGGGTTAAAAATATGTTGCTACCGGCAAACTTTAAAACATTCTTCTTCAAGCTTCACACGGGAACCTTGCCTGTTAAAACGTGGTTGGAGGAAAGAGGAATTTATGTGCCATGGGGAAGCAGATGCTTTCTGTGCAACAAAGCTGAAACGATCGAACATGTTTTCATTGATTGTAACAATGCCATATTCTTTTGGGATATATTGCAGAGAACGTTAAAGATAGACCTACCCCTCAATCCACATGGCATTCGTTTTTTACCACCTGAACACGATTTTGATCAGATGGATGTCATCTTTTTACTTGGAATGCACGCAGCCTGGCGTAGTCTGTTGGCATATAGACATTGTGATGTTAAAGGCCGATCTGTGTATGAATATTTTGTGGAAATGGTTGTGAAGGTACGTGACGTGTACAAGACGTAGGACTGTGATGAAGCTGTGGTGTCAATGCTTGACACTTTGACACATTTAAAACGAGTGTGATCTATGATCACAAACTCTTTTGAAGCTTGTACCCAAGCTGGAAATAAAGAAAAAAAAAAGTCCGTGGCTTAATGGTTTCAATACCAGGCTTCTGTGCTAGAGTCCCTGTGTTCGAATCCTGCCATCTGGCAATTTTGATGACCTTTATTCAATTATTTATTCCGCAATATACTGTTGAAAATGACGAGTTAACAAAATCACAATGCCGTTTGAAGCCAAAAGGACGAAGTTTAGGCAAATGCATGTACTTCCCATAATTTCCATGCTAGGAAAACCGCTCCCATTGTAGCTCACGTAGACACTAGCGCCAGAGTTCCCACTAGTAATTTTGTAGGAAACTCTATGCAGAAGGGGGCAGGAAAGACGCGAGGAGGAAAGCGGAAGAGGAGGGTATGGCGAAAGCGTGAGAAGCGTAGTGCGGCGACGATGGTTTCGAGGTGGTGCCAGAGTCGCGCGTGTCGTCCAGGCGATCCCTCTGCGACACCTGCTGTGAATCGCGCCAACGCGTCACCAACAAGCTGGCTCTCGCGATCTCCAGTGCACGTTTAAAGAACCCCAGGTGGTGCAAATTTCCTGAGTCCTCCACTACAGCGTGCCTCATAATCGTGTTTTTGCCGCGTAAAACCCCCTAATATTGTTTTTAAACCTTCGCTCCATTAAAACGCGCCGCATGAGACAGATTGTACGCGCCAGCCGATATCTCGGGAAATGAAAGCACCTATAGAGCTTCGCTCCAATTTTGCATTTGGCACTATCGTAGTCATCGGTGATTTTTTTGTCACGACAGATATGCTTAAGCAGAAAATGAACAAAGGAAAAATAAGATCGAATAAATATGCATTCGCCAGGGGCGGGACTTGCTAAGCTGCGCTGTTCGTACGCACTTTCCTAGCCAAAATGTTCTTGCGCTGTGATAAGTCTGCAACAAAATTGCCAGCGCATTTAACTTACGGCGCCGTATGATAACTAGGAGGAAGCAAAGCTCCGATAAGACGACAAGAAGTTAAAGAAGTGGGTCAACTGACAGCACGATCGCACATCATGCCTATGTAGTTGAGGCTATATTGTTACGGCAAATGACTGCACACCCCTATTGGACACCATGCTTTACAGGGCATCTGCTATAGCACCAAGCCCAATCGCGCTCGCCCGTTCAACGCACCGCCGTCAAAGGAATTGCTGTGCAAGTGTTACGCATTCTTCACTCATTTCTACAACATATAGGACTGCTGATGACTCGGTGACATATTTGGCACAGAAGGACACACTCAGTCGGAGCGATTGCAAGCCATGCCTGTGAGGTTGACCCCGCCTGTTTACATCACCACTACTACCACCACCACCCTATTACAAAGTCGTTGAATCTCTTTGTTTCAAAATTAATTACGTAAACGGAAAAAACCTCGATAATATATAGTTCGCAAGACCTCATGGAAAGGGACCCGGCACCCGTACATTCATCGGCATGCTATGTAATCGCGCGGCACACGGTTGCAGGTGCGATTCTAAAGCCGCGCATAGGTTCTGTATAAGTTCCCTCGGCAGCCGGAACCGTCTAAGGTGTTGGTCGACGATGTCGTCGACCTCCAACCGACAACTAAACGTGCGCTCCCTTCTGATATTATCACTGTCGATGGCACGGAGAGCTATGAAAGGAGCCTTAAAAAAGAAATGCAGAAAGAAACCATGGCTACCGACACTCATAAATAATGGCGGAAAACTTCGCTACGTAACAGCCGCATCTGCAAGTACTGCTGTCGATCCACTTTCACATCCTATCAGCGTTCATCACTCCTTCTTGGCTTCTCTTCAGCTGAGAAAACACGATGATGGCTCATACCTGGTCAGTAGTTTGTTTTGCAGGTTTACGCAGCTGCATTCTGCAAGACGCGAAATGCGCAGAGGCCCATAGACATCGATTTTCGAGACCGGAAACAAATCCTAGCGTGGTAACGTCCGGGCCTGGAGTCTCTAATTAACCTGTCTGAGCCTATGTGACACCTCTTAGAAGTCATTAATCAGTCACCACCAAGATTCTCAGCGCCAACGTTGCCAGAAATTTACCGGCCTCCCAGCAACACGCGCTCAAGTACATGTCAGAATACTGCAGAGCATCGTACACGAAGCAAATAGGGATTCAAGATTCTAGTTGGTTTCGGATCAAATCGGCTCAAGTTGTCGATCTTGCGACACTGACGCACTTTATTGAGGGCAGTCTCTGCACATACAGTACGACGCCAAGTGGGGGGGAGGGGGGGGGAGGCTGCTGGTATCCAAGCGGCACCCGACTCCGTTCTTTAAACATGCGTATGCAGCCTCGCAGTACGAGGTGAACCGCGGTTCAAGAGCAACAATCCGTTAAAGACAATTAAATGATATAAAAGGTTTTACGCGCCGGAACCATGATTTAATTATGAAGCATGCTGTATTGGGGGACTCCGGAATAATTTGGGCCACAAGGGGATCTTTAATGTGCACCTAACCTAGGTACGTGGTTCTTTTCCCATTTCCCCCCAATCGAAATGCAGCAGTCGTGGCCGCGATACGATACCGGGACCTCGTGCTAAGCAGCCCTACACCATAGCCACTAAAGCAACCACGGCAGGTGCAGTGCCTTGAAATTCTGGACGAAATTTGGATGTTGTAAAACGTGATCAGCGTACTTTTATGTTCACTGCAGGACGTAGGCCTCTTCCAGCGATCTCTAATTACCCCTGACCTGCGCTAGCCTACTGCAATTTGTACCTGCAAATTTCCTCATTTGAATACTCTACCTCATTTTCTGCTGTCCTCGACAGCGCATCCTTGCCCCTAGACCCCACTCTATAGTTCCAATGGACCACCAATTATCTTCCCTACGAATTACGTGGCCTGCCCAGCTCCTATTTTTCCTCTTAATTTGAACTGCCATTACCCTCGTTTGCTCCCTGATCCACACCGCTCTATTCCTGTCTTTAAGCGTTACGCCTAACATTTCTCGTTCCATCGTTTGTTTGAGCGGTCCTTAACTTATTTTGAAGCTTCATTTTAACCTCCAAATTTCTGGCGCATATGATACTACTTGAAGAATGCAATCATTGCACTTCTTTTTTTTTTTCAACGACAGAGGTGAGCTCTCGGTCACCACTTGTTATTGTCGGCTGTATGCACTCCGACGCATTTTCATTGTTTAATGTTCTGTCACATGAGCAGGGTTCCCTGTGAGTGATTCACCTAAATAATCTTTCTCCTGTACAAACTCAAAAGGCTGACTGCCGATCATGAATTCTTGCTAGATGGACAGGCTATTTGACATTGCCGTTGTCGTATGCATATAATTGTGCGTATTATTATTGAAGCAACTCTTACGCATTCTCGGTAAGGGCCCTCAATCAATTGTTGTAACGTGTCCCCGGCGTTGCTGAACAGAAAATGCCATCGGCAAGCTGAAATTTGTTGAGATATTCACCGTTCATCATACCTTTTAATTTTTCCCAGTCTAATACGTTGAAAACTTCTACTAAGCATGCGGTGAATAGCATTGGACAGCTTGCGTCTCATTGCCTTGCCGCTTTATCGATAAGTATTTTCCACTTTTTTTGCACAGAGTAGAAACATGTGAAGCTGGAACTATCACTGAAGCAGAGTCGAAGCCTGAGAATAACTGCGAGTCGGCCTAGTTGGAACAGATTCATCTTAAAATTTTTTGTGCGCAAACAAACAGGGACGAAGAATAGAAGAAACACCAGGACGAGCGCTTGGGGCGAAAAATAGAAGAAACGCAAGGAAAGCGCTCGTCCTTGTGTTTCTTCTATTCTTCGTCCCTGTTTATTTGCGCACAAAATGTTTTAAGATGAAGCCTGAGAAGTTGTGGATACATGCGCTGTGGCTGAACGTATATATGGAGTTCGCACATAAATGGAATACTTATGGAGTTGTCAGCCATACGCACCATGACATTGATGTGAAGTTAGTTCGGTATTTTACTACAAGTCATAAACCCGCCGTGGTTGCTTAGTGGCTATGGTGTTAGGCTGCTGAGCACGAGGTCGCGGGATCGAATCCCGGCCACGGCGGCCACATTTCGATGGGGGCGAAATGCGAAAACACCCGTGTACTTAGATTTAGGTGCACGTTAAAGAACCCCAGGTGGTCAAAATTTCCGGAGTCCCCCACTACGGCGTGCCTCATAATCAGAAAGTGGTTTTGGCACGTAAAACCCCATATATTATTATTATTACTACAAGTCATACGGTATTCACTTAGAGCACTTATTACACACTAATGTCGTACTTTCGTCTAAACGCTTCGAATTAGGTGACCGAACTGCGCGTAACCGGGAGAGCGCACAAGGCAGCATAATTCGAGCGACGTAAATACTGATACAAGGCCACTGTTGTGGGCTTTTTCATGACGTCATGCTGATCTGACGACTGCGCAGCAGGCACGAAGCACCGCAAGACTGTCACCGGCTTCAAGAAAATTCTTGCACTGAATTCACACACGCCTATGAAGGGTTTCTCAAGTAAGAAGAGGAAAGTATAGAAAGAACACGGCTCGAAGCGACTGAAGCACCTGAGTGATGTCACTTCGCGCAGTACAAACATTAGTCTGAGGTCTAGAATGAACGTCTTCAGCAAATGATGATACGACGATGGCTGTCGTCGGGACTTCCCATAGCCTGTTGCCAGCAACTGGCTTTGCGCACGCAAAGCGAAAACTTAATGGCATCTTGACGAGTGTTCTGCTGATGCGTTTTTTGTACTGAAACCGAAGTGTCTCCAGTGACACTCGTATTCGTGTGTGTGTGTGTGTGTGTGCGCGTGTGTGTGTGTGCGTGTGTGTGCGTGTGTGTGTGCGTGCGCGCGCGTGTGTGTGTGGTGTGTGTGTGTGTGTGTGTGTGTGTGTGTGTGTGTGTGTGTGTGTGTGTGTGTGTGTGTGTATGTGTGTGTGTGTGTGTGTGTGTGTGTGTGTGTGTGAAATGCTGCGACAGTTCTTCGCTTCGTTTGTGAGGTGCATTTTATTTCGAAGCATCACTCTTGCTGAAGCACTCCACATAATTTTCGTACCAGGGGGGAGGGGGGAGGGGGTTACATGATTTTATTCATTTCTTCTGTTTTATAAATCAACGGTTTGACGTTCCGCTTTGTATTAGACAGCATTGCAGTCCGCCACGTGTATACGTTCATTCACATGATAGGCCACAGAATGAGCAACAGGGTGGGCACAAACACTAGGTCGCTTTGACTTAGTGCTGAATCAAACTACAGCGTATATAACACAAGGCTTCGACTAATAGCCTGGAAGACGACAGCGAATACGCAACAGCAACAAGCTTTGAAATTTATGAGCATGTAGGCGTTTTTTCGTTGTTTCGTATGGCATGCAGAATTAGAGCCTCATATCATTGGAAAAAATAATGATCCGTAGCCCTATAAGCAAGAGAAAGCTAAAAAAAATAAAGGATAGATATGCTTGAAACACATTAATGAAAAACTTAACTGTTTTCAGGCACGGACACTGCACTTATATTGGCTAACACCCAGCGGAGTGTCATGACGACTGTGAAAATTCAGGCTATTAGGCGAATAGAGAAACAGAGACTTTCAGACATAAGGCAGAAGTTCGTCTCATGCCATTAACGTTACTGCTTTCCACAGAAGCGCGTGCTCAATGCCATTATGCACTAAGACAGCTCTACACATTTTGAGATGACGAATCAAAGTATGCCACAAAGATGTAGATACCCGCCATCGTCGGCTACCAGTCATGGCCTTTGGGCAATCGGCCGGAACAGCGCGTCCCCACGCTCTTACACGCGTCAGCTCGAGCAGCTGATAGATATAGACGAGGCAACCTAAAGTTTGCCCGCGCTGCACCAGCGCCGAATGCTCCCCTAGCGGACCGATGGAAGTTTCGAAGGTCGTCGCTGCGCGAGCGCGCGCCCGTGTTCTGTTCGGCGGGAGCGCTCGCGCTGGCCCGGGCGCGTTGTTTTTTCGATGGCGAGTGCGACCTCATCAGCCAGGAAAGGTGGCACTCAATACTGCTGTGTTGTAGATTGCCACAACAGCCTCGAAAACACGAAAGGTCGAACGCCGCCCGTGAAATTCTACAGATTTCCGTGGAAGTGGTACGAGAAGGACAGACGACAATCATGGATAACTGCAGTGCGCCGATTCAAGTACCATACTTTCGTATTCGCGTGCAATATCACGGCCGCTCGATGAAAACGGAATAGTGATGTGCCTGTTTTTAGCGCGCAACCGTTTGTTTAGTCATGCCGCGTTCTTGAATTGTGTTGACATCCGCCGCTTGTTAGCGGTAAATGCATGCGTGTTGCGTCGCTGTGCTCGACGACGCGAGCTCGATTCCCGGCCACGGCAGCCGCATTTCGATAGGGGCGAAGTGCAAGAACACCCTTGTTACCGGGTGCTTAGATTTTTGTGCGCGTTAAAGAACCCCCGGAGGTAATAAGTATTCCTGAGGCATGTGAATCCTGAAAACACTCTTTACTGCACTATTTTCTCTCGTGACCAAGCAGAGCTGATTAACCTGTGCAATAAAGGTGGAATCGCAAGATATGCACCGTTGCCCGTAAGTACACGATTTTCGATTTGTTATACGTAAAGCAGACAAGCATAGGCGTAGCCACCGGGGCATTTAATCCCCCTCTCTAAATAGATTATATATAAACACACGCTCGCGAATATTGGGGTGCCGGAACACCACCTCTCGCTCGCCCTAAATGAGCTGTGCCCCAGCAGATAAGCGTAAAAGGTATAGCTGCTGTAACACAGATGCAAAGAAAATATTCTTGTAATTATTTATTGGGCAAGTGAGTAGGCGATGATGAAATTTCAATCAGAGAGCAGCGTCGGAAGATGCAGGCAACGGACCGCATTTTAAGCATTGAACTCTCACAACAAGTCATATGTCAAATGAAACCTCGCACTGACACTGGTTCAACGCAAAAACAAGCAGGCTTCGCGAAGTGAAGACATCGATAACGCTTGCCATTGTTCGCTGACAGCTCCGCGCAAATCAGAACGAACACAAACGTGTAATTTACTAATGCTCCAGGCCAGAAATTTAGCAGCAAAAGGCGGAAGCACAAAATGAGAGCAGCCGTGTGCGCGCGCTCAGCTACCGAGGAAACTAACGGCAATCGTCACCGTCCCTGCACATCTCTGAAAGTATGCATGGCCGCTTTGTGCCTGCATCATATAGAAATAAAAGTGGCTAAACTTCTGAACTTTGTGTGTACCTCTAACTCGACGTCATATACGATCTTGTCGGACACCTGTGATAGGCACTTGGCTTTCACTGTCACATCACCGTCCACGATTTGTTCAACACCGTACAGGTGCGGAAGCAGACGCTACTCTTTCGTGGGGTTCCCGCCACGAAAAAAGCTGTCGGCGTCCGCAACCTTCTTGAAACCACATTGCAATCTTTGCATCGCTGTTGCGCAAGCAGGCGATCTGCCGCTGTTGAAAACGGATCGTCGTGAGAACGAGCGGCGAAGAAACGCGCGGGCGAAACGATGTAAACAAAGCGGAGACCGCGCCACGGCGGGACCGCTCTGCATCACGTTTCCACATTGGGGGCGCTGTTGTCAGGAGGCGCAGTAGCGCCGCCTGGCCATGGTTTTCTCGTCTATAATTATGGTCCTAAGACCGGTACATCCCTATCATAAGAATTTCTTCTGATGTCATCATCTGCAACGGCAGTTTATGCTTTCAAAATCGACTTGCGCTTACTATTGGCGGAAGGGCTGAGATTCGCACTCAGGGTTGCCGTTGGGAATTTTTCAAAAAGAGCCAGAACTGAGGCTAAAAGTAGCCAAAAGTAGCCACGCCACCTGGTCTTGGCGCCAAATTTGTAGCCAAGTAGAAAAGTACCATTATTATAAGCAACTTTTATTAATGAACAATAAATAATATCATTTTGAATCAACACAAGAACACAGAGTAAATAAAGAGCAAGGAAATTCGGTTCTCTTGCTTGGCCTTCAAGCATCAGGTACGTTGCAAATAAATAAAAGTTCAGTCCGCGTAGTTTATCTGGAGTAGATAGTGTTCATGCCGGAGTAATTTTGGCACATTCTATTCAACAACTCAGCAGGAACGTCAAACGATGATGCTGTTTTTTCTTGAAGTCGTAGCCCAAATTTGATTCGCAGAATCGCCATGAGCAAGTCCAGCTTCATTTTGTTACGGATCTCTGTTTTCGTCAAGTTCACGCAAGAGAACACGCGCTCTGCATCAGCGTTAGAAATTGGAAGGATCAAAATTTTCAGTGCTCCTTGCGCCAGGTGTTGAAAAGGGCATTCGCCGCAAGGGTCCTTGTACGATGCCGCTGCGGGCCAGAAAGTCAAACATGATGCGCGATCAAGTGCACCGCTAACACTCTGCAGCTGGCGTATTTCAGACTCCAGTTCGATTGAGGAACATCCAAAAAAATGCAGCGGTAGCTTCATTATGCATTCACGGCTCTTAGCACTTTCTATGCCATCGGGATTTATGGCACACAGTCTTCGAAGTGCAGAGGAGGCATTTGGAAGTCGCTGCTGCAGTCCCATCGCCATTTGCCTCAAGAATTGGAAACAGCGCTCCCTCACGGCCCGTTGGTCTTCTATAGGGACTAGTGAAATCTTCTCTCTGAAGACGTCACCTAGGTCCACTACCTCTGGTTGCAGGAAAATCGACTTCATTTTTGCCAGGTCTAGCGACAGCAGACTTGCCGTTGTGTTGTGCCTCAAAACTGATGGATTCAAAATCCGCCTAAGAATTTCCAAATACAAATTTTCTAGCTCTTGGAAGACAACCAGTGGGTCAGTTGTGTTTGTTTGGAACATTTTGTTCACTCGCCTAACTTTACGGAGAACTGAGGCAAGAAACACGAGGTAAACATAACTTTTTCTGTCTCGATACATCTCTCGTAAAATGCGCACGTTGTAGCTGCGATCTTCTGCTTTCTCAAAAAACTCTTCGAGAGACTGGTACTGCGCCAAAATTCTTTCTATAGAGTCTGCAATAGCAAGGCATCTCGTCTGCGAAAGCGACAGAATCTTGGGCGGTGGATTTGCACTTTCATGTTCCACTGTCATACTGGCATACAGTCTCTTATAAGCATCTTGCCGGCAGCTGCTGTGTGCAAAGTAGTTGTAGGTTTCTCGCACTAAGTGCTCAACCGCAGAAGGAATCGCCTCCATCGACTTGGATGCCACAAGGTCCAGGCTGTGGCAAGAGCATTTGATCAGAATCAAGTCTTTGTTGTCCTCACTAAGACGACTGAACAGAGAATTGTGTTTGCCGCACATGGCATTTGCACCATCGGTGCAGAGTCCGAGACAGTTCTTGATCGATAGGCCGTGCTTGTCCAACGTCTTCAATACCGTGTCGTGAAGCGTTTCTGCCGTTCCATCAGACAGCTCTACGAGATCAATAAGGGTGGTTGCAATCCTGTTTTCTTCTAAACTCAGAAACCGCACAACCATGCAAAGTTGCTTTGTCGTGGATACATCGGTTGATTCATCCACCATTAGAGAATAGCTGGAGCCGTTCAGTTGTTTGTCCATGTTTTCCGTGAAGTACGGGAAGAGAACATTCGTAATTATAGCCGTGCACTTCGTTCTGTGCAGATCAAAATCATTGAATTCGGAATGCAGAATCTCACCAAGTTCGTCGACAGCATTTATGGAAGTGTGCACTGCAGTGTACAAGGCGATCCTTAACTCTCGGCGAGCCTTTTCATAGTACGTTCGACTCGAAGACGCTAGAAGCTGCGGCAGTTTTTGTTGCGAACTTGGGATTACTGCGCACTCGCGGTGCTTTTTGGTTTCTGCGTGGTTCAACAGATCACTGTAGTGGGGTCGAATGTTGCAATTGCAGTACTTGCAGTGAGCAGTCGTTCCGCCGTCACGTGACGAAATCCATCCTGTAACGCATGGTAATATGCATATTAGATACTAAGCGGCACGCGACTAAACGCCTAAAGAATAGTTTCCGTTTTGCTTACCGCTCAGTTTCTTGTCCTTTCTCCATTCTTCTCGAAACGTGCGCTTTGCTCTTGCGTCTTTTCCCATGGTAGACGCCGGTGTCGGCAAGCCGAAGGCACAAAAACAGAAGCTTTGTCGCCTGGGGGTACACAAGTGTTATTTCACCTGTACTGCTCGTTCCATCCGCGGCACGGCGCACGAAATAAGTACCTACGAAACGGCCCCCCACGGCACGGTGAAGGGCGTCATAAGGGGCATCCCGCTCGAGGATACGGCCCAGGAGATTCAGGACAATGTTGTGCACAAGCATAACCCAACGGCCCTACAGGCAAACCGAATCGGTAAGACCCGATCAGTGGTCATTGCTTTCGAAGGGCACAAAGTACCCAATTACGTGAGATACGGTAATCTTCTCACGGAGTGCACATTACACAGAAAACAAATCGACGTATGCTATGCGTGCGGAAGAGTGGGCCACAGAATGGACGTGTGCCCGGATCCTTCGAACACGATCTGCCGAGGGTGCGGAAATTCCAACCCCGCCGAAGACCACAGATGTGTCCCGAAGTGTGGCCTATGCGGAGGCAAACACCTGACCGCGGACAAGGCCTGCAAAGCCCGCTTCAAGACGCCCTACATCGTCCGCCGGCGACGCTGGGAACGGCACCGAGCAGAGGAAGAAGACGCCGGGAGAAGAAACCGAGACAAGAGAGGTCCTGCAGGTGGATCCCACCGTAGCGCCTCCAAACAACGGGGCCGGTCACACACGCCAGACCGCAGCAGCAACAACAGTGGCGGCAGAAACGGCCGCCGGAGTCGCTCCCGCTCGAAGACACCATCCGGTGGCAGCAACGGCGGCGGCAACCGCCGCTCGCGCTCCCGGACCAGTTCGAGATCCAGGGCCAGTTCAAGGTCCCGGAGCGCGTCAACCGGACGCCGAGGGATCGCCGAGAAAAAGGTGGGCTGGACCAAGAGGTCTCCCGTCGCTCGAACCAGCGACACGGAGTTCCCACCGCTCAGCCCCTCTCAACCCCTTAACACGCAAGCGAATCCGCAAAAGGACAGTAGCGAAGTGTTAGAACTTAAGAGGATCATAGAGCGCCAAAACGCTCAGATTCAGGAGCAGAACGCCCAAATACGGGCGCTTATGAATAGGATCGAAGCGTTGGCGAATAACGGCAGTTCGGCAAATGCTAGCCCCGAAAACAACATCACGGCGGCAAACAACGCCGCAGGCTTGCGCAGGTTGCCGCGGAGGGACCCCCCTGCTGGGGTTACGCAACGTGCATCCAGTAATCAAGAGGCGATGGACGCCGAAATGAGCCCCGCGAGCGGAGAGGAAGCGACGACCGCCGAGACCGCGACCACGGCAACGGCACAGATCCCGCGAGAAGGAGAGCTGACGGCCATTTTGGCCGCAATTTCCCAAATTAATGAAAGGCTAAGCAAAATGGACGCCCGACTCGAGGCTGTCGAGAGTCAGCCTCATATGCGATCGGTGAAGCACAAGCGCCTAGCGCCAAAAGTAGCCTCAACAGCGGTGAGGAACCGCTTCGCGTCCCTGAAAAAGGAGCGGTCCGAAAAAATCAAAGGCGCGATCGCGAAAAGGCGCAATCGACTCGAGACGTCCGGAAAGGATGATGCAGAAGCAAAGTAGGAAGCACAAGAAGAAAACCGGGGGGGATACCACCGTAATTTACCAATGGAACTGCCGCGGGATTCGCAACAAAGAAGCGGAACTATTATTATACATTGACGGGCAAGAAAACAGGCCCGATGTAATTGCTTTGCAAGAAACAAACGGGAAACCAAGACTACCGGGGTACGTCACTTACACGGACCCCACAGAGAGAGGAACGGCGGTGCTCGTCCGCAGCAACGTGGCGGCAACTCAACATGTCACGGCGCAGGGTGGGTGCGAGCACACGCTGGTCGAAATTCATGCGAGAGAAATTGGCAGCTCGGGTAATTTATTTGTAATGAGCGCGTACTGCCGGCCGTCACAACGGCAGTACGAATTTGACCGCATCGTGAGCCAGGCGAAAGGGTTGGCGGGGACCAGACCACTCCTGATCCTCGGCGACTTTAACGCCCCTCACACAACGTGGGGCTATAAGTTTCAGTCCAAGAGAGGAAAAGCATTGGCCAAAGTAATGGAGGATCACGAGTTGGCCCTCCTGAACGAGCCGGACGTAACCACCAGAAGAGGCAACAGTGCCGCGAGGGACACCACGCCAGACCTGTCATGGTTATCAGGCACGCTAGACGTCTCCTGGAGAAGCGAAGAAGTTGACCTGGAGTCTGACCACAGCGTGATCGGCATTACAATCCGAGGCTCCCGATATCGGGCTGTGCTGGGGACGGCGCGGATCACAGATTGGGACAAGATGCGAAAGTTTACCCAAGAACAAGAGGCGTCCGAGGAAGAATCGGGACAAGCTGAAACACAAAGGACCTACACCGAATGGGTGAGGGACCAGAAGAAGGCCCTCGATAAATTTACCCAAGCAATCGCAACGACGTCGCAGATACCGTACGTGGACGCCAGACTGACCCACATGTGGGCGGCCCGGCACTCGTTAACGCGGCGGTGGAAACGTCAGAGACACAACAGAAAGCTGGCCAAGCGCATAGCAGTCTTGAACAAACAGATCGCCGAGCACGCGGCCAAACTATGTAAGGAAAATTGGCTGAAGACCTGCGACGGCCTGCAGGGCAAGCTCTCGACGTGGAAGACGTGGTGTCTCTTGAGGCATCTGATCGACCCGCTTAGTAGCAAAACTGCGACCAATCGCAACCTCACCAAAGTATTGAACACGTACAAGGGAGACGGCCGCAGGCTCCTGGAAGACCTGAAGGCCAAGTACTTAAAGACAGAGAAGGGCCAGTACCCGGTGCCCGAGAGGTACGAAGGACCCGTCAACGAAGAACTGGACCGGCCATTTACCATGACAGAACTGTGGACAGCGATAGATGACAGTAACAAGAGAAGTGCACCCGGCAGGGACGCCATAACTTACAAATTACTCGGTAACATGAGCGGTACAGCAGCCAGCGGCCTCCTGGAGCACATTAACGAAGCCTGGGAGAGCTCGCAGTTGCCGAAGGAATGGAAGGACGCCGAGGTCCGCTTCATTCCAAAGCCCGGAAAGGCCCTCACGATAGACAACATGCGGCCCATCTCCCTCACATCCTGCGTGGGGAAGGTGATGGAGCGCATGGTCCTTCGCCGGCTACAGAAGCACCTCGAAGAAACGGATCAGATGCCAGAGACGATGTACGGCTTCAGGCAACATCTCAGCACCCAAGACGTGATGATCCAACTCCACGAACTGGTCGTCAAGCCGGCAACGAGGCACGCGCCGCGCGGGATACTCGCTCTCGACCTGAAGGGAGCATTTGACAACGTGTCCCACGCGAGCGTGTTGCAAAATCTAAACAAAACCCGGTGTGGCCGAAAGACATTTGGCTACATAAAAGATTTTCTGTCGAACCGAACGGCGACCATCAGGATAGGGGAAGAGAAGTCGGACCCTGTCGAACTCGGCGATAGGGGCACCCCTCAGGGATCGGTCTTGTCGCCCCTGCTCTTCAATCTGGCCCTGCTGCCCCTGCCCGATCTACTCAAGCAAATTGAAGGCGTGGACCACGCGTTCTACGCCGACGATATTACGGTGTGGACGGCCCGAGCCGGATCCGATGCCTGGATGGAGGAAGTCTTGCAGCGGGCGGCAACGACCGTGCACGAGTACGCAAAGTCGTGCGGACTGAGCTGCGCTCCCCAGAAATCAGAGCTGCTCATGATCCAACCGGGAAAATCCAAGAAGGAGCTGCCGCCGAACGTGACTATCACCATCGCTGGAACTACGATCAAGCCAACACAGCAGATTAGGATTCTCGGCCTACTTCTACAGAGCGACGGGAAGGCACAGGCCGCCATCACAAAAATCAAGACTTCAACCGACCAGATACTTGGTATGATTCGGAGGGTATCTAACAGAAACCGAGGACTTAAAGAGGACGATGCCATGCGCCTGGTACGCGCGTTCGTCGTGTCGCGGGTTACCTACGCCGCGCCGTATCTCCAGCTGACGAAGGCGAATAGGGACACTCTAAACACGATGTTTCGTAAGGCAACGAAACAAGCACTGGGCATGCCTATTTACTCGTCCACTCAAAAACTGCTAGACATGGGCGCCCACAACACTGTGGAGGAGCTCATCGAAGCCCACCTCTCTAATCAGAGAATCCGGCTTAGTCACACGGTACACGGACGAGCCCTCCTACGCAAAATAGGATGGCAGATCGAGCCAGTACCCATCAAGATGGCCCATCCGGAAGACTGGAAAACGATCATTCAGACAAAACCCCTTCCCCGGAACATGACGCCGGGCAAGGACGACGAGAGGCGCACCGCGCGAGCTAAAGCACTAGCCCGGAAACTGGAAGAGAACCCCAGGGTCCTCTACGCGGACGCCTCGCTCCGAAAACACAGTGACCGTGCCGCGGTGGTGGTTACATCAAAAGACAGGCTGATCGTCAGCGCGTCCCTGAAGACAGCAGACCCCGCAGTTGCCGAAGAAGTGGCCGTGGCCCTCGCACTCACACAGCCGAGCGTGGACACCGTAGTCACCGACTCAAAGACAGCCTACAGAAGCTTCCGCAGGGGGGTAATCTCCTCCGCGGCCCGAGCCATTCTAGCCAAGCACAAGCCTCCGGGAGGAGCCATAGAGCTCGTGTGGGTCCCGGCTCACTCGCACGTAGCAGGCAACACCATCGCCGACTACCATGCCCGAGAAATGTCGATCCGGGCCGAGCACGAGCCGGAAGAGCTACCGCACCCGGTTACCAGCTTTCGGGACATTACCCGGATGTATCGAGAGGAAAGGTGCAGACTGCCAGAACCGCACGCCAAACTCACCAGGCAACAACAGACGATCCTGCGTCGAGCGCAGGCGGGATCGCTTGCGCACCCCGTACTCATGAACCGCATGTACCCTGCGGAATACGATATGCTCTGTCCTTTTTGCAGAAGAGAAAAGGGTACCCTGCCGCACATCTTGGCAGAGTGCACAGAGCTCAAGACCCCCCCTCCTCCCCTTCCCACCAACACCCCCAAACCCCAACCCCTTGAGCGATGGGAGACCTTGTTATCCAGCCCCGCCCTACCGATTCAGCTCGCACTGACGGACAGGGGCCAGGAGCTGCTGGAAACATATGGTTCCCGTAACTAGGGAACCACCCCGTCTGGTGCCTGCGTGCACCACCGATTTATTTCGGGCCCAGCAAATGTTGCTTCATCATCATCATCGTTCCTCTCTGGTGTCATGCCGTGCACACGGCTGCACCTAAACGCATGGTTTCGGATGCATGACCCTAACGGAGAAAGTACTCTAGATTAGTGTTATTTTCTCCAGATGGAGCGCAGCGTCCTTGCGGCCTTTGCTTCGCCGTGCGCTAGAATTTTTTCTCCAGATGTCGCGCAACGTCCTCACGGGCTTTGCTTCGACGTGCGCCCATCACCCAGAGTCCGTGCGTCTGCGCACCCGCGTCTGCTAGTTGGTCTCTATGTGCGCACCGCCGGCGGAGAGAATATATGCGTACAGGACGCGCGCGCTATGGCGCGCGCGCGTCAAGGCGACCGGAACAGCCATGAGGAGAGCAAAGCTTTAAAAATAATTGTTCTTCTTTGTTCTTGCTTGCTATTGTATATGCGATTGCAAAAAAAATGGCTAGTGAATGCGCCAAAATAGAAGTTCAAAGTAGCCAGAAAGTAGCCAAGGAGCCAACGTGAAATTTTCATCGCCAGACGGGGTCGAAAAGTAGCCAATTTGGCGCAAAGTAGCCACCAACGGCAACCCTGTTCGCACTTGTGCTCCCCTTACATAAACGTATTTTTTCGACTACAGCGCTTGTCCTTGCGATGGCGGGCTAGCAAGCTTGCTGATATTACAAACAGTTTTTCTTAATGAATACGGTTTTTTTTCATGGTATTTATTACAGTAAGATGTGATCCAATAAAACAATAACCAATGGTGCATTTTTATATCATGGCGGGCACAATGACAGTCACAAACAAAAGAGGCTCTATTCATACTTCAGGTGGAAGGAAGGTCGACCATCCGCCGTATTTGTCTTCCAAGACAAATACGGAGCGTCTTCCAAATGTACAGCGATCTTGTACAATTTCTGTTTGCTTTTTTGTTGTTTCTAAAGACATATTCCTGCCTAAATTAGGCATATCCAATTTTAACCATTTGTCTATGTTGCATTTATATACCGCTAATATTTGCTTATAAACACCTCTTTCATTATAAAATCGAGCCTCATGTAGCTCTCTGTACGCAACCTAGCTGGAATTGATTGCTGTAGAAGTAAGCTATTGCACACAGATTTTACCGTGACAGCGTTAAGGAGCCCGTGTCGCAGAAAATCTGGCGTTGGACGTCGCTTCGGCAAAAAGTTTTTGAACCATGCATACCCAGGCCTTCCATGTGCAGCAAGGAATCTATTGAGCTGTTGAATTTCTCGAGCTAAAATACGTGCAAAATCGTAAACTATAACCTGCACAGAATTACAGATGTGATAGCTCTCGCATTGTAATTTTAATATGCGAGAAAACATAATTCTGTTAAGCGAACACTCAAATGTCTTTTCCAGCGTTTCTACAATGCATAGACTGGAGGCGGCGTCCGCCATTTACCCACGCCGGAGCTTAAATATCTCGGAGTTCACAGAGCGACGCGCACGCTTCCTTGAAACACCGCCAGATGGCGCGCGCCTTGGCTGCATCACTGCCCATGCAAAAGGCCGCGTTTCTACCAGAAATCCCGCCCACGTGCATTGCGTGCGCCGCGAGCATTACCCGGTAAACATTACGGTTACATACACTGCAGTTGCCGGGAAGAGTGAGAAGCAGTCAGGGATCTTTGAAAGCTATCGCGTTCCATTCTTAAAAGTGGAAGCTTAAGCGTCCTTCAAATTTTGGTCGCATGTATTCGCAGGAGCGCGCCTAAAGCATTCACTATTTTAACTAGACGAAGCAGCAACAAAGTATATGTCTGTACATGCATAGCCGGGAATGCAATTGTAATGACGCAGAAGCACAATGCCTCATACGAAGCCGTACCTAGACGCACTAAACAAATAAATAAGGATTTATGAGTGGTCTGTTTGGTGACGTAAGTTTATGACATGGTCTGGTGCAGAAGTATCAAGAGGGAACTGCATATGTTTGACAAAGTGAGCGATGCAAGCGTCACGCCTGTTTGCGAGAGAAAACTGAAGGCGACGAGCGATCAGCTGTTCGGTGAAGAGTTGGCGCTTCGCCGCTTCGGGGAAGGTAACATTTTGGTTAATGTGTGGATCAAAGTTCCGACGTTGAGACGTTAGTAACTGTGAAATTTGCGAGCAGAAACTCTAACAAAAACGGTTCCCAACCCATCACTTAACTCTTCCGTTACCACGCCTATTCAAGTTGATCACCTGGGTTCGATGCTTTAGATCACTGATATCGACATGTTGGAGCCGTTTCTTATCCACCTAAGGCCATCCAGAAGTTAACACAGGCACTGTACTTTCAGCATCAGTTTAAGTTTTCGCACTCCGGCGATGTTGTGATTTTTGACGGAGCTTTCTGCGAAATAATGCGCGTATGTTGTAGCGAAAAGAGGCGTGGATGTCGCCTTCTGCCACGCTCGAGAAAGAAGCATGCCGCTCGCGAGTACTCCGCACTAGCATCAATATTTTATAAGCAAATGACTCGAAGTAAGTCAAGAATTACATTATATCGCCGGCTTTGCAGTCCGACAGTGCTGAGCGGTGACAGTTAACCGAAAATGACGCCAGCCTTTCCCTAGTGAGGCTTGGTTTGGAGTCAGAGTCGTTTTATTCCGCCAAAGCGCATTTCTTAAGGTCCGCCTCATGCCCAACATGTGCACTTGGCAATTTCAACCAGTTTCCAAGAATTCCGTTTTCTCGTGTCTCGTAAGCTCCCGGCAAAGGGCGCTGCCGGTGTCACTGGCGGAATTATCGAAAATCGTTGGCGTCGTTTCGCGCGGCTGCGTCGCGAGAAAAGCATCATGCTCGACACTAGCTGCACCCGCACTTCAATTAGGTGAGGAGGACTCGAGTAAGGATTTCAAAGATGACAGAAAAGCACATTCAAACTATGTTTCGAGTCAGCATGGGACATCCGCAGCTGTTCACCGCCAGTCTCGTTCCTTGTGTGTGCTTATCTGCCGATCTTTTTTCACGACATAAAAACGTTTACAGCGCAAACACATGCAACCACAAAGTAAGGGACAGGACACAAGCGCTGACTGTCAACTAACGTTTATTAACGGAAGACGGGTGCCTTATATAAGGGGAAAGGCATAAGCGAAAGGGGAAGGGAGTGATACAATCGGGGAAAATGATGATGCGCATCGATAAACGAACGTGCCAGCAGTCAACGCATTCAGGCGCGAAGAAAAAAGAAAACGATAAAACTAGACAAACACTAACAAAAGACGAGGGATATTAAGATACAATGAAATCAGAAAGCAGCCGCTTCCAAAAAATGAAGCTCTGCCGCAAAAAGCGATACAGAAGGGGTGCTTACGCACTTGCTGCCATATTTGTGTATGTAAAACGTTTCCAAACTGACGCGCGCCGTCTCGTCGGCACTCTTGCCGAGAATCTTCGTCTCTCCCAAACGAGCCTCGCATCCTGTGCAGCCAATTACATGCGCGACCAAATGTGCGTACTTGTCCTTTAAGTTGCTTAGATTTCGGGCATGTTCCCCCAAGCGTTCATTAATGCAGCGGCCAGTTTGGCCGACATAAGCCTTTCCACACTTCAAGGGAATGGCGTAGACCACTCCTGTGGAACACTTGATGAAGGGCTTCTCATGTTTTAGCTGGCAACCTCTTTTTTTATGGTTGCAGATGCGTGGGCACAACTGTGCCAGCTTGTTGGGTGCCGAAAAAACAACGGAAACACCATGCCTGTTGGCAACCTTCTTAAGACTGTGCGAAGTCTTGTGCAAGTACGGCACAACCAAAGGCTTGTCGGTCTTCCGACGGTCATCTTTTACTCGTGTTCCCAGTTTTATCTTCTGAAGGAGGGTCTCAGACACCGCAATCAAAACCGAATGGGGGAATCCCGCCGCCACAAGTCGGCTGGCCTGATTCTCAAAACTTGTCTGCATCAGGTGCGGGCACGACTTCTGAAGAGACGATTCCAAACAGTGCGACGCTATAGCTCTTTTTACAGTTTTGGAATGGCTGAATCATATGGCAGCAAGTCCTTTTTTGCGCGAGGGAAGTAGCCCCAGCAAACGTGGTCTTCATCAAAGGTTAGTTTCAGGTCTAAAAACTGTAAGGCATTTGCGTCAGGTAGTTCGTGGGTAACATTTAGCCCAAGTGCATGCTTGTCAAATGCGTTTAAAACTTCACCTACTGTAGAGAGGTAGGTGAAGGCCGTCTGCTTTTTTAAAAGCACTAAAAAGTCATCTACGTATCTAAAAACCTTTAAAACGGACCCCCCCAAAAAAGACCTATCTAAAAATCTATCTACCTTTGCTAAAAAAATATCGCAAAGAATTGGAGCCACGCAGGACCCAATGCAGATACCGTTGCGCTGCAAAAAAGGCAGGTTGTCATAAACAATAAAAGTAGATTTGAGGTAAAACTGCAACAACGATATAAAATTATCTATTGACAAGCCTGTTGAGTTCCGGAATGACACTTCGCCGTTTGCTTCTACGCATTCTCTAACAGCCAACGAAAGCTGATCTTGAGGCACAGAATAAAACAAGTCTTGTACATCTACGGAAAAACCAAAGCCAATGTTGTCTGTGCTCTCAAGAAACAGCGCGACATCCGTAGATTTCTTTGTGAAGAACGGATCATCCAAAGCAAGCGTTTTGAGATGCTTTTGCAAAAACCGACTAACGTTTATCTGCCACGAACCTTCTTCACTAACGATAGTCCGGAATGGAATATCTGGTTATGTTTTTTCACGACCTGAGAGCTCTACTGATTATCTTCAGCGTACATACTTTGCTTGCTTACGATGTGCTGCCATCAGCAGCAAACAAACTTCCGTTCACCCCAAGAAGGGCGCCCGTAGCACATCTCGGCCCATCACCATGGATCAGCGCAAGACAGTTAACGACAGCGTGGGATTTCTTTCTACTGTTATTCTCTGCACAGTTGATAAAGACAATCTGCAAAAATGCGAACAGATATGCTTGGATGCATATTCTTGTAGTTGTAGGGCGATCGGTCTTGGAAGAGGCGCATCACTTTAGACGAACTAGTGAAGTACGTTTCTTGGACTTCCCGTCGGACCATCCTCAGAATATGTCGTAAAGGCGGAACTGCAAAATGAGTTACGAGGACAGCAAAGTTGAACAAAAACCAGATGCTGTGTGGGAAAAGTGCGAAGTGCACCTATGCTTCACAACATCTAGGAACTGCATCGCGGCATGCATGAGCGATGAAGTGGTGTTAGTTTCTTTTTTGTATCCGAAGAACAGTGGTGTAGTGAAAACTTATTTTTGGGACACTATTTCTGGGTTATTTATGTTTGAAATGTGTATTGTAAATTTCCCTTGATATTAATGGTTGTGTAGATACCATGTTTTTCATTGTTTTCATCAAGTGACAGAAAAAATGGCGCATTCAATAATTTTTATGTTTTACCTAATATATTTTTTTACATGGCAACGTGTGTTTTTAAAAAGAGCATTTCATTATGCACAATGTGCTATGCTGAAATGGGTGCCGGAATATTATTTGTAGTGGCAAATAACTTTTTTCTACGAGATCTATAAAAACGGGTGTTTTCTTCTTTTTTTTTTACTCTAACGAACGAGTTAAACAAATCGCTAAAAACTTTTATGCTTCGCCACATTGTAGAACCATATTGCGGCGAAGTAGTTATGAAATACGTACATTAGGTTTTTTACAGACGCTGTTCTCTTTTTTTTCCTGTGAATGCGCGCAATAAAGGTATGGTGGCGGAAGCGAAACTTGTAACACAGTTGTTGCAGCAGGTAGGAGTGCGCCAGTCTGCGTCAGCTGTGCTCGTTCAGACGATGCCTATCGCAACACACAAAGTACCGTTGACGTGAGCCGTCAGCTGATCATAAATTAACCACGTACACACCATTACTATATATAAAGCTACAATTTCGCAGCAAAAGCATGTTTTTTCGTTTCGGAGTGTGAACGACAATAAATAAGTAAATTTAGCTATTATAAATTGAACTAGGAAGTGCGAACTTTAAATCAGCCCAAATAAAATTCAGGAAATAAAAATATTTGCAACAAGTGACTGTAACGTTGGAAAGAAGTGGTACGTTTTATCACCTATATAAATCTTGTTATCCCCCGCCTTTGTACTTGAAGCCTACAATGAACCTAAAATATTTCAAACATGATCTAGCCAACGCCCTTACCAGAATGGTCGTTATGGACTCTTTCAATGAAATTAATGGCCCATGGTAGACATTCTTCTTCCATAAAGAAGACGCAAGACGTCTGCTGAAGCAGATACAAGCGTAGACCAAGTGGGTATGAAATGCAAGTAGACATTGACATTCACCGAAAGTAAACCTAAGGAAATATACAGATGTTATTAATTTTTTGCAGGTTGCGTACAGTGATTATATGGACGTGAGAGACACGACAGCGCATACTAAGGGTCACCGCTACACTACTCTCACTACCAGTACCAAACAATATTATGAGAGCACTGCCTGCGCGGCAGGTAAATGCAGCACCCAATGCAAAGAAGCATGGAAACTAGAAAGTCAAGTTGAAATCAGTTTTAACGCAGTGCGTACTCACGAAAGCAGTCCACCTGCAAATGACTACACAGATGCATGATGTGCCTTGCATTAACATGGTAGATGGGATATCTTACAGGTCGTGTAGGTATACATCTACAATGGCTTACAAAATATCCCGATGGAGACAAGATTGAAGTGTTGCTCACAGCATGCTCACGCCAAAGATCGTTACCGCACGTGATATGTCGTACCGCAATACCCAATGCTGGAATGCCCAATGCCTAATGCAGGAAGGTTTTTACACGGTCATAGAAGTACACGAGGCCAGTTTTGTGACAAAGAAGCAGGAGCCGTGGCTTGGATGCAGTCTTTATCGGCTTATAGAAACGCATGGTGATACAGAGCTCTTCGAGATTAAGTGCCCCTAATTCTAAAAGAAGTGGATGAGAGGGCTCTCTCGAAGACAAGCCATTTGGCAACCTTAGCGAGACAGAATGAAGAGCTTACCACCTAAGACAGTCACATGCACATTAAACACAAGTACAAATAGCCCTGCATTTTCTAAGGCTACAAGTTCGTAAACTTAAAAATTACTTAAATTATGGGGTTTTACGCGCCAAAACCAATTTATGATTATTAGGCACGCCGTAGTGGAGGACTCCGGAAATTTGACCACCTGGCGTTCTTTAACGTGCACCTAAATCTATGTACACGGGTGTTTTCGCATTTCGCCCCCATCGAAATGCGGCCGCCGTGGCCGAGATTCGATCCCGCGACCTGGTTTCGTAACTTCCCATCTGCAGTTATGCGGTGCACATCTGTCTGCAGTTATGCAGTGCACACCAAACAAGGCACCTAGGGCAGTGTAACTGACACATGAAGAAACTGAAGTTTCTTCATGAAACTTAAGATTTATGAAGTGTCAGTCGGGCCACTGTGTTCGGCTCATATACAATTATTTTCTGGGAAGCATACTGAGAATCAAGCGAACGAAATGAAGTGTTACGGTTCACATCCTTAGCATGGCTTCCGTGCTGGAGTGCAGTGATTTAAAGCCCGAGGAACAAACGTTCTTGTGGTCTTCCCCTTGGTAGAAAAAGTGTTAAAAACATGTACAGAAAGAATAAAGGACAACCTTCGTCCTGTGTTCTTCCTTCTGTCCGTGTTTTTAGCGCTGTTTTTCTACCGTGGATGCATACCAGCAAGCTCGCCTGCAAATTCTTTCAAATTACATTGGGCTGGACCTGTTGCTGTGCAACTAGTTATTGCAGTTCCTTTTTGAACCATTTGCTCTGACAGAATTCTACATTTACTTTAGGCTGAAGCAGTGGTACCGTCGGTAACACTAAGGAAAATACGAGGGGTTAGTGAATCATTCTTCACAGCTGATTGTCACCGTGCCAGTCTGAAGCAGAATAGCTGGGGGGAGAGGGGGGGGTAAGTACATATCAGGCATTTCCCTAAAATCAAGACTACACAGTGCATGCAATGCATGTTCCCATTCTTCTGGCCATACAAGCGCACTAAGAAAGACAGAACGACAGAAAGCTGAGCTAGTTGGTAATAATGCATTATGCAAAATAGAAGTGAGGCGTGCAGACAGGACACAAGAGTAGAGAAGTGGACAACACGAACGCCGACTATCAACTGAAGGGAGCACTGAGGCGACAAAAAGAAAGAACACACAAAACTAATCTGCGCATGCTCAGGAATGGTAACACCACGTGTCAATCGGGTACACGTGCCGGTCTACCCGAGAGATAACTGTTAAGCACTTAATCTCTTCCTTGTGTAAAGTAATCAAAGGCTGACTCACGCACGCACTTCCATCATTATAGATATGCCATGCCTCTACCATGAGGTGCGTAACTTCATTCTTGTGCATGTACAATATCGCGCATTCATCTAACTCTGGCGTTCAGTTACAATCTCGGCAATGTAGCGAAATATTAGAAGGCGATCCACCGGTTAACGACCTTTTATGTTCCATTAGCCTCTGATTGATACACCGTCCCGTTTGCCGTACGTATAACTGGCCACAGCTAAGGGGAATTTTATAAACCACACCCATACGACAGTCAGTAAAACTGTTGTTCTTATTGAGCTTAACTGGACAAACATCTGTTCGTGTTTTGCCTTTTACCCGCTCCTTCGTATTCTGTACGGCAGCGCAATAAGCTAGGTAAGATACCTAGCTTATTGTCGGCAGCCTTTAGCGACATAGTGGAGCCGTCCCACTTGCTTTTGGAGCTGCGTTTGTGCTAGCTCGCACAGTGGTGTGCTTACCGCGCTATGGAGGGTGGCGTACTCCGTCAACAGAAAGAGCGCGAGCAATAGTAGGCAAACCCCGGCTATTAGGATCCTGAACTTGAGCTCCCAGCTGAGCCCGGCTCCATCGTCCAGGCGCCCCATATCGCCGTCTCTCGTTCCGCTCGCCCTCAAAGAAGCAGAGCTGTCGGACGGACGCGACCTCCCGATGACTCGAGCGGCGACATCCCTGCATGTGGTGACAGTGGGACGCGTGTATTGTACAGTGCACTAAGGTGCACTGCGAGAGTTATGCAATTTTTTTATGCCCTTATGTTCGTTTTTTTTTTCTTTCGAGCTGCTTCAGCGACGCAACGTGTCTGATCATGGACCGCTACATAAGTAACACAATGTGTACGCCCTCTGATAGCGAACACGGAACTGCCTCCTCATTGTGCGTACGGTGTCGCCATGGAAGTCGATTATCTAATTGAAAAAAAATATAGGCGGGTAAACCGTCAACGGTCGTTTCCCCCCAGTCCCTTTCTGTAATTGACGATTTTCGTTTTCTTCTGAATTCTTTGCAGCGTAGCGTTGACATTCATTCAATTCTGATGTGAATACACAATTTGGTGGCATTTCCTGTAACATTTCATATTTTGCAGGCGAACACCAATGCAATCTTCTCATAACTCGGCGGTAGGTACGACGCACGCAGCAAATATGCACAAGGCAGAAAGACTGCGCAACCGACGTAAGCGTGGTACGGCGGGAACTATCAGCCAGTTGATATCCAAATTCTTACTTGAATGCCATTAAATGACTAACGACACGTCCACACTTACCCTGCGCAGTCTCTAATCAAAACCACACCAGAATACCATATATCCCGTGCCTAAGGTAAGCTCTAAGCCACGTTCTGCGTTCTTACAATGTTCAAGTGGCATATGTTCCAAACCAGAAACAGCAACAACGGGTCGTCAATGTTAAGGACAAATTACCAAAAGAAAAATTCCCAGCCGTTGTGTACCTTGTCTCCTGCGTGGATTGTTACTACGTGTATATTAGCTTAACTGGAGCCCTACAACGTAAAACTATTCCAATATGTTTTTATTCCGATCTCCTGATGTCAAATTTGCGTAACGGCCACCGCAAGCACAAGGGCGGTGACCCGCAGCGTTGCCTCAACAGCCCAATCAAAGGCTCTCTTACTTCATAGGAGGTCACTTTGCTTTCACGACATATAACATTGCCTACGTTGAGTAGTTTTTCATTTGTAATTGGGTGCCAGGAGGCGAGGACGACACTCAAGTGGAGAGGGTTTCGAGGGGCCGAGCCAGCGCACTGAATATCGATAAATGGATTAAGAGGGTGGTGCCAGCGTCTGCGATTGGTCCGCTTTCCCTTACTTAGCTTGCGGTGGCCTGCCCGAAAATCGCGGCGGCATGCAACGGAAGCTTAAGAATGACGCTAAAGCGGATCCTCAGCAAAGAAGATTTGGCAGGACGAAATAGTAAACGTGCCGAAGGTGTAAGAAAACGTTACACGACCACGCAGAAAGTTTTAAATAAAGCCGTGCGCTCCGGTAGGCGCGAGTAGCCAGTGCCTGAGCGATCTGCGGCAGCCATCTTTTATTCCTTTTGGAACGGGGAACCTGCGGCTATTCAGAAAAAATTCCAGTTTTGTTCAGCGTATTAATTCCTATTTAATGCGTATTTTGAATTGAAAACTTTATTGTTCCACCGAGCTGGGGTGCCCGCCTCTTAACCTACACCTAGGTAGCAGAGGAGGACGAGGCAGTCCCCGCGCGTTGAGGACGGTGAGTCTTCACGGCCTCAACCTCACTTTGACGCAACGAGTTTTCGCGTATTTGTGACGTCGCGTGACAGGCAGGTGAAGTGGGTGCAGCTCGAAAACTTTTGACCAACAGCCGAGGGCTAACGGCGAAAACTCGTCGAATGAGAAATAACTCTTTCTCTTGTTCGGTCCAATCATGTATAATCAGTGTGTACACGTTATATCAGATGGGGAGCTATCGCGGTTTTCGTCACGTTGCGTGACAGACAGGCGATGTGGGGGGGGGGGGGGGTCGAAAATAGTTTTTGACCAATCGCGGAGGGCTCATTGCAGAATTGGAATAGAAAAGTTTCAAATAGCTTTAAGTTATAGCACCCCTGGTTACAATGAAAGGCGTCTTAAAGAGCAGGATTATGACGTGAGAAATAAAATTTGAAATCTTGTGCTTTGACAGAGCACGTCACTTCAGGGCACCACGCAATCGACTGTGGTAAGTCACATGTCCTTGCTAGAGAAAAGGAGGACATCTCGACGCCCTTACCCTCAGTCGCTCATGATAGACTGCACACCGCCCACTCTGAATAGGAGCGATGGCAATCTGCCGTCAATGTACACGCGCCGCCTGCACCACTGGCGAAAGCCTATTTAAGCGAACTGCTCGAACACATCGGTTTCTTTTACCTGTGGACAAGGCTCCCGTGTGGAAGCCGAAGTGTGTTCTTCTTTAGTGTTAGTTTTACTTTGGTCGGCGCAGTACGTCAGTTTTTTTCTACCTTTCACAGCCAATGTCACTGTGACGAAACCAGCATTCCTAATGCTGCATGCTCAACGCTTCCAGTCCGACGCTAAACCGACGCTAAACCACATGGCCTGGCGTGTGCATCAAATTGGAGAGAGCCAATACAGAGTTTTAGTTTAGGGGACGCAAGCGGCTTGCGTACGCATGAACTAGAGGCGACGGTTATGCGCATGCGCAGACCTCTACGTCAGCGTCTGCGCATGCGCAGTACCGTCGCCCCTAGTAGATGCGTACGCAAGCCGCTTGCGTCCCCTAAACTAAAACTCTCTAATGTCTCCGCGCCCCACCACGTTACGCGCGTGGAGGACAAAGGGGAAATTTTTTTTTTCTCCTAGCAGTCTTGCCATTCAATTTGTTACAGGAAAGTGCCACAATAGCCAAGCAAACAAACTCTCTTTAAAAGTAATCGCACATAGTGCGCCAACACTCGCACATACCACCGCAATATTGGTGCTCCAATCACGACAATATTGTGCACGACGGAACGATGCAGGTTGAGCGTGCTCGTACATGGATCCATTTTTTTATTTTCTTTTCCAGTATACGCGTCGCCGATTTCTGCATTTTTTTTATTCTTTTACATGGCTCTCTAGCGGTGAGATTCCGGCACCGCGCGGCACTGTTCCTAAAATCCACCGCAAACATGTATCATTTTTTTTGTTCGTATATTGTAGCATTCAAGACACAACATGCGGGCAATGCTTCTCCTGATCGAGGGCGGAGAAGTCCTTGCCTCCTTTCTTTTAGATTAGCCATCAAGGCGAGAAATATAGTGATCCAGGCTATGAGCCTGTGGAGCTACCCAAAGCGCTCTAATGGGCTGCATCAAGTGCTTTTTTTTTTTCGTTCTCGTGCAAGCTTTCACTATCACGTACGGCTCCTCATCGGTCCAATGATCCTGATAGCCACGAGTACTAGGCTTTGCTACAATACGCACTGAAGTTTCTATTATGTCTCATCAACTGCCTGTTTGACTGCCTCATTTTGTCCCTTTCCAGGTCGCCAGAGAAAGTCCTCTCTCTCGTTTCTGCGCGCTACTGAAGAAACAAAGCGGCATTTTCCGACGAACCAAGCATTTGGATGCGTTTTTTTCTCCATATCTGCGCAGGAGCGAATGGAGAGTGAAACGGGAGACCGTAGCGAATAAAATATCCGTGTTAGGCTGCAAGAGCTAGGCTTAGAAAGTTCTTCTCAAGATGGCATTGCCTGCCAGCAAAGGATCGTTAGAAATTAAACCAATGCACGCCACACTGAGGTATGTTCTGTGAAAACTCACGGGGCAGCAATCACTCGGAGATGTTCGCTTTCGTCGATCTTGTTCATAGCTGCAGTCTATGCGAGAACCGAGGCAGCGCTTGCAAGGGCTTTGGCACCGACCGCGGTGATGATGATGCTGACGAGGCTGTCATGGACACATTCCCACTACGTAAGCTTTGCCATGAATGTGGCAGTAGAACGAAGAGAAAGAAGAAAAAAGTAATACTAATAAGGGACAGCTTAAAATTATTCAAATTATAAAGGGATAATAAGACACGTCGCCCGTTGCGCAGCGCTTAGCGTGAAGCAGCAAGGAGAATAAGATTTTGAAGAAAAACAAACAAATAATTATTATATTGCGACCAGAATAACCCTGATAAATCACACTGCTGGCTTTTAGGAATCCTGATCAAGTGAGTGAGTGAGTGAAGAAACATTGTCATGGCCTGCAGAATGGTTAGCCTTCCCCTGTTAGGAAGCGTCACCGTGACGCGGGCATGAAGTCTTCGCGGCGTGTGGTGCTTCTACTTCGGCCGCGGCCGCACTACTACCTTTGGTCGAACGCGCCTGCCCCTCTTTTGGCGTAGCAGCCTCCCTACGGTTTCGCTCGGTCGTTGCCTTTCGAGGGCCACCGAGATCTGCTGGACGGCCTGGGCTTGGACGTCTTGATCTCAGCACCTCGTTGCGGCCTCGAGCCGCGGCGAGATCGTTGTTGTCGTTGCAGCTTCGTGCGGATTCTTAGCATAGTCCCAAAGGATGTGAGCTGCGGTGGCTCTTTCCTTTTGGCACACACAACACAGGTCACTTACATAAACACTTGGACACACGTGCCTCATCAGCAGCGGGGTAAATAACGACCCCGTTTGAAGTTGTCGATATAGAACCCCTTCCTTACGGGTCAAGCCCGGATGAGGTGGCGGAATAGTCCTTCGCTCTAGTCTGTACCACTTCACAATTTCATTGTAGGAAGTCATTTTGTCCTTGGTTTCCCACCACCACGACTGGTCGACCGCAGTAACAGCGGCACGGTTGGTTAGTTCTGGCGCCGCCGCGTTCGCCATCTCGTTGTGGTTTGCGTTGCCGCGATGCGACACATCACGGCACATGTGGGCCGGAAACCACTTTATCACCACACACCGACTTTCACTCTCGAGATCGACCGCACGCAACACACGCGCGGCTTCACCACACACCCTTACTCTGGCGTAATTTCTCACTGCCGTCCTAGAATCACAGAGCACTGACGTGCAATCGGACTGTGCACGACTGTCCGAGTCCGCTGATTGAGTGAAATTTTTTCAACAGGCATCTCTGAGTAGGCGCAAGCCGTAAGCACTAAAGCTTTAACTTCACCGCCATCAAGAGACGTTATAGCCGGAAATACAGTTTAATGAGCATGAGCACCTGTGCTCTACCAACCACAAAAATTGCGAGAGAAGTCATCTGACGATTACTGTAAAGCGACAGCGTCGAATAAATACAGCGGCCCAACGTACTGCCATCGTCAAAAACGAGTTAAGTACAAGGCATGTACTGCAGCGGGAGTCCTCCTTTACGCTCCTGTAAGACCATTCGGCGCCATCTAGCCCTCCCACTGCGAAGCTTGCGCGTGGCGTCTGAAATACATGACGCGCCTTATCGCGCGAACCCTGAGAAACGCGTCATGCGGCATCTGGGCTCCTCTCTCTCGCCTTTTTTCTGGGCACAATGCGTCATCTAGTGGTACTGCCGAAAAGTGTGGCGCACCGGTGCTGTGAACGCTAAAGGATACAGAGAGGGAATGAACTTTATACAGAAGAGCACACGAGCGCAGGATGCTTTTCCACTCGGCAGTGGGTGGTCCCCTCAGTCCAGCAGTCCAGCAGCCTTAGCTGCGCTTCTCGCTCGGTTGACCATGTCGAGATGGTCCGTCAATTCGGAGCTGGACAGCGCTGCCTGCTATCGCCGTGTGGTGGGACCTGTTATGGGTGTGAACTGTGGTGTGCTTGCACAAGCCCGCACCATGTGATAGAACCTTGCGCATTGATCGCAGCATGGGCATTAATATGAATACAGCGCAGGGTGTATGGCGTGGTAGAGACTCAAGTGCGGATATGTTCGTTTTGAGTTTCCGCGGTATTACGGCTTCCTCTACATTGTGAGGCGGTGGTAGTGCTCTTCCTGAAAGCCCGTGACGTTGCAGGAATTGCGTGTAGGTTAATGGTATCGGCTCGGGGTCGAACTGCTCGAGCGCCCTTTTCGCGGCCCCCGGTGTGCATGCGCTCGGGCGTAAGCGTCTACCTGCTGATTGCCGCGTAAGGACTCATGCCCGGAAGTCCACACGATTTATATTTTTATGGTGGGAGCTGATGCGCTACACTCAAAACGCGTTGTGTGGCCCCGAGAACTTTGGCACTGGAAAAATATTGGCACGCCTTCTGAGAGTCTCAGTACTATGACCCACTCCCAGCGCGGTGGGATTGCGTAAATCGTAAGAGTCAATCGTGGGTGTGCGTCCATCCGTGGATGTGCGCCAATCTCATTGCAGAGAAACTAGCTCTCACTAGTTCCTCTGCACTGAGATCGTTCCCTCGCTTGCCGTACTCAGTGGCAAATACTCAGTGACCCAAATGAACGAGAGCTTCATTGAAGAGCGGCGCAAACGCAGTGCATTCAAGGCGCAGCTCGCTAAAGCGTTGGCGCGAAAAACGTTCATTGGAAAGTAGCACATGTCATGCGCACATGTGGCGCAGTCTGCTACAGCATCGCATTGCTGTCCTTGAGGAGACCTTGTGACGTGGGTTCGATTTCGCTCAGCATCGGAGAAATTTATGGGATCGTTTTTCTCACGGTATAGCGGCACATTACCAGTGGTTCATACCTAGTAATCCTTAAACATCTGTTAAGCATTTGTTACTCGGACGGTACTTTGATCTCCGGCAGTAGAAGGGACAAGAATTCCATTACATTAAAGCCATTCTGAAACGCCTCCTCCTACACGATGTTCTGGTCAAGGAAGAAAACATCCAAGAGCACCTAAGCCCTTCTGATGAGTCGTGAATGCGAAAACATTCATGTCCAACTGAACACCGCTGAGAGATCCTTGAAATGTTGCACTGCGAGTAATATATAATAGCGGTACGTGCGGCCCGACCCAGCAGAAGGCAGCCTGCGGTGCCAACGCCATATACCACCACAGTCCTGCGCAACGAGACAGCTCCTGGCGCGCTATAGTGCTTCAGCAGTTCTACCCTTCCGCCCACTCTGCTCTTTCGAGGCCCGCTCAAGAGGGGTTTCGCAGCCAATCGGAGCTCCATCGAAGTACGCTCCTGACGTGGCGTCGCAGCCAATGGGAATTCAGGTGGCGTATCGCTGCTCCAGACAATAGATGCCGGCTATTTCGCTCAACGAGCCATTGGACGCTTTTGAATCAAAACGCACATTTTTTTTAAACTCCACTATACCTTGAACACACGATCAGTTGAGATAGCATTGCGACGTCAGCAGAAAAAGTGGACGCACTGTTCAAGGCAACAGCGCGGTAAAGAAACAAGCAACTGCTTTTGTTCCTTAGCGTTAACTCCTACGGCAAGTTTGTTTTTTATCTACAGCGTAGAAATTAGCGGTCACTTTAACGCTGATGCCATTATAATTTTTGACAGGCCACCGGTGTCAGTCCGACAAAGCATTTCTATTGCCGTTATCAAGAAGTGGAGACGAATACCAGATGACAAAATACCGCGGAATGGCTCGTGGTTATAGCACGATTCTATTGGCTGTCTTTTGAGTGCGTCGTGTTGAACTCTTTAGAAAAGGAGGGCCTGCCGTCATTTCGATGGTTAATTGCTTGGAAATAGAGCTGCTAAGATATTTCTAGTCATTTACTGCCACAACGTTTGCAGTGTAGCAAACCTCACACAACCTTTCTACAACATACTACTCTAGAACGCCTCATGGTATATTAGGATAAGCGTTACCATGGCGCATTCAAAAGTGTAGGCGGTGTCACCGCCTACTTCGGTGCGCTGCGACCCAGACCACACACTCAAGATACCTTGTGACGCTTTAAGGAAGAAGGTAGCTGCTGTGCATTGTCATTATGTTGAACATGGTCGCGGAAACCCAGTTCCTATTGCATCGCGCACGCTCTCGGAAACAGAAAAAAAAGCTGCACTTTCGCCCAAAAGTGAAGCATCGCTTGTGATTGCGAGTAGTAGACATTTATGTCAACTAAGGATAGTAGCTTTAGCGACCGTATAAACTCGTAAGCACTCGGTTGCTAACTATATTAACGAGCATGGTGTCAGCGCGCACAAGCAAACATGCACACATCACACTCGATGACCGCGGGCACTCGTTGTCAAAACGCTGGAGTGACAAAGCAGGGCAGCAGCGCCGATTGAAGTTAACTTCGTGCTACTTAGCGCTTCAACGCAAACATAGCCGCGAGAGCACCGCACACGCAAAGTGATAAGCCGTCGCCCCACCTAGACTGGGCCCCCAAAGCAGATTGCATTCAAGACGAAGCCCGCGCGACTGCGCGTTGCCGCCAAAGCACAACGCCCAGCACCCCCGCCTCCCTTTCCCAGGTTTCGAGTGTGCGATGGAAGACGGCGCGCTTCCTCCCTGCTTTCCTCCCGTGAGCGCGCTAGATTCAGCGGCGATAATCGGCTCTCGCACGCTTTCACTCGCACATGCAGCATGCGACGCGCGGAGATGGTGTTATACCCACTTGGATTCTATACGGAACGTCACGGCGATGCCGACGACTACAGCAATAATGCGCGTGGAGTGTCCATGTAATTACTATCGCAATAAAAAGAGCAGACAGCTAGAAAAAGAGGTTCCACCTATTATCTTAAGTGTTTTGTGTCTATATTTATGTACGTTTTTTCACGTTGACCACTGACCAAAAGCCTTTGTGGACCGTCCTTGGACCGCAAATACGGATTCAAAATATCGCGGCAGCCGGCTTCCTGCATTGGACGCTAACACTGGTGGCCTACACATGCTATCTTGAGTTCAAGACAATTCTTGACACTATGGATGGAAACAACATTATTCTAAATCTCGCAAAGCTTAACGACGCGGGCTCAGCTCTCTCATGAGGGTACTTGGAGGTCTTGCCTCGTCGCCACCTCTCGGGCCCGCTGGACTGTCCAGTCTTGTGTCTTGAGGAAGGAGCTGCGCAGTGCGGTGGCCCACTTCGGCGCAAGAGCCTCCAGAGCTGCTGCTATTTTAGCTGATATGTGCGAGAGTGTCGCCCTACTTGCCTGACATAACTTGCAAAGAGCACTCGGGTATTGCGCAGGGAAAGAGTGCCGCAATCACACCAGACTGGAAAAGGTGTGTGTCTGCAGTTGTCGCCAGACTACTGCCTGGCGGCGTTTTAGTTTGAGGTGAGGTGGGGGTAACATCGCCCTGCCTAACTGGTAGTGCTTGGTGATGTCGTTGTATCCGACTGAGCGTTTTCGCTACAGCAGATTTTCGCTCACGCATGCATCTGCCTAATGTCTTAAGTGACAGACACAACAAAGCAATGAAGCCCTTTTTTTGCCCCTTGCGCTTGCAGTCATTGCCAGCGTCTACTAGAGATAGTGTACGAAACCCACTGCTTTGCCAAGTGAAGGAATTCATCCAAACTGCTCCTTCTAGCGTCCCATGCTGACGGCTCCACGCAACCCGAACACAAAAGTTCTCGCGGAGACATTTGCACGAGCTTTAAAAAATTCGCTGCCCGAGGCAGCGAGCTATAGCAGATAAAGCTGGAGAACTCTTTTCTTGCTTATGAAAACAGAGAGCATGCTACTACCAACGATGTGCCGCCAAACTTGTTTTTAGGAGACAGTTTGACTAGTTATCTATATATAGTGAAGACAGTGGTGGCGTTGCGGGTTGCTCACAAGCGTGCGCTGCTCTTCTTGTGCAATTTGCTAAGAACATTGCAAGTACTCATCACGGGTTACGATGCTTGCGAGATATGAAATTCTTCCTCGTGCTATTGTGCTATTAATGTGCTCAGTGATTTATTGTTGTAGAAGCAATCGTATGGACACTCGGTATGAATCGTATGAACCAGCGACCTCGAGGTAGCAAGACCACCACGCTAACCGATGCAGTCACTGTCGGTTCCTAATGTGCGGCCCTTAAAGCGGCGTTGTATATACATAAAGAAGTAGACGCAGCGCAAAGCGCGAGCCAGTCACAGGCGTCCCCAACCTCCGGAGGAACGAAAGGGTGTCATCGCGTGTTCACTCGTCTCGCACCCGCCGTTTCCCGCCAGTACAGTGGTGCTGCTGCTTGCCAAGTTAACGGCTCTAGCCACCGCCGGACTCCCAATATCCTTCCACTGGCTGCCCTCACATGTCGGGGTAGCCGGTAACGAGGAGGCAGATACCTACGCCAAAGCTGCCCATCATGATGTAGTCCCGGTCACCAGAGCGGTAGCGGCTTCGGACTACACGAGACATCGGCTACGGTGCCTGCTCACCTCCATTCACCCGGACCCCCGAGTGGCTAGTGGCAAAGCCCCCAAGCCACTTCCAGAGAACGGCCTCTCCAGAAGAGACCGTTCCACACTCCTGCGCTTGCGGACTGGCTTCACCTGGACTGCGGCCCGGCTGTACGCCAAGGGCCACGCCACGTCGTCTGCCTGCAAGAGGTGCGGGGACCCCGAGGCTCTGGAGCACCTTCTCTGTGCTTGCCCATCCTTGGCGCAGGAACGCTCCACAGTGATCAACACCTACAGACGCCACGGCCTTCCAGCGGCCACAGAGACTGACCTGCTGTTCCCAGTGTGTCCACAGCTCCCTGCGCTGCGAAGCCTGCTGGAGTTTATAAGTTCCACGGGAATAGACACCCTATAAGCGCCCGCTACAACGCTGGCAACTTTACTGAGGACTGCCACCTGTCGCGTATAGTGGAGTCTATTAGGCCACATCCTCCCTCTTTCTGTATCATCTTTCACTACCCATTCCCTCTCCCCTGATGACGCTTCGCCGTGCTCCCTGACGGGTTGCAGACCCAAGCGTCCTTCCTTTCCCTAGATCACTATCATCATCCAGTTCAGGCCGAGCAGCCACATGGAAAGGCTGCGTTTGGTTCATTCTGCCGAAGAGCAGGCTGCACTGAAGGAATGCCAGCGGGAGCGGGCCGCACGTCATGCGTTCGGCTTTAGAACAGGCAGCGTTTGATGCACGCCACTGGGAACTCGCTCGAGAACGGACTCGTCGTCGAGGTGCCGACCTTGCCGAGAGGGTGCGCGAAGCCGAGGAGTTACGACCACGGAGAATTGCGAATCCCCAGCTTCGCTTGCACCCCTCTTCCCAGTAGTCGAAGGGCGGTCAATTTCTTTAGATATATCTTCTGTTTTTCAAAAATATGGTAGGAAAACAACTCAACTTCCTTTTATGGTAAGACATGATTCTATAAGATTTTGTTTGATCGCAGCAACAATGAGTGTGCTTTACAGTTTGACAAAGTCTATTTTGACAACGTTGGGCAGAAATTGAGGCGGAAGACCCAGAAAAGGCTGAGTATTGAAACGCACCGAAAACTGAAAGACAGAATCTGTTTCAGCCAAACATTTTGCCATTCTTGCTCCTCAAAACTACCTGTGCCGTGTCAAATGGCCATTTAATAGAACAAGACGTGCAAAACAGCGAATCAATCCTGCGCGCAACGCAGGGAAATAAAGTGTATTCGCCAGTGCAAGCGCCCAATGGATCTTATAATACAAACAGTATTTTCTGTTGTTACGATGTTGGAGAGTTTCATATAAATGCTTGTAAAAGAAAGAATTCGGTATGCCGAGCAAAGCATAACTTCGGCAGAAGAAATCAAGGGCTTTCAGTTGTCAACCTTCTTATGAGCTATCAGTTGTCAGCTCAGGGTAACTTGCGAAGTGGACTGAAAGTCAAAAATAAAATACTACTGCGGAGTGTTCTTTGAATTCCTGGACATTGGGTTGAACATTGTCTGCATAATGTACGCCAAGCTGTAAGCTGACGTGCCCACGATGTCCGCTCTCACATCGCTGCAGTTCTGCGAAGCACTACCATAAGATCATGTCGAAATTTTTTTCGCTGAGAGCGGGCACAAGTCTTGAGCAGATGTGCAGGCGCATAAGAATGCGCGCAAGACAAAACGCTTTTTTTTTTGCGATGAAGGCTTGCCCTTAAGGCATAATTCTTGGAGCGTATATGTGTATTATATGTGTGCTGTGAGGCCTGTGTTGTGTACGAATATAAGCAGTGTTTTGTGGAATCTGTTGTCATGTATCCAGTGGTCATAGCTGGATACACCAAATTACAAAAGCTCCCGCTCGAAATAGGTGCATGGCATGTTCGCACTCCAAGCTCGAAAACCGCGTGTTTACCTGCTGCAACATTTGCAATGCTCCCTTCTGCTTCCCTGCCGCAAGAAATTGCTTCATGTAGTTCTACGGTGGAAGCAGCTAAGAGAAGCCCACATAAATGTTCGACTCCCTAAAGGTACGTAGGGACACATATTTCCCAGAGAACAACATGCAAGCCGACACGTAGCTACCGGGTGGCGAGGCACTGAGGTTGTGGACAATCGGGACTCTCCCTCCTCATATAACGAACTTACCACATATTTTTACATGGGACAGAGACGATATCATCCACCACATAGCAAACAAGGCAGACCACAGGCTTTAACACAAAGGTTACTCCTGGCCGTAAACACGCACTGTTACACAGAATCTATCAGGGATACAGTCGACAAATATTTGCGACCTATGCTCAGACACAACTAACATAGAACATGTGCCCTGACGGTGCCCCGCCTTACGCGACGGCGTCGCGTCATCCAAGTGGGAGGCTGCCCCTAATCAGCCTCGATCTTGAAGTGCAGCTACGGGCTGTCCATCGTGCCCGCTACGCAGCAGAGAGGCTCGGTCTTTCTGTACCGACGTGGGAGCTGACGAGCGTTCCGAACGACCAGAATGAAATTTTGCCATACCATGCCGTATCGGAAATATCATTTTTAAAGGTGCTTCATTATTGTTTCGAACGCCCAAGTGAAGAAAATAATGCAAAACATCAATAATTTCTCGGCTCATTGGCTTATGTACCTCAAGGGCTTAAACTTTTGCCTTATATTTTATCGCTTACATTTATCTGCAACCATTAATTACGCTGTCATCTTGGCTGTGTTGTGAAGGAGGTCGAGCTTTCGTTCAATTGATGCACTGCCTTCCACATGACGATTCATTCTCTGCACAGATATTGAAAGATCGTAACTACATATATTCAAACTCAATTTGGTACACGGAAATGCGTAGAGCATGGAATAATTCTCGGCGAAGCGCCCATCTCAAGCCAGCCACGGAGGACCACGTGTGGTGGGCAACAGACTTCTGGCGGGATAGTCTGTTCTAAAAGTGTAAACTTGACTGTGGTGCTCGGCGACTGGTAATGTTGTGGACGGCGGGAACTTCCACTAGGTTTCCACGGGCCCCTGGACGCCGCTCGCCCCGGCGGATGTATTGTACTTCACCCGATGGTTGGAAGGCTGCGATTTTGGCAGAGCGCAGATAAGGAAAACGGGCGAGTATAGAATTAGTGCACAAAAGGCAATGTATCAAAACAACGACGCGCAAGAAAGGCAGGGATGCAGAACAGTTGAGCAGAAAAAGAAGGCTAGCATAAATTAAAAAGAAAAATTGACCTTAATTCACAGAATGAGGCGGATGCAAAGGAACGCCAGGCTTCCAGTAATAAGTGTTTAAATAAAGCGTGGCTTAATTTAACCGTAGCTGAAGCTATTGCATTGCAAAACGTTGACGGGCGAATTACGCGACATAATGCGGCGGCCAATAGCCACAGAATTTCATGGGGCGTATCTGTTTCGGCAGTTGCACGAGTGGGATGAATGTAATGGCTGATTTAGGAACAACTTCAATAGCATTTCTGTAGAGCAACTACGCACTCATATTTAAAACAGCGTCAAAAGAACGCGGACAAGGGAGGACACAGGACGAGCGCTGTCCTTCTGAGATACCTACGCACTTATTTTAGCTCATTCGTGATAGCTTGATCGCATTATAATTGGCATTTTTCGAACCATACCAGCACCGCATATATCATCAGCCCGTGTACACCACAGCGTCAGTCCACGTTCAGTCATTGGCTAACGTCGTCTCCGGCAAGCGAATGTTCTGAATTTGGCGATTTACCTAAACGTGACCGTCATGAAAGGTCCCTTGAGCTTTGCTGCATCATCGGACGCTGGTGGTCAGGTCCCGTGTATTTGTTTCACACGCTACGAAAGCGTTTTTATCAAGTTTCCTTCCTCCGTGTGGGGCCGTGACCGCCAGTACCCCTAGCGGCCGGTCGCGAAATGTGCAGTTGCGGCCGGAGCACAACACAGTCCCCCTCATCCATGGAGGAAGGAAACTAAGGAGAGGCCCTGACGTCACTCTTTGTGAAGCTAAAGTGAAGCCAGAAGTTGGCGTTGCTCATGGCGATGCTCCGCCTATCGGGCCAGCTCTCCTCTCTTGTTTACTTTTCTCGCGAAACCACGCCGCGCTGCGCGCAACCGGGCTGCTCTGACGCGCGCCCTCCGCAGCAATACTGAACAATCGCGATCTCTTTGCATTACCGTTGCCAAGATCATCTTGAAAGAAGTTCATAATGAATTTCGCAAATTGGGCCGTGAGGTCGAATCGGCTGCTTTTACCAGCTTTTATGAAAATAAACATGCTTTACAAGGCCAACCAACTGAACTGTTCTCATCAACCGCAGGTACCGGCCGCTGCCAAGTTCTTGCGTGTTTTTAAAAAAAGGTAACCTTTATCGCTGCCTTCTACTACTTGTTTTTGTCTGCCTGAGCTTCCTCGGGCTCTCAGACGGTCTTGCGAGCTAGACGTCTGGCGATACGAAAAAAATGTACGCATTCTCACTGCACTGCAAGAACGCACTGGAGACACGTACGACACACCGACCGATTTGCGATCCATTTGGAGTGTATCAGCACAAACACATTCCCTCTTGAGGAATAGTCCAGCTTCATTGAACAAACTTCGGGTGGCCGCGCATCACTACGGCAGCGCGCTGGCGAGGAGGCGGAACGTCATTTTTCACTCCGCGTTTAGACTCATTGACTGCGGCCTGAGGTGCCTTCTTACCACGGTAAGTGAAGCATCACGTAACCAATGTTTTGCGATAACCGGCGCACGGTGCAGTACAGTGCGTGCGTAGAACCCGCCTACATGCGACCATGGAACAGCCGTTTGATGTGTTCGCAGGCGTACGTTCTGTGGAGCCTTGCCGACTCTTGCAGCGCATCCGCTAGCCTCCACTTCGCTGCGCTTCTCGCGCGCACAGATAAGATATGCCTGCCGTAGGGAGGATTCGTTCCTTAAGTGAAAGCTACCGCTTCTTTCTTATCATCCGGGATGAAGCGTCGACTGGCCGGCACATGGTGCCGAGGGCTGCAAAATGCACATATACTGTGTAACGCCCTATCAGCACGTGTACACCTGTGCAGGTGTGCATGAACTTCGAACGCGCTCTGCTTAAAAGACTTCGTGCTTTCGCGAGTAATGCGAGGAACAAGCAACAGGACATGTGTTTTAATATGCACAAAAGCAAGTTGTTACTGAACACAAACTATGCATTCATAACGTACGTTCTACGTGCCGCAAATGCATCATATGCGCTGTCAAAAGCAGGAATTACTGACCTGCACGGCGTTCATTGTACAGATTGTGAAACGCATCGGTTTCGGCCTTCGATGGCACGTTAGCGAGGGCAAAATTTCCCGCGGATATTCCTTCGCCCGTTGCCGTTGCCGGGCGCGATTCATTGCGTACAACGTTGCATGCGCGTTCATTTCACGAACTTTAGTTCCTCCTGTCCCACTTGGCGACCACAACATCCGGTAGAGCACGGTCCAGATAACGCAGCGCAACAAAACACGGAGACCAACGCAAACCTGCCCGCACGGCGCCTTTGCCACGGTACGAAGCCTACAGAGCAACACGTGTGAGCGCACAGAACCAAAACAAAGCCGCCATTGTGGCCCGAAACGCGTGGCCGCGACGGCAAAAAAGAAAAAAATCAGCAAAAAAAGAGAGGAGAACCTACTACGTCACTTCCTCCACACTTTTCTCCTAGCGTGCGGAGGGGGTAGGACCTCTCCTCAGTTTCCTTCCTCCATGCCCTCATCCCTCCATCCCATCTCCGCCCCCCCTCCGGCCTCGCGACGTATGACTGCGTGTTCGCTCTCCGCTTTCTTCCTTCGCGCGTAACTTGTTTGCGGAATATGTAATTGCCAAAATGCAGGCCTGATTGTTTACGCTAGATGAGAACAAATTTACGATGTTTAATAACTGGACAAAGCACAACCGTCACGAAAGCGTGATTTCATACTGTTCCCAAGTGTGACATTACAATGATTGTAGCAGACTGAAAAACAGATGAAAATTAGAAAATGGATATTGACGTTACGAGTGCCTCAACGAAAACCCCAAGGAGTGGAATCGCAAACTCGCATGATAGAAGAACCCATTTTGGTTGCGGAATAGATGCAGAAACAACGAACACACATTCTCACATTGTAATAATAATAATATTTGGGGTTTTACGTGCCAAAACCACTTTCTGATTATGAGGCACGCCGTAGTGGAGGACTCCGGAAATTTTGACCACCTGGAGTTCTTCAACGTGCACCTAAATCTAAGCACACGGGTGTTTTCGGATTTCGCCCCCATCGAAATGCGGCCGCCGTGGCCGGGATTCGATCCCGCGACCTCATGCTCAGCAGCCCAACACCATAGCCACTGAGCAACCACGGTGGGTATTCTCACATTGTCACCATACCCTAGGAATGACGAACAATTAACGCTGTTGTATTCGCTTAATCACTGTTCTTGCCATGAGAGTCCAGCGTATGGTCGAAATATTCGTTCCCAAGTGCCAAGTACCTTCCAACCTGCTACGTTTCTGAAGAACTTTCCTAGCTCTGAACAGCAACCAGCGCACAAGGCGACGCATTCAGAAGAAAAGGTAAAAAAAGCCAAGTGCAAAATAGATGGCACAAATGTAAATGATTTTATTCTCCTTTTCTCATAAGCGTTTCTGCATCGTTTCTACGTCCCCTTATTTCGTGCATAAAAAGCTCGATATGAAGATGCTGATATCTCATAAAGAGTCCTAATATTTGTATCTATGAGAACATCCTTAAATTAACATCCAACATGGCTTCAGACGGTTTCCTTCAGGTTGTGCCTGCATTTCAGTAGCAGCAGCCAGGAACGCCTATGAACATGAAGGCTACATTGGTAGAATTAAAGAGTGCCAGTCAAATGGAGCAGACTTCTTTTCGCTTGCCGAGAACCATGAAACATCGTTATGCCTTCGCTTGCACAAGACATAGATCGTTTATTATTAAGGAGGTTGAGCCCTGACACACTCAAGGCTGGTAAAGGTGCTAGGGCACCATGCATGTACCTTTTCGGTGCTGACTTGCTGCCTCTTGTAGCGGAAGTCAGTTATCGGTTCGGGCGATGCCAGTGTCGTGGTCTCGCTCTTGAATGCAACAGCGCCACAAGGAAATAATTATTTTGTGCTGCGCTAAAACAAGGTTCATCAACTGCTGTGATATGAGGTGAGCACAAAATGTACGAGAACTTAGAGATGCATAACCGTATTACGGTGAAAGTAATCAAATAAGAGATCACTATGATAGCAATATTATGATTATGGTATGGGAGTATCAATTGAAATGAATTGCTGTACACCCTAATGACGTACAACAGCTAAATTGTCGGTCTAAAGACAATGCTTTTCAAGAAGCGCATTGAAGAAAGTTTCCTGTCTTAGAAGTCATACCACTCATGTACTACACCCTAAGTGGGGCAGTTGCTGTATAAATAAATAAATAAATAAATAAATAAATAAATAAATAAATAGCGCCAAACCTCAGGGGAAACTGAGCGTATCTGCCATATAAATAACGCAATATTCATGACTTCTCGAACACCCTGTTGGAATAGCTGTCAGCCTTCTCAGGTAGGCGTCCCTCAACAGAGTATTCGCAGTCTACTTCTGCTAAATAAGATTGAGCGCACTCTACGGGACTCGCATAACACTCACAAGAAAACTCTATATGTCAGACAAGCATTTTCTGCTGGATGTTTCACGCGGTCCCTTTGATCTTGAGATGCATTATAATAAAGTGAACTTTGATGCCGGTGCTCTTTCAACGTAATTAGTTAGCTTCACCTGACTTAGCCAAATAACGAGAACCCCGCTGACTTGATAACTTACGAAGATTACTCCCAAGGCGAAGCCGACCGCCAGCACTGTTAGCAGGGCGACCACAATGGAAAGGGCGAGCACGCTGCGACCCTCGGCTCTTCCCTTGTCGCCGCGGTGCACTGCATCCAATGCGGCGGTTTCTCGGACCGATGCAGCCGAGCTGCTGAGCTCCAGTACGTAGACCGGCCTGCGGGGTGCAAGCGCCGAGCCAAAAGCAAGCAGCAGTGTGAGCATGCGCGTTGACGGTGCGTGGTACAGGCAAAGCGAGCACAGGCGTCCACAGACCCTGCACTCCGCTTTGTTCTTTCGGCGGTGCCCTTTTGCGTGCAACCTTTGAAAACCCTCTTCATTGACGTTACCGTCCTTCGAGGAAATTCATACCAGTGGACCTTGTCGAAGGTTCGTGTTGCCCGAGTGGCAACGCCGTTGTGTCTTTTGAACATCTCGTTTTCTTTCTACTTGCCGATGCGCAACTTGCTACAGGGTTATTGAATTGTGAAGATTGCCGTTCTTTCTCGTAGAAAGTGGTCGATGCGAATGAAATGTCAGTGACAGTCATTGCCAATGATGTAGAAATTTCAACACAGACGAACCATTTAGTGACCTTATGCGCCACTAAGTGGTGCCAACGTTCATTTCGTGACGCCCAGTGGCAAAAAAAAACAAATTAATTTAATTTAGGGGTTTTACGTACCAAAACTGCCGTATAATATCAGGCACATCATAGTGAAAAACTCCACACTGATTTTGACTAAATGGAAAGTTCGGTGTCAGGTGTAACATTCACATCGAGTATACACACTTTCTTCGTAACCGAACGCTTCGATGAGCACGGGCTTATAAGCACGCATTACAACAGCTCTCTACTACTCAACGTATCGGTTTTCGAGTCTCCTTTCGTGTCTCAGCAATTCTGCGTCGTTCAGTTTCAGTTACAGAGATAAGAAAAAGCCTACGTACTTGTGACGAAACGCGCTGATTCCACCCCTTCCTCACTCTCAGTCATGAAGGCGATAAATGTTCTGGCTAATACTTTATGCGCTTAACATTGTTTATGATCATAACATTGGTTGAAAGTGTCCGATGTACGACCGTCATTTCGCAACACTTCCCTTCTTAAAGGTAACTTCGCATGTCTGTGGACTTTGTGAACTCAAATTCAGATTTCTTAAGTAACGCAAAGCTGGAACTGACCCGTCATCGCTGGCCCGTCGTTGGTCTTTACGACGCCAGAAGCGAGGCAACGGCATTTCTGAGGCTGTTTGTGTTGCTGTTGACTTCTAAATCTCGCAGGTACCCACAAGGGCAGATTTCCTATCGGTAGCCGCAGAAACTGCCACGGAATTTTCTTCCAAACTCACTGGTAAATAGTACCAATCATTAAAAAAATAGGAAACGCAAATTAAACGATTGAAATCTCAATAAGCAGCTTTCTGATGGGGCCGCGAAAGAAAAACATTATATCATTATAGTAAAAATAAAGAAGTGAGATGTTTTTCTTCCGTAAACAATAGGAGCCACCCTTCTTTTGGTGATAATGATGATGACACTCAAACAGTACGCAGTGGGGGATGACCCATGATTGGAGTGGTTGTAAAAGATAAAGTTAGAATACTAAATATAAAAATCAAGCAAGAAACTAGGTACCGCACAAGAAGAGAAAACTGTGAGCTAGAATACATCCATGACGTATCAGTGCTAAATACAGACACAGAGGGAAGAAATGCTTGTGTGCCTCCCTTCCATTTCGTCTGTACCTGTTTGTAAGGCTGACAGAACATCAAAAGGTAGTAAACAACTGCATAGGAAATGATGGAGCTTCAGTCTCGCTAATAAATATCTAATCCCGCACAAATAAACGTCCATTCATTTTACGCGCTGACCCACTACAAACAATTGCGTTCTTTTTTGGCACTCTGAAAGACGAAAGTGAATTATGAAACGTAGAGAACCTTAAGGCACGCTTTTTATCCAGGTACTCTACGCTAGGAAAGAGAAAACAGCGAATGAAAGAGGAGCACGACGCGAAGCGATGACGACTGGAGGAAGATGCAAAACGTGTAATCGGCAAGTCAACTCATCCACTAGAATCAAAAACGTTTTTGGTTAAAAAGCCAAGTAACGCCTTCACGCCTCTAAAGCTAGATCCCCAGCGACACAACGGGCACAATATAACCTTAGATAATGCTGCCATATTCGCATTTCATTGCAGGAGCTGTTAACTTTAAGGCGAAAGCCTTAGCTGTCTTTGTTGGTGAAACTGCGCCGTGACGAAAAATGGCCGACGCCGCAGAGTGCAAAACGTCAACAAATGCTCCAATTGACGTCTCATTTCTGAGGGAGGTTTCTGTAAAAAAAGTAAATTTAGGGGCCTCGAAAAGAAAACTTGGTACATCTCCGTCTGAGAATCATATGAGAATGAGCTATACTATCAGCCTAAACGAGACCCCTGCACAGAAGCTCTGTTAGTGAAGTACGGCATTTATTGTGCAGTCTTTTGACTCGGAACTTGCTACTTCGGTTTGCGTCTTAGTGAATGCCATCGTGAGAAGTTCTGAATACAGCCAAATTAAACAATAAGGAGTTTTGTTTTATTCGCCGTTCTTCAGTGTATTTGTTACAAGCGTCCCTTACTTATTTTACCGCTTGTTGAACTTAGCCTGGCTATTGCCTTGACCCTGAAAGTTGTGCAGAGAAAACGAATTCCTTCTTGATGGTTGCATTGGCGGGGCTGTCCAAGTGAAAAGGCTGGTGCCATCTTGCAATTGGCGTTGCAGGATGGCTAAATGCTGGCACAGGCTGCCTCCCCAATTGAGTCATGATGGCTTGAGTGTCCTGAAAAAACAGCACTATAATTCCGGCCATGATTACACTAACGTTATAGTTTTCTTTTCCTGGCACCTATTTTGGCTGCTCAAATATAACATTACCGTGTTCTTTGAAGGGTGCAACAGTTCGTTGATGCCGAAGCTCTAATAAATCAGGCAGTGCCAAGGAGTCACTCTACTTCGACAGCTTTGGTTGTTTTTTTTTGTTTTTTTGCAAAGAGGAGCGCAGAAGCGTCGCGGAAAAAAGAGACGTGGACAGGAAAGACGCTCACTTACAACTAAGTATATCTTCAGGGACAAACTACCAGGAACGATATTGCGCATGCGCTGTCAGCTTCTTGCTCAACACTTCTGCGCTCCCCTTTGCAAAAATAATGTCAAGCCAACTAGCCCAACAGCTTACTATTCTAAAGCTTTGCTTGTGGCACGGCAGAGATGCCACTGGTTGCTGCAAGAGACACAGCGGGCAGCTGCAATCACGACGAACATGGGAAAGCCTGTAATTTTGGTTGTGCTGTTATCATATGATACGAACAAACCTTTTCAATAGTTGCATCCAAACATAAATGAAGTAGATCCCACGCACTAAGGAAAAAAGATCTTATGAAACGCGTTTCACTGGTAGGTCTTCCTAGCAACATCTGGGATTACGGAAAGCCCTCCCAGGTGGACCAATGTGTTTATGCTATATGAACATTTATATGCTTTACGCAAGCATGTGTGCATGTGTGTGTGTGTGTGTGATGACGGCAGCAATGTGATGACGACGCCGACATTTAGAGCACAGCTCTTAGGCACCCGTTTCTGCGTTGAGCGTCGACGTCACTCTTTGGGGTAGCGGAGAGAGCGAGGGCATTGAAGGATGAAAGAGCGAACGCAGAGCCCAGCGCCGGATGAATGACGGCGATAGCGAAAAGAAAAGCGGAGGCGTGAGAAAATAATGGTACTGCCGCGCAAGACGTTTTCTGCGGCGACGATTGCTACGAGATGGCGCCAGAGTAGCGCGCGTCGTTTGTTCACCAATGACGCCCCCGATACCATATATGAAAACAAAGTGTTGCATGATCGGTGTCACTCAAGCGTCACCCACGCGCTGCCTCTCGCTATGTCCCGCTTAGCGAAGCATTCGCGCCACACTTCGCTCCGTTTGCAAAGTGCCCCACGTGACAGATTGCCCACGTCAGCCAATACTTCGTTAAATGAAAACACGTTTAGCGTTGCGTTCAAATTTCGCATTAGCGAGTATCGTAAAAGTTGGTGATTGTTTTACTTCGCCCTTTTGACGCCAGTCTGTGACATACTGATTGTTTGCTGCCAAATTGGTATGGAGACTAGGGTAGAAAAAGCAAACATGGAATCTGACATGGTCAGCGACTCCATGTTATGCCATCACATGTACTTATGACTATTTCATGTGATTCACAAACTTACACACACACACACACACACACACACACACACACACACATATATATATATATATATATATATATATATATATATATATATATATATATACCAGAAAATAAGCAGTTCTGGGTCCGGGTAAATATTCACAGTGAAGTAGACGCGCGTATGAAGCGGTTTATTCACGTTTCGGCCGGGGTCCGGCCTTCATCCTAACCTGATGAAGGCCGGATCTGGTGAAGGCCGGACCCCGGCCGAAACGTCAATAAACCGCTTCATACGCGCGTCTACTTCACTGTGAATATATATATATATATATATATATATATATATATATATATATATATATATATATATATATATATATATATATATATATATATACCTTACAGGCGCCTACGGACATGTTGTAAGGGAGGAGAGTACAATCAATTATTATAACAAAAAGACTAATTAAAGTACACATGTGAATATTTGTACAAGTAGAGGGTAGGAAATGTGCTACTTTACAGTAATGTGGTATTACAATAAATACAAAGAACAAACAGAATGCTGTTGACTGCGACAGCTCATTCAACAATCGAAATTTTACACAGCGCAATATAATCAGTAGAATTATAGAGCGAGCAGGCAATAATTAGTTCATACAGAAACAGTATTTAACCAGTAGCTGCACCTTAATAGCCGGAAAGGCTATTACAAAAATAATGTGTTAGGTAATGGAGAGATTTTTGAAAAATTTGTTAGTAAAAGAAGCCACAAATTTTCTAGGTCACCCTCATAAACAATAGTGTTAGAGAGGTCGTTCTAAGGGCGAATGCCTCTTAGAAGAGAGAAGTAGGTAAATGAAAGAGTCTTTGCGTAGATGCACATGAAGTTCAGCCACTTGTACAACCATTGTGACCTGTAATGAGGAGCTTCAAGAGGCAGAACGGATGGCTTTGTGTTGTAGGCGCATTTATGAAATAATTAAGAATGCAATGTCATTACAAAAGTTGTATATGCACATATATACATTTTTGTATGTGTATGTATACAAGGATGCCATTTCGTGTATGTGCACGTACAAACATCATTCACTTCTCTTTCCATTTATGCCTGTTAGGACTGCACTGTTTCATTACTATGGTTTATAAGCACACACAGCACACTAATAAGAACGCAGCACTTACGACTTAAGCTCAATTCGGGAAATGTTTGGCTGCTACCAAGAGAATCGAGGCTGTTTTTTTATGCGAAGCATATTACTAGAGCTCAACCCAGCTCCTCAGGCGCGGCGGTGTCGCCGTCAATACCACGTGACACCGTGACGTCATGAAAGAGGAGAAACGGGGCTCCAACTCGCGCCGTCGCTCGCGGCGTCGCCCCCCGCATCGGACGCGGTGAGCGTCGAGCAACGCAGCGTTCGGCGCGACAACGAAATGTGCGCCTGAGCAAGCGCCGCACGCCTGAGCCGACGCCGACGACACCGGCTTTTCTGCGACACGAGCTCCTTAACGCTGTCGCGTTAAAATAAGGGCTAGTATGCTTCGCATCCTGGGCTTAACCTTAGCTAAGCCACAGCCATTGTTTTTTTATGCGAAGCATATTACGAGAGCTCAACCCAGCTCCTCAGGCGCGGCGGTGTCGCCATGAAACCACGTGACACCGTGACGTCACGACAGAGGAGAAGTGGCTTTGGCTCAACTCTTGCAAGACGGGCTGGGTGGGAATCGAACCAGGGTCTCCGGAGTGTGGGACAGAGACGCTACCACTGAGCCACGAGTACGATGCTTCAAAGCGGTACAAAAGTGCCTCTAGTAAATGCGGTGTTGCCTTAGAAACGAGCTGTTTCTAAGACGTGCGTCTCTTGCTCAGGCGCACATTTCGTTGCCGCGCCGAACGCTGCTTTGCTCGACGCTCACCGCGTCCAATGCGGGGCGCGTAGTCGCTGCCCTGTAGCCCATTGTCTTGCACCCCTTGGCGGGTCGACGGGAACGCTGTCGCGTTCCACTCTTGAAGGCGAAGCAGTAATGCACGAGTTGTTTCTTCGTCTAGCCGAACCAAATATAGCCAAGCAACAGCAGTTCACCAGGCTAAACAGTGGTTCAACAACTAAAATAAAGGCTAGTATGCTTCGCATCCTGGGCTTAACCTTACCTAAGCCACAGCTATTTTTTTAATGAATGAATGAATGAATGAATGAATGAATGAATGAATGAATGAATGAATGAATGAATGAATGAATGAATGAATGAATGAATGAATGAATGTTTATTTCATCTTGAGTACAATTTCAAGAAAGGTGCAGGGGCAAACGCCTGACAGGGGCCCCTGTACCCGCAAAATACGCATGTATTATACATTATTTTGTGGTAGTTCATTGGCAGTGAGGGGGCACACATAACGTTACATATTTTAACACACTGAACACGAGTTTACACAAACTGAGAACAGAATTGACAAAATTATTGGGTTAAAGTTTGTTTACTAATATAGACGGTAAAATAATAAAATATTCCCCTTTTCCCCCCTCTTCCCCTACACATGTAAATTACCATAGTACACTAAAGTGCAGCGTATAACGACGAACATGTATGTACACACGTCAAACAGAGAAAAGGAAAAAAGCGGGTTATAATATATTTATGTTATAACAATCACTCTCTCAAACTCTATTAGTAACAATTCCTTCACATGGTTTTTTTGAAGGCGTTTCCAGTCATACTGAAATCAATTTTATCTTCCAGCTTATTTAGGATTGTTAATACCTGGTACATGGTTGTTTCTTTACCATAATTGGCCCTTGTCATTAGGGTCCGTTTTCTTTTTAGTCTCATATCGTAAGGAACTTCATTAATGTTTTCGTGTATATATAGTGCATTTTTATATATATATACTGTAGTATTAGCTTTAGGCATTCGTTGTTAGCTTTAAGCATTCGGTATTCAAAAAATAATGGTAATGTGCTTAGTTCATGAGATAGTCCGTGATAGTTTTCATAAATGCGCAATGTTTTCTTTTGTAGAATAATGAGCCTGTTGTAGTTAGTTTCGGTTGTGGTACCGCATACCAATATGCCGTGCGATAATCTGGAGTAGAACAGTGAAGTATATAAGTTTTGTTTCAGCCAGATAGGTATTAAGTGTGCAATCTTATACAAGCATTCAACAGATCTGGAGAGTTCGGTAGCTAAATTATTAATGTGTACATTCCATAAAAGGTGCTCTTGAAACCAAACACCAAGAAACTTTTACTCCTTAACCCTGGTTATCTGTTGTCCTTCAAAAGTTAAAACTATTTCCCTACTTAGTGGTTTGTTAAGTGCACGAAATATTATGTACTTTGTTTTCGCTGTGTTAAGCTGCAGCCTATTTTCCCGAAGCCAGGCCGTGAGGGACGCAAGGTAGGTGTTGGCCCTTCTTTCTAAATCTGTTAGATCTGTGGACTTAGAAAAGATAATAGTATCATCGGCATACATAAGAAGTTCAGGAGAGTTGGGTATAGTTACAATGTCATTAATGCAAACAAGAAATAAAAACGGACCTAATATTGACCCCTGTGGAACTCCTTGTGTTAACTTTGTCCGTGATGATGTGGTGTCGTTTATTTGCACGATTTGATAGCGCTCACTGAAATAGTTTTTAACGAGCTCTGGTACAACTCCCCGCACACGATATCTAGACAGTTTGTGCAGTAGGATATCGTATTTTATTGAGTCAAATGCTTTCATTAGGTCGAGAAAAAAACTAAGTGTTAACATTCTACTGTCCATGTAAGCATGCTATCTTTCATATGGCACAACGCTTTTTCAGCTGATCTATTGTCTTGAAATCCGTATTGGCTACTAGACAAGATTTTGTGTTTGTCAAAAAAAGAAATCACCCTTTGGTTAATCAGATTTTCAAATATTTTGAACAAAATGGGGAGCACCAATATCGGTCGGTAATTTGATAAATTATTTCTGTGACCTCCTTTAAATATAGCTCTTACTCGTGCTATCTTAAGTTTATGTAGGAAAACACCGGTTGTTAGCATGAAATTAATAACGCGAGCAATTGTCCCCGAAACAAGGCGAGATATTTGATTTAATTCTTTGGAGCCAATTTCCTCAATTCCAGGGGCGACGTTACTTTTCAGCAGCCTTATGGGTGCATCCACTTCGGTAGGATATGTTGGTTGCATGAATATTGTTTGTTCTAACGTGGGTATAGCATAATATTAGTCTCACAATCAGTGTCATTAGGCTCTTCATAACATCCTCCATTTATGAAATTGGCATTCATTGAGTTAGCCAGATCCTCACCACAAGTAGTTCTACCATTTATAGTCATTTCTTTTATATCACCAAACTTTTTTTTCTATTAGTTAATGCATTTACCATTTCCCACACCTTCTTAGGGTTGTCATGAATGTTCTCAAACTTTGCTGTACAGTAATTATTTTTAACTTTTCCTAAATCAAGAGCGCAGATGAAAGACAGTGCCGAAGTGTTTTTCTTTATTGTTCATTTAATATTTATTGTTTCCTATGACCATTCGGCCAAAAGAGAGTTCCATTTAACACTCTTATGATGATATTTATGGTGCATTGATACAAGGACTGGTCCACCACATTACCGGCTTCTGTTACCGTTTCCAGAAATATCCCTATTATGATTGAACTATTATATTATCTCTGAACTGTTCCCAGTTTTCAGTTACTCTACTATTCGGGATCGGCCAGCTTTATTCGGCAAAGAAATCAGATGGACAGCCAGGGAACCACGGAAGGGCGAGCAAAGGAAGTATCGCCATAAAAAACTAACGCGATAACGTTAGCGCATTAGTCGGGAGGTAAGCCCGTCTCTTTTTGTATAAGTGGTTCGAGCCCTACGACAAAACTTATTTGCTTGTACAGTGGCCCTTGGTTTACCTCTTAACGTTCTTTCATGCTTGCTCCAGCAGTTGACATGTGAAACATGAAACAGCTTAAGCTAAAGAAAAAGCTGATATGCTAACAAAAACTTATGCTCTACGTTTACTAGCATGCGCATAAGGTTAACCCAAGAATGGCACACACTGTACAAAATAAACATGTCTAAAACGTAATCACTACACTTCGCGGCATTCAAATTCCTCGTTTATTGGCCTCACATGTCATTCTCGTGAGTAAAGCGTGTTAAACTGCAGGCGTCACACTATCAACTCCGGGTGGTTTCTGCCGGCACCGATTGGTCGTAACGCACCGCATCTTCTTTTTGTTTTTCTTCGTGTGTTTTGTTTAAACCTCGCACAAAAATTTGAGGTTGTGTGCAGAGGTAGCTGTAGAAGCTGTAGAAGCTGTAGAAGCTGTAGAAGCTGTAGAAGCACCTTCGGAAGCTATCGATATAAATACTTCTGGAGAGCAAGAAATCGGTAATACAAGTTTTCTACGCACAATTTTTGTCTAAAGGGGACAAGCTCCCCTCCTCAGACAATATGCAGGACGCGGCTTAGAAAAGTAGGTCGGTAAAGCGACTACTCTCTCATTTGATTGTTTTTTTGTGCCGTTTCACAGAAGCCTAGTAAACCTCGTACACGGCCTTCGGGAATGTTGTTGTTATTGCTGCTGGCTATCAACTGTGTGGTTCCTAACCACGATGGGGAATTGGCCAACAAATGAGTGGATTATTCCAAAATAATATGGAGCATAAATTTCCGAATATCTATGGAATTAGCATTGAAAAGCGTTCAACTATATTAAAATCAGGAAAATCTCTATCAGGGCCTCTATAGTTAAGATATTCAGTATAGGCCCGTGCTGCCATTTAATTTCCTTGCCACAGTATAAAATGCATTTTGGCAAAGCATCATGGGCCACAGGAATTGGGTCAGCAGAGGAATCGCTAGTGTATGTCAACCTGATTAATTCTCCTTTCGCAGCTCACACACGGTTGCACAATACTAGGTAGGATTTTCTGCTCACAAGAATGTACATAACTGCAGAAAACTGGGAAGTACGATTGGGAACCTTCAAATGATCAGTCGCCGTGCAAGGCTGCACACAGGCACATGAACACATTGGCGTTTTTTTTCATGCTTTATTTAATAATCATAATCACGTGTTTTTCTCATCTCACGAACAATCTCCGTCAGCGCCTGGTAAAAAAAAAATAGGGCCAGGTACAATCGTCTCCTGGGACTTAGCCGACGTTCCTGTAAAGAGAGTCAGCGTGAGTGTTTAGGAAGCAGGGTATGGAGGAGGAGGGATTGAGCCAGAACAAGCCGTAACATCCCTGAAAAAAAGCATTCCATGTAGAGGTTCGTTAAACGACTGCAAACACTCAGCATCTGCCGAATCCTATCAGAAAGCGGCACAGCGAGAACACTTCAGGGGCTCCTCCCGAATCCCTGATGCTGTTCTTGCGTATACACATTATTAACCGATGTTGCATGACATGCGCAAGGATGGTAAATTTGCATTACAACTACCGATACTGCCAAAACGAACATATTACTGTTCATGGGCACTGATATGAATAGTTAAAACAGCCTGTACGCTTACCTACTACCGTTGGTTGGCCAAACACTGTTGGGAGAGAAAAAAAAGGCGCCGTAGGTAACTACTGAAATTCCTTCCATCCACATGCTTTCCTAGACTCGGTAAAACATCACCACCCTGATTGTCATACGAAGCAAATTAGCTAAGGTGTCACTAAAGATCGCCAATCCCCACAAGTATCGCGGAATAAAATATGGCATGTCAATGGCCACGCTGCGCATTATTAGAACACTACAATGTCTGTAAGCAGTTATATTGCAGTTTTACTGTGCGTATATTAGGCGACAACACGTTTTCCTACAACTCGTATTCACAAAATTCACACATCACAGAATCGTCTTTCGTCAAGCTCGTTAGAAAGCTTTTCGCGCTTTGCTTCTAAACTCTTTGATTTATATACAGCGGGGAGTGGGGTCACTGGTCATGCACTCAGTTGTATCTGAAACATAAGATCAAGGTAGGATAAAAGTTAGGCAAGTCTTCGCTGGCCCCGCTGTAGGTTCCGCGATGACTCCTGTGCTGAGAGCACATCATCATCATCATCAGCAGCAGCAGCAGCAGCAGCAGCATCATCATCAGCCTGGTTACGCCCACTGCAGGGCAAAGGCCTCTCCCGTACTTCTCCAACTACCCCGGTCATGTAGTAATTGTGGCCATGTTGTCCCTGCAAACTTCTTAATCTCATCCACCCACCCAACTTTCTGCCGCCCTCTGCTAAGCTTCCCTTCCCTGGAATTCATTCCGTAATTCTTAATGACCATCGGTTATCTTCCCTCCTCAATACGTGTCCTGCCCACGCCCATTTCTTTTTCTTGATTTCAACTAAGATATTGTTACGACACAGACGAGAGATGCTATTTACACGCTATTTACACTGGAGCCAGGCAGCCAGGCTGACAATCGCTCGTGCCAAGGGCACCGACCCACTTCTTCGTCGTTCTCGCCGTGGCTCGTCTCTTGAGCATCGATCAATCATATCGTAGTATTACCCCCCGGCGGCAAAAGCACCGTCACGGTGCTGTTAAATATCCAAGGTGCATGGAGAGTTGTAGGGCTTGAGTCGGGCAACGTGGACAATGTCACTGGTTGTCACAGCGGAGGACGTCGTGAGCGTGTCTAGAACGATTTCATAGGTGACATCGGTCACTTAACGTATCACGCGATATGGGCCTGTGTAACGGGAAAGCAGTTTTTCACAAAGGCCGACTTTACGCGATGGTGACCAAAGCAACACGAGGGCGCCGGGCACAAAATGGGCATCACGGTGACGGAGGTCGTAGCGTTGTTTCTGCTTGTCTTAAGACACTTGTAGACGAACGCGCGCAAGTTGGCGAGCATGGTCAGCATGGGCGATTGCATCACGGGCATAATCGCTAGTGGAAGCTGTGGCGGACGGAAGCACAGTGTCCAGTGGTAGCGTAGCATCGGTTCGCGGCCATACAAGAGGCAAAACGAGGAAAAGCCAGCAGTTTCGAGACGGGAAAAGTTGTATGCATAGGTAATGTAAGGTAGAGCCAGGTCCCAGTCACGGTGGTTGTCTGAAACGTATTTGGATAGCATGTCTGTAAGAGTGCGGCTCAAACGCCCAGTGAGGCCGTTCGATTGGGGGTGGTAGGAGGTGGTAAATTTATGCTGTATTGAGCAGGCACTCATGATGTCGTCAATGACTTTGGCCAAAAAAGGTGCGGCCGCGGTCTGTAAGCAATTGACGCGGAGCACCATGCATCAATATGATATCAAGTAACAGGAAGTCCGCAACATCAGTTGCACAACTGGTCGGAAGAGCACGGGTTACGGCGTAGCGGGTCACGTAGTCCACTGCGACTGCAACCCACCTGTTTCCTGGTGTAGATTCCGGAAATGGGCCTAGAAGGTCCAAGCCGACACAATGGAAGGGCTCGGCAGGGATGTCGAGCGGCTGCAGGTAACCAGCGGGGAGCTGGGAAGGCTTCTTGCGTCGTTGGCAAAGTTCACAATTGGCGGCGTAACTTCGTACGGAACGGGGCAAGGCCCGGCCAGAAAAAATCGGCGACGTACACGGTCATAGGTTCGAGATACGCCGAGGTGTCCTGCCGTTGGTGCGTCGTGAAGCTCTAATAGAACGGTGGAGTGGAGGTGTTTAGATATTACAAGTAGGAACTCGGAGCCGTCCGGATGAAGGTTACGATGGTACAGAGTACCGTCGCGGAGGACGATGCGGCCTAAAGAAGCATCGGCCGGAGAGTGTTCAAAACGGCCGATTGGTGCTCTGATGTAGGCGTCACGGCGTTGCTCGTCAGCGAAATGAAGCAGCTAGGATACAGAGAATACGCAAGAAGCACTTGCAATATTGGAGGAGTCAGAGTCGTCAACAGGGTAACGGGACAAACTGTCAGTGTCTTGGTGCAGGTGGCCAGACTTGTACACCACGGAATATGAAAATTCCTGTAGCCTCAAAGCCCATCGACCAAGCCGGCCTGTAGGATCTTTTAGCGATGAGAGCCAGGAAAGAGCATGATGGTCAGTGACTACGGAAAAAGTGTGACCGTAAAGGTAAGGACGGAACTTTGCAACCGCCCAGACAACAGCAAGGCATTCGCGTTCCGTAATGGAATAGTTGCGCTCCGATGGTGCTAGGAGGCGGCTCGCATAAGCAATAACGTGATCCTTGCCACGCTGACGCTGGGCTAAGACGGCACCTACGCCATGACCGCTGGCATCTGTACGTAATTCTGTACGGGCATCAGGGTCGAAGTGGGCGAGAATGGGTGGTGAGGTTAGAAGAGTGACAAGACGAGAGAAGGCGGTGGATTCTGCAGTACCCCACGAGAATTGTACGCTTTTCTTCAAAAGATTAGTTAGGGGCCTAGCAATTGTCGTGAAATCTGGAACAAAACGACGAAAGTACGAGCTCAGCCCTACAAAAGTTCGAACGTCTGCGGCTGTCTTCGGAACCGGAAACTCTCGGACAGCGCGAGTTTTGTCGGGATCAGGCTGTACTCCGGAAGCGTCAACTAGATGGCCCAGAAGAATAATTTGTTGGTGGCCAAAACACATTTGGACGAGTTAAGTTGCAGCGGTGCCTTTCGGAATACATCAAGTATAGTTGTGAGACACTCAAGGTGAGTGTCGAACGTTGGAGAGAAGACGATGATGTCGTCGAAGTAGCAGAGGCATGTGGACCATTTGAAACCTTGGAGCAAGGAGTCCATCATACGCTCAAAGGTGGCAGGGGCATTGCATAATCCAAATGGCATTACTTTAAATTGGTATAGGCCATCAGGTGTGATGAACGCGGTTTTTTCTTTGTCCATATCGTCAATAGCAATCTGCCAATATCCCGGACGGAGATCAATAGACGAGAAGTATCTGGAACCGTGCAGGCAGTCAAGGGCGTCGTCTATACGTCGGAGCGGGTAGACGCCCTTTTTTGTACTGCTGTTGAGGTGACGGTAATCTACACAGAAGCGCCACGTGCCGTCCTTCTTCTTACCCAACACCACAGGTGACGCCCAGGGACTCGATGAAGGCTCAATGATGTTTTGATCGAGCATTTTGTTTACTTCATCTTGAATTACTCGGCGTTCCGACACAGAAACTCGGTACGGTCGTCGGTGAATAGGCACAGCATCGCCAGTAAGAATGCGATGCTTGACCGCGAGCGTCTGGCCTAAAGGGCGACCATCGAAGTCGAAAACATCGCGGTAGGACGATAATACTTCGCAAAGGTCTTCAGCCTGCGTAGAGGACAGGTCCGTCGCAACCATTTTCTTTATGTTGGGATCGACGCCCGAGGCTGGCACGATGGGCATGCTAAGGTCGCGAGAACCATCGGTCGATAACGCTGCCACGTATTGGCCGCCGAGACAATCAATGGTGGCAAGGCAAATACCTTGCGGTAGACTTTGCTTTGCCAATCCAAAGTTACTGACAGGCATAGGAGTGTGGTTCGCAGTAAGAGTAACTATACTGTGAGGCACGGGGACGTCATACTGTATTGGGATGTCGGGCAGAGGAGTGACGAGGTACTCGCCATCAGGAACTGGTGGGATAGATAGTGGGATAATGTAGGCTATGGACTTTGGCGGCAGGCGAAGATAGCCGGTGGAGCGTAAGCGGCAGTGGGGTGCGTCAGAAGGTTCTGCGAGCATCGGCAGCTCGAGGCGAAGGGTACTGGAAGAGCAGTCAATAAGGGCAGAATAAAATCGAGGCCGAGAATAAGGTCGTGGGGGCAATGAGCAATTACGGTGAAGAGGACAGGAGTGTGGCGGCCGGCGATGCTGACACGTGCCGTACACATGCCGATGATAGGCACAGTACCACCATCCGCAACGCGGACGACGCGTGCCGACGCTGGGGTGAGGAGCTTGTTCAGTCGTCGGAAGGCAGCACTCATAATAGAAAGATGTGCTCCTGCATCGATGAGTGTTGTGACAGGATAGCCGTCAACGTCAACGTCAAGAAGGTTTCGGTTAGTAGGTAACGTGAGCAGAAGATTTGAGGGCAGAGTCGACAACGCAGCTTCACCTCCAGAAGCTGCAGTGCCTAGTTTTCCGGCTGGGTGTGGAAGGCGATAGGCGGCGAAGAAAAGTGGCGGGGTTGGGGCGAACGAGACTGGTGACGCCGAGGTGAGGGCGAGCGGCTGCAGCGAAGGTTCGGAGCAGGGACATCAGCGGTAGTAGGTTCACGGCGGGTGGCATAGGGTACAGAAGGTCCAAAGGTGCGGGAATGAGAGGGGGCGTAAGTACGAGGAGGTGGCGGCCATCGGTTGCGGCAGTGACGGGCGACGTGGCCGATGCGACAGCAGTGGAAGCAGATAGGCCTGTCATCAGGTGTACGCCATTCGGACGGGTTGCGGCGAGATGTGGAAGAAAAGGACTGCCGGGGACGAGGCATGCCGCTAGATAACTGGGGAACGCTGGGTCGAGACGTGGAACACACGGTGTTGAGACCCATGTTTTCAAATTCCTCTCTGACGACAGCCTCAATCATCTCAATGGTGGTTGCTGGCGGATCGGGAGGCGTCGTGGAGAAAGCAGACGAACAGGCGGCTTCGAGTTCGCGGCGAACAATACTGGTGACGTCGTCACAGGTGGTGGTCTGACGAGGTCGACCCTCACATGTCGACGTAGCAGCAGTGTTGGGTAGCCGCGTGATGTGGTGTGTGATACGGCGGCTCTTAGCTTGTTCGAGGCGACGACATTCTTTGATGATGGCGTCGATAGTCGAGACGTTGCCGAAAACAAGCAAATTGAAAGCGTCGTCGGCGATGCCTTTTAGAACATGTGACACTTTATCTGCTTCGGACATAGCATCGTCAGCTTTGCGGCATAGACCAAGACGTCGAGGATGTAGGAAACGTACGGCTCCGTAGAAGACTGAACATGAGACGCAAGAGCCTTTCTCGCGGCAGCCTTGCGCCCAATAGGTCGCCGAACAGTTCCCGTAGTTTGTCTTTGAAACTATCCCAAATGGTTATCGCGTCGTCATGCTTTTGGTGCCACACGCATGGGGTGCCGCCGAGATAAAAGATGACATTGGCGAGCATAATCGTTGGGTCCCACCAGTTATTAGCGCTGGCATGTTCATAGAGCTTGATCCAGTCGCCGACATCCTGTCCCTCCAGGCTAGAGAACACACCTGGGTCGCGATGTGGGGCAACCGTGACGATTGGAGCAGTCGGACAAGCCGAAGCCGTAGCGGAGGCGGGCTCGTCACCGGGAGGCGTGGTGACAGGCTCGGTGTGCCGACCACTTCGGAGTTCCGTGCTGAGGACGGGGATCGCTGACCTCCACAAGAAATGTTACGTGTGGAAAGACATAGACGAGAGATGCTATTTACACGCTATTTACACTGGAGCCAGGCAGCCAGGCTGACACTCGCTCGTGCCAAGGGCACCGACCAACTTCGTCGTTCTCGCGCGCTGGCTCGTCTCTTGAGCATCGCTCAATCATATCGTAATAATATCATCAACTCGCGTTTGTTCCCTCACCCAATCTGCCCTTTTCTTATCCCTTAACGTTACACCTATCATTCTGCTTTCCATAGCTGTTGCGTCGTCCTCAATTTAAGTAGAACCCTTTTCGTAAGCCTCCAGGTTTATTTTCGTAAGCCTCCAGCACATGTCATCGAGTAAATCGAGGCGCCACGCGAGCACTCCAAATATGGGCAAAGAGCGCCAAGTCCATGCGAGTGAATAGTGAAAGGAGAACTGTGTGGCCCTATATGGCCTGAATATATTCGTTCCTTACTGTTCATATGTGTTTATTAAAGGTATAACAATGCAAGCGTTGAGATGTTGTGATTACAAGACATTCCGCATACATTCTAAAGACGAAGCCTCCTTTCTCGTTTTTTTGTTTTTGTTTGTGTGACTGCTGTCGCTGGGCAATGTATCTACCTGTTCAGCCCTTATTAGATAGTTGTTCTTTCAAAAAAAGAAACACGCAGCTCTTTCGAAGCGATAGCTGGCACGTTTACGCTTGGATGCTGTGTGATATACCGTGGGATTGAAGCGCGGGATCTAGACATTCCCGGAACTTCGCAGTGGGTTACGAGGGACGCCGTAGGGGTGAAGGGCTCCGCATGACTTTTGACCACTTAGGGATCGCACACCCAGAGCACGGCCCACGGGGCTCCTTGCCTTCAACGTGGCCGCCGCAGCTGCGGGCAGAACGTGCGGCATGGCGCTCAGCAGCGCAGCGCTATAAATTGTAAGCCACCGTGACGGAGGCTTCGCCAGAGCTGGCTGCTGGAACGCGTGCAGCTTGTGTTGTGCGAAGCAAACATTGCAGCACCAGGAACCCAGACAGATGTCTGGTGAACCGGAATTCGAATGTGTTGAAGGCCAGATGGTTTGCTAGAGCGGTTTCATCACCTCAAGGCCGGGAAACTAATTTTCCACCATTTGAAGTTTCACTGAATTAAGGAAACGTGGGGACAGTATTAAGAAAATATTTACCTATTAACATTAAAGAACAACTAAAAACAACACAGTATGCCTGCTGCTTTTGTTCTTCATTTCTTACAGAGTTTTTTTTTTTTAATCGCGTGCGACACTTAGTACCGTTTCAACATTACAGACAGATTTCTGTAACATGAGGAAGTAAAGTGCGTGAAAAAGCGCCCTGCAGAGATAAATAAACCCTGTCTCTAATTACCCTCCTGAGCGTTCGCTTTAGCCAACACATTGCCATGGAAAATTTGAGTCGAGCATACATTAAAGTCATATGTGGAAAGGAGAAATAACGCACGCACAACTTAAAAACCCATATCCCCAGATTCGCTCAAGAAAGCATTGACCCGAAAGGTAAGATCATGTGTAAATACCCTAGGAAGGCTTTTGGAAGTTCAGCTACCTTGAATTTTGTGATTTCAACATGCATCTTAAAGCCAAAGCCATTGAACATATATTATTGAACAAAATAAACATTAAAAAAAAATATTGAACATTTTAATGATCTGCCTGCACGTTGCGATATTTAGTGCGAGTAGTCTGCACATCTTCAGGTAATTCACGTGAACAGGCCAAACTGCGCGATATGGTTGGTGATATTTAAAAAGATGTGCGCGTGTTCGGACTAAACCAAAGCACACAGAATATACGCGTGCACGTGTGCAGTCACCTATTTCTTTGTCGCACTTCGAACCCCCCCCCCCCTCCCCCCTATATGATACCCTCTAAGCCCTTTAGGGTACCTAAAAGAAATAAAACTGCCTAAGTGCTTTCCAAGTGACCATGAAAATCGTAATCTTCCCGATTTCATTTTCTTATGAAGTGCTTAAGAACTTGTGCGCCACAATCAGTGCAGGGTTGTGGCACTTCGACCGACGATTTTATTGCGTGCAATGTAAACGCCACGGCCACTAAAAATAAACGACCACTCAGGCAATAGATCCACTCTAGAAATAGGAGAGATATGACGCACTCTATCCCACAGCTAAGCTTGCTGCAGTTCCGGATTGCAGGATGGCGAAGCCACAAGCAAATGACCAAGTTTAGAAGGAACTCGTTCTAGGAAAGCTTCAGCGTCAAGGCGCGATATCACGTTCCACAGAAGATAGGAAGACGAGGCACTCACCGTCGTCTGTGAGCAGCGTAAAGAGGACGGCGAAAAGTGTGCAACTGATGAGCAGGAGCAAGATGCTCATCACCAGCACCATGAAGCGTTCCCGTCTGTTGCTGACCGAGCTGCGTAACAAAGGAAACGGCTACTCAGGAAGTTGCACGCCGTCGACGTAATGGCAATTCATTATTTCAGCAGAGCATTTTGTGCGAAACTTCTTGTAGGATCGCTCAACGGGTTTCCTTTATACTGAAGGAGGGTACGTCTGGCGTACGAACGAAATTAAACCCCATGGTGGGACTTTTATCCAGGTCCCGAAGCGTATCCTCATGCTCTCACCATAAAAGCACGAATGCATACATACGGGAAGTAAGAACATCACCAGAACTTTGACAGTGCAAGATATCGCGATGAACAGCTCTGCGCGTCTGTCGTGTCGTATACAAACCATTTAGCGAGCCAGCTAGCTGGCCTCTGTCTTCCACTGTGGCAGCCAGAGCTTCAAGAGTCCATGCGACATTGCAGTCGTCAGTAATTCCGGCCAACTATACCGACGAACGGGGACGAGTTTGAGGCACAAAACAATCGTTCATAACTGAAGAACAACCGCACAAAACAGCCCAAAACAAACAGCGCAGGGACGTTGAGACCACCTACAGCTGTATGCACTATATGTGTGCACGCCTTATACAATAAAGTCCTGGCCCTTCGAAAATCGTCCTGGATGACGTGTTCCTGTCTCGAGCGACCACCATGGCACCAGACGGATCGGGCCGTCAGGCCACTGTCCTTGCACAAGACGGTGTCTTTCACCGGTGACTTAAGCGGATACAACAAGTGGCAATGCAGCTAACGAGGAAGAGTATACGGGGTCGTTGCCACTCTTCGAACTAGAGGGTAGTGGGACCTAGCAGTTGTGTTTTTGAAGTATAATTATTCTATTTGACGGCTCGTCAGCGTAGGAACCAGAAGTAAATAAATAGAGATAATGATTTGTAATCGCGCAGCCGCCGTAGTAAATAATTCTGGCTGCGCCACATAATAAATATGAGAAACAACCCAGCACTCTGGCTGTTTACATATGTGTGCACAACGCGTCACGTATTGAAATTTCTCTGCCCCGCTGGGCGGTTTCTTCCCTAACCCTTGCAACACAACGTGTGAAAGGAAGCTTTTGCACTGTAACAAGTACATGGCCAAACACATATTGATGAAGTGTCATTGTATTGATAAATTCACAGCACTTACCGTATAATAAAAATATTATACCACCGACAATGTAAAAGTGACCACAGTCGTACACACACGCAGCAATCGGAAATTTAAAACGACCTAAAGAGGCTTCAAAGACCATAACAGACCTGTATTAGCAGGAAGTTATTTTAATGCGCTTTGGTAAACTACAACCTGGTATAAAAATTCCTGGAAGATTTCAGAGAACTCGTGAAAGGTTTATCTAGCACAAAGTCCTTTGATAGATTTTCAGTAGGCTTTATCGGTATTAGTATATAATAGCCAGCAACCCGTCATCCCTCACAAACACACAGGTCATCTACCAACAGATATGTCAAAATAAATAACGCCATTACACGAAGAAAGGCATATTCAAGAATACATAAGTATAAGAACGTAATGGCAGGCTACAAAAAAGACTCCTCACTTGTAATAAAAGTTATCTCTGCAAAGAGCACTAACAATATATAATTTGCAATACATGGCTTCAAGTGACTACAACCTGAAAGTACTTCCCATATTTTTAAGCTGACTTCATGACGTTACGATTTGCAAAAATTAGACCTTTCCGTTTCATTCTTCTAGAAGTATATTATTTCTAGTTGCATCTTATCCCTTTCAAATGGAAACCATCAAGCATACAATTGTATTTAGAGTGAATTTCTTATCGCGTCATATAACAACTAGCAAAAACACAATTAATCGCAGGTATGTATGGAGGGTATTAAATAATATTCAGAGCAATATAGACAGTTGCACAGCATATAACAGAGACCTACAGTCATAGTGACTCGAAAACAAATCTCGTGGAAAGCTCTATAATGAAACAGTGCGCCAGTAACGCTAATCTACCAGCCACTACAGTCACTGTAGCACAGCTGTAAAATATGGTCAAGTGCATTATGACTGAAAGCCGGGCGAGTTGGTACGAAATCATGTTGTTACTGCTCGAAGAGAAAACGGCTACAAGGAAGGATCGAAGTACATAGCACATGCGCAGACTCGCAACTACTTTATCCTGGGAGGTTCTACAAATAAATTAGTGACGGAACTACACGTGTCACTTAATTATATGAGATGGAACGAGCGGGCAAACAATTATTTTAGCCTGCCCGCTATTACAGCAAGCGGGGATGGTTTGGGCGGATTGCCGGATTTGCCGGGCCGTCAACGTGGGTGGCCGTAGCGTTCCTGTATATATATGCTCCTGCAGAGAGCAGAGTTGCGAGTAACTGTTCCGGCGCCGCTCGCACCGCCTTTCGCGGAGAGCCACCACGTGGCGCAAGATGACGTCGAATGTTCAACTGCGCCGCTGCGTAGCCAACATCACGGGCGCGATGCCGGCTCGGCGTTTCCGTCAGTCCCATCGTCATTGCAATCAGCGTACTGTTGAGCGGGCATTACATCCATCAGCTCCGGGCTGTGGGCAGGTTATTCGACAAATGTTATGTCAAGGACCTTGGTGAAGTGATACGAAACACATCCTATTGACACTTGCATTCCAGTATGACGAAGTGCAACGCACCAAACTGCATACACCGCACGGGCGGTGCCACGCGGACTGGCAGACGTGCGCCGACGACAGTGTATCAGCCTCAAACGGCCGGCTCCGAAAGGGAGGAGTATATGCGAGATACGTTCGCCTCGTTTCCAGAGGTGAGTTCTGCCTTCTTTACAATAAAGCAACATTTATCTCGAGTAACACCCCTCTTAACGCTGAGATGCGTACGGGTGGCTTGAGAGATTGTTCATTTGTTCGATTTTTGGTGTATATGTGAAGCGCGACGCATACTCGAGGCAAAAAAATGAACGACACGTCTGCGTCACGCTGCACATATACGCCAAGAATGTTAACTTACCAACTAGCCTAATTGGCTGTCTTGACTGTACGATTGTTCTGATTATGGGCGTCTCGAACAGTGTGTCCGAAACAAAGTAAGTACTAGCAGATACAATTTGCCCGCTTCACCCTTGTTACTCCCTCCTGTCTTTTTTTTTTTGTCGGCGTTCTAATTTTTCATTTAACGTTGAGTGATGCGCTAGTGGTCATTGTTTTCTAGTAAGGGAAAACCTAGCGCGCTCCGGCTTACGAGACAACTGCGATAGCTTCAGCATTTACCGCCCGCAATATCTTGCGTGTTCGATGGGCCTTTGTGGAAATGACGAATGTGAAAATATGCCTGTATGTTTAATAAGCGCTGTGCATTAGCAAATACAGAAAATGTAGTGGCCGATACCATTCGTATCTGGAAATAAGTGTTAATCGAGGTGGTCGTCGACGTTTGTGCTGCTTTTATATGGTGGTTATATAAAACACGACATGAATTAGCGAAATCCACATAAGAAAACATGCAGGACGAACAGTTTTCCTGCACTAATAGAAAGATAATGATGCAGGGTCAATGCAATCATTCATGAAAACAAGCGTGGTTAAATAGGTTGTAATGTATAGGCGTGATTGTTTATATCAAAGCGAAGCACCGGTTTTTTAAAACGACTAATAGCTTCCATTAATGTAAGCTCCCACCAAAATAATGGCGCAGGTACTGCAGAAAACTAGGTAGGGTCAACGGACCCATGTAGAGCAGCACGCACTTAATGGCGCAAACACACCGACTCCAGTTGGCTTGAAGAAAGGGTCGCCAAATACACGCATAGGGACGAATGACACATACCGAGTGTGTTGCACGTGTACTTCTCTGTGTATCTGCTGTCCGTACATTTTCTAATTTCATCACGCCATCACGTCAGCAGGCGGCCATCAGCCTTGCCCTCCTAGAAGACGGTAAAAGCTTGGCGTACTGCGGCTCCAAGAGGGCAATTCTGTCCTTCGTAAGAGAATGCTTAATTGGTAGTCAACAGCTCACCCCACACTACATCAATTGGTTCCCGGTACGCATGGGACCATTGGAGGGGCCGCTCCCTGATCTCAACGAGGCGGCACACGAGGCCGCTAAAGAACTAACTCACCTAGTGTTCCTGTATATGCTCCTGCAGGGAGCAGAGTTGCGCATAACTTTTCCGGCACCGCTTGCACCTCTATTCGCCGAGCGCTATCACGTTGTGCAAAATGACGTCAAATCTTCAACTTCGCCGCTGCGCCGCCAACTTTACGACCGCGGCGCCGACTCGTTTTCGTCAGTGCCATCGAAATTGCAATCAGCGGACCGTCGAGCGTGCGTTGCACGTATCGGCTCCAGGTTGCAGGTACGGTATTCGACGATATTAGGTTAATGACTTTCGTGAAGTGGTACGAAACATAATTTCGGCACTTGTATGACGGGGTACAGCGCACCAAACTGCGCAAGTCGCACGGGATGTGGCAAAGCCTTTTACGCGGTGCCGTGCGGACGGACGAGACCGGCCGGCTCCGAAAGAGACAGAATATGCGAGGTGCGTTCGCCTTGTTTACAGAGGTGAGTTCGGCTTGTTTACACTAAAACACTTCCTAATTATCTCGAGTAACACTCCTGTACACGCTTAAATGCATACGGCCTGCATGAGAGGTTGTTCAGTTGTGCAATTTTTGGTGTATACACCGTTTTTTTCATGGGCGCCACCATGGATGGTGTTGGATGGATGTTATGAGCGTCGCCTTTGGAACGAGGTGGTGGGTTGCGCCACCAAGCTCTTGGTGTTATACTGCCTAAAGTTCTGCGTAGGTTAAACCATGAAAAAAAACTGTATGAACTAGCACGCCCACATTTTCTAATCCCCTATTGCGAACTGTGCTTTTTCACGTCTCCGTTTGTCATTTCCCTACTGTTCTTCCACCAATCTTCTAATCACCTCTTACTAATGCCTATTGTGGACATCTTTACTTTTCCACTGCCCTCGCTGAGCCCAACTGTTTCAAGGAGGCCAGTGGCGCCTAAATCGACCGCTGGGTAGACCTCTTCACATTATAATAAAACATGCTCCACAGTCTCCCTAGCTTTACCGCAGCAAGCACATGCTTCTTCTTCCGTCTTATATCTCGCTTTATAGGTGCGTGTTCTAAGGCATCTCGATCTCGCTTCGAAAAGTAATGAGCTTCCCTTTGAGTTATCATAAATGGTTTCTTTCCTGATTTCGTTTTTCCTCTTAAGCGGTAACTCATGGCACGTTTGTTTTCCATTGCCGCCACCCATGAGATTATTTCAGCCTCTCTGACTTTCCGCTTGACCTTTTTGTTGTTCTGTTGCCCACCCTACAGGCCGCATACTTGCTGGTAAGCTTCCTAGTTCTTTTTCTCCACTGTGAATCAATGTTTTTCCTGTACAGATACCTGAACACTCTCCCAGCCCATTTACTTTCTTCCATATTCCTCAGTCGTTCTTCATGATCAATTTTACTGCGAGCTTCCCTCACTTCAAAACTAGTCCAGCCCATATCACCCTGCACAGCTTCATTTGTAGTCTTCCCGTGAGCGCCCAATTCGAGGCGACCCACTGACCTTTGGTTCCCGTCGAGTCCTGATCGATTGTACCCCTGATTTATAGCAAACAACCGCATTTCCAAAAGTAAGTCCTGGAACCATTACACCTGTCCACATACCTCGGAAGACCTCGTACCTATTGTATCCCTATAGCGCTCTGTGCTTCATTATGGCTGCATTTCTCTTCTCCTTTACTGTTGTGGTTTTACCCTGTGTTTCCATATATCTGTTGCCTTCGTTTATCCATATACCAAGGTATTTATATTCTGTTACCCGAGGTATATCTTGGCCCTGTATCTCCACTGTCTGTTCACTGTTATCATTGAATACCATAACACCTGATTTTCTAACGCTAAATTTGAAACCTAAATTGTTGCCTTCCTCCCACAGATATTAGCCAGACGTTGCAAATCATTTTGCTTGCTACATAGCAACACAATGTCATACGCATAAAATAAACCTGGGAGTTGCTGCTCTACTTCTGTACCCGCCTGTTTGTATGAGAGATTAAACCCGATATTACCTCCTTCTATGAGGAACCAGCGCTGGAGTTTTCACGACACCTACAGCGCCGCCCTGGTGGTCAGAACGTTCACAACTCAGCCGCTCCCGCGGACGAAAATTGCTACTGGTAGTGGCGTTGCGTGCGCTGAAAGTCGAAGGAAAACAAAAGGACGCCGACGGTACTGTTGCGTATAAAAGTGCCACAACTACGTCGGGATGAGGGAGGATGTATCCTTCTGCGTCTTTCCATCTAAACCCTACGAACAAGAACGGACGCGGCGTTGGATACTAGCAGTCAGGCGAGCGGAGTAAGTTCCTGTCTTGCAGCCCTGTCAAGCGGTGTCGGGCTGGTTTCTAAATCGAATTTCGCGTGTGTGCTTGGTTTATTCAATAGTGAAGATGGTCAGCCGTGGCAGCCAGTACCAAACAGCAGAATGTGCAGTCGGTATTTCGTCGGAAACAAAATGAGCAATAGCATGCACCATCCGGCATATGTACCAACCATATTTCCTTCGCAATACCACCGCCAAGCCCCTTCCAATGCCACCGCACGAAGTGAACGATACGAAAAGTAAATATTATCCATTCATTGCCAAGAATTATGTGGGAGGGAAGCTACCTTGTAATACGAGTTGTGTGCGCATACTGCCGGCGCACGCGCGACTAAGCCGCCTATGTGTTCTTTAAAATGCGCATGCGGATGAGGACTCGGCGCTGAGATGCATCCGGCAAATTTATGTAATTAGTGCTAAATGTAGCCAGCGTTGCTACGGATCCAGCAGCGGAGCACTCAAACCCTTGCTTGCGCGAGTCAGCTGATGCGATAAAGCTTTCTTCTCCATTGACTGCTGTGGCGAAGTAACATCAGAATTTTTTATGTCTAGCTAGAGAAATATGGAAAGTCTTCAGGCCAACCAATAATACTTCCGAAACCGTAGCGCAGCACGACCGGAGCCATAGCTGCTAGATTTGCGAGGCACGCTGCCACGCGCAACCATTAAAGAAACACACGTGCTCGCCGTGACACACTGTGAAAAATATATTAAGCTTAAAAAGCTTCTTTCGTCATTTCTTCACTTGATGGCGCTAGCTTTTTTACGAAAACTGTCCACTTGAAGCGGCGCGAAAACGGAAACATAAGAACTATAATACGGCCGCGCACGTGTGTCGTCTGGTCGAGCGGCTGGGATATGCCGCGTTTCGTCGCCAGGGCGGCGTGCAACGCACTCTTTTCGACGCGCCGCCTATCCAGCGCTGGTTCCCCATAGCGCTCAGTCCATCCTCACCATGTACATCATAAACAGCAGCGGAGATAAAGGGCACCCCTGCCTCAGTCTCTTGTCGATATGAACTTTCTCCTCGCTCCTCATCCCTTTCCATTCAACGCAAGCGATATTCTCTAGGTAAATCTCTCTCAAAAGCTGTAGGCAATCGTTACCTAAGCCTTCCCCTTCCAGAATATCCCACAAAATGTTGCGGTCTACGTTGTCGTAGGCTCCTGTCTTGTCCAAAAAGGCCACATACAATGGTCTGCTTTCTGCTTTTGATATTTCAATACACTGAGTAAGAACAAACAAGTTATCATCCAAACGCCTACCTATTCTGAAGCTATTCTGAAGCTCTCCCAAAATTCCATTATTCTCTGCCCATGCTTGACGCTTTAATATGATTACCTGCATTGCTAGCCTGCATATTACCGATGTAATGGTCAACGGTCTATACAAGTGAATTCTGTCTTTCTCCACCTTACCTTTATAAATAAAATTCATTCTACTTTGTCGTCAACTGTCTGGTATTCGTCTAACTTTTAACGTTTCTTTCTACTGCTTTCTCTAGAGCTTCCTTACTTTTTGGTCCTATCTCATTCATCAGCCTAACGGGAACCTCGTCTAGCCCTGTGGCTGTGCGCTTAGGAATTTTCTCTTCCGCTTTCTTCCAGTTTAAATTTGTCAGCACCAGTTCCTTTTCCACTTGGTTCTCCTTCATGCTCTTTTTTTTTTGCTTGAATGCACTTTTCTTGCCAGCATATTGCTAGGCAGTGATGCCCTCTATGAGTAGTCGGCATGCTGGCTTGGGCGAGCGCTCCGTTTTGCATGGCAGGTATGCGTTTGGCGATAGTTCCTTGTGTTTGTTTTCGCACTCGCGTGGTTTATTTAGCATTACGTACGTCTTCTACGCGCAAAACGGTTGTGTGAGACATACTGAAGTGGTTTAAGTCGGCATGGCCGGACTTTTAGGCGGACGGAGCACGCAGCGCGACGTGTGCGCACATGTATTTGAGCCTACAATCAGCCTCGGAGATCAATTGTATATTTCTGAACGTTCCATTCACTAATGTGACCTTATTCCGGTACTATCCTCCAGTTCTAAGCTGAGGTTCAGCAGAAATGCAACATACGCGACAATCGTAACAGCGTGGATACCATTCTGCTACGATAGGAGCTGTTCTGTTATATTTCGACAGGCGTTCAAACTGTTCGCTGCAGGTTGCATTGTGTGACCACTTCGTTCGATGGATGAGGTTTCCGCCCATGCATAAAATAGTTATGGCTAGTAATATCAGTATAGCTTATAGTCTGAATTAGGCTTGTCCAGCAAAGCGACCGTTTACGAACTGCGCGAGCGTCCCAAGCAGTGGTAAGTGCTGGATTACAGATATCTTTGTTTTATATAGCGCATGGTCCAAGCATACGACATCAGCGGTTATATATCTCTAAAGGTCGTGCGGTGTGACTATGCGAGGTCCCATTGCGGCGTTAGCCTATTTTCTCTTCCTTTTTCGAGAAAAAGGATGATACGCGAAATATTTTTCGGTTGTGTTCGTTCCCTTCTCTACGACGCACTCACACGTATTGCAGAAACTTTGTCCTCAGAAATAGCCATCGCATTCTTTTTATGCGATCCCTCTCGTATATTATGGCTGTATAAGGTCAAAAAGGCAATACCGAAGCATGCAACTTATATATGTATCGTGCTGGTTCGCCAAACGCAGTGATCGCTGTATTGAGCAGCGCCATCGGCCACATATAGAAAGGCTAGCGATAACATATAGTGATTTCAAGCATACTGGACTTGAAATGCGTGAGAATGATGTCGGTGCATCACAAATATTTGATAGGGCCTGCCGCTTAGATGTTTCGTGGTTGCTTTAAGTTGGCCGTACACGAGCATGCTGTAGGGGTTGAAGGACGGACTTCGGGATGAAAACCAAACTAGGGAGGGTTTATTTTACATTATTTACAAGGAGGTGAGATTCAAGTAACAGTCGTACAGTCATTACGGGCCGGCAGCAACTCGGACGCTGCGGCCCGCGGCAAGAAGATCGAGAGAGGTCAATCAGGGAATCAGGGAATGCTCCAGTCTCTCTGGAAAGCCTCTTTTAAACCCCTCGAGGACTGGAAGTCGCGTCATGTTCGACCAATGGGAGAGTCCGCTCAGATGACGCCATTTTCAGCCAATGGATGGCGCCCGTATCGCGTTGTCACACCCGGCGGCTCTCTGCGGTCTTGCCTCGCAGACTTGTAATGCGCTTCTTCAAAGGAGGAGAAGTGGGCGCGCTCATGCTCCATTGTCCGAGGGCCCACCTGCTCCCGGTGGTACGGCTCCGCAGTGGTGGCTAATGCCTTCTTCAAAGGCGAAGAGGGGTAGGCTTGGGCCTTCCCGGCACGTCCGGCTGTCACGGCGCATTACAGCCGTCTTGGTCCGAGACCCCCTTTTCTTCGCAACAGTGCCTGGCTATCCCTTCGCTTTCTGGAAAAGTCAAGCATTGAATAGTTCCTCGGCGGCACACGACCTGGGGGCCGCAAACTTGTTTGCACGTGTCTTGTGGCCTTCAACTTGTTTGCTCGGGCGCTCCTCTGGAATGTGCTTTCCTGCTTGTGCATTCCTCAATTAGCTGTGCTGTGATTCGATGTGGTCTGGGGAACTCGAAGTAATCGCAGGAAACAGCTCCATATCTAACAGCTCGTCCTCGCCCCGGTTGTTCTGAATGGCCGGTGAACTCAATTCGCTGGCCATGAGGAACGCTGATAGAAGCTGCAGGGTACTGGGGTCGAGCCTCGTTTGACGAACTTCGGGATCCTAGGCCGTGGAGAGCATAAGTCAAACAAACAAAATAACACAGCGCTGCACCCCGTGTAAGCGCAGGCTCTTCACCCCTGACTCGCCAGGCTATTACTGAGTCAAAATCAACCCTGATCTTTTATTTCCCCAATTTCGACAAAACAGTTCCAACCACCCTTCCAAACAGCTATCCATTTCACCTCAAATGCCGACAAGACCAGAGTACTATGGTTGTTGCAAAATGGAGTGTCGTTGACGTAGCAAACAACAAATGAAAACAGCCGAACATAACTTAAGTGGCCTAACTACACGAACAGCATGTTGCCAATCTATCGCAGTGGCGTACTTATCGCACGTATTGGTGCCACTGAACAATCTGGTCAACCTCACAAGTACGTAATCACAAGCGCACTAGCGTTGTGGTCACTAAACAAAACGCGTACTTGCGCTGTAGGCAAACTTTTCATTTACGCTTACTCACGTTTCTTCCCTGAAAGTCCTACAGGACACGTGACTTAAACGAACAATTAAACTTGCGGGACTTACACACTCCACAGAACTCTTAAAATGATGCGTCTTCTACTAACTCTTTCCACGCACGCTCACTAAAGAAGTCAGAATACGGCTGCCCTCAACACACGAGCAACCAAGTCATAAATCTGCTTCCTTCCGTCCACACAAAACATGCGCTAATGAAAGTAAGAACGCTTCTCCGTGCCAATCATGCACTCACTGAAAATCTACGCGCTTAACCTTAGAAAATTCAAAACACTTAAAAAGAAAGAAGGTTAAATAACACACACGCGCGTTACGATAGGCCTCTCAACGATAACCTTGACCTTTAGGTTACTCACACATACACAAAAAAGAAAGCCTATATACTTATTATTGAACATTTCGCGAGACTACAGGTTTACACAAACCTCATCTTTCAAATATCGGAGCTTCTCAAACGAAAACACAAACAAAGCTCAAACCTTACACATTGAAAGAAATCCTAGTCTCAATTCGCGAAAACTTTCCGATGCTCACAACAAATCACTCCATTTCTACGGAAGCGCTCTCGGCCTCCCTTTTCAAACGTTTTCGACTGACACATACTTTGAGTCGTACCCGAGGTGGTCGCGGTTTCAAAGCTACTCTGGCTGCCGAGGAACAACAAAAGGGCTGATTCACTATCAGCTCCCCCAAGACGTTACGGTCTCCTGGCAATTTGCGTCCTGGCACCCCGCTTTCTTCACAAACTCGATTGACCGCGTCGCTACTCCCCACCTGGTCTCGTCTTGCCACCTTGCGCTTCTTCGTACTGCATGCTCAGCTATAAAAAGAACTACGGAACGACGAGGAGTTTAACAGCCCCGTGCCCTTTGTACGCGTCCGTGCAGAACATGCTTCTCGGTCTCCTTTTGACCGGTGGCTCGCACGTTTTCGATGCGTCAACATCGTCAATGACGACCGCGCCTTTTTCCTCGCGCCCTGCCCATTTGGGTTCCTCGCCATCTTTGGTGGCGCTACATTAGTTACCGACTTTCGGTCTTTACCGCGCTTCTTTTTACGGCGCTTTCTCTTTGCACTCGCTTTCATGTCGCCTTCTCGTGCCTCGTGCTGGCCGGTACACATTTCGTCGGCCCGGATCGGTCTCTTACCCGCACAGTCTGATTGATTTTCCTTTAAATCAACATTCTCTCTGCCTCGACTGGCGGACAGCTCAACCGACTCTGGCGCAATGCAGCAGGGTTTACTCGAGTTAGACAACTCGCACTCTTGCGAACTGCCCTCTGCTACATTGCCCAGCTCACGCTGTGTATCGACACACAGTCCGTCGGTATCGATCGCTGTCTCACGCGCACAGTCCGAATGATTAATAACTGAACCATCCCTATCTAGGCTATCTAGACTGGCGGAGAGCCGCACCGATCCCTGAACAATGCAGTTGTTCTCTCGTGAGCTACGGAGCTCGCCACCCCGAGAACTATTCTCAACTGCATCGTCGAGTTCGCACTTCACTTTTGCACGCACATTTGGCTCTACATGGGTGCTCGCGTCTGTCGGGTCAGCAGTACCCTTTTCTTCGCTAGCAACCTCGCTAACATTACCAGCGACGCACACGCTCGGTAACTGTGCCAATTTGTTCGCAGCTGGTCTAGCTGTCTCTACAGTCATCTGTTGGCACAGCACCTCGTCGCTCTCCTTGCGGCCTTTAACGGCCTCTGTTGCCACTAAGGCATCGTTAGCAGCTAGCCTTTTCCCTTCACTTATGAATCGGCAGCCAATCTCACAGGCACTACTCTTCTCGTCGGCTTTTGGGGAAAATCCGCTAGACACTTCCTCATTCTTTCGCTCTGTATTACCTACAGAATTCTCAGACAGCCGTTGTCTCTGTGCCAATAACTGATCACAATACTGTATCTCTTTGATCAGTGCTGCCTTCTCTCTCTCATACTTTTGCTCACGCTTTCGTTCCTGATACTCACGTTCGTGACGCTCACACCTAAGAGTAAGTTCTTGAAGCTCATGCTTCCGTTCATTCTTGCGTTCTTCACGCTTACTCTCACTCTTAAGTTCACGACGCTCTCGCACACGTACACGACGCTCACGCTCCCGTGGCTCCTGTATCACCTCCCAAGCAAGCTCAATGCTTTTGTGATCATTGCCACTATCGTTAATCGCCTTTATGATAGCTGGCGTTTTCATCCGTTCGTCCGCCTCAACGCCCAAATCGTCGCACACCAGCAACAAGTCTAAACTCATCAACCTTCTAAGATCCATGGCAGCTGCCCCGACAGGTGGTTAAAACTGTTTTCCTTAATTAATTTGTGCAAACACACAATGCATCAAACTCCCGATTCCCAGAACTATCAAAATGAACACACAACATTTGAGTCTGGCGATTCATAAGGAAAAAACCACGCGCTCACTCACGGTTGCAGCACCCTGCCATCCGGTTCATTCGTCCGCTGTTCCCGGTTCCTCCGGACTCCCTGGGTCGAAGGCTCGCTCCTCCTTCGCTACTCCCAGTTTCTTCGGACCTCTTTCGACGACGGCTCTCTCTTCTTCGCTCTTCCCGGTTCCTTAGGATCTCTCTCGACGAAGGTTTATCAGTAGCGCTGCCACCCGCTGTTGCTTTCGGAGGCGATCTCACCGCTGCCAACCAGATGTAGGGGTTGAGGGACGGACTTCGGTATGAAAACCAAACTTGGGAGGGTTTATTTTACATTATTTACAAGGAGGTGAGATTCAAGTAACAGCCGTACAGTCATTACGGGCCGGCAGCAACTCGGACGCTGCGGCCCGCGGCAAGACGTTCGAGAGAGGTCAATCAGGGAATCAGGGAATGCTCCAGTCTCTCTGGAATGCCTCTTTTAAACCCCTCGAGGACTGGAAGTCGCGTCATGTTCGACCAATGGGAGAGTCCGCTCAGATGACGCCATTTTCAGCAGATGGTTGGCGCCCGTATTGCGTTGTCACACCCGGCGGCTCTCTGCGGTCTTGCCTCGCAGACTTGTAATGCGCTTCTTCAAAGGAGGAGAAGTGGGGGCGCTCATGCTCCATTGTCCGAGGGCCCACCTGCTCCCGGTGGTACGGCTCCGCAGGGGTGGCAAATGCCTTCTTCAAAGGCGAAGAGGGGTAGGCTTGGGCCTTCCCGGCACGTCCGGCTGTCACGGCGCATTACAGCCGTCTTGGTCCGAGACCCCCTTTTCTTCGCAACAGTGCCTGGCTATCCCTTCGCTTTCTGGAAAAGTCAAGCATTGAATAGTTCCTCGGCGGCACACGACCTGGGGGCCGCAAACTTGTTTGTACGTGTCTTGTGGCCTTCAATTTGTTTGCTCGGGCGCTCCTCTGGAATGTGCTTTCCTGCTTCTGCATTCCTCAGTTAGCTGTGCTGTGATTCGATGTGGTCTGGGGAACACGAAGTAATCGCAGGATACAGCTCCATATCTAACAATGCGCTCTCATGTTTTATGTTTTACTCCCTACGCCAAGCGATCAGACAGTGAGCTGATTTACCATTTCGTACCGGTTATACAGAGACACCGGTTCTCTTTCTTGAATTAAAACCGATATAAACAAAATAGTTCACAACACCTACACACACCAGGGCTGATAAAGCGTGTCACATTTTTGCGCCCCCAAGACATATTTCCGCCTACTGTAGTTACCGATGCACCTAAAGGCTTCCCTGAAGACATTATATGAACCGACATGGCGTAACTTTCACAAAGCACGATCTAAAACATCTCGAAATCGTTCCGCAGCACGCGACAGCAATACTTTCAAGCAACGCTGCGCCGGATCGCACACGCCAGAGAGGAGCAAAGGCTCGCCGCGCGCCCTGTCCTCCTCGCCCGAGTAGAAGGTCTATATGAGCAGCGCACACGTACGCGAAGAATGTTGGTTCACCAACACGCCAAATTCGTTGTGTTGCTTGTACGAGTGTTCTGACTATGCGGGTCTAAAACAATGTGTTCAAAACAAAGTAAACACAAATTAAAAGCCGCGTTACGCATCAGGCGTGTAGTGCAGTGGCATTCCTCTTGCGCGCTTCCCTAAGAACGCACGGCGCCAGCTACCGCCGCCGACGCGAAGCCTCCGTGCGGCCTCCGAAATGTAAGGCTGCGCGGGTGAGTGCGAACGGACTGAAACAATCATGCTGGCAGCGCACTCCGAACTCCCGCACCTATCCTAGTGTTCCTGCATATGCTCCCGAAGTGAGCAGAGTTGCGCATCACATTTCTGGCGCCACTCGCCCCGCTATTTGCCGAGAGCTATCACTTGGCGCAATATGACGTCGAATGTTCAACTACGCCGCTGGAAAGCCAACTTCAAGGGCATGATGCCGACTCGTCGTTTCCGTCAGTTCCATCGTCATCGCAATCAGCGGACCATTGAGCGTGCGTTGCAACCATCAGCTCCAGGCTGTAGGCACGTTATTCGACGATATTAAGTCAAAGCTCTTGGTGGAGTGATACGAAACACATCATATTGACAGTTGCATTCCAGTATGACGGGCTGCAGCGCACCAAACTGCACACACCGCACGGAAGGTGGCAAAGCTTTTTATGCGGTGCCGTGCGGACTGGCAGACGTGCGCCCACGACTGCGTATCAGCCTCAACCGGCCGGCTCCGAAAGGGAGGAGTATATGCGAGATACGTTCGCCTTGTTTGCACAGGTGAGTTTTGCCTTCTTTACAATAAAGCAACATTTATCTCGAGTAACACCCCTGTTAACGCTGAGATGCGTGCAGGTTCACTTGTATGATTTTTGGCGTATATGTGAAGCGTGACGCAGACTCGGGACAAAAAATGAACGACACGTCTGCGTCGCGCCGCACATATACGCCGAGAATATTACCTTCCCAACTACCCTTATTCGCTGTCTTGCTCGTACGATTGTTTTGACTATGTGGGTCTCGAACAGTGTGTCCAAACAAAGTAAGTACTAGCAGATACAATTTGCCGGCTTCAACCTTGTTTTTCCCTTCTGTCTTTTCTTTTTGTCGGCGTTCTAATTTTCATGTAACGTTGATCGATGCGCTAGTGCTCATTGTTTTTTAGTAAGAGAAAACCTAGCGTGTTCTCGCTTACGAGGCAGCTGCGGTAGCTTCAGCATTTACCGCCCGCAATATCTTGCTTGTTCGATCTTGCTTGCTTGTAGAAATGAAGAATGTGAAAATACGCCTGCATGTTTAATAAGCCCTGTGCATTAGCAAATTGACCCGAGTAGAAGGAAAAAATAAAGAAAAATGTGTCATACTACAGTCTGCAATGTGTGACTAATTACTTTGCAAGTTTGCCATCTTGACGTGATTAGCCCCATAAAAATAACCTGTTTTTACTCTTAATATCATCTTTCCTTTCCAGTTTCCTTGAATTCTGCCCCCAAGGCTTTATGAGCGAGCACTCTTGCCGTTCTGCATGCATGCAGCCATTGGTCATCCATTCCTTTGCACGAAATAAATTTGATCTAGAGGCCCGTCCATCTTTCATCTTTATCCACTTGAACACTTGCTTCTACGAAGCAGCTGGTAAGTCTGCGGTATAAATGAATCGTAAAAATAACCTTTGCATAAAATGTGCGCATGTGAACATTTGAAATGCATTTAAATCTACGTGTCGGCAGCGCATATACCGTAAACGCGTAGCTGCTGTGAATTACGGTTCGTGATACATGGCGCTCTGTTAGCAGCCCCTGACATAACTGCAGGCACGATCGTTCTTTGGCAACGTATCGGCAACGTAACGGCTCGGATTGGCCGCCGAAATGTGCTCACGTAATTGTCCCCCTTGCGTGTGTGACGTTTTCTTTAAAACTCCCTTTAAAACATTTCTTGCCTTGCAGCCTCTGTGAAAAAACTTCACAGGCATGCTGGAAAACCTTGCACCACTTTTGTTGCAACGTACAGTGCGTTTACACGCAAACTTTTGCGCTGTTCGAGCCACGGGCATAGTTAGGATATTATTTTGGGAGAACAAGGGGGGTCCTACCCCTTATATGTGCGTTCGTGCGGGTGTCTGTATATGCGTGTACACAAACAATATTTCGGGGATTGGAACCCTGCCCCATTCCGGCTACGTCAGTGGTTCGAGCGTAGCCTACATTAAAGAGTGCCACCTTGCTCAGCGCTTGCGAATACTTCGCGCATGTAGCTCGCCACCAGCAGGCAAAAAAGCAAATGCAACACCGCGCGGAATTTGCGTCCTAGGCGCGCAAGGAGTGGCTTCACTGCATAGCCGAAACGTACTGGTGGACCTATGCGGAAATCTGCTCCCTGCGGGAGCATCTACAGGGACACTAAGCGGCCGGAGCAGTGCAGCCGCCTGGTGGCGTGGAGTTCAACCAGACAGACGCAGAATTAAAATTGCGGTAAACCACCATATCCTGCTTCGCTGCTGGTGTAAATTTTCGGCAGTGGCGTAGTTGTGAACAAGATTGCGCCGCTGGTCAATAATTTACACCAGCAGCTAAGCAGAATATAGTAATTGGCTATGTCTTCATGTGGTCGAGCCTTGCACCACCAGTTGGCGCCACCAACCCGGCCGCTCACGTTTACGTTCCCGCTCAACCGGCGAACCGCCCGCGCTTGCCGGAATACCGGACGCACTAAAATTTATCTGTGTAGCAAGATATTTTCCTTACGTCGCCATTTGATGTATCGTGATACGCAGATACAAACACTGATCTGTGAGTGCTACTGATGTTTGGCTTATTCATTTTCTTTTGAGTTTTCTCAAACGCTTCCGCTATTCCACGGTTCATTTGTTCCCTTACCATTGTGGGGGGGGGAGGCCCGTGTGCTGGAAAATGTTGCGATGCATTCGCATCCTCGATAATGTACAGCCAGGTGCGACAGAGCTGCGCTTTCCAGGGACAGTTCATGTTCTCAATGGCATGTGTTAATACGACTTCCAGTTTACTCTACGTAAGATTTTCTGCACGACAAGGGTATCGAGTAAACAATACCACAAATGGCAACGATAACGGCCGGACAGAGGTTCCTACATTAGAAGACACGTAGGAACAAGTTTGCTTCACTTGGCATACGCCTTGACGGGTGGAAGAGGCAGTTTCGCTGCTTTTTTCCACCTTAGTGCAGCCTTTCGAATGTTTTTGGGGGGGCCGAGAACACAGTTTGCACAGTCGTTAGACCGTGTGATAATCGATGCACATGTGGATAGATTCTTTTTCCCCAGCTCGATGAGCTCTGCTCAGAGAACGTCCCCTATAGTCACGTTATTTTGAGTACACTTAACAGACTAATAGAAACCGTCGAGGGTAATAAGGTGGGCCAATCATCAAAAGACACAAGAAAAATACCACTGTCATTCAGCATGTGCGCCTATTATTGCACAGACTAAGCAATGCTACCTTGCGGTGCCGAATACAACTGTATTCTCGGCCTCAAGAATTATTTCAAAGTTCTTCGCCCAGGTGGCCAAAAATGAGCGAAACGGCCTCTTTCGCACGTCCAGGTGTATTCCAAGTCAAGCGCACTTCTTGGTACGTTCCTCGTAGTACGTATCTAGTTTAAGGGATACTTCTGTCGCGCTGAAGTCTTTTTCTGTGGTAAGTGGAAGGAGTGTCAACACACGCCTCCGATAACGTCACCAGTCCTTGAAGTACGCAGCGCTGTCCCACCTTGCTGAACACTTGTCGAGTACGGATGCATCCCACAATTTTTGGTAGCATGGACCCTAACATGGAAAAGAGAACAACTGAACTGCGAGATAGTGGAATCGCTTTATATTAGAGAACTAAAAGATAATGCCTAAGTCAACTGCCAATATCCTTCACATATCAATATTTCTCGTGCCCCTGCAGCACGGCACGCTAAATGTACCTACATGGAAAATATGTTTTGTTATATATAGCAAATTTTTGTTAGCCCGTTAGTTCCGCCTAAGGTATGATGGCACGCCAACTATGGTCAACTATTTATTGGGTAGCTACTTCCGGATGAAACAGTTGCGAGAATGCGCATGTGTTGAGTGTTTGCTACCCGGTCGCCGTTTTTTTTTTCCTTCACGCAATAGCAACTTGAATGCTCTTGTGAACGGGACCTGATCTCTCTAGGGCCACACGCACCTTCTTTGCATTGAAAATTTAAAGGGGCAACTTGACACCTCTATATTCATAAGACTGTGCACGAAAGCTGAATGATGAACCACAGGACCAAACTAGCGGAACAAGAGATACCTCACTGTGATAGTCTTTCAGCAAACGACGTAGATTTACTGTTTTGAAGTAATCTGAAAGTTAACTTAGTGACTAGCAGCATCAGCAAACCTATGACTGCATTGACACTAGCAGCAGTTCTGGTTACTTAGTCTTCGATACACGGATTATCGCGTGTAACATAAAAATGACAACAACGGAGGCTGGTTGCTACTGTCAATTGAGTTCTCTTTTAGTTGGGAAGTACCACGCATAAATATATTGCTAGCAAACCGTATGGTATGTGGTCCAATACCTTCAGAGGAAGGTATTCACAGTTTGTCGACAATAATTGTCAATGTAAGCGATTAGCCCAAGCGAGCAAGCGACAGCCTCCCCTTCTCTAATGCCCCTGAAACTTCGTAAAGTACCGCCACGCATTGAAGAATGCCGCCTCCTCCTCGTGCACTCTGGCCAAGGCCGATGCCACGTCGTTATTGGCCTAATAGCATCACGTGGGCCCTCGCGCCGTGCATCAGCGCCATTTTTGCTCGAGAAGCGTCTACAGAGTGGCGAGGAGCGCATGTTGGTGCCGTTGCTACGCTCGAGCAGTGTAGGCGGCGCCATGGTCGAGGAGGCAGCGCGAATGACAGGATAAACGAGGAGAAGTAAAAGCGGAAGAGGAGAGTGTCACTACTTTACGAAGTTTAAGGGGTTTTACCCTTCTCCCTCCTTTCTCCGCGTTGGAGCCATCCATGCAAATCGGTTGTGCGCAAGCACATGCCCTTTCCCTCATCGCCTTCCCGTAGTTCCTCCTTTACAGCCGCAAAGAGCGAACGCGTTCACTTGTCTCCATGGTGTGCTGTCGTCCACACCATCAACATTCTATGAAGCGCTCGCCTGAACTGCAGCTGCATTTATCGTGGGCAAGAATCCGTCATGGATTTTCGTCCGCCTGGTCATCCACGATCGGCGGGCTACCACCCGACGGCCAGCCAGATGTTCGGCATATGAGCGCGCAATAACCTCCGTTCCTCCTCGCTCTGGCTCCATTGCGCCACTCGCCTGCCGGGAGCACGAGCCATTTCCCTCGTAGAGTTTCATACAATACTCGCTGGAGGGATCTATGGCGCTAGTGTCTACGGGAACTGCAATGGGGACGGTTCAGCCAACATTATAATTATGGGAAGTGCACGGATTTGCCCAAAATTGCTCCTTTTAACTTCGAACGGCTTCGCGGCTTTGTAAAACTCGTCATTTTCAACAAATTGCTGGGTAACAAATAATTAAATAAACATCGTTAGAATCGTCCGACGGCAGGATTTCAGCACAGGACCTCTAGCACAGAATCTTTATATTCAAACCATTACGCCACGGACGCTTGCCATCGGCAAGCGACATAAAACGCCCTTATGAATTTATCGCGGGCAAGCTGGTGCCTCGAGACGTTTGGTATTTCGATTTGGCCACCTCCACAATCTGAATCGTTTCAGCTAGTAGCGATTGTGCATGTTCGCACCGTCTTCTGCACTTCGTATGGTACAGATTGCGGTGAAATTTACGACACTGAAGGCATATAAAGAGCAATAAACAAAAACACAACAACGCCTGAATCCACAAGCACGAAGATCAATCAGATCCATCTACCCATTATTCCCATGATGGCTGAACGATTCCAGCGCCAGAGTTCCCTCTAGTAATGGTCGTAGTATACTCTATGCTTTCTACCGCTCGCTTTCCCGCGACGAGAGAGCGACAGTGTGCCCCCCTCCCCTCCTTCGTGACCCTTCCCGCCGCGAGAGCTGACGCACGACGCAACCTTCGCCCCTGCACTTTCCTCCCTCGCCCCTAAGAGCACGCGCCCTTTGCCTTCGCGCCTTTCCTCGCCTGCACTCCCACAAGTCTGACCTACAGAAATGCATAGGAAAACTATTCGCTTGAAGAACTGAAATGCCTAGTCTCATAAAAATATAGAAGAAAAAATTGTCTTGTACAACACCTAACATAAACAGGGTGCCCCACGTAAATTTTGTCAAACTTTAAAAATATGCAAATACCACGTAGCTGTGCAGCACCAAGGTAATCTTGTTTGCCGCCGCTCGGAGATACTGAGATAATTTTTTGAATTCCGTCTAATTACGTAATCAGTCTTAATCAATCAATTTCTGAAATATTATAATTGCATTAGAGGTTTCGACGAGAAAATTCCAGAGCGAAATGAAAAAGAACTCCCGATACAGCTTTCTGTTGTGTCATACGTGCTACATAAAAGTATATCTGAGCGTGAAGGAAGACCCCGAATACACGCCGGTCGAGGCAGTTTTCAGCTTCGTTTCAGGTTCCGATTCGATGCTCTCGTATTTTCCGGTTCGGTTCAGGTTCAGCTTCGAACCTAGCGCTTCGAACCAAACCGCTTCGAACCGCTAGGTTCGAAGCGGTTTCAACCTGTTCACGTGGGTTCATAAGAGTTCTGAATGCCAAGTAATAGAAGGTTCTAGAAAAAGTTTTTCAGTATAGTAAATTTATGTATGCTAAATAGTTTATTCTTGTCTACACGTGATGCAGACGGATGTACGTATCTGTGATGTCTCTAAGATTACGTAGGATATGTTTTATACGGTGACCCGAGGCATACGCATGTGCAAGCGGTACTGATTTACACCCGCGTCCCACCTCGTGCGTCGAGGTTCAAGGACTACTAAAGAAGGGGCGACTTGAAGATTTGGCAACGACACAGGCCTGTGGGGCACATGTTGCCCTGACAAAGGTTGTTCTGTTCAGCCGCCAACCGAACTCTAACAGTGCGCCCGTGCAGGTTCCCGTTACTTCCACAACCTGAAACTTATACACTGCCACGTTTTAACAGTGAAGCTGTTCGCGCGACTAGAAGCATTCAAAAACGCCATATGCCTCTTCTCACAATTTTCTGCCAACCTAGAACATGCATTCGTATAAGGAGACGTCGCACTACCGCATAAAAATGGACACGGACAGGAACAAGAAAAAGACACACCGAACGCTAGTTCTAGCTTTCGGTGTGTTTTTTTCATGTTCCTGTCCGTGTACTTTTTCATGTTCCTGTCCGTATCCATTTTTACGCGCTAGTGTGATGTCCTCTTATAAGAATAACCAACTAGCCCAGCTTTAATTCTGCCTTAAATAGAACATACAGGAAGTCTATATTTTGAAGAAATGTCAAAAATGTTCGAAGGTAGGTGCTAAATCGAAATTGCCAAATCTTCGTTTTCGACCTGCTGAAAGACTATATATGAAACGCAAAATTTCCCATTCTCTTCCAGGGACAAGAACAGCAGAAATGTTGCATTCGATAAAATAAGGGTCATGCTTTGGGTGTCGTATACAAATATTCTTGGAATAATATTATATGCCGTGAAAATATTTACTCGACACTCATTTTCTAATAATTTTTATAGTTTAACTGAGGCGCGCAGTTCGTTTTTGCTGTCTTCTTAGTGAATATGGGCGGTAGATTATCTCGTTACAACAAGAATCATGGCTTACGTACAGGACGTACTTAATCTATGAACGTTATTTACAGTATTTGCAGAAAATAACTTCTTCAAACGCTCCAAAGTATCATATAGTGCCGTTATCCACACTGTCTCCCAGAGTCCTATGCGCGACAACGAGTGCAAATTCTGTGAAATTTGGGAAAGAGCGGGGGTATCTTTCGGTGCCATATATACCGTAGCATTACCGCTACCGGTTTAATTAGCAGCATTGTAAATAATTACTGAACTTTCCTTTCATTAGTATTTTCGTTCGTTAAACGAGCTTCGTATTTGGTTTTCCCCATGTCGTCGGTAAATTAAGCAAGCCATTTGTTTATGATTGCTTGAACTAAGGGGAGTGCCATGGATATTCCATAGGCAAAGTTCAGTGCATGGGAGTTTATTTGGGCCTTTGGAATAAATTAAGTATTGAAGTGCTGCGGATAGTTATAAGTGTGTTAAACGAGCAGCACGAAATTTAGCCCGCTGCCGTCATAATTGCGCACACCATCGCGATCAAGCTTGGCAAAAAATGTGGCAGCCTCTCTGGTGCAACAGTATGGGAAGTTAAATATGTGTGCACCAGGTACAGCCCTTGTAAAACAAACGCTAATATAGGGTTCGAAGATGTCCAACGACTGTTGTGTGCAATGTTTTCCAATTTCCCGAGCGAACTCTGCTCTAAACTAGGTTTATTGGGTATTCACAGAGCACTTTGCTCAAGAGGAACTAGATGGCGCTTTCGGCCAGGAGCCTCGCATTGCCTCAGGCAAATGCGTGAATGCGAAATACCACTTCCACGCTGCTACAATGCGTTCAGCCGTCTGAATTGCAACTGGTTGATGGCCAACGCAGTTTCATTCATTCATGTTGCAAAATGTGGAACGGTAGAAGGAAGAGGTGCAGTAGTTGGCTGCACAAATAATGGCTGGGATTTAAGGTATGGAATGAACACGTGTGGCCAAGTTCACGGATCGCTGCTACACGGGGACTGTTTGTGTTGCTGGGCCTTCGCGATGCACGGCTTTTCTTGACGACAAGAAAGGACGCCCATCCGCCAGCGCTGTCTTCTGCTTGTATCTCTAACATGCAAACAGAAGACTTCAGCCGGGTAACGACGGCAAGAGCAAGTGCATACCTGATGTTGCACGGTGACAAATTAGGAGATTAGCGCCGCTGCCTGGTGTAGTAAGTTCTTCGCGCGTTATCTGAACGCATGCATGCCAACTCACACTCAAACTTACGCCGTCTATATCGCCCACGTAACAAAAGTAACTGAATATGCGTGCTCTTCAATCATTGCGCCGATGCATGAGTGACGACTACGCCAACAGCGCCCGAATGTTCGAAGCTGCTTGTTTTGTGACAGTAGACAGAGTAAGCGAGCCATAATACATTTTGTTATGAGCTATTGTAAGGAACAGAGCATATGCTTTGCGAGCCTTGGGTGCGGCAAGGACAAAGTTACCGCAACTGCGCTCACCTTCGAGTGATTAAGCAGAAAATAAGTGATATATTGACGGCGCTGACGAACGCTAGTCAGTCACAAAACAGCAAGCCGCTGCTTCGTTGTGATTGGTAAATAAAGAGAGAAGAGCAACGGACACTGATCCTGATTTCATCCAGAAGCGGAAAGTTTGGACACTTTGGAATACAGTTTCAGCTCCGCTCCTAGTACACAAGCAACGTATACGCTGCTCGCACCGTTTGCACAAGGCGCAATCAGCTTAGAAAGCACTTCCATGTCCTCTGAAGCTACGGAAATATTGTCGTGTCGTCCACTCACTCACTTCTCAGGATATCCGCCGAAACAGATGCTTGCGAAGCCGCACCGGCGTCATGCACATGCATTGTAATCAGGGAGGGAACGGGGACAGCTAAGGCAACCAATGGACGCATAACCACGTGATCAAACATACCGGCGCTTACGGCATCGCCGTCCAAAGGCACTATATTATGTGACAATGGGTAGTATTATGACCGCAGTGCGTAGCGAAAGATTAACGTTTATAGTTCAATTAGGAGCGTTGAAAATATTCCCTGAGCTCTCGTACTGGCGGTATTTTATTCTAGGTCACACGAAGCTGTCAAGCCTAACAAGCACTTTCGCCCAAGTTATTGCACGTGAGAAATATAGTCATTCATGTTGAAATAGTTACTTTTATTTCATAATTTTTTATTGTTATCGCGCTGTAAAATGCCTATACAGTTTCCTTCATCTTATGCTATTCCTTCTCCCTATGGTGCGCCTCCCTTCCCCTCCCCGCTACCTCTCTCAATCCTATTTACACTGTTCACCACCGCGTGCATCTATTCTTAGAGCTATAAAAATGCGTGAAAAAGACGAACCAATAAATTTAAGGAATTACACAGAGAGGCACGGAAAAGTATGTATGTTGCCGCCAGGATGGTCTCTACAACGTCTCCTGTCGGCACAAGAAAACCGAGCACACAGCCAGCTTCGGGTGACAATTAGGCCATTCACACTTACGTGGAATCTGGCGTCTCCACGCTGTCGATGGGCCTCCTGGAAAACAGAATAACAACGCAAGATTTGTTGCACACACCTGACGGAGTTCCGCATCACTTTCGATACAACTTTGCACATACAGGTTTCAATGCAGTCTATGTGCCTGAACCGTTACAAGAATCCCAGATGAGAGCCTGGCTAGCGCAGCATAGCAGCGGTTTGAGCGTGTTGAAGTTTCTTAGCCATAAGATAAAGCCTACTAGTGCGCACGGTTGGGGAAAACATTTTGTGGTGTTAGGTGCAAAAACTACGATATGATTATGAGGCACCCATAGTAGGAGCTCGTGATTGATTTTGACTACCTGGGTTTCTGTAACTTGCACCTAATGCGCAGTACACTGGCGTTCTTTCATTTCACCCCTGTAGAAATGACTCCACCTCTGCCGGAATTTGATCTAGCAGTGTAATTTCATAGCCACTGCGCCACAATGGTGGTTCTACACGGATTGCCTCAAAAAGAAAAAAAAGGCATCTTGGCATCCACGTAAGCCCTGGAAGTGGTTGCTCACTGACTGTGATCATCCGCACCTGACCACGAGGTAGCCGGTTTGATTTCGCTCCGCGACGGTCACATTCAAGCGGCGGTCGGATAGAAAGATGCTCGCGTGTGGATTGGAGAAGTTCGGGTGGCCCAAATTAATTAGGAGCCTCTTTATGGGGCATCTCCGAAAGTACCGCTGTTGTTTAGGCGTTGAAATTGGTGATTCCATTGATCCACGTAAAAGACCACGGTTCGCAAGTGTGTGCAGAAACTATTGCTGTAGTGTGGAAGAATTCAAGGCCATTCGGGCCTGCCAAGGTGGATGATCAGCGGAGCTGTAAACATCGTCGTAAGAAATGTTCGCAATCACCGATACAGTGTTTTCAAACCACGGTATTCCAAGCTGAAATTATTCCAAAGTCTGGACGTCAAATTGACGTGGCTGTTTATGCGAACGAGGGCGGGAACCCGCGATGTTTTTCAAATAGCCAAATCAGCAGCCTTCATCTTTGCCGGTAGCATCTTTTGCTTGCTTTTTTTTACTCCTAAATAAGCCGGGTAGCAACTTTATTTTAGATAACAGCGCTGACAAACACAACTGTGTGCTACTGAAATCAAAATTGCTTTGCAATTTTTTGACGCGAAAATTCTTGAAGCGCACTGCCAAGTGAACGCAGGTATTCGCATTTTTCGAACCACAGCCTCACATGCGTCAATTCCGCGTCCAATCCAGTTTGCTGTGCGCACGTAAGATGGCGGCTACATGAGAACAGCTGAGAGGTTCTATGGCCCGCATTTAGTGTATCTCGCCCTTAGCACTGCCAGATTAAATGAAATCTGGGCGTACGAGATGTCATTCCGCCCGAGAACAATTTTGAAAACGGCGAACATCATGGAAACTGCGAAAGCCTAGTGTTTTGATGCCCATGCTAGAGTACCTAAAGTTGGCATACATAATATTTCCAACTCCAGAGAAATTGTTACAAGACTTAGGAGGTTTGACGTAGTAGTTCTGCGGAAAACCGCAAGGTGGAGAGAAGTAATGAATAAAGGGAAATCAGACATCCACCCATTCGTAGCAATTGCTACAACGGAAACCCATACGGGTTCCTCGAAAGAAAAGCCTCATAGTTGAAGAAAAATTCGTCCTGGTCCGGGACTCGAACCCGGGACCACCGCCTTTCCGGAGCAGCCACTCTACCATCTGAGCTAACCAGGCGGCTAGCAGATGGCAGGGTGGAGTTGAATTTGTCAACAACACGAAGCAAAGACAAGAGTTTGACGTATTAGTTCTCCGAAAACACGCAAGGTGGAGATAAGTAATGAATAAAGGGAAATCAGACATCGACCCGTTCGTAGCAATTGCTACAACGGAAACCCATACGGGTTCCTCGAAGAAAAGCCTCATAGTTGAAGAAAAATTCGTCCTGGTCCGGGACTCGAACCCGGGACCACCGCCTTTCCGGGGCAGCCACTCTACCATCTGAGCTAACCAGGCGGCTAGCAGATGGCAGGGTGGAGTTGAATTTGTCGACAACACGAAGCAAAGGCAAGAGTTGGACGTATTAGTTCTCCGAAAACACGCAAGGTGGAGAGAAGTAATGAATAAAGGGAAATCAGACATCAGCCACTGCTACAAAGGAAACCGTTTCCTTTGTAGCAATTGCTACGAACGGGTGGATGTCTGATTTCCCTTTATTCAAGGCTTAGGAGGGTATTGGAAATTCGCTACTGGCAAACGAGTTGTATATTGCATACCACGATTTGGTCGCCTTTAGATGTCTTATTAAGTGCTGTTTACAGAATTGTGATATCGTTTCTTTTTTCTTAACCGAGTTCTACAGCAGCAAATATCATCGGCAAGATTTTCCTTCCAAGATTCAGTATTTGCTATTGACATATTCACAACCTAATTGAATGATCTGATTTGCACATTCGCGAGATATACCTTTTTTCTTTTAATCTTAGCAAATGGAATCGAAATCGGTACAGCGGATCAAGAGAGAAGCCATATTTTTGTTCTCATGTATCCAAACTGAAGCCCTTGAGCTAAATCTAAAACAACGTCTCTGCAAGATGCGCCACTGCCGGTGCATGGTCGGGCAAAAATAAGCTGCGCGCCGCTTTGTCTTGTACAAAATTGGAGTAAATTATTTTCTTCTGTCAGCCTCGTTTGTCCTGATTTTTGTAATGCGTTAGCATTAAGAGGTTCAGAGTGGAAAGAATTGTGTGTGTGAAGTGTGGAAAGCCGGTGACATGGTATAGGTAGAGAGCTGAAAAAAGCGTGAACATATACAGCGTGTCCCAGCTAATATTAGCTGGAATTTAAAGATATACAGATGCCGCGTAGCCAGACGGAACAAAGGTAATGTTGTTTGCCGTCGCTAGGAGATACTCAAACGATATTTTTCATTCCACCTAATTAATTATTACGCTTCCCTAATATTTTATTTAGATGAAAAGTGTCAATGAGAAAATTGTAGAGCGACATGAAAAACTCTCGATGCAGCCTTCTGTTGCTGAATACGTGCAGCATAAAAGGGTTTTTCTGAGCGTAAAAGAAGCCCGCAAATGCATGCAAAATTGCCACGCGACTGGCAGCTCGAGGCATATTACGTGTATTCGCAGGCTTCTTTCACGCTCGGAAAAGCACTTTAATGTAGCACATATTGAGCAAGCAAGCAAGCGCACACACACACACACACACACACACACACATATATATATATATATATATATATATATATATATATAGCAAATGATGCGGATGTTCTCCTGAAGAAATCGCCGATTACGGCACTCCCTAATGCGCTATTTGAGCGCAGCTGTCCGCGTGTGTGTTCATTCCGCGACATATGGAGGTATCGCACCAACCTCCGCACCGATTGCCAGAGCCACAGCGTGCGGCGCTATGTATAGGGTGATCATTTTTGTTTTGGTATTTTTAAATAGCGCCTGGAGCAGATCGAGCAATCATTGTCGTTGAGCTGGATTATTCCAAGAGGCCGACATTACAAGCACCGGAAATAGAAAGACTTGTTCGACTAATCAAAAAAATACTACTTAACTTGCTAATTACCTTAGGGGTCATATTGTAATCTACGAATTTTAGCGGGTGAGCTTCCAAGACGTGTCCACTTTAAATAAATTTTAGAGTCACACCAGTTTCGGGATATTACTTCGCAAAGTGTGGAACGTAATACATTGGTGCTCCAGTTGTTTGCTTCAGTGAATGAGTGACCGTTTCGTTAAAGAAGTAAGCGGAACGACAGGGAATTTTTACGGCAAGTTTGATGGCGCAATCTCCGAACTGGCGTCATTCTGGAAATTAATTCCAACTGGAGACGCTTTACATACTGACCGGGTAGAATGTGTGAATTGCAATATATGACGCAAAGTAATTCAGTCAAAATATAAGCAGTGTTTTTTTTAATTGTTTTAATATCTGTTTTGATTTGTCGTGCATGTAATGTCCGCCTCTCTGAATAATCCAGCACATGAACTAGGATTATGTTATTTGCAGCACCTTATCATTAAAAATTCAATAAAGCGTAATATCGTGAAGCCTATATAGACCGGCCACACAGTTGCCGCTTTCCTGCGACAGCAGCTTATGCAACGTAATCTTTACAGGGAAACGACCCGCCGCGGTGCCTTAGCGGCTATGGTGTTACGCTGCCAAGCACGAGGGTACGGGATCAAATCCCGGTAGCGCTTCTGCATTTCGATGGCAGGCGCAATGCGAAAACGCCCGTGTCCCGTGCATTGGCGGAGCGTTAAAGGTCCCCCTGGTGGTCAAAATTAATCCGGAGTCCCCAACTAAGGCGTGCCTCACAATTCGATCGCCGTTTTCGCACTTGAAACCCCATAAATAAATCCCGTGAAATGCTTGCGAAGACGGGCTTTCTGGTTCTTTCTTTTCCCGTACCCCGCACGGCCGGTGCCGCTGCTGCCGCGGGTGGATGGATGCTATGAGCGCCTCCTTCAGAACGGGGCGGTGGGTTGCGCCACCAAGTTCTCGTCATTGTATTGCCTAATATGCTACCTATGTTTAAAGAGAAGGAAGAGAAGCAAAAAAGGACACAAAGAATTGAAGTCACCAAGCTTCCTGAACCCCTCTTCGGAACCTTGTCTTCGTACGCTTCTGTTGTTTGTGGTTTGCCTAGTTTTCGTCCACTAATCTTCCAGTCAACTCGGTTTAATCTCTACTGCGAACATCTAAGAAAGGGCCTGTAGGAATCCATTGCTTCTGCAATTTGGATGACACAAAACTGTTCATAGCACAGATAATGAATTACTGGCGTCAAAAAAGAAAACACGCTGCTATGTGAAAGTCCTAGGGTTAGCTAGAGTGCGGTTCCGTTCTGCTCGGTTTGCTGCCAGAACTCTCTGCAGACTGTTTATAAGTGGCGCCGCCATTTTGCTATTACTGCACCGTCTATCGTTCGGCGTTGTGCTGGTATGTGGAAACAGCACGTTAGCACAGCAAACATGCTGTTGACAACGAGCGGCACGCTCTTAACGGGATAGCGTTAAAAGCCGCATGTCACAGAAAATCCGATGTCGGTGTCCGGTGCCTCGTGAGAGAAATCATTCCGAACCACGCAGGCCTTCCGCGTGGCCCAGAGGCGTTACGGAATTAATTGAAGTTGTCTAAGTGAAAAGCGTCAGAAAAATCGTAAAGTACGACTTACACACAACCTAAAAACATGATAGGGTCAGATAGTAATTTTAATACACGAGAACGCATCATTCGGTTACGCAGAAACCCAAACACAAACCCCTTTTCCAGCGCTTTGATAATAGCGACAGCGGCATCCCCTGCTCTGTTCGTTGCAACACCATCCAGATGGCGCTCACTTCCACGCATCCGATGCGGCGGCGCGCGGAGACGAAGGAAGCGAAAGAAAGAAAAAAAACATTAAAGCCTGCCTTCGTGCATAGCGTTCGCCGTCAGCGTTTCCAGGTAAATGTTACGGCAACATAGTCTGCAAGTGCCGGGAAGCGTGAGCAGCAGTCAGGGAACTTTGAATGCTTTCACGCTCCACTCTTACTGAAAAAGCTTAAGCGTCCTCTATATTGTTACGTTTTGATGCGAAAGCGTCAAATGGCTCTTTGAGCGAAAAAGCCATCATGCATTGTCTGTAGCAGCCTAAATTTTCATTGGCTGCGCCTGTGCGTCCGCCCAAGGAGTTTCACCTGCGGTTTAAATGGTAAGGCATCCCTGCAAAGTCAAATACCATTTGCAGTCGTGACAGCTTTCCGAAAAGGACCTTTATGGCGAATTTTATCTTAATTCTAGACAAGATTTCATAATGGTCCAATGATGTTTTTACCTTTGCGAAAAAGTTCTGTAATTCATTTGTCCACCTCAATTCTCTAGCGGTAAAGCTCCACTTTTTCATGAGGGTCACGGTTTCCACAGCGGATAGATCTTGTACGGGTCTCTCGTAGTGTAAACCACACACAATTCGAAGGGCGTCATTAGTATATGGTAGTTGGTGTTGCTTAAAAACATTCCTTTCGTCATTTCTAGCTCTGTTCTGCCTGTTAAATGAAAAATGAGGCAACGGCATGTCTAAGCTTCTTGCAAAATACTTTCACTTTCCACCTCAGAAGCGTTGTAGATGCTGAAACCGACACCAGTCGCTTCTTGAAATTGTAATCTGGACTACATAATGATCTGATAAAAGTGCAGAAGCTCCGCTCTCGTAGCTTTCTCTTCCGTTCCGGGGAAAGTTATGTCGCCAGGCATACAGAAAGCGCAGGTTGGACGCCGATAAAAACACTCACAGGTAAGAACTGGGGCTGACCGTATCGCTGCTGCCTTCGGCAGAGATCGGGACGCGGTCTGGAGGCGCCACCGCCGCGTCGGCAGCCATGACCCCTCGGTCTGGGCCTCTCGTCCTTGTTTTGCTGCCTTCCTTCTTTCGTGGCTTCGCTGCAGAAGACAAACGGCAGGTGTGGAGAGACGAATTTGTGCTTGGAAACAACATCCGCAGTTAGCAAGTTGCGTCACACATGTCGCAGAACAAAACGTTATCGACAGAGAAATTGCGCTTTCAGCGGCACTCGTGCTCCGTTACACATCAGCGAAGTAAAGATATCGCGAATCAATATAACGATCTCTCTTCATCAACAAACAAGCACATTCTCGCTGAGTCACAGTATAGCGTCCTATCAGGCATTCTAGCATAGCGCGGTCAGCTACTGAACGCAGGATGCAGCGATGCTAGTGCAGTGGCGCATACCTTCGACCCGTCCACTACATGCGCACTCCAGGTATACGTCCACCGCAGCGACTGGTGGTGATGATAATGAAGCCTCATTTAATGGCACAAACCCACTAAGGGGGATAGGCCGCGAATAGGGTGGTAATATGATTCGATAAATAAAAGAAATTGGTTAATAAATAACACAAAAAAGGAAAATAAATATATAATCCAAGATGAAAAATAAACTGTGAATACATGAGATAAAATATTGATAAATACTATAGTAAGCCTTGCGAGATAGTAATACCAAAAAAAGAGAATAAAGAAATAAATAAAAAGGATATACTTAAACTTGAGTAAGTTAAATTCTGAATAATAATAGTAAGATTGAAACTGTGAATTTGTGCTTTTTCTTTTTGAATTTTCTAAAATGAAGTAGAAGTAAATCAATTGTTGAAACTAAGAACTATTAACAAGGCATTCTTTTTTTGCCACATAGAAAATTATAAATGCCTAGGCAAACGTTCCTGTGGCAATATCCCAATACTGTTGCTCCAAGGGACTGTATAACAGCGCTGATTAAAGGCAATCCTTAATGTTGAAGTGGAATTTCTAGACAGTTTTCGATGAGTAGAAAACCGCCGATATGATAATAAAAATTATCCATAGATTCCGGTTCATTGCAGAGGTAGCATAGAGGAGCTGCCACCAGACCACTTCTGTGCAAGTAAAAATTATGTGTTGGAATACGGCAACGCAGCCTAGTAAATGAAACTTCGAATTTCCACTTAGGACACCACTGCCGGTTCCCAGAATAATTTAGGTGCAAAAAAAATTTGATTTTGCTAATGACAAGGCTTTTTTGTCTTCGCTCAAAGAAAATTGCCTATATCTGGCTGCAGTGATGTGCGCAGTTGCCGGCAGCACAGATAGCACCGGACGTGTTAAAGAAGCTCGTGCTAAGGAATCGGCTATTTCATTAATAATAATGTCTCGGTGGCTGGGAACCCATGCCATATGATCTAAACTTAAGTGAGGTGGAGCTAATGAATAAAACGTGTTCAATTCTGTCGACTTTGTAAAGGCAGTAAGTGCGCTGCATACCGATAGAGCATCTGTGACGATAATAACCCTTGTATGAAGGGGTAATTTCCGCAAGGCAAGAAATATTGCCACAAGTTCGGCATGAAAGCTTATGTGCAATCTGGTAGGCGAACTGAAAAGGACCAATCGAGGGATGGTGAGTAGATACCCACGCCTGCCTTCTCTTCACACGAAGACGCATCAGTCGCTATTACGTTTATTTCGAAACGGGCCAAATAATCTTGTAATCAGTCGTTCAAATATATTGTGGGCAGAAATTTCGCACTGTGTGGAAAAATATCTGCAAATTCAATTTTGAGCGACCCCGGAGACCTATGAAGCGGAATTATTTCTCAAAGGCGAACATTTAAAGGTACTAATTGTGCTTGCACAAATACAACTTGTGGTGTATGCAACCATGACCACTTGTTCTCAAAAGATGGACTTCATTCACTAATAAATGCATATTCTCCACGTCGTAGCGATGAGTCACAAGCTCTTAAGTAGGCCTGAACCGTAAGCATGCGGAATCGCGTGTGAAGAGTAGGTAGACCCGCTTCCTGGTATAACACATTATTAGCAACAAATTTAGGAAGACCTAAACATAGTCGAAGAGCTTCTCTTTCTAACAGAACAAGGGGTCTTAATTTGTATTTTGCACTTCCGGGGAACAAAACACAGCCTAATTCTAGAATCGGTCGTACATACATACGATAGATCATAATTAGTATTTCACTTCGCATACCAGAACGTCGGTTACTGACTCTACGTAGTAAACCTAAGGCTCGTGTCCCCTTCGTTTCAGTATTTTCTATGTGAACGACAGTGAAGTTTTCCGCCATATATCATACCTAAATATTTAAGCGACTCTACCTGGGGAATGGTTCACTGTTCAAATACTAATAACTGTAACGGCCCGGAAAGCGGAAAAACAAGGACTGCACTTTTGTTTACGTTTAGTGACAGATGCAGATTGTGAAGCCAAGTCTGTAGAGTACAAAGGTACGTTTGCAAAGACAGGTGAAGGAAAATAATGTCTCTAGCTGTCGCGAAAAATGTAATGTCATCTGCATAGACATACAGATTCACATCCTGGTGCAGTGGCACTGAACTCATGAATAGGTTAAATAGAATAGGAGACAGAACAGCCACCTGGGGCGCCCGTCTTGTGTGATCGTACTTTCTTGAAGAAAACCATTTTGAAAACAATGAAATTGCCGGTTTCTCAGAAATTCAAAAATCCGTGCCATTATGTATCTCGGAAAATTGTAGGACTGTAATCTGTCCAGCAGTGGAGAGTACACAAAGCTGTCATAAGCTTTTGCTACGTCAAGAGTCACTAAAGCACTAACTTCTTTTCTATACTGAGCAAGTTGGATGCAGCATTCCAAATCTGCATGCGAACACCAAATGGAGAGACCGGGCTGGAAACCTATTTGACTTGGGCTGAGTAGCGAATTTTCAGATGTATGATCGATCGTACAATCATATAAAACTCTTTCAATTAGTTTTATCATATTTGACGTAAGAGAGATAGGCCTAGTGTTGTCAAAGTTGTAGCCAGCCCCTTGTATTTTTAAGCAGCAGTATAACTTTATTTGTCCTCTATTCTGGTGGAATACAACCATTTTTTAGAGATTAATTCACTGTGTTCAGAATGTCATCAGAAGACATTTCAAACAACATTTCAAGCATGGCATTGGAAATGTCGTGAGGACCTGCAGCTGAGGCAGGCAGAGACCTAAGGACATTGGAGAGCTCTGACACTGTGACTTCCACAAAGTCATCGGCGATGGGAGGAGGCCTTAGTGGCCCATTCGGCAAACGTGATGTTAAGCGTCGCGCTAAGCCCTTTCCTATGAATCCTAAAGCGACTGGCAAAGTATAGAACAACGTGCGCACGTACCTTCGACAGCACCACGAGAGACGACGATGCGGCGTCCTAGTTCGTCGATGTAGCAGTGCAGCAGACGGAACAAGCAGCTGGCCGCACATTAGGGCTTCACCGTGAAGGAATTCGAAGCGGCGAGCCCTGGCCCGTGGTGCGCACGACGCGCGCTGGACGCTCACTTCTTCTGCCTCTTCTTCGATAATGCGACGGCGAACAGCTGATTCGCCAATGCGACTTCATCTCTCTTTAAAGAAAATTGATGGTCGCACGGTCCAGGTGTATCAACTCACGCACTGTGCGATATGCGCCTACATTTACTTCAGCACGATGCTAATAAAGCGTAGTTGCCTGCTACACAAGCCTGCGAGCATCCAACTTGGCCGTAGCAAGGATATCAGTGAGTGAGCTACAAATCACCGTAGCTACGCACGATTGAACAGTTGTGGAACCATGGCAAAGGCACTCTTCAAGCTTAACGAAGAACTACGCGCGGAATGCAAGCAAGAGGTCGTAAAGTGTAAAGACATGAAAGAACGCGACCTTCGTACTGAAGTACTAGAGCTGCGAACTGAGCAGCGGAATATGACTAGCGTTATTGAATTTGCTCATCTAACAGTCGAGTGAAAAAGTTAGGTGCTGCAGTCTTGGAAAATGCCGAACAAGAAAAACAAAATTAATCACTTCGAGCAAAGTGTACAGCCTTTACACTAGAAGTGCTGATTTGGAAAGGAGACTTGTACTCGCTCAGCTGTACTCCCGAAATGTCAACCTAGAAATTGAGGCTATTGCTCGACAAGAAAATGAAAGTGCACTACATATTCTATCCATGACTGGAAGTCCCATTGATGGGCCAATTAAGGAAACAGACATGCAATCATGTCTTCAGGTGTCAAGGCGCGAACCCTGACCTTGAACCCTGTCAAGAACCATGACCGATCAAACATCATTGTACAATTCAAATCAAGAGCGAAGCACGACGCAACTCTGAGGAAAGCAAAGAAACTCGACTAACAAACAAAGATGTAGCAATGCATATTTCGCCATCAATTTACATCAATGAGCACTTTTGGGCGACACTGAAAAGATTGCTTGGAATGGCAATAAAAAACATGCGCACAAATGGAAGTCGGTCTGGACAGGGAACCGTAAAATTTTCTCAAGGCGGAGGGAACTTTCCACTGCCGTTCAAATTTACGATGAAAGTTCTCTTTTGAAGATAAATTCCAGTTCGGGAAAAAGGCTCACTAGCAGTCAAACAAATTATTAGACTACAATACCACGTGTTCGTATTACCTAACTTTGTTTTTATCTAACTTTTTTAGCTAAATTTGTTCTGAAGCCTAGCTTCGTTAAACTTAAAAACAAATTACTTTCAACTGTGTTGGATCTAAATGTCCGTTCTGCAGAGAATAAGAGTGACATCATCGAATACTTGCTATACGATTTTCAATTAAACTTTCAAGACATCATGATAACTGAGATTTGGTGTGACGGTGCAAGTTGCTGGCAAAATTTTGCTGGACAAGACACTTTTTTCCTGAACCGTTCAAATAGGCGTGGTGGTGGCGCTGGTGTTCACGTAGACCAGCAATGGAAGTGTAACTTATTATCACATTTCTGTATCACATGTTATGATTATGAAGTTTTGAGGCTTAGACACAATTCAGACATAATATCTGTTGTGTATGGACCCCCAGATGGCAATAAATTGGGATTTCTCAACTTTTTTGACCAAATGTAGTATTATGTATCGTCTAATAATTTTACACTCGCTTGTGGTGGAGAGTTTAACATCGATATTATGAATAACAAAGACATCACGACCGATTTTAGAAACATACTCAATTGTGCTGGATTTATGAATGTTATTTCCACAGCTACAGGTGATACATTATCTTCTGTCTCGTGCCTTAATCTACTGAAAACAAACATCGGAGCCAGTGCATTTCAATGTGGAACAATAATATCGCATGTAAGTGATCATTGTTCAGTATTTATGTGTTATTTCCATAAGATAAAAGCGAAGGATACTTCTCGAGAACCGTACAGGATCCAATCTACTTCAAAAGAAAGTATAGAACCTTTTAAGAAGGATATTAAGGAATGTGACCGGTCTTTTCTGTTTAAGACAACTAATCCGAATGAAGTGTATCAACAATGTATTGCTATATTTGTACAGATATACGCCAGACATTTTCCGTTCAACAAGGGAAATTATCAAAAAGAATACGTAAACCATGGGTGACACCCTCCCTGGCTAATGTGATAGGGTTCAAGAATAAACTTTATTTCATTTTCTTGAACTCAACAGTACGGACTAATCTAATCGAGCTTTAAAAAATTGGGAACGAGTTTAATCAGGAAGTCAAGCAAGTGAAGACGGCTTATTGCGCGAAAATGTTCGCTGAAACTGCAAGTCAGTCACCTGACGGGCGGTTAATGATGTTCTTGGTCGTGGAAAGCAGGATGTCACACCGGCAAAAGTCTCCGTTGACACTTCTGAGCTTTCAGGTAAAGACCTTGCAGATCACCTGAGCAATCATTTTGTTAAATCTGACATATCAGGAAGCACATGTTCATTCGCAGACTCTGTCATAACTACAACAGGAAATAAATACCGTGATAGCATTTTCCTTGCACCAACAGATTAACAAGAAATTTACACTACATTTACGAAACATACATGATTTCTACTTTATCTCTTTTTCTGTTTGTACCTTTCTGACTTTATTATACTTTGTATTACACAAGAGACATAGCAAAAATATCGACATTGTACGAGTATATTATTTCTGTGATGTTTTGTTCTTTTAAATTAAGGTTCTCTTTATGGCTGTATGTCACCTTTTACTATGTATTTCCTTATTTCTATGCCTTGTTATTCCAATGAAATGTAATTGCAAATCTGGTACTGACAATTTCTTCATTTATATCGTGCATTCGTATTAGGATATGTAAAAAAAACGTTTCATTACTTTATTCTACGATGTTATGTACTACACTTTTTAGTTATTCTTGTTGTAGTCCCAACTGCATTGTAAAGGGTTCATTGGTCTAGTCAAGCTGTCCCTAACAGCTTTTGTCGGGAGAGCTCGTCCACAGTGATCCTCTGGTTACTTTTCACGGAATCACTTCTCATTACAGAGGAAATAGGCAGAGTTTTCCCTTCCCCCATCATAGGCTCAACAGACCATAAGCTATCAGGCTCCGCATGCTCCAGAAGGGGTCCTACCCCCCCAGGGGCTTTCTGAACATGCTCCACCCCGACATTGATCCACTCTACTCAGATTGTGGTACTGAGAGAGAGAGAGAAAGAAGTTTAATGACACGAAATGCCGAGAGGTCGGCCTGAGGTATATTCCTCTAGCCAGCTACTCGGCATTGGGGGAAGGGGAAGAAGGAAGGAGGGAAGAAAGAGGTGCATGATGGGTGACGATGACGATAGAAGGAAGATGTAGAACATATGGCAAGCAATTTGGCATGCTCAAAGTCTGCAATCCAGGCCCGTAATTTTTAAAAAGTTCAGTAATGCCTTGATGGCCTTGAAACTCAACTGAGCGTCTGGCCAAGGGCCTAAAATAACGTCATCCGACAACGGTGCGCTGTCGAGACGCGTAAGGTCCTTGACCAACCTATCACGCTCTTCCACGTACTTAGGGCAGTACGTGGAAGCAAACACATGACCTATAGACTCCGTCACATTGCACACCTCACAGTGTGGAGTCTCGGTGCGTCGCATGAGGTGCACGTATCCGCGCGTAAACGCTACCCCCAGCCTTAGTCTGTGCAGAAGACTGGCACAGCTTCGTTGAATTTTCGGTGGTAGCCTAAAATTCATGGTGGGGTCCAATCTCTGGAGTCGTCTGTGGGGATTATCCGGATTGTGCCAGTGCTTTGCTGTCAATTTTCGGATGACACTGGAGAGGAGACAGTTGGCGTCCGCTCTTGAAAAAAGAATTGAAAGCAGTGATTCTCGTTCTGCGAGTGCTTTCTTCGCTTCGGCGTCGGCCAGTTCGTTGCCCTGTATACCACAGTGACTAGGAATCCACTGAAATGTGATGTGGTGGCCGTTTTCTTGCGCTAAAGTGTAGAGCTTGGCAGTTTGAAGAGCCAACACTCTGTAAGCGCTTTCTTTCAACACCACTCTAAGTAGTTGAAGAGCCGATTTTGCGTCACTGAAAAATGTTCATATTTGAGGAGGCTGTCGCGCAATATATTGAACGGCCTCTCTTGTTGCCACTAATTCCGTAGATGTTGTAGTCGTCTTGTTAGGCAGACGAAACCGTCGAATGGCTTGATGCGCAGGCACGACGAAAGCCGCACCAGACGCATACGACGAGACCGAGCCGTCTGTATACACGCTCACCGAGGAGTCACATTCTTTCGACATATATTCAAGTGTTAAATGTCTGAGGCCGACGGTAGGTATTCGCGAGTTTTTAGAAATTCCGGGAATATATAGACGTACCGGTATTTTGGACATTACCCATGGGGGCATATGTACTGAATTTTGCTAAATCACATGCTCTGGCAGTGCCCTGTGTTACTGGATTTTAACCGAGTAAGAAGAATGGACGAAGGTTATCAGAGACTCTCAACAAGACATCCAGCTCCTGGCTGTCCAGAGAGCCTGTGATCGAGCGGAGAGGCATGGCCTCTCTGTTCCGACATAAGACTAGGCAACGGCTGGATAAGGAACTACATCGCCGGCCCCCTTGCCTAGCGCCTCAGGACCCCAATAAAGTCGTTTACTACTACTACTGTCAAATAAACCTCTCCAGAATATTTTCTTTCTAGGAAATAAAATGATTTGATTGGATTATTACAAGTTCGGTTGTTCTTACAAAGAGGAGGAAAGCAGGGAGGGAAAGACAGGTAGGTTAGCCAGAGCCTAGATTGGCTGGCTGGCTGCCTTGTGCTCAGGTAATGTGTTTAAATCGATGAAAATGATAGCAACACAGAAGAGCAAAACAAACCGAAGGTCAGCTACAGTCGAATCAGAGTGCGTACATTCGCGAGCCCTACTATGCAAACAATATGCCACTACAGCTTTGTAAGAGGCAGGGGAAGAACGTTTTCTTGTTACAATGTAATAAACGAAGAACTAAGTAAAGAAATAATAAAACGACGGGTGATGGCATAATGTCACACTTAAGCGCTAGGTTCGAAAAAATAAAGGTGGTCAGCCCTTAACACGCCGGTAAAGATGCAAGACCAGCGAAGCTCTCAATTGCGAAAGTTGTATACGACTATCGCACACGTGGCGCCGAACGGCTTCTCCACGAAGCTTCTGCGGAACTTTGCCGCCGCACCCGGGAACTGTTCCAACGGTGTTGTGAGCGGCCTGCCGTTGACGAACCTCGCGCTTGCGGTTGGCTTCGGCGGCACGTTGTTCGTCGTCCCTGGCGTTGGCCTGCCGCCGCCGACCCATCGCCGCCGCTGCTCTGGTGCGCACCATATTTGGTCCACGTCGTCGCCGTCGCTTACGGATCGTAGAGAAAGACATTCAACAAAACTGGGCACTCCCATAGAGCCCAACGGCCGAATTGACTGTAGCGTGCCAAGCGGAAGGGATGAACTGCCAATTTCGGTTTTGGGCGGGCGCATTTTGAACACTTGCTGACACGTGCAATGCCGACTGCGCTACTCGCTTTTCTTTTGCTTTTGTTGCCTAATTGCGCGCAGTTTGAACTGTTAGCTCAATCTCGCGCAGTGTTAACTAAATAAACGATTCCGCACGTGAGTGCGGAATCGTTTAGTTTGGTTAAAATGATTGCGAATGGTCTTTTCAAGCCTCCATCGAATCTGTGCCAAGTGCAATTTCATAAAGTTGATGCAAGACGCCTTGTTAATGAGGAAATGTCTATTTCGCTCTATATAAATGCTCGTTCTGGGTTTTTTGTGCGTTCATCCAACATTGTCACACGAGGTAAGCAGAAGCAGTTTCCGTACGAAGCTCCACTGGACGGCATCAGCTGAAAAAAAGTAAATTACAAGCATGCGTCATTTTCGTATTTAGACCTTATAGGAATTCTGCGTGTAAAAAAGAAACGAGCCAAAATGGTGAATAGGTGACATTACAAACAAATGCAATTCGCTTTTACATACCTGACAATAGTACGCTACATAGGGAGGTGGCCACAACACAGGCTCTCAGCCAGACCACGCTAGACGCCCGCAGAATGCCTTCTACTCGCACTCAAGAGAAATTCGCGGGTGAAAAGCATGTTTTCAGTTGTTCAGAAGACAGCATTTCCGAGTTCTTGGTTTTTGAGCTCCTCGGCGCGTGCTGCCGGCGCAAGCGACACACACCATTGTTACCACTCTTGGCAATCGCTCGTCGCGTCTTCGAGAAGCATGAGTACCGAAAGAAAGTACACGTTGCTCGTACATAGAAAGCGTAACAAGCTTGTCTAAGATTCAGTACACGCCAAGCTAAGTCACCACGACCGGCTTGCTGCATCACGAGCGCAGGCGCGGCGAGTGTGCCTCAACAGTATCCCAAAAAGGAACGAAAGTGCTTACAATAATTTTGGGTACAGAGAATGCGTCACGAACTTGCCCTAGTAGCAGTTAGTACACGCGAAACTAACTGCGTCACAACGCCAGGCGTGGTCACTGTGCGTGAAAAGTACCCCAAAATGTAACGAAATTAGTAACAACAATGTTGTGGGTGACAGAAAGCTCAAGAACTTCTCCCGATAAGATTCAGCAGGCGCGAAAGCGAAACTGCGTCGCACGGCCGAGTTGCTTTTTCCTAACTGCGTCACAGATGCCGTTGCGGCAAGCCCACTCAAAAGCTACCGAAATAAGTTATAACAATGTTGGGCCTCATAGAAAGCGTGGCAAATACCTCCCAGTACGAGTCATTGACTCAAGTCAACCACGCCAGGATGGCCGAGTTGTTTTTCGCTAGCTGCATCAAGTCTCGGTTCCGTGCCGTAAAAGCCAAAATTGCTTGAAATGCATGACAGACTGTCAGACAAAAGTGCTTACCTTGCCGTAGTGCAATAATGCAGTGGCGCCATGTCGAAGTACAGAAGGAACGCAAGGAAAGGCCGGCAACTCAATAAACGCGCTAAAAAAAGAGACGGGTCACCGAACAGTGAACGTCACACATAGAGAAACAATTTCTTCTCATGTGAAGCCAACCACGCTGGCTTAGGTGGCATGAGTGGAGCGTGACGCATGCATCTGTGGAGCCTGGCATGCCCTTAGCTTGTTGCTGGGCAACGCAAGAAAATTAAGTCGGAAAGTATAAGTTTATTTATAAGCAAGACTTTTCAGTTTTAGTGGGAAAGAACAAGTAAAAATAAAACGTTGTCTTTAAGTTCATTTGACATTCTTTTTTTCCGATGCTCGCGTCAACAAACGGATGGAGTTGGCACTAGGCGTGACGTGTTTCCTGTTGCCAGTTTTCGCTGTGTGTCCCCTCTTGTTGAATTTCTTTCTCTATGGGCTCTATTCTGACGTTCTATTCTGAACAATCCGCCATTTTTTTTCCATGCGTGATGTAGACGCGACACGTAGAAAATGGCGCTGATGGCCCCGTTTTGCTTTCGTAGCGTGACGCAAACTTGACGCTTTACATAAGAAACTGAAATGAAGGCGTTCCTAACCTAACGTTCTTCGTACAGCAAAACAGTTTTCCTCCTGAATAAAAAGTAAAGCAGCTAGCCCTAAGCCTACGATTACTCCGCCAAAAACGTTTCTCGCTACCATCGTCTGCTGCGTACAAGTGGTCGTATGCTTGATTAGCTAGGATGCGCGTACCCGGGAAACGGAATGAGTCATCGCACGTTGGCGCAAACGCGCTTGCTTTATACCTTGAGACAACGTACGCGACCTGCCAGTGGTGATGAGCCCACGTTCTAGGCCACGTTATCGTTACCTCTCGAAACACAAGTGACACAAACCGACTCGGTTGGCTGAGAAACGGCCGTATATCACCGATAGCATTGCGCGCGCCAAAGGAATTCGCAGCTGAAACACGCCTACCCAAGGGATGCCATTCTGGTAGGTGGGGACTTCAATGCGCCGCATTAAACATGGGGCTACCGAAGCTCAAGCTCAAAAGGAACAAGACTTAATGCAGCCACGGAAAAGGCAGAGCTTTTGTTGGCCAATGATATCGACTATCCCACGCGACGCGGTATGCAACCTGGGCAACATGACACGATTCCTGACCTGGCACTCTGGAAACATCATTAACAATTGGCGGTGCGGACCTGAAACAATGGGTAGTGATCATTACCCAGTTTGGATTGAGCTGAGCTCGACTCTCAGAAAACGAAGACGCACTACTCAAACAGTCAATTGGCAAAAGTTCAGAGAGGCACTCGATGAACATCTAGAGGAACTTCCTGTTGAGGACCCCCTGCGCAGGGCCAAAGAACAAGCCACCACTTCCACTCTGGTGACAACAGATGTCCCCACACCAGATACCCACCTCCTCAATCTATGGGAGAGCAGGAATCAGGCAGAACAAGATTACCTATTATCAAGAAAGGATTATAAAAAATTGCTGACTTTGCGCAAGAGAACAGCAGAGGCGAGACGATATGCTAAGCAGCTCACCCGGGAGAGATGGCTAGACATCTGTAGCACTCTGTCACACCGTTCCGGTACAGGGCGCTTGTGGCGCACCTTCCGAGCTATGAATGGTCAAAAGAAGACTAGGAATAACATAGAGAACACCCTGATCCGCACTGGTCAGACCGTCCATGAACTAGAGCATGCGGCAGCATACACCTTTTTCCCGCAGCCCGTTCATTTGCCACCATACGATATCTATACCCCTCTGCCGTCTGAGAACGCCGACGGTATCAATGCTCCATTCAGCCTGTTTGAGTTGGAGCTAGCCCTTTCGCAAATGGAGCGGAACAGTGCCTCAGGAAAAGACGGGATCTATTGGAGCATGCTCCGCAACGCAGACACAAATACTAAGCATAAGCTCCTAGAGTTGATAAACAAGCATTGGCAAGATGGCTCCCTTCCTAAGCACTGGAAGCATTCCGTTGTCATACCTATACCGAAACCTGGCAAGCAACCGACGCAACTCGACAATATGCGACCAGTCTCACTTACTCCGACCATATGTAAGTTAATGGGAAAGATGGTTACTACACGCTTCACCCACCACCTTGAAGAGTGTGGGTACTTTCACCCCTTCCAGCAGACCGGATTCCGGCCGCAGTTGGGCACACAGGATAACCTCTATTTTCTGCATACCACCATCAACCGCGAGAGGAAATTTTGCAGAGGACGACCAGACATTCTAGTGGCAGTTGACTTCAAGAAAGCTTTTGATACCATTGGCCACCCTGCTATTATAAAAGCAGTCGCAAGCACACGAGCAGGCACCAGAATTGTAAACTTCGTGAAAGCATTCTTAAAAGACAGGAGATACGAATTTCAGCTATCTCCCGGCCATCTAGCCAGGCACTTCACCAACTCTGTAGGAGTCCCACAGGGGTCAGTCATCTCCCCTACACTCTTCAATGTCGTCATGGCCAAGATCGCGTGGAAGTTAAACGCAGTTGAAAACCTTTGGTTTACAATGTACGCTGATGATATAACCCTGTGGACGACCTATAGGCTCAGTTCAGCTGAACAAGTAACAACGCTACAAAATGCACTGGACATAATTGATCAGGAGCTGAAACCAACAGGCATGAGGCCCTCGCCGGAGAAGACGCACTATATCACGATACATGACAAACATGGAAGTTCCGACGTAACCCTTTACTTCGATGGCCACCAAATTCGCCAACCGGAAGAGGGATACCTCAGAATATTGGGCATCCCAATCAACAAGGACGGCACGGCAAGCACATGGCTGCAACATTTGAAGCAGCAATGGAAACCAATGGTGCACCTTATCAGGAGGCTACCCACCACAGCGGAGGGGCAGGAGCAGAGGTTGCACGGCAGCTTACGATAGCTGTTCTCATCGCCAAGATAAGGTACGGAGCGCCACATTACGACCTGACGGCCGCAAACTACAAGCAACTTGCCAAGCTACACAACATGGCTATGAGGGCAATCACCGGCCTACCAATACATGCAAAATAGAAGACCTGCACAGATACTCCGGCCTCCCGACGGTGGAATCATTGGTTAAAACCAACAGGGATAACCATGAAACGAGGCTGAACAACACGTGGAATGGTCAGCGACTGCTATCTGCACTACATGGCACCAGCCTGCACCTGCCAGAGCTGGATCACCTCCTTCCACCCTGGGATGAAATACGGGTTACGGAACCCAGACCACTACCTAAGAACACCAAAGGTGAAGGCAGGGCACACCGACAACAAAGTGTACTAGAGACGGAACAAAAGCATGAAGGAACAAAAATATATACTGATGCTGCGTTACAATACGATGAACATTCAGGAAAAATGTATGCTGCTACCGCTTTTTACAGAGAAAACGGGCAAGCACACGCCGTGAGCCACAGCGGCTATACTTCCTGGACAGCCACCGATCTTGAACTACTGGCCATCGAAGAAGCCATTCAACTCTGTGAGGCGCGCACCGAAGACACGGTTCACATCTACACCGACAGTCAAGAGGCCGTCAAGCAACTGAACTCCCGATCCTACACGACTACCATAGCGCACCGCATAAAACAAGCCTGCCGCCACCTGCGGGACAATAGACATGCACGCATTTTCGTATACTGGACACCTGGTCACAACCTGAGGGGAGCGGGCAACAGGGCGGCCCATGAAGCTGCAGGCGAGAAAATTAGAGAAGACCGCCATCGCAGCCGTGAAGTGAGCCCGTCCCTGCTTGATCATACCTATAGCTCCCCGTCATCCGTCGTTGTACCAGATCAATAGATTGCCCGGTTGAAACACGAGAGAAAGGCTCTACTACGGGAGTCCATTCCTAGCATCCTTGCTCCCATTCCCACTCGCCTTCCTAGAACAGCCCAGGTCCTCATCCACAAAGCAAGAGCTAAGGCATCTATTACACCGGATGTCCTGAGCAAGTGGAGAAGAACAGAAGTGGAATGCCCCAGCTGCCCTGCTATCAACGTCGATCTTAAACATATGATCTGGTCCTGTCCTGCCACAGCCACCCTTAGGGACAAGCACACCCGACCTCTAAAGGTGGCATCGTACGAAGACTGGGTTGCACCTCAAGCAGATGCCACCAGAAGAATCAACGCTTTGCTCTCCTTTGCGAAGGAGGCAGGCATCATTCCTTTCACCTAACCCCCACCCCTATCTTAGGCCACGGGCCATCCCTTCCAATAAAAGTTTCAACCAATCAATCGAAACTTCAAGGCGCCACTTTACGTACTACATTCTATTTGATAAATAAAAGAAAACGCCGTTGTCATAATTTATAATTGTGTGAAAATACATTAATCTTGATTACAATACAAACGCAGCAGTGAAAAGTGGACAACGTTGCAGAAAGTCTGCTATGTTCAACCAATATTATTTCATATAAACGCGTTTTTTTTTAAGAATGATGGCCGAAAACAAAAATTTAAGTTTTTTCGACTAGACTATTGACTGGTTAAAATCGCTGCCTTCCTCATATCTCCTCTTTCTGTCTCTAAGTTTTCTTGGGCTGAAAATATTGATACGCTGATCCCAGGCCCAGTGGGAATCGATTTAGTCGAAGCTTTTAGCCGTGTGCTAGGAACATTGTTGCTGTTTGGAGACCACTTGCAAATGGAGAATACATAACCACCCTTGCAGATTTTTACCGTGAACCGCATACCTCCACGGATGTGTGTCTTACCAAGCCCGTTCCACACAGTTTGGCCGAAGAATGACGAAGGTGGAACGACGAGTGCGTCACGGCGACGGAATGACGATGCTGGAATGCTTACGGTGGCATGGCGACACTGCAATGACGATGATTGTGTGACAACGATGGCGTAATTACAACAGCGCGACCAAGCTGGAAAAGCTACGGCGCAGACTACAACAGAATGATGATGAGAGAGTAACGACGAAAGCCAGACGACAGTGGAAGGGACAACACCGGGAGAATTACGACAGAATGACCAGAATGGAACGACTGCACCGGCATGAAGACTGGTTTCACGACGACGCCTGCGTGATCTCGATAGGATAACGCAGTGAACACGACGGAGGAGCGATGACATGACAACGAAAGAATTATGATAATGGCAAAAGGCCGGCATATCACAAACCCTATGGGAATCGATGGTATCTGAAACAGTTTTGTTATGGTATGTGAAACGAAATGACCATGAAAGCACCAAGACGTAAGCGGAGGTTTCATGACCAATATGACACACATGTCGCGATATTGATGTCATCACCTTTCAGTTATGTTCGTCATACATTCTTGTCATACTCTGCCAATTTTGGTACATACCAAGTTAACGAATCGACCAAGAGAGCGCGAAGACGTGGGCAGCTGGATACATAGATACTGCCAAAGTGGCAAATGTTCGCTAAGAAATGTTTCGAATTTAAACGGTGATAACATCGAGCCAGGTGTGTGTTGGCGTTGAAGTTCACGTCTGCACTTACGCGCATTAGCTGCTGTTCCGGGTTCCCTTAGTTGAAACTGCATCTCATGCTCGTTTACATGGTTCTTTTTTCCTACATGTCCGGAACCCGCCTTCGTGTAAGACAGCCAAGAGACTAAAAGGAGGGAGAAAAAGGTTTGGTTTAAGCAGTAGCACGGATGACCTAAGCTGCTATATGCGCTGCTTGTGGTCATTTTCGTACATCCTCACGAATTCTTGGCACATTATCGTTAAGGTTACATTATAAAAGTTAGCTAAAAATTTTACAAATTGTCAAAAATAAATTCTTATGACTATAGCGTGAACATGGCCGCCTGCATAGTTATTTCCGTTCGCTTAAAGACCTTCGTTGTCTTTAGCTATTCGGGGCCTTTGGGTTGTAAAGATGGTATATATACAAGTTATGGTTTTGTAATCCGACCAATTGAACTACTCAGTGAACATTCACCTAATGTTGCGCCAAGTACAACCGAGTCTAATAACACGGTAGTAAATGCCTTGTCGTCTTTGTCACACATGTCTGCTATGTTCTGTATAGTATTAGTTTTACTTAATCGCGCTAACGGCCTCACAGAATGAACAATTAACCCGCTGTGGTTGCTCAGTGGCTATGGTGTTGAGCTGCTGAGCACGAGGTCGCGGGATCGAATCCCGGCCACGGCGGCCGCATTTCGATGGGGGCGGAAAACACCCGTGTACTTAGATTTAGGTGCACGTTAAAGAACTCCAGGTGGTAAAAAGTTCCGGAGTCCTCCACTACGGCGTGTCTCATAATCAGAAAGTCGTTTTGGCACGTAAAACCCCATGTGTTTTTGAATGAACAATTATGGAGGCCAGGCACTATAAAAATCTGCTCTTACCACTTCCTTGAAAGGGTGCTCCTATCTGAATTCATCTGAAAGGAGAATTCATTTTTCTCGGCAACCACTGCGCCAAATTTAATGAAGTTTGGAGCATTTAAAAGAATACCATAGTATCTAGTGATTCTTGGTTTTTAATTCTTGATTTATGTCGTTAATTCTTGATTAAAAATTGGTAAAAGTCACAAATTTTCAGAAAACGAAACTATCACGCTTACAACTTCGTAACTCAGCATTAAAAAATATCACAATATGTGAATTGCATCTAATACTAGATATAAAGTGGACCAAATTGATATGTTACTCGTCAATCTCGAAAACATTAGTGATATGGAAATAGAGCTTTTGCAGAACCTTTGTGCACAACGTAACGAATTGACGTAAGATATATATTGACATACCGAATTTGTGCGCTGTTAATCATCTAATGGATGCAGTTTACAGAACCGCGATATCAGTTCTTGATGCAGAGCTATTAATTTGTAAACTTCGTGCTTCTATTTTTTTTTCGAACTTTCATATTTTGGAAAACTTTTGCAACAAAAGTGAGGCCCTAAATCGAATTTGCGCTTCCAGCAGACACTATAATTTACCTTTCTCTCTCAAATGCAACAAATTTGATTAATATCGGTCCAGGCGTTATCTCCGAAAAGCGTTTCAGCCTTTTACATGTATTTTAATAGCCGCGTCGGAGTTTGGCCCGTGCTAAAGCTTCCTCTTAAGGACATTAGGTTAACAGGTGGGCTTCTGAAGCGTACAATCGTTCTTGATATTCTGTCGGCATCATTTTTCACCTCTCGTACAAAACCTTCGATGGTCTTGTTCTGAACTTGTCCTACTCGCATTATTTTTGCATTCGTAGAACGCATCCAGTGCTGCTGTTGTTGTAAGAGTCCAGCTGGTTTTGCCTACGGCATTTCAAACAATGAAAAACCGAACAAACAAAACATGCTCTCAACTACAGGAAGTGCAAAGGCCGAAAGCGGAAAGAGGACACACACAGTGCCCATTGATGAAAGTTGCAAACGATGAGATTTATTCGTTTCTTGTTTTAATAAAAACTCCAGCAACCGGCCGCCAGCGATCTTGAACACCCGCGTACATGGGCAGCAGGGCATCGTACAGGTTCCTGTAACGATAGCTGAAACACGGGATTAGCAAAGGACACGAGATAATAGACATCATCGGCTGCGCTACTGACGCGCAACTCTTAAAAGTCCACACAGTGCGCAGAGGCGCTCAATACGCATAATGCAACAAACCTCGACGCGCCTGCTGAATTGTTTCTGCAGGCGACAGCGAGAATGCTGCAGGTGCTCATCCCGAGCGCCTGCAGGCGTTCTCACTATTCGATAGCGCAATATGATGCTGCATTCTGTGACGGTAAAAGCACTATTTAAGGAAAGGCTAGTAAGCGACAAAAAAAGGGCAGAAAAAAGCCAGGCGTGTGCTTACTTATTTCCGTTGTGATCAACGAGACTGTTGGATGGAAAAGACACTTCTGCATGAGCACTCAGATTCGATAAAAAAGACTCAACAACGTTATTGTTCAAAAGACTAATTCACAGGCGTGAAGCCAAAGTATTTATTGTGTTGGATCGTAGTGCTGCACTAACGCAAGGGCTGGCCTCTGTTGCTTCTCCGTTAAGTCCAATAGCATCCTAGCTTTTGTTCAACCAAGTTCTTACCGCACAATTCATATCATGTTGCCGTTACAAAAACAAAATCAAACCAGTTGTTTTTCTATACCTATAAACCATCGACATGGTCGCAGGGGAGAATATAGAGTAGTGGCAAAGCGGGTGCTGATGTTCACCAACGAAAAACGAAAAAAGACAGTTCAGCAATTTCTCCATTTCCGAACATGTTTACTGCCGCAGCAACAGGCTTTCACAGCGGTTGCACCGAGTCTCTCAACTGCTTATTTGCGATGCACGCAGCGTAGACTTCGTCGGCTAGAATACTGCCTGCCAGATTGCCCTTCCACTTGCACCCGCCAGCGCCCCGCAGGCAGCACTAAGGAAATTCCCCGGGCACGCGGCCTGCGGGTCATGCGTTACGCATAGCCCACACTACTTGAGCAGCACGAGTTGCTTAGCATGAACACTTTATAACGCTTGCATGGCTGAAGAGTATTGACGAAGCTTTTAAAAGTGCCAAGGAAATTGACGCTTGCGTTATGTCACCTCTCTTAAACAGAAATTCTCACGTAGGAAGTAAGCAGATGCCTTGGTGTGATATTCTGTTCGTGTCCAACTAGTAGACATGTCGATTTCGTCTGCTGTAGACATTCTGATCGGCTCGGTTGGCGTATGCGCCAGCAGGAGCCAGGCGCTCCCAGCCAATCAGCACTGCACCATGCACCAGCAGACGAAATTGACATGTCCACTAGGTATACTATATTAAAATATCCCACCGCTCCTTCCCTCCCCCCCCCCCCGGGGGGGGGGGTTCATCCTGCCTTTGTCTGTCGATGGTAGAGAAGCGGGGCTAAAAACACGAACAGAAAGATGAACACAGGGCCAGCGCTGAATGCCAACGATTGCTTTATTGTGCGTGCACAGATATATACCTTTATAAAGACAGGGAGGAATAGAGGAGGGCAACAAAGGGGGATAAACATACCAGTAGAGCATTGGTCAAAGTAAAAAGTAACAAAAAATAACTATTAGTAAAGTATATATCTGCATACCTAATTGTCGGTGAGCACGAATGAAGGGGAGGTAATACGTAACGGGCCTTTGGGCATCGTCGTGATGCTTTGAAAGCTTTGTGCTCAATTGTATTGGTATGGGCGTAGAATCTTAAGTGTCTTGAAGTACCGGTTGTACCCGTAATTGGCGCAGTTTATAGAGAAGTAGCTCCCAGTCTTGTTTTTAACGTTATACGCATGTTCCTACAACCGCTCTTTGAGACATCGATCCGTCCGGCTGCGCTGGCACTCTTCATCTATTGAGGCGGCTTACCCTCTGGTAGTTTCTGAACGAGTCTTCAACGTCCTAATTCTCTCTGCCTCAGAATGTGCGTGTGCTTCTCGATAAAGTGCACAGTAACTAGCTTGCCGTGGACTAATGCTCTCCTCCGTGGGTTCTCCGCAACCGTCGTCCCCGTCAGACTCGCTAATGTGAGTGCTATTTGGTATGTGTTGTCTATGTAGTTCGACATTGGGCTCTGCTAATAATGCTATTTTTCGTGTGAAAAGGACACAGAAGCTTCTAAGAGGATTAAGCTTAAGACCGTTTTCTTGTGCCCATTTACGCACTTTGTTCAAGCCAAGCTGAACATGTAGCTCACAAATGGCAAGGTCATGTCATTCGAAATCCAACTCTGCGTCATCTACGTGTACCGAATAAAACATACTTTGCGGTATAGATAAGAGCAAGAAATTATTATTGACAATAAAAAGGGCACAGCTGATGCCCCAGATTTCGGCACCACACATTCTTGTGCAAATGACCTGGATAGACTATTGCCAACACCAACACAAAATGTACGGTGTGATAAGTAACTTTCAATTATATTAAACATATTGCCCCCAATACCGTTACCGAGACGTGTCGCAAGATCCCATATCGCCAAGTTGTGTCATATGCCTTTTCGATGTCTGACAGAATGAAAGAACTGCTTATGGATGAAGGCCTCGGAAATGTTTGCCTCAATGCGCCCGAGATGGTGAGTAGTCGACACACCCTCTCTGACGCCACAATGATAAGGGTCTGGCATTTTCTTTGATTCGAGGAAATACAAAAGACTACGATTTCTCATTTTCTCGAAGACTTGCATAAACTACTTGTGAGCGCTAATGGATGGTAATTTGAAATGTCGGATGGTTCTTTGCCCTGTTCCAAGACCGGGACTACAGTAGCTTCTTTTCATGAGGATGGAAGGTATCAGGCAGCCCAAATAGAGCTGGAAAGTGCCAGAAGTGTTATCTGTGTGTCGGTGTGTAGGTTTTTAATCATGTCATACGTGATTCTGTCAACTCCCGGTGCACACTTCATACATACGCTCAAGGCAGCTCGAAGCTCTGCAATATTGAAAGGACAGTTGTACGGAGCTCAGCAATATTAAAGGGACAGTTGTACCGTAGATTTGGTCTGCATTTATGGTCTATTCGCTAAGTTCTGCTACTTGCCTGCATTTAAGGAATGATTCTGAGTAGTATATGGAGTTTATACACGCATTAAATGTATGGCAAGGGCGTCGGTCTGGTTTTTTATGGTATACCCTTGGTCGTCGATCAAAGGTTCATCTGCTGCTCTTTGAGCATCCTCAGCCCATCCCATACTTTAGCTTGCTGGGTGTAGAAATGGATGCCTCAGAGAAACCTCTTCCAGCTTGCTCTCCGAGCCTGGCGTCTCGTGCGCCATCCTTGTGACTTCATATATTTAAATGCAATGAGATTTCCCGGAGTTCGATATCGGTGCAGTCGACGCTATGACTTATTTTTTCTATTTCACATATGTCTACAGATTTCATGCCACCAAAGAACACACGCCTTACGTGAATGGCCGTTTGTTCATGTGATGACCTTTTCGGCTGTATCAATTATCAAAGTGGTAAAATATGCTAAGGTGTCATGTATGTTAATATCGCGTATAAAATCTTGTGATGAGTAAATACATCCCTTAGAACACTCGCAATCAGGCGAGCCAAGTTTCCAGCAAGGATCATGTGGAGGAATGTGGTCTTGCTTTACTAAATTCAGAGTCACTGGGAAGTGGCCACTCCCAGATGGATTTTCTATTACATTCCATTCTAACAAAAAAAACCGTATGGAAGATCCAAGCACTAAATCTATCGAGGAATGGGAATTATGCGCAATATGTAGTAGGTAGATTTTTTCCTATTAAATAGGCGCACACCAGGGGCGCTATAACATAAAACTATTCCAAACTTTTCTATTCCTATTCTGCTATCAGCCCTCCACGATTGGTCAAAAACTTTTTCGACCACCCCCACTTCACCTGTCTCTTACGCGACATCACGATAACCGCGATAGCTCCCCATCTGATATAATGTGTACACACTGATTATGCATGATTTGGCCGAAAAAAGAAAAACAGTTATTTCATATTCGACCCCTTTTGCCATTAGCCCTCGGCTATTGGGAAAACGTTTTCGGGCTGCACCCACTTCACCTGCCTGCCACGCGACGTCACAAAAACGCACAAACTCACCGCGTCAAAGTGACGTGTACGCGATAAACATGCAATAATGTGCCGAACAAAACTGAATTTTCTTCGGAATAGCCTCAGGCTGCCCCGTTCCGAAAGGAATAGAAGATGGCTGCCGCCGATCGCTGAGACGCTGGCTACTCGCACCTGCCAGAGAGCATGGGTGTATTTGCGTATAATAAAGCTTCTTGCGTGGCCGTGTAACGTTTTCGAGCACTTTCGGCACGTTTACCACCTCATTCTGCCAACTCATCTTTGCTGAGGGTTAGTTTTAGCGTGATTCTTAAGTTTCCGTTGCATGCCGCCGCGATTTTCCACCAGCCACCACAAGCTAAGTAAGGGAAAGCCGACCAATCGCAGACGCCGGCACCACCCTCTTCATCTGGTTATCGATTTTCAGTGCACTGGCTCTGCCCCAGCAGATCCCTCTCCACTTGAGCGTTCTCCTCGCCTCTTGTCAGCCAATTAGATACGACAAGCCACTCAGTGTAGGCAATGTTATTCGTTTTTCAAGCAAGCAAAAGTGACCTCCTATGAACGAGGAGGGTGTTTGATTGGTCTGTACAGACAACCCTGTGGGTGACCGCCTGGTGCTTGCGTCGGTGATTACGCAAATTTGACGTCAGGAGATTGGAATAGAAACGTATTGGAATAGTTTTACGTTATAGGGCCCCAGACGTCACACGAAATGTTTCAATCAGTTCACCCTTCGAATCAGGCCGGGACTGTCCCAATAGACTGTTTAATTATTAAAGCCTCCGACAATAAGAAACGGTTCGGGAAATTCGTTAATAAGGCTGTAGAATTAAGTTTTGCTCAGGTGGTACTTCGGAGGTATGTAAAGGCGCCGACAAAAGCGGTATACTCCACGCAGCGGGAGCCGGAGCAGCGGCACACTTTACGGCACACTGCATCGCGACGCCATCTAGAGGCGGCATCTGGGATCGAGACAGCCAATGGCCGATGCCTGCAGATAATAAAGGGCACCCATTGGCTGTCTCGATCCCAGATGCTGCCTGTAGATAGTGTTGCTATGCATTTTGCCGTTGCTCCGGCTCCCATAGCGTGGAGTATACCACTTTTGTCGGCGCCTGTACGTGCCGCAGGCGGCAACCAATTTATTTTAAAAAATTGTTAGCACTGCAACTGACTCGAGCGGTGTCCGAAGAGGCAAATGTTTCCAAACAACAGTGTTGTCGACAACTATGGCTACACCGCCGGATGAGGTGTTAGCCTCGTCAAGGTCTTTGCGAAAAATATCATATGACCGGAGAAAGTTTGTCTAAGTACTCGTAGGTTTTAAATGTGGTTCGTGAACACACAGTACTTTTGGATTACGTTAGTTTAGGAGTTATGTTTTGTCATCACGATTGTGGAGAAGACCTCTCATATGTCAGTGTATAGTTTGCACATTCATTTTGAAAGAGTTTGATACTGTGCGTTCTGGAAAAGAAAGGGTAGGTCACAGGACCCTTTCCCAACACTTGATACGCTGTTTGCTTTCAGAGCGCTCGGGCGAATTGCGGCATCCTGGGGCACTGCCTGCGCCGGCTGGCTTGGAGTTGTGTCCGTAGACTTCCGGGAGGCACTGGACTTCCGCTCACTGGAGCGGGTTGTTTTCAGGGTAGGCTTGGCATCGAAAAAAAGTGGGCTTGCAGGCCACCAACCCAGAAGTCGATGGGCCCTCCTTCAGAGATGGCGCTGCAGCGCTGGCTGCTATCGCTTAGGGGGGCTGGTGGCTCTGCCACGGCAGCACTCTTTGTCGTCCAGGCCAATGCCGGGCTCTGAAGCTCGGCGTTGCGGCCTTATGCGCCGCAAAAGCATGCGCTTCGTTATGAACGCAGGAAATGCTCTTTAGCGCTTCCTGAAAGGAAATGTTTTCCTTTAGTTTGAGGGTGATATTATTCTCTTTTTTCCATGTGGATTAAGCTTGTGAGTTAGCTGCGTGTCCACCTTCACAGTTCGTACAGCAGAGTTCGCCATTACACTCATCTGAGGGATGATCGTGCACACCGCACTTCACCCAGGTTTGTCGGCCCCGGAAGCTTTGTGAACCATGTCCATACTTTCGATACTTGAAATATCTCCCAGGGTACGGGATGTGTGGTCGGACTCGGACTCTAGTGTGTCTTGTTTCTAATACTGCTGGCAGCACACTGGGCGCAAAGGCGACAATCAGATATTTAGTTAGAAATTCTTTGTTTTCCCGTTTGATTATGATTCGCTTTCCTATAGCAACGTTCTGCTCCTTCCATACCTCTAGGAGCTCTCCCTTGCTCAGATTCAACAGGTGATCGTCGGAAATCACTCCTTTCCTTATGGATCGATGTGGAGTCACTGTGATGTTCACATTACGTAATGAGACCACATTCAGGAGCCTGCCGTGTTGTTGCTTATCGCGGACCTCAAGCAGGAAGTTGCCGCTAGCCATCTTTGCGAGTTTGCAGCCTGGGCCAATTGTTTCGGAGAGTCATTGGCAACTGTGAGAGGGGATATCATTTAGTCTTTTCAGCGTTTTCTCTATTAAGTACTTAAAATCGTGGGAAGGCTTTTTTTTTTCGTTGGCCAGAAAACTACTTTTGTTCGGTGCGCCCTCTTTCGGTAAGAGGGCGATCAGGCAGACGGGGGAAGGACGATAGATCCGTACATATTTATTTAATTTCGGTGGTTATGCCCGCCATCCCCCATCGAGCCCAACAAGGGGACACTATAAGACCCGAAGGAGACGCAGACGCCAGCTGCACGTAGTCACTATAGCCCAATATAATAGTCCCGAGGTTGGACTAACTATACCAGGTCAACCCATACTGCATCGAAAATTGTAAGTAAAAAGAAGTGAGTAGAAAGCAGGAAAGATTGAAAGTAAGAGAGAAAGACCGAGATTGTAGAAAAGAACAGGAAAAGGTAACTACTGATTTCCCCATGTTGGTCAGTCTGGAGGTGCCGTTGACGTGAAGTCGAGGCCAAACGGTTGTGTTTGGCCTCGAGGCCAAAGATCCAGTTCAGCATCAGCTCAATCCCCAGATTTCCCTTTTCCCTGTATACTACTAAGGCGTGCAAGGTTAGACGCGGAAGGGTCCAACCCTCGTGGGCTCGTGTATGTGGTGTCGCAACAAACAAAACGCCTGCTAACGCAGACACCCCTACGTGACTGTCTACCGCTGTTTCCGCACATACGGATTCTCGGAATGAGTCATGATACGCCAGAGCAATAGCTAATGAAAGCACATTGTTAATTTTTCTTCTTTTAGTCCACGTCGTTGTAGCACTATTTTTTCTTCAAGTATGTTAAACCAACTCACCCACATCAAGCTTCCACTGTTAATTCATTTACACCCTTGAAAGTGAATAATCCTGTAAGTCTTATAACTTACGCCCATACACCCTTATTTGGGTGTAAGGGTGTGGAATATACACCGGCTTAGATCCATATTCGTTACCACGGGCATAAATTATTTTACAGTGCTTAGTACATGTCCTGTATATCATATATCCTATTTCAGGCGCAAGTTGGAATCAGCTAGCACAAAACAGAGGTAATTTGAGGTCGCTGGGAGCGGCCTTCGTTCTGCAGTGGACCTAAAGGCAATGATGATTTATGATGTTTCATGGCACAAGGGTCAGATATGGCCAAAGAGCGCCATGATATATGGTAATTAATTCGGTAAGTAATATATATGAAACGATGAAATGAGTTATATATGTAGATGTGATGGAAGAACAAAGGATGCCTAGTGACTGGGTGGTTACAGAACAGCCTGGCCGTAGACAGGACATGAAGAACTGAATCTCATGGATGATGGAAATCTTCTTTCACCTTCAGGCCATGGAATAAAACTTAAATGTGTCCTGTGGAGATTCAGAGACCATCCGCTGGAATCAACATACAGGCTATGTACATGAGTAGTCCTGAAAGCGCCTGTAGCAAGGCGGATGCCTAACCGCTGGATAGGATCTAACATTTTAGAAGCGCTAGGCGTAGCAGAATTATAAACCTGGCTCCCTTGTCAAGACGTGATACTACTAGACTTTTGTACAAGCTTATAAGGCATTTCTTGTCGCGTGGCAAGAGTCTTAGCAAATAGTATTGAGGCACTTTGCCTTAAGATACTGCAGATGCGGAATAAAACTTGCCGTCTAAAAGGACCCCTAAGAAATTGCATTGACAGCTCACAGATAGTCGCTCTCCAACAAGATGTATTACAGCGCCCAGCAGTGTACCTCTGTTGCTAGAGAACAGAGCGCATGTACTTTCTCGTGGGTTTAGTTTAAAACCGTTCTCGTCAGCCCACTTAGACATCATATTTTGGCCAAGCTGTATTTGTCGCACGCAGATACTTAGATTACATTATTTGTAACCTACCTGGATGTCATCCACATATACAGAATAAAAGAGAGTATGCGATATGACAGTGTGGAGGAAATTCATTTTGACCATAAAAAAAGTTCATCTCAGCACACCACCTTGTAGAAAACCAGCCTTTTGCCTAAAAGGACGACACAGAACGTTACCTACTCTAATACGGAACATGCGGTTGGACAGGTAATTCTGAATCGCATTTAGTAAGTTGCCTCGGACTCCCAATGCATACAGATGATGGAGGATTCCAAAACGCCAGTTGGGCCCTACGCCCTCTCCATATCTAGAAATACTGGCATGGAAAACTGTCAGCAAAAGGTTCATGAATTTATGCCTCAATACGTATCAAATGGTCAGTGGTGGATCGCCTCTCGCGAAACCCGCACTAGTATGAGTCAAGCAGCTTGTTCGAATCTAGGAAATGTAGTTGGCGGCGTTTTATCATTTTTCGCAGGCTTTGCACGTGCAGCTCGTTAGTGCTATAGGCCGGAAACTCGAAACAGACGACGGATCCTTGCCCTCTTTCAGAATCGGAATTATAATGACCTCTTTCCAGGCAGACAGGATTCCGCCGGAAGACCACACAGCTTTGTAGAGGGAAAGGAGTTTTTTTTTGTGTATGTGTTTCAGAGGCAGATGCGTCAACATTTCATATATTACACGGTCAGCTCCTGGGGTAGATTTATTGCTGCAGTTTAGTTATACCTGTCGCTCACCTAAAAGAATTGCTCAATATATGCCTGGTATTTTTTGAATTTTCTTTCCCTTTTCTGCCCCTCTGTTCTGGCTCTGTATCGTTTAAATGTTTCAGGATACTGCCATGAGCTACACGCATGTTCAACATGTGCGCCCAGGAAGTTTGCTTGGTATTCAAAGCTGTCGCCCGGTATGTTTGCCAAAGGGAGTGAATATGTTTGCCGCCCTCTTATCTTATTACTCCTGTTCGAGACTTTAGAATCCTCTGTATACGAGGTGATACCTAACAAAAACTTCCCCCTACTCTCTCTTCGGACCTGTCGGCGTGTTCACATGCCTCAGTACTTTACCTTCTTAAACTTGATTAAATTCTCCGCAGTGGGAGAAGTTCGTAGCAACCACCACGCTTACTTCTGTTTCCTGCGAGCCTTCCCACATTCCTCATTCCACCACGGGACACGGCGTTTGCATGCTGCACCGCTTACTTCAGATATGCATGTAGAGCAGGCGTCAATTACGAAGGTAGTAAAATAGTCTACAGCAGAATTAATTCCTAACGAAGATATGTCAGCCCGTGTGGTACTAAATGAGAGTATGAAATTTCTCCCAATCGGCTGTATCAACCTTTATCCGAGGAGCCTGTGGTTGAGATTTGTTTTCTTGGGATGTTTCTCAGTAGTATTGGGAAGTGGTCACTCCCGTAAAGATTTTTGGTAAGTTCTCATTTAAGGTTACGTATTATAGACGGGGAAGCTATGGTCAGATCAATAGACGAAAATGTTCTGTTTGCGAGAGAGCAATATGTACGAAGAAGTTGGATTGGCCTAGACGAAGACGAAGTCTGGCAGTTGCCTGAACGCCATATTCGCCAGTTTTAAATATACGTTATTTTACACTCGTGGGCCTGCTTTCTCCCTGCAACATTTCGGTGGAAGGTGCGGGGTACAATCACGGAACTTCGCAGCGGACGCCATCTACCTGCCGCCACAATGGCAAATCAACCGACACAAGCGACAACGCCTCAGCAGCCCGTGCCAACGGTCATCCTCACTCATCCGCGGGACCCGGGCACATTTTGTGGCACGGACAACGCCGACGTCGAGGACTGGCTTACGATGTACGAGCGAGTGTGAGACAACAACAGGTGGGATCCTACAATGATGCTTGCAAACGTAATATTTTATCTGAGGGGAACTGCGAAGCAATGGTATGACACACATGAAGCTGACCTAACGAGCTGGGATGTCTGCAAAGAAAAAATGCGAGACCTGCTTGGCAGACCTGTCGGTCGTCAGCTGGCAGCAAAAAAAGAACTTGCGTGCCGCGCTCAGACATCCACAGAATCTTATGTCGTGTACATACAGGATGTGCTGGCCCTCTGTCGCAAGGCTGATGCCAACATGACCGAGGCAGACAAGATTGGCCACATATTGAAAGGTATTGCAGACGATGCCTTCAATCTCCTGATGTGCAAGGATTGTGCCACTGTGGATGCAATTATTAAGGAGTGCTGGCGCTTCGAACAAGCGAAGGGCCGCCGCGTCGCTCAGACTTTCGACTGATTGCCCAATACCGCCGCGACATCTTCTTGCGAAGACCCGCCACGCTTCGTTCAGCCCAAAGGACCAGAAGAAATCACGCGCATCGTTCGCCGTGAGCTTGAGGCCATGGCTCCGGCTCCAGTCCGTTCTGACTGTCGGGAAAACGTGCCCGCTATTTCCCTTATACAAGCGGTCGTTCGGGAGGAAATAGCAAGTTTGGGCATTCCATCACTCTGCTCGGTCCGCCATACAAACACCTACCAGATTTCTCCGGCCGCTCACTCCCAGACGCAACGCTTTCCGCCCCCTCGTCGCAACCCAGCTGACTGGCGCACAGCGGATGATAAACCTATCTGTTTTAATTGTTCCGGTATTGGACACATCGCCCGTCATTGCCGCAACCATTGGTCGTCGCCTCCTCGCTGGTCATCTCCGAGTCACTATCGCCAAGTACCAGACAATCGTACTTTCTCGCCCTATCCGCCGTCTAGGAACATCAACGCCGACAGTGCTCCACCAAGATCCAGTCGCTCCCCGTCGCCGCAAGGTCGTAGGTCCCGTTCGCCTCTCGTTCACCGCTCTTCGTCCCCTTCTGCAACCGGTCGCTTCGCTTCGGGAAACTAGGCGGTGCAGCTCCCGGAGGTGAAGCTGCAACTCCGACCCGGCCCACAAATCCTCTGTTGACCCTGCCTACATGTGGAAACCTACTGGACATTGAAGTTGATGGCGTCCCTGTTAGATCTCTCGTTGACACAGGAGCGCAGCTTTCAGTTATGAGCGCTGCTCTCCGCCGAAGGCTCAAAAAGCTTCTGACCCCCGCCGTACCGTGCACCGTGCGAGTCGCCGATGGGAGTACGTCACCTGTCCTTGGAATGTGCACAGCACGTGTGACCATTGGCGGCCATTATACCGTTGTTCTATTTATCGTCCTTGAACACTGTCCACACGACCTGATTCTCGGCCTCGACTTCCTTTCGAAACACTCTGCCCAAATTGACTGCTCCGCAGGTGTTGCACAGTTGGATCTGCCGCTTCCTGCCGACGCAACCACTTGTGCTCCACACCGCTTATGTTCTGCTGACTTTGCCAGGCTGTCTCCACAGGCGGCTTCAAATGTCCTCCTGACGCCCTGTCCTCCCGTACCTGATGGCGAGTACGTCGTGTCGCCGCTTACTGACGTGGTTTTGTCGCGCAATATTGCCCTACCGAGCACCTTAAGCCGGATCCGCGAAAACTGCGCTCGCGTGCCCATCCTCAATTTTGGATTTTCGTCGCATGTGCTGCCACAAGGTATCGCCATAGCGCATATCACTCCTTTAGAAGAATGTGAGATTTCTTCTTTGACCTCTGAATCCTTCGTCAGTGCCAACGGACCTTTGTCACCTACTCCTCCGTACTCGACGCCTGCGGACGATGTTTCTAAGATGATCGCCCCTGACCTTCCTTCCGAACAAACAACAGCTCTTCGTCAGCTCCTGTCGTCTTTTCGGGACATCTTTTATTTGGACGACCGTCCACTTGGCCAGACATCTGTTGTCACGCATCGCATCAACACCGGTGACGCCAGCCCCATTCATAGGCGGCCATATCGCGTCTCCGCAACAGAAAGGGCCATCATACAGAAAGAAGTCGACAGGATGATGGACAAGGACATCATTGAACCTTCCAGTAGCCCGTGGGCATCACCGGTTGTCTTAGTAAAGAAAAAAGACAACTCGTGGCGCTTTTGCATTGACTACCGTCACCTCAACAGGATAACAAAGAAGGATGTGTATCCCCTGCCGCGCATTGATGATGCTCTTGACTGCCTTCACGGATCCCAATACTTTTCATCAATTGACCTCCGCTCCGGCTATTGGCAGATTAGCGTCGATGAGATGGACCGCGAGAAAACAGCCTTCATCACACCGGACGGTCTGTACCAATTTAAAGTCATGCCGTTTGGATTATGCAATGCGCCAGCTACATTCGAGCGCATGATGGACTCTCTCTTGCGCGGCTTGAAGTATTCTACATGCCTCTGTTACCTCGACGATGTGATTGTGTTTTCGCCGAACTTTGAGTGCCACCTGCGGCGCCTCACAACCATACTCTCCGTGTTTCGCCGGGCTGGCCTTCAGCTAAACTCCTCCAAGTGCCATTTCGGTCGCCGTGAAATTAACATGCTCGGCCATCTCGTAAACGCCGCCGGAATCCAGCCTGATCCACACAAAGTTCACGCCGTGCGAAATTTTCCTGTACCTTCTTCAACAAACGATGTCCGTAGTTTCCTGGGCTTATGCTCTTATTTCCGGCGATTTGTGAGAAATTTTGCCGACATCGCTCACCCTCTCACTGACCTTCTTAAGAAAGACGTCTCTTTCTCTTGGGGACCTCTGCAGGAGAAAGCCTTTTCTACCCTGATTGAGCGGCTTACAACTTCCCCAATTCTGTCACATTTTGACCCTTCTGCGCCCACTGAAGTACGAACTGACGCGAGTGGTCATGGCATCGGCGCTGTCCTCGCTCAGCGTCAACAGGGCCAAGACCGTGTCATCGCTTACGCTAGCCGCCTTCTTTCCACACCCGAGCGAAATTACTCCATTACCGAGAGAGAATGTCTCGCGCTCGTATGGGCGGTCGCGAAATTCCGGCCGTACCTTTTCGGTCGGAGCTTCTGCGTCGTAACCGATCATCACGCCCTCTGCTGGCTCTCCTCTTTGAAGGACCCAACTGGACGACTTGCACGTTGGGCATTGCGTCTACAGGAATATACATTTTCTATTATGTATAAGTCAGGGCGCCTGCATAAAGACGCTGACTGCCTGTCCCGCAATCCCGTGGATCCACCGGACGATACCGATACAGACTCAGACATCAGTGTCCTATCCATCTCCGACTTCCTCCATATTGGCGACGAGCAGCGCAAAGATCCTGTTATTCGAACACTTATGGAACGCCTAAGCTCCTCGCCCAATGACCCGTCCCTCCGCATGTTCACCTTGCGCGATGGAACTTTATACCGTCGTAGCGTTCGTCCTGACGGTCCAGAGTTCCTCCTAGTCGTTCCCAAGCACCTTCGACTAGCCGTGCTCCAGCAACTTCATGACGCTCCTACTGCTGGACATCTGGGCATCACTCGTACATACGACCGCCTGCGGCGCCGCTTCTTCTGGCCCGGCATTTATCGCTCTGTGCGCCGTTATGTCACTTCTTGCGACCTGTGCCAGCGCCGGAAGACGCCTGCTACGCCTCCCGCTGGTTTGCTTCAACCAATCGATATCCCCACAGAGCCTTTCTTTTGTGTGGGCCTAGACCTCCTGGGCCCCTTTCCAATTTCTATCAAAGGCAAAAAATGGATTGCTGTAGCAACCGATTATGCCACGAGGTATGCCATCGCGCGAGCGCTACCAACCAGCTGCGCTACAGATGTCGCAGACTTCTTACTATACGACGTCATCCTGCACCACAGCGCCCCTCGCCAGTTGCTGACGGATCGCGGCCGCTACTTCTTATCGAAGGTCGTCGATGACCTGCTCCGCTCCTGTGCAACAGAACACCAGGTTGCTACCGCGTACCACCCTCAAACGAACGGCCTCACCGAGGTACTCAACCACACGCTAACTGAAATGCTGGCAATGTACGTTTCCGACGATCACCGTGACTGGGACGTCGCTTTACCGTACATCACTTTCGCATACAACTCCTCCCGTCACGACACTGCCGGATTTTCACCATTTTACCTTTTGTATGGCCGCGACCCCACCTTGCCCTTTGACACGTTGCTACCTTCCGCAGTACAATCACCCAGCACTGGTTACGCTCGCGATGCTATTGACTTAGCCGTCCAGGCCCGAGATGTCGCCCGTCATCGACTCACTGTCTCGCAAGCTTCTCAAAAGCGACGCTACGACCTTCGGCACCGAGACTACCAATTTTCACCTGGTTCCCTTGTCCTTCTCTGGACGCCTTCACGTCGCGTCGGCTTGTCGGAAAAGCTACTTTCCCGGTATTCGGGTCCGTACCGGATCTTACGCCAACTGTCCGACGTGACATACGAGATCGCCCCAGTCGGTCAGCCTTCAGTGCATCGCAACGTCACCAGCGATGTTGTTCACGTCGCCAGGCTTAAGCCCTATGTCTCCCCATTAAGTGAGGCTCTATAATTTGCCCCGGGACGGAGCTACTCCACCGGGAGGGTGATGTTACGGTGAAGGGAACGAAGTTGGATTGGCCTAGACGAAGGCGAAGTCTGGCAGTTGCCTGAACGCCATATTCGCCAGTTGTAAATATACGTTATTTTACACTCGTGGGCCTGCTTTCTCCCTGCAACAATATGTAGGTTGCTTTTTATTCAGGAGACGCACACCAGTGGAGAAAAGAAACTGTTTAACAAGACAACCTCGCGCATAGATACGAGAGTAGAGCCAGACTTGTGTACGCATTGAAATCGCCAAGAACGAGACAATGTTCCGGCAATTCATCTATAAGGAGCTGAAATACATCTTTGTGTAAATGGTAATGCGTGTGTCTGTAAAGCCAGCCACTGGTGATGAGTCTGTCCACGAGAACTCGAACTGTCATTGCTTCATGGGGTGTTTGTAGCTGTAAACATTGACACGCTATGCTTTTACGAATTACAATGGCAACACCACGTGATGATGCGAGGGCATCATCGCGATACTTACGAAACGTAGCGAACTGTCGTAGAAAGCTTGTGTTTCAATTTTAGGTGCGTTTCCTGTACGCACGGCACTTTTCGATTGTGTTTATGGAGAAGTTCTTTCACATCATCGAGGTTTCTAATAAGGCCGCCGACATTCCATTGTATAATTCATGTATACATTCTGAAAGTAAATTGGTGCTGTGTGTACAAAAAAGGATGTGCTGCATTATATTAGAGAGTCGTTTCGAGGCCTTGTTACGCGGTGTTTGTCCTTCCTGGAGCAGTCGAAGGAGCCTCGCCGCTCTTTAGGCGCTTGGTGCGCCCTGAGGATAGGTGTAGTGTCCACTGCCTCTTGTGAGGCACCAATCACGCGTTCTTGCGAGCCAGAAGTTCCGCGAGAAAGTCCCGCCTCTGGGGGCAAGACCGCTGCGCCCACGAGCCCGGAGGTCAATGGGGCTGCCTTTGTATCTGAGCTGCGCTGGCTTTTGTCAGCGCTAGAAGGGGCCGAGGAGGTTGAGGCACCCTTGACTGCTTCTACCTTTGGGGCCGCTATCGGTCCTGCGGGATCACTCCGCGTAGGGCAGGTTGCCACAGATGACATTTATGGGGCCGGCAACCCACGGATAGCCTGGCTTGTTTGCTCGTTGGGTGGAGTAGGCTTACCTCCTTCCATCTTGGAGGCAGGAGCCAAATGTGCCAGCTCGCTGCACGTGGGCTGGGCACTTGGCATTGGCCGGAGCGATGCTGTCCTCTGACACGCCGAATCAGCGTAAGGTGTGCTTTGGAAATATCAGCACCTCTTGCGGGCTTCTTTAAAATAAATATTTCCCTTGACTTTTAGGGTGATTATGTCTTTATTTTTTTCCCATTTGGGCAGAAACGTGAGTAGGCTGCGTGGTCACCATCGCAGTTTACACAGTGAGGTGTGCCACCACAATTTCTGGAGGGTGGCCATGGACTCCACACTTTGCACAGGTTATTGGACCACGACAACTCTGCGAGCTGTGCAGTGGCGTAGCCAGAAATGTTGTTCGGGGGGGGCTACGCCACTGGCCCAATATATATATATATATATATATACATACATATATATATATATATATATATATATATATATATATATATATTGTTACGTCCAAGCGCGTCAAAGGGACGCGGGGATCAAGAAGAGAGGGGAAGAGGAGAACGAAGACTGTGCAGCGGCCATTCCTGTTGTTCATAGCCTGCCGTTCCTGCTCTCGCACGCCTGAATAAACCCCTTTTCCCCGTGCTTGTAACAAATTGGTGGACGGTGCGGGGTACACCTCGTAACCACGGAGCCTACGCTGCTACAACTTCGCCGAAGCCGTCGCCTTGCCGGACTTCCGCCACCATCACCTGACATGACTGAATACGCCTGCCAGATTCCCGAAGGTTCTGACGCGGCTTCAAGGCCAGCACCTGGCGTTCCGTGGCAATACTACCGGGTGCCACTCACTTTCGGAGGAAAAGCCGGAGAAGATGTCGACGAGTGGCTCACAAACTACCGAAGGGTGAGCCGATCTAATGGTTGGAACTCGACCGCATAGTTGTCAAATGTTGTGTTTTCCCTTACCGACACAGCACTCGTCTGGTATGAGAATCACGAAGACACGCTCACTTCATGGGAGCTTTTCGTAGAGGAGCTCAGAGCGTGTTTTGGAGACTCTAGCGCAAAAAAGAAACGCGCCGAACAGACGCTTTCGCAAAGAGCTCAGATTCCCGGCGAGACCTGTACGACTTATATAGAAGAAGTGCTGAAACTGTGCAAAATAGTGAACTCTCAAATGTCTGAAGAGGACAAAGTTGCACATTTGTTGAAAGGGATAGCCGAAGACGTCTACAATTTTTTGATCGGCAAAGAAAGCTTGGATTCCGTGTCTGACGTCATTCGCCACTGCAGGACCTTTGAGACGCTGAAGATGCGACGGATAATACCGAAGTTTGGTCGCCTGGCTAATGTCACAACGGTGGCAAGTGTAGACCCGAGTTCGTGTGTTGACCTTCCATCAACAATACGGCAGATTGTTCGCGAAGAGTTGCTCCATCGGGAAGAGATGTACCGTTGCACACCCGGCATCGCTGGTGCGTACTTACCACAAGAGATGCGAAACACGGCCGTTTCGACCGCATGGCAACCCACGGTTCACTCAGCGACCGTCGAGTATAGGTCTACCCCACAAACGAGAGGGACCCTCAGCTATCAAGATCATGACTACGACCAACGCCCTCGCCGCACGCACGCCTCCGGGCGGCCGATGCCTGGCCATGTTGAATGGGACTCACCTGCTGGCTATGCAGTCGACAGCAACATGCGTGACTACGTGCAGGAACATCGAAATTTGCGGCATCTGCCGGTGTGTTTCCAATGCGGTGTCGCGGGCCACATAGCGAGATTTTGCAATCGTCGCCCAACAACGTGGAATCGTCGATCGGGGTCTTCAACAAGGACCACACCTCCTACGAGGACAACTCAACAGTGCACCACCTCTTGGTCAGCTGGCGTCCCTCCTGGCAACGATTACTGGCAGAGAAGCTTCCGGAGCCGCTCGCCGGCATCTGACAGGAGTTTGACGCCACCGCCAACTTCTCGTGCACCGCGTTTACGTCAATCTCCATCGCCAGTGCGCCGCTCAGCCTCGCCTTCACAACCGGAAAACTAGCTAGCGCGGCCGATGGGGGTGAGGTCGCTCGACACGTGCTATCGACAGAAATGCCCCCTGCAGTTGCTATGATTAAGAACAAAGTGCATGTACTTGTGGATGGTGTTCCTACAATGGCTTTAGTGGATACCGGGGCAACTGTATCCGTAATGAGTCTCGGTTTTAAAGGTCGGTTGGGGCGCAAAGTTGTATTTCCGTGGGACCAGGCTGCAACGTTTTGTGGAGTGAGCGGCGAGTCGTTGCGCCCTGTTTGTGTGTGCACTGCTGAAGTGTCCTTGGCTGGTGGAGTTTTCGCGACGGAGTTTGTAGTTATTCCCCGATCGACGCACGAAGTGATTTTGCGCATCGACTTTTTGCGGCAGTGTGGTGCCACTGTTGATTGTCGCACGGGGGAAGTTTGCGTCGATGGACATGTTTCGTCCGGGCTCTTAGAGGAGACTTGCAGTCAAGGTGAACTTTGTGTGTCTGCAGATATTGTTGTGCCTGCGTCCACCTCGGTGTGCGTGCCGGTTGTATGTCGCGGTGCAGTTCCAGACAGTTTCGATGCCTCCGTAGAGCCAATGCATATAAATTGTGTGAAGAAGAACGTTTTTGTCCCTCATTGTGTGGTATCCATCGGCAACGGGCGTGCTGGCTTCTGGACGGCCAACTGCTCGGCAGAACCCGTCCTGCTTCCAGATGGCTTGAAACTCGCCTACTTTACAGAATTCACGTCTTCGTCCGTAGCCGTACTAACAGACTCGCCGTGTGAACCTGCTGACCATCGCCAAGTCTCAGACAAAACGCTTCTGTCTATGATAAACAAGTCGCTCAGCACAAGGGAGCGCCATACCTTGGTGGATACGCTTTCTAAGCATCTGTCAGTGTTTGACTTTGCGACGCCAGACAAAGCGTTCTCGATTCCCGAGTCACGAACGCGCCATACTATCGATACGGGATCTGCGCGCCCGATCAGGCAAAAGCCTTACCGCGTGTCGCCTAACGAGCGCAAGATAATCGGGGAACAAGTGAGTGACATGATGAAAAATGGGATAATACAAGAGTCCTCGAGTCCTTGGGCAGCTCCGGTCATACTCGTCAGAAAAAAAGACGGTAACTGGAGATTTTGCGTCGATTATCGAAGATTAAACGCCGTGACTAAGAAGGATGTCTACCCGCTGCCCCGGATTGATGATGCAATCGATTGCCTTCATTCGGCCTCTTATTTTTCTTCAGTGGACCTGCGCTCAGGATATTGGCAAATCCCGATACACCCGACAGACAGAGAGAAAACAGCCTTCATAACCCCGGATGGATTATTCGAATTCAATGTGATGCCATTTGGGTTGTGCAACGCTCCAGCAACCTTTGAAAGGTTCATGGACACCATTCTGCGTGGGTTAAAATGGAACATCTGTAGTGCTATCTTGACGACGTTGTTATATTCGGGCGCACATTCAATGAGCACAATACGCGCCTGGATATTGTCCTCGACTGCATCAAAAACGCCGGCCTGGTTCTGAACTCCAAGAAATGTAAATTTGGTGACCGTCAAACCCTTGTGCTGGGTCATCTTGTTGACAAAGACGGTATCCGGCCTGATCCCCTCAAGACGGCAGCTGTCGAGGCATTCAGTGCACCGCAGTCAGTGAAGCAACTTCGTAGTTTTCTGGGTCTTTGCTCTTACTTTCGCCGATTTATTCCTGATTTTGCTGACGTCGCTTATCCTCTGACAAATCTGCTACATAAAGACGCACGGTTTGAGTGGACACCCGAGTGCGATTCTGCCTTTCGTCAGCTGAAGTTCCTGTTAACCTCTCGACCTATCCTTCGCCACTTCAATCCTACTGCGCCGACAGAAATCCACACAGATGCTAGTGGCGTTGGTCTGGGTGCCGTATTGGTCCAACGCTATGACGACCGTCAGCACGTGATTGCTTATGCAAGCCGCTCATTAAGCAAACCTGAACGGAATTACACGGTGACAGAGCAAGAATGCCTCGCTGTAATCTTTGCGGTTCAGCGATTTCGCTCGTACTTGTACGGACGCCCATTCCAAGTCGTCACAGACCACCATTCCCTGTGCTGGCTCGTGAACCTTCGCGACCCTTGTGGTCGCCTTGCGCGCTGGGCTTTGAGGTTGCAGGAATATAACTTCACTGTTTCCTACAAGAGTGGCCGAAAACACGCGGACGCAGACTGCCTTTCCCGTATGCCGCTTGCCACGACGGACTGCGACGCAGACGATTTTGATCATCTCGTCGCTTCTGTGACACCCGATTTTCCAGATATCGATGCGTTCAAAACAGAACAACGGACAGACACTAAATTGGAGCCACTCTTTACTTCTGCCCATTCAAGCGCAACAAGCAGCTACTGTGTACGTGACGGGCTCCTGTACAAAAGGAACTACTCAAGCACGGGTGCACGCTTCCTTCTAGTGGTGCCGGAGCGTCTCCGGCCAGCAATCCTTCAGGCTATGCACGATGACCCTACCTCCGGGCACTTAGGCACTGTGCGCACACTTTATCGCATTCAAGAACGCTTTTACTGGCCCCGGATGCGACATTCGGTTGAGTTTTATGTCGCCAGCTGCATACAGTGCCAACGTCGGAAACGCCCAACCACTGCTCCATCTGGTCTCCTTCAACCTGTGCCGCCTTCCAGCTCACCCTTTCGGCGAGTTGGAATTGATCTGTTAGGCCCTTTTCCAAAGTCATCTAAGGGGAACCGCTGGTTAATTGTCTGCGCCGACTATTTCACACGCTATTGCGAGACGGCGGCTATACCATCAGCAACGGCCACCGAAGTGTCGCTTTTCTTACTTCACGCTATTGTTCTACGACATGGACCACCTGGTGTTATCATAAGCGACCGGGGACGTCAATTCACGGCGGATATAGTGGAAGAGCTTGCGCGTTTGTGTCACTCGCACCTCAGGCACTCGACGCCATATCATCCGCAAACGAACGGCCTCACTGAGCGCACTAATCGAACGATCACAAATATGCTTTCCATGTATGTTGCTTCCGATCACAAGAATTGGGATGAAGTTCTACCGTTTATTACTTACGCATATAACACCGCCAAGCACGAGACAACCGGCTACAGCCCCTTCTTCCTTCTATATGCTCGGCCGCCCCGGTATACGCTCGACACTGTCCTCCCTTTTTACCACCACGACAATCCTACGGTCGCCGATACGCTGTGCCTCGCTGAAGAGGCTCGGAGACTTGCGCGTCTTCGGACTTTGGCATCACAAGAAAACTCCAAAGCCCGCTACGACGCACGACATCGGCCAGTTACATATAACCCTGGTGATCTCGTTTGGCTTTGGACTCCCACAAGGAAGCGCGGTTTGTGTCAAAAGCTGCTGGCAAACTACGATGGACCGTATGTTGTCATCGACAAAGTCAGCGAAGTGAACTATACTCTCGCGCGCCTCACGAACACTGGTAGACGTTCTGCTAGGACACACGTCGCGCATGTCGCACGGTTGAAATCATGCACGCCACGACAAGCTAGTTGACTCGCCCAGGGGGCTTTGTCTGCGAGGGGAGGTATGTTACGTCCAAGCGCGTCAAAGGGACGCGGGGATCAAGAAGAGAGGGGAAGAGGAGAACGAAGACTGTGCAGCGGCCATTCCTGTTGTTCGTAGCCTGCCGTTCCTGCTCTCGCACGCCTGAATAAACCCCTTTTCCCCGTGCTTGTAACAATATATATATATATATAGCTGCACGTTGCAGCTCAGCCTCCTCCTTAAGAGGAAGCTTTAGCTCGGGTGCTCCTGTTTAAGTACATGTAGAAGGGGAATTCCTTTTCCCTGCAACCACTTCACCAAATTTGAGGAGGTTTGTTGGATTTAAAAGAAAAAGTTTAATTCTAGTGATTACTGGTTTCGAATTTTTCATTTAGGTGGTCCATTATTTATTAAAAATTGGCCAAAGTTGAAAATCTTCAGAAAACGAAACTATCAAGAATAAATCTCCGTGACTCAACAATGAAAAATGATATCACAATTCTGTGAATTGCATTCAATAGCACATCTACAGCGGACAAAATAGATATGCTACACATGAATCTCAAAAAAAAAATTAGTATTGTGGAAATACGGCTTTTGCAGAACCCTTGTACACAACGTAACCAATTCACGTAAGATACAAATTGACATAACAAATTTGTCCGCTTTGACTGTTATAATAAATGCCGTTTACAGAACCACAATATCTGTTCTTCATGCATAGCTATTAGTTTGTACACGTCGTGCTTCTATTTTTTCAAACTTTCGAATTTTTCAAAATATTTTAAACAAAATTCAGGCCCTAAATCGAAGTTCTGTTTCCAACAGACACTAGGATTTAACTTTCTCTCTTTAACTTCCAAGACCGGGCCAAAACGACGGTTTTGGCCCGGTCTTGGAATGCCTTTGCAACGTCCTTTGAACCGTTTGCTCCAACGCTTCACAGTGGTCAATGAAATGAAGTGTTCAACGTACACGGCAGTCATATGGTGATTAATTTCTGTTTTGGAAACACATTCAGCTGTGAAAAACTTCGCGGCACCGAGCTGTTCAACTTTTGAAGTGTCCATTATGTGACGCAACCATATTCAACCCAGTGTATGAGAGCATTAAAGAACATTTATCTTCACACCTGCGTGTCACTTTTGTAAATGAGACATGCCGTTCTCCTACGCGCATGCCTCGCAGATAATGAACCGAACCATTATTGCGCGGTTAGGGTAGGCTCACTTTCATTTGACTCGCCCTCTTACATTAGAAATTCAAAGATACAATGGGATATACAAATGCGAAAATACGGCTTGATAAAGGACAAAAAGTGTCACTGGAAACAAAGTTCACTGCATGTATACACAAAACCTCGCAACAAGATATTTAGGTATACGTATAAGTCTCCAATGAGTCTATGTATGTAAGAAGAAGTAACTGTATATAATGCGTCAAAAAAGGCAAATGAACATGTTGCACAATCATAGATTCACAGAATCCTAGATTCCGCACCCATTCCGTCCACTCCCCCCGATGTATTGCGCGCGACGGAAGCCGGCGCGCTTGCTCCCCGCTTTTCTCCTTTGCGCAGACAAGACTGAGCCACCATCGTCGGCTCACCCATTCCAGCTCCCCTCCTACGCTTTCACTCGCACATACAGCATGCAGCGCGTGGTCATGATGTTATCACCCTTGGACTTTATACGAAACATGAGGGCGACGGCGACGGCAGGAATGCGCCTGGAGTGTCCATATAATTGCCTTCGCAATAATATAATAAACGTATCCGGCAACTGAAGCGTCCCGTCACCCATTACTTTCGGCAAAAGAAGTATCAAAATCGAACTTTCACCATGCGACAATTCGCTGCGCTGCAATAATGTAATTTTTTCTGTGAGGCGGAGGCACCGAAATGAAAAAAAAACGCATAGGAAAGCATGTTGGCCAGAATAGAATGCCTACTTCGGGCACCTAATCGGGCTACGGAAGGAATACCGAAGAAAACATGAGACGCTTGGTCCACTGAGAACCATACGCATACTGCTCAATATCCTACAGCGGCGAAACAAGACTTTCCGGAAAGGTTCCGCTCAATGAATGCGGTGCAATCCTTCGAGTCCCCACAGTGATGGCGGCGAGCGACCATTGTTTTTTTTTTCTCGCCTGCTAGCCAGGAGGCGTCCAAAACTCTGTCAGGTGAAAATCCACTCGGCCAGAGCAAACCGAACGCGCACCGAAGTGCATCGCACGGTGGTCGGGGCCATACGAGAAAAACGTATGCGCTCTGGCTGGCTCTGGCAGCCCGCGGGTAGGGTAGCGAGAACAAAAAAAAAAGAGGCTCATGTGTCCTCGCGAATAATAGTCAAAGTAGGAAAAAGAAATAAGAACATAGTCACTTTGGCTGGCTTTAGTGTCTTGACATGGATGTTCTGGCGTAGGTTAAAAAAAAATGTTCATATCTTTTTTATGTGGCATGACGGCACAAATGAACCGCCCCAACGCTTCGTCTCATTGTACGTCGCTGCCTACTTTGTCAGCTCGTCTGCTAGTGTGTTGATTTGGCTTGTCTCGTTGTATGTTCCGATGTAAGACTTTAGAAAAATCAATAGACCTTTGGCGTCAAATGTTTATAACAACATTAAACCCACAAAGTTCCACAATTGAAAATCTAAAGCACAACTTTGGAAATGTCAATGCACCTTTCACATCAAGAGCTTATGAGATTGATACCCATAAAGTTTCGCAATTGATATCCATGCGCTCCATAGATTCCGTGGCCTCAGTGAGGTGCCGCGGCGAGCCCGCTCACCATCAAAGCGCCCTTGAAACTTTGTGCTCGGATGGGACTGCTTGGCGTTATGTAACTCCCGGTGTATGGGCGTTGCCACGAAATCCAGCCCAAGTTTGCAATCTTCGCGGTTAAATGTCTTTTCCAGCGTCAAAAAGACATTCTAGACAAAATCCAGAGTGATTTCCGGCGCCGGGGGTCGCTTTGGTCGGCGGTGCGTGGACAGCACGAAAAAATTTCGGGGGGGGCTGAAGCCCCATAAGCCCCCCCCCCCCCCCCCCCCTGGCTACGCCCCTGGAGCTGTGGCCGAACCTTTGGCATTGGAAACACAGTCTAAGGTTTAGGATATATCATCGGACAGTTAACGTATACTTTTTCAATGGTTTAATGCAGAACGCTAAATGCAAATGTTAGGACAAGATGTTTGGTGGAGACTTCTTTGTTGCCCCGTCTAATAATGATACGTGTTACATTGGTGACATTTTGATCTTTCCACCCTTCCAGGAGCTCAGAATCCGGCAATTCTAGCAGATCTGCTTCTGATACAATTCCGTGCGAGCTCATTGACAGGTGTGATGATGCAGAAATTGCGATATTACCAAACGTCAACTGATTGCCGAGCTTCTCGTACTGATGTTTCTGAGAGATTTCAAGAAGGTCCCCGCTAGCCATTTTAATCACTTTACAACCTGACCGTAAGACTTCGGTCAAATATTTAGGAACTAGGAATGGAAAAATGAATCTGGCTGGTTTTTCAATGTTCTCACTGTGTACGACATGGACTTTCGGATAGGTCTCTCTTGGTCTGTTGAATCATGTGTTTAGTTTATTGGTGCGTCCCCTCTTTTGAGGGTGACCACCAAGTATGCGGCGAAATGCTGGCGTTCCCATAGTAGTTCGGTTTCTTTTCGGCAGCAATGGCGGTCACCCACCATGGAGCCCAACTTGGGGATTCTGCAGCGCCTAACGCGTCATCCTGCGGGCGCCAAACGTACATTGCCGCTATGACCTAATATATTATACCCATGGGAGAGCACATACACAAGGTTAACCCAGGTCACCTATAAAGATTAGGAAGTGACGGAAGATAAGAGACGATAGGAAAGTAAAGAAAAAGGAGACAGGAAAGAAAAGGATTAAAGATTGCGCAGAAAAAGGGGACTGCCGAATAGTGTCATTCGGTGCGAGCTCGCGGGACGCGGCACCTCGGCCAATAGCCAATCAAGAATGCACGCGAGTTGTGGAAGAGGGAGGAGAAGAAATAAAGTGGCATTTCTTTTCTGTTGAGAAGAAGCCATGTGTGCGAGGCTGAGGAAGCAAGGCTGTGGGGCGGCGAGTCCGAACCTCAAGATTTCAGGAGCACCGGGCTGAGGAAGCGAGGCTGTCGAGCTCCGGCTCCGAACCTCAAGACGTCAGCAGCGCCGGACGTAGAAGCGAAGCTGGCGGGCTACGGGCCCTAATTCAGGACTTCAGCGACAGTCCGGACTCGGTGCTACCTCCAGCCTGTGGTGTTCGCGGATCCTGGGGATATAATGCGGAAGGCAAGAACTTTTGACCACTCCTCTCCTGTGGCTCCTTGGCCGAGCTGCGGCTGATTCTAAAGAAGCGACCGACGCCTCATGACCGGCGACTCAAGCGAGCGACGCCCTGCAGCTGCACCGCACCGCAACGCGTGTCAAGTAATTGTTACCGCTCACGGATCTTACGGTTTTAAATAATTGTTTAGTTGAGTGAGATCTTACAGGGCTGCATGAACGTTTTTGTTATGGCATCGTGTTTACTTGGTTTGTCGGTGTTATGCTTTGTTTTAATTATACGCACGTTTCGTTAAATATCGGCTTCATTGTTTCTCTTCTTCACTGGAGATGCGTCTCTGTGGTGACCAGAACAATTCGAATCGTGCAAGTGTGAATGCACTACCGGGCAAGCAACCCCGCATTAATTTCAGCACACCAGATCATAACAGCATTCAAGCAGTTACTATATGATCCACTTTTTCACAAAAAGAGAACTTGTTCCGAGTTGGCGTTTCCGTTGTCCATCTGTTCTTTCTTGCAGGTTGCTTCTTGCGCCACAGAAATTCAGAAGTTTCCGCCAAGCAGCCCAGCATCACATTTTCCCGCGTTATTTCGACACTGCGATTTGTCGCGCAAGTAACGTGCGCCTCTTCTGTAAATGCAACTAGAGCAGGCTAATTTTTAAAGAGTCTGATCGAAGTAGAAAATATAAGCACGCGGTAAACATCGAATATTGTTGATCAAGACGACTCGGCGGTCTTACGCAACACCGATCTATGTACTCTATCTCGGGCATTTTCCATAAACAAGGCAGCAGCGGACCGGAATTGAGCCACAACTGTGGTCTACAAGGGACTGCGTAGATATCGAGCTACCGCAAAGGGTAAGATTAACAACCTAATTGTTCTAAACGGATTCCGCACTCCTACAGCCATCGCAGCCTAGTGCGCCGTCGTGTCACGTGGTAGAGCAAAGGCGCTAACAATTTGTGCCCACTTACGGTCATCTGAGAGCAGCGTGATGAGAATGGCGAACAGCGAGGCGCCGATGAGAAGTAGCAGTGCGCTGAGTGTTATCACCACAAAGCGCTCACGGCTGTTGGTGACCGTGCTGCGAAGAACAAACGAGACGCGCGTCAGAAAGGTTTCGAACGTCGTTGAGCAGCCGATCGTTCACCGTTTCATTTTACAATTCGCGCACACACGCAAAAACAGTTCTCCATTCACTATGAGTTACTAAAGCTAAGCTAAGCACCCGTAAAAAAAATCATTTGCTTCGTAGGATTGCCAACTGGTGTCTATGATACCTTTTTTTTTTAGTTCAATCTAAAATATGCCGTTGTGAGCAACAGTGTGGGGACCACAAATACTGCGTAAAAAATATTTCCTTCACAGTCTAGCTATAGGCATGCACTTTCCAATCAAGTGGTATAACCTATGTGTGCAAGTTCAACTGCTTTAATTCATTGTGACAGTTCCGCGTAGAGTGGCTGTGCCAGATGAATTGATTATTTTTGTCTGAAGCCATAATCTGTGTACCCATATACAGGGTGTCCCAGCTAACATTAGCCAGAGTTTAAAAAATATGCGAATGCCACGTAGCTGGACAGAACTAAGGTAATGTTGTGACTTCGGCTGAGCACGGTCACGCGTACTTTATCTTGAAAGCGAGATGCTTTGAGGGCACAGTCGAGGTTGGCCGACGGCTCATAACGTTGGGCGCGCTGTTCTCGCAGCGCTCAGTTCGCTTTAGAGGGATAGACAGCGGGAAGATCATTTCGCTCACAACGGCGAATTCTTCACACTAGCGTTTTGATAGCGTGTGTCCCCGGTCATCGCGTGTAAAGTGTTCACGTTTTTTTTCTGCGCGCCGACACCATGCTGGATAATTTTAATATAAGCGAATGTTTGCGACGGGGCCTTCTACGCCGGCGGCTGCTGCGTATGGCGCGGCTGCGCGATCCCCGTCGTGATTGCGATCTGCGATTAGGACAGTGTAGGCGTCAAGGCGCACCGAGGGCTGACACAGTCGCGTGCGCAATAGCCTCGGGCCCCGCGTTTTACGACCCCGGCGGTCTACAGTAGCCTGTGTCGACGAGAGAGTAAAGTTTCGTTTCAAAGAGAAAGGTTGTGTGTCTGTTTGCTCCCCCGAGTTCGCGAGGCGCCCTTTTTGCGTGGAAGCCGCTTGGGGCGAGTGTGCGCGTGTGCCTTACTTTGCGTCGCGTGTTTCTGGTCCCCAGTGGCACATTCGCGGGCCGTTGTCGACCAGAGCTAGTTTTTTAACCAAGTGCGCGGTTAGCTAGCTGAGTCCGCGACACAGAACTTTTTTTTCCGCTTTTTCTTTACACTTGTTTGTGCTTTTCTCTATTGAAACGAACACTGGGGTGTGTCTTGAATGCGTAATTCCTCCGGAGATAGGTACTTTTTGCTTCAATTCGTTGAATGGTTTCCTGTAGACTCTTCCGTCGACGGAGACGAAGAAATACCGGGATCAGAGTCACCTACAACTTCGCTGTAAAAGACTGCTCTGATTACAAGAAAAGAAGCTATGGTTACGCGTGCTATCGAAACGCTGAGGTTGATGGCCGGTGAATAACTGCAAAACCGCTGACAAGAAATATTTACAAAAATGGGAGGACGCCTAAACTTCGTCCTTAAGAGTGGAACGCAATATCACTCAAAACTCCCTGGCTACTTCTGACGCCTCCCGGCAACTACAGCTTATGCAACCGTAGTTCTCCTCGAAACGCTGGCGGCGAACGCAGTGCATGAGGCGAGCTTTCTGGTTCTTTTTTAGTGGCGTTGCAAAGAACTGAGCGGGCCGCGCCGGCCCTCTTAAGACCGGCCTCAAACGGCAGCTGGAAAAAAGGTTGTGCTTGAGTTTCCGCATAATATAATTGTGTTTTCCCGTATATTCAAATTAAGATCTCACGTCATCATGTCTGTCAATGTGTAAGTCGTACTTGACCAATTTTCCGACGCATTGTACTTTGAGGAATTCAATTAGTTCTGTAACGCCTCTGCGCCACGCGGAGTGCTTGCGTGGTTCGGGGTGATTTTCTTGGCTGCGGACGCCCACGCCGACACCAACGCCGGATTTCCCGCGAGACGGAGCCTTTAGCGCTGTCGCGTTAAAGAATCACAGTGTACCTGTTATGCGCCGGTATGTACACTTCGAGACGTTAAATGGCTCCCCAAGTTGAAAGCGTGCAACGCTTTTATCGTCTGTTGATTGAAGCACTGATGGGAATTAATATCACAGAGCAAAGGTGCGAGGCTGTGAAACAAATCGCAGTGGAGAGTTCCGGATGAACTTGTACCTGGTGGGTTCCGGGTTTTCAGGTTGCACCCGAAGATGATACGTGAACAACTTTCCACTGTTGCTCGCCTCGGTATGCGACTGCCGTTGTGGAAATTTAACCCACACACTAGCATGCAGCAGCAGAATGCAGTGGTGCCTGTGCCACCTGCGTGGGCTTTATCTGCTCCGAGCGCAAACGCCAATGGTTCACCTCGCGTTGCGCGGTGCCTTAGAGGTACTGTCCATCGGCTGTCCGCTTCGCGAATTGACCACACAGACGTGGCGTTGGCACTTACGTGTCCTCTGGGGTGAGGGACTCGTACTCCCTCCTGGAAGGAAAAGCAAACAGTAGAGGACTCGTTGCGGCTGCAAAAATAACTGTCCGGAGACTCTCGCAACCTGTTTGCCCCAGGAACTACAATCACTCCACGTATTGCCGAACATGCGCAAGACTTCCTAGTGTGGCTCAACTTAAGCGAGTGACAAAGAATTCATATTGCTTTGAGAAATACTAAAAAACCACGTTAAAGAGGTTTATCAGTGGTTCCGCGTGCTGCAAAGCAGAAATTTTGTTTATATATTCGTTACGAAGCACTTCAGAACAACTTTCCCGCGCGCAGTGTGTTTGCAATAGATCCATCTATGCGAGCCACCTATGTACACAGTAGCAAGAACTGTGAATCGCGAAACTAACATATTATTCGGCGAATGTGTACCGAGCAATTATAGTGAGAATCAAAGCACAACAATATGAGTCAGCAAAGTCGGTCATCATCGAAAATCTGACCTACGGGCAACAAGCGCCGGCTGCATACCGGGTATCCCAACTATCATGCACCAAGGTTTAGAAATATGCGAATGCCACGCAGCCGCACAGAACCAAGGTAATGTTGTTTTCCGTCCCTGGACATGCTCAGATTATTTCTTTAATTCCACCTCATTACATAATTAGTCCTAATTAATCAACTTCACAAGAATTATAATTAGATGAAAAGTGTCAGTGAGAAAATTGTACAGCAACATGAACAGCTCCCGGTACAGCTTTCTGTTGCTCAACGCGTGCTACATAAAAAGTGCTTTTCCAAGCGTGCAAGGAGCCCACGAAAACACGCAAAGTTCCTCGAACGGCCAGCTTACGCGGCAATCACACGCATGCACCCTCACATAGGAGCTTTACGTTCGTGCCTGTAGCTCCAGTGAGGAGCCATCGCAGCAGCGACGACGCTGCGTCTCCACGTGCCGCCACTTCCACCATCCTCACTGCCCAGTGCTTCTCGTCTTGCTCCTAAAAGTACGTGCCCGCATGTCGCTCCGCGGCACAACTGGGCACGACGGAGGGCGTTTGGAAGGGAAAACGTGGGAAGGCTCGCAGGCGAGCGCCAAGCATTGTGCGCAATGCGAGCCCAGCTTTCGCGAAGCACCCCGCTTTCACCGCCGGCGCCGCAGGGTCTAGCGATTCCTGACCCTCTTCCTCACCAAGGTGGGGTGAGAGGGTGAGGTGTCGCCAGACCTGGTGGCTTTGGCGGCATCGCGAGAAGCGAGCATGTTCGATACCGAGTGCCGCGTTTGTGCGCTTTTGTTAGCGTCCGCGTGCACTCGACTTTCTTTGTAAGGCACGCATGCATGCTGCTTAAAATGACAGTTTGCGCTGTTGTCTCGTTCGAATGTGTTCACCCTAATTGAGAGAAAATGTCAATGTCACCGCCTGGAGTGTCCATATAATAGCTATCGCAATACAATATTCCGAACGTACTGGTACAAATATAGCATAGTTATTAGTTACTTCGTAGAGCGGAGCTCCGAAATAATTTTCACCACTAAGGGTTCGCTCACGTGCACATCAGTCTCAGTGCACTGGTGACTGGCGCTCGTTTCTTTGGGCGGGGAGTGCTACTTGTTGCTTCACCCCATATCAGTACGGCGAAATGCACAGACGAAAAAAAGCGCCGATACGAGCTGGGGAAACTGCTTTGAAGCTCACTGCTCTGACGAGGCAGCTTTGAAACTGGCTCAGAAAATTATAAACGCACAACCGGCAAATTTCTCCCAGAGTTTACTTGTGCTCCATGACTAACGAGTGTTAATCTACTTCCATATAGGCATAGCTCGGCAGGGTTTTTAGAGTAAATGAAGAAATCGCCGCACTCTGCTGGTTAATGCTGTTTGTACAAATTTTCGAATTCCCCCTTGCGTTCCTATTTGTAGCCGATATTCTCCCGATTCCGGTACAATATTTTAGTTTTAGTTTTTAGCGCTATTACAAGGTTTCGCCACGCCTACTGGTGTCAATAAATTGTTTTCAAATTGGACACATGGTTGTCTGCAAGATGTTCTTGAAAAAGGCGCCAAGGGAGATAATTGAGAACAAATCATGGCATTCTGTTTACAGACGTGTGGGTTAGTAGCCCCCCCCCTCCCCTCCTTTGTAAGAACTTAGATCCACCTCTGCATAAGAGGATCTTTTGCAGACATATTCCACTTCTACTTACTCACTTGAATGTAGCGAGTGTATGTCTCCAGAAACAAAAAAAAAACTAAACATTTGAGAGAATTGGCTCCACGGCATCAATTTTGTAGGATGCTTTTTGCCGATGCTAATGTATTTCGGTGCTTTTCTTGATCTTGAGTGGCCGCGTTCTACACTCCACCCGAGGCGGAGCGGGTTTTGGCCACTCACAAACGCGAAAAGCGCGAAACACTATGGCCTCGCGAAACGGCATCGCTACATAATTGTGGCCCAGCACGCACTTTGACCCACATACAACTTGAGCAGTCTTTTGCGAATCAGTATAATGTCATAAAGCAGCGGAAAACTTTTTTTTTTTTGTGGCCTTAGCCAAGCCGCGACGACAGTACCACAGCGCCTGATCGAAAGCCTTCCCGACGCCTTGGTTACGAGCGCCGAGGCGCGGAACAGGGGGCGGCACGCCCACCTCTGAAAGTACGTTTTCTCCGTGCGATTGGGACTGCTGGAGATAATCCAGCCGGCGCACGCAAATCTACACTCTAAGAAAAAAAGGACTAAAAGGGGTAGGGAGGTTAGTCCTTTTGGGGACTAACTGATTTGCCACAACCATTAGTCCTTTTGGGGACGAACTGACATGGGATGAACTGTTACTCCCCATGCGCTTACTCCTTCGGGGACTAACAGTTACCCCTGCCCAATGGTCCTCAAGGGAGTAACGATGTTCCGCAAAGGTCGAATTAATTAAATTAGGCATTTATACCCTAATAAAAAAAACTAATGAGCTGAAAAAAAAAATGTGACCGAGAGCAGGATTCGAACTCACGTCCTCTCGGTTACAAGTCAGGTACTCTAATCACTTCACCACGCCGCTTACTTGTTAAGTAGGGATATTTAGACAAGGTTAAGCATGGGAACGCAAGTGCGGCAATATAAAAGTGACTCCGTATGATGTGCAAGCTATGCAGTGAGAGTCTAACGTTCAGTGTACTTGCAACCATAAGCGACTGCGAAAAGAAATCAGCCCGAGTACTTTTAGGGCGATTTAAACTGAGGCACTACGCCATGTATACGTGAGGCGAGCTCGAACGGGGCACCGAAGACGACAGATAAGGGCACTTTCTCTGTCGCTTAGCTTGTGCCGTTTGAGCTACACATCGCTTCAGTTCGCAATCTCCTTGGAACGGAAGGAACTTAGGTACTGTTGACCAAGAAAATCTAGCCGTCTATCAATGACTTGCGCGTTTAATGTGTATCGCTCACTTATGGGGTGCGCACGAAGGGCATGCTTCTTCACATTCCAGTTTTAAGTTTCACGTAATTTTCTCACGAAGAGGCAAGGTGCTGCTTTGCATGTAGTTCAATAGACAATGCACGAACTTCGAACCATTCACGATTTATAGACAATACCGTTTTCGCCGCATCGCTCCATGACATGGACGAAAACAGCGAAGTGCCTGGGGAGTAACTGTTGCCGTTCGTCCTCCCATTGCTCTCTTTCCGAGCAGGGACTAAACACTTACTCTCCGAAATTTGCACACGGCACGCACATTCATGCAGTTAGTCCTTTGAGGGACGAAAGCGCCCTTTTTAGGACTAACGGCGCAGTTACTCCCCTTTTCCCCGGGATTTTTCTTAGAGTGTAGAATGCCATGTTTTCACACATCGTAAATATTATATTGGCATGTGATAAATAGTGATAGGATCCTTCTAAAAAATATAGGCCTACGGAAAGAATTTCGCACATTGCCGATACACTTTGCACTTTGCCGATAGCACTGCGATACAATATGCAAATGCTTCTTTTTGCATAACATTTTGAATATTTGAGTCTTAAGAAAGCAAAAGGTAGCACGGTGGGGGCGCCTTTGTGGTTGCTATGCAGGTAAAAAAAACTAAGAGGGAGCGTCACGTGACAATCTTGAAGCCTAGTCATAAGAAATTTTGAGGATAAAAAATTCACCGATGATTACGACACACCCTGGTGCGAAATTTGAGCCCAGCGCTATAGTGTTTTCATTTCGTGGTATAATGGCTTGCGTGGACACACTGACTCGTGAGCTGCGTTGCAAACGGAGCTATAGGTGTCACGCAACTGCCTCGCTAATCGGGAGATCGCGAGAAGAAGCGCGTGTGTGAGCACGATGGACAGCAGCCGCAAGAGACAACCTCCGCTCATGCAGCGCTATGCATACGGACGACTCGCGCTACTCAGACGCCGTCTCGTGGCCGCCTTCGCCGCGAAGCCCCTCGTGCGCGGCATGCATATACGTTTTTCTTTGGCCATCGGTTAGTGTCCTCTCATGCTGAGGCCAAAGTATTAGTGAACTTTTATCATTATTAACACGCGCTGTTTCTTTCGATTTGTTTCGATTTCCACTTAGCTCATTGCACCAGTGTCTTACAGTTTCCGATGCATTGGTCCGATACAGAAAGCTCTGAGAGCCTTGTTCGCCAAAGCACTGTCAATTCGATTTTTCGCTCAAGCACGGTACGCGATGACAGCCCGCTAACACGTTCATCGCTCGGCATGTCTACCATGATCTTGTGGAGAGACGGTGCGTGCAATGAGTGCCAAACGTAACGTGGTAACGTATATCACGTATCACGCCAATCTAAGTTTTTAATGACACGTACAACAGAAAAGCATGTCTATAAAAATGCAAGAAGTCGGAGCTTGCCACTCACTCGTATGCACTGGGACTGAGGGTATTATCGTAGGGGCTACGGGCCGAAGGCGACACGGGGTACATATCCTCCCTGCCGGCGGCCATGGTCCCTGGGCCGCTGCTGCTTCTGGTGTCGCTGCCTCTTTATCGCACTGCACGTGAAGGCCAGAAAAGATTAATTGAAGACGATTAGGAAGACACGAATACGATGGTGAAACAACCATGTAACAAGTGCTAAGGCTCGTTCACAGCGAGACATTCGCCGTCTGGAGCAGCGTGGAATCCTATTCGGTAGAAGTGAACTGCACCGAAAAGGCTCTCTATACTCCGATCAATTTCAGACGCAATTCTGCCGCCGCTGTTGACGGAATGGCTCACTGACGCCCAATCAGAAGGAAATGAGTCATCTCTCAGTCATGACACCGCAATAGCGCCGCACGGCTCGGCACCTCGCACACAACTTCCACGACAAAGGCGGTGCAACCAGACGCCGTGGGAAGTTATTTATTTGTAAGGCCCTCCAAGGTACATAGTAGTAAATTGGTGAGGAGAAGGGCCAGAATACAATGCAAGAGTAAAAATACGGTATTATAAAAATTTTCACTACATGGCACAATAGAAGGTATTGGAAAAAATAGTAAAATTACGGCAGAAACTCCACTGCATGTAGTTGCCTAATTATACGTAAGCATCGTGCAACTTGCTCATCTTCACGCAGCCCGGTGTCTTTATCTTATCAAATTTGATCCAACCAGTACGGACCCTTATCAACCCTTATCGGTTGTAATCAACCTTATTGGACTAGATCCGAGCTTTATCATTTGTTAGTAATTTTATCGCATTCGATCCGGCCGTTATGAACCCTAATTGGTCCTTATCAACCTCATCGCAATTGATCCGACACGTATCAACCCTGATACGTCCTTATCAACCTCATCGAGCATGACCCAACCCTTATCAACTTTTTATCGGTTCGTAGAAACAGAAGGCCCACAAAGAATTGACATTTATTAAACAGATGACCACGTTGATGGCGCGGTAGCCATCGTGGAGCCTATATGCCTGATGGCGCTAGTCCAGTCTCTTTTTGCACCGCGGGGCTCTATAAGTACTGTCCACTACATGGCTCCTCCCCTAGGAACGAAGGCACTGCCATTCAGCGGCTTAAGTTGTGGAGATGGCACTGCCAGAGCCTACGTGAGCCGGCTTGAAGCGGTTGATGGAAATTGTCTCTTCACGTCCTTTGACAAAAAGTGTGAAAAGCTTGGCGTCACGCTTGACGACTTTGAAGGGGCCGTCGAAAGGAGCTTGTAAAGGAGCGCGAGTAAAGTCGTGACGAATAAATACGTGACTGCTACGAAGTAAAGATGGGCTCATGTAAACATTTCTGCGGTCGTTACGAAGCCGCGGTGGCATAACAGCGGCCATTGTAATGCGAAGGCGGCCTGCGTAGGATGTTAGGTCAGCAAGTGACGGTTCCGAGGCGAATAACTCACCGGGCACGCAATGTTTCGTGCCGAAAATGAGTTTCGCTGAGGAGCACTACACGTCTGCTTTCGGAGCTGTGTAACTACATCGTAGAACCAAAGGCTGGCGGTCTCGCTATGGAATTATGGAGTCATGCGCATTAAGTGCTGCTTTTAGTTGACGATAGAAGCGTTCTACCATGCCATTGGAGCTTGAGCGATAAGCTGTCGTTCGTATATGCGTTACACCCAGAAGACGGGAGAGAGCTTGAAAAAGGGATGAGTCAAATTGTCTTCCTATGTCTGTCGTTATGACGTGTGGTACGCCGTAATGAGAAATCCAGGTGTTTAAGATGGCCGGGGCTGCGCACTTTGCAGTAATATGAGAGAGTGGCATTGCTTTAGGCCAGCGTGTGAAGCGGTCGATACAACTGAGTATCTAGCGTTGAATCGAGGACGGACCAAGAATATCGGCGTGAACGTGGCTGAAACGAACGTCTGGTGGTGGGAAATGACCAGGCACGCTCATAGTGTGTCGACTGGCCTTGGCGCGCTGGCACTGTGTGCATGCCTGAGCCATACGTGGCCACAGATAATGGGAAATGAGGAGACGTTGTGTGCCGCGCAATCCAGGGCGCGATGAGGAGTGTAGTGCGTCAAAAACTTGCTGGCGAAATTGTTGTGGAGCATATGGTTGAGGACGACCCGTAGACATGTCGCAGACCCACACATGTCGCAGACCCGTAGACGTTGCAGCCAGGCAGTAAGATATCTTCGAAGTGCAGAGAGTCGTTGGCAGTCTGGAGTGTTTGAAGTTCACGATCGGTGCGTTCAGCGGTAGCGAGGCGGACGAAGTCAGTGCCGAAACGATTTACTTGGCTTGCATTTATATGTATCTGTAACAGAGCGTCAGTGACGGGATTATCGGCACCACTGATATGCCGAACATCAGTAGTGAATTCAGAGATATATGCAAGCTGGTGAATTTAACGGGGAGTGAGTGGGTAACTTTTGGAGGTAATAGCATAAATGAGCAGTTTGTGGTGGGTTAGAATAAAGAAATGACGCCCTTCGAGATTGTGACCTAAGTGGCGGGCTGCGAGGTAGAGTCCTAGCAACTCGCAACCGAAAGTGCTTTGGTGGGTTTCTTGCAGTGTCAGCTTGCTTGAAAAGAAAGACATAGGCTGCCATGCCTTGCCAACCAGTTGATGAAAAACAGCGCCAATCTATGTCAGAGGCGTCTGCCACAACGGACTTTGGAGCGTGTGTTTATCGGTGTGCCAGCAGATTAGTGGTAAGAAGGGCCTTCTTGGCAGATATAAAAGCAGATTCAGCAACATTAATCCACGATTAGGCGTGCTAGCTCGTGGTTTGCCGGAAAGTAGAATGTGCAGAGGCTTCAAAATTCAACCACAACGAGGAATGAAACTGCGATAGTAATTGATGAGGCCCAGGAATGCCCGTAATTGCTTGGTGGAAGAGGGACATGGGAAATTGTTAATGTTTTGGGCGCGGGATGAGACGGATTGGAGGCCATGCTCGTCTACTGGATGGCCCAGGAAATCGAGAGAAGCAACGCCAAACTCACTCTTTGAGATTTTTGAAACCAGGCCATATTGACAGAGGCGTTCAAACACGTTAGGTACGTCAGATTCGCTTTCCACGGCAGAGCGACGGAATACAAGAATGTCATCTAAACATACGAAGCAACGCCTCAAGCGACGGAGTAATTGATTGACGAACCACTGAAGTGTTTGAGTGGCATTACGGAGGCCGAATAGCATGTGTACGTATGCCAACATGCCAAAAGAGGTAATTATTGTGGTTTTAGCAATGTCGGTAGGTTCGTCAAGAATCTGATGGGAGGCGTGTACTAGATACACTTTGCTAAATATGCAGTACCCATGAACTTATGTGAGGTATAGAGTGCCCACTTTGCTTAAGGCGCAGTAATCGCCACACGGTCTTGAGTCACCCGTCTTCTTGGGCGCCTTGTGCAAAGCAGATGACCAAGGGCTAGCAGAAGGACAAACGAAGCCGAACTCGAGCATATATTCGAATTCTTACTTCGCAATTTTCAGACAGTCTGGTGCTAAGCAGCGAGGTTGGGCGTATACTGATGGCCCTTGAGTCACAACGTGGTTTGTCACGTTGCGCACTATTGGACGATCTGTCGAGCGTGAATTGAAGAGCTGTGGGAATTCCAGCAGGACGGTGGACCAGGGTTTCGGTACCTGGGTGTGTGCTTGTACGAGACGCAAAGGTCGTGCAGACGTGGTGATACCTTGTACGGACAGGTTCATTGAGGAGTCGAGAAGGCGACAGTTATGAAGGTCGACGAGAAGGTGAAACATACACAGAAAATTAGCGCCGATGATCGGCCCGCCGACATCCGCGACGGCAAATAGCCATCGAAAAGGGCGTCGCAGACCAAGGTCAAGAGAGAGATTTCTAGCCGTATATTTTAATGTTGGAACCATTGACGGCAGTGAGGAATGACGTGTCATGGCAATGTCTCTTACGGCCTTGAAAAGTAGGGGGAATGACACAAATTTCCGCACCTGTGTCTACGAGATAGCGAACTTTCTTGACATGGTCGGTGACGTAGAAGAGACGGCTCGATGTAGAACCAGTAGCACTAGCCATCATCAGTGAATGGCCTGATTGTTTCCCGGAAAGTTGCAAGGCGGAGGGCACTGCCACGCGTGAGTGCAATATCTGGCGCGATACCAACAAATAAAGGGAGACGGAGGGCGTGACACGTTTTCGTCCTGCGAACGACGGCGCTGCTGACGGTTATTTGCTCGAAAGCGTAAAGCAGCCAACTGGTTGGTCAGTCCCTCTACTTGCGCAGCAAGGTGCGTGCTTGAACTGTCGAGTTGGTCAAAGTGCTGCTGTATGTGGGGTTGTGTCGTAACGGGTGGAATACAGCGGTCAACAGTGGATATCAGAGGATGGAAAGTATTCATAATCTGGTCAGCCATAGTCGCTAAGGCCTCGACAGGTGTCATAGTGGGTGCGGCACATAAATCATGCGTACCTGGTTCGGTAGACTCCGGAAGAAGGGCTCCCGAAGGATTTTCGAGTCTGTTGATGATGGACTGGTTCCCAGGATTTGTGTCATGCTGCGAAGCAGCTCAATCGGTTTTCTGTCACCAAGTTCCTCGGCTGAGAGGAGCTGTACAATCCGTCGCGACTCACGAGTCGGTGGTGCACCGTAGTAACTCCTGCTAAAGGGTATCGTACTGATCGTTAGATGCTTTCATACATTGGCGTTTCTTGATCAGATCTTTCGTCTCCTGCGATAGTTTACTGGTATCCTGCCTAACGGAGTTTCCACCGACTTCCATTGCACACTCCTTAATCCTTAACCTCCTCCTTAACCTCCTTAACCTCCTTAACCTCCTGTATGAATACAACAATCAAACCCCAGTCCTCAGTCCCCAGCAGCTGCAAAACAACTGACCACGGCGGCGGTCAGACCTGTGACGCAGCAGAGGGTGCTAGAATACCTGCGTCCGAACACGCCGCCATTGGAATCTGAACATGGCAACGTTTAGAAATCTAGTGAGGCGAGCCTATAGGTGCTATTGTAGGAATTAGAGGGCAATAAATGGAATATAATAGGGCTCAGTGAAGTTAGGAGGGCAAAAGAGGCATATACAGTGCTAAAAAGTGGGCACGTCTTGTGCTACCGGGGCTTAGCGGAGAGACGAGAACTTGCAGTCGGATTCCTGATTAATAAGGTTATAGCTGCTAACACACAGGAAATCTATAGCATTAACGAGAGGGTGGCAGGTCTTGTTGTGAAACGTAATAAGAGGTACAAATTGAAGGTCGTACAGGTCTACGTCCCTACATCCAGTCATGATGACCAGGAAGTCGAAAGCATCTATGAAGACGTGGAATCGGCGATGGGTAGAGTGAAAACAAAATACACTGTATTGATGGGCAACTTCAATGCCAAGGTAGGCAAGAAGCAGGCTGGAGACAAGGCAGTGGGGGAAGATGGCACATGCACTAGGAATATCAGGGGAGACTTATTGGTAGAGTTTGCGGAACAGAATAATATGCGGTTAATGAATACCTTCTTCCTCAAGCGGGATAGCCGAAAGTGGACGTGGAGGAGCCCGAACGGCGAGACTAGAAATGAAATAGACTTCATATTCTGCGCTAACCCTGGCATCATACAAGATGTGGACGTGCTCAGCAAGGTGCGCTGCAGTGACCATAGGATGGTAAGAACTCGAGTTAACCTACACCTGAGGAGGGAACGGAAGAAACTGGTACATAAGAAGCCGATAAATGAGTTAGCGGTAAGAGGGAAAATAGAGGAATTCCAGATCAAGCTACAGAACAGGTATTCGGCTTTAACTCAGGAAGAGGACCTTAGTGTTGAAGCAATGAATGACAATCTTGTGGGCATCATTAAGGAGTGTGCAATAGAAGTCGGTGGTAACTCCGTTAGAGTTACCAACAAGCTATCGCAGGAGACGAAAGATCTGATCAAGAAACGCCAATGTATGAAAGCCTCTAACCCTACAGCTAGAATAGAACTGGCAGAACTTTCGAAGTTGATGAACAAGCGCAAGACAGCTGACTTAAGGAAGTATAATATGGATAGAATTGAACATGCTCTCAGGAACGGAGGAAGCCTAAAAGCAGTGAAGAAGAAACTAGGAATTGGCAAGAATCAGATGTATGCGTTAAGAGACAAAGCCGGCAATATCAGTACTAATGTGGATGAGATAGTTCAAGTGGCTGAGGAGTTCTATAGAAATTTATGCAGTACCAGTGGCACCCACCACGATAATGGAAGAGGGAATAGTCTAGAGAAATTTGAAATCCCAGAGGTAACGCCGGAAGAAGTAAAGGAAGCCTTGGGAGCTACGCAAAGGGGGAAGGCAGCTGGGGAGGATCAGGTAACAGCAGATTTGTTGAAAGATGGTGGGCAGATTGTTCTAGAGAAACTGGCCACCCTGTATACGCAATGCCTCATGACTTCTAGCGTACCGGAATCTTGGAAAAACGCTAACATATAGGTTTCATTGATTACGCGAAAGCGTTTGGTTCAGTCTGAACCTCGCCAGTCATGGAGCCATTGCGGAATCAAGGTGTAGACGAGCCGTATATAAAAATACTGAAATATATCTATAGCTGCTCCACAGCGACCACAGTCCTTCCTCCATAAAGAAAGCAACAAAATCCCAATCAAGAAAGGCGTCAGGCAGACAGATACGATCTCTTCAATGCTATTCACAGCGTGTTTACAGGAGGTATTTAGAGACCTGGATTGGGGAGAATTGGGGATAAGAGTTAATGGAGAATACCTTAGTAACTTGCGATTCGCTGATGATATTTCCTTGCTTAGTAACTCAGGGGACCAACTGCAATGCATGCTCACTGACCTGGAGAGGCAAAGCCGAAGGGTGGGTCTAAAAATTATTCAGCCGAAAACTAAAGTAATTTTTAGCAGTCTCGGAAGAGAATAGCCGTTTACGATAGGCAGGGAGGCACTGGAAGTGGTAAGGGAATACATGTACTTAGGACAGATAGTGACCGCGGAACCGGATCATGAGACTGAAATAATCAGAGGAATAAAAATGGGCTGGGGTGCGTTTGGCAGGCATTCTCAGATCATGAACAGCAGGTTGCCATTATCCCTCAAAGGAAAAGTCTATAACAGCTGTGTCTTACCAGTACTGACGTACGGGGCAGAAACCTGAAGGCTTACGAAAAGGGTTCTACTTAAATTGAGGACGACGCAACGAGCTGTGGAAAGAATAATGATAGGTGTAACGCTAAGGGATAAGAAAAGAGCAGATTGGGTGAGGGAACAAACGCGAGTTAAAGATATCTTAGTTGAAATCAAGAAAAAAAAATGGGCATGGGCAGGACACGTAATGAGGAGGGAAATTAACCGATGGTCATTAAGAGTTACGGAATGGATTCCAAGGGAAAGGAAGCGTAGCAGAGGGCGGGAGAAATTTCGGTGGGCGGATGAGATTATGAAGTTTGCAGGGACAACATGGCCACAATTAGTACATGACCGGGGTAGTTGGAGAAGTATGGGAGAGGCCTTTGCCCTGCAGTGGGCGTCACCAGGCTGATGATTATGATGAATGTAAACATTTTGTGTTCTCCCAAATGACATTGCTTACGTGGAGCCGAATAAGGCTGCAACCAACTGAAACATTCAGATATGCCATTTTTGTTCATTGATGTATGTTATATGTGTTGAAACTGCTAAACTAACGAATTCAAGATTTCCTAATAATAGGTTGCCACTTCTTACAACAAATGGGACGGAAGCTTGAAAGAAGCAACACCGTGATAGTGATGTAATGTCAAATATTCACCCATTCGACCAACGCATACGTCAATGCTTGAGTGCCATGTAGTCACGCCAGAGTTGAGCACTTAAACGACTAACTCAATAAACCAGGGGCGTTATAACGCAAAGCTATTGCAAACGTTTTTATTCCGATTCTGCAATCATCCCTCCGCGATTGGTCAAAAACATTTTTGTACCATCCCCACTTCGCCTGTCTGTCACGCGACGTCACAAAAACCGCGCTAGCTCTACATCTGATATGACGTGTACACACTGATTATGCACATTTGGACCGAACAAAAGAAAAATAGTTATTACTCATTTAACGCCTTTTTGCCATTTGCCCTCGGATTTTGGTCAAACGTTTTCGGGCTGCATCCACTTCACTTGCCTGTTGCGCTGGGTCTGAAAACCACGAGAACTCACCGCGTCAAAGTGACGTGTACGCAATGAAGATGCAGTAATATGGCTAACAAAACTGAATTTTTTTCTGAATAGCCGCAGGCTGCCCCGTTCCAAAAGGAATAAAAGATGGCTTCCACCGTTCGCTCAGGCACTGAGAACTCGCACCTGCCGGAGAGTATGGGTTTAATTGCGTATAAGAAAGCTTTCTGCATGGACGTGTAACGTTTTGGAGCACTTTCGGCACCTTTACGACCTCGCTTTGCATTCTCTTCTCTGCTGAGGATCCGTTTTAGCGGCATTTTTAACTGTCCGTCGCACGCCGCCGCAATTTTAGGCGAGCCACCGCAAGCCAAGTAAGGGAAAGCGGACCCATCGTAGACGCCGGCACCACTCTCTTCGTACGATTAACTATATTCAGCTGCGCTGGCTCGGCCCATTCAAGACCTCACCACTTGAGCGTGCTCCTCGCCTTCTGGCAGCCAATTAGAAACGAAAAACCGCTAAATTTAGGCAAGGTTATTTGTTTTGAAAGTGAACAAACGTGACCTCTTATAAACTAAGAGGGCGTTTGATTGGGCTGTTGAGGCAACGCTGAGGGTCACCGCCTGATGCTTACGTCGCAATGGTTACGCAAATTTCACGTCCGGAGTTTGGAATAAAACACATTGGAATAGTCTTACGTTATAGGGCCCCTGTGTTCATTCCTTTTCCGGCGTCCATTACTTCAGTGGCGACGAAGATTACCCCCACGGCCAGGGTAAAGCATTCCGTGCTTCACCCTGGCAAGCCGTGCTTCCTAATTTAACGAAGGGCACAAGTGGGACGCATATCAGGGCTGAGATAGCCGACGTCCGATTTCGCCTCGCGCGATAGTCCAGGCTGCACCGAAATCGCGGCCCAGGCCAATCTAGTCCAATCGCGTGAGGCGAAATCGAACGTCGGCTTTTCGAACGTGTACAAGATAGCGGCCCAGGTGCAATTATAAGCTTTTTCGAAGCCCATTAGATTGTCGGTCCGAAGAAGCGTCGGGTCTTGTTGGCATTCTTATTTCCAAGACGGTAGATCTTCTGGCAGGCCGTTGTGCGCCTGACAAGATTCAGAATCTGACGTGCAAAGCAGCAGTTCAAGAACTGGCCGAGTACTTTACGCCAACTGGCAACGAGATTGCAGAGTCTTATCGGTTTTTCACAAGGAATCAGCAAGCTGACGAGACGACAAGCGATTTCATTGTCGAGCTACGGACGATGGCTAATACGTGCAATTTAGGCGAGGTGCTAGAGAGAATGCTGCGCGACAGGCTTGTCTACAGTCTACGGGAAGCTGGAGTGCGTCGTAATCTGCTAGCAAGGCACACACACACGTTGCAGGAAGCAGAGGATACGGCGCTAGCTGCTGAGATGGCGACACGCAACGTACAACAGATGGGAGATGGACCAATCAGATAGGGTTTCCACGCAGTACGAACAAAGCAAGAGCACAAGAAGTTCTCAAGGATGCCGCTACCAGTCCGGATTATAGAGTTTAGCAGCGAGGTCCAGACCGACTGCCTTTGCTGCGGAAGTGACGGCCGCAAGACCGCCAAATGCAGGTTCTGCCGCGTTGAGTGTTTCTCTTATCGGAGGAGGGGACGCCTGGCTTCAATGTGCAATTCCAAGCCACGCCAAGAAAACTTAGGTTACTGTGAGGAACCATCCTTACATAGCGAGGATTATGAACAGTTCCTGTTACACCTCCATGAGTCGTCGACAGGACTGATCCGGCCGATATGGCAAACGCTACAGTGGAAAGGGGTGCCCATGAAGATGCAAGTAGACACAGGGTCACCAGTGCCAATAGTGACATGGCCAACTTACGCCCAGCACCGCCGCCGCTGGCCCATGGTGGACACGTCGTCGTATCAACTGAGTTGCTTCCTCGGGAGACTACCGGTGAAAGGACAGCTGAAAGTTCCTGTCACCTACGATAGGGAAACCGCCAACGCGACGCTAGTGGTGCTCGGCTGCTGGAGCCCAAACCTGTGTGGGCGAGACATAATCAAAACACTTCAGCTGATCAGAGGCCCAGTGTTCAACGTGGACGTCAAGGACGGTAAGCCGCGAGCTGCTGAAGCCACGCTGCGAGCCACGCTGCCACGCTGACGGTGGAATAAGCCGATCTGTTTTCGCCACGGCTAGGATTAATGAAGAGGTCTACGGTTCGTTTACAGTTGCGCGAAAGAACCGTACCGCGATTCTGTAAGGCCCCATCTGTACCATACGTACTACAAGAGCTTGTGAAATCAGAAATCAAAGGTTCGTTGACACGGCCATACTGACACAGATCAGCAGTGCCGAGTAGGTGGCGCCACTCGTTCCCGTCGTCAAGAAGGACGGCTTCACCCGCTTGTGGGGTGATTTTAGAACGACAGTCAACGCAGCATACTACACGGAATACCCCCTGCCAAAGATAAGGGACATATTTGCGAAGCTCAGCGGATGGGAAATATTCAGTACAATATATTTGAAAGATGCATACAACCAGCTACCAATAAATGACGCGACAAAAAAGCTGCTGGGAGTAAACAAGCCCGAAGTGTTGCATAGCTTCAACTGGCTACCGTTTGGGGTTGCGTCAGCATCGATGGTTTTTCAGAAGCGAATGGAAGCGATGTTGCAAGGTCTCGAGTGTACAAGTATACTTGGACGATGTGGAGGTCACCTAGAAAGGAGGAAATTGTGACACGTTGCGCCAGGTGTTCCACCGTTTCATGGAAGCCCGTGTTCGTATTCACCCGCTAAAATACAGATTTCGTCAGCCGGAGGTGTAATTCCTTGGTCATTCCATTAGCGCAACATGCCTGAGGCCAAAAACTGAAAACATCGACGTGCTCTTGCGATTGCCTCAACCTACGTGTCTAATGGAACTTCGCGCGCTACTAGGTCTGTTTACGTATTACAACGCATTCTTGGGGAATCTGGCTACAGTACTTACGCCGTTAACCAGTTATTAAGATAGAACAGGCCTTGGCAATGGAAAGCTAAGCAAGAAAATGCATACGAGGCACTGAAGCGGTTGATAAAGGAGGTGCAGGTTTCGAGCTACTATGACCCAACAAAACCACTCATTTTGGAAACAGACGCATCCTCATGCGGTGTCGGCGCAGTCTTGTACCCCAGAGTGGACGGCGTAAATCAAACAATCGGGTTTTGATCTCGAGCTCTCTCTTCAGCCGTGGAAAATCATGCTCAGGTTGAGCGCGAAGCCTTAGCCGTGGTATTCGGCGGGACCAAGTTCCACGAACATTTGCAAGGAAACAAATGTACATTGGCCACGGATCATAAGCCGCTGAAGTGCCTTTTTGAGGTTTAGTTATTGATTTCTTTCTGTACATCAACAGAAATCGAAGCAAAAGCAAAAGGCTATACAGCCTGAGAGAGGCTTTTCCTCCGAGATACAGTTTCAGCAAGCAGGCATAAGCAGACAAAAGATAATCATTGAACAATCTAAATTGTCTCTAGTCATAAAAAAGACAAGAAAATATAACAGAGTAAAGAAAACAAGCAGATTGACATTCACCTATTGTAACAAGCAGAAAAAAAAAAACGCAACAATGTGTGCTAAGAAATAAAACACAGTGCACTTTGAATAAGATAAAAAAAGTCAATACACATGGAGGTTGGAATCAACACTTAAACAGTAATTAAACATATTCAATGCAATTTTCAAGAAGAATTTGTTTAAACCTATTTTTGGAAATTTGTTTATTTAGGTCTAAATTTTGCCAAGTTTATTAAGCAGACTGGGTATTTGATGCAGAATATGCTGCCGACCGTAGGTAGTTCTGATTTTCGGTGTTCTTATACTTTGTGACCGGAGGCAATATTGAACACATCTAGAAGAAGTGTACGTGGGGTATAGCTTATTATTTTGGATATGCAGAAAAAGCTTAAGATAATAGATTTGGTTAGCTTGCAATATGAAATGTTTAGTAAATAGCGGACGCGTGCTGAGACCTTGCGGCTGACCATAATATCCCTCAAATATTCGTAGTACCTTTTTTTTGTAATGTGAGAAATGTGGTATAGTTTTGTGCTGTCGTTGTGCCCCAAATCAACACGCAGTAACTAAGCCTGGAATAGAATAACGTATAATATAGCGCTTTCTTGAGCCAAAGTGGTAATAATCGGCTTAACCTGTGCATACATCCAACACTTTTGCTTAATTCTAATGCTAATTTATTTACGTGTTCATTCCAAGGCAGGTCTTCCTGGAACCATACGCCCAGAAATTTTTGAACCTTAACTTGCTGAAGCGTCTGGCCCTCAAAGTAAGCATTTAAGCTTATATTCCTTGGCTCATTGATAGGTGCAAACAATATGTATTTAGTTTTACTCACGTTTAGTCGTAACTTCTTGATTTTAAGCCAACAAGACGGCTTACTTAGATAGGTATTTACACTTCCTTCAAGGTTATAAATTGAAACATCAGTAAAAAAAATATTAGTGTCATCGGCGTACATAATTATTTTAGGAGAATCTGGAATGTGACACAGGCCATTTACGTAAATTATAAATAACAGGGGACCGAGTATAGATCCTTGTGGGACACCATTGTTGACCTTAGCATGCGAGGATGTTTCCTGATTAATAACTACATATTGGCAACGGTCTGTCAAGTAATTTTGTAGTAATCTATTGGCAATACCACGGACGCCGTAATTATTAAGTTTTTCTAGAAGAACGCTATGACACACGGTATCAAATGCTTTACGGAAATCTACAAACAGTCCCAGCGTGTAAAGCTTTGACTCGAAATTATTTAGTATCTCACTTTTAATATCGAGTAATGCAAGCTCGGTGGATTTGCCTTTTTGAAAGCCAGACTGGGCCTCACTTATGATATTATACTTCTTAAAAAATTTTATAATCTGATATTAATAGCACTTTCAAACACTTTCGACAGTATTGGAAGTACCGATATTGGTGGATAATTTGCAATTTCTTTGTCATTACCACCTTTGAAAACCGGACACACACGAGCTATTTTCAGTTGATCAGGAAAAACTCCAGTAGAGAAAGTAGGACAGCTAAACCAATACCACCCTTGGCAGCAGCGAAGATACGGCGTTAGGCTCTTTTACTCCGTGGTTACAAGCAATCCATTCAGTACAAACCGGGAAAGCACATAATTGTGGCAGACGCGTTGAGCCGTCTTCCCATGCAAGTGCCACAGGATGACAAGACAGTGAAGCCAATGTTGAACGATGAACGTGAGTACGTGCTGCTTACAGACCATCTGGACACCAGGCTGGCGTCGTCGAACAATTTGCCGAAATGACGGAGGTTAATGGCATGCTCAGGCCGGTTATGCGACATGTGTTCGGTAAGGCTGGTCAAGGAGATTGCCAGAAACACAAGAAGCATTGCTACCTTTGTTCCAGAAGAAAGACGAGCTGACCTGCAGCCACTGTATTGTTTATTGGGGCCATCGTGCCATGATACCCACCGCAGCTCGGAAATGAATGCTGCAGCTGCTGCACGATAACCATCAAGGCATGTAGGCGATGAAAAATCTGGCTCGGGCACTTTTCTAGTATCTCGGACTTGACAAGGATATCCAGAATATCGTGCACGCATATGCAACGTACGTGGCAGCAAAACTGCAGCATGCCACGCGCTCAAGTGCCGATTCCGTGGCCGGACACCTTTGAGCTGTGGCCAATAATCCACATTGATTTCACAGGACCAATCGCAGGGCGAATGTTGATGATCGTAGTGGATTCGCGTACCAAATCGATCGAGCTAGTTCTGCTGAAAATAAATAGCGTACATAACACTGATGAAGCCTTGCGGGGAATTTTCAACAGATTTGGGTTGCCACGAAGAGTTGTTTCCGACAACGGGCCCTCGTTTACAAGTAGACAATTCCGCGAATTCATGGAAGGTAACGGCATCCCACACTTACGATCCTCTCCGTAACATCCGCAATCCAACGGGCTGGCAGAGAGGGTAGTGCGCACTGTTAAAGGATTGCACAAAAACGTGAATGGCACCCTCGAAATCCGCCTGGCCCAATGGCTACTGCGCTATCCGCGCACCCCACTTCGAAACGGAAAGACACATGGCTTCCTACTTCTTCGTTTTGAAACACGTACGTTCTATGTTGGATAACGTAGTTTCACCACCTCTTTCTACCGCAGGTGCACTTCCCCGCACACATTTGCCCGGAGAACCGGTATGGTGCAAGGACTATAGGGCATGCGCCAGCTGGAGACCCGCAGCGATACAGAATACCAGGGGCGCCCGCCTGAGCACGGTCAAGACGGAGGATGGGGAACTATGTAAGCGTCACGAAGATCAGCTAAGACACCGCGAGGAGGGTGAGCTAGCAACATCGTTGGACGAGGAAGGCGCTGAAGGAGAATGAGGGTTAGCCCCAGCACACGAAAATGCAGAACCTCTGGCGAACTTTTCGAGCACGAGCCCCATTCCCTCGGCTATCGAAGAGCACGAAACGGAAGCTGCGAACAATAGAGTTCCGAAAGAGCACAACACGGGTACTGCCTATGCTGGACCTATGGCAGTTCCAGTTTGCAGATCAAGCCGGTGTTGCAAGGCGCCAGACCGTTTCTAGATCTCCCCTTTCATAGAAGGAATTGACGTAATGTCAGGAATTCACGCATTCCACGAGCGTAAGCGTCAATGTTTGAGAGACATGACGTCACGCCAAAGGTCTACACAAATGACGAACTCAATAGACCTGTATTCACTCCTGTTCCGGTGTCCATAACTTCAGCTACAATGGCAAAACGTTTTAGCTACGGAATCCTCGTTTATTTTAGCTGTGAAGCCGATAACACGTAACAAAAGAAGACTGTTGAGAGCTGCATGCCAAGACACCGGCACTGATAAATAAAACTCTACACTTTCACAAAAGCGCATGGCTTTATTCCTTCAATGAAGCTAGCCTGATGTGAACGAAAGAAAAAAAAAGGCGGCTTCCGGAGCTCACTAAACAGGCAGGGGGCCAGGCTAGCGCCTATCAGCGTTCTTAAAACTGACGGCTGGTAATGGCTAGCCTGTTCCTTAGGGCCAGCGAATAAGCAAAAGATAACGTTGGCGGTGATTTAAGCTGAGCGTTAAGGCTCCCTAGCACGGGAGATCACTACATACATTTCGAATTGGCCACCGCAGTCAATGCAATACCTGACCGGCGTACGTTGCGGTTGCACTAGACTTCCGGCGCTCCTCATGGGCTGAGTTAAATTTTGTTGCGGAAAAAACACCAGGATTTCTAAAGTCGTGCAGGGCTTGACGAAACAACTAAAAAAAAACTGGTATGACATCATCTTCTCTTTGGCTACAAACTCGCCTTTGGCAATGACATTCAAACTTCGCAAATAAAAGGTTCATTAGTAATTCTTAGTTAACAATCTAGCTAAGTAGCACGTCTTTCACACTTACTGAAGTCCGCCGCAGCTAACAGTTCCCTTTTGATAAGTTTTTTTTTTTCGCAGAGAGCCTATAATTAAAAATTTTTCAGTGTTGTTCGCCGAAACACCCGGCATAACGCCGTGAAAGAAGAACTCGCAGGACAAATAAATCGCAATCGCCAGTGAAGATACTACAAAAAGTGGAGAGGGAAACTTTGCGCAGGCGTATAAGTTAGCGCACACTCGGTAGATCTCGCTAGCTGTAAAATATGGCACTCTCGCTTTGTTCCGCGGTACCTCCAGAACTTCTGCGGTGTGAGCAAGGATGAGCAATGAGAAGTACACTTCCACTGCTCATTAAATCTGACCTTGTGTTTCCGACGATGCGATGTAAGACCTGCTTTCTAGAGCCCACCACGCACCTCTTCTTACGTACTTTAATTGAAAATTTCTGGCGTCCTGCTGCACACCTCATGTTACATCCCTGTCCAGTCTCACTTCGCAGTCTTCTTTCATTAATTTTGAATTTCACGCCAGAAGGGATGTATTTAGCATTGAATCAACAGTCGGCAGTGTATTTTGCTTGCAGAGATAAATCAAGCAGTAAAGATGTCCTTTGAAGGAGCGTCGTCGACTGGTCCATGATGCGAAACCGGCGATTACAGATTATGTCATCGGACCACTGTTCTCTCATGGGGTGCTGTCAGAAAGGACCGCACAGGTTAATGAAAAGGCGAGCACTATGTTAGTAGTCATTTTTTGCTTCTTTTTTTTCTCACCTCTAGCATTCTGTGCTCACGTGTGTTGCAAGCAATCAATGCAGGGGGCTACTCTACGTCTGGGACGCAATTTAAGGCGCCCGCTCGAACAGAAATGCAGACCTTTCCTAATGCCACACTGGCAGCGCCTGTGGTTAGCCTGACTCTATGGAAGCAGGGTGTACAAGTAGTCTAAAAGCATGGCAACCTTTATAAAGGTAACCGAAATGCGCCGGTTTAAAAAGGGCGAATCACTGAAAACGATAATAAGCTTCTATCCCTGAACTCAAGCTTGTCAGGACCGTTGAGTGCCAAACCACGTGATTAGGATAAGCCAACTGACCCTGGATCGTACAGTCTATAGCCCTTTCAGTCGTGGTGTTTCCATATGGAGACGGGACTTTCTTCATTATCATTTTCATAAAAAAAAAGCGAAGGAACCACGCTGCACATTGGTGAGTTCAATATTGGACACACAAATAAACGTCGTGAATGTCATCTGATATGAAGAGGCGAAACGCTACTGAAGATAAAGATATTTGAAGACGGACAACTCCATATCTTATGGAAGCATTGGTTTGTCGTTCTTAAAATTGCTCTTTTACAGCAGCCTATATCACTCAGAGCTCTTAAAATATCCTGTTTTATGTAAAGAAGGGGCTAGTTCTTACGAAAAAATTTACTCAATACACTGGGTTCCGTGCTTGAATAGTTTTGATGCTGTTTACATCCACGTCTCCATACGGCGACACTGTGATTTACTAACTCTTTCTTTGCCACGCCGGCGACCCATAGGCACCGAGCGGAAATTTAAAGCTAGCGACCCTTTTCGGACTTGTTCCACCAGTTAAAGCACTGTTGAAGAAAGAAATTAATTTTTTACTATTTCTCTTAATTTCGAGTACTGATGATTTTTAAATCTACAAACATCGACGCACGCAATGTTTAGTGGTGAAGACGTTAGACGCTCACGTTTCTGGACCATCAAGCGAACTACGCCATTCTGACAATTATATCGCTACCTCGAGTGGTTGTCCGCATATCAGTGACTCCTAGTTTGAAGCCAGATGAATGTACTTTCGTTCGGGTAAATGTGGCCCGCAGAAGCAACACGGACTCTTGTTTTTGTATTTGAGAATTTTGTCTGCGCTGCAATTTAGCATTATTTCTTTTAACGTCAGTCCTCAATAGCTCATTTTAAATCACCCACTTTGCCCGGCGATGGCGATGCGGTATGATATGGTACAATGCGCAGGAGCACTGGCATCAGCAAGTCGAGTCGCCGTTTCCGTAGTGGTGCAAGTAAGAGCAGTGTGCGACGAAAACCATGCCATAAACGCGATGTTTTCCTGTGCATCGGAGCTGAGAAAGACTTCCTTCCAATGTCACAACCTGCGAACCCGTTGATACACCAGTCACACAGCATCGAATAAATAAATTTCCCTTCTTTCAGTAAACTGCCAAAGCTTACTAGAGAAAACAAAGTTAGTAGTGAGTCACGATGTCTCTATATGAGGACGCGACCGAATTTTCATGAAGTTCGTAGAGAGACGAATTTTCTTATTCGCACTCTGGGCACCTACAACACCATTACCTGCAAGTTAAAATTTTCCCTACAGAATTTAATAATTCGTTACTGACGGGGCAAGGATCACCCCAGTTATCACACAATATCTGTAACTGGCCCAATTTTATTTCGTTGTCTACGGCATCGGCCCACTTTACTCAGTGAGAAACCGATCAAGGACACACGCCAAATACCGGGGAGATTCTGAGTGTGTCACGTTCACTCCAGCATAATTAGGAAAACGCATAGCGCGTTTCTCGAACTTAAAATGTAATAATACAGCATGTACCTCTAGTTGACTACGAGACAAGAAGTTGTGCAGACAAAACGCCCTCTGGAAATCATTTTTATGCAAAGTAGTTTGCAGTCCCCTGAATATGCAGCATTATTTGGAACTCCGCAAACCGTTACCAGGCTAACAAACGTGCTTCTATTAATTGAGTAATTGTGCGTGAGGGTCGGGGGGGGGGGGGGGGGTGGACGAGCATACGTGTATTTGACGACAGCACTACTATGACAAATACGCCGAAGACCAGCGTATAGAATCGAAGGCATGATATCTATATCGGCTATTCGGCGAGAGCTTGCGACATGCCGATTGTGGCTGGTACAGGGGTAGTGGACGAAAGCAAGCGGGAGAGACACGGACTGTGATGTCATCTGCGACTGCGTGTTATGCATTCGTGAGTACCTATGGTTATGTGATGTGATGTATGGTAAAACGGGGGGGGGGGGGGGCGATGGCATTTGTATTGCAGGGAAGAAAAATTAAAACGTGATTACCATAGGCAATAATGAAATTAGCAGAATGTCGCACGGCTTCTACATGGTGCAAAGTGCTGAAGGGTAATAGGCTATGCTGACATGGCTCCTCAAAGCGCGAGCTGTCCCGAGAAAAGAAGAAGAGCTAAGTGTCGCGTGACCCAAGCACCGAGTGTTTCAGAGGGCTTGCTGCCGTCGGAAATAGAAAAGTATGCGTGCGATCGTCACCTTGTGGTTTAAAAAGAAACATTTTAAGAATAGTGGGCTGCAGAGGTTAGACCAGGCTCGTGTGCTCCACGGCTGAGGTTCGATTCCACCATAGGTCACAAATTATTTTCGTTTTACAAAGCTAGGTAGGACACGAGCCAACCACTAGCTGCGTACCGCGAAGTGCGAAGAATGCGGGAAAGAATGCCTCGCATTATATGTTTGCTTTACTTATCGAACTTGTGTACCACGAACGCGACTTCAAAAGTTCGCTGGGGCACGCTGCAGTTCAGCGGTTCAGATAACCCGGTGTATTGGTGAAGAATATAAGCCACCATATACTAAGAACTTAATAACAGTGTACGCTTGCGGTTAAGCTAAACGCATAATATGCGCAAGTCTTCTCGAAACCGCGCACTAAATGGCTGATTGCTCGATGACATGAAAACGCACCTGTCAGGACGGCTCAAAGTACTTGGATAAGGCGTCCAGGTCTCTTTGTCAATGAGCAGGCAACACGGGTCGACTTGACTGCACATCGACGTTCCCCAAAATTGGAACGTAGAGCGCCCAGGATGCGTGCAGAGCACTTGGAGCAGCTTGCTTCTTCTGCGTCTTCTTTCACTGCACGGGTGGGCACGGTTGCTTCGCGTGGCGCGGCTATATTTTACGGTCAATCTCAATAGCAGATTTGCAGCGTTTCCGGTGCAATAATTTCTGCTACCGTTGAAGTAAGGACGGATATATTGCAGGTAAGAGAGTCTCACTCGGTCACCTGTCCAAGTCATTGACTTGCAGCCACATCTCTGCACAACAACGCGCAATAATATCCAGACGGTTCTTCTACTGCACGAGCTTTGTTCGCACGCGCTTAGTTATCGCAAATGCGGGGACAGAGACACCTGTCAAGCAAATTCCTTTAGTCTGTGTCTCCTCTTGAAGCTTCAAGAAAAATTTCAATTACTAAGTAAAGACGCGCATGAAGTGCTGACTTCCTTCAAGTGTATACTGCCAGGTTGCAGCAAAGGTAAAGAAAGACACGGTGTCAAAACTGATATACGAGCTTACCACTTTCTTGGTCTATCCTGCGCCAAGCAAAAGCAATAACGCTCAGCACACTGACAGCAGCGAGCACCACTCATGGATCGTCAAAAATCTCATTTGCAGATCACACGCGTCCGCTATTCGACCATGGCTCACCAACCCTTCCTGAGAAATCGCTGACGCTCGCGCCAGTTATGGAATGTACCCCGCTATTCGTGTTGTGCACGCAATGTGATCGTGCAACGCTCGGCTAAACACGTACACAACAGAGAGGAGCCGCGATAACATTGGAGGAGCTTCCGGTACAGAAAAGCCTATTTTGCGCTGCGTGATAACTTGCAATATTTCTTGGCTGGTGAAGTGCGGTCGCTGCAAAAAGACAAACAAGTACGCCTGTCAATATTATAAATATAAAAAATATAATAGGTTAGGGTGCTTTCTGAATGCTTTTGACTGTCTCGGTTTTCTTGTTGACAAAAATTATTTAGAGAGCTTATTTTTCTTGTTCATCATTTCGATGTGTTTTGGTCTCATCCACGATTTCATAATGCTTTTCTTTCGTTTGAAACATTTATATGGAAAAGAAGCGTCATTAGGTTCTGGAAATAGGGACAGAAATTCAGCGTAGGCATCAGTATTATTGATCTTAGTATACACCGCAGACCAATCGGCTTTGGTAATTCAGACCCGAAAGGAGTCCTTATTTTGCTTCGACAGGCACCTGTATCTTACAAAAGTTTCGGGAACATCATCTTGTGGCTTAGGACTTGAATACGTGATTACAATATGTAATGGTCGCTTATATCTGAGCATATCGTACCAACACTGTGGACACAAACATCTAAATTTAGTCCAGATTGTCTATGTTCTGTTATGAGTGTAGGTGCGTTAACGACGCTCTGAAAACCGCTGGCTAGGATTCTATTACGCAGCTGAGCAGAGCGCACATTCTCGCCAAGGAAATTTACTTTCAAGTCACCGCTAAGAAGCATGCTTGGCTGAGCGTGGCGTGTTCTAATATTTCGTCTAAAGAAATATAAGAAAGCAGCTATCTTTCCTGTGGGGAGAAGGTATAGTACGGTAAAATTTTCAGTTTGATTTTTGAAGCAGAGCACTTCAAAGTCGCCTGTGACACGTTTAAATTTCTTATGAGTTCACATGGCTTATTTCGTGCGATATGCACAGCCACTCCTCCACCGCCCATGGACGTCCGCATGCCAAGCTTCATCCTAGATGCCAGCGCTCGTTTCTCCCCTGGCGGAACGATTTTCCCTCCAACGGGTGTAGCTTTCCGCCGCCGCTTCCCTTCACGGTCGCGCCCGCGTTCAGTTCGCGCACCGCGGGAAATATCTCTTGTTTGCGACGGCGCCTCTTCGGATGGCCGGAAATTATGATTGTGTTGTTAACTGTCACGACAGCAATGTAAGCACGAAAGGATTGATGCCACCAGTTAAATTCTGCCGATTCACAAGAAAATGGTACGAAATCATCAGACGACAGACATGGATTACTGCGGTGCGCCGAACGAAGTAAACAACTGGCAAACGAAGCGAGCTTGTTCATTGATCACTCCTGAGTGTATGACGGTTTTTATATGTAACCCACATGAATTTAATAATTACTCACTCAGTATATAATCTCTTTATTCATATAAAAACTTTCAGTTCGACCAGCGCTTGCGCTGTCTTCTTTCTTGTGTTTCGTTTGTGTGTGCGCTGCCCAAGAATGGAAACTACTTCTGCTGTATGCGTTAGCAGTGGCCGACGTTCACGCGTGCCGAGAAATCGCATATGTGCACGATGCATTGAACATGACCGGAGTTGATTCCTGCATCACCACTGCACCGATCGATCGAGTTACTGGACGATACACGCCCGCATCTTGGTCGCGCCGGCATTGCTGAAGCAGAAATGATTACTAATAGTTTCAACTTCCGTCTCTTGAGCACTGTTAAAAAATGGCCAAGCTATTTAGATTGTTGCTTCTATTCTATATTGTAGGGGACGTGCTAGTTAAAGTTGTGTGCGCATGTCGTACTTGAGTTATGCAGCGATATATTTCATGTACAGTGTCGATGGAAGTCCGTTGTCGCCATCAGGGACAACACGGATTTGTAGCAAACATTTTGTGTGAAACTGCAAAAATGATTTTACATCGTATGTGCCGTATGTATGTGCCGCATCGTACGTGCCGACAGGGTTTTGGCGGCACATACGATGTCGTTTCCAATTACCTGCTCAGCGTTACTTACATGGCTAAGCGGACGCTGCCCTTTCACAGCATTGCAGCCATAAAAATAATCGTCAAGCGTGCCGATCTTCTTAAAGGCAAATACAAGCGTGTACAGTCTGTTTCACACTTAGGGGAAAACTCGGAACGTACTGCATCGCGATGCGGCAAGCAATGGAGTCGTGCTGCAGCAGCAGGTTCAGCAGGCGCAGACGCTCGAGGAGCGGAGTCGTGGTCTGCCTCGTCTGCTACTGCGGCGCGCGCTGGCCGCATTGTCGGGAAGCGTGCTACTGTCAGGGGCAGTGCACCGATTCAATCGGTACAGCGGGAACTCAGCTGATATTCTTTACTATCGCGGTTTTCGTGACGTCGCGTAACAGACAGGAGAATGGGTGTGGTCCAAAAAAGTTTTTGACCAATCGCGGAGGGCTCATTGCAGAATTGTAATTGAAAATTTTTGAATCGTTTTACGTTATAGCGCCCTTGATCACGGTCAGTAGACAACAAAAAACTGTGGCTCGAACCCCGACCAGCGAGAGCTATAAGACATCAATTCAGTCCTGAATCGACGGCATGTTAAAGCCCTGAATTACAAAAACTGTCCCCAGCTCCGCTGAGCCAGCGCACTTGGCTATATTTCGTTCATGTCCACATAACCATGATGACTAAACTCGAAATCTTCTTGGCTCTTCTGGTTGTTGCGCTTTTGCTTGCTCATGTTCATTGCTGTTGTTCTGCGAAGAATCGGTTGCACCCAGTCATGCTGCCTTCACAGAGCACACCGCAGTGGCCTAGGGTGTCGCTTCTCGTGAATGACGAAGTCTTCACACAGGTCGTTAACGTCCGAACAACCTGGAACGAAAGGAAATGTTGCGGTACCAATGTGATCAGTATGCTTGCGCAGTATAAACCGCACTTGTCGTGAACCCTATAGGTGTTTCTATAGCATCTGCTGGTAAGTATCTGCCATACCTTGATATTAGACAGATAAGATATTTGTCTACCACATAGCACACGTACTTGTGTGGTACTTGCATCGCAGAATCTAAGTGTAGTCATATTGCAGAATATAGTAAATATGGTCTCCGGAATTCCGCACAGTGGAGGAAGCTTCGTGCAAGAAAAAGAAAATTCACCGACAATTACGATACTCTCTAACGCGAAATTTGGGCACAGCTCTATACATGCTTTAATTTCGCGATATATTGACTGGCGCGAACAATCTGTCTCGTGCGGCCCGTTCCAAGCGGAGTAAAGTGTGTCGCATCTGCCTCGATAACCGGGAGATCGCGAGATGCAGCGTGTGGGTGACGCATGGGTGCAATTTACAGCAGCCGCCGCAAACAGACCTCTGCTCAGGCAGCGCTTTGTTTTCATACAGATGACGTGCGCCACTATGGCGCCATATCGTAGCCATTGTCACCACGCAGCCCGTCTTGCGCGGCACTACATTTCTCGCACTTCGTTCCGCCAACGAGGAGAGTGGCGCTGCGTTGCGGGGTAGTCAGGCCACCGGTGTCAGCAGCGATAACACCCAAAAGAGTTTCACATCGAGGCTGCACCCTCCTCCCTGCTCTTTCCTTCTGCTCTCTTCGCTATGGCCTTTCTTTCATCAACCGCTGCGCTCCGCGTTCGCTTCCATTGTTCGTGGCGCGTTGGTTACGACGACGTCGCTGACGCTCGCAGCAGGAACGATCTATTAAGAGCTGTTCTCTAAAATACCACTCACTTGAAAGTACCTCGTAGCTACACAGGAAAACCCTTAGGATTTTCCTAGACGGCTGCTCCAATATACGAAAGTTTCGAATAATGAATACAATAGTGCGATTCAATCTTTGCATCGAATAGTCACTCATCCTACAGCGAATTTGAACATCTTTAAAGTACTTTTTGGATATTTCAATGTGTAAACTGCGGGCAATGAAACATTTTCTAACGTAGGCATATCCTAGGAACAAAACAAACGGATTGACGTTGTGGGACAGGCTACATCGTTCGGGTAACCAAATTTTGCCTGGTTTAGAGTGATTACTCGCACTTTTCGAATAGTCCTGCGTTTCCTAACAAACGGTTTATTTGTTCCTATTGCTCAATTTCTGCTTTTAATGAACGCGTCATAACGTGCATTTTCTGGACGAAAACTTCCTAACGTTACCATTATTAGAATGTGAACATAGTTTTACATTCTTTCTGAAAACGGTGCTTCATTATTCGGAAACTATTTGAAAAGTAATTTACATTTGACTTGATTTGATTCGTTCCAGGGAGTATCCGATTCGTATTGGTTTCGCTCATGGTCCGCGGATTGCAGCGGGGCACATCCAACTCCTTTCCGTGGTAGTAGGACTGCCATTTGCGTTAAACGAGAAGCTAAGGGATTGTTCGCACCAGTGACTCGCAGAGGTTCCACGAAAAAGTTGGTCGCTTTCTTCGAGAAGCGACAGTTTTGGGTCAGTCGCTTGGCTGCTCGAGTTGACAGTCGCGCGACTGCGGTTGCGAAGCTGCTAGACCAAACAGGGGCGCAGGAGTTGGGCTGAGTGGCGCACACTTATTTTACGCGACGATAGTGGTGTGAGCCAACACCACCTAGACATTCAAGGCTTCTCTAAGCTTTCGTGACGTCGCCGCACCACGAAGGACCAGGAGATTCAGTTCCTATTGCGTTTCACTTTCCCACACACTCCCGTGCGCTTCTTAGGGCTCTTGAAAACAAAATCAAAATACGTTCTTAGTCATTTTTTGCTTGCGAAGTGTCCACGCTTAACCGGATTTCTCTGTTTTCCAGCATTTCTGTTTTCATTGATTTTGTATCACTCTGCTTTCGACAGACTAGTAACGATTTTATGTTAGTTCAGAGATCCAATAAACCAAGTTCGTATTATTTTCTGTTTACATCGGGGTATGCAAGGAACTTCAACAGACGATCAAGTTTAGCTTACACTTTGCAGCTCAAATTTCGCTCTCAAGTAAACTTTTGTAGTTAGAAGAGAAACAAGGGCCAGAAAAAGAGCAACAGAGATGTTACACCACTAAGTAATGGAATCGCAGAACCACTCAAGTTTAGCTTACACTTTGCAGCTCAAATTTCGCTCTCAAGTAAACTTTTGTAATTAGAAGAGAAACAAGGGCCAGAAAAAGAGCAACAGAGATGTTACACCACTAAGTAATGGAATCGCAGAACTAGCCTGCAGTTTTTGTTCAGCGAACCGGGACGAACCGCATCATTCGCGAGACATTTCGGTGTGGCCACGAGCGGGTCACGCCTGTCGGCGCATCAATCGCCGTGAGTCGTTACTTCGTCGACAATCACGGTTGGCTGAGCGACTCTGTCAATCGCGGGTGTGTATACGCTCTATGAGATTGCAGAACGAGGCGAAAGTAACCGACTAATCGTACGGCACACACGCAGACTACAGCAAACACGGATTTCTTTTTTTTAAAGCTGCAAAATAAACAAAATTTCGTGAAAAGAGCAGCTCTCACTCACCGGAGATAAGCCCCGAACATACATCCTCCGCATGCGGCGCTCTGTCAATTCAGCTTACTGTACTACAAAGTAGAGATCATCAATTCAGCTACACCAGTGATTGTTTCGCCCCGTACACTAACTTGGATTCCTATTCATGCAGTAGGACGTGCAGAGCCTAGCTATAGTAGTGGTAGCGTTAGCGACCGCCGCTCACAGGCATAACGGTAGACGTATGTGGATACATGGGCCCATCTGTGTGTTGGTCTTCGCCATCATTTATATCCATCATGCTCTCTTTCTCTCTCTCTCTCTCTCTCTCTCTCGGTCGGAGCGTGTTTCACGGAGGCTCGTGCACGAATAGAGTTATAAACGCTAGTTCTGCAGAACATTAGAGGGAGCTGACGAGAGGAAGTGTGCGTAGTTGACGAAATAGTCCGCCACACTTACTCTGTTTCATGCGCGTGACACGCAATTGAAGCTACGCGAAAAGTTCGGGGGCCAAAACATTCTTACACACGAGGTGTTTAATGCCGAACCAGATGAACCTGGTTGATGAGCGCCTTTTGAGAGCGGCCACGAGGCAGCTTGACTAACGCCGTCCTCTTCTGTTCTTCCATTTGGTTGTCTGCGCTGCAGCCGTTTTTCAACAAAGAGCTCGTGACATTTCCCTGCTGGCAGGCGATGCCCGCCGGGAGAGTCAGTGATCTCGTGGATTGTAATGCCTCAGACGCGCGACGTGTGTCACTTCAGCCTTGGCCGAGCATCGTCCATTGCTCGTCAGACGCGCAATGAAATAGTTCACTTCGCTGAGACGCTCCAGAATAACGTAGGCGCCGACGTAGTGGCCAAGAAACTTCTGGCACAAGCCACGCTTTCTCAACGGCGTCCAGAGCCACACAAGGTCACCACAATCGAAGTAAACATGGCGATGACGCCCGTCATAGCGTATCTTGGACCGGTCCTGCGATGCCATGATGCGTAGCCTAGCGAGGCGTCGCGCTTCTTCTGCTCGACAGAGGATCTCATCAATTGATTCGCTGTCACGAGCGAAGTAAGGAAATATGGTGTCGAGGGTGTAGCGCGGCGGACGAGCATAAAGGAGGAAAAATGGCGAGTAATCAGTAGTCTCGTGTCTCGCGGTATTGATGGCATAGGTAATGAAAGGCAAGATACTGTCGCAATTCTTGCGTGCTGAATCGACGTACATGGACAGCATGTTGGCAAGCGTTCTGTTTGTGTGCTCGACCAGACCATTAGTTTGTGGATGGTAGGACGTGGAATGGCGGAAGCTACGTGAGCACAGACGAACGGTTTTTTCAACCATATCCGCGGTAAACTGGCGCCCACGATCACTGATTACTATGCGAGGAGGTCCATGTCGGAGTACAACGTGGGCCAGCAGGAAGATAGAAACTTCTCTAGCTGTGGCCGATGGCAACGCGGTGGTCTCACAATAGCGGGTAAGGTGATCTACGCAAACGATAACCCAATGATTGCCCTTGGAGCATCGCGGGAAAGGGCCCAGAAGGTCTATACCAACTTGCCCAAAGGGGACGCTAGAAGGGGGAACTGGTGGAAGCAGGCCGTGTGGCGTTTGTAGCGGACGCTTGTAGCGCTGGCGTTGAGAGCAGCTGGCGGCGTACCGTTCTATATCCTTCCACATCGTAGGCCAGAAAAATGTTCTTGAGCCCGGTAGAGTGTACGTGTGGAACCAAGACGACCGGAAGTTGGGTTATCATGCATGGCGTACAATACTTGGTGGCGAAGGTTCTTGGGGACAACTAAACGGTAGCGTGCACCGGTGGTCGAGTAGCTCTTCTTATACAGCGCGCCATCATCACGTAGGCGAAAGCGACTGCCTGCAGGTGACTTCTGTGCTGCCGCGAAGAGCGGTTATAAGCTCTCGTCCTTGTGCTGCTCGGATATGACAGTACCCATATCCGCAAATTCCGGGGACACAAAAGCGACGTATTCATCAAAGTTGTCCGCATCACATTCAGTTGTTTGAAGTAGCACCCGAGAGAGACAATCAGCGTCAGCATGTCGCCGGCCATTTTTGTAGCATATAACGAAATCGTATTCCCGTAGACGGAGGGCCCAGCGCGCTAGTCGTCCTGAGGGATCCCGCAGATTCACAAGCCAGCATAGCGAATGATGATCTGCTACCACAGTGAAGGGATGCCCGTAGAGATACGAACGAAACTGTTGCACTGCGAAGATGACCACCAGACGCTCTTGTTCGGTGATTGTGTAGTTGCGCTCGGAGCGGCTCAAGGACCGGCTAGCATACGAGATCACGTGCTCACTGCCGCCAACACGCTCAACTAGCACAGCACCGATGCCTATACCACTGGCATCGGTGTGAATCTCAGTTGGTGATGAAGGATCAAAGTGGCGAAGAATTGATTGCGACGTCAACAGGAACTTCAGCTGGCGAAGCGATGAGTCGCAATCTGCAGTCCACTCAAAGGGAACGCCGTTTTGGGGAAGGCGTGTAAGGGGATGAGCCATGTCAGCAAACTGGGGAAGGAATTGCCGAAAGTAGGAGCAAGAGCCCAAGGAACTTCTTAACTGTTTGACAGAGTTGGGTACCTTAAATGCTTCTACAGCCGCAATATTTTGTGTATTTAGTCGGATGCCTGCTTTAGCGACCAGATGTCCTAGCACAAGAGTTTGTCGTTCCTCAAAAAGGCATTTTGTTTACTTGAGCACAAGACCCGCTTTCTCCGATCAGTTCAAGACCAAGTCTAAACGTTTTTTGTGCTCACTAAGTGTTCGCTCGAAGATCTAAACGTCGTCTAAGTAGCACATGCAAACTTCCCATTTTAAGCCGCGTAATATCCTGTCCATAAACCTCCCGAACGTTGCTGGCGCGTTACACAACCCGAAAGGCATCACGTTAAGCTTAAATAATCCGTCGGGCGTTACAAATGCTGTCTTTTCTTTGTCGTCCTTGAGTATAGGAATTTGCCAGTAACTTGACCGTAAATCAATACAGGAAAAGTAAGATGCCGCGAAGAGACAGTCGATGGCGTTGTCATTTATTGGGAGCTCATATACATCTTAGTAACGGCGTTTAGGCGACGATAATCAACGCAGAACCGCCACGTACCGTCTTTCTTCTTCACCAATATCACGGGGGCTGCCCAAGGACTACATGATTCTCGAATGACGCCTTTGCATAGCATTTCTTGGACTTGATCACTGATGATCTTGCGTTATGACGGGGACACACGATAGGGTTTTTGTCGGGTTGGCTGGGCGGCTCCTGCGTTGATATAGTGACGAGTTCTGGACGCAGGAATTGATGGCGGGCCGTCATACTGCGCAAAGTCGAATAGCGAGGTGTGTTTCGTAAGCAGGGCCATCAACACTCGACACTCGCAATCACTGAGTGATTTATCGATCATGGAAAGTATCTTCCAGCTCCCGGGGCTCGAGGCACTGGTTGATCCTTCATCGGGTAGCTCTGTAAGTACTGCCACCTATACGGGCGAGTCTTCCTGAAACGTGGCAAGCTTTAGGCCTTGAGATAGCACTGCCGCTTCGGTGGAACAGTTCAAAAATCAAAGTGATTTAGAACAACGTATTAACAACTGCAAGACGATGTTTGTCGATTTTAAGGGCTAAAACGTTTTCATTCAATACTGCGCCCATATACGGTACGATTTTACATAACGGCTGGTAAAGAAACGAACTATTTCTTGGTTCGAACGCAGCCACTGCTAGAAGTCTCGCTAGCCTCCACAGCATTGCACGATATACGTATGAAACGGAGTATGAAGAGGCGGTAAGGCAAAACACCAACCGAGCAGTCGCATGGTGTGCTCCAGTTCATTCCTCAGTATTCGTAGAACCCTCTGGACTCCTTGTTTGCCCTGCAAGTTGAAGGGCTACTGTCAACATATACTCAAAGATTGTGTTGTGTTGCGCAGTATGGAAAGGCGACTTGCCGTAATGGCTTAGCGACTATGGTGTTGTGCGGCTAGCACGAGGTCGTAGGATCGAATCCAAGCCGCGGCGGCCGCATTTCGACGAGGGCGAAATGCAAGAACACCCGTGTCCCATGCATTGGAGACACGTTAAACATGCCCTGGTGGTCAAAATTAGGCTTAAGTCCCGCACTACGGCATGCCTCATAATCAAATCGTGGTTTTGGCATGTAAAACCCCAGAATTCGACTTCACTGTACAAACAGCGACGAACCTGTCATGGCGAGTAGCTTCGAGTATCGTCCACCAGAGATCAAGTAAGTAGGCATTGTGTAATACCGTCCGGTCGTGAAACTGACATTTTTATGCTATTTTGCGGAAAATAATGGTCGTCCCACAGCTTTCGTCACAATATGGTTCCGCACAAGAACCACAGCTCGTTGGATAGAAATTGTTGAGAAACATGGGCTCTGAGGTCCCAAAACGGCATGGGGAGAGGAGGGGGGAGGGGCTTGAAGGCAAGCCGTATGGTAGAGGACTATGGGTAATACCTGGGGACTATGGGTAATACCTGGGGGTTCTTTAGAGTGAAGGTATAAGTATACGAGAGTGTTAAGTTTGCTTGCGCCGAAAGCCAAGTGAACGTACTTCACGGGGAGCGCTTTGCAAACGCGGTTGAATTGTGCGAATCCCAGTGAACGTCAATTGTGCAATCCTGCGCTATTCGGGCGTACCTCGCTATACAGAGGCTTCGTAATTTCTCTGCGGATGACTCGTATATACTAGATACTCTGATTGGCTTCGGATACACCCGATCGTGTGTATAGTAGGTTGTGCTAGCCTTGGCGAGGCAGGCAACCTATAGATGAATTTTTGGCCTGCATTGGAAACCAGCCACTTTCTGACAACCTTCATTTACGTCGATTGCCAAAGTAACCAACGGTCTAGGTTATGAAGGCTATCGGGCTCTTTGAGAAATAGTGAAGCGAATCTACGACTCTGTAATAAGTCTCCTCGGATAATTTTTTCTACCGTTTTCAATCATGCCTTTTGGCTTCATTGTCATCATGCACACTTTCTCGATCTCTTGCACCAATGTCGAGCAGCAGGTTAGGTCACAGTAGATATAACTGAGCTCTCCACTTTTCCTCGTAATAAATATATTTTTTTGTGCCTTGTCTGTATCATTTATTCTGTCCTCATATTAATTTCGAAAAGCTTGCTAGGCCCGCGGCCAGAAAGATTTCTCCAGTTTTCATTAAGAAACTTCTCGCTTGCACCTTGGCTCCATTTATTTTTCCGTTCTCTCTCTCTCTTTCTCTCTCGCGGTATAAATGTAGCCCCAAACCGAAAACCGCGGCTGTTGTGTGCTATACTCCTAGCTATTCAGCGACTTGATTAATATACTGTTTGTAGTGCACCCGCAGTGCACTACAGCATGACGGGGTGCTGTCACGTATGCTGCGGGTACACTTCATGCACCCGCAGCATGACGACACACCCCAGCCACCTACATGCCAATTGTTTGAATGAAATACTTTACAAATATTTTTTTTAAACTGGCATAATACGTGCAGTGAGGAGCGCTACAAGTTGTATGCGACACATTTTAAATATCACTGTTTTGATCAGTCATATTCCTACAGTGCACTATATATATCTTGGCATGCGCAAGTGTTCAAAAAAACTGTGGAGGGTTGTACATCCCAAAACCACGAAATGACTATGAGGCACATCGTCATATAGGGCTGCGTAATAATGGCCACCATATTTTGTTTAAATATCCATCTAACTTTACCAAGTACACGAGCGTTTCCTTGCATTTCGCGCAAACTGAAATGCAGCCACAGCACCATGGTTCTCACCCGCTACCTCGAACGTAGCAGTTCGACGCCATAGACTCTACGCTACCGCGGCGGGTCGCACACAATTTCGCACAAACAATAGTCTTTATGCTCTTTTCGGCCATGAGAACGCATGACACGCGTACGTCGTATGCCAGTCCCCAGAGCACCGGTCGTCCCACGAAGACCGCGCGAGCTCCGAGCGCGAGCGCCTTGACCACGTCGGCACCTGTGCGCACTCCACTGTCCAGGTACACTTCCAGCTTGTCACCCACAGCAGCCACGATCTCCGCGAGGACGTCAATCTGCAGTGATGAGAAGAGCGATGTTAAATTAACCTGTCTCAGTTCGCAAACTGCCCGAATTATGATGAGCTCCTGTTAACAATTAGAACTCAAAAAGGCTTTGGTATTGTAGTGGACAGTATTCATAGAGCCCCGCGGTGGAAGAACAGACTGTACTATCGCCACGAGGCATATAGGCTCGGCGATGGTAGCTGCGACGTCAACGCAGCCACCTGATAAATAAATGCCAGGTCGGTATGGGCCTTCTGTTCCTACAAGTTGGTGACCTTGAATGTGGTACCTCATCACAACTTTATACGTCTACCAAGCTTTTTTCTGGACTCCATGGAACCGGCGGCCGAACAACGACGTCTCGAAGAAAATGGAACGTCACCGCCGACACAGTCAAACTCCCGATTTCTGGATTTCGGGCTTTGAATTCCGGTTCGTCCACATCGAAGCGCAGTTTCGCCGTCACCGAGTGGCATCTCAGGCGGCCAAGTACGACAACGTCGAGAGTCAGCTTGACCGGACCACTGCAGCTTTGGTCCGCGACATTTTGCTACCACCTTCGCCTGATGATCAGTACGACACCCTTAAGCGGGAGTTACTACGGCGCACCGCCGACTCTGAGTCGCGACGGATTCAACAGCTCCTCTCATCGGTGGACCTTGATGACAGAAAATCGGCTGGGAACCAGTGCATAATCAGCAGACTCGAAAATCCCTTGGGAGCTCTTCTTCCAGCGTATAACGAACTAGGTACGCATGATTTTGTGTGCCTCACCTACTACGACATCTCACGAGGCCTTAGCAACGATGGTAGACCAGATTATGAATTCTTTCCATCCTGTGATATCCGCTGTTCACTGTTGTAATGCAACCGTGGGGACACAACCCCAGTAACATCAGCACTTTGATGAAACGGACAGTTCAAGCACGCACATTGCTGCGCAAGTAGAGGATCTAACTAACCAGTTGGCTGCCTTTCACTTTCGTACGTATAAGCGTCAGCAGCGGCATCCCTCGAAATCACCAAAACGTGTCATGCCCTCCGCTCCCTTTATTTGTTGGTATCACGCCAGATATGGCCTTCGCGCACGTCAGCGCGGTCCGGGAAACGGTCGGGCCAGTCGGTGATGGCAGCCAGTAGTACTGGCCCTACATCAAACCATCTCTTCTACACCACCGGCCGTGTTACGAAAGTTCGCTATCTTGTAGACACTGGTACTGAAATTTGTGTCATTCCCCCTACTTTTCAAAACCGCAGGAGACATCGCCATGACACGTCTTTTCTCACTGCCGTCAACGGTTCTAATATTAAAATGTATGGCCAGAAATCGGTCACCCTTCACCTTGGTCTGCGACTCGCTTTTTACGACTATTCACTGTCTCTGATGTCCGAGGACCGATCCTCGGCGCTGAGTTTCTGTGGAAGTTTAGCCTTCTCGTCAACCTTTGCCCGTGCCGCCTTCTTCACTCCTGAACAAGCCTGTCCGTACAAGTTATCACCACGTGTGCACCAGACTTACATATGGTGCCCAAGAAGACGGGTGATTGGCGGCAGTCTGGGATTACCGCACCTTAAAAAAGTGACGATTCCCGATAGTACCCTATACTCCACATCGACGATTTCACCGCATCACTTCATGATTGCTGCATATTTAACAAGGTGTATCTAGTAAAAGCCTACCACCAGATTCCTGTAGAGCGTTCCGACATACCTAAAACCGCAATCATTACCCCTGTTGGCATGTTTGAATACGTGCGCATGCCATTCGGCCTCCGTAATGCCGCTCAAACATTTCAGTGGTTCGTCGATCAAGTCTTCCGTGGCCTGACTTGTTGCTTCGTCTATTTAGACGACATTCTTGTATTCGGTCACTTTGCTGTGGAACACGGAGCTGATCTACGCAAGGTGTTTGAACGCCTCCGTCAGTATGGCCTGGTTGTAAACATCACCAAGAGTGAGTTTGGCACTGCTGCTCTCGATTTCCTGCGCTATCGAGTAGACGAGCATGCCATCGAACCCGTCCCACCCCGTGTCCAAACCATTAAAGTTTTTCCACATCCATCTTCCACCGAGCAATTACGGGCATTTCGGGCCTCATCGGTTACTATCGCCGTTTCATACCTCGCTTCAATTTTGCAGCGTCTGCACATTCTACTGTCTGGTACAACACGAGATAGCGCACCCATATCATGGATTAATGTTGCTGAATCTGCTTTTATCTCCACCCAGAGCGCCCTTGCTACCCCTACTCTACTGGCAAACCTGCAACTAGACGCTCCAACGTCCGTTATGGTAAACGCGTCTGACATAGCTGTTGGCACCATGTTTCAACAGCTGGTTGGGAAGACATGGCAGCCTATATCTTTCCTTTCAAGGAAGTTCAGATCGCAAGAAACACCCTACGGCACTTTCGGTCACGGATTGCTAGGGCTCTACCTCACAGTCCACCACTTCCATCACGACTTCGAAGGGCGTCAGTTGTGTATTCTCACCGACCACAAACCACTCATATATGCTATTACCTCCAACAGTTCCTCGACGCTTCCCGCAAAATTCGCCAGTTTGCACATATTTACGAATTCACTACTGATATGCGGTATATCAGTCGTTCCGATAATCCCGTTGCTGATGTTCTGTCACGGATTGACATAAATGCAAGCCACGTAAATCGTTCCGGCATTGACATTGTACGCCTCGCTACCGCTCAACGCAGAGACCGTGAACTTGAAACACTCCTGGCTGCCAACGATCCTCTGCGCTTCGAAGGTATCTTACTCCTTGGTTGCAACGTTACTGTCATATGCGACATGTCTGCGGGTCTTCCTCAACCGTACGTTCCACAGCAATTTCGCCAGGAAGTTTTTGACGCTACACTCCTTATCGCACCCTGAGGTATGCGCCACACAACGTCTCGTCACTTCCCGCTATCTCTGGCCGCGTATGAACGCTGACGTCCGTTGCTGGGCACGGGCATGCATACAGTGCCAGCATGCCAAAGTCAGTCGACACACTATGAGCATTGTCTACCCCCAGACGTTCATTTCGACCACGTTCACGTTCGTCCTCTACCACCGTCCTCGAACTAAAGATACATAATCACTTGCATCGACCGCTTCACACGCTGGCCTGAAGCAATGCTACTCTCTTGCATTACTGCAGAGTCTGTAACCCCGACAATCATAAATACCTGGATTTCTCGCTACGGTGCAGCGCGAACTATAACGGCAGACAGAGGAGGACAGTTTGACACGCGTCTCTTTCAAGCTCTCTCCCGTCTTCTGGCTGTAATGCACCATACAAATGACAGCTCATCACCAAAGTTCAAATGGCATGGTGAAACGCTTCCACCGTCAACTGAAAGCAGCACTTCGTGCCCATGACTCCGCGATTCCATGGACAGAGCGCCTGCCTTTGATTCTACTATCTATTTGCACATTTCTGAGAGCAGATGCACAGTGTTCCTCAGCAGAGCTCGTTTTCGGCACGAAACTTCGCGTATCCTGAATTCTTCGCCTCGGAACAGTCCTCTGCTGGCCTACAGGCATGCTTTAATTTTGCGGTGCACGCACAAGACGCTATTTTGTCATTCAACCCGTTGAGGTATCAGATTATTTGCTTGCAAGAAATTTAGAAGCATCAGCAAACAGGGCTCATCCCAGCTTAGGAGCGTTTGAGCTGTGCCCAGCCGCGCTAGTTTCCTTTCCGACACTGTGAACACACCTGTATTCAATTAGAACTTGTCAAGTTGATTTCCAACTCACGCATATAGATAAATACAAGTGACTTTGCCTAAAAATGAGCTTCGATAAATTTTGAAAAACTGTTGCAAGAAACTTCAGATGGTCCGATTGGTTGTTATTGACATCTGGCGGTTCGCTAGGGTTTGGGAACTTCTACGGGCGGTGGGTGTCTGCTGCCTTCGTGAGCCCGAGCCCTACCTCGAACACTGCGTACTTCAAGCATGAACAAGCAGCAGTCATCGGACGCACACGACCTTATCACACGTATCAGTTAAATATAAAAAAGAAAGGTGTGGCCCTGACTCACACACGGAACAATCACTTGGTTTCTTCCCAAGACGCACTGACTAGGTAACATTACAGTTTTTAGTTTCTGTGCACAATATCTGTATTTAGCTACTGAAAGCAAGACAGGCGCTATTGCGTATACATTGTGAGAGGGTATATGTGATATACTGCAACACAAGTCGCAGTGTGGAGTTGCCTATGAAGGACGATAAATATCGAGTATAATACTTGCACCAGTGAAGCCACGCCGTGATCAAGTGCTTTCACCTCTCTTTTTTTAGCGTCTCCTTTTTAAACCTCTCGCTCGCTTGAAAGGTTCCTTGTCTATAAAAAAAAAAATGTCTGATGCTGCTCGCTGGGCAGGTCAGGCGTTGGCACGGACAGCGTACGATTTGCCATGGTTTCGCCACTGAAATCTTTTAGACCGTTCAATGTAGTCTCACGACCCTTCACAAGTACTCTTGGGGGTTTAATAAACAACAGAGGAGCTGGCTCCAGGAAAACGCGTCCTGCGGGGTTGGCTCGCGAACAGGGAAGAGAAGCGCGGTCTTCTTTGTTCTTTTGGGCTCGAACCACTCTTGCCCTCGACCCACTACCTACATATGGCAATAGGGTAATCGGCAGAAAGGACCCTCTCGGTTTCGGCGAAACATCTCCATTCGACGCCAGGATCGTCAAACGGGTGATCACAGCACCAAGCGAAGGTGCGGCCCTGAACCTGGATGTTGTAGCCATCTTTGTTCATTTGGACAGTGTCGGCAGCGCAAGTAAGGGATTGCAGGGGATTGCAGAGTGATCAATAGCTTTTAATTATAGTTTATCAATCAACAAACATTAACGCATCCTGCCTCTAAAACAATATATAAATGAATAAAGTTGATTGCAGTGCTTGCACTCATTAATAATCACAATAAAGCTGCTCACAACCTCCAATAGTCACTGTTGCTTAGAAATCGTCACTAGAAAAATTGTGCACTCGAATATGACGGACGTCGTAGCTAGTGGCGGGCTATTAGACATCTGGAGTTCCTTAACCCTCACCCAAAACATATCTGTGTAATAAAGTATTACACGAGAACACTATGGGACTGGCCCCCACCTAAATGCGGTTGCCGGTAGTCGAACCCGTAACCTCATGCTTACAAGCAGAACGCCCTAGCCACTGTGCCGCCGTAGCGGGTATCGAAGCTCAGGTCCCCCTGAGCGCGACATATTGACTTTCTCCCGGTCATCCTGTCTCCCAGAACATTGCAAATTAGGCTAGTTGGCAGGTATTTTCGAATGTGCACAAACGAATACAAGATCTTTTTTTATCTTGCATGGGTTATTTTGTGGACGGGTCATCGCGCACTGGCTCACATAAGCGGTTCTAGTAAAGATGAATTTTCTGCTGTGTAACTGAACCGCGTGTAATGCACGAAGCGAGCAGCTGAAAGTAAGCAATTAAATAATTCGCGAGGAAACCGTCTTGACAATCACGACCAGCAGGGAAAATTAAGAAGAAGAAGAAGAAGAAACTTTAGTAAAGAATAGTCCGGCAGTTCTTGATGTGGTGGCCTCAGGTGACGGCTCGAAGTTCTTGGACTCGAGCGGCATCTTCGGCTTGCCGGACGGCCCAGAGCTGGTCTGCCAGCTCTGAACTTCTGATAGCCGCCTCCCAGCGGCGGCGACGCCTACGGAGAAGGTCCCCGGCGGCTCCCGCATCCGGGGCGGCGTCGGGAAGAACGGAGCTCGAGCCTTCTACTCTGGCAACAGCCGCGATTATGGACGCGTCGCCAACGGAGCTGCTTTGATTACCGTTGTTGCCGGTACACTCCCAGAGCATGTGTCGCAGCGTTGCTCTGCGTCCGCATGTTTTACACGCGTCTGTTAATAAGTTTCTTTCCAATTTGTTTTCATGTGAGCTTCCCACGTGCTCATGTGCCTTACTCGTTTCTTTTTGTGCATCATATTGAACTATAGTAGTTCTGCTTCAGTGAGTTGGGTTTTTCAAGCTCTTATACAGCGGATATTTTATGTCAATTTACGGGCAGACATATGGAAGCACACTATGAGACAGAGATTGTGTAAACAGGGATGAAGTGCCTTAGACAGGCTGGCCAACGTTTTGTTGGGTGGGCCTATCTTTGTCAAAGGTCCACCTATCGAAGCGTTTGTTAGCATGCCACAGGCACTTTTTTATCCCTGTTTATACAACTTCTATCCCTCAATATTTATTGGAGACGGAAACTGAAAAAAAAAATGATAGATACGTTAGGCTTGCATTTCACTTGCTTGCATATATAATTTCGCAACTCTGACTAGCCTCCGGCTTCGAGTTTAATTTACCTTGCATATTGCGCGCTTTGTATCGTAAAGAGCACAGTAAGAACTTATGTTTAAAAAATAAATTTTCTCATATGTGCGAAGTTTTCGTTTCCCACGTTGTCATGGTAACGCAGTGCGCATGCTTGCGCGTCCAAGGGAAATCGCAAGAAGACAGACAAAAGTGGACATGAATGCAACACACGCATAGTTATGGTTCTGTACCTATTGCTGTTTGCGATACTAAAAAAACCATGCGATGTCATGCCAACGCGCCTACAAGCCTGCAAGCGGCGAAAGGAAGCCCACGCACTGTTGCCGGTGTTCCGTCCAGTTGGCGTCCACCGTGGTTGGACACGAGCACAGCGGCTGCACCATGCCGGTGTGCTTCGAGCGCGTCTTCGGCTGCGGCAAGGAGACAGGAATTCAATGAAAAAACACGGCACAACAAATCTCAAGGTAAGCGTAGACGTTAATGCGACTTGCATGGAACTAATTTAGCGACACACCGTATAGACGTCGCAGAGATCTGTTATGTTGGAAGCCAGGTTTCCCTCTCGGGCTTCGTTGATCGCGATGATGGTGTTTATTGGCATCACCTCTGAAACGGGGCGCCGACAAATAGTCTCCTAACCTGCTTGATTTAATCAAGCTTTGATACATCCATTCTAGCATTCTGTTTATCAGATCTTTATCTTTACTGTTGTCATTAAAACCTTTATCTCTGAATAAAGGGAAAATCAGACATCCACCCGTTCATAGCAATTGCTACAAAGGAACCCCATACGGGTTCCGCGGAAGAAAGGCCTCCCTTTATTCATTACTTCTCTCCACCTTGCGGGTTCCCGCAGAACTACTACGTGAAACCTTTATCTCTATGTTGTACCGCCGCTATGCTTGCAACGACTACGATTGTATCTATCTGCCCTGCATTTTTTAAACCAACATTCTAAATGATTCTAGCTTATCTGGAGTGCTTACCAGTTAATATTTCCATACTTTTTTTTTATTCCAATGCTTCTGAAAGGTGGACGTCCCTTGCTTGCCTCGTTTATTCAATATATTGGTATTCAACTGCGATGTGCCGAGTTGTTGCCGAGCATTTATTGCGGCACATGCATGCGTCATCCTGTGGTGCATATTTGCTCCGGCATGTATTTATGCTCAGGCAGCCATTTCGGGAATCAAATAGCAAGGGGCTAACTACCCTTTGTGTTATAACGTGCACGTTTTCCCTTCGATTTCCTTCTTGTCTTTCTTGTAAATATCCACGGAATGTTTTGTTTCCAGCCTTTAAATTCTATTTGCTTTATCATCTGTTTACTTATTTTCTTTTAATGACTCCAGGTCGTGTACCTCGAGTAAACTTTCAATTACCATGTACTTGGTTTCCAACGTCCTTGACCTCTTTCTCCATTCCGTGTAAACGCTTTTGACGCACCGATACTTGTGCACTTTGGCACGCGATTTCTTTTCACCCATGATCATTGAATTTCCTTCAAAACTAATTTAGCTCCGCACTTCTCTGAATTCGAAGGAAGACTAATGCAAGTCATATTGCACAGCCCCATTGGTGGTCATCCAACCCAAAATTCAACACTAACGAGATTCGCGATTTATATCAAAGAATTACATGTGGGAACGTTATTGTTGGCGCCGTTACATATTTGTCAATTGCTCGCCCAACTTAGTTTATCGGTGGTCGGCACTTTTCGTGTGCATCCGTGAACAAAATTATCATTTTCAGCAATGACTCGTATCCCTCTGCGCAAGCATAAATGCAACGGTTCCTCGCCATCGTAAAGCACAGGCTACAAGTACTCAGCAAAGTGAAGCGAACAGTGCATACAACCATTGAAATTACGCATACAACTTAGAGAACAGCGTACGTTTCAATAAAGAAGCTCAAAACAAGCATCTATCATCATCAGAAATGGCTCATACCCCGTGAGCAGGCAAAAGTGCAATGGCTCATACCTACTTGTGCTCAATTCTTTTTTCGCCAACTTGGGTCGCTGTGTGGAGGGTCTATCGTCTAATCAGTAGCCTATCGGACTCCTGTGCTGACGGAACAGAGTTCGAAATCAAACATCGGATCAACCTGGGTCTCCGAGTATGTGGCATTCAGTATGTACCGCTCTTCAATCAACCTCTTTGATGCCAACTAGGTGCACTAAGTATGTGGCACTTCGTCTGTGTCACTCTTCAATGAATCTTTTTGACGCTAACTTGGGTCTCTTCATATGTTGCACTGCGTATGTGCTGCCCTTCAGTGACAAAAAAGTCCCCTTAAAATTTATCCGATGCTGGGCATAATAAAACCCATGCCACGCGCGTAATTTGCGCGTAACTCGTGTGCAAATCTGGAAGCGCGAGAGAGACGCACGGCTGAAGACACGTTTCGACGTTAGTGAGGCGGTTTGCCGCTGCATCGCTTCAATACAAATGGCATTAAGCTTGACAATAGGATAAGTTCTGCCACAACTTTTGGTTATAGAAGATCTGCACATACCTCGCGACACATGCCAAGTTGTGAAAGAGGTTCTTTGAAGAGCGGCACATACGAAGCGACCCACGTTGACATGAAGGGGGTTCATTGAAAAGCGGAAGATCCGTAGCGATAGAAATCCAATTACTAATTTTTTTTTTCAGCGATTGGTTTTGAATCCTGTTTGCCAAGTTCCAACACACGTGTCAGTAAATTTCTATTTTTTATATAAAGAAATCATCGTATATTATGGTCAAAGTTGACGACGGCATTCCAGCTACCCTGCTGCCTTGTTCGTGTGGAGAAGAGGCCAGGTGGAACCTGCCTTTTCACCTCCTCCTCCTCCTATGTGCTTAATATTG